>NC_080582.1:10689031-13089031 GCF_029962835.1 Magnolia sinica | reverse complement strand
TTGAATCTCCACAGTACTTGTTCAAAACAACTGTATAACTTTACTCTTTCGAAAGTGCGCGACTGCGTCAGGTCCAGGTCATGTGGACCCAATAGAAGGCCTCGTGCGAAGCACGTGGCCTCTCATCAGAGCCCGCTTTAGCTGGGCGTCTGTAGTCTTATGGGTTGGGCCGAAGGCCCAATTCTATGTACGCTAACCCTGGGTCTTTAAGGCACGTTGGATCTTCAGGCCGTCAGGCGTTGTGTCATCCTTGCGCTTGGGGTCATGTTCTCCCGGTGATCCACGTCCATCATAGATAGATGATATTAACGGTCCAAGATCACAAACAACGCTATACATACACGTGCCTTGTCACGTGGGCAAAGAATGCGGGGTTTATTAGACAAACCCCCTTCCGAAGTTTATATATATATATATATAAAGGTGGCCCCACATGGTTCGGGTAACACTCACTAATTAATGTCTTACCCGAGTAAGAGCTAATCCACTCTCCAATGAATTTGTACACCGGGCACAAATCAACTTAAGTACAATCTGGGCGGCTTTAATGGATCCAGGTTGGTGGATCCCTAAATGTGGGCTACCATGATGCATGTGCCTTACATCTATGCTACCCATCAATATTGAAAGCTCATTTTATATCATTGTAAAAATGAAAATAAAAATGAAGCATATCCAAATATCATGCTGACCATGCTAAGGGTAACAATGGCGATTGACAATTAAAAACTTTTTGGTAGGCCACAACTTTTGAATCAATCTAATATTTGTGTGGCCCCTCATTTAGGTCTTTGTGATCGTAACAATAGAGTTGGTGGCAAATAAATATTTTGGTGGCCTCTAAAAAGTTTTTAATGGTGGGTATATATTCAATCACCATGTTCATGTGGTTCATATAAGGTTTGCAAGTACTTTATTATTAGATCATATTCAAAAGTAAGCTTTTATAACTCACTCATTATAGGTCTTGTTCACACCCAAGTATAAGGTTGTGGTATAGTGATAAACTCGATAAGACCGAGGTCGAATCCACAAGGACTAAAACCTGTACGTTATCTGAAATTAACCAGAACTAGAATTAGAATAAGATGAAATCTAAATTGAATGAATATAAGGGAGTAATGATGAAAATATTAATCTAAAATTTGTAGAAATCAAAAGTGGAAAACTAGAAATTCAGAGGATTCACTTGTAGAGATCAGAAAAATCTTTATGCTTGATTTAAGAATTCAATTGGACTTAGAGTCCCATCTTCATCTAGTTGGAAGGTATAACCATGAAAATCAAATCTGAATTTCCTTTTATCTAGTTTTCAAGAGATGAGAGGTATAAGAATTAAAATGAATTCTATCAGATGCAACCATGAAGGAAATTGGGGTGCTAGTTAGAAATATAATTTAATGAATTTTCTAATTACTCATAATCTCATGCTCGTAAGAAAAATAATTTAATGAATTTTCAAATAGCTTCGAAATTATATCATTTGAAGATCGTTTCACCTATGAAAAGTGGATCAATGTTTATATTACAATTTAGACAAAATGGTAATCAAAATCGGTCCCATGAAAATGGTCATAACTCCCTCATCATAGGTCAAAGCGAGATGATTTTATATATATTGGAATGATAATTTAACAAACTTTTCTAATGGCTTTGAAATTGACTCAAGTTAAGACCATTTGACTTTTTAAAAGTAGGTCTAAATTCCTGTTTTTATTTAAAACAATGCCTAGATTATGGTTTGGACTATATATCAAGTAGTTCCATGGAAATGTCGTAATTCATTTGTTACAAATTGAATCAGGGTGATATTATGTTCTTTAGAAAGATAATTTGACAATATTTCAAATAAATTTATAATCATCTTGTTTGAAAACCATTTAACCTTTTAAAAGTAAGCCCAATATAACAATTGCAATTTGAATAATATATCACGCGGTCTCACGAAAACACTCATAACTTTCTCAATACAAGCTAGATTGTGGCGGTCCTAGGCTCATTAGAAAGATAATTTGACAAACTTTCGAATTGATTTGGAATTATTTCATTTAAATACCATTTGACTTTTCAAAAGTGATGTTAAATCCATCTCGTAATTAGAAAAAACTCAATCTATATTTAATCTTTTGAAGAAATAGCCCGTCTTCTAAAAGTGCTATTTCTTTCTTTAAAAAAAATAAAATATATTTCTTCTCTTTATATCAGTTTCTTTTAAAGTAGATTTATTAGAGCATAATCTTTGTAGAAAGAAGAACTCATCTTTTGAAAGTGAATTTTTTTCTGTCTCTTTTCTGTCTCTCTATTTATTTCTTAACAAAAAATCTAGCTACATAATTTTATTTTATTTTTTTTTTAAGAAAAAGCACTCATCTTTTAAAAGTGAATTATTTATAATTTTTTTTCCCTAACAAGCTCAATCCAAAATTATAAGTAAAAGAAGACAAAATTATGAGTAAAAGAAGAAAAATAACCTAATTTTCTGAGGTAAGAGTTTTTGCCAAAAAAATTTGGAAAGAGTAATGATAAAATAAGATACAAGTACATAGATTTTTATTTTATTTTTTTAAAAGCTGATTATGAGTATTTTTATTTTATTTTATTTTTTTGAAAGCTAATTATGAGTATTTTCATCCGATACATAGGTAAACAATGCCATCTGGTGTAGAAAATTAACGTTTGAAAAGCAATATTATTGTGGTGCTTCCATGAAATAGTGAATATGATTGGGGTAAAAATCCTACCCACCAATTTGGGGACACTTTTCTTTTCAAGGACCTGATTGTGTAAATAAAGTTAATAGATTTCTTCATTTTTAGCTATCCAATAAACATCTTATTTATTTAGGGCTTATTTGCTTTTCAAATTTCCTATGAAATGTAAGGTAATGAGCCATCACTATTATTTTTATGTGTTTGTTTAAGGCCTGTTTGGATTGCTGAGTACTACAGCCAAGTGGAGTAAAACTCACGTGAATCCAATAAGTCATGTGATTGGATATTTCTTTTGCTGCCGAATTTTCAAACATTGGAAATCAAGCTGTATTTACATCAAGATTCTACTGTCTTTCCACTGAATCACACCATATCTTCCCCCATCTTTGATATATCTATCAGAGAGTTGGGATTTTGATGGTCGACAGAGCACTGCCTTCTTAAGATAAAAAGCTCCCTCTCCCGCATGTTGGTTCACTGGCCATTTTTAGAAGGAAAAACAGGAAGGAATCGGAAGAGGGGACCTGGAAGATCAGCAAGTCAGCCGTCCACCATCATAATTGTAGAGAATGTGTTAAAAGGAGATCACCATCGTTTGCGGAGAACGTGTTGATAAGAGAAGGTAATGTAAAATTTCATCCAACCGTAAACTTATTTGTAAGAATGTACTCTCAATGCCTAATTTAATCTGTTTTAACTTCATGTCTAATAATCTAGATGCATAAGCTGCATGCATAATCATATAATCGTATGGTAACTGGTTAATTAAGGAGTCCAAAAATGACAATTCTATATAGAGAGAGGTTTCTTCTACACTACTAATTGAGCATGCCTTGAACTTGCTGATCATGTGTCATAAGATAGACGACCACCTTTAGGATTCTAGTTGTGCACATGTCTCTGATTGTTTAGTTAGGATTCTTAGTAGGATTTATGTCCCCAATAGATAGGTGTCTGCAATCTTTTTTAGTTATGAGTATATTTGTTCCTTCATTTTTGTATGAGTGTGCCAACATGCAGTACTGACATCTCACTCATTGATTTGAGCCGTGTTAGGGCAAGTGTAAACACAATGCATCTTTTTCTTTTTCTTTTTCTAAAAAAGGTCATCTACAAGGATGTTATTCTTAGATACAAGCCACATGGATGGGGGTGTCCGATATGGACCCTTTATCTAATAGACCGTGTTATATATCCACAACAATGGGACAATAAAAAGAAGGTTGATCCAGTGATAGAGAAAACAGTCCTCTAATGGCACTTCTACAATCATTTGAACCGTATAATTCTTGGGAAACCGCCCATCAATGCTGGGTCACTAGATAAGCTATCTTCAATTATCACACATATCACTTAATTTTTTTTTTTTTATTTTTCAAGTTCTACAAGGGATCTCAATGGTGAGGGCAGGTGGGCCAGTCCTTACAGACTCAAACTGAGCAAAGCCCACTCTAGGGACATGCATTTTATATGTATGGCTGAAATCTTGCCATAACAGCTCATTTTCCTAGACTGATCATCATGTTCTTGTGGCCCACTCTAAAATAGGACTGTCAATGGGATGGGCTCAGGGCATGCCAAAGTAAGACCGAGCATGATCCATGGATCTTAACTTGGGTCACTCCCAATCATGTTTGTGCCTAACGGTTATTAAATTTAATTCTTGGCTAGACCGTTTAGTTCTTCAGGACCAAAAATGAGCCACAGGCCTAAATTTTAACCCTATCCTAGGCCGTTGGACTGCCTGGAGGGCTGATTAAGATGGCCCAGCCCATTGACAACCTTACCATTCATTGAAGTACCAAACTCAGCAAGGACCTGCTTCTCATCATGGACCGATTATCTACCATGTATCTAATCACGGGGTTTGAAATCGCACTCTAGTGGGCTGATCGTAAAGCTCAATTAGCTAGTCTGGCCCATCTCCAGCATTTTCCAGGAAGATGGAACTCAAGGAATCCTACCATTCATAGACAAGATCGTGGTCCAACATAATTTTCAGAAGAGATTATTGCAAACACTTACATTTCATTTTATTTTTTTCTTTTAACTTATAAAAGACCAATTTTTCAGGACGCTAACCTTGATTGTACATGGCATGTATGTGCAGATGGTGGACCTGATGGGAGGTATGTGTTTTATCCATGCCGTCCGTACATCCGACTTCTGCCAGCTCATTTTAGAGAATGAGACAAAAAATGAACCATATACAAAGCTCAAGTGGGTCACACCACAGGACGCAATGGATATAATGATGCCCACATTGCAACCTTTTCAGGGCCCACCATCATGTTTATTTGCCATCCAACTTATTAATAAGGTCATACAAGGGGAAAACACAAACATCAGGTTATCGAAAACTTCCAATAAGTTTTTAATAATAGGCATTAAATCCTGTGTGCCCTACTAGTAATGCACAAATACACATGAAGAAAGATACTCAACGCATGTTCGGGAAGGTATTTGCAAGATAAAGTGGGCTACACACACCGCATGGAAGCGTGGAAATGGAAACTCTTACCACGACTCCAATGTTGAAAACCTCCTGGATATGGCTTGATGTACGCACCAAAAAAGTAATCTGAATCCTGCTAGCATCTCCACTACAATAATTTCAGTTTTATTTGCAACTGCATCAAACACACATACACACATGATCTGTGCTAGTTACACGCAACCATTCCACATGTGTAGAGTTTGCAGGCATGTGCATAACCAATGTTGTCCATCAGTTGTGGTCTCTCAGGTAGTGTATCCCTTGCCTTAAGGATCAGCTCAATCAACTCAGCAGATGGGACAAGAAAAAAAATGTACAGCTCAAGACAAGGGTAGAGGATTTACATGTCCACGCTCAACATTTATGTGGCCCACTTTGATGAGTTGACCTATTCTATATTCATGCCAGTCACCGCATACAGGGCATGTATCTCTCTAATGAGTTAACAAACTTATTCATTTGAAAATGTTCAACAAGACTACACGTATGGTGTGAGATTGATGCCTTGTAGCAACTCATCCGCATGCATGAAATCTGGACTTTCCAATTGTGGCCACCACTATGAATGAGTACACTCACAGTGTCCCACTTGATGAATGTCCCTGATCTTTTACATGTTTAAATGACACAACGATGGTATACAAAGTGCTTCGAAATATCAAAACATGCCTTATTTTGGAGGGAAAAAACAAACAATTCTCATTCACCATCCCACAATCCGCTAAGAAGCTATCACCACACATATATACAAGATCCAAAGTAAGAGTCAAAGATATGGAAACCAATGAAACTTTTTCAGAAAGATGTCTAACAACAATAATTTCAATCCAATGAGTACAAGTACACGCTAATGATATTGACAATTCGTCAGAATGATGGTGATCGATGGTTGCTTCATCATCGGCCTCCTTTGCAAGGTGGCTCAGGTGATATTCATCGACCGTGATGATCCCATTTTCACTATGGTTTGGCTGTGGAGCAAGCTTCAGAAAGACTTGCTGGTGCTTGAAAACCAAATCCCATTCCACGTCCTCCAATGCCTATTTGATCTGATGACTGTCCCAGGCGATCATGATTGCCCCTCCCTCGCCCACCTAATCTTTAATTTCTTCCACGGACATTCACTCAAGAGCGAAACAGCTACAAAAGAGGACCCCAAGATCAAACCCAGGCTTTTACTCCATCTCTTCCACTCCAGCGGAGGCACATTGAAAATACCTATGTTCGTGATCCATGGGACCACTTTCTCTTTCTTCCTCAATCTGATCGCGTTTGAACAATGCTACAACGATTGCACTAAACACTTCACCGCCTACGCCGCCTTCATGAGTTGCCTGATCAACTCCACCAAAGACGTCACCATCCTCTGCAAGAGAAGGATTATCCAGGATTTGCTGGGTAACAGCGACGGGGATGTGGCCCACGAGTTCAAGATGCTGGGTAGGGATGTGGCTATTTCCAACGACGGGTCCTATTTCTCAGACATAATTTTGGACGTTAGTCTTTATCAGAGGACCAAATGGGATGGATGTAAGGAAGCTTGAAGGGCTATTACTTCAGATGTGCGGTTAACAAATAAACAGAGTGAGCAATATTTCTTGAAAACGCTAAACTTCAATTGATTTTGAAGAAATATTAACTTACAAACATTATCTAAATTATCAGTTCCTTCCAAAATCGCAAGCAAATATATTAAAAAAACATTAATTATACACTTAAAATGTCTCTTTCACAATAAAATGTCTTTTTCACAATAAAATGCTAAATTTATAAACATGAATCATAAATTAAATTGAGTACGTGGACAACTTCTATCTATGATGTGGTATACATGAAATATTTGTGATACATGTAACATGCATATGTGATGAATTTTTTATTATCCGTGAAGTCATGCACAATTGTGTGAACAGGTAACAAGTGTGTAATACCGAGCTTTTCATTTGGTTGGAAGCAATGCTCGGATATTTTTTCCTCAAAAATTGAAGTTTCACTCTGGTGGGCCACATTGTATAAAATTGGTTAACAGTTTAAAACAAATTATTTTCTAGCTGTACTGTTATTTTGTGTGATTTGGCAATGTTGATATCCATACTTAAACATTGCAGCCATAAAATAATAATAATAATAATAATAATAATAATAATAATAATAATAAGACGCCACGTAGGTGTTGCATATCAGGTGGGCCTCCTTCACACAGAATTATTTGAATGGTGCGTGAAATGGCCTCCACTGTGAAGATGATAATAATAAAAGATACAGATGAGAATAAGGTGGGCAACATGTTTATTTTGAATATATACTGTTGGCAAGTTTATCAAACAATCCATCTTTTTCACATACTGGTGGCATAGATCTTTTTCATCGATGCGGTTTGGCTAGTGGTCAGTGCTCCGTGGGCCCCACCATGATGTATGTATTTTATTCAGGTCATCCATCCTTTTTCCAGATCATTTTAGATATTTATGAAAAAAATGAGGTAGATCTAAATCTCAGGTGGACCACACTATAGGAAAATAGTTGTGCTTGAATGTCCGCTATTACAATCTTCCTAAGACCCGTTATAATGTTTATTTGACAGCAACCTGTTGATTATGTCATATGGAGGGAAAAACCAAATATCAGCCCTGATCCAAAAATTTCGTGGCCCTCAAGAAGTTTTTAATGGTCAGCATTCAATCAACATTGTTTCATGTGATGTGGTCCACTCGAGATTTAAATGTCTCACTTTTAGTTTAAAACATAAAATGATCCAAAAAACTGGATGGACGGCATGGATGAAACACATACATCATGATGGGGGCACGGAGCATCGACCAATTGCCAATGGCCAGCGGCAGGGTTACTAGCCAATACGCGCCCGGCCCTTTATCATATGGTGTTGGCAGATCTGATGAGTGAAGCTAATGTTGGCGTGAGTTGTACGTTATAGTGATTTTAGGAGTAAATGGTGGCGTGAGTTGTTTGATTGTAATATTAGAAAGATTGTAATTCCCTAATTAGAGGGTCAACTTTAGCATGTCTAGTGCATGTAGCCTAATATAGGCTATAAGAGACTACTATATGTAGCATTCATCCATGTACAATGAAATATGAAGATATACATAAAATATTCTCTAAAAGTTGTCATGGTATCAGAGCAAGGTTTGATCCTCTACTCCTTGCTATCCGTAGCCTCCTAAACTAAAGTCTTCCCAACCAAAGTCTCTCATGGCCAACACTAATTCCAACCATGGTGAGTCTCCATCATCTTCTACCCTGATGGAACTGACCACGAAGGTGACTGAAGCTTTGAATAAAGCCTCTATCTCGACACCGACAATAGACGTGGGTGCTGCACTGATTGGCATCAAATTGGATGGATCTAATTATGCTCTTTGGTCCCAAGTGGTTGAGATATATATCGCAGCCAAAGATAAATTGGGATATATCAATGGTGACTTTCCTCAGCCGTCTCCAACGGATTCCACGTTCAGGCGGTGGCGAACCGATAATGCAATAGTCAAAGGATGGTTAATCAACTCTATGGAAGCCTCTCTTATTAGCACTTTTATTCGATATCCAACCGCCAAACAAGTGTGGGATGCTATTGCCACTACATTTTTTTACGGAAGTGATACCTCCCAAGTCTACGAACTCCGGCAGCGTGTAAGCAGATTGAAGCAAGCTGGTGGTTCACTGGAAAAGTTCTACAACGAACTACAGGGACTTTGGTGAAAAATCGATTTTCGTCGCCCAAATCCCATGGAATGCCCGATTGATGTGCAACACTATAACTCCATCCTTCAAGAAGATAGGGTGTATGTTTTCTTGGATGGCCTTGATGATCGCCTGGACCATATCCGCAATAGAGTATTACAGATGCAACCTTTCCCTACGGTGGAGCAAGCATATGCCCATGTCCGTCTTGAAGCCGTCCGACAGGCTGTGATGACAGCAACTGGCGGCACGGATGACACACCTGGAGCAGTCTTGGCTTCCAAAAGCGTCAAGACTATCTCAAGTTCTGCCTCTAATGGTGGATCTTTGTCTCTAACCAGCAGCAGGTCACATGTTAGTCCACATCAGAAGCAGAAGACCAATACCAAGGCAGCCAAATGCTCTCATTGTGGAAACACTAAGCACACCCATGACACATGCTTTAAATTGCATGGATATCCAGATTGGTGGCATGATCTTCAAGCCAAGAAGAAGCGTGATGGAGCCACTAATGATGTCATTACTGGTAAGGCTGCAGTGGCGGTAGCAGAACCACACTTGTCTCTAATTCCGACCGAATTCTCCACCTCCAATACAGGTATGGCTCTACTTGGGTTTAAAAGCAATGATGATTGCAACACATGGATTCTTGATTCTGGAGCAACTGACCATATGACATTTGATGCACGGGATTTCTGTCAACATACTCCTCCTCGGCGGGCTAGTATTGCCAATGTCAATGGGGTTATCTCTGCGGTAAAAGGGGCTGGCACTGTAATATTATTACCAACTTTATCATTATCTAATACCCTACTTGTGCCTTCCCTTTCTCATAAGCTAATATCTGTGAGTCAAATTACAAAAGAGCTCAATTGCACCGTACTGATTTACCCAACATTTTGTCTTATTTAGGATATTCTCTCGAAGGAGATCATTGGGCGTGGTACTAAGAGGGGGGGGGGGGCTCTATTATATGGATGATTTCAGCATGGGCCGAGTACATCATGTTGGTCCGTCGTGTGAGACAAGGTGGAGCAGATTTGGCTTTGGCACCGTCGGTTAGGCCATCCTTCGTTTGGTTATTTGCAGCATTTGTTTCCTGATTTATTTTCAGAGTTGTCTGTTTCGGATTTTAAATATGAGACTTGCATTTTAGCCAAAAGTCATCGAGTACCTTATCCTTTACGTATGAATAAAAGTGAAGTTCCATTTGCTTTAGTTCACTCTGATGTGTGGGGACCTTCCCCGAAGCCTACTTTATCTGGTTTCCGCTGGTTTGTGATTTTCGTTGATGACTGCACTCGAATGACTTGGCTATATTTATTACAACATAAGGATAACGTCTTTACTATGTTTCGATCTTTTCATGATATGATTCAAACTCAGTTCTCCGCTAAGCTTCAGATTCTTAGGTCTGATAATGGTGGTGAGTATTTAAATCATCAGTTCCGTGAGTATTTCAATCATCATGGACTGATTCATGAGACATCGTGCCCTCAGACACCTCAGCAGAATGGTATTGCCGAGCGAAAAAATCGTCACATTCTTGAAACGGCTCGAGCACTTCTACTTGGGGCGCACGTTCCGTGCTCCTACTGGACTGATGCAGTGGCTACTGCGGTGCACCTAATCAATCGAATGCCCTCCAAAGTACTCGAGTTTAAGACCCCACTGCAAACTCTGTCCACCTATGTCACCTTACCCATGACATTGATGCTTCCACTCGCGTCTTTGGGTGTGTTGCCTTTGTTCACCTCTATAAAAATCAACGCACGAAGCTTGACCTGTGTGCTCGTCGTTGCCTCTTCTTGGGATATGCCGTCCATCAGAAAGGTTATCGCTGTTACGACCCGACTATGCGACGCACCTATGTGACTATGGATGTTTCTTTCCTTGAGACCGACACTTTCTTCTCCCCTGCATCCCATTCTTCTCTTCAGGGGGAGACACGAGATGAAGAGCTGAATTGGCTGAAGTTTGACTGGTTTGGTGGCACTGAGAATACAGAAACAGTTGTACCAGTTAACAACCTGTCTCCTGATATATCTCCTGACGCTGCACATATATCTCCTGAAGCTGCAATAGTACCCCCCACTCCTCAATGCCTAACGACCCGTCTCCTGAGAATATCACCAAGGTAAGTTCTCCTATCACACCTCGTGTCTCAAATAATGAGGTTAATCGTGGTTATGAGATACCTTGCAGGCATAATTGTGGTATTCCACCGAATAGATACTCACCTGAGATCGAGGCACCGAAATCAAAATATCCCATTGCCAATTATGTCTCTACAGAGAGACTTTCTGAACCACTTAAGAACTTTGGAAACGATCTATCTTCGCACTATATTCCTGCAAGTGTTGACGAGGCATTAAAGGACCCAAGATGGGTTCAAGCAATGAAGGAAGAAATGGAGGCACTGATGAAGAACGAGACATGGATCCTTGTTCCTTTACCTGAAGGACAGAAGATAGTAAGGTGCAAATGGGTATTCTTTATAAAGTACAAAGTTGATGAAACAATCGAGCGCTACAAAGCACGACTAGTAGCAAAAGGCTATACTCAGACATATGGGGTAGATTATCAGGAGACGTTCTCACCAGTGGCCAAGTTAAATACTATTAGAGTTCTGTTATCTCTTGCAGCAAACCTGGACTGGCCGTTACATCAATTCAACGTGAAGAATGCCTTCCTCCATGGAGATCTTGAGGAGGAGATCTACATGGATGTTCCCCCAGGATATAAGGCGACCTCTGGTCGAGTTGTGTGTAAACTACGACGAACACTTTACGGCTTGAAACAATCTCCTCGAGCCTGGTTTGGATGGCTTAGCTTGGCTATGAGGAAGTATAGTTTTCGGCAGAGTAATTCAGACCATACTCTCTTCCTGAAACATCAAGGAAGCAAGATAACAACTTTAATAGTGTACGTAGATGACATGATTATTACGGGAGATGATCAGGAGGAAATCTCGAAACTTCAAGAACAATTGGCAGCCGAGTTCGAAATGAAAAATTTGGGAGGGCTCAAGTATTTTCTGTGGATTGAGGTCGCTAGATCCAAGCAAGGTATATTTCTTTCTCAGCGAAAATATACACTCGACTTATTATCAGAAGTTGGATTACTATAATGTAAACCTGCAGATACACCAATAGTCCATAATCATAAACTGGGAGAATACCCCGACCAAGTGCTAACAAACAAAGGAAGGTACCAAAGATTGGTTGGGAAACTCATTTATCTCTCACATACACGACCTAATATTGCTTATACAGTGAGTGTAGTGAGCTAGTTTATACATTGTCCGAGTGAAGATCATATGAATGCAGTGATCCAAATCCTCAGGTACCTAAAGTCCTCCCCTGGAAAAGGACTTATGTTCTCAAAGACCAATCATCTAAGGATTGAAGGCTACACAGATGCTGATTAGGCAGGAAATATTTTCGATAGAAAGTCTACCTCAGGGTATTTTATATTTGTTGGAGGGAACTTGGTAACGTAGAGAAGTAAGAAACAGAAGGTAGTAGCATTATCAAGTGCAGAAGCAGAATTCCGTGGGATGGCTAAGGGTCTTTGCGAACTCCTATGGCTAAGAAGGCTGCTGACAGAAATTGGCTTCACTCCAAACTGTGAGATGGATCTCTTCTGTGACAACAAAGCTGCTATCGATATCTCTCATAATCCTGCCCAACATGATCGAACCAAATATGTGGAGGTAGATCGGCATTTTATCAAAGAGAACCTTGAAGCCAAGATAATCCGATTCCCGTTCGTCAAGTCTGAAGATCAATTGGCAGATATTCTTACCAAAGCCATGTGTAGCAAGAACTTCTACAACTCACTTGACAAGATGGGCATTAGAGATCTATACGCACCAACTTGAGGGGGAGTGTTGGCATGAGTTGTACGTTAGAGTGATTTTAGGAGTAAATGGTGGCGTGAGTTGTTTGATTATAATATTAGAAAGATTGTAATTCCCTAATTAGAGGGTCAACTTTAGCATGTCTAGGTGTAATATATGCATGTAGCCTAATATAGGCTATAAGAGACTACTATATGTAGCATTCATCCATGTACAATGAAATATGAAGATATACATAAAATATTCTCTAAAAGTTGTCAGCTAAATGGTTGATTTTTTTAGATGTGTGCATCTACGAGGTAGGGTCCACCTTTATGCACGGTCAGCTGTCCCATACACTTCACAAGTTCTGTTGTGTCATTCGTGGAATTATGCATGTGTAAAGGGAGAGCGGATTAGGTGAGACCCCGGCCTCACCCAAGACGGTGGGACCTTAACGTGAGGTTACTGTGGGGCCCACTTTGATGTATTTATTACGTGTTCACCCCGTCCATCCATTCTTTAGATAATTTTTGGGTATTATCCCAAAGCGAAGCATATCTAATTATCAAGTGGATCTTATCATAAGAAACTGTGGTGATTGACCGGATAACTAGATCTGCTTCATTTTTGGAATAATTCCCTAAAATGATATGGCAAAATAGAAGGACAGTGTGGATACATAATACATATATCAAGGTTGACCCGGCAAATAACCCCATGGTAAGGCCGCATTGGCTTGGGTGAGGCGTCTCACTTAATCCGCTCGCATGTAAAGGTGGTGTGACTGGAGTTATACACAAAACGATTTAACTCATACAACTCGCTCGACTTACTTTGCTTGAAACTGGATTCGAGCCAAGTCGAACTAATTTTTTTAGGGGAGTCCAAGCAAGACTGAACTCCACTCGACTTGGCTCAAAACTTGACTCGGTTCAAATCGATTCGACTCGGATTAGGTTCACTTAGTATGAATAATTTGTATATATTTAAATAAATTATATATTAAAAACTATAGAATCTAAATTCAAACTTAGCTCATATGCTCGAGCTCGAGCTCAAACTCAAACTCGAACTCGGCTTGAAATATCGATGGAGCTGAGCTGAGTTGCCCAGCCAAGCTGAATTCAAATTGAGCTGAGCCGAGCTGGGCCAAGCTCAACTCAGTTTGACTCATGTACAAATCTAGCCGTTTGACTAGAACCCTTTCAGTAACAACACAACGCAGGTCACATTAATGATGATCCGAGCCTGTCATCCAATGGGCTCCTCTGATTGACTATGAAGGGAAAAAAAAAAAAAAAAACTGCTATAATTAAAAATGATGGAACTTCTATCACTGAATATGGTTCATTGATTAACTTTTTGTCTTATCTAGTTCATGGTTGGCACGCGCACTGAGATGACATGCAACTGCACTTGATGCTGTCCCCTTCTTCGTAAGCATATAGCAGGCTTTTCAACCCACACCACAGGAAACAACAGGAATTGGATGCCTGTATTGAAAAACTTTTTAAATTGAAAGAAATGCCCTGATAAAGCTATATTTGCGTTTTCCCTTCATCGAAGTCTACATGACTTTACGAAGAGTTAGATGGCAAATAAACCTCACGGTGGAACCAGGAAGATTTCAACAATAACCATTCAATCCCTCTGCTTTCTGTGGTGTGGACCACCTGAGCTTCGAAGTGCCGCTTTTTCGGGCTCATGCTCCAAAATAATTTGAATCATGGTATGACTTGGAAAATTTTCACACGTTGAAAGTTGTGTTGTGTATAAGGTAATTTATTTGAGAGAGAAAAATCAATGTAGTTTGTGAGGAGATGTCATTTACAATGACATAGGAGAAGCAACTCTGGGAGTTTTCCAATGTCTTCGACACGAGCGATCCACACTGATCAAAACCAAGTCTTACATCAGCTACAGCATAGGGAACATGGTTTTTCGCCCTATGAATGATGCAAAATCATTCCTAAATGAAAATGTCACTCTCTCCTTTTACTTTTCAAGCTCCTAAAAAAGATTACATTTTACTTTCCACAAAAAAAATTTATTTTTTCTATCAATCAAAACATTAAGATTATCTCATATATGAAAAAGCTATGGAAAAAAGTTAACTTACAGCTTAAAGTAAATCATTTGTGTTCTTTGAAAAAAGGATCTCCTCCCAAGTATTTGAAAAGTTCCTTAACAAGCCTTTAAAATACACAACTAATTACTTTATTGAAGGACTTACTGAACAAGAAAAAAAGAAAATAGAAGATGGTTATAGCAAAGGCCAACCTAAAGTTCTTTAGAGTGCCTTCTCTTCTAGGAAAAATCCTCTGTTCCGAGCCTGAGGCTTATTCAATTTATATGAACTTTGGGATATATCCATACAACATAAGGCCCTTGTTTATGATAGTTTCAACACTCTTAATATTAGGGTTGCATGTAAAGAAAGGCTACCCATTATGCCTTTGTAGAATAGAGTGGATTTGTTAGATACTTTGGATTGAGATACAATACGATCATCTTGAATCACACTGTCAGAGTGTGAAGTCATCTTTCTTTATTCTCTCATTTTTCTTCTTTTCTCTTCCATTTTAAGAATCCACAATTTATACTTTCTTGGCTGATAAATACACTAATTCTTCTACTCCTAATAATACCTAAGTACAAAATTGTTGTTTTAGAAAAGGATTGCAATACCTAAAAAGGTAAATTCTTTGGCTTAAATACCTTAAGTTAAGCACGCCAGAAGGAAACATCTTTATTGTTTCAACCTACGTTTATTACATTTAATTTTGATAACCAATACTAGCAATCGACATTTTAGATAAACATCGACCCTACCCTCCGAACTATGAACAAAACATAACAGGGAAAATACCATCTCTGTTCTTGATGATTTTCACACAATATACACACATAATTAATAATAATGTTCTTAACACTACAGACCCACAATCTGAGGAATTTTCACCCAATCAATTATACTTTCAGATCCATCAGTTGACATAATGCAAGTGCATTGAATGGTTCTAGAGAGAAAAGAAGGTCCACCAACAGATAACTCCTGAGCCACGTGATGCATGGTTGGCCGAGAGTCTGGATTTGACCGAATGCAAGCAAGTGCCATGGACACTGTAAATGCAACTTCTTGTTCAACCTCAACCATTGGATCCAAGAGACGTTGGTCCAATGTATCCTTCAGCAGTTTGTCTTGTCTATTAGGTGACGTTAAAGAGGAAATGAGCTCCCCGGGATGCCTTCCCATCATCACTTCAAGTGCCACAACACCGAAGCTATATACATCGCATTTTTCAGTCACCCTCATGGTATATGCAAGCTCTGCAAGATAGTTCAGTCATGTTCTTTTCTATATGTTAATCATCTATAACTAAACTCTTAATCATTATCAAATTCACATGTACGTTTCTTAAATTAGGTTTCATGTCTTCTATATTTTTGTGGTTGCCGGATAAAGGGATCTCCTAAGGAATCTCTACAAACTAAGCATGTGCCAATTGAGATGTGTGTGGTACATGTAGAAGGTGCATAAGATGGGCCAAACTTTCGGATGATTTTGCTAGAAAGTCAGGATGGTCCACTCATCAGGCACGCCACATGCATATATTGATTGAGTTTGTAATATTGGCAATTGTTTTCCCAAAACTGTCCATTGTTTCACATGTTGGTGGGTTAATCATTATGTTTAGTGCATATTTGGGCCTACCTTTACATATGCCTCGTATGTCCTACACGCATGAGAAGCTGGTATGTGTCAACGGTACAATTTTCATTGGCAAGGATTGGGTGACATGGGTAATATTGTTTCTTGTATCAATATTCTGGACCAAATCTCCCACTCACTCACACACTCTCTCTCTCTCTCTCTCTCTCTCTCTCTCTCTCTCTCTCTCTCTCTCTCTCTCTCTCTCTCTCTCTCTCTCTCTCACAGCATGGGAATCAAAGAAAACAACCAACAAGGTTACTCCACCCAAGAGTTTCTATGATATTTTGCTCAAGCCTATAATGGTGGGGTCCATATATAGTACCAATATCCAAACCATTGATATAGTGGGCCCCAATATGGATGTTTCATGCATTAATAATTCACCTAATTGGAAATCCTAACCATTTTACTGGGTAGCAGATAGATGATCAAGGGGAAAAAAGCAATTGTGCACATTCAACAAAGAAAGACCATAGATTCAAGGGATAGGATATTCCAATCTTGAAACTTCTTTTGTTGCGTCAGGCACTCACTGTGTGAGACATCACATCAACAGTTTGGATCATGAAGCTATGGAACCCATGTGCAATAGAGAAAACCGAACCATCCTCTAGGATCTCAATCTCAGTGAGCATGGCAGGATACCACATTTCCTAATACTTCATTTTCACACTACTTTTACGGGGTTAGAAGCGATGAGCTTTCTCAAACATTTCTTAAATAGCGATAACCCATATATCTACAATTGGTGTGCATGTAAATCAATCCAGACCATCTGAAAACATGGCCCATATTGTAGATGGAGCAATTTTTTATTTTTATTTTTATTTTTTAATTATTATTTTTAAATACACTTATTGGAGGATTCTATCCATCTAATTGGTGGACAACAAATGAACAGTTAGATTTTTATTTTTTTAATTATTATTTTTTAATTCTAAAGTTTAGAAGCACAAGTTTAATAGCTGATAACAGATGGTTTAGTTAGGGTAAGGGGTGTTTGGATAGTAAGTTACTTTAGATAAGCTACTTATGTTAGAAGTATGTGTGGTTTTCTCTATTGCTTATTTAGCATATAAATATGTTTGTTAAACAACATACTTATCAACCAAAAAGTAAATCTTTTCAAAAAAAAATAATCAAAAAGTAGAAAAGCATGTTTGATTTCCAATATCATAAATAATTATCCCTCAAGTCTGATTGGTACCCCTCACATCCACCATCCATCATGTGGGACCAACCTTTGATGTGGACCATTCATTGTTTAGGCCCCACCTTTGATGTGAGCCATCCATCATGCGAGGCCCACCTTGGATGTGGGCCATTCATTATTAGGGGTCAACCTTTAATGTGCATCATTCATTATGAAGGGCCCACCTTCAATATCCATAGCCCATCATGTGGGCCGACTTTGATCTGGATTGTCCATCATGTGGGGCACACGTTGATGTGGATCATCCATCATGTGGGACCCACCAATAAGAAATGCCCATCATTTGGACTGTCCATTATGTGAGCTCCACCTTCAATGTGGGTTGCCCATCATGTGGGGCAGGCTTGCCTTGGTTGTGGGCCATTCATCATTAGGGGCCGGCCTTTGATTTGGATAGTCCATATATCACATGGGGCTACCTCGATATGGGCCATCCATCATGTGGGGCCTGCTTTAATGTCCACTGCTTATCATGTGGAGACCACCTTTGACGTGGACTGTCCATCGTATACGCCCCACCTTTAAAGTGAGTCGTCCATCATACCAGCTTGCTTCAGATATGGGCTATTTATTATTATAGGCCGACCTTTGATGTGGACCATTCATTATGTGTGCCCACATTAATATGGAGTCATCCATCAATGTGGGGCCCACCTTTGATGTGGACTGTCCATTTTGTGAGCCTCACCTTCAATGTGGACAATCCATCAATAGGGCCACCTTTGATATTGACTTTGCGAGAGAGTCTCCTTTGATATGGACCGGCGGGGAGGGGGGGGGGGGGGAGTTACTTTTACAACAATGCCTACTATACTAACTTAAGTGAAAAGGTAACTTAATTGCTTAACATAAGTTAAAAAGTAACAAATTTAGTGGTATCCAAATAGGCCCTAAATGTGAATTTAGGGGTTAGTCTTACCTTGTAGCCACATTATTTCCACCATACATAATGCAATAATGATGGAACTCAAGTGTGCGAAGGAAAAGCATCCCTTACAACTATTTTCAATTGCATGGTGGTATTAGCTTTAAATATTCACTGACGCTTCATAATTTTTAGCCAAAATAGACATGCAACAATTGCATTCTTAGCACAATTGGACCAAAAGAAGCCGAATGGAAGTGGAAGTAATCTGTCAGATTCGGGCCCAGTCCTAGGCGGGGCATGGCATAATTGGGCATTAAGCGCATTCGGATCGAAGAAATTCATTTCTAATATGGAGAAATTATTGTTTAAAGTTTGGATCATAAAGCAGCAGTAACTTTTGATCCGGATATCATCATGGAACACACGACCTACCGTTCTTTATGTAATGATGCTTCCGGGGTCAACCGACCTGCATAACAGGTCGTGTACCTCATCTCATTATTTGTAGAGTTTTAGGATTTTTGTACTTTTAGAAATTGCTTGTAATTATGCTAGGAATCCTCTAATAAGGTTTATTTGGAATTTCTATTTTTGAAAAATTAAGCTTTAGAAGAGTTTTACTATTTTGGATAACTTTGAATTACGGTTAATATTTTGCTATTTTGAGTAATTTCAAATGAGCATTTTGGGTCTTCCATATAAGTGATGTAATCGATCATTCCAGATAAATTATTCTCAATTATTCTATAACACAACCGAAATTTCTCTTTTGTTTTCTTTTGGATTCAAGAAATTTGTTTGTTGATTCAAGGTTTTCATTATTTGAGTAAGACAATGATCTTTCTCTCATTGTTTCATGCTCTTTCTACGTCATGTTAGCTTTAAATATTCACATATGCTTCATGAGTTTTACCCAAAGTAAAGTTGGGAATCGGAATAATACAATCACTGGTGTGTTTCTTTCCAAGGCCTCTTCCAGCCATTTAATTAAGGAATATTATAGGAAAATGATAAAATTTTCAAATATAAATTTTCTCATATTTCAGTTGCCCTAGATTGCCACATATGGCAATAATATAGTAACTATTGTACAAACTTTAAAGTATATAATTGCAAACAAAAAATAAGAAAAATAAAGACTAATTGCTAAAATTAAAAAACTATTAAAGCATAGTGTATGTACTAGCAACGAACCTGGAGCAATGTATCCATAAGTTCCTGCAAGCGTAGTCCAATTGGATGAATCAGGTATTAGCAATTGTGCAATGCCGAAGTCAAAGACATTAGCTTCAAGTTTCGAATTCAACAGAACATTGTTGCTTGATAGGTCTCGATGGATAATCGGCAGGGTGCAATCATGGTGCATGTAAGATAAAGCATGAGCCACACCTTTAATAACCTTCACCCTAGTAGTCCAATCCAACTGTATTGCTCCTTCGTCGTTGCTTAGGATGCTTGTCAAGCTTCCCCTTTCCATGTACTCATAGACTAGAAACGAGCATCGAGCATGAGAACAAAAGCCATAAAGCTTCACAATGTTGCGATGACGGACTTCTGTTAATACTTGTATCTCATTTCTAAAACTTCTTTGATCAGATTGATCCCCACCTTCGAGTGGGTGAAGTTTCTTCACAGCTACTACCTGGCCTGTTTGGAGATTTGTTTTATAAACTTTCCCATACCCTCCAATTCCGATGCAGTATATGTCGTCAAAACCCTCTGTTGCTTCCACGATGTCTTCAAACACGAGAATCCCATCATAATTCCATATTGAAAATGGATTTCCGCTGCTCCTTTCAAGAACCAATTGCTCCGGATTTCTTCTTCGTTGGTAATAAATGGAAGAAATGCAAACGACCAAAAATAAAAGAAATAAGGCCACTAATAGAGGAAGAATAATGAAGATGACTTGGTGTCCTTTCCTTGCATCACCATAGCTTGTTGAAGGGGCATTGCAGGGTTTCAAACCTTGCGCTTCACCACATAAGCCTTTGTTTTCTATGAATGCCTTTGCAGGAGCCTTCTGAAAGGTTTTGCTGATAGGAATAGGGCCTCCTAAATCATTGTATGAAAAATCTATGGATTGCAAGCTGATCATCCCTTCAAAAGATTTTGGAATCGAGCCAGACAACATGTTGTGGGAGAGGTTTAACATTTCCAGCATTTGCAATTTCCCAAGTTGTGGTGATATCTCTCCATTTAGCGAGTTATGGCTAAGGTCTAATACAACCTGTAAGTGTATGAGATTGCCAATTTGGAATGGAATGCTTCCATTCAAATCATTTTCGGTCATTTTTAGATACCAGAGTTTGGAGCAATCCCCTAGTTGAGGTGGTATAGGACCACTTAGGTGATTCATTGACAAGTCAAGAACCTCCAAATTGGATAGTTTTCCAATTTCTTGTGGTACCTGACCCGAAAGCTGGTTATCATGCAAACTTAGGTTGAACAAAGAAGTCAGCCTCCCCAGTTCCTTCGGAATCTCTCCCACCAGATGGTTTGAAGAAAGACCGAGCACTCCTAGCTGCGTCAACTGCCCAATCTTGGGAGGAATTCTACCAGTGATCATGTTCCCAGAGAATTGTAGCATTGTCAAGTTTTGGCATTCTCCCCAGTTTGGTGAGAGTTCACCAAACAACCTGTTATTGCTGACATCCATGAATTTGAGATTTGGATATACACCAAAGGCTTCTGATATATTTCCAGTGAGCTGGTTTCCTCCGAGTCGCACTCTAGTTAAACTAGTGCAATTTCTGAGGCTTTTCAGGATCTCACCAATGAAATGGTTGTCAAAAGCTGTGAATGTCTTTAAGAGATCCACCCTGGCATAACTGTGGTAAATAGCCAGAGAAGTTGTTGCTGCCCAGGTAGAGTACAGAAAGATTTGTCATGTTTGTCTTTTCTTGAGGCAAGGAACCAGATAATTGATTGCAACGGAGGGACAAAAATACAAGGCTGGTCAAATTTCCTAAAGTGGTAGGGATAGAACCTGTTAGAAGATTATTCTCCAGGGTAAGCTCGTTGAGTTTGATTAAATTCCCAACTTTTGGAGGAATTGAACCAGAAATTTGATTGCGGCAGAGGTACAAGAGTTTAAGGTTTCTCAAATTACCTAAAGCAGGAGGGATTGGACCAGTCAGACTGTTATTGCACAAAACCAACTCAACCAAATTCTGGAGATTCCCTAATTGTGCAGGAATTGAACCAGAAATTTGATTGCTGAAGAGGTACAAGACTTTAAGGTTTCTCAAGTTACCTAAAGCAGGTGGGATTGGACCAGTCAGATTGTTACTGGACATCTCCAAGTCAACCAAATTCTTGAGATTCCCTAATTGTGCAGGAATTGAACCAGAAATTTGATTGTTGTGGAGGTACAAAAGTGTAAGGTTTCTCAAGTTACCTAAAGCAGGAGGGATTGGACCAGTTAGATTGTTATTGTACACCACCAACACAACCAAATTCTTGAGATTCCCTAATTGTGTGGGAATTGAACCAGAAATTTGATTGTCAGAGAGGCAGAGGATCGTCAGCCTGGTCAAGTCACCTAATGATGGAGGAATTGGCCCGGTAAGGTGTTTTTGCATAAACTTAGGTGAGTCAGATTGTGCAGATTCCCTATTTCAAGAGGTATTGAACTACTGATTTTATTTCCCCAAAGGTGTAGGATCTGGATATATTTAAGCAGGCCGATTTGAGATGGAATTTTCCCAGTGAGTTGATTGTTATGGAACTGAAGGGAGATGAGTTTGGTCCAGTTGATGAAGAAACTTGGAACTAGTTCACCTATCATTTCATTTGATGAAATGTCAGTCTCTGAAATGTTAGTGAGGTTAGCCAGTGAAAGAGGTAAAATGCCAGAGAGAGAATTCATGGAAAGATCAAGGGAGGCAAGTTTTGAAAGAGAGCTGATATGAGCTGGGATGTTTCCTCTGATAGAGTTGCCACTGAGATTAAGATGGAGGAGGTTTGGAAATGAGGGGAAGCTCAAGTTATCTAGCTTACCTTGCAAGCCGGCATAAGGTAAGCTTATCTCTGTTACACTTCCGAGGCTGTTGCATGAGATCCCAATCCATTTGCATGGTGAGATTCTCATGGTACTAGCATTAGTAGAAGGAAGCAACCATGAATGGAGAGCTTGTGATTGCAGGAGGCTGTCTTTCCATTTCATTAGAGCATCTGCTTCTCCGAAGGTGGATGTTGCAACTGCACTGGAAGAAAGAAAGGCTGCTTTTTTAAGAAAGGCTGCTAATATAAGCAGAAGAGAGAAGGAGAAAGATGTTTTCATGGCCATTGCTGTTATTGCTTATGGAGTGATAAAATTGGATGTGTTTTTATAGTCGAAGATTTCAACTCTGTCAGATCATCTACAGTTCTTCCTTGAACAATAAAACAAAGGCCGAATCGAGCACAAGCAATTTTGTATGAATACTTGAAAAGTTCAGCAGTAAACAATAATCTTTCCATGCCGTCTCTCCACTAAATTGTAGAATAAGCATATCCTATTATAAATTGTGTTGGGCCAACTGTCATTTGTGGGTCCTTATTCACTCCCTTTACAATATGAGGTCCTTTATGTTCAGCCGGCATTTAAAAAATTCAGACCCATCCAGACCACAGGAAACAGTTGTGATGGGACACCCATGCTAAGTATTTACAGACCGTGTATGAGGTTCCTGTGTTTAGTTTATACCATCCAATCCATTCATACCATGAGCACTAGGGATTTTTTTAGATAAGTTTATTCAATAATGGTGTAGAGGAACTGGCCTCTTTTCTAATTTACAAATTGCAGCCCTCTTTCATTGGAAACGGATTGGCTACTCCCCCTGCCACCAGCCTGGTGGCTGATGGTCGTGCTCTGTGGGCCCCAACATGGTGTATGTGTTTCATCTATTCCGTTCATCCATTCTTAAAGATCATTTTAGGGGTTGATCCCAAAAATGAGAGGTATATAAATATCAGGTAGACCACACCACAGCAAAACAATAATGATTGGATATCTACCATTAAAATCCTCCTAAGGCCCACTGTACTGTTTATTTGACATGCAATCTGTTGATTAGGTCATACAGACTCAGATGAAGGGGGAAAAAAATGATCCAAAACTTTTATGGCCCCCAAAAATTTTTTAACGGTCGGCGATCATTAAACATTGTTTCCTGTAATGTGGTCCACTTGAGATTGGGATATACCTCATTTTTGGTCTCATAATATACAATAATTTAGAAAAATAGTTGGACGGCATGGATGAAACACATACATCATGGTGGGGTCCACGGAGCACCAACGATCAACCATTGTCTGGTGGCAGGGGAGTGGCCATCCCTTTCCTCTTTCATCTTTCGTGACCAGAAGGACACATATTGCGACAGGAAACTGGGTGGGGCCCACTGTTGTTTGGGAGAAATCGATCCTGTCCATTCATATTTCCAGATCAAGTTAGGACGTGTCCCCAAACATGACCAGTCAATCGAAGCCCTCAATTAAGTACAACAAAGTGATCAGATAAGATTTTCAAATGGGGCCAAAATTTTGATTTAAAATTGAGCCGAAACTTACTGACTTTAATAAAACTTGTCAAATGTGCGGTTATGGGACCCCACACTCTAATCCAGCCGTTCAAGGTCTGTGAAACTAAACCCTAATTAAATTAGGGGTTCACATTTTAGAATGGTCAAACAACCCCATGAAATTAGAGATGGCCTCAACTGGAGAATGGCCTAATAATATCCAAACAACGAAAAACAACATGTACCAGAGAGCAAACGATAGTAAAAATAGGTCTGAATTCGATCTAAAAAAAAAAAAAAAAAAAGTCTGAATTTCAAAATATCTGATGTAGGTGTGAGTTCAAAATATCAAAGCCCAAGAATGCTCAGGGTATAGACCCGAATTGAGACATTTGCCAACTCAAACAATTTCAAAAACAAAACAAAAACAAAAACAAAAACAAAGAAACAAGAACAAAAGACAAGAAACAAAAAACAAAAACAAAAACATGGCCCCATTCAACTCGCCAAGAGGCCGCAATTTGGTGTTTGAAGCTGTTCGATTGGCTGCCGTGCTGCTGTCTACGTTGGAATGGGTAAAACCCTCTTCCAGATCTCAATGTCAGTGGCAACGACAGTGATTCAAGATCCAGATACATCGAACCCCGATTGCACAGATCCGCCATTACCGAATGTGACAATTGTCCATGGCTGCTTCCAGTTCTGCAGTTATGGGTTCATCTGGTCTGTTCGTGTTCCCGGATTCTGGCTGTTTTGTATGGTTAGCGATAAGCTGGAAATGTTTTTTTTTTTTTTTTTTAATTTATTTATTTATTATAATTTTTAATTTATTTAAATCTGTATATAAACTACAGATTCCGAATCGGAAGATCGTATGGCCACCGGATCAGATTAAAATGCAAGTTGCTGATGCAGGGAGTACCGACCAACAGACGAAAAGCTGGCTGGTACTCCCTGCATTAGTCGCACCATTAATGGCTAACCATTTGAAAAATACCCACAAACAAACAGTCTGGATCTGATCTTCTATTAACAGAAATATATGGTCCACATTTGAAAAATATCAGACCCTTGAAGGATTCACGAAGGATTCACCAAACTACAATGATTTGCTATGATTAATAGTTGGCAATGATCGCAACTGTTATACACTAAAAATGCAAATTTTAATGGACTTATCTATGCATTAATGATGGAGATCCAATAGATTATAACTATAAATCAAATGATTGTCTCAATCCGTGCAAGCCTTATACAACATGAGCATAACCACCTTAGACTTACCTTTAACAATCATACACGTGATAAGGCCGACTGTATGCTTATCATAGTAATCCAGTCATATGATTAGTCCAATGATTAAGTTACAGCTCTGAGCCTTTTCTGAGAAAAATTCATAGAATAAACTATATTTCCCGCCCCACTTTCCCTTTTCTCCTGTCCAAATGCTTTCTCATAATATAATTTTCAAAGAAAATGTCTCTCTCCTTTTAACTTTTCAAGCTCCCAAAAAGGATTACATTTTCCTTTCCACTAAAAAAGTTTTTATTTATTTATTTATTTATTTAAAAGAAATCAAATAATTAAGATTTTCTCATATATGAAAAAGCTGTGGAAAAAAAGTTAACTTACAGCTGAAAGTAAATCTTTTTTGTTCATTGAAAAAAAGGATCTCCTCCCAAGTATTTTCAAAGCTCCTTAACAAGCCTTAAAAATATGCAACTAATTATTTTATGGAAGGACTTACTGAACAAGGAAAAAAAGAAAAAGAAAACCGAAGATGGTTATAACAAAGGCCAACCTAAAGTTCTTTGGAGTACCTTCTCTTCTAGAATAAAAAATAAAAAAAAATCCTCTATTCCAAACCGAGGCTTATTCAATTTCTGTGAACTTTGGGATATATCCATGCAACGTAAGGCCCTTGTTGATGATAGTTTCAACACTCTTAACATTGGGGTTGCATGTAAAGAAAGGCTCAAGCTACCCATTATGCCTTTGTGGAATGGAGTAGATTTGGTAGATACTTTGGATTGAGATACAATACGATCATCTTGAGTCACACTGTCAGAGTGTGAAGTCATCTTTCTTTTTTCTCTCATTTTTCTTCTTTTCTCTTCCATTTAAAGAATCCACAATTAATACTTTCTTGGCTGATAAATACACTAATTCTTCTACTCGTAATAATACTTTAGTACAAAATTGTTATTTTAGAAAAGGATTGCAATACCTAAAAGGAAAATTCTTTGGCTTAAAAACCTTTAGTTAGAAAATAAGCACGCCATAAGGAAACATCTTTATTTTTTCAACCTACTTTTTTTTACATTTTATTTTGATAACCAATACTGGCAATCGACATTTTAGATAAACGTCGACCCCACCCACTGAACTAAGTACATAGCATAACAGGGAAAATACCATCTCTGTTCTTGATGATTTTCACACAATATACACACATAATAATAATGTTCTTGACACTACACACCCACAACCTGAGGGATTTTCATCCACTCAATTATACCTTCAAATCCATTTGTTGACATAATGTACGTGCATTAAATGGTTCTAGAGAGAATGAAGGCCCACCAACAGCTAGCTCCTGAGCCACGTGATGCATGGTTGGCCGAGAGTCTGGATTTGACCGAATGCAAGGTAAATACAACTTCCTGTTCAACCTTAACCATCGGATCCAAGAGACGTTGGTCCAATGTATCCTTCAACAATTTGTCTTGTCTATCAGGTGGCGTTAAAGAGGAGATGAGCTCCCTAGGATGCCTTCCCATCATCACTTCAAGTGCCAACACCAAAACTATATACATCGCATTTTTCAGTCACCCTCATGGTATATGCAAGCTTTGCAAGAAATAAGATAGTTCAGTCATGTTCTTTTCTATATGTTAATCATCTATAACTAAACTCTTAATCATTATCAAATTCACGTGTTTCTTAAATTAGGTTTTATATCTTCTATATTTTTGTGCTTGCCAAATAAGGGGATCTCCTAAGGAATTTCTACAAACTAAGCATGTGCCAATTGAGATGTGTGTGGTACATGTGGAAGGTGCATAAGATGGGCCAAACTTTCCGATGATTTTGCTAGTCCACTCATCAAGCACGCCACGTGCATATGTTGAGTGTGTAATATTGGCATTTGTTTTTCCAAACTCAACTCGACCCGGCCCAGAACTCAACTTGGTTTGAATTGGTTCGGATTGGGTTCACTCCGCATAAATATTTTGTATATATTATATATTTAAATAAATTATATATTATATTATTTACATATTAAAAAATTATAGAACCTAAACTCGAACTCAAACTCAAACTCGGTTCAAAAGATCAAGTTCAAGCTTGTCTCGGGCTAGCCTGATCTAAAGAGTAAGAATTGGATGCCTATATTGAAAACTTTTTTTAAATTCATGGAAAGTCTTGATCAATCTATGTTTGTGTTTTCCCTTCATACAGGTTTTTGTAACCTTATGAAGAGTTGAGATGGCAAATAGACTGTGGTTGACCCTACGAAAGATTCAACAATAATCATTCAATCCATCTACTCTATGTGGTGTGGACCACTTAGCTTGGATGTGCCTCATTTACATGCTCATGCTCCATAAATGATTTGAATCCTGGTATGGTTTAGAGTAGTTTCACATGTTAAAAATTGTTTTGTATAGAAGGTAATTATCTATTTAGGAGATAGAAAATCAGTACGTTTTGTGAGCTGGTGTCATCAAATCCAAGACGTTCATTAGCTGCAGCACAGAGAATATGGTTTTTTGCCATATGAATGGTGTAAAATCATTCCTAAAAAATTTAAACACATGTTTTGGCCAACATGAGTATTCAAATGTCCTAATTTTGTGAGAATCAATTTATCTTGAGGTGGAATGTCAGATGAGTGGATTGGATGGTATATACACGTCAAAGTGGACCCCACATGTAACTTGAGTATTTAATGGTGAGACTTCTTATCTCAGCTATTTCCATTGTGTATACCACCTGAGTGTTAAATCAGCCTGATTTTTGGGCCCTGATCCAATTAAAGAGTGGCACACATGATTGACGGGGTGGATCTCATCCACATGAAGTAGGTTCTCTTTAAATTAAAGTAATGCCTCGGCATCCATACAAAGTCGCCGATCACATTTTAGAAATCGGGCAGAGTCGAAGATCGGATGGAGAAACTCGGGTGGAAAGACTTACCGAGGTAAACGATCAGCCGTTGGTTGAATTTTGCGGGTAAAAGTCATTGCCGTCATTCATCAGTTAGCAGCCACATTTTAAAGTTTTTTAAATACACTTGCCTTCAATTAAGAAGTTTTCCATGTTGTGGACAGCCCAAGGGTTGGATAGGCCTGTTTTCTAGGGTATTTAATCGTCACAGTGGTGGTCACTTAATACATGGGTTGGATGGCATATACATAATATCTTGAGCAGGTGAATCATCTGGTGTACCACACACCACTCATCTGGCTGGTGTGTTGACGTCACCAAGTCCTGTGGGTCCATTCGGTAGGTATGTGCTGTATCCCAACTGTCCATTCATTTGGCGATCTCGTCCTAATGCTTGAATCGAAAAATAAGAATGATCCAAAGATCAAGCGGACCACACTGGAAAAAGCTGTGGGGGATTGAATGTCTACCATTCAAACGTTTTTAGGGGTCACATAAGTTTTGGATCAATATGATATTTGTTTTTTATCTTCATCCATTTGTGCGTGAGCTTATGAACAGATTGGATGAAAATAAGGAAGCGGATTTGCTGGTGTACCACACGCCAATGATGTGGCTGTTGTGTTGACGGTTAAAAAGTTATGTGGGTCCCATCATAAGGTATGAGTTACATATCTAAACGGTGCCGACCATACTGTAAAAAGCAGTGGAGGATTGAACGCCTGCCATTGAAACCGTTTTAGGCGTCACGGAAATTTTGGGTCAATATAATATTTGTTTTTTCTCTTCATCCACGTATGCGTGACCTTATGAACAAATTGGATGGAAAGTAAACATTATGGTGGGCTCTACGAATGTTTTAACCGTGAAAATCATCGTGGCCACTTTTACTTGTGGTGTGATCCACTTAATGCTTTCAAATTACTCCTTTTTTTTTTTTTTTTTTTTACATACAAATCTAAAATAATCTCGCCAAATGAATGAACGGTGTAGATATGATAAATACATCATTGCAGGGCATGTAACTTTAATCCCTGTAGAACCGGCCTGTTTGGGAGCATGGATTTGGAACCCCCGGATTTGGAACCTCCGGATTGGAAACCCCCTGGATTTGCAATCCTCCCAGCACCCTGGATAAATCAACTTTAATCCAAAAGTACCTATGCATGTTATATTTACAGGGGGTTTGAATTTAATTACCAAATCAACTTTAACATCTCTAATTAGTAAGATATGAATTTTTGACACAATGGTTGTAATAAGCCCGCTGAAATATATGATTTGCCTAAAAATGATGAAATTCCAAGTCTCGGATATGCCGCAAGCATAAGATCATGTCTGAGTGAGTAACCAATTATTTTTAATTGTTGATTAACATGGACAATATTTGGACGGTACTGGACAATGTTTGGATGGTGTTGATCATCATTAGTGGGACATGTGCCCCATAGAACGATAGTGTAAGTGACACACATGTTACCCCTGCAACTATTGAAATGATTTTGGGTGTAATCCAAGCTCTCATTGTGGATTGCAAACCCCCTGGATTTGAAACCCTACTTTATGCTGCCAAACAACCCCCTCAAAGAGGGGATTTGAAACCCCCTCAAATCCTCTCCAATCCACGGTGCCAAAGACCCTCTAGTACAACTGCATGCCAGGGAGTAAAGTTGGGCATCGGTCCAGATTGGATCGGATTGGGTCCAACTCAGTCTGATCTAAAATCTCAATGGCTTTACCCAAACTCGATCCAATCCGGTACCGAGTTCGGGTCACCTGAATCGAACCGATCCAAAATATGTTTTGCCTGGTCTGAACCGAGTCCAACTTGATCAGGCAAACCGAGTCGGATCGAATTTGGCACGATTTGGATTGGTCAGATTAAAACAAAAGGATACTATTTAAATCTTAACATAAATGATGGGTGCGCCATTTAATGACCCTCCACCTTTGAATCTTTCACTTTTAATGGAATTTTCTCCTTTTCCAAGGGCATAAATCTGCAAAACAAAATACCAAATGATTCAAGAAATATTCCTTCCTTTGCTCTTCTTCTTTCACCTACTTCAGAAAAGAAAAGAAACTAAATGAAAAGGAGAGATTTCGTAATATTAGTTTTATTCTCTCTCACCAGTGATTTGAAGCTGAGACTCTCTGTTTTCTCTTGAAGATGCATGAGGAATCGAATTGATGAAATGAATGGAGTGTTTTGAGTGGCTTGGATTTATGTAGAGAGGGGAGTGGGCCAGAGGTTGGAGGTCACGGAATGGAGGGTGAAGATGATTAGAATAGAAAAGATGGAAATAATGACCTGATTCGTCTAAGGAGGAAAGGGTGGAGATCGGAATCCTATAAATATAATATAATCGAGGGGGGGACGAGAAAGGCTATCGGGAAACACATATAGTACATAGATGCGGGATGCCACAGGCGCACGCTAGTGAAACCCTAAAAGAAGTACGGAAACCTAGAGAGATCTACGGATTCTACGAGAGAGAGAGAGAGAGAGAGAGAGAGAGAGAGAGAGAGATTCAAGAAAAAAATAGAAAAATGAAATGAAATCAAGAAAGGAGAAATCTTACATCCATCTCTATCTATTTGAGATCATCCTTGAGGAGCTCTTCCCGCATCTGAGTCATAGCGAGCTTCTGGTTTCACCCAAGCCAAATGTGCAAGGAAAAGCAAAGGTTTTTATATCTTAGGATGTTGCGTTGATATTACTTATATCCGGTCCGGGTCAGATCAGTCCGAATCGGATCCACTCAGATTGGATTCTGGATCGGGTCGGGTCGAATCAGGGCCAACCCAAACTCGACCCGAAAAGAATTCGGATCTGAATGGGGCTACCTGATCCGCATTGATCCAGACCGTCGGTTCGGTTCTGATCGGGTCAGATTCACCGGATTAGATCTGTTTTGGCCAGCTCTACCAGGAAGCTTCAGCGCTCCTCTTCGCACAACACTAAGCTAGTGTGTGGTGCACTAGCCAATCCGCTTCCGGAAAATAAATGCCATGGCCATACGACTATTTTAACGGTGAGAATCACTATACTACTATTGTAACGATGAAAATCATTGTCCCCTCTGCCATTTTTGGCGTGGTCTACTTAAGCTTTGGATGTAAATCATGTTTGGTATCGTGCTCTAAAATGATATCCGCTTAAGTAGCTGCAATGGTCGTCTTCGCACGACACGTATCCACATCAGCCATATGGTTGGTGTGCTAGCTAGGGGTGTACATCGGGCTGAACCGAGTCAAACTGGGCTCAACCCGGCCCGGCCCGGTCACCAGCCAAACTCAGCCCGAACCCAGCCCGGCCCAGTCACTGGGCCAACATATCCAGCCCGAACTCGGCCCGGTCAGCAATCGGGCGAGTTCGTGATCCACCTAAAATCTCAACTAGAATATGCTGAGCTTAGAAGATCAACAAAAAAAAAAAGCTTTTGTGTGAGAGAATACAATAGTTTTGAGAAAATTAATGCACCTTCTTCTCATTAGCAACTGAAGATAACAGAAGCCATACAATTCTCCCTACTTCCCTTTCTAGCCTCGGGTTTTTTTATTATTATTTAAGATTCCTAAATCTTGGGCTATAAGTAGGTAATTCCACATTCTAAGGAAACAACTAACTGCTCTCTCCACAATTGTGGGCATGATAATATTTTTCTCCTCCTTCCATGGGAAGTGGGCTGGTGCTATGCTTTCTTTCCGAAACTAATGAACGCAATTTCATACAATAAAGGGATGCATAGAGAATGTCCTGGATCACGGCTTCCCCATTTAGGAAGAGCCAGGCTAAGAACTAGAGATGAGGGAACAGTATTTGTCCCGCCTCCTTGGTGAACCACTTGGCCGCACTTGGACGTTGGCCACGTCGCCCAATCCAAAAGGACTCTGTGATAACACGCCTTGTTGTAGTTTTCTTCTTCTCTACAATGGTATCTTCGATAAGAGGAATCTCTCTCTCTACCGCCAAATCTTCCACTGTGGGCAACATCTCCCTAGGCTCATCATCTAACATGGACAGCTCAAAGAGCTTTAATTTCTCCACATTAACAACCGAATACATATACATGTAAACTGGTAATTCTAATTGGCACGCATTATCCCCAATTCGACGAAGAACCTTAAATGGCCCATAGCGAATTGGCTTTAATTTCTTGCCTTCCCCACATAATCGCTCCTTGCCCAGATGTAGCCAAACCAAATCACCTTCTTGAAAATGGCCTTGGACGCGATTTCAATCATGACGTAACTTGTACTTTTGTTGAGCTCGAATTAGCTGCTGCTCAACTTCCTGGTGGACCCTCCGAATATGTTTTACAAAATTTTGAGCCCGTAACTTATCACTTCTTCCATTTCCAAACGAATTTGTAGGCTCCATGGTGAACTCCATATCGAAAGGACTTTGTAGCAAAAATCCCAAGCACACTTCAGATGGGGATTTATTAGTGGAGCCATGCACTATACGATTAATAGCAAATTGCAAGAATGGAATGCTTTCATCCCAAGTTTTAGGATGCCTAGCGTTGTATCCCCTCAACAATTGTACGACAGTCTGGTTGACAACCTCAGTCTGACCATCGGTTTGCGGGTGGAATGATGTGCTCCGCTTCAGCTTTGTGTCCATCCTTGCCCATAGCACGCACCAGAATTTGCTTAAGAAGCGGCTGTCTTGATCGAAGATAATTGAGTTTGGAAGTCCAAATAACTTCCACACATTTTCGAATAAGAGTCATGCTGCTTCTTCTCCTGTAATCGTCTTCTTACACGGCATAAGCTCCACCATCTTTGAAAACCTGTCAACAACCACAAACAAGTAACATGTCCCTTCCGGGTACTCGGCAATCCACCTAGGAAATCTATTGAAATGCTCTCCTAAGGTCTGGACGATACTGGCAACGGAGTGTAAAGCCCAATCTTTCGATTTGCTGGTTTTGAAGTACTGCACAATACACAACCCTTCACAAAATGAGTCACATCCATATGCATTCTTGGCCAAAAGACGTAACGCATCAGGTTTTGTATTGTCTTCGTTACTCCAAAATGTCCCGCAATCTTCGAGGTGTGAGCTTCGCGAATGTACCGCACCCTTTCTGCTGCTCGTGGAATGCAGAGAAGTGTCCCTTTATATAGTAGCCCGTTGCGAAGAGCAAATTCGGTAGGCCTGCCATTCCTCACATCTGCTAAATGAGATTGAAAATCTGGGTCATTGTCATACCAGTTGCTATATTCTTCATGGAGAATCGACTGAACCTGCATAAAAATTGTTAGGCACAACTGGTGGGCGAGATAACATGTCGGCCTGCTTGTTTTGAGTGCCTGTCTTGTATTTAATCACAAGATTAAACTGCTGCAAATACGTCATCCACTTCATATGTCGAGCTTGCTGTAGTCAAGATTGACTCTGCAAATATTGTAGAGGGCGATGATCAGTATGCACTATAGTCTCTTTGCCTAACAGATAGGCTCTCCAATGCTTCACCGCTTAATGCAAGGCAAACAATTACTTGTCATATGTAGAGTAATTCTTGGTTGCCCCTTAGAAAAGTTCAGAGTGATACGCCACTGGTTTTCCCTCTTGCATAAGGACAGCTCCCATCGCATAGCCCGAGGCATTTGTCTCAAGCTCAAATGGCTTCTGCAAGCTGGGTAAGGTGAGTACCGGTACCTTGTTGATCTTCCTCTTGAGGAGGAAGAACGTGTCTTCATGTTCTTTGTTCCAAATAAATGGCGGATTGGCCTTGGTTAAAGCATGAAGTGGTGAAGCAAAAACAGAAAAATTGCAAATAAATTTTCGCAAATATTGCCATGCTCCCATAAAGCTACGAACCTCAGTTACCGATTTTGGACGTGGCCATTCCTTAATTACACATACCTTTGCGGGATCCACCCATAATTCGCCATTGCCCACAATGAACCCGAGATATATCAAGGATGATTGCCCAAATTCGCATTTCTTTTGGTTTAGCTGCAGTTGGTTTTCTTCCAATGTTTGGAAGACTTGTCGCACATGTCTAAGGTGTTCTTCCCAAGAGCGGCTGAAAATGAGGATGTCATTGAGGTAGACAATGACAAAATCATCGATGAAGGGTCGGAGAGCATCATTCATCAATCGCATAAATGTTGCTTGTGCGTTACACAGTCCGAATGGCATCAGCAACCATTTGTACAGCCCCTAACGAGTCTTGAAGGCTATCTTCCATGTATCTTCTTCACGGATTCGCACTTGGTGATACCCGGATTTCAAATCAAGTTTTGTAAAAACTAGAGCATGCTTTAATTGATCCAGTAACTCATCTATATGGGGTAGAGGATACCTGTTTTTTATGGTGATCTTATTGAGTGCTCGGTAGTCGATGTACATATGCCACCCTCCATCCTTCTTCGATACTAAGACTATTGGTGACCCACGAGGTGAAATGCTTGGCTTAATAACTCCGGTTTCCAGTAACTCCACCACTTTCATCTTGATTTCTTCATTCTCCATCACCGAATTCCGATACATGGCAAGGTTGGGCAATGTTGAGTCTGACACGAGCTGAGTTTCATGCTCAATTGTCCGCCTTAGAGGCAAGCCTTTTGATTCCAAAAATAGGCTGTCAAATTCCCCAAGCAGTTCTGTAAGTGCGATGTTTTCTACCTCCTATGGTTGTTAAATTTTGTAGTGCTAAAACCTCTTGGAATCTTTGTTTTGTGTAGCTAATCTACAAATTCAAGACTGTGCATCTAATGTACAAGAATAAAGGTCTTTACCTTAAGAACTACAAATGTAAGATCAAGAGATATTCATGTTCAAGTACAACACCAAGTGTTAATTCAAGCTTCAATAGTTCAAGTTTTCAAAGCTTTGTCCAAGTCAAGACAAAGTTCTTTACTTTGAACCTCAAGCTCAAGCTTCAATGCACTTCAAATTCTAGCTTTAAAAGTGTCAAGTTCAAGCTTCGTCATATGTCAAGATATCAAGCTTCATGAACTTCAAAGAACAACTATCAACTAAAGCAAAAAAAAAAAAAAAAAAAGAAAAAAGAAAAAAAGAAAGATTCAATGTTCATATAATGCTTATAAGGTATGAATGACCCTAGATTGACTATAGGGTAGGTCATTTTGAATATATAATTTAAATTGGGTCTCTTTATATGTGCATGGACTGTTTTTCGACTAGTCTTGGACTATGTTCGACTAGTCCTAGTACTGGCTCGACCAGTCCAAGAAATCCTCGACCAGTCCTAAGTTTGTTACTAATTTTTGAGATTTTTTGTTATTGCCTCGACCAGTCCTAGAGACTGCTCGACCGGTCGTATAAACAGTGCTCAACTAGTCTTACAGGCTTGACTCAAAGTCCGGCAACTAAAAATGCTCCGTGGACAGGACTCGACCGGTCGAGCAGGCCCTTTGACCAGTCGTGGAATGGCCTTATCTTATCGCGTCCAACTTTTCAAAAGTTTGTTGGTCCTTCGACCAGTCGAGCCGACCTCTGGGCCAGTCGAGAATGCGATTTCTACAACTATAATTTGAGTACGAATTTCAGAGTTTTGTATCTAATTCAAGCCTAATCAAGACACTACTCTGAGAGATAAGTTAGTGATATTCTTAAGCTATATTATGCTCATTTAATATTCTCTTTATTTAGCTTTGTTATATTTGATTTTGTATTCAATATTCCAATCATATTTGAAGAAGGGTTTGAAATTTTCCATTTTCTTGGAATCAAAATCAAATTGAGCTAGCCCAACTTGATTTAATCTAAAAATCATTCAGAACCTAGAACCATTTCATAAGTGAGTGTGGACATTGAACTTCTACGCTGAACTTCTACTCCGATTTGGTTCTACCAGGTTGCATCAAAGGAGAATATCTAGATAAGTATTTTACATTTGTGTAAATTCTTTTCTTTTGGTTTCTTTGAGATTGAACCAGAAAAATCTCATTCTTTTGGTTTGTTTGAGGTGATCCAGAAAATTCAGAGTGTGGGGTTTTTGAATTGTATAAGCACACTTGAAAGACACAATTGTGAAGGTTTTAGATGAACCTTGAAAAACCTATTTCATAGTAAACGCTAATATCCATTGTGTGAGGATATTAGGAGTGGAGTAGTTGTGTGGCTGTTTTTCTAAATAGTTGGTGTACACACAAATGAACCACTATAACTTCTGGCTTTGTGGTGATTGTTTATTTGTAGCTTTGTGTGGATGTTGTAATTTCCGTTTACGCATTTGTGAAGAATGTTGTAATCCTTTTATGTGTGTGTGGAAATGTTGTAATAGCTTAGTTTCCTTCTTTGCTTTTTTATTTTTATTCCTCTATATCAGTTTGAGTTTATGATACACAAACCATTCTAGAAATTAAGTTGTCCTACCATAAACCATTGGTTTTTGGTGTAAGGTTGTTCTTAGAACAACATCTATATCAACCTCTCAATACTTGTACATTTGAGGTTGTAATTCATTTTAGCATTGTGGAATTGTTTATGCACTATCTCTATTTATTTGTTTAAATTCCGCTGTTAATTTTTTAATTTGGCATAGTCCTATTAACCTCCCCCCCCCTTTCTAGGACTCTAAGCTCGGCCTTTTCAAGTTCTTTCAGTCCGTCATTCTTTCCTGCACCTAAAAAAACTGTGGCTGAAATTCTAGCTTCTGCTTCTAGCGGCCTCACTATCAGCAATACGAATTTTTGGTAGGCATTTATCATGCTTCGTGCCTGGCAAGCAATAGCCAAATCCACCTTTTGGCATGCTTGGTTCTTCCTAACAACGAACTTCTTTCCATCTTTCATAAATTCATATTTCTGCGCCCGCCGGTAATAGATAGCATATCTCTCCCATAGGTAGGGACTACCGAAAATCACCTGGCATATATCAAGGGGTACCACCTCAAGTTATTTCATCGATATATTGGCTAGTGATTGCAAACTGGAACTTACATTGGCGATCGATTTTGAGCTCCACATCCTTTTGAATCCATCCCAACAAATATGACTTAGGATGTGTCGTTGTCTCTAGTCCCAACTTCTGAACTAGGCTTGCTGAAATCAAATTCTTCTGACTACCGGTATCCATGATGGCCCTAATAATCTCCTGCTTAACTTGAATCCATATGGTGAACAGCTCTTCTTTCTCATCGACTAAGGCAGGTGAACTTGAAACTTTCTCCTTTGGCAACCATCAAAGAAAGACTCTTGTCCACCTCCTCAACCTGTCCAAGCTCTATCTCATCATTTGAAGTTGTGGACACCATTGTACGCTTCCCCTTCTCATCTTTCTTCCACTTTGCAGGAAATAATTCTGGATGTAATTTCTAGCACTTCCCCTTCTCATGCTCTGTAATTTTGCAATGCTCACAATATTTATTGGACCTAGAAGGTGAGGAAGGGTTACCTTGCGACTGTTTCTTGGAGGGTCGACCACTTTCTCTTTTTCTTCCCATTCTAGTTGCTTGTGGCGCTCCAACTTTGTTCTTCTGTTCTATTCCCAAAGCAATGCCACTTGCCTGTGAAATATTCATGGCTTGATACAAGCACATCTCCCCTTGGATTTGCCGATGTAGATCGGCCACAAACTTAGTGAACACATCTTCACTACTAAGGTTTATTCTCAACGCCACCGCCATTCATTGGAACTTGGTAACAAACTCCTGCACTGTTTGCTCTTGTTGCTGCCTTAGATTGTGCCATCGAGACCACCGATCTTGTGAATAGCCCATAGAATAAAATTCTTGGTGTAGAAGTCATGTGAACCCCTTCCAAGTTACTTCCTGGTCAGCATTGGTTTTGAGATACGCATTCCACCAAGTTAATGCGTGGCCGGTTAATTAGCATCAAGCGGGCAAATGCAGCCTTCTCTACAGTACTAAACCCATAAAGGGTGAAGTAGGTCTCCAACTGATCTATCCATGAATCTAATTTCTCTGCATCAACTGTGCCATCAAAAGTGGGAATTTTGACTTTGGCTTCAACCTTGAAGGGTCAGACCTTCCCTCCATGAGCGATATGACACTGAGATCATCCCAATCGTCGTCGTCATCACCTCCTTTCAAGTTTTGAATTCCTCTAGCCTTGTCAGTCTCCTTTGTCACCAAAGCTCTTGGTGGAGAAGATTCTTTGTCGTTGTTTTTCGCCCCCTTAGTCGATGTGGACGGTTGAGCTTGAATCCATGCAAGTACCACTCCCAGCTATTTCGTTAGCCTATCGACCTTGGTGGCAAGGTCTGGCTATTCCGAAGTAATCTCGTCATCTGCCGACATCACGGCCTTTCTTGAAGGCTTCCTATGAGTTCTTAGAACGGATAAAGGTTCACCTGTCGCTTGATATCCAGACTTAGTCAGCACCATACACTAGTACAATCCTGCAAGGCAACTTTCCATAACAGCTAAACTTGGCTCTGATACCAAACTTGATCCACCTAAAATCTCAACTAGAATATGCTAAGCTTAGAAGATCGACGAAAAAAAATCTTTTGTGTGAGAGAATACAGTAGTTTTAAGAAAATTAATGCACCTTCTTCTCATTAGCAACTAAAGATACAGAAGCCATACAATTCTCCCTACTTCCCTTTCTAGCCACGGTTTTTTTTTTTTTTTTTAAGATTCCCAAATCTTGGGCTACAAGTAGGTAATTACACATTCTAAGGAAACAACTAACTTCTCTCTCCACAATTGTGGGCATGATAATATTATTCTCCTCCTTCCATGGGAAGTGGGCTGATGCTATGCTTTCTTTCTGGAACTAATGAATGCATTTTCCTACAATAAAGGGATGTATAGAGAACATCCCGGATCAATTCGGGCCGAGTTCGGGCTAGTTTTGGACCTTACAGCAAGTTCATGGGAAGGGCTTTGGCAAGTTCAAATGGTTAGGGTAAGGATTTTGGAATACACACACACACACACACACACACACACACACACATGGCCGAGTTGGGCCGAACTGGGACCTGTTCGAACTCGGCCCGAATTCAGTTTCGAGCTGAAGAAAATGGCCCATCCCGGACCGAACTCAGTTCCGGATCGGGCCGAGTCGAGCTTTTTCGGGTTGAGTTGAGTGAGTTAACCGAGCTAGCCCGGTTCATGTACTCCTCTAGTGCTAACCAATTCGCTTTCGTTTCTATGAGCGCAGATTAGGTACTACCCCAGCTTGTTCCGAATTCGAGACAACGAAACCTCTGAGGACCACTAAGGGGCCAACATGATTTATAAATTTATCCACACTGTTCATCAATTTTTACATGTCATTTTAGATCGTGAAACCAAAAATAAAGAAGATCCAAAACTCAAATGGACAACATAGTGGGGATTAAATTCCCACCGTCGAAAAATTCACGGGGGCTATAGCAGTTTTGGATCAAGATGATATTTCTTTTTTCACTTCATCCAGTTTTATATGACCATATCAACATGTTGGATGACAAATAAACAACACGATGGACCCTAAAAAAGTTTCGATGGTGGCCATCCTTAGCACCACTGCTTCATGTGATGTGGTCCACTTGAGACTTGGATTTATCTTATTTTTGGTCCTGTACTCTAAAATGATATGAAAAATTGGATGGACATTGTGGATAAAATTCATACATCATGGTGGCCCATCAGTAGCCCTTTGAGCCTCAGCCTATCCCGTACCTAATACACGTGCGTATTTGTGGCATCAACTTCCAGATTAGGCTGTTTGGGATGGGCACGGATTAGGTACTATCCCGCCTGTTACGAGCTCGAGATGGGTGGAGGTGTTGAGAATCACTGAGGGGCCAAAGTGATGTTTTATTTTTATCCACACCATCTATACATTTTTATATATAATTTTAAATTATGACACAAAAAATGGAGAATATCTAAGGTTTAAATTGATCATATAGTGGGGATTAAATTCTTACCGTTGAAAAATTCTTAGGGACCACAAAAGTTTTGGATCAAGATCAGGTGTATATGACCATATCAATGGGTTGGATGGTAAATAAAAAACAGGGTGGACCCTAAGAAGGTTCAATGACGTCATTAACGCCACTAATTCCCGTGGTGTGGTCTGCTTGAGCCTTGGATTTGCCTTATTTTTGGTCCAATACTTTAAAATGATATTGAAAAATGGATGGATGGTTTGAATAAAATTCATACATCACAGTGGTCCCTCAATGGCCCTCAAAGCCTGCGCCCTATCCCAATGGATGGGGCTATCCAAGGACATGGGATTCAGCTGGTGTCTAGGTGTGATTGTTGCTCGACTATCTTGTCCTCGAGCCATTCCAGTGAGACTCTTCATCACCTATTTATCAAATAGTGTGCTGGCATCATCTACCTAGGAGTATTTTGGAGGGATTTGCAATGTTCTTATTTGGGGGCCCAATCATTTGAGGCTAGGTTGAACCAATGGTGGAACGCCTCTCCGTCAAGTAGGATATAATCCACTCTACATATGTTGGTTCCTTGTCTGATCATGTTGGAAATTTGGAAGCCCAGGAATTTAGCTAGATTTGACGATAGGCCCACCTCAGTGCCTCTTGTCATTGCTAACGTGAGTAAGTGGTTGACCTTCATAAGTGATCAGCTCTCGATACATCTTCTTAGGCAATCCGGCAGCGCAACTCAGCCAAATCAGGGGCGGGTTGCCTCTCACTCCATTTCATCTTCTTCTAAGATTGTGAAATGGGAAAGGCCCTTGCATGGCTGGTCAAAGATGAATGTTGACAGGTAGGCTAGGGAAAACCCAGGGGTGTCTAGTGGTGGGGGAGTCTGCAAAGGTGACAAGGGGGAATTTCTTTTTACTTTCTTAGAAGGATATGGGATTGGCTCCAACATCAGTGCAAAGCTTCAGGTGGTTCATGATGGGTTATCTATTTGTTTTAGTTTGTGTCTCACCAAAGTGGTGGTGGAATCCGACTCCTAACTAGCAATAGCATTTTTAAATGGGAGCGTCCTCTTGAGTTGGAAATGAAGCTATTTTCTGGTTAGAATAGAGAGGTTGAAGCTCAGAGGCCAGGTTCATTTTGTCCATATCTTCATGGAAGGTAATGGTCCAGCAAATGGTATGGCCAGCTTGGGTAGCGAGTCTCAATCGACCTCATTGGTCCGAATTTTAAGGGAGCTACCGATCCAAGTTAGGGGTCTCCTTTTCCTGGATTCTGTGGGCCTGGGGGCTATCAGGATGGTCTCTAGTAGAGGCAACCAGTGACCGTGTAGCGAGTTCAGAATGCCTGGACTTCGAGTTCTTTTCGTTTTCTTTTTTCTTTCCTCTGTTCATCCTTTAGTTTTTCTTCCTTCATTTTCCTGTTAGATCATGATAGGCTTTACCCAGGTCATTTTTTTCCTGGGAAAGCCCGAATGTCCAAATTCATGTATATTTTGCATAAAGGTTGAATAAAGGTTATTTTCAAAAACAAAAAGAAAAAAAGAAAAAAAGGCGGGGCTAGTACCTAATCCGCGCTCGTTTGGGATGTGGATTGCGTCCTACTATGCCTGTCTATAGCCATAACGGGCAGATTGGGGGCCACCATGATGTATCTATTTATCCACACCATCTATCCCTTTTCTCTGATCATTTTAAAGTACGAGCCAATGAATGAGGGAGATCCAATGCTCAAGTGGACCCAAATAGGCGAGGGTAGGACATAATTGGCGTCGGGCTACTTGAGAAAGATTGATTGCATACTCACTGATAATTTTAGGACTTCCACAGTCAATTTCGTTTTTGGTTGGGTTTTGCCAAATTCCAATAAAAGCTCGTCAATGGATGACTTTGGGCCCAGATTATTAGCTAGTTTGTTTGGGCAGGCCAGGTCTAATATATATTTAGGTCGACCTAATAGGGAGCTTGCCATAAAGTTGAGGTCTGTAGGCCCCACCATAATGTGTGGCGTTCATCCACCCCATCAATCAGATGCACCCTTTCATGGTGGGAACGGGCCTAAAAATCAAGCTAATTCATGACTTAGGTGGGCCACACTATAGACAACAATTGAGAGTTGATATCCGCCCATTGAAATATTCATAATCGTTTACAGGCCTAGTAAGATGTGGCTTAGATATCTAGTCCATCCATTTGGATGTATGTGTTATACTCATTTTCAACTGTATCCACAACTCAGGTGGGGCCTAACAAGTGATTTTAGATGTTTTAGGCATAATTTCACATTGTTTCAGATGGCGTGGCCCACTTGATTTTTGTATAGGGGATATCCCATAGCATAGAATAGATCACCCACCAAATTCACAGTGTGGATGTCTGATACACAACACAGTGGGGCTCGAAGAAAGATGGGAGCTAGCGCATATGTGTGTTGAGATCCGGACAATTAAGAAGATCACCACTAAATACTAGTTCCCAATATCATGGTTTTACGACATGCTTAATATGCTAAAAGTGACCAATATATTCTCTAAACTAGACTTGAGGAGCGAGTACTATCAGATTCGTATCATGCCCGGTGATGAGCGGAAAACATCATTAAAAACCAAGGGTTGTATGAGTAGCTGGTCATGCCCTTTGATCTATCAAATGCACCAAACACTTTTATGCGTCTGATTAATCAAGTGTTGAAGTTGTTCATTGGTCAGTTTGTTGTAGTATATTTTGATGATATCTTGATATATAGTCAGAGTGATACGGAGCAAATGGAACATCTCAGATACAGGTCCTGATAATTAACAAGTTGTACCTCAACTTGAAGAAGTGTAGTTTTTTAATGAATGGATTGATGTTCTTAAGATTTGTTGTGACGTCCATGCGAATCCATGTAAATGATGAAAATATATGAGCGATCAGGGAATGATCAATTTCGATGAACATTTATGAAGTGAGGAGTTTCCACGAGTTGATGACATTTTATCATCTATTTATGTTAGATTTCAGCACTATAGTCACACCCATTACATATAACATGAAAAAAATTGGTTGTTTCAGTAGACCGTCGAGGCTAACAAGAGCTTTGTTGAAATTAAGCATTAAATGTCTACAACACCAGTCCTAGTTCTTCCCCGTTTTGACAAGCTATTTGAGGTTGAGTGTAATGTTTTATATGTTAGGATTGGAGGAGTCTTATCATAGGAAGGCAGGCCAGTAGCCTTTTACATCGAGAAGCTTGGCGAAGCCGAAAGAAATAGTCAACATATGAGCTTAAGTTGTATGTAATGGTTCAAGCATTGTGACATTGGTGGCACTATCTGATTTAGATAGAGTTTATTCTCTACTACTAAAAAGCTGAGCAAAAGTTACGGATTATGGTAGTTTTTTGCTACGGATATAAACCGTAGCTATTTTACTATGGGTTTCAATCCTTAGCTAAAAGTCACTACCCACAACAAATAATTATAGCGTGACAATCCCGAAAGGAACTCTATGAGGCCCATTGCAATGTGTGTGTTCTATTTAATACGTCTATCCATTTTGAAAGATCATTTTAAGGCATGAGTCCAAAAAGGAGATAGATTGGACCACACTGTAGGAAATGATGGAGATTAAATACATACTATTGATATACAATGTGGTCCAATTAGACCTTCGATTTGCCTCCTTTTTAGGATATTTATCTTTAAAAAAATTCAAAATGAATGGACAGAGTGGATATACTACTAACATCATGATGGGCCTCACAGAGCCTTTGGCAGGATCGTCCATTTCCCAACTCGATGCGGGATTAGAGCCCGGGGCGCGGATTAGCTACTGATCGGGTAGCGATAGTCGCTACTGAAGTTACATCACCAAGTTTTGTGGGAGCCACCATGATGTATGTGTTGTATCCACACCGTCCATCCATTTGGAGATATCATTTTAGGGAATGAGACAAAGAATGAGTCAGATCCAAAGCTGAAGTGGACCTCACCACAGAGCGATGCATTTGTCAAACTCGTGTATCTTCCATCTTTTAGATGCATCCGCCAAACTGAGGTTTTGCTTTTCGTGAGTCCCAGTATTTGGGTAAAAAGAGAGAGATCTTTGGCAGTGGGTGAAGATGTTGGTCATTGAGGTGATACTTCTCACCCAAGATCCTTTTCACCTTTTCCAGACTTCCAGTCCTTGGGCTGTTTTATCATCGAAAACCTCTCATCTATTGGTGAGCATCATTTATATCAAGTGTCTGAATTATTTGAAAATATATAGTTGTTGACGACTTTTTTAATTGGTCAAATTGTAAAATGGTGGCTTCAAAACACAGTGATATACAGTGAATTTTTTATTGTTTCGTGAATATCATAGGTGATTGGAAATCTTACAATTGCTTAGTTGATTGATTTTCACTATGCTTCTTAATGTTGTAATATGTGTGCGGGTGTCTATACATATTTGGGTTTTCTCAAATATTCATTAAGAATGTAGGCCAGTGGGGCCCACTAGTGAGCAATCACTAGCGCGTGGGTCTCATATGTTTAGGCTTCTTCCGGCCTTTTCCTTTCTGTTGAGATTTCAAATTTATTTTTGAATTTGATTTTGGATAGGAGATAGGGAGAAGACCGGATAATTTGGTCTCATCACATCTCCTTCATTTCCTATAAAAAGGGATGAGCTTTTCTCTCGTAAAGCGCATCAATGATATGAAATTACGAGAGTATACAGAGAAATATCGTGTGCACAGTAATCTGTCCATTTTGACTTGTCCTTGGGACGATCTAATACATAGATCGTGATCCGGGGCCATCTATACCATATGATCAGAGGTGTGAATAGATCCATCTACTCCAATAGTAGATAGGTGGGCCGTTGGAGCATTAATCTTCTGCTTTGTAAGGGTTCTAAAACTCGTGTAGATAGTCAGATCTTGAGGGCTCACACTTCCGCGCTTCCCATCAGTGGTATTAGAGCATTCAACGACTCACACTTCCATGCTTCCCAATGCAACAAGAAGCATTATATTATTAAGTTTTTTGAGAGCATTGGAGTATTTCCCATTGATGCAAACTCTATTGTATCTATGTTATGGAAATTGGATGGTTATGAGAGTATAATGCCAAGTTTGGATGGATTGGATCACTGGATCAGTGTACTTTTTGCATGAAATTCATTGATTGTGATATAGACCTAATGGTCGGTCCAAATCTATCACCAATGGTCTAGATTACCAAACAGTGAGACCCACTTGTCAGAATTAATAACCCACGTGGGAAGAGGATTACAAATCTCAATAATTAATATAGCTGTTGTATTGATGTACACAACTAAAAGACTGTTATATTGATGTACACAACTATATAGCTATCCCGTTTGCATTCTCACACCAACTATATAGTTGTTGTATTCACGTCAGCAACACGTGGGTCTGATCACGAGGTATGTGTTATATCTAAACCATCTATCCATCTGACGAGCTCAAATTTAGGCTTAAGAAGATAAATAAGAAAGATATAATTATCAAATAGACCAGACTGTAATATGTAGTGGGGATTGAACGTCTACCATGGAAACCTCTATAATGAGGATCACCTTGAAATCTGTGTTCTGAATCCACGGTTTCTATCCATTTTTCCAGAACTGTAAGCGGCTTGCAGAGGTTAGAGAGAGGGAATAGCTTCATGGGTTGTGCCACCTCTCTCTCTAATCTTAGTCGTTGATACTTTCTCTCTCCAATCTCAACTGTTGATACTTCCAGAGATAAGAGAGAGGGAATGAATTTATGGCTTCTCATGGGACAGATCCAAATCGTCTATCAAGATGCGAACAAATCAGGGTAGTCACCTCATATGGTGGGCCATGAGTACACGAAAGATCTCTGATCCGATGGTTAGGATCTCGTGAAACAAGTATGCCAAATTTTGGGCTAAAGCACATCAATAGAATGGCCCATTACTTGAGAAACTGAGTGGATTTCACATGTATATCACGTGAGCTCATGTAACTTAGGCAAGTACGGACAAGTGAAGTCCTGTGTGCAGTGCATGCATGTATGCTTATGTTATATATGGGCCCTGGGATTGGCATACTGCTTAGGTTTTCAGTATTGTACAAGTGGGCCCATTTTTAAATGATCTAGACCGTTGAGATTGTTAGTCTTACTATCGATCACCCCTGAAATAAATATATTCTAGATTGAATATCCTATCATCTAATAAAATAAAGGGATTAGATTCTTACATCAACTAGATTATTGACATATGGGATATACAAAGTGGGGCCCATAATATCAACTGTTGGATCAATAAACTATGTTCCAGTTGCCCACTTGGAGTAACCCAAAACCCTACAGCTTTCTTGCAAGTAATATGTATATTTCTCATTTTTTTTTTGGACATGTACATATATATGCATGTGAATGTGATTTCCTTTATTGCATTCTATTCACTAGTGATCTAACGGTCATTAGTGATCAAAATGATAATCAACTATAATGATCAATGTTGATGAAAGGATCCATCATCAACAATGATCATTAACGGTGATGATCGGATCTATCGCTAATGGACATGATCATTAGTGATGAACTCTCCACATATCTCAGCACTTCCTCTTTTTTTTTCTTTTTTTTATCTAATGATAATATTTATATGTGTGATATAATTAGGCTTAATGTGATTAGATCTAAGCGCTCTTTTGAAAAATATAAAACTTAGTGATAGAATGCTCCCTAAATAAAAAGGTTGTGCATAACTTGAGTGGGAGTTAATTCTCCTCCACCGAATGATGCATGCAACCAAATAATAGAACACTGCCCATTCGGGTATGTGGACTTTCAGATCTCGTTAAGATATGTTGACTAGTTTTATACTTTGAAAATTTGAATAATACAGAGAAATGCTGATGATTAGTATCAATATCTTAGATCACAGCTAAGTAGTGATACTTGATGTAATGTAGAGACGGCCGCAAAAGCATTAATTGTTGAACAGCCAAAAGGACAACATTTCGATGGTAACAACTACGAAAACTGGTCCCTCACGGTGCGAAGCCTTTTGGACGAGGACGACATATTGCACACACTCGATGAGGTTCAAAAGGAACCCATATTGGTTGAAAATAGGAATTTACAAGAACATAGGATTGCGATGACTCGCTACAATAAGTGGCGAAAATAAAATCGTTCACCGCGTAATGTCCTTCTTAGCACTATGTACAAAGAACTCATACCTACATATGAAGTGTATGACACCGCTAAGGGAATCTGGGAAGCATTGAAAAATGTCTATGCGTAAAAGTCAGATGCTAGAGTTCGGGCAATGGAATTAGAATTCCAGGAGTATAGGATGCCAGTCAACTGCCCTATCAAAGATCATATCCATAAGATGGAGCAAATGATAGGTGCCCTTAGGAATGTTGGGTGTAAATTGACTGAATATTAAAAGATAATATTAATGCATTGTTCCTTGCCAGAATCTTGGGCCCCGATCAAAAGAATTTTAAACCATACTGATTCTATCACTACGTTCAGAGACTTTTATGGCCACTTGGTACGAGAGGTTGAAATGAATGCAATTCAGCCAGGTTCGGCCAAGGCCTTTGTAACAGAGACCCATAAGCAGAAAGCTAACAAGAAAGGTTTAAAGCTTGCAAGAAGGTGAAAAAGAATAACTAAGAACAAAAGTCCACAGCACCTCCTCCAAATCTCAAGAAGGGGAATGAAAAGAAGAAGCAGAAAAGGACAAATATAGTCTACGAAAATTCCAGCCATTATGCTCGGCAGTGTGCCCATAAAAAGACGGTAATTCCTAACTCACTACATACTTTGTATGTAGGCGTTTGTTCTGAAATTCTTTCCATTGATACTATATCTAACGAGTGAATTTTAGATTTAGGCGCAATAAAGCACGTGACATGGAGTTGTCAAGGACTCGAGGAATTCTAGCCTGTAGCCCAGGGAAGTTACAAGATGTATATGGAAAATAATGTTGTCAAAGACATACTAGGGATTGGCGTGTCTCATCTCCATACGCGCATAGGACAAACAATAATCCTCCGTGATATTCTTTATGCACTGGGGATGCATTGGAATTTAATTTCTGTTTCTAGATTATTATTTGATGATTTTGATATTCGATTTTTTGAGACTAGAGTTTCTTTGAGACTAAATAACCTCATCTTTGCATGGGGATATTTAATTTCAGATTTATTTATTCTGGACGAAGATACTGATAATGCACCTCTTGCTTTATTTGTTATGTCAAATGAAACTGAAATATCTGAATCTCAAAAATGGCACGCGAGGTTAGGTCATATCGAAAAGGATCGTATGACAAAACTAGTACGTTCTGGTCTGTTAGACTTCTTATCCAAAGTTGATTTGCTATTTTGTGAACATTGTGTGTTCGGGAACACTTCGAAGAAACCATTTCCTAAAGCGGCTAGGTCCAAGGGCACACTAGAGATAATCCATTTAGATATCTGTGGATCCTTTAATGTACATGTCAGAAATGGATATCAATACTTTGTCACTTTCATTGACGATTACTCGCGCTATGGATATGTGTATCTCATCTCACACAAATTTGAGGCTTTTGATTGTTTTATTAAATATAAAGCTGAGGTGAAAAATTAGCTTGAGAAAAATATTAAAATCCTTCGATCTGATAGAGGTGGTAAGTATGCATCTGAAACGTTTAAATCATATTGTGAAAACGTTGGAATTGTTTGGCAGTACACAATGGCTTACACTCCACAATAAAATAGTGTTGCAGAGAGAAGGAATAGGACACTATTGGACAAGGTTAGATCGATGATGGTACAAGCCAATCTCTCTACTACGTTCTAGGGAGACACACTGTTAACAGCCGTCTATGTCCTTAATAGAGTCTCATCCAAATCAATTCCTAAGACCCCATATGAAATGTGGTCTGGGAGGATTCCTTCTCTAGCCAACCAACGCCCTTAGGGATCATTGGAATATTTTTGCTACCTACTCTGCATAGAGGTAAACTTGATAGTAAAACTATTGAATGCGTGTTCATAAGGTCCCCTATGCATTCAAAGGGATATGTTCTAGTTTATGAGGACCATGGACGATGGATTGAGATAGAATCTTAAGACGTGACCTTCGTTAAAGATAAGTACCCCTAGCCGAATGCAGCAAAAGGTTCCAATAAAACTTTTTGAAATAACCGATGTATCTCAAGAGAGTAGGAGTTCTGCTTTTCAAAATGATGATGATCCTATAGTTCGTCAAGATAGTGGGAGGACATTGCAGTAGGCTCTTGAGTTACGTCGAAGTGAAAGAAGATTAATTCCCCGAAGATACTTTGATATTAAGGGGTAAACATTTTCTTATGTTGCGGTTGATGATGATGAACCTAATTCGTATTAGGATGCATTATTATCTTCTAACTCGACCGATTGGGTGAATGCTATGAACGAAGGGATCGGTTCCATAAAAAAAAATACAGTTTGAAAATTTGTTGATCTGCCTACCAATCACAAAACGATAGGTAATAAATGGGTATTAAAGATTAAAAGAAAGGTAAATGGTACAGTGGACAAGTATAAAATATGATTAGTTGCTAAAGGTTTTACACAAAAAGAAGACATTGATTACGAGGAGACCTTTTCACCTATTTCAAAGTTCTCCTCAATCCGCATGATCTTGTCCATTGTTACAAGTTTAAACTTAGAGTTATATCAGATGGATGTAAAGATTGCATTATTAAATAGTGACTTGGATGAAGACATATACATGCAATAGCCCATGGGTTATGTGGACAAAAAGCATCTAAAGAAAGTCTGCAAGTTGTTGAAATCTATCTATGGACTGAACTGATCTTCAAAACAGTGGTACATGAGATTCCACTTACCCATCACCACTTTTGGATTCACGATGAGTGAAGAAGATCATTGTATATATATATATATGAAACAGTTTGGAAGATCTTTTCTAATACTATCTCTATATGTAGACAATATCCTGCTAGCTGGTAATGACATGCAATTGTTGATATTGACTAAAGAATGACTATTCTCGAGCTTTGAAATGAAAGACCTCGGTGAAGCCAACTTTACTCTTGGGGTAAAAATCATCAGATATTGCCCTAAAAAAAATTTAGGTTTGTCTCAAGCCACCTATATACAAAAGATCTTAGTGCGGTTCACGATGAAAAATTCAAAAGCTGTTGAAACCCCTATGGATAAAACTACCAAGCTAAACAGAAAATCGTGTCCCTAGACTGAAGCCGAGAAATTGGCTATGTCCTCAGTACCTTATGCAAGCGCAGTAGGGAGCCTAATGTATGTTATGCTTTGCACTAGACCGGATATTAGCTATGCAGTTGGCATAGTCAGCCGTTATCAGAGTAATCCGAGACAATCTCATTGACAAGCCATCAAACATATATTCCGCTATCTCAGAGGAACAAAAGACCTAATGTTATGTTATGAAGGCACAAGCCTCGAGCTCAAATGATATTCTGATACTACTTGGGGCAATGACACCGATAAGGGAAAGTCTACTTTAGGATATGTATTCTTACTCGAAGGAGGAGCTATCTCATGGTCGAGTAAGAAACAGACATCTACAGCTCTTTCATCTATGGAGGTCGAGTACATTACATGTTGTGCTACAGTTCAGAAGTGTGTATGGGTTTGTAAATTTTTATTGAGTCTGGGTGTTGTGTATCGAGGGTTCGTCAGCTTATATCGCTGAAGATAGACAATACTTCTACCATTGACTTGGCAAAAAAACCTAAACACCACCAGAAGTCTAAGCACATTGAGATCAAGTATCATTACATCCGTGATTAAGTGAGAGATAAGAAGGTCACCCTTAGATACATTCCTACTAAGGAGATGATGACTGATCCAATGACGAAACCTATAGCTAGAGATCTATTTCATGTTCACGCAAGCAAATGGGATTGAGGAAGGCTTGAGTGATGTACTTATTTTGTAGTACTTTTGATCTTTCATTAATGAATAACACATTCCATTTATTCAGTATTGAATATTAATATAAACTAGATAAGTAGATCATCAGCATTTACCTTGAGATTATGTAAGATTTCTATTTTTGTCAGCGGGCCGGTCACCCACTCGCACGGGTTGACCAAACTTGAATGTACAAGTAAAGTACATTTGGGGCCATGTTCATACACTAAGGTATGAACTTTTCTTTATTGTGAATAATAAATTGATGAGGATATGAATGAGTTATATCCGCCTATAATCTTTTAAGATTGAAGATGAGACTGATAAAGTCGAATAACATAATCAGACCATTCATTTTTTCATATGATCAATGTTATGACTTGAATTTATAGCCAGGTTATGAGATGAGTCGTACCTCATGAAGAATGACCTGCGTATTGTAGACCCGACATTCACCTAGTATTGTCTACTTTACGACGTGGATATAGCCACGTGCTGGGACCTTTTACATACAGATTGCTTTGATTCGATCTAATCATTGTAACGTGCAAGTAGCCAGTCCCGTAGGTGACTCTTTGTGTCTTTATCTACCCTCCTTTTGTGTATATGAGGATGAGATTGAGTGTCGTTACTTTAGTATACTATGACGAAAGGTCATTAATTGGCCAGACTCAGTTACGCTAGGAAAGTGACTTGATTAATTTTAAATTACACATCTACGTGGGGAAGATTCCGTGACAACTACACCAAGTTTCTAGAATTATAAATACGTACTTGAAGACATATCTGCCGGCATTATTGAGTTGTTTTTAATAAACTTTTGCAGATGATATTTTTTCTTAAAAGCATACATATATATATATATATATATATATATATATATATATATATATATATATATATATATATATATATATATATATATATATATAAGTATTGTTTTAAATCGATTTTAGTTGAAGTTTGTGAAAAATCAAGTTTTCAGAATAACTCGATAAGTTGGATAAGTGCGTATATTGGCGAGTACTCCAGATCGAGAGTTAACTCCATCCGGTGTGGTTATGCGAACTAGGACAGGCATTGCAAAGCTTGGGTTATTGAGTACTAGTTAGGTGGTCACTTAGTACTTAAGCACTTATGAGAAGATTAGGGTGATCCAGCTAGTCTCATGCCTCTGATTTTTTTGATCGCGATGTTTGATCTTTGATTGTTATTAGGTGAGTTAGATGGACAAATTTTTGTGTCTATCCCACAATGTGATTGAGTGAGAAATGTTGGACGTAGGCCAGTGGGGCCCACTGGTGAGCAATCAATAGTTGGTGGGTCTATTTGGATTTGCTAAATTGAACTGAATTGCAATTTATGGAGGAAGTGATGATTTGTCATGTGATGCTGATCTGAAATATCATCGGAACAAACTTAACTGTAATTTATTTGGTAGGCCTGAGATTTGTCATGCCTTGAAATCTCTTACGTTAGGTTATCCTAGCCATCTGGTGAAAATATTAAGTTACAACCAGTGGTCCACATTTATTTTGGCCTTATGGGCCTAGTCAGATGGTTATGGCTATCCAATGGGGGAAGATTTTTGGTGCATCTTCCAATGCGGGGCTAACCCCAAGTGCACGCCCCAAGACTCTTTGGATATAAACCATTTGTTTGTTATCCAAAGTGCATGCCCAAGACTCTTTATACTGGTCTGGTTATTCAGGTAGTAACTACCATTCTCCAAGTGAAAACTTTTTCTGAATCTTAGGTTTGTCTTCCTTATTGTGAGATCTCTATTATGTTGTAATTTTGTAGTTGGAATCATTGTCGATACGGTGCATTCTTATCAGAAGAAGACCTGCCTCTGGACTTATCAAATGGGTCATGTGTGATGTCCCAATGATGATGCCTGTGGAGCACAACTATTAGAAAATTGATTGCCTAATTATTAGGTATGTACGTTTATTTGCTCCATTGAGAATGTTTCTGTTATTGTTGTTTCTCCTTTATGTTCTTTATACAATAGAAAGGTTTGATCATGCCATGCTTGTTATATAATAATATTTAATTTTCTAGTCCTTTACAAGTCATTTATGTTTCCGTAGGTCAATTTACTTATGTCTATGTTGGGAGCAGACACGTCTGAGGCAGGTTCCCTTACAAAGTCCTGTACTCCAGCAACGTAAGATCACATAACATGGAGCATGCCACCATGCCAACATATATTGATCAAAGGAAAAAGATGTTTGTGAAGACCAATGAAATATATATTTATGATTATTTATATAATTCCTAACTTCATGTCAAATCACCATATTGGAATATAGTTGTCTTTGCTCACAACTTGAGTCACAAGCTCACACAATCTGGCTCACTGATATTTAACTTTGTATTTGTACCTCAATACTTATACATGTCAAAACCATGTCTCATAGTCTCTTTCTTTCAAGAGGTGGATTTTTATCTGCACAGTTGTGCTGGACTTGATTGGAACTAGGATGATATGTCTTGATGATTGGCATGATTTGAATTTCTATACTTCTGCAAATTTTGATGCTCATGAGGCTTTGTTTCACACACAAATGCCTCGTTTGAGAAAAGTACATCAAAAATTTCTCTTCACATTTCACTTTATGCATTTCTCATTTGGTTCATGATTAATGGTTATTGTAGATATGACCTAGAGGTGCATATGGTTCATGAGAGTGCTGACAAACAAACAGTGGTGTTTCCTTGACCTCCTTTTCCTTTCTTTTCTAGCAGGCATTAAAAGGTGATAACCATGGACTTCTGGGGTGCGATCTCTCTGTCTAGCTGACGTCCTCCTTTTCCTTTCTTTTCAATAGCTTGGTGGAATGAATTCCTTATTCGCAGTTGAACACTTACCTTCCATTCCCCTGACTTCTAGCATTCCCACAATCCAGGGTCCATATAGATGACCTGGACCCTAGATTGGACCATAACAATTGAGGTTCTTGAATTTTCTTGAACTCTGATGATTTTGAATCACAACAATTTCTTTATTGATCCCTTTCAAACAACGGTTAATATAATTTGGAATGATTACTTGGCTAACAAGGCTTCGTAGGCCAGTGTTGTACCCAGTAATTTGGAATGATTAGTTGGGTCAAGTTTGTGTTGTGTATGTTGATGACATGATCCGTCAAAACCCATTTTGAAATTTATGTAAGAATTACCGTCTATGTTTACATGCAACATTTAATTTCTACATATTAGACTATCATGTGGTAGGTTATAAATTACTCATGTGGTATTTTATTCAGACCCATTGCTCCAATGACAACCGGTTATCAGATCCAATTAGAATTGGACAACAAAGAAGAAACAGGTCTGAACAGAAAATGTATTTCAAGCTGGCCAATGCTCTTGTTCTGTTTTCTATTGATTTCCTAAAATAACAATCATCACTTATTCTAATAATAAAAAAAAACTTTCCATTGATGATGAGGATCATCTGACTGCTATGAGTTTTATTGTATGGCTTATCGGTAGAAGGAACAGTAAATGAACAGTTTGGATTTCACACATGTGCGCTGCATGTAGGGAGATTGAGTGCACGTAAGGATTTCATACAGAGCGAACTCTATGTTCAAGGATGGCTTCTGTGGCTGGAAAGATATTCCTACATTTTAAATATTCTCTGAAGTCTGTAGGATTCTTTTACCCTTCATTCTGTTTTAGGAAGTGTTTCTTTGTGTAAATGTCTTGTAGGTATTTTTCATCACTAATCTTGAACCAGTGAAGACGATTGAATTTATTTTTCTGATACTTGAAGGATTGGATTATCAATATTTATTGTATTGGAACGGGATAAAGGTTGAGTAAAACCTTTAGGTAGGAAAATAAAAAATAAAAAATTGAAAGGATTTTAACTCTTTGGTAACTGCTGTGTTCCTTTTAATTTGCTTATGACCTATGATTTTTACAGGTTTATTGTGTAGCAAACATTCCCCAAAAGTGTATTTAGATAAATGAACGGTTGAGATTCAAGAAAGGCGTTAGGTATATTTCGTTGTGTATGATTGATCCGTTCATGGAACTAATGATCTTGATTTTGGTTTCCGCAGCGCTAGATGCTATTCCAACTTGGATCTCTTGAAGCTACATCATTTTTTGTAGGCTAACTAATACCTACCACTAAGTTGTGACCTTAATTGGAGAGGTGTTGATTTGTAAAATGGAAATGGAAATAAAAGTGTTGAATTTCATGCTAACTTAATGTTGAATTTTGGTTGTTTTAAACTGATATGTATGCTTTGGCAGCCTTGGCTTAGGTGGATCTCCATCCTGGGGTGGACAGTGTCCTTTCAGATCCGGCTCATTCAGCGGGAAGGTAATGGTCTGGTTGATGGTAAGGCCAGCGAAGGTAGCAGGAGTCAGAGGGATGTTGATCTAACCCACTTGAGGGACCTGCCGCCCCACGTTCGCGGGCTTGTCTTCCTAGACAAACTTGGGTTAGGCTCCATCAGAACTTCCCATGTGAAGCTGTAAAGATTTTTTTATTTTTCCTTTTTTCTTTGCTTTTGGCGGCCTTCTCGGTCGGCCTTACGATAGGATCCCCTGTTTCCTTTTTGTTCTAGGGGTTGCCCGAAGCCACTGTAAGATTTACAACGTCTATTTTGAAATGAAATCTTCTCTCTTTTCTTTTTTCTTTTTTTTTTTTCTTTTAAAAAAAAAAAAAAAAAAACCTGATGTGTATGGCCTCTAATAGAGCTTTGAATCAAGTTTTGATCAAAATCTGGTTTCTTTTTTTCTCTTTTTTTTCCTTGTTTTTTCCCCTTTGTTTCTTACTCTCATGTGTAAGAGTTCGTATTGCTAATGTGGCCACTAGAGATCACTTTCATATGGTGCACCATGGGCCCCATTTGTGGGGATGGTGGGATGATCAAAGCCATCCATCATCTGAGGATGAGTGGTGTGAAAGACAGTTTATGAGTGGTGTGAAAATAGGCAGTCGCTTAGATGAGTTGATCTATCAAGGAATTTACTAGCAAATGGTAAGACACCATTATTATAATTTTTTCCCAAAATAAATAAGGCAGTAGCTACGGATATTTAGTGTAGCTCCTGATCGTTTCCATAGCTGATGTTACCTTCAGCCTATTGCTACGGATTTCACTTTAGTTTTAGCTACAAATATTATTCGTAGTGTTATGTGTTTTGTTACAGCAAATATAGCTACGGATCTAATCCGAAGCTATTGGCTATATAGCTACGGATTATACTTGTAGCTATTTCTTCAATCTTTCTATGGACTATATCCATAGCCATGCTACGGCCATCAAGCCTTGAAATTTATTAATAGTTGGGCTAATATGCTAGATAGGTTACATTTTTATACAAATTTACGTTCCTTTCTAAAGCACAAGTTAGGGCAGCAAAACAGGATAGTTAATGCGCTTAGTTGTCGTACAACACCACTTGTTATGACGAGCAATGAGGTAGTTGGCTTTAACTGTCTTAGGGAGCTATATGCCGAGGATGTTAACTTCAAGGATGCATGCATGAGGTGCCAAGAGGTCCATCTTAGTGAGCTACATATGTAAGACAGTTTACTCTTCAAATGAAATCAACTATGCATTCCCAAAAGTTTTTCGAGAGAGCATATTAAACAAGAGCTAAATGGAGGTGACCTTGGTGGACACCTTAGGTGAGATAAGACGTAGGCTCTTATTGATGAATAGTATTACTGGCTGCAATTGGTATGTGACATAGGTAAAATGATGCAACGATGTCATGTTTGTCAGACTTCCAATGAGCAGTCTCAGAATACGGGCCTTTACACCACATTACCATCACACACTTGACTTTGGTTCCTTTACTCAAGCTCCTAGATATGAGCATTTTAGCAGAACATATGGTAGACCGAATCAAGGACATTCATGCAAAGTTGCAAGCCAAGCTACAAGCTTCGAATGACAACTAAAGGAGCAAGCCAACAAACATCAACAGCAAAAGGTGTTTGAGGTGGGCAACAATTTTATGGTTCATCTACGCAATGAGAGATTTTTGAATGGGACCTACAACAATTTAAAAAATAAGAAAATTGAATTGGTGCCGATCCTCTGATAGATTAATAACAATGCTTACGTTGTTAATCTTCCAGATGACATGGAGATCTCGCGTACTTTCAACATTGCGGACTTGAACATGTATCATGAACCGAAGCTGGATGAGAACTTAAGGTTAAGTTCTTTTGAAGTGGAGGGGACTGATGTAAAGTATGTCACAAACACTTAAATGGCAAAGATGGACCAAAGAACGCCCAATTGGAGGTAGAAATGATTCGGACCGTCGGAACCTTAAATCAGTCATATCTCATTAATCAAAATGAGTTTTTCGACATATTATATATGATTTTTGGTAGGAGAACCTACTTTTAGCAACCAACCCATTAAGTCAGGTTGCCCACGCCGGAATTGTGAGATTCAATCAGATCGACGGTCAAAAGTCCCATTTAGTTTCCTTTTTACTATAAATAGTAAGTTTTAGTTCAGGTATAACTTTTGATCCTTTTAGTTATAGAAGTCTTCCCAACATGAAAAAGTCTTAGAAAAGTTAGAAACATAACATGGTTGGGCCAAATTGGACACTTACTATGTTTGGCTGAAAACCATGAAGTCTAGTAAGAATAGAGGTCGTTTATTTATAGTAAATCACCCTTTTAGGGTTTTTGAGTCAAAGTCTAAGTCAAAAAATCCATTATAGGTTTGAGTTGCTTGTTTAAAGAGTTGTAATGTCATTTTTTATCATCAATCAAATTATTTCAAATTTATTATGAATTATTCATGCTTTTATCCCTCATGGATTCGAGGAAGCTCTGTAAGGAGTCTAGAGCTCTATGGATTTGGAGTAGATATCTCTTAAGGTAGACGGTGATTGACCTCATCATGTTCCTCCTTGTATCAATAATTTTAAATGAAAACATCACTCTCTCCTTTTACTTTTCCAGCTCATAAAAAAAAAATTACATTTTACATTCCGTTAAAAAAAAAAAGTTATTTTTTCTATCAATCAAAACAATAAGATTATCTTATATATGAAAAAGCTGTGGAAAAAAGTTTACAGCTGAAAGTAAAAAGGATCTCCTCCCAAGTATTTAAAAAGTTCCTTAACAAGCCTTAAAAATACACAACTAATTATTTTTTTGAAGGACTTACTAAACAAGGGGAAAAAAAAAAAAAAAAACAGAAGGTGGTTATAGCAAAGGTCAACCTAAAGTTCTTCAGAGTGCCTTCTCTTCTAGAAAAAAATCCTCTGTTCCGAGCTTGAGGCTTATTCAATTTATATGAACTTTGGGATATATCCATACAACATAAGGCCCTTGTTGATGATAGTATCAACACTGTTAATATTAGGGTTGCATGTAAAGAAAGGCTCAGGGTACCCATTATGCCTTTGTAGAATGGAGTAGATTTGGTAGATACTCTGGATTGAGATACAATGCGATCATCTTGAGTCACACTATCAGAGCGTGAAGTCGTCTTTCTTTTCTCTCATTTTTCTTCTTTTCTCTTCCATTTTAAGAATCCACAATTTATACCTTCTCAGCTGATAAATACACTAATTCTTCTACTCCTAATAATACTTTAGTACAAAATTGTTATTTTAGAAAAGGATTACAATACCTAAAAGGCAAATTCTTTGGCTTAAAAACCTTAAGTTAGAAAATAAGCACGCCACAAGGAAACATCTTTATTTTTTCAACCTACATTTATTACATTTTATTTTGATAGCCAATACTAATACTAGCAATCGACATTTTAGATAAACATCGACCCCACCCACTGAACTATGTACATAGCATAACAAGGAAAATACCATCTCTATTCTTGATGATTTTCACACAATATACACACATAACAATAATGTTCTTGACACTACACACCCACAACCTGAGGGATTTTCATCCACTCAATTATACCTTCAGATCCATCAGTTGACATAATGTAAGTGCATTGAATGGTTCCAGAGAGAAAGAAGGCCCACCAACAGATAGCTCCTGAGCCACGTGATGCATGGTTGGCCGAGAGTCTGGATTTGACCGAATGCAAGCAAGTGCCATGGACACCATAAATACAACTTCCTGTTCAACCTCAACCATCGGAGCCAAGAGACGTTGGTCCAATGTATCCTTCAGCAGTTTGTGTTGTCTATTAGGTGACATTAAAGAGGAGATGAGCTCCCCGGGATGCCTTCCCATCATCACTTCAAGTGCCACAACTCCAAAGCTGTATACATCGCATTTTTCAGTCACCCTCATGGTATATGCAAGCTCTGCAAGAAATAAGATAGTTCAGTCATGATCTTTTCTATATGTTAATCATCTATAACTAAACTCTTAATCATTAACAAATTAATTCACATGTGTTTCTTAAATTAGGTTTCATATCTTCTATATTTTTGTGGTTGCCGGACAAGGGGATCTCCTAAGGAATCTCTACAAAGTAAGCATGTGCCAATTGAGATGTGTGTGGTACGTACATGTGGAAGGTGCATAAGATGGGCCAAACTTTCAGATGAATTTGCTAGAAAGTCAGGATTGTCCACTCATCAGGCACACCACATGCATATATTGAGCGTATAATATTGACATTTGTTTTCCCAAAACTGTCCATTGATTTCACATGGCGGTGGCTTAATCATTATGTTTAGTGCATAATCGGGCCTACCTTTACATATGCCTCATATGTCCTACATGCATGAGAAGCTTGTATGTGTCAACCAGAGGGTAATGGTACAAATTTTATTGGCAAGGATTGGGTGACATGGGTATGGTTTCTTGTAATATTCTGGACAGACAAACCAAATCTCTCTCTCTCTCTCTCTCTCTCTCTCTCTCTCTCTCTCTCTCTCTCTCTCTCTCTCTCTCTCTCTCTCTCTCTCTCTCTCTTTCCATATATAGTACCAATATCCAAACCATTGATACAGTGGGCCCCAATATGGATGTTTCATGCATTAACAATTCACCTAATTGGAAATCCTAACCATTTTACTGGGTAGCAGATAGATGATCAAGGGAAAAAAAGCAATTGTGCACATTCAACAAAGAACGACCATAGATTCAATGGCTAGGATATTCCAATCTTGAAACTTCTTTTGTTGCGTTAGGCACTCACTGTGTGAGACATCACATCAACAGTTTGGATCACGAAACTATGGAACCCATGTGCAATAGAGAAAACCCAACCATCCTCTAGGATCTCAATCACAGTGAGCATGGCAGGATACCACATTTCCTAATACTTCATTTTCACACTACTTTTACGGGTTAGAAGCGATGAGCTTTCTCAAACATTTCTTAAATAGCGACAACCCATATATCTACAATTGGTATGCATGTAAATCAATGCAGACCATCTGAAAACATGGCCCATAATATAGATGGAGCAATTTTTAAAAAAAATACACTTATTGGAGGATTCTATCCATCCAATTGGTGGACAACAAATGAACAGTTTTTTTTTTTTTTTTTTTTAAGTTTCGAAGCACAAGTTTAATAGCTGATAACAGATGGTTTAGTTAGGGTAAGGGGTGTTTGGATAGTAAGTTACTTTAGATAAGCTACTTATGTTAGCAGTGTGTGTGGTTTTCTCTATTGCTTATTTAGCATATAAATATGTTTGTTAAACAACATACGTACTTGTTAATCAAAAAGTAAATCTTTTCAAAAATAAATAAAAATAAGAAGCAAAAAAGCATGTTTAGTTTCCAACATCATAAGTAATTATCCCTCAAGTCTGATTGGTACCCCTCACATCCACCATCCATCATGTGGGACCAACCTTTGACGTGAACTATTCATTGTTTAGGCCCCACCTTTGATCTGGGCCATCCATCATGTGGGGCCCACCTTGGATGTAGGCCATTCATTATTAGGGGCCAACCTTTAATGTGCACCATTCATTATGAAGGGCCCACCTTCAATAACCACATCCCATCATGTGAACCCATCAATAGGGCCGACTTTGATCTAGATTGTCCATCATGTGGGGCCCACTTTGATACGTATCATCCATCATGTGGGGCCCACCAATAAGAAATGCCCATCATTTGGACTGTCCATTATGTGAGCTCCACCTTCAATGTGGGTTGCCCATCATGTGGGGCGAGCTTGCCTTGGATGTGGGCCATTCATCATTAGGGGCCGGCCTTTGATCTGGGTAGTCCATCACATGGGGCCACCTTGATATGGGCCATCCATGATGTGGGGCCTGCTTGAATGTCCACTGCCTATCATGTGGAGACCACCACCTTTGACGTGAACTTTCCATCGTATAGGCCCCACCTTCAAAGTGGGTCGTCCATCATACCAGCCTGCTTCAGATACGGGCTACTTATTATTATAGGTTGACCTTTGATGTGGACCATTCATTATGTGGGCCCACATTAATATGGAGTCATCCATCAATGTGGGGCCCACCTTTTATGTGACTATCCATTCTGTGAGCCCCACCTTCAATGTGGACAATCCATCAATAGGGCCTCCTTTAATATTGACTTTGAGAGAGAGCCTCCTTTGATATGGACCCAGAGAGAGGGGGGGAGTTGCTTTTTGAGAGCCTCGTTAGCACATAAGTTACTTTTACAATAATGCCTACTATACTAACTTAAGTGAAAAGGTAACTTAATTACTTAACATAAGTTAAAAGGTAACGAATTTAGTGGTATCCAAACAAGCCCTAAATGTGAATTCAGGGGTTAGCCTTACCATGTAGCCACATTATTTCCACCATACATAATGCAACAATGATGGAACTCAAGTGTGCGAAGGAAAAGCATCCCTTATAACTATCTTCAATTGCATGGTGGTATTAGCTTTAAGTATTCATTGATGCTTCATAATTTTTAGCCAAAATAGACATGTAACAATTGCATTCTTAGCACAATTGAACCGAAAGAAGCCCGACTGGAAGTGGAAGTAGTCTATCATATTCGGGCCCAGTCCTAGGCAGGGCATGGCAGAATTGGACCTTAAGCGCATCCGGATCAAAGAAATTCATTTCTAATAGGGAGAAATTATCGTTTAAAGTTTGGATCATAAAGTAACCATAACTTTTGATCCAGATATCATCATGGAACACACGACCTACCGTTCTTTATGTAATGATGCTTCCGGGGTCAACCCACCTGCATAACAGGCCGTGTACCTCATCTCATTATTTGTAAAGTTTTAGGATTTTCGTACTTTTAGAAATTGCTTGTTAATTATGCTAGGAATCCTCTAATAAGGTTTGTTTGGAATTTCTATTTTTTAAAAATTAGGCTTTAGAAGAGTTTTACTATTTCGGATAACTTTGAATTAGGGTTAACGTTTTGCTATTTTGAGTAATTTCAAATGAGCGTTTTGGGTCTTCCATATAAGTGATGTAATCGATCATTCCAGATAAATTATTCTTAATTATTCTATAACATAACCGAAATTTCTCTTTTGTTTTCTTTTGGATTCAAGAAATCTGTTTGTTGATTTGAGGAAGACGATGATATTTCTCTCATTGTTTCACGCTCTTTCTACATCGTGTTAGCTTTAAATATTCACATATGCTTCATAACTTTTACCCAAAATAAAGTTCGGAATCGGAATAATACAATCACTGGTGTGTTTCTTTCCAAGGCCTCTTCCAACCATTTAATTAAGAAATATTATAGGGAAATATAAAATTTCTCATATTTCGGTTGCCCTAGATTGCCACATATGGCAACAATATGGTAACTAATGCACAAACTTTAAAGTATATAATTGCAAACAAAAAATAAGAAAAATAAAGACTAATTGCTAAAAAAACTATTAAAGCATAGTTAATGTACTAGCAACGAACCTGGAGCAATGTATCCGTAAGTTCCTGCAAGCATAGTCCAATTGGATGAATCAGGGACCAGCAATCGTGCAATGCCGAAGTCAGAGACACTAGCATCAAGTTCCGAATTCAACAGAACATTATTGCTTGATAGGTCTCGATGGACAATCGGCGGGGTGCAATCATGGTGCATGTATGACAAAGCATGAGCCACACCTTTAATAACCTTCACCCTAATAGTCCAATCCAACTGTATTGCTCCTTCGTCGTTGCTTAGGATGCTTGCCAAGCTTCCCCTTTCCATGTACTCATAGACTAGAAATGAACATCGAGCATGGGAACAAAAGCCATAAAGCTTCACAATGTTGCGATGACGGACTTCTGTTAATACTCGTATCTCATTTCTAAAATTTCTTTGATCAGATTGATCTCCACCTTCGAGTGGGTGAAGTTTCTTCACAGCTACTACCTGGCCTGTTTGGAGATTTGCTTTATAAACTTTCCCATAGCCTCCAATTCCAATGCAGTATATGTCGTCAAAACCCTCTGTTGCTTCCACGATGTCTTCAAACATGAGAATCCCATCATAATTCCATATTGAAAATGGATTTCCGCTGCTCCTTTCAAGAACCAATTGCTTCGGATTTCTTCTTCGTTGGTAATAAATTGAAGAAATGCAGGCGACCACAAATAAAAGAAATAAGGCCACTAATAGAGGAAGAATAATGAAGATGACAACTTGGTGTCCTTTCCTTGCATCACCATAGCTTGTTGAAGGGGCATTGCAGGGTTTCAAACCCCGCGCTTCACCACATAAGCCTTTGTTTTCTATGAATGCCTCTGCAGGAGCCTTCTGAAAGGTTTTGCTGATAGGAATAGGGCCTCCTAAATCATTGTATGAAAAATCTATGGATTGCAAGCTCATCATCCCTTCAAAAGATTTTGGAATCGAGCCAGACAACATGTTGTGAGAGAGGTTTAACAATTCCAACATTTGCAATTTCCCAAGTTGTGGTGATATCTCTCCATTTAGCGAGTTATGGCTAAGGTCTAATACAACCTGTAAGTGTATCAAATTGCCAATTTGGAATGGAATGCTTCCATTCAAATCATTTTCAGTCAATTTTAGATACCAGAGTTTGGAGCAATCCCCTAATTGAGGTGGTATAGGACCACTTAGGTGATTCATTGACAAGTCAAGAACCTCCAAATTGGATAGTTTTCCAATTTCTTGTGGCATCTGACCTGAAAGCTGGTTGTCATGCAAACTTAGGTTGAACAAAGAAGTCAGCCTCCCCAGTTCCTTCGGAATCTCTCCCACCAGATGGTTTGAAGAAAGACCAAGCACTCCCAGCTGCGTCAATTGCCCAATCTTGGGAGGAATTCTACCAGTGATCATGTTTCCAGGGAATTGTAGCATTCTCAAGTTTTGGCATTCTCCCCAGTTTGGTGAGAGTTCACCAAACAACCTGTTGTTGCTAACATCCATGAATGTGAGATGTGGATATACACCAAAGGCTTCTGATACATTTCCAGTGAGCTGGTTTCCTTTGAGCCGCACTCTAGTTAATCTAGTGCAATTTCTGAGGCTTTTCGGGATCTCACCAATGAAATGGTTGTCAAAAGCTGTGAATGCTTTAAGAGATCCACCCTGGCATAACTGAGGCAAATAGCCTGAGAAGTTGTTGCCGCTCAGGTCAAGTACAGAAAGATTTGTTATGTTTGTCATTTCTTGGGGCAAGGAACCAGATAATTGATTGCGATAGAGGGACAAAATAACAAGGCTGGTCAAATTTCCTAAAGTGGCAGGGATAGAGCCTGTTAGAAGGTTATTATACAGGGTTAGCTCGTTGAGTTTGATTAAATTCCCAACTTCTGGAGGAATTGAACCAGAAATTTGATTGTTGGAGAGGTACAAGAATTTAAGGTTTCTCAAATTACCTAAAACAGGAGTGATTGGACCAGTCAGATTGTTATTGGACATCTCCAAGTCAACCAAATTCTTGAGATTCCCTAATTGCACAGGAATTGAACCAGAAATTTGATTGCTGTAGAGGTACAAAAGTGAAAGGTTTCTCAAATTACCTAAAGCAGGAGGGATTTGACCAGTAAGATTGTTATTGTACAACGCCAACTCAACCAAATTCTTGAGATTCCCTAATTGTGCAGGAATTGAACCAGAAATTTGATTATCGCAGAGGTACATGACTTTAAGGTTTGTCAAATTTCCTAAATCAGGAGGGATTGGACCAGACAGACTGTTATTGCACAACTCCAAGTCAACCAAATTCTTGAGATTCCCTAATTGTGCAGGAATTGAACCAGAAATTTGATTGCTGTAGAGGAACAAAAGTGAAAGGTTTCTCAAATTACCTAAAGCAGGAGGGATTGGACCAGTTAGATTGTTATTGCACAACACCAGCTCAACCAAATTCTTGAGATTCCCTAATTGTGTAGGAATTGAACCAGAAATTTGATTTTCATAGAGGTAGAGGATCCTCATACTGGTCAAGTCACCTAATGACGGAGGAATTGAACCACTGATTTTATTTCCCCAAAGGCTTAGGATCTGGAGATTTTTAAGCAGGCCGATTTGAGATGGAATTTTCCCAGTGAGTTGATTGTTATGGAACTGAAGGGAGATGAGTTTGGTCCAGTTGGTAAAGAAACTTGGAACTAGTTCACCTATCATTTCATTTGATGAAATGTCAATCTCTGAAATGTTAGTGAGGTTAGCCAGTGAAAGAGGTAAAATGCCAGAGAGAGAATTCATGGAGAGATCAAGGGAGGAAAGTTTTGAAAGAGAGATGATATGAGCTGGGATGTTTCCAGTGATGGCATTGCCACTGAGATTAAGATGGAGGAGATTTGGAAATGAGGGGAAGCTCAAGTTATCTAGCTTACCTAGCAAGCCGGCATTGGGTAAGCTTATCTCTGTCACGCTTCCGAGGCTGTTGCATGAGATCCCAATCCATTTGCATGGTGAGATTGTCATGGTACTAGCATTAGTAGAAGGAAGAAACCATGAATGGAGAGATTGTGATTGCAGGAGGCTGTCTTTCCATTTCATTAGAGCATCTGCTTCTTCGAAGGTGGATGTTCCAACTGCACTGGAAAAAAGAAAGACTGCCAATATAAGTAGAAGAGAGTGGGAGAAAGATGTTTTCATGGCGATTGCTGTTATTGCTTATGGGGTGATAAAAATGGATGCATGTGTTTTTATAGTCGAAGATTTCGACTCAGTCAGATCATCTACAGTTCTTCCTTGAACAATAAAACAAAATCCCAATCGAACACAAGCAGTTTTGTATGAATTGTTGAAAAGTTCATGAGTCAACAATAATTTTTGTATGAGATGAACGAATGGACGCCTAGCTAACCCTAGCATGATATGAGGTCTAGGTAGGTTTGGTCTTCCCTTCCAGGCCGGCTCCTCAACTAAATTAGGTCCATTTACACTATGAGGTCCTTCATGTTCAGCCGGCAACTAAAAAATTCAGACCCATCCAAACCATTGGTGGGCCACACACATCAGGAAACAGTTGTGATGGGAACACCTGTGCGAAGTATTAATTTTCAGACTGTTTATGAGGCCTGTGTGTTTCGTTTTAATGCCATCCAATCCATTCATATAAGATGAGCCCCGTAAGGATAAATGTATAGACTCTTATTTTAGGTCATTCCAAAACATAGGTTGGCCACGTAAAGTGATTTTATTGGTTTTATGCATGAGTTTACAGGGCATGGCCGACCTTAGTTTTGGATTGGGCTGATTTTTCTGCTCCAAGAACGTAATGGGGCAGACATGTATGATGGATGGCGTGGATTTCAGGAAAAGATCAAGGTGAGCCCTACAGATGTTTATTTAGATAAGTTTATTAACAAATGTTATAAAGGAACCGGCCTATTTTCTAAATTACAAATTCGAACAAGGCATCCTCTCTTTCGACCTTACGTTACCAGCCGGACGCAGATTGCGACAGTAAAACTAGGTGGGGCTACCGTGGTGTTTGAGAGAAATTCATCCCGTCCATCCATTTTTTCAGATCAATTTAGGACATGTGCCCAAACATGACAGGAGGATTAAATATCTACCGTGGAAACAATCGTGAGACCACAAAAATTTTGGATTAGGCTTATATTTTTGTATTTCCGGATAGGAATGAACTTATGAACCCTATGGGTGGCATATAAATGTCATAGTGGACCATACGTTCTTTTCTCCATCATGCAGCCCAATTGACTTTTGGATATCCCTCATTTTTTTGGGCCTGTCTCAAATGATCCGGAAAAAAGGATGGATTGAGGGACGCGGATTAGATACTTACAGGTTTGAGTAGCCAGTCTGCTTAGCCAGTCTGCTACTGAAGCGATGTTACCAATGTGGGCCCCATTATGATGTATGTGTAGTATCCACACCGTCATCCATTTTGAGATATCATTTTAGGGCATAAGTCAAAGAATTAACGGATAAAAAGCTGTCGTGGACCCCCACCACAGAAAACAGTGGGGGGAGTGATTCCCACCGTTGAAACTATCCTAAGGCCCACCATAATGTTTATTTGAAATCCAACCTGTTCAAAAGTTAAAAAAGACATGAAGTAAGGTAAAAGACAGATATCAACTTGATCTAAAACTTTTGTGGCCTTTAGAAGTTTTTAACGGTGGACGTCACTGTCCCCACTGTTTTCTATATGCTGGGTCCACTGGAGCTTTGGATTTAACTCATTCTTTGGACATTGCCCTAAAATGATCTCTCCAAATGGATGGAAGGTGTGGATACCAAACATACATCATGGTGGGGCCACGGAACTTGGTGACGTCACTTCAGTAGGGAGTCTCGCTACTCAACCTGCCAGTAGCTAATCCGCGCCCTGGATTGAGTAGATTTCTCACAAATATCAGCCTACCTCTACATTTATTCCATAGCATCAAAATGACCTCCTCTGCGGAAGGGGATTAGGTGCTGCCCCGGTCTCACCCCAGACGGTGCGGCCGGCCCTTCCCATGGGCCCACTTTGATGTATTTATTCTATGTCATGCCGTCCACTCATTTTGCCAGATCATTTTAAGGCATAATTCCAAAAAACAAAGAAGATCCAAATTTCAGGCCGACCATATGAAACAGTGGGGTGATTGAACTCCCTAACATTAAAACTTTTATAGAACAATGTAATGTTTCCGTAATATTTATTTGCCATCCAACCTGGTGATAAGGTCACATAAACCTGGACGCGCGGATGAAAAACCAAATATAAGCTTGATCCAAAACTGTTGTGGCCTATCAATGAACAATCACCACTGTTTCCTATGGTATGGCGCCCTACCTTAGAAATGGATCCATTTCAATTTTGGATTCATGCCCTAAAATGACATGAGAAAAGTGCTAAACTGCATGGATATACATCAAATGCATACATCAAGGTGGGCCTCACAGTAAGGGCTGCACCATCTTCGGTGAATTTGTGGCTGCACCATCTTTGGACGTAAGTTTGTGGCCGCACCTAATCCACTCCCCCATCAGCCTTTCTTTTTTAACGTAAAATCATGACCATGCTAGCTTTTTCTATTATTCTTGTTTGCCTCTCAGTCTGTATTTTTATTTTTATTTTTGTCACGTGTGGTGTGTGTGGGTGTGCTAGAACTAATTGTGTGGCTCAATTCAAACCAAACAACATTGACCTCAAGCACCGAGATACGCACATATGTCAAATGTGATCTTATATGACCGAGCCCTGAGAAGCTCAGTTGCCTATTTAGCCACTTAGATTACCGCTACTCCTAAGATAGAGCTAAAGTTATGATAAGAAAAGATAAAATGATGATTGGTGTTGAGGTCAAAATCTGGACAGCTCTTCCTTAGCTGCACGAACTTCGAATTGTCAATGCCCTTTAAGCCTGCACACTAATAATGAGCAAAAGGAGACTCTGGCTAAGCCAGGGGACCCTCCGATGCCTAAGCCAGGTCACAGGAATCTGGGTCTAAGTTGGAGATTAGGGGGAGAGTACAAGATGTTGCGTACCTGTAGCAATGGGGTCTCATTGTATTTATACCTGACTATAGGACAGTCTGGGTCCGTTAATCTCGGCACGATCAGCGGGATTCCCGGATCGTGGAGATATTGCTTGTAATCTAGAGATTGTGCGGTGTATCGTGCGTATCTGCGAGCAAAGTTATCGGTCACGTCTGCATAAGGCAGTTTCTTATTTCAACACATGAAGCACCCGCTCCCTGATTTGGCCTCAGCTCGGCTCTTCTGGTTGAAGAGGCTCCGATCATTGCATTTGCGAGCCTTCACCATTATAAGGACCGTATCCCAAGTCCGAGCCGGTGCCCGGCCTGAACTTATGGACTTGGCCTCTTGCCTGTAGAACGTTCCAAAAGTCTTCCTTCTGAGGCTACTAGTTTCCTGTCAAACAGTAGAGGGACGGTCTGGCCTATCCGGTCGGAGAACGATACCTCCTATCTTGGTCTCTGATTGTCTTGAGCCAATCCAATCATTAGTCTTGGGATTGAAGCAACTGTGCGACTTATCGACGAATCCTTCAGTTGTGTGTATCACATAAGATATTCGCATGTCCAATCAGGTCAGTATGACGTCGACCCTCGGAGTTATAAGGGGCTCAGATCTTCCCATAACAGAAGCCCCCTACTCTTTGAGGTCGAATGCGAACTCGGAGAGTAAATACATGTGGAAGATCGATCACCTCTTCTGTTGAACTTTCCATACGTGCCGTCGTCATCATAATTTTTGAATTTGAAACGTCATCTCCTTGGGAGCTCCCGACCGAGGGCTAACCTTTAGCGGACGCGTGGCGACGGTTAAGATTTCGAATCATCGTCTGCCTATGGCTGATTGCCACGTATATCCCGAGTAGCGTTTCAGGCGGCGCTTCCCTTGCTCGGGCGTCATTTCATTTATCCAGAGCACACTGCTCGATGTCAGAGGCATGCCATTTGGCAGAGCTCGAACCAATAGTGCGTGGCCACATAAGCTTTGAAGTTGGCTCGCGACGATTCGGCTGCAACCATCATTCCTTGTCATTAATGCAGAGATTTGGCAAGGTCTATATAAACCTCCTCCGAAAACTCCTATTTACTTTTGCGTTTTGTGTTTGAGTTGATACCGGAGGAGGCGATTTCTGGCAAGGGCGATTTCTTCCAATCAAGGTTTTCCGACAGGTGATTCCGACCGACCAGGCATTTTCCGGTAGAAGCGATTCCCGGTTCAAAATGTCGTTCGACCTGGAGACTGTTCGAGACTATAATGATGACTCCGAGCCGGGGAGCTCTAATGACATGAGAGGGGCCTCTAAAGGCCCCTTCGAAGATGTACCCTTGCACCCCCCGCCTCAAAGGCAGAAGGAGGCAGGGGCTCAGACTCATCGGACTGGTAAGAAGAAAGCCACCCGAACCTCCCGGGTCACAACTACCGAGGCTATTGAGATGCCTGTAAGTGGGCGGGCCTCGGAGGTTATTCCAGGAGGCTCCGTGCTGATGGAGTCTCAAATGGGGTGGATCTGTTCGGAGTTTGAGATCCCAAACTCTGTTCAGATCAGAGTCCCTTGATACTGCTGGCGCTCCTACTGAAGGGGAGGTAGATATCTTTCTCTGCGGCCTTCAGTGCGAGCTCCGTCTCCCTATGAACCCCTTCATTCGAGCCCTGACTGCCTATCTGGGACTGGTTCCCGGACAATTTGCCCCCAATGCTTAGAGCGTGTTAATATCTGCCTTCATCATCTGGCGTCAAGTCGGGAACCCGGAGATGACACCAGAGGAGTTGATGAGCCGGTACCTGGCCAAGCATGACAGCCATGAGCCATGGTACTACTTTGCGACCCGAGGCAGCAAAGGGTCGGGACTAGTCATGAACCTTCCAACCTCTAACAAGGACTGGAAGAATAAATGGTTCTAGGCTTTGGGCGAGTGCGAGGCGTCGACAGCGGAGCTTCGGAGCTTGACAACTCAGGTCCCCACCCGATTCACCATCCCAGGTCGGACCTCGTGCTCATTTTTCTTTTATCTTTTTTCCTTCCGTTACAGTCAGACTAAGCTCTTTTTTTTCTTATCCTTATAGATTTTCCAAGAGGTTCGCCCCTCCTCACCTTGGACCTGAAGAACTAGGTCACCAAGGTTAGGGTGTGATCGGGGGAACTTCGCTCCTGGTCGGATCTGATTACTGCCGCCAATCTCCACTGGTCTGGGCTGTGCAAATCTAAGTCACTTCCCACCTCCTTTAGTAAGTCTTTCTTCTATCCTTCTGAAGGGATTGAATTTTCTTAACTTTGGTTGCTGACCCTTTATTTTTCATGCAGGCATGGCCGAGGCATCTGGTTCTCGGAGGAGGAAAGTCGCCCCAACAGCAGAGGAGATGTTGAGGGCTGAGCCCCGGATGAAGACCACTGTTCGGAGGAAGCAGGCCCCTCCTCGCGGGGAGGGCCCATCAGGTCCAACTTCTGTTGCTGTATCCACTGCTCGAGCCCCAGCAATCATTGTTCCAGTTCCAGCAACCATAACTCCTTCCCTTCCACCTACCGTCGTTCCCCCCACCGCGGAGGCTCGTCCTTCAACCCCCTGCATAGTTGTCTCATCATCGTTCGAGCGAGAGGGGGCCGTTCGGATGGCTGACGCCATGATCCCCCCTCCCGAGGCCGAAAATGATCTCGGGGCTGAGACTCAGGCCTCGGCTGGTAGTAGGACCGGGGTCGCAGAAGCAGCTGGCTCAGCCCAGGTGGAGACGAGCGATGGGAGGTTCGAACCTGGGTATCATATGTCTTGCTTGGCTCCCTGGGCCACTAAGCACGCCCTGGAGGAGGAGATAGTCGGCCTCCTCGCCAAGTCGGACGACTCTTTTCTGAACGACATGGCTTCCGTACTCTACAGGGTATATATATTTTTTACTTAGATTCTTTAGCTTCTGTTTGCCATTCATATACTCATACTTTTATTTTTCATTCAGTCTATCTTGAAGATTCTCTTGACTTGGAAGAGAGTGCGGGAGTTGGAAAAGAGAGATGTCGAGGCGGAGGTCCTCAAGACTGAGGCGGGGATCTTGTGATATGAAGCTACTTTCCTCCGACTGGAGTAGGGTGAGCTGTGCTGGCAGCTTGAGGATAGAAAGGCCCGAGAGCTTCAGCTGCAGAAGGTTATAAGTGATCTTGAGACCCGATGCAGTGCGGCGACGGCCGAGCTAACGCGAGCCAGGGCTCATGCAGATTTGCTGGCCAAGGAGAATGCCCAGTTGGGCGAAGTCTTAGAGCAAACTAAAGTCAAGGCAGCAGAAGAGCAGAGCCGAGCCGTTGTTCAGGAGATGGACGCTCAGCAAGCTGAGGATGAGGCCTCCCTGGCTGCCGCGGTGGCTGCCGCGATGGACACCTTCAAGACCTCAAAGGAGAGGGAGGCTGAAGCCACTAAGTTTTACGACTGTGGCTTTGACGCCTGTCTTGGAGCAGTATAGGATTTGTATCTAGACCTTAACCTTGACCCTCTGCTTCCAGAAGACACTGGAGAGAAGCCCGCCGAAGAAGTCCGTCCGGACCAAGCCCCCAACTCCCAAGCACCTCCGACTGCATAGTTTTTAATATTTCTTTCATAGTTGACTGAAATTGTCTTTTTCGTTATGGATTTTATTTTTTGACCCTCTAGAGAGGGCTTCTGGATGATGATTCTGTGTTAATTGGTAGTTGATTTTTGTATGTTGCTTACTGGTTATTGATTGCCAAATTACCTTGCTAACGAGTAGGTTTGCTTTAGGACATGGTCGAGCCGATTCCTTAACGGATTGGCTCATTCCAATGTCATCGCGTAGGATTTTGATCCTTGATGGCATTATTGTTGTTGTCCCGATCCCTAGGGGATCGGTTAGTCCCACAATTGGCGAGAACCTTTCTTTCGTCAATTGGGTGGAATGCCGGCTCCTCTATTAGGGACTCGGTTCATTCATTGGCTTTTCCCCCCAATTCAGAGGGGATGCTTTGTAGACTTGTGGGATAACGTTCTGTCTTTAAGGGATCAGCTTGTTCAGTTCGCCTCTACTTTCGAGAGGCAATTTTTCTAAGTAGATAGTCCACTTACGTAGAAGTTATGAATCTTTATTGAAAGCCTTAAAGGCTAGTCGCTCGGAGGCGTACACTTATTTGAGGGCCTTGAAGGCCGCTACATCAGGGATAGTAGACTTTTAGGTGCTCGGCGTTCCACAGGTGGGGGAGCTGACGGCCTTCGAGATCTTCTAAGTGATAAGAACCCGGTTTGGTCAATCAGACCATGCGGTAGGGTCCTTCCCAGTTAGGTCCGAGCGTTTCAGCCCCTGGCTCAGCAGTATTATGGAATACACGCCGAAGGACCAGGTCTCCGGGGTGGAACCTCCTAACCTTGACCTTGGAATTATAGAACCGTGCCACCTGCTGATGTCGTGCGGTGACTCAGTGCTTTACGATCTCTCTGACTTCTTCGAGTAGGTCCAAGCTAGTGGCAACATGCTCGGAATTCTGGTCTTCTTGGTAATTCCTCACGCGAGTAGTAGGGAAGCCAATCTCAACTGGCATCATTGCCTCCGAGCCGTAGGAAAGGGAGAATGGAATTTCCCCGTTTGAGGATTGAGCCGTGATTCTATAGGCCCAAAGGACGAATGGGAGCTCCTCGGCCCAACTGCCCTTCACTTTTTCCAATTTCATTTTAAGATGGTGCTTGATGACCTTGTTGACCGCTTCCACTTATCCCTTGGATTGTGGGTGCTAGGATGAAGAATAAGCATTTGTGATGCCGAGCCCTTGACACATGCCTTAGAACTTATCGCTGTCAAATTGTCGGCCATTGTCTGATACGATAGTGCGTGGAATCCCAAACCAACAGATGATATTTTTCCAAACAAAGTCGATCACTTTCTGCTCCGTGATCTTTGCAACGGGCTCGGCTTCAACCCACTTAGTGAAGTAGTCAACTGCAACGATGGCAAATTTGACTTGCCCCTTCCTTGTAAGCAGGGGGCCGATGATATCAATCCCCCACTGAGCGAATGGCCACGGACCACTCATGGGAGTCATTTCCTCCATCGGTTGCCTCGGCACGGCTGCATAACGTTGGCATTTGTCACATTTCTGAACGTAGTCTTTAGAGTCCTCCTTGAGGATTGGCCAGAAATATCCTTCCCAAAGTATCTTCAGGGCCAGGGTTCGGCTGCCAGAATGGTTTTCACAAATTCCTTCGTGGATCTCGCGAATCACATAATTCGCTTCATCGGGTCGGAGGCACCTAAGGTAGGGCTGAGAATGTCCCTTTTTGTATAGGATGTTGTCCAGGACGATATAGCACGCTGCTCGGACTCTCAAGCGCCTAGCTTCCTGCCTATCCGAGGGGATCTCTCCAGATGTGAGGAAATTAAAGATCGGATCCATCCAGCACAGAGTAGCGCATTGGGTTGACCGTCTTCTTCTCTGCTTGGTCGATGCTTGGATGCTCTATGAACTCGATGGGGATGATCCGTGGGATCCTCCCTTCCATGGCCGAAGCTAGCTTTGCTAAGGGATCTGATGGATCGTACAGCTCCAAAATTTCTCGATTAGTTTCCTTGCCTCATCCAGATAGGCAATCATCCTTGATTCCTTGGCTTCATACTCTGTAGACTCTGTAGAGATGTGGTTCACTACTAATTGGGAATCACATCTGACCTGGAGAGACTGGATCCCCAGAATTGCAACCAGCCTGAGTCCAGCTAGTAGAGCCTCGTACTCTGCTTCATTGTTTGAGGCCTTAAAGCCGAGTCTGATCGTGTACTGGATCAGTGTAGAATCGAGAGCAATCAAGACAATTCCGGCGCCAGCTCGCTTGGCAATGGATAACCTGTCTACATAAAGGACCCATCCGGCTTCTGACGCAATCCCCGGGTTTCCTGGGGGGTCAGGCGGAGTCATCTCAACCTCGTTACTGACCTCTTCTTCACTTGGAGTGGTGAATTCTGTGATAAAATTGACCACGGCTTAGCCCTTTATCGTTGTTCTTGGACGGAACTGGATGTCGAAATCTCCGAGTTCAATTGCCCACTTAGTTAGCCGACCTGAAACCTCGGGCCTCTGGAGAACTTGCCTAAGGGGGGAGTCGATTAACACAATGACAGAATGAGCTTGGAAGTATGGGCGTAGCCTCTGAGCTGAGACAACTAGGCTGAGCGCCAATTTCTCCAGAGCTGGGTATCTCGTTTCGGCAGGCACCATGGCCTTGCTCACATAATACACTGGATATTGTTTGTTCCCTATCTCTCTGATCAGAGCCGAACTAACTGCTTAGGCCGAGACCGCAAGGTATAGGAACAAGGTTTACCTTCTTCGAGTTTGGACAGCAGAGGCGGCGAGCCCAAATACTACTTCAGTTGCTAAAAGGCCTGTTCACATTCTAACGTCCATTCTACCTTCTTATGACCCTTCAATTATTGAAAGAAGGGGAGACATTTATCTGTAACTCGGGATATGAAACGTCCAAGTGCCACAACTCGCCCCGTAAGGCATTGTATTTCCTTGACAATCCAAGGCGAACTTATGTCAAGGAGTGCTTTGATTTTGTCAGGATTTGCTTCAATGTCTCTCTGGCTGACCTGAAACCCGAGAAATTTTCCTAAGCCAACTCCGAAAGCGCACTTCACGGGATTCAACTTCATTTAGTATTCTCGGAGGACGGTGAAGGTCTCTCCGAGATCTCTCAAGTGATCAGACGCTTTGATGCTTTTCACCAATATATCGTCAACGTACACTTCCATAGTGCGTCCAATCTGTTTAGCAAACATCTGATTTACCAGCCTTTGATACGTGGCCCCAACATTTTTTAGGTCAAATGGCATGACCCGGTAACAGTAGAGTCCCTTATCAGTGACCAAGGTAGTCTTCTGCCTGTCTGGGGGATGCATCATGATCTGATTGTACCCAGAGTACGCGTCCAGGAAGGAAAGTAATTCATGACCTGTTGTACTGTCGACCAGCTAAACAATTCGAGGCAATGGGAAGCTATCCTTCGGACACACCTTATTCAGATCCGAGTAGTCTACATATACCCGCCATTTCCCATTGGCCTTTTTAACAAGTACCACATTTGTAATCCAGTCGGGGTAATATACCTCTTCTATGAAACCAGCATTGAGCAGGATTGAGACCTCGTCAGCAATGGCTTCGTACCGCTCAGCATCGAACGGCCTCCTCTTCTTCACTGGTTTATGGTTTGGGTCCACGTTCAACCTGTGGACCAAAACGTCCGGAGAGATCTCTGGCATGTCCGCATGTGACCACGCGAAGAGATCCCTATATTGTCGCAAGAAAGCCAACATTTCGGACCGTTGTTCGGAACTTAGTGATGTTCCGAGCTGGATGGTCTTACCCGGGTCAGCTTCATCAAGTGGCACTTTCCCCAGGTCTTCTACAGATGAGCTTTCCGCAGGCCCTCGGGGATCCAAGATGTTGATAGTAAGTGCTTGCTTCACGGATCCCTTTTTAACTGTTACCGCGTAACATCTGTAAGGCTCGCGCTGGTCGCCTCGGAGGTAGCCTATTCCACCCTCGGCAGGGAACTTCATCATCAAGTGATAAGTGGAAACGACCGCCCTCATTGCATTGAGAGAGGATCTACCCATGATAACATTGTGTACAGATGGTACATTGGCAACAAGGAAGTTAACCATAAGGGTGACTTGATGTTGCCCTTCTCCCGCAGTCACTGGGAGGAAGATGGCTCCCTCAGAGATCACTCTCTCTCCAGTAAAATCGTGCAGGGGGGTCTTCATAGGTCTGAGGCACAACGTGGAATCTTCATTCTTTTGAAGGCCTCGGAGTAGATCACATTGGGTGAGCTCCCGGTGTCTACTAAGATACGGTACACCTTGTGGTTAGCTATGGTAATAGTAACCACCAGGGCATCGTCGTGTGGATGTTGGATCCCACGTGCATTGTCTTCTGTAAAGGTTAGGCTGTACGGGCTGACCCGAAGCTCCTTGCTAGGCCACTCAATCAGATGGATGTAGTGTTTTAAACTCCTTCGAGAGTGAGCTTTCCGAGCCCTATTTGAATCCCCCCCCCCCCCCCCGGATGAGCCCCCGAAGATGGTGCGAATTTCGGTCGGCTCTTCCGTGGGGTTGTTCGGTCGTTTTTGAACTCGCTCTTCCTTCCGAATGGTTCTTTCTCCTTTGGTGTATCGGTGCAGATGCCCCTTACGAATGATAGACTCAATTTCATCTTTGAGATCCACACAATCATCTGTATTGTGGTCGTGATCTAGATAGAAGCGGCAGTATTTGCATTTATCCCGATGCTCCGGATCGGCTATCATGCAGACCGGCCAATTCAGAAGTTTCTCTCCTCGGATATCCAATAGAATTTGCTCGGTAGATGTGTTGAGGGGGGTGTAGGAATGGAATTTTTCTTCTGACTTTCTGCTCGGACGACGATTGCAGGGGGCGCGGTCGTCTGGTCCCTTGCTCGGAGCTTGAGGTTCCTCGTTCCTCGGCCTTTTCCCTTTTCCAATCGGCTCGGTCACCTGGATATTCTTGCGAGTACTGGAAAACTCCTCAGCATGGGCATACTTCTGAACTTTGGTGACAAGCTCGGCTAACGTCTTCAGAGGGTTCTTCCCAATGGAGAAGGTGAACTTCCCTTCTTTCAGACCGCTGAATATTGCAGCAAGTGCCATCTTATCATCGTAGTCTTTCACCTGCAATGCTTTCTCATTGAAATGAGTAATGTAGTCTTTCAATGATTCATTAGTCTCTTGTTTGATAGTGAACAGGTGGGTATTTGGCTTCCGACTCTTCTTACCGCTTATGAATTAGGTAAGGAATAATCGGCTAAGTTCAACGAAGGAATCGATGGAGCCGGGTTTGAGCTGATGGTACCAGTTCCAAGTGAATCTCGTGAGCGTGATGGAAAACCCTCTACACATCATTGCATCTATCTTTGTCTAGATCTGCATCCATGAGTGGTAGGCTTCCACGTGCTCGGATGGGTCTCCGGACCTAGAGTGTTGGATGACGGGAGGTACCCAGAACCTCTAAGGCATTACCTTGCCCATGATTTTTGAGATGAAAGGAGGCTCAGTCTCTTCCATCATCGCCTGGATGGCGGCTGGAACTGATATTGGCTGTTGGTTCTTTTCCAGCATCAGAATCTTCTTGTTCAGTTCTGCGAACTGTGTTTCACAAGGATCTTTGTTTTCCACCACCATCTCCCAGACGTCTTCCAATTTGGGAGTTTTTCTCCCCCTTCTCCTTTCTAACTCATGGCAAAGGTCCGTCAGTGCCAGAGCCGAGGTGACTGAGATATTCATTGGAGCTGGAGTCGCTGTGTTCCTGGCTGGAACTCGCGCTTGTGTCGGGGGAGGGTTTTGAGCTGAAACTGGTGCCTGAGCGGATCGATGTTGAGATGCTTTAGGCCTTACATTCCTCGACGCGGAGTGGGCTTGCATTGCTAGTCTAACAGTTTCTAGAATAGGATCTCCCTTCTCGGGACGTGGTTGCAGCTCCCATTGCTACTTCATCTGATTTATCTCATTATGCAGGGCTTATATCTCGCTTTGCATAGCGCAATACTTGCTAGCCCGATTGCAAGAGCATTGAGAAGGTCCTGGAGTCGACTCGGCGTGAAGTAGTGAAGAAGAACGGATCTACTCTGGTTTCGCAATTACCGCTTTCTTCTTCCCTCTTGCCATAACGCTTAAGAATGGGAACCTGACTTTTCGTATTAGATTCCCACAGACGCCACCAAAAATGTTAAGATCAAAATCTAGACAGCTCTCCCTTAGCCGCACGAACTTCAAATTGTCAATGCCCTTTGAGCCTGCACACTAACAATGAGCAAAAGAAGACTCTGGCTAAACCAAGAGACCCTCCGATGCCTAATTCAGGTCACAGGAATCTGGGTCTAAGTTAGAGATTAGGGGGACAGTGCAAGATGTTGCGTACCTGTAGCAATGAGGTCTCATTGTATTTATACCTGACTATAGGGCGGTCTGGGTCCGTTAATCTCAACACGATCAGTGGGATTTCCGGATCGTGGAGATATTGCTTGTAATCTAGAGATCGTGCGGTGTATCGTGCGTATCTGCGGGTGAAGTTATCGGTCACGTCTGTATAAGGCAGTTTCTTATTTCAGCAAATGAAGTGCCCGCTCCCTGATTTGGCCTCGGCTCAGCTCTTCTGGTTGAAGAGGCTCCGATCATTGCATTTGCAAGCCTTCACCATTATAAGGACCGTATCCCAAGTTCAAGCTGGTGCCTGGCCTTAACTTATGGACTTAGCCTCTTGCCTGTAGAACGTTCCGAAAGTCTTCCTTCTGAGGCTACTAGTTTCTTGTCAAACAGTAGAGGGATGGTCTGGCCTATCCGGTCGGAGAACGATACCTCCTATCTTGGTCTCGGATCGTCCTAAGCCAATCCAATCATTAGTCTTGGGATCGAAGCAACTGTGTGACTTATCGGCGAATCCTTCAGTTGCGTGTATCACATAAGATATTCGCATGTCCAATCGGGTCAGTATGACGTCGGCCCTCAGAGTTATAAGGGGCTCGGATCTTCCCATAACAATTGGTTTTTTTGCTTGCTATGAGACGATTTTCTTTATTGATTTTTCCTTCTTTTTATAAGCTTACTTACTACATAGATACTCTGCATCTGTTTCTATTCTTTATCTCAACCATTATCATAGCTGAATCGTTGTCACGTCAGTATTCCAGATCCTTCTACATCTTTGTATTCTTCTAACTATTCCTCTCTTTTTTTACTGCTTTTTCTCTCTTTAACTGCTCGGTCGTGCCGTGTCACTAGATGACATGTACCATATAGCTCAGTTCCAGCTATGCTTATGAAAATAGCACTCCAAATATCTTCGAAGATCTTTCCGCATGTTATATATCCTCTTTGTGTAATAATAGTATCATTCCCCGATTGGTTATTCGAGGAATGGTCAGAAATTGGGTACAACATTGCCCCCCATGTCACTTCACTTTTGGGGAAAAAGGTGAATGCAATGTTTACTCATTGTCCTGTGTAATAAATACTATCGGCCACTCATTCCATTTAGTAGCTCCCCATTAACTTTGCCCGACTGAGATAAAAATTGAATGGTGGTTTTGCCTTTGCCCGGCCCACGGTTGTCATCGTGACATGTAGCACACAATCTTATCGTATAAGGGGTCATGACTATCCTCTCATTAATGCTCACATTTTCTACTAATATATATGTTATCTCAACCTGATTTTAATTTTTTTCCATGACTCTTGCTCTTCTTCTTCCTAAGATTTTTTGACCGAGATTGCTACTGCCATGGCTGCTTCCTCTTCATTTGACCCTGCAACCTTCCATCAGGAACATGTGATAAGAGAACTAGAGCCTCTTTCATTTGAAATTTCGGACGACGTTATCTTTTCCACCTCTATTGATATAGATATATCGTTCCTCATGCTCAGTCCTACATTTTATTCTGAGATCTCCCTTGATCGACTACAAGTGTTGGACAATTCTTCCCTTGTTGCCTAGGTGAACAACTTCTTATCCAGTCTGACTCTCTTTTAGACCCTATAAATACTTTCGAGACCTTAAGATCCTAGTCGAGCGTGTTGAAAGGATGGCCAGAATGGTTTGCCCTTGTATTCCAACAACATGGCGATTCATGGAGACTGATTGATATCTATGAATGTATCATCCTTTCTCTACATGAATCTACAACAAACATCTCTCTTGTCATTATGGCTTCGGCCTTCTAGAGTCAATCAAACAACACCTTTTACTTTGGATATAGTCTCATGAGTCCTACAATCATGTATATTTGCACAGTCACTCACTTCTTCCTCTTGACGATCTAGTCTACCCCAACTTTACCCAAGGCAAGCAACACTACTTCTCCCTTCTCGACAAGAATGGAAAATCTTACTCCAACTTCATGTCACTCCACCGCAAAACACATACCATTGTTGATGATCGCGAACATACAACATTTCTATTGATGTGGATCTAATCAATATATGTGAGTGTCGTGCAACAAAAGAGTATTTTCATCTGACTGAGGTGCTTCCCCATGGTCGACAACTAGCCCTTACCCCATTCATGCTCAGCCACCTGTATCACGGCATATTCAAGGTAACCATAGGTTTTTACCACAATGGAGGTCCATTGTGGCTTCTTCAAATGTGGCTTTTTGAATACTTTAGATCCACCTTTGTAGATTCTACTCCTCTTCCAGATTCTTTCACTTCTTTTGGCCACAGAAACAGTTTTTGTTAGAACCATCCATTCTTTTGCCGAATATATGAATTTCTACCTCTCTCTTAACCTAAAAAAAAAAATTGCTCTTATTGCCCTTTTAACATTAAAGAGTTTAGTCCAACCTGGTTAACAAAGGATTATGATACAAGCAACATCGAGATGACTACGCTTAAGGATAAATCTTAGGAGAAGTATCTCATCTTCAGAGATCTCCCTTATGGTGGCACCGTAGAGACTGGCGTGAATGTTAAGACTGGGGTCGAGCAGTACTGTCCCAACCTTCTTGCTCACCAATTTGAATTAACTCAATGCATTTCATTCCCCTTCATTCATAGAACTTGTAATCAGCCCCTGAACTAACACCCGGTCGTGAATTCAGTCAACACCTTTCAAATCCTTCATGACAATTTTAAAGAAATTGGTGCAATTTTCAATACTCCCTTCTTCCTTAGTTGTCCCCGTTGGATGCTTTCTTTTTGCGACTAGTAGAAGAAGGTCCACCAATCTTATCATCGCTTGATTCTTCCCATCAATCTCCAAGATAGTTAGACCTACGATTAAGAAGAAGAAATCGACGGAAGATAATAAGAAGCCATCGGCACCAAAATCAATTGTGTCACCTAGTCAGAGAAAGAAACGATCGCAAAGAATGACCTTGACTACTTCGACTGTCCCTCTAAGAACAATAAAGACGGTCGATCAAATTTCTCCTTTGCTAAAATGCCAAAAGGTCACAACTATGGGTCATGCTAAGTCATACGTAACACCTCAATCATTCCAAGCACTTGTAGCTCCGCTTGTTCTTAGGAAGATTACAAATCTTTGACCTCTTCCAAGTCCTGTTGTACTTGCAATTCCCACTATCCTGGTCGTGCCAAGAAGAGTTGTTCCATCAACATAGACCAACTAAGCTACAAGAAAAATCACAGGTATTTCTCTTGTAGCTGAGGCTGTTTCTGTTTTTGAAGCATATTATAAAACCAAATTTTGGTCGGGACTCTCTCCCTCAGATTATTTATGGGAGATATAAGAGGCTTATAAGAGACATGAAAAAGCTCATTTCAATAAAGCCTTCAATAAATGATAAAAAGAGATAGAGAGGTTAAACATTCCCAATCTTTCTTTTGATTGGTATTTGACACTTTATCCACCACATTTTTCTTCTGATGCCCCTTTGCAATAGATATCGGCCATCCTACTAAAATTCAATCAACAATCGACTGATACCCCACTGTTGTTGTTCGCTCTGACTTAAGTGGATGTTCTCTTTTATTGTTTTTATTAGTCAATTGTTCAATGATTCCGCGCTTTATCTGATATCTTTTATCTATATTGCAGTGATCAAAATGCTATCAACTGTGGAAAAACACTCTTCACAACGCGAGTCAATCCTTATTGTTACTGCAGCCTCTGAGAACCAAACTCCTACGAAAAACCTCGATGACTCAGATTATAAGGAAATCATGAGTGATGTCCATGGGCCAAAAGATCAAGCCCGAGAGGAGATGGTGATTGTACAACTGATGGAACCTCTCCATGCTTATGTCCATTTTGAGACCTTGATGATCGCTTTTGATCAAGATGAGGATGAGCCTCTCGTGGTGACCCCAAAGAATTACCACAAAGTTGTGTTTCTAACTTTACACTAGCATCGGCCAACTAACCAGCACAACCTGTAGATTGAATTGAACAAAAAGTTCTTGGTTCAACCAACAGGCGTTAAGTACTTGTTTTAAAAGATGAAGAAAAAGAAGTTCTTCGGCCAACTATCACTTCTCTTTACCGAACAATCATTGAGGTTTCTTTAATCGATGACATTGGTGATGTTGTTATGCTAGTTAAGATGTCGACTACCCCTCCTTCAATGCCTAAGGAACCAATCCTTGTTGAAGAAATACTTTCCTCCCTCGTCCAAGCTCCTTCAAGCGATATCGCAGTGGTCGAGTCTCCAGTGCCTCCATCTACACTTCAACAGCTTCAAGAGGAATTATGAACTCTCATTCATTTAGGAGCTACTGATATCATCTCTTCAAGGTCAGTCGAGAGACTTTTTGTTCTCATTTGTTGTTACTAAATGTTCTCTCGTTTGGTGAAACCTTGTCAGTCAAGATGCTTAAGCTCTTTGATTTCCTAGACTTACTGCAAGAGTATCGAGACATTAATGCAATGATTGATATGAGAGCACTTAGCTGCAACCCTCAAGATGAACGAAGTTATAACTATTAGAGAACAGTTATCTACTGCCTGTGTTGAACTGAAGGAATCCGACACTAAGATAACTGATATGACTATTCAGATTACAATAATGGAGAAACAACTCAAGGTGTTGAAGGCTCACCATAAGAAATGGATAATGATCAGGGCTCAATAGAAAACTAAGGTCAACACATTGATTGTCTTTGTTTGAGACAACAATTCCTTTGTTAGTCGGGCCATGCACACAGCTTCAAAGACTCAAATAATTCTTGATCATTATAAAGCCAGACGAACGATGATTTTAGAGAAAATGATTACTTTTCATCCTTTGATTTTTTTTTAATTTTATTTTATATCAGCCTATACATTAGTTCTGATTAATGAAATCAGCTAAAGCGTTGTTTTATCCGTGTTTCGACGACCATCTTCCATAATAACTACCATCCAACCCAATGTGATTGATATGACCTGTCCAGGCAAGGATCATGGGTGTTATGCATAATGGGTCATGGTTTTCATACACCATTGGGTCGTGGTTAATGCACAACCCAATATGGATGACAACCACGAACCAGACGAGGGTCGTGGTTATTGTCAATATTGGATCGTTGTTATCATGTGTAATTGGTCGTAGTTATCACCCAAAGTAGATCGTGGTTATCATCCACAATGAGTCGTGGTTAATGCACGACCCAATGTGGACGAGAGAGGATATACATACAAAATATGTATGTGATTTGTCTTTGGTTTAATTGTTAACAAGTCACTATGAATGTAATGTCTTATAATATACGATTTTAACACAGGTCAATAGCTCAACAACAACTACAACCATTGAGGATGGGATGAGCCAACTCACTCGTTTTAAAGATGGGATGAGTCATCTTAAAGATGACAATGTTTCACTGTGGGAGCAAATTAAGCAACTAATAGAGGAATTCCAAGCTACGAAGGTATATGAATTTTAATTTATCTTGGTCCATATTTGGTCATAGCTGTGTTCCTTTAAGGGTCGTGGTTATCTTCTACAATGAATCGTGATTATTATCCACAATGGATCATGGTAGTCATGCTATATGGGTCGTGGTTATGATGCACGACCCAATGTGGTTGATATGCCCAGTCAAACAAGGATCATAATTTTTATTCATAATGGATCGTGGTTATCACATACATTAGGTCGTTGTTGATACATGACCCAATGTAGATGACAACCATGATCCAATATGGGTGATAGATGACAACTACGACCATTCATCTGGGTAATACATAAATAATATATGATTTTATTACAGGACAAAATTCCTTCGACGAGCCCTCTCAGACGTGAGAATGCACAACTGCGGGAGAGGATTAAGCAACTAAGAGAGGAGTTTCAAGCATTGAAAGTATATGTAATTGAATTTATCTTGATCCTTACTTGGTCATAGTTGTGTCCCTTTATGGTCATGATTATTCACAATAGATCGTGGTTGTCATCCACAATGGGTTGTGATTGTTATACACATTGGGTCATGGTTGATGCACAACCCAATTTGGATGACAACCACGATCCAGATGAGGATCGTGGTCACTGTCAACATTGGATCGTTGTTATCATGTATAATTGATCGTGGTTATCACCCAAAGTAGATCGTGGATGTGAACCACGACCTACTATCGTTAATGACCACGATCCTTCGACTGTGTTGTGGTTACTAGGAACCATGGATCGTGGTTATCATCCAAAGTGGATCGTGGTTTTCATCCACATTGGGTCATAGTTCAGCCAGGTCGTAGTTCATCCATAATGGTTCATGACAACAACATTCCATTTGAAGGGTTGTGGTTCACATTCCCAATGGATCGTGGTTTCCGTCCATATTGAACCACGACCCTATATGGATGACAACCATAATCCACGACCCCGACCAAATGTAAATCACAACCACAATCTAGTTAAAGGGTCACGGTTCAGATTCTCAATGAATCATAGTATTTATCCACAATGGATCGTGGTTTAATCACAGTGGATCATGGTTCATCCTCTCCTCATTTCCCTACATAACGTGTTGAAATACATAAATATTATGTTATTGTATTATAGGACAAAATTCCTTCGATGCAAATAGTAGAAGCAGAAATGAAGCAACTAAAAGAGCACAATGCTTCGCTAAGGCAAGAGATGAACCTGTTAAAGGATGAAGTTAATAAGAAAAATGTATGTGAAATTGCATTTGTTTAATTAATTTTGAAATAGACATTATGTTATGAATTACATATATAATATGTGATTTTACTACAGCTCAACATCAGTACTTCGCAAATGAGTAAGGAATGGAGATGATAGCCAATGGGTACAGCAGCTGTGACTATGGTGGATTTTACTCCTACTGCGGATGTACCTAGGCCACAATGCAAATACTGGCCTCGAAATTTCTGTCTTCTCCATACACCGCTCCAACTTCTTCTCCTGTAAAGGAGAGTCGTCAGGGGTACGTGGATCCCCACCAAGCTCTAACTGATGCCGAAGATAACGAGTTAAGACTTGTTAGAGAATCAAGTTCACAGGAGTGGTTGAAAACATCTATGACTTAAATTCATGGGTCAACTCTGAGGTAAGTTTCTATCCTTTCTCTTTCTTTATTTAATTTCAATGTATGAATATTATATGACATATTTTCCTCATTACGTAGGCTATCGATCTATACTTAAACTACCTATCAACACGTCAAAAAAATCTATGGCGCCATAGACAGGACTGCACATTCGTCCTGTCACTATTTACAGTAATGTGAATTTGAAGACCATAGTTTTCTTTAAAACATCATTAATTATTTATATTTCTAACACTATCCAATATCTTAATAGCAAATCATGAAAATTCAACTTAACTTGTTGTGCACTTATGGAGCTGGGTACCATAAGGATCGACAAGTCATGAAGTCTAAAAAATTGAATGAAAATCTTATAGCTATAGTCAACGGTGATGATAAAACGAAGCCTCTATAAAAATATGAAGTGGTAAGATATTAATTACTTACACATGTACTAGGACTTAAATGATATTATTCATTTTAGAAAGGCATGAGTTTAATTGTTGTCATATTTCTTGTGCTTGACAGTTATACATCCCTCTCAACGCGAGGCTGCAACACTGGTTGGTGGGTATTTTTTCTCCGAAGAAGAGAGATGTCACTTTGTATGACAGCATGAGTACTGATTGGAAAGAGAAAAACGAGCTAGTCGTTGGGCAGATAACGAACGGTCTGATGTGGTTATTCCATATTCTTGATGGTAGAGCTAAGTTGTGGGAGAAGCTATGGAATGTGAGGATAATCACTGATAGACCTGCGTAAAAAAACTGTGACGATTGTGGCGTATTCATGCTAAAATTCATAAACTTCTTGAGTAGCATGCATGTAATTGATTTTACATCTGTAAGTATATATTTATTCGTCTATATTAAATCTTGATTGCTTTGTCTTTTGTTTTAATATTAGTTCATTCTTTTTTTGTAGGAGAAAATTTCTAAATTTAAAAAGACAATTGCATACGACTATGTACAGTACAAGAAAGAAGTTGATGCTGCTTTCACAAAGAAACAGCAAGAGATATCAAGTAGACCAATGAAGAGATCCAAACACTGATTTGGTATTAAATGTTGAATGGATTAGTGTATATAATGTTTCTTCTTATTATTATCTGTAATGGTTTGGTGAATGAGATGGGTTGTAATTGTCCGTGATCGTCGTAGTTGTCTTACACTTTGGATCGTGGCTGTAATGTTATATAGGTCGTGGTTGTAAACCACAAGCCTTTGTGGATGACAACCACGATCCATTTTTCATGTGAACCAAGATGCATTTTGGAAGTGAACCATGATGCATTCCATCGTGGATGACAATGACGATCCATGTAACATGAGAACCACGACCCATGTCGCAGGAAAACCCGGACCCGTTATAACCATAACCCATATAATATGATAACCACGATCCATGTAACGTGAGGACCATGACCAATGTGACATATTAACCACGGACCATGAAAATGACTTTTATGATAGAAAAATGGCAACCACGATCCATATAGCATAACAACCATGACCCATATGACATGACAACCATGAACCATAACAATTGACAACCACGATCCATGCAACACGACAACCATGACCCATATAACATGACAACCATGAACCATAACAACTGACAAACACGATCAATGCTTCACGACAAAAATGAACCATATAACATGACAACCATGAACTATAACAATTGACAAATATAATCAATGTTTCACAACAACCACGACCCATATAACATGACAACCACGACCTATATATCATCACATTCAGGGACCATGCATCATGACAACCACGACCCATATATAATGACAACCACGACCCATGTAACATATTAACCACGACCCATATAACATGTCAACCATGATGCAACATTGTGGGGCCAATGAGTTAGGACTTTAACGCGACCTTTACAACCACGACCCTTACCACATAACAATCACGACCAATACCAGATATTATTGGGTGGTAGTTGTCATGTGGTATGGGTCTGCTTGTCAGTTATATGAGTCGTGGTTCACATACACAAAGGATCATGATTGTCATCCGCGATCCTTTATTCATGACAACCACGATCCGTTATGTATGTGAACCATGACCCTTTTGTATGAATGCGAACCCAAAATCCTCATTAGAGATTAAAATTGCACATATAATGACAACCATAATCCATACGACATGACAACCACGACCCATGTAGTAGGAAAACCTCGACCCACGAGAACAACGACCCATGTAACATGACAACCATGATCCAGATAACATGACAACCATGACTCTTACCATGTTACACGGGGTTGTGGTTGTCATGCTACATGAGTCGTGGTTATCTTGTTATGTGAATCATGGTTGTCACCCTTGGTGAAATGGATCTTGGTCTACATCCAAAATAGATCAACAAAGACCATTTATGGATGACAACAACGATACATTCATTAATCATGTTTCAGATGGAAAATGGATCATGGTTGTCATTCACAAAGTGTCGTGGTTTACAACCACGACCCTTAACAACTGTCATAATTTTTTACTATTATGTGGTCCACTCCCTGGAATAGGCTGATAATTGGGCCTAGCCTTAAGATGACATGACAGGAAGGATGGGTAGCATGGATTATACCCATGCATCAATGTGGGACCCATGAATTGGGGGATACCCATTGAAGATGACAACCACAATCCATATAACATGACAACCACGACCCATGTAGCAGAAAAACCTCGACCCACGAGAACCACGACCCATATAACTTGACAACCACGACCTATGTAGCAGGAAAACCTCGACCCACGAGAACATGGCCCATATAACTGGACAACCACAATCCCGATAACATGACAACCATGACTCATGCCATGTTACACGAGGTCGTGGTTGTCATGCTACATGGGTCATGGTTCCCTTGTTATGTGAATCGTGGTTGTCATCCACGGTGGAATGGATCTTGATCCACATCCAAAATGGATCAACAAAGAGCATTTATGGATGGCAACAACGATCCATTCATTAATCATGTTTCAGATGGAAAATGGATCGTGGTTGTCATCCACAAAGTGTCATGGTTTACAACCACAACCAATAACAACTATCATAATTTTTTACTATTGTGTTGCCCACTCCCTGGATCAGGCTAATAATTGGGCCCTAGTCTTAAGATGACATAACAGGAAGGATGGGCATGGATTATACCCATGCATCGGTGTGGGACCCACGAATTGGGGAATGCCCATCGTGGATGACAATCACGATCCATATAACATGACAACCACGACCCATGTAGTGGAAAAACCTCGACCCATGAGAGTCATGACAACATGACAACCACGATCTAAATAACATGACAACCACAACTCTTACCATGTTACACAAGGTCGTGGTTGTCATGCTACATGGGTCGTGGTTATCTTGTTATGTGAATTGTGGTTGTCATCCACGGTGGAATGGATCTTGGTCCACATCTAAAATGGATCAACAAAGACCATTTATGGATGGCAACAACGATCCATTCATTAATCATGTTTCAGATAGAAAATGGATCGTGGTTGTCATCCACAAAGTGTCATGGTTTACAACCACGACCAATAACAACTGTCACATTTTTTTTACTATTGTGTGGCTAACTCCCTGAATCAGGCTGATAATTGGGCCCTAGCTCTAAGATGACATGACAAGAAGGATGGGTAGCATGTTAATCATAAAATCAATATATGATATCCTATTACACCTGACAATTACATTATACATGAACTCCGCAAGATGACTTGAAAATTAATAAGTGAACTTTTGTTTAATTACAAGAAGTTTGTAGATGAAGAAGAAGAAGAACAAGACAAGGAAGAAGAAGAGTGGCAGGATGGGAGCTATAGGTGGGCCGATTTGAGGTCTTCAAATCTTTTAGCAACCTCAGTTTTCGCTTCCTTTGTAGCGTTGCACCTCTCGATCCAGTGCAGCCTTTTCTTATTAAAGTCCTACTCATGAGTACAGTGCAGCCTGTTCTTCTCATCTGCTTCAGAGCGGGCTGGTAGAGCCTTGCACTTAGCACTAAGGGCCGACAGGCGAGACAGTGAAAGAACACTGCTCGATTTCTCTGTTCGCCTCAGAGGAATTATCTCCGAGTTGTTAGAATTCTGAACTGATCTTTAGAATTTTCTTTGGAGACCATTGATCTTCAGGAAGATCGACAACATCCCTGAGGAAAGGGAAGGGATCGCCCATAAAGGAAGAACGCGAGAAGGACTCAATGCCCTTGTCGAATATCTCCTCTATTATTTTGATTGAAAGAGGAATGAAATCCATAAATGCTTAAGGTGTTGCAATAAGGATTCTGATTCGAATTATCTTGTGAAAGTAATTTGAAACCCAAGTACCACTTTTTATAGGTTGGTGATCTAGTGGTTAATGTGATTAGGATGTGGTGCGACTATTGGTTTTTTGATGTTAGGTGAACCGTTTTTCGGGATTACGGGAAAATAGAGAAATGAATGCAATTTTCTTAAAAAGAATGTGGCGCTACTACTATGGTCGAGGTATGAGGTGCACCCGCGACCCATATAACATGACAACCAAGACCTATATAACATGTCAACCACGACCCATATAACATGTCAACCATGACCCATATAACATGACAACCACTATCCATATGATATGACAATCACGATCCATATTACATGACAACCACAATGCAACAGTTTGGGGCCCAACGAGTTGGGCCTTGCACACGGCAATGAAAAGAACGATCTATACAACATGACAACCATGACCCATATAACATGACAACCACGACCCATATAACATATCAACCATGACTCATATAACATGTCAACCACAACCCATATAACATGAGAACCACGACCCATATAACATGATAACCACGATCCATATGATATGACAACCACGATCCATATAACATGACAACCATGATGCAACAGTTTGGGGCCCAACGAATTGGGCCTTACACACGGCCATGAAAAGAACGATTTATATAACATAATTAACCACGACCCATATAACATGACAATCACGACCCATATAACATGACAGCCACAACCCATATAATATTATATAATAATGTTATTACTATTAGGGCTAGGGCACATAACATAATATTAGCCTAATTCTAATATTATAACAATGTTATTAATTACATGACAATAACGATCTATTGAGCATGTCATCCACGATCCTTTATTCATTACAATAATGATTCATTGAGCATGTGAATCATGACCCTTTGTACGAAATGCGATTGTCATCCACAAAGTATCGTGGTTAATACACATGCATCATTTACTTAAATATCAGTATCAATAATTAGATTACAGTCCGGAAGCCCAAAATCCTCTTTAGTGTTGACAACCACGACCCATAATAACTGATAACCACGACCCATATAACACGACAACAATGACCCATGACAACGGCTAACTATGATGCATATAACACTACAACCACAACCCATGTGCTAAGGGTCATGGTTTTCATGTGCCAAGGGTCGTGGTTGTCATGTTATATGGGTCGTGGTTGTCATCCACGATGGATCGTGGTTGTAAACCACTTACTTTGTCAATTGTCATGGGTTGTGATTGTCATGTTATATGGGTCGTGGTTGTCATCCACGATCAATTGTGGTTGTAAACCACTTACTTCATCATCCGCATTGGGACATGGTTCACATGCACAACGTTTCATAACTATCATCCACATTAGGTCGTGGTTCACAGACATCATAATTCATGATTATCATCCAACATCAATAAGTAATTCACAATTCAGAAGCCCAAGATTCTCACTGGTGTGATTACATTATGTCGGCCCAAAAGAAAAACACGAAAGTAATAAGTCCTCATCAACCTCAACCTACAGGGACAAAGGTGCATCGACACCAATTGTGACCTATTTGATTGCATCTCGAGTATTTGGGTGTTGACTTATCTTCTCCTTGGGATGTATTCAAACCTTTTTCAGTCTTCCAGTAGATCTTCTCGTTTGTGGAGGTTTCACATTCTCACATAAAAATTTTACTTCATTTGGAGTGTTTCATTGTGTCTTATCAAGCACTAGGTAAACTGACTCTTGGTATGTTTTACATAATAACTCTGTCGAGTAAAATGGAGAACAATATTTGTAAATATCAAGCTGATATTTATCACAAGTTGCCATCACATGAACAAAAGACAACAATATATAACTAAACTCACCGCATGTACACTTCATTCATCTTAGCTTCACTACATTGGTCATTCCCCATGACGTCACTTAGAACTCATCCGCTGAAATCACAATACATTGTGTCTTTCGAACTTCTAAGTGATAGAGTTTGCTCAGTCTTTTTTCTGCCCAATGAGTCAAAATTCCTTTGCAAGTAGAGGCCTCGTCTCGTCTAAGGAGGAAGAAGTCTTGAATTTTACTCCTTATTGTTTTAAGAGATTTCGTGACAGGGTACTCTCATGCATCTACGAATAATGTATTCATACTCTCGACGATGTTGGTGGTTGCGATGTTATACCTCATGCTGGGAAAGAATACGAATGCCCGTCTTTCCTTTTCTATGCCATCAAGGAACTGATATGTTATGGGGTTCATCATTTAAATGCATCGCATCATCTCCCAAAATGTGAATGTCCTACATGTCTTGACAACACTCCAAAAATATTCCCTCACAGAATCATCTAAATAGACCTTTTTCATATTTTTCAGAATATGATGAGCACAACATCCATGGATTGCATAGGGGAAGATGTTGGGGACTTCACCGACCAACCATTTATGACGATCTAACACTCTTGTTGGTCCTGTAAGAATCCCAATTGTTTTGGATAAATTGTTGAGGAACCACCTCCAACTACTATTGTTCTCTGATTCTTCGATCCTATATGTTATAGGGAGGATGGATTATTTTCATCCAATGCAGAGGCTATGAAAAGAACACCCTTGTACCTACTTGTCAGATATGCCGCATCAACACACAGAACCCTTCGAATGTACAGATGTAGCTTCTGATGCACTGTCTAATTGCAATAAAACATCTTTTAAAACTATTTCTTTCTTTATTCACCTTTAACTCCGTCACTATCCCTAAATTGGCATTGCATTGCTTAACTCATGAAGATAAGTCAGGAGCTCATTATAAGAACCCTCATAAGATCCCAAGACTTGTTCCGTTGTAATCTCTTTACCTTTTCATGCTTTCTTGTAGTTGATCTCGACTTCATACGTCTCACTCATTCGATATTGAATTTCTTTTGGCGTGCAAGTTAATCCCAAACTCATACAACTGGTACCAAATTCACTACTTATCAGACTGATGGCTTAGCGATGATCTCTTTTCTTCCTCTTCAAAGTTACTATATCATTTTCGTCTCCATGATCGTTGACTTGAAACGGCGTATCGGCTCAAATGACATGCTACATGTATGCTTGGAGCTGTAAGTCCTTATTTTGAACATTCCTGCCCCGTCCAATTTTGAAGCATACATTCTTCAACTACAATTTTCTATAATGCACCTAATCGTATATCTCAGCTTGTTAGACTCCAAGACTTTATACTAGAAGTTGTGGCGCATCGCATATTTACATAGAAAATGTTATAATCGACATTTGTCCTTAAACACTTGTCTAATAGATATTTCGATTGGATCTTCCACTAATTCCATATATCCTTGATTATTTGAATTGATAAAAGCTTCATCTGACGGAGCGAAGACAATACACAATGATCTAGGTATATCTCCATTTTCTTCATAGAACGGTATGGGTAAATTTAAGTTTATAGGCTGTGGATTGAACTGCACAGATAGATCAAAAGACGCATCATTGACAGATGGGATTTGGAGATTGCAGTCGTCAGCCGTTCCTTGAAATTGATCATTACTTGAAAGGCCGAGTATATCGCAATCGTTGAGTCCTCGATCATGATATTTATCATTACTTAATGGGCCAGGTATATCATAGTCATCATGTCCTCGATCATGATGCGTATCATTGCATGAAGGGCCGAGTGTATCGCAATCATCGAGTCCTCGATTATGATATCTATCATTACTTGAAGGGCCAAGTATATTGGAATCATCGACTCTCCGATCATTTCTTGGAGGCTGCAAATCAAGGGATGAAAGGTTCAAATGTAATGTAGAATGTATGCTATCATCTTCTACGAGAGGTCTACGCCTTACTTTCTCTACATATAATGGTATTTGTGTTGTTGGAGTCTGTCTACAGAATAGCATATATGCTTCGAGATCTTCATCATCTTTGATTCCATGTGGACGGAGGAATCCATGTAGTGCATCACCGTACACAACTTTAATTATCAATTCAAATTCATTCGATGTAGTCTTCGTAATCTGATGCATTTTATTTAAGAGTTGCCGATACGTAATATCATCTCTCACAACAAATCCTTTCGAGTCTCCACCAACGTACGTAAACATTCCCTTCTCATATACACTCTCTCCATCATAATAGCATAGTATGAGCCTATGAGTCATATTCTTCTAATATTGGTTAACCTGCACTACAAATGAATAAGTACAACTTGTTAAAAATAAAGGTTCGTAGTTATCATCCACTCTGGATTGTGGTTGTCATCCACAACCACGACCCACTGTGAATGAAAACCACGATCCAGTCGAAGGGTCATGGTTATACCGAACAATGGGTCGTGGTTGTCATCCACAATAGGTCGTGGTTATTATGAACAATAGGTCGTGATTGTCATCCACATTGGATCATGGTTAGGAACCATGACCCACTGTGCGTGACAACCACGATCTTATGTGGATGACAACCACAACACATAGAAAGGGTTGTGGTTATTATGAACAGTGGATCATGGCTGTCATCCACATTGGATCGTGGTTGGGAATCACCAGCCACTGTGCATGACAACCACGACCCGGACAAAGGGTCGTGGTTCAATTCATATACACGATGGATTGTGGTTATCATCCATATTAGATCGTAGTCGTCAACGACGACTCACTTTAGATGAAACCATGACCCATTGCTTAACAAGGCTTTCATCCACATCACATTCTCAGGATTGATCAACAAATAACAGGTAACTTCTTCTGCACTCTGGAACCGTACAACTATTAATCCAAGGACAAGGGCATTTTGGTCCGAAACAATTTATAATAGTTGTCAGAAGGCCACCCTCAGAATATTTGGGAGGTAAGATCATGCATTGAGGCAAGTACGAAGGGTCATGGTTGTCATGGACAATGGGTCATGGTTGTCATGGAATATGGGTCATGGTTCGTGTGTCGTGGTTATAATGTACAAGGGATCGTTGCTATGGTCCACGTTGGATCATGGTTGTGAACTAGGACCCAGTGTGCATGACAACCACGACCATTTGTCCGGGTTATGGTAGTCATGCACAATGGATCGTTGTTGTCATCCACGTTGGATCATGGTTGTCACTGTCAATGAACCATGACCCGATGTGCATGACAACCATGACCCGGGCGAATGGTCATGGTTCACATGTGCAATGGATCGTGGTTGTTATGTGCATTGGATCATGGATTTCAACAACGACATCCACTGTGCTGTGGATGACAACCACAATCCATTGTGCGCATGAACCACGAACCTTTGTCTGGGTCATAGTTTTACAACATGAAGGGTCGCGGTTGTCACTGTCAATGGTCGAGGTTTGATTTCTTGAAGGATGGAAGGTTTTAAAACGTGAAGTCGTGGTTTTCAACTATCAATGGTGGATGTTTAATCAAGGTGTGTTTTACAGTAAGCTCCCTTGACGTGATAACCAAAACCCTCACATTCTCTACTTTGATATTCTTTTACTTTAGCAAATGCCTAGAATAAAATACTAACCTCGTGGTGGAAGAAGCTTTCAGATGAGAGAAAGGACAAGGAGAAACAGCGTCCCTCTCTAGCAGTTAGTCCCTCGATCTTCACTTTTCTAGAAAAACGATAGAAGAATAAGAAAAATGTCCGTAAAAAGTGAATAAAGGCGATATTTGGCCCTTCCTGTGCTCAAAAAGGCTTCCGTCCAAGTCACATTCTCGGGAATGAAATAAAAGGAAACTTCTTCCGCACTCTAAGAATGGGTTGTGGTTGTCAACCACAATGGGTCGTGGTTGGTGAACCACGACCCATTGTAGATGACAAACTGACAACAAGGACCAATTATGCTTTCTAACCACGACCCACTGTTGATGACAACCACGATCCACTCGAAGGGTCATGGTTATGACGAACAATGGGTCGTGGTTGTCATCCACAATGGATCATAGTTGGGAACTACCACCCAGTATGTATGACAACCACAACTCGGTCGTAGATCATAGTTCATATGCACATTGGATCGTAGTTTTCATCCATGTTGGATCGTGGTTGTCAACCACGACCTACTCTAGATGAAACTACGATTCATTGCTCAAAAAGGCTTCACTTCACGTCACATTCTTGGGATTGTTCGAAACAGGTAACTTCTTCTTCTTCCGCACTCTGAAACCGTACAACTACTGATCTAAGGACAAGGGACATTTTCGTCCGAAACATTTTATAAAGGTTATCAGAAGGCCACCCTCGGAATGTTTAAGAGGTAGGACCATGCATCGAGGCCAGTACGAAGGGTCGTGGTTATGAAGAGCAAATGGTCCTGGTTGTCATGGACAATGGGTCATGGTCCACATGCACAAGGGATTGTGGTTGTCATACACGTTGGTTCGTGGTTATGATGAACAATGGATCGTTGCTGTATCCAGAGTGGATTATGGTTGTTAACCACAATCCATATTCTGTGACAACCACGACCCATATAACATAAAAACCACAATCCATGACAACTAGAAGCCACGATCCATATATCGTGACAACCACAACCCATATAACATGACAACCATGATATAAGGTTATGGGCCTAACAAGTTAGGCCTTGCACAAGGCAGTGAAAGGCACGATCCTTATAACATGATGACTACAACCCATATCCCATGACAACCAGGACTCATACAGCATGACAGCCACGACCCATATAGCATGACAACCAGGACTCATATAGCATGACAATCATGACCCATAACAACTGCCAACCACAACGCACGATCCATGTAACGTGACAACCACGATACGACGTTGTGAGCCAAACAAGTTGGGCCTTCCATAGGGCAATGAAAAGCATGATCCTTATAACATGACGACCACGATCCATATACCGTGACAACCACGACCCATATAACATGACAACCACGATCCATAAAAACTGACAACCACGACCTATATAACGTGACAATCACGATCCATAACAACTGGAAGCCACAATATATATAACGTGACAACCACAACCCATGTAACACGACAACCATGATACAAAGTTATGGACCAAACAAGTTGGGCCTTGCATAGGCCAGTGAAAGGCACAATCCTTATAACATGACGACCACGACCCATATAGCATGACAACCACGACCCATAACATCTGCCAACCACGACCCATGTAACATGATAACCACGACTCTTATACATATGAAAAACACGATCCTTGTAACATGACAACCACGATCCAATGTGCATGTGAACCACGACCCTTTGTCTAGGTCGTGGTTTGAAAACGTGAAAGGTCGTGGTTGTCACTGTCAGTGGTCAAGGTTTGATTTCTTGGAGGGTGGAAGGTTTAAAAATGTGAAGTCATAGTTTTCTACTATCAATGGTGGAGGTTTGATCAAGGTGTGCCCTACAGTAAGCTCCCTTCATGTGACAACCAGAACCCTCACCTTCTCTACTCTGATTTTCCTTAACTTTAGCAAATGCGTAGAATAAAATACTAACCTCATAATGGAAGAAGCTTTTAGATGAGAGAAACAATAAGGAGAAACAACGTCCCTCTCTGACAGTTGGTCCTTAGATCTTTACTTTTCTAGTAAAACGAAAGAAGAAAAAGGTCTGTAAAAGGTAAATAAAGGTGATATTTAGCCCTTCCCAAGCTCATAAATGCTTCCGTCCACATCACACTTTTTTGGAATTGAAACAAAAGGTAACTTCTTATTCACTCCAAGACCGTATAACTTCTGAACCACAGACAGGGGCATTTTCATCTTAACAATTTCTAAAAGTTGTCAGAAGGCCACCATTAGGATATTTGGACAGTAGTACCTGATCTCTAGGTAATTTGACCAAACTTTGAGGTTAGTACGGTCAATTTCCCAAGAGAGGAAGAAGAAGAGGACCTCAGTTTTGCTGTGACACATGTTTGGAGATCTGAGATTTACTTTAGGTGGGCCGCACTCTTTTCATTTCCTGCATTTTCTTATAAAAGAAGGGATTCAACTCTAGAGAGAGAGAGAGAAAGAGAGAGAGAGAGAGAGAGAGAGAGAGAGGAAGAAGAACTCAATGTTGTTGTGACACACATTTGGAAATCCAAGCTCTACTTTAGGTGGGCCCCACTCTTTTCATTTCCTGCATTTTCTTATAAAAGAAGGGAGTCCGGTGGCTCTAGCGGAGAGAGAGAGAGAGAGAGAGAGAGAGAGAGAGAGAGAGAAGAAGAAGAAGAAGAAGAAGAAGAAGAAAACCTCAGTGTTGCTGTGACACACGTTTGGAGATCCAAGCTTTATTTTAGGTGGACCCCACTCTTTTCCTGCATTTTCTTATAAAAGGAGTCTGGCTCCAGTGGAGAGAGAGAGAGGAAGAAGAAGACCTCAAGTGTCTGCAACACACTTTTGGAGATTTTGGAGATCTAAGCTTTACTTCAGGTGGGCCCCACTCTTTGCAGCCTTTTTTTTTCCATTTTTTCTTTTCTATTGTTGTTGTTTGGGTGTTGAAGAAAAAGTAGAAGGAGATGATAGACTCGGGTGAATCATTCCAAGTCGACTCGATCGAGTTTTCCTGATACTCGACTAGTCAACTACATATTGCTAAAGAACTTGGTAGAACCGAGTTTTTCATCCGAGTCGACTCATTTTTGGTCAAATCGAGTTTTTAAACGATCGAACATAAACCTTCGTATTGAGGATTATGGGGTGAGTATACCCCTGTGGGCCTCGTTGTAGATTGCACATATCCGAAGAGTTCAGAGTTGTCAGATGATCTGAACCGTCAAATGGAGAGGTACAAGGGAGATGGTGATGGTCCAAATTCAGTTCAGTGAATTCGAATGGTTACGATTGTTTAATTTTCTCTACAAGCACCTATAGGGTGGGGCCCATAGGGATATGTGCATGGCATCCAAGCTGTTCATCATGCTTGCATCGTATGATAGATTTGATTATATCCTATCCTGATAGAGTCTCTTTGATCGTACTCGGGCTAGGGGTGGTGAATCAAGCCTCTCCATCAAAGTGGGCCCCACCGTGGATGGCCCAAGTAGGGAAATCTGAGGAAAACTATGATGGCCAATAGGTGGATAGTCCTAAATTATCATCCCCCTTGGAGGAAGTCTCTATGATTGATAGTTTAAAACTCCACAAAGTCGAGTTAACTGGCTCGAGTCAACTCAACTCGATCGGATTTCAATGAGACTTGGAAAAGGAAGGATTTGAGAGCGGCAAAAAGCACGATTCTGGTAGAAATTATAATTAATTGAATTAAAAAAATTTATTTTAACCTTATATATATATATATATATATATATATATATATATATATATATATATATATATATATATATATATATATATATATATATATATATATATAGTCTCCTACACACACTCAGTGCCACAAGGAGTTTGTATGCGAGCCTTTATGTAAGTCGTAAGATGAGGACAACAGCTGAGATTTAGCTGCATTGAGAGAGAGAGAGTCTAAAAAAAAAAAAGACTCTCCTACCCTCATGGAGAGACTCTTGGAATTGTAAGTGAATTTTCCGTAAAAGCCTTTTGCATAGAGATCCTGCGCAAGGATTTTATGTGGGGTCCACTTTGATGTTTGTGTGAAATCCAACTAGTCTATTAGTTTTTAGATATCATTTTAGGACATTATACCAAAAATGAGGAGCATCCAAAATTCAAGTGGGCCATACTAGATGAAACAGTTGGGAAAGGAATGCTTAATGTTGAAACCTTCTTGGGCTCCACCTTAATGTTTATATTTCATCCAAACCGTTTTTAAGATCATTTTCACTTAGATGAAATGAAAACACTGGAAACTTAAACCGATAAAAAAAAAAAACTTTTGTAGCCATATGAATGTTTCAACGATGGTCACTAAATCCCCACTGTTTCCTTTCGTGTGGCCCATTTAAGTTTTAGATACACCTTGTTTTTGTTAGAAAGTCCTAAAATGATTTCCAAAAATGGATGGACAGAGTGGTTTTCTCACAAACATCATAGTGGGCCCCACACAAAATCCTTGTACAAGATCGCGAAAGGCTTTTGCGGGAAATCCATTTGCAATTTTAAGAGTCTCTCTATGAGGGTAGGAGAGAGTCTTTTTTTAAAAAAATAAATAAATTTAAGACTCTCTCCATCAATGCAGCTGAATCACAGCTGTTCTCCTCATCTTACGGCTTACATGAAGGCTCGCATACAAACTTCTTGCGGTACTGTGCGCAGGAGACTGTTACTCTCTCTCTCTCTCTCTCTCTCTCTCTCTCTCTCTCTCTCTCTCTCTCTCTCTATATATATATATATATATATATATATATATATATGAATGCTAAGCTGTTCACCAATTCGCACGGAACTCGTGTGAACTTTTTTGAGGACTCATCATACGTGATGAGACTTCAAAATTTGAACGGTCGAAGCAGCATCTCATGAAACCCCCTGAACCTAATTTTTACTCTGATCTAAAACTTTGGTGGGCCATGAAAAATGAAAACAGTTTCCTCCCTTGATTTTAATTTCTCTTTGTTATGACCCACTAGAAATTTAGATCAGGGTGAAATTTTGTACCCTGTGGTTTCATGGGATTCCGCATCACATGGACCGTTCGGATTAGACACACATGACACATTTGCAAAGGTGCGCACACGCGTAGGTCTGTAGGTGAGCTATATATATATATATATATATATATATATATATATATATATATATATATATATATATATATATATATATATAGATAAGGAAAAGAAAAGGCATATCTAGGAAATTTTAAAGAAGACTACACATGTGTGACACTCACGTGTAGATGAAGGCACTCTCACACGCGCGTTTGAGAGAGTAAATTTTCATCTTACGCCTCTTCTCCCAATTCTCTAATTCTCTTAAGGACGAGACGAAGTCTTTTATAAGAAGTTCTTCCGGATGCTAGGTGGGTCCCACCAAGATATCAGTGATAAATACACACTGCTCATCCGTTTTAAGAAATTACTTTAGGACATGCGATCAAAAATGAGGTATGTCCGGAAACTAAAGTGGTCCGTGTAAGAGGAAACAATATATATTCAGTGACTACCCGTTAAACATTCATGGTGCAACCGTTTTAAATCGGGCTAATATTTGCGTTCTCAGTTCATCCTGGTACGAATGATGTTATGAACGGTGATGGTGTGAAAACATCATTGTCAAACCGTTTCAACGGTAGGAATTTCTCTACCCACATCTTCTTTTAGTGCAGCTCACTTGAATCTTTGGATCTATTCAATTTTTCGCTCAAGTATTAGAATGATCTGCAAAATGGATGGATGGGATGGATTTCTTAAAAACGTGACGGTGGGCCCTACCTAGTTTCCAGCGCGCTGACCACCACTCTTCCATGAAATCCGTGTACGATTCCGCCGGATAACTTTTAAATAGATTGGCTACTCTCCTGTCGGTGCTTTGTGGACCTCAACATGATATATGTGTCTCATCCATGCCTTCCATACATTTTTAAAAATAATTTTATGCTATAGACCCAAAACTGAGGTAGACCAAAATCTCAAGTGGGCCACACAGTGTTGATTGAACTCTCACCAATAAAAACTTCCTAGAGCTATCAAAGTTTTGAATCAAGCTGATATTATTAATTTTTGTCATCATCCATGTCTGTATGACCTAATCTACAGGTTGGATGTCAAATAAACATCACAGTGGGCCTTTAAAAAAAATTAACGGTGAGAATCTTTATCACAGTTGCTTCCTGTGGTGTGGTCCACTTGAGATTTGGATCTATCTCAGTTTTGGCATAATGCCCTGAAATGATAAGGAAAAATGGATGGACGGTGTGGATAAAACCCATACATCACATGAAAGCTACTTATATATACAAAGCTCTGCCCGTTCCCAGCTGGAGACGGGCGGGGGTAGGACGCAATCCGCGCTCCTGACCCCAGTCAATTTAGACAACGCAGATGATGATTCGAGGTGAGACCCATCGTATAAACGGCTTGGATCAGCGAAAGATGACCCGACGTACCAAATACCCATACGCCCAGATGAATTCAAGCAAAGCTCACAGAAGAAAACCATCCAGCAATGTCATACCCTCTTCTGCTCCCGCCCTATGAGCCTTGTCTGTAAATCCCCGATACGCTTCCAACCCACCGACACGACTCTCTCCATCTCCACCCTATTCAACGCCTGTAAGACCGTCCGAAACCTCGAACAGATACACGCCCACATCATCCTAAGGGGCGCCGAGCAAGACAACTTCCTAATCACCCGCTTCGTCTGCCTCTGCAACTCCTTCTCCGGAACCCGTTACGCTACTGCCGTCTTCGACCGCGTCGCCCGCCCCAACATCTACCTTTGGAATTCCATCATTAAAGGGTTCTGCGATAATTCGATTCTTCACAATACCATCTTGCTTTTTAAGCGTATGAAGCGGTCGGATACCCCTCCTGACCGCTTCACCTTCCCTTCGCTGCTCAAGGCCTGCTCGAATGAATTGGCGGTCCGGGAAGGCAAGGCTATTCATTGCGCTGTTGTGAGATGTGGGGTCCATGCGGATTTGTATGTTCGCACGGGTTTGGTTGATTTTTATGGGAAATGTATGGAGATTGGGTGTGCGCGTAAAGTGTTCGATGAAATGTCCGAGAGGAATGTGGTTTCTTGGACCGCATTGATTTTTGGGTATGTTTGTTCTGGTGATGTTGGGGCTGCACGGAAGCTTTTTGATGAGATGCCGAATAGGAATGTTGCTTCGTGGAATGCTATGGTTGATGGGTATGCAAAGCATGGGGATTTGAAGACTGCCCGGCGGCTATTTGATGAAATGCCGAAGAGGAATGTCATTTCGTACACATCGTTGATTGATGGGTATGCGAAGGCTGGGGACATTGCCTCTGCAAGGTATCTGTTCGAGCAGTCTATAGAGAGAGATATAGTTTCATGGTCAGCTTTGATATCCGGTTATGCGCAGAATGGTCAGCCAGATGAAGCACTGAAGCTCTTCATTGAAATGCGCAACAAAAATGTAAAACCCGACGAGCGCATCATGGTCAGCTTGATGTCGGCATGCTCACAAGTTGGTAGCTTGGAGCTGGCTAAATGGGTTGATTCCTTCATCACCCGAGGTGCAATTGATCTCAAACAGGCTCACGTCACTGCAGCTCTTATAGACATGAATGCAAAATGTGGTAACATGGAGAGAGCATTGCAGTTGTTTGAGACGATGCCGAAGAGAGATATGATTTCATATTGTTCAGTGATACAAGGCTTATCAATCCATGGATGTGGAGCTGAGGCAGTCAGGCTCTTCCAACGGATGCTAGGGGAAGGACTGATACCTGACAATGTGGCCTTCACAGTCATCTTGGCTGCCTGTAGCCATGCAGGTCTTGTTGAAGAGGGGTGTCAATATTTCAAATCAATGAAGGAATATGGCATACTTCCTTCACCAGATCACTATGCTTGTATGGTTGATCTTCTTGGTCGAGCGGGGCGCTTGAGAGAAGCCTACGAACTTATAAAATCGATGCCCATAGAGCCACATGCTGGTGCTTGGGGTGCATTGCTTAGAGCTTGTGGGTTGCATTGTGAGATTGAGCTTGGTGAGATTGTTGCAGGTCGCCTTTTTGAGGTTGAACCGCACAATGCAGGTAATTATGTGCTTTTGTCAAACATTTATGCGGCTGCAAACAGGTGGTCAGACGTTTCAGAGGTGAGAACCAGGATGAGAGAGAGGGGGGTCAAAAAGATACCTGGTTGCAGTTGGATTTAGCTCATCTGCTGACACTTTCTTGGAATATTCTTCTTCCATCAACGGTAACTTGACTTTCTTGGGACATTCTTCTTCCATCAGTAGTTACTTGCAAAGCTGCCATTGATGAGATTCTCTTCAAATCGAGCTATTCTTTTCTTTGTTGGGCATCAGGTGATTAGGGCATCACCCAAAAACGCAAGAAAGCGGTCAGAAATGAATATGGTAGCTATCCTATCACTGGTTGGGAATGGATGGTTAACTTGAAGTAGAGCCAAAACAATGAGTGATGATCATCCGCATCTAAGGGACGAACTCATGATCAAATGATCAGAACTGCCTAATCATTGTGACCTTTCGGCTCTAGCCATCTGCATTTTGACCCACTAGATGGCAGTACATACAAAAAGTTGTAGTTGATAAGATTGGACAGCAACTGATGTTGAGTGTTATACATCCAGTTTGAGAAGACTTGAACCCATGGCCTGGAAATTTTAGTACAACGATCTGGATGTTCCTTGAGAACTAATCTGTGTGTGGGCAATCTTGGGACATTGATGGCATGAATGTTGGAACTGTCAAGAGGAACAATGAGTGTTGTAACTTATGCGGGCTGGATTTTGATACTGCAGAATGTCATTTTTAAGTCACAAGTTTTGACTTTCCACCTAATTACTGTTGTGACAATTTTGGATCTGGTTGCTTTTCTATGTAGCGGTGTGGAGCACGAGGTTCCTTTGATGCTCAATTGGTGTTGATGGCTGCATTTAGGATGCGGAAAATTCATGTGTCTTATCTTTTTGGAAAGCTTTTACTGGGCTAGAATTAATACCAGGTGGTTAGCAATGTGATTTAAGTAAAAAAAATAAAAATAAAATTATATATATATATATATATATATATATATATATATATATATATATATATATATATATATATATATATATATATATATATATATATATATATATATATATTTGCTTGCATTGTGCGACAGGCATGGAAGCATCAAATCCTCACCACGAGATGGAGATTGACCAAGTCCAATTTCAAAACTCGGATATGATCACCCACTTCCCACCAAATGTCATTGATATCATCCTCATGTGCTTGCCTTTGAGAGATGCAGTGAGGATGAGCATCTTATCTTGTGATTGGAGATACAGGTGGGTCACAATCCCACAACTTACATTTGACCAGCGAAGTTTCCCACCAGACTGCAATGAGCTTAAGCCTGTGAATGCTGTTGATCAAGTTCTCTTAGTACATAGAGGCCCAATTCAGGAGTTCAAGTGCCAGAATTACGTACTTAAAAAACTGTCCCGCCATGGATCGATGGATACTTCTCCTATCGGATAATGGCGTGAAGAGATTCACGCTCAATCTTCTGCAGACCGAGCAGGCCGGGCGCTATAAGGTGCCTTCTTGTCTATTCTGCTGCAAAAGCCTTATTCATCTTCAGATATCTTATCGTATCTTCAAACCACCTAGCAAGTTGGAAGGCTTACATTGTCTTAAGACCCTTCATCTTCGAGATGTTACCATTGACAACTCATTTGAAGATTTGATTTCCAAATTCCCTTTTCTTGAGGCATTGACACTGAGGGACTTCGACGGTCCCACTCGTCTTAAAATTCAAGACCCCAAGCTACTGTACTTGAATATCCGATCTCTACTTCGAAAATATGCCGCTTGTAGCATTTGCATGCATACAAATGAGCTTACCATACAATTTCAAGAAAAGCAAGGAGTCCAATCTGATCAAGATTCTTGGATGTCTACATGGTGTTAAGCGGCTCAATCTCGATGGTTTTCTTCTACAGGTAAATAAAATGGCTTTTGAATATATTATTCCTTTTCAAACTCAAATTACTCTTTTGAGAATACCTTGAGTTTAAGGGAGATGTTAGAGTACAGAATACTTACTATAGATAGCTACCTAGATAGATTCATGTATATCTGTTGAGATCTCTACAAATCTCTAACCTTTTCTATATATTCCTATTATTCTCAGTAAAATAAACAAGTTGCAGTTAGGACAATACAGTCTCTTGTGGTTTAACAGTTGTGATGTTGATAGACCCAGCAACTCTCCATGTGGGGCCCTCCTTGTGGCCGCATCTTAGCCCACTGTTTGTCATTTTGTAGGCATCTCAAGAAACAGGTTTTCAAAATAAAAAATAAAAAAATATTGATTTCCAAAAAGAAATTCTGAACTAGTTTTGCATAAGCATAAGCTATACTTTCCCCATGAAAGCTACTTATTTTTGGAACTACTAAATATAAATTCTTAAGAGATGTGTGCCAAACAGCGCTTCCATATTTGTTTAGGTTCTGTTTGGGTAGGGGATCCCACTGAATAGGTATTCAGCTGTAATCATGATCTTAGCTCTCCAAATTAGATTTGTGTGCATCGATAAGCTCTTCCCTCTACTCGATTGCTATAAAGATTGACATAAATGGTCATAATTAGAAATGCTTGGCTTGTAGGTAGAGTCTGTGGCCTTTTTAAGGCAGGTTGGGTTTGAATCCCACACAGCACTTTCTCCTTTTTATCCTGGAAAAAAAAAAAAAAAAAAAACAGTGAGTGACTCAGTTCAAGTCGTGCTGAGTCACATCAACCAAGTCATCGAGCGGTTTCGTTGCGACTCGGCTTGAATTCAAGTTCTGAGTCATAGTTGCTGAGTTTTAGAACTATGGTTTTGGTGGCCAGGTGCAGTCCCATCTGGTTCAGCCCAGGTTTTAAAAAGCTTATCTCAATTTCATCGCAAATTGACTATTTGCAAACTAACTTTTTTTTTTTTTTGTGTGTGTGAATTGGATTGTAGTTTTTAGCTGCAGGTGATGTACCAGAGAGGCTTCCAACTACGTATTATTGTCTGAAGAATCTGTTATTGAGCATAAATTTCCAAAATGTGGATGATTTATTGGTGGCTTTTTGCTTATTTAGAAGCTCTACTAATTTGCATGAACTCAACATCCACATGAGTTCCTTTCTCTTTCAACTATTTTTCATAGAGGCATCAGGCAACAACACAGGGAACAAGTTAGAGTGGACATCCACCGTTGATTTGCATTCGGGGCCCACTGTGTTGTGTGTATATAATATAAGTCGTTGCAACCCTTCATGATGTGGACTGGATGAATTGTCAGGCAAAATATCAGACTGTTTCACAACTCAGGTGGGGCCCTAGCGAAAATGAAGGGTGTGCATCTCTACCTTGTTCCCATTTCTATGGCTCATCTGAGTTTTGGGCTCTTGGAGCTACTTGAGGTGATGCATCTGATAGATGGGTTGGATGGTGTTCAGCACGGACCCCACTTCTGCCCAATACCACATCTGATAGACGGCTCACCTCTTTTCACTATGGTTTGAAATATGAATGAATGTGATGAGAAATGCCAAGGCAGTTTGTGGGCAATTAGCACATGTCCGTACTTGGCACACATTTGCAAGATCTGAGATATCCGTTGGGGGGCCACACCTCATTGACGTCCCTGATCTTGCACACGGTATGCTACATGCACAACCGAGAGTTGTCTTCCTGCATTTTACATGTCCATGGCTAGAGCTGTACACAAACCGAGTTAGCTCAGTTAACTTGCTCAACTTGACTCAGCTTGAAACTAGGATCGAGCCGAGTCAAGCTGATTTTTTAAGCTCGAAAAAATTTCGAGATGATTCAAGCTGATTTTTTTAAGTTCGAAAAAATTTTGAGCCAAGTCAAGCTAATTTTTTAAGCTCGAAAAAATTTCAAGCCGAGTCCAAGTTACGCTTAACTCGACTCGACTCGGCTCAGAACTTGATTCGAACTTGATTCAGTTTGAATCAGTTCAACTTGGATCGGGTTCACTTAATATAAATATTTTGTATATATTTATATACTTAAATAAATTGTATATTATTTGTACTATAATATATATTATATATTATATATATTAAAAACTATAAAACCTAAACTCGAACTCAGCTCACAGGCTTGAACTTGAATTCGACTTGAAATATCGAGCTCGAGCTTGAAGTTGGCTCAAGCTGAGCTGAGCTGCTAAGTCAGGCTTGAGGACCAAGCCGAACCAAATTCAAGCTGGCATAGCCTGCTGGCCGAGCCGAGCTGAGCTGGGCCAAGCTCGACTCGGTTCGACTTGTGTACAACTCTATCCATGGCAATCACTATTTGAGTGTCTGCATGGTCTAACAAACTTGTTTGTGATTTGGTGGACATTTCAAGGCCTACTCAGCCAATACTACTAATGTACCCCATGAGAGCTTTTGGGAAGTGCAAGAAGGTTTCGACGGCTTGTTGGCAAACCTCCGGATTGTGACTATAACAAACATCATTGGCAGCAAAAACGAACTGCGTTTTGTAGAGCTTGTACTCACGATTGCACCAGTGCTTGAGAAGATGAATATTAAGATTCAGGCAATGGTAGTTCATGAGCAATTGAGGATTTGTAGAGATTTGTTGGGATTTCGAAGAGCTTCACCACAAGCCAAGATCATCTAGGGCCTCAATGGAAGCAGTTAGTATATTTCTCTTTTTGTTTGTTTTTGAGAGAACGCATGCAATTTCATTGTGGCCATGCGGTTCAACCTTGGATGTGGACCATTCATCATTGGGTGCACGCATGCAATTTCGTTGTGGCCATCTGATAGATGCAACCCAATGTGAACGTTTCAGGACTGGCAGATGAGTGGACCAGCCGGACACAGTGGCCCCTCCTAATGAGTGGCTTGCATATGGCACACGTTTGCTGTGTTAGCACATATCCTGCAAGTCACTTCTTCAATCTTCTTTCTTCTTTTTTTTTTTTTTTTTGGTTGGATGATGCATGTTTTAATATTTTGGAGAAGTTGTGGACCCTTCATTGTGGGCTTATTTAGACAATAAGCACCTTCCTTCTAAGGAGATTGCAAGTTATTTTACATAAGCTGCTTAATACTTGTAACTCAAATAGCTTATCTTGGTTTCTACTTTTTTAGAAGATAAGGTATGGTAAGGATGAGGTTAATTTGGCTAGTGAGCTCAACACTAGCCAACTAGCTGGTGTCAAAGCTCTATAGGCCCCAGCATGATGTATGTGTTTTATCCACTCCATCCATGTATTTTTTTTAGACCATTTTAGCGTATGAGCCCAAAAATGACGCAAATCCAAATCTCAGGTGGACCACAACACAAGAAAATAGTGTTGATTAAACAATCCACCATTAAAAACTTCTTTGGGCTCACTGTAATTTTTATTTGCTATCTAACCTTTTGATAAGGTTACATAGAACTGGATGAAGGGTAAACACAAATATTAGCTTGATCACAAACTTTTGGGCCCTCAAAGAAGGGAAAACACAAATATCAACTTCATCTAAAACTTCCGCGGCCCTCATAAAGTTTTCATTGGTAAGCATTCAATCCCCATTGTTCCCCATGTTGTGGTCCACCTAAGGGGTCATTTGGCACGAGAGATTTGGGGGGATTTAATGGGATTCCAAATCTAAAGGTTGTTTGGTAGGGGATTAGAGGGTATTCCAAATCCATGGGATTTCAAATTCTTACCTTTGGTGAATTTTGCGTTCCCATTGATTTCCAATCATCTTCTTCTTTTTTTTCTCTAATGTTTTTTTTCTTTGCTCGTTTTTAATAGAGGAGAGTCGCATGTGTACCATATGTTTCACTAGGCTGCTAATCTATTGTGCATGTGCATGTGCATGTGGCCCATAGATGATATCCCAAAACAATTATATTATCAATTGAATCACAAAAATTACTTCTATAGAATAATATAAGGAGTCCAAATATTGTCCATGTAAATCAACAGTTAAAAATCATTGGTTAGTCATTTGGCTGTAATCCTATGCTTATGGCCCATCTGAGGCTTGGAATTTCATCATTTCAGCAAAGTATATTTTTCAACGGTCTTATTATAATCATTGTGTCAAACATCACATTCATATAATAATTAGGGATATTAAAGTTGATTTAGTAATTAATTTTAAACTCGTGTAAGTATATTACATAATTTAAGTGCATAGCTACATTTGGATTATAGGGGTTTTTGAATCCTAGGTGCGAAACACAATAAGAGAATTTTGAATCCAATGTATTCCAAATCTTGGACATTTTCAATCCAAGTATTCCAAATTTATGGTGCCAAATGAGGACAGACTTGGATCTTCCTCATTTTTTAGCTCATGCCCTAAAACGAGCTGACAAAATGGATGGACAACGTGGATAAAACATTATACATCATGGTAGGGCCCATAAAGCTTCAACACCCTTTGGCTAGTGTTTGGGACACTAGCCAAACTGCATCTTTTTGGTAAATAATATAGTTATAAGCTGAAAAGTAAAAGAATTTGTTTAGTTTCCAACATCACATAAGTAGTACTTATCCCTTTAATTTGGTCGGTCCACCCTTGATATCCATGTGGGCCCAACCTTTGATGTGGATTGTTCATTATATTGGGCCCACCTCGGCCGTGTCTTTAATGTGAACTGTTATCATGTGGAGCCTACCTTCAATGTGGACCATCCACCATATTAAGATTCAGGCAATGGTAGTTCATGAGCAATTGAGGATTTGTAGAGATTTGTTGGGATTTCGAAGAGCTTCACCACAAGCCAAGATCATCTAGGGCCTCAATGGAAGCAGTTAGTATATTTCTCTTTTTGTTTGTTTTTGAGAGAACGCATGCAATTTCATTGTGGCCATGCGGTTCAACCTTGGATGTGGACCATTCATCATTGGCACCTTTGATGTGGACCATCCATTATGGGGCCCACCATCAAAATAAATTGTCTATCATATGGGCCCACATTCAATATGCATTGCCTGTCATGTGGAGCCCACCTTTGATGTGGGTTGTCCATCATGTCGGGCATGCCTTGGATGTAGGTCATTCATCATTAGGGGCCAACCTTTGGTGGGGCCCAACTTTATGTGGGTCATCCATAATGTGAGACCCACCTTTAATGTTATTGCCCATCATGTGGGGCCGCCTTTGATATCCACTACCCCTTCATATGGAGCCACCTTTGATATGGATCGTCTATTACGTGGGCCCCACCTCGAATGTAGGTCATCCATTATGCAAGGCCCACCTTGGATGTGGGCCATTTATTATTAGGGGCTAACCTTTGGTGTGGACCGTCCATTATGTGGAACCCACCTTCAATGTTATTGTCCATCATGCAGGGCCTGCCCTAGATGTGGACCATTCATCATTAGGGTCCCTGACCTTAACCGTCGCCCCCAATGTCTTCCCTTGTTTTCCAATAAATCGTAGGTGCCCCGGCTAATAGGAGTTGAGGAAGGATCGACCAAATTTCAACATCAACATGCTTCATAACTTTTACCCAAAATAAAGGTGGGGATCGGAATAATACAGCCACTGTCTCTTACAACCATTTAATTAAGGAATCTTACAGGGAAAGGGGAAATTTTTCAAATATAATTTTTCTCATATTTCTGTTGCCTTAGATTGCCACATGCAACAACAATATGGTAACTAATGCACAAACTTTAAAGTATATAATTGCAAACAAAAAATACGTAAACATAAGAAAAATAAAGAGTAATTGCTAATCAAGCTATTAAAGCATAGAGAATGTCCTAGCAACAAACCTGGAGCAATGTATCCGTAAGTTCCTGCAAATGTAGTCCAATTGGATGAATCAGCTATCAGCAACCGTGCAGTGCCGAAATCAGAGACACTAGCCTCAAGTTCCGAATTCAACAAAACATTTTTGCTCGATAGGTCTCTATGGACAATTGGTGGGGTGCAATCATGGTGCATGTAAGATAAAGCATGGGCCACACCGTTAATAACCTTCACCCTTGTAGTCCAATCCAACTGTGTAGCTCCTTCATCGTTTCGTAGGATGCTAGCCAAGCTTCCTCTTTCCATGTACTCGTAGACTAGAAATGAGCATCGAGTATGGGAACAAAATCCATAAAGCTTCACAATGTTGCGCTGACTGACTTCTGTTAATACTCATATCTCATTTCTAAAATTCTTTTGATCAGATTGATCCCCACCTTCGAGTGGGTGAAGTTTCTTCACATCTACAACCTGGCCCCTTTGGAGATTTGCTTTATAAACTTTCTCATACCCTCCAATTCCGATGCAGTATATATCGTCAAAACCCTCTGTTGCTTCCACGATGTCTTCAAACACAAGAATCCTATCATAATTCCATATTGAAAATGGATTTCCACTGCTCCTTTCAAGAACCAATTGCTCCAGATTTCTTCTTCTTTGGTAACAAATGGAAGAAATGCCAACGACTACAAATAAAAGAAATAAGGCCACCAATAAAGGAAGAATAATGAAGATGACAACTTGGTGTCCTTCCCTTGCATCACCATAGCTTGTTGAAGGGCCATTACAGGGTTTCAAACCTTGTGCTTCACCACATAAGCCCTTGTTTTCTATGAATGCCTCCGCAAGAGCCTTCTGAAAGGTTTTGCTGCTAGGAATAGGGCCTCCTAAATCATTGTATGAAAAATCTATGGATTGCAAGCTGATCATCCCTTCAAAAGATTTCCGAATTGAGCCAGACAACATGTTGTAGGAGAGGTTTAACATTTCCAGCATTTGCAACTTCCTAAGTTGTGGTGATATCTCTCCATTTAGCGAGTAATGGCTAAGGTCTAATGCAACCTGTAATTGTATCATATTGCCAATTTGGAATGGAATGCTTCCATCTAAATCATTTTCGCCCAATTTTAGATACCAGAGTTTGGAGCAATCCCATAATTGAGGTGGTATAGGACCACTTAGGTGATTCATTAACAAGTCAAAAACCTCTAAATTGGATAGTTTTTCAATTTCTTGTGGTACCTGACCAGAAAGCTGGTTATCATTTAAACTTAAGTTGAATAAAGAAGTCAGCCTCCCCAGTTCCTTTGGAATCTCTCCCACCAGATGGTTTGAAGAAAGACCAAGTACTCCTAGTTGTGTCAACTACCCAATCTCGGGAGGAATTCTACCGGTGATCATGTTCCCAAAGAATTTTAGCATTGTCAAATTTTGGCATTCTCCCCGGTTCGGTGAGAGTTCACCAAACAACCTGTTGTTGCTAACATCTATGAATGTCAGATGAGGGTATACACTGAAGGCTTCTGATACATATGCAGTGAGCGGGTTTCCTTCAAGCCGCACTCTAATTAATCTAGTGCAATTTTGAGGCTTTTCAGGATCTCACCAATGAAATGGTTGTCAAATGCTGTGAATGCTTCAAGAGATCCACCATTGCAGAACTGAGGTAGCCAGAGAAGTTGTTGCCACCCAAGAAGAGTTCTGAAAGATTTATCATGTTTGTCATTTCTTGAGGCAAGGAACCAGATAATTGATTGTAACCGAGGGAGAAAGTTACAAGGTTAGTCAAATTCCCTAAAGTGGAAGGGATCACAACAAGAAAAAGGGCCTTAGCCGACCGATGGGCCAACCCTTTGCCAGCGGCCAGTTTTAACGGCTGCCGGCAGGGTCCGTATATATAAAAAGAAAAGGCAAAAAAAAAACCCTAACCTAGCACGACTCTCTCTCTCTCTCTCTCCCTCTCTCTGCCGCTTGCTCTCCCTCTCCCTCCCTCTCTCTGCCGCTCCCTATCCCTCTCGCGCACTCTCCCTCTCTCTGCCTCTCCTTCTCCGTCTCTGGCCCTCTCCCTCTCGCGCGCTCTCCCTCTCCCTCCCTCTTATCTATTCATATCAATTTGGCCATTTTTTAGCATTTTTTAATCCTTCAAGTAACATTGTGCAATGATTTGTGTATTGGGATTTTTTGAGTTTCGAATCCCTAATTAGGGATTTGTAGTGTCAATTCCCTAATTGTGTATTAGTGTAGAGGTGTTGTCTAAGAGAAGACAGTCATGTATCAGAGGTCCATTTGCATGAAGATGCTGATATGGGCTAGAAAAGTTTTGGATCCCTTCGTCCAGGTCTGTTTGACCTAATCAATAGGTTGGATGGCAAATAAAGATTACAGTGGGCCCTAATCTCAAGATGCCTATGTCTGCTACTTGTATGAAAGTTGTTGCTAGATTGATCTATTGCCTTTTCCCTCACTGTAACACACGTTTATCATGCTCTAGGAATAGGCACTTAACTTACAGTATTCTATTTATAATCCTCTGAAATTGTAATCCAAGAGGATTACAGACCCTGATTTGAACCATCCACTCTATCAATGTTTTAAAGAAAAGCTTATGACTCTCGCAGAGTGTGATGGATGATGAGCAGGCACTTAGAAATTAATAAACTACATACATGGCATACAAGTAGTTACATTAAACCGTTCAAATTATAGTATCAAGTGTAGATGTATCTTGAATAAAAAAAATTAAGCTTATTTGATTATGTGACTATTAGATTGGTGGACATTTATTGGACGATTTAGAATCAAAATATCCAGCAGTCCTATTTCCACAATCAAATGTCTATGAATAAGAGGTTAGGATTGTGACTTGGCATAATTTTTGAGGATTCCAAGTGGGTGGCTAAAAAGAAGTCAACCAAGTCTGATGGGTATCATCTTTGAGATACATCCATCTACTGCACAATGCAAGAGATGAACAGTGGATCTCCTATATGTGCTGCTGCATGTACAAGGACAGAGTTCCTGATTTCTAAGAAAAAAAAAACAAAGTTGCTAAGATTCATATCCTTTCTCACAATATAAACAACTAGATTCAATCCAACTAGCATGCACAAAATCACATTTTAGCTCTCCGAGATCCCCCAGCATGGTTGTATCAAATGAATGTCACTCAAGCATGATGAAAGATGCAATATTGTAAAAGGATGGAAGCAAAACACACATGCATAGTATATACATATTAAACTCTATCCCCGTCTTGTCACTCATCCATCTCAGCACCCTCGTTTCAGCTACACTCATCCTATGGACATGCTGTCCTTATCTGCCCAACATTCTGTGTCATCAGGCATGGCTGGTCTTATAGCTATCATATACCTTCATGAAAAATAAGCAAAAAGACTATCTACCTTCAACAACTCATCTCTCCCGCAACAGTGCAGCACCTGCACTTTCCTCCTCGTCCTCTCTTGCAAAAGGGGCTTCACAACCTGCCAAGAGTTAAGTAACATCCCCATTAGCATGCAAGACAGGCTATGCATTGTTGAAAAGAAAAGGAAAAAATATATTTTTTTTAGTGAATTAACAAAAAAAAATTAGTTTTAAGACCAGTGGATAATGAGCATGTGGACGGTATGTCTCCTAAGGAAACTCTAAAATAGCTTTTAGGTGAAGGCTACTATGTGGAATTTTTACTTCTTTTTTCCAAAAATTGAAAATGATGGTTTGCATCTCTTCACTTTCAAGGAAGAAATCTGGAAAAGCATGAAAAGAGTGCCATTTCCTGAGTTGCTGAATTTTCACTTGGATTAAAATTCAGCAAATGAATGGAAACATCACAATGTGGCTGATTCTACAGCTTTTTTCTTTCCTGAGACAAAGTTTATCCAAACATGACCTAAAATATAACCAGAAATTCAATATATATATATATATATATAAACCAGAAAATCCGATTCAAGGAAAAGCATGGATACTCACCTTCCAACACGCTGAAAATATATATGGAGCATTAACTATATAATATGTTTCCATCTTCTCTGGATAATTCAAGTCATCGATAGTAGATACAATGGTCAATAGCTGCACAAACAAAGAAATCTTAACAAGCTTTCCATTGATTCACAAGCAGATAAATGGAATGTAAGGTTTTAGAGCAAACAGGTTTAGATACAAATATCGATATTTAGGTGAGAAACTCAATACCAAATGTCCTCGTTTACAAAAAAAGAATAAACAAAGGCATGTTCAGAACTACAAAAGAAAATTATATTCAATTGAGAATGTATTGCAATAGCCCCATCATGCAGCCCTTCTCGAAAATGAGGTTGGTCCACTTGTTAGGTAGGCCACACTTGTATGATGAATATGACCCTTGGTTGTTCTTTCATTACATGCATGCGCATCTAGAATTTTGAGACTACACATTAATTCATGGCATCTAGAAGCCATAGAGCTGTACATGGAAGTCTCACGATTGGATAGTTTGATGATTTTAGAATGTTTTGTAGTCCTTGTACTACAATTAGAACAGAGTTCTAATGCTAGTGCTTTTGTTAAATTAGGACTTTTTCCTTTATCACAAGATGATTGATTAACATGGAATGTAGAACAGACTTCTTTGTACTTTGTATGCAATGATGTTTTTTTTTTCCTTTTCTTTTCATAATGTTCACTTCCTGGATTCAATCTCTACCTGAAAATTTTCCTTGTCTGATGCTACTTCCAGTCAGTTTTTGTAGCCGAAATCATTTTTTATTTTTTATTTTATTTTTTTATTATTATTTTTTTGCATTATACAGATGATTTTCCTTGCTTTCTCAAGACCATAAAAAATAGATGGCAGATGTTTCAATCCAAATTTCAGGCTGGAGATATTTATTTAGCTGTCTAATGCAAGTGCTCAGGTCCTATCCTCTGTTTGAACAGTTATGTCAGAGGACTTGGTGTTGCTTTTCCAATCGATGCTCATGCTTGGAATTAGTATTGGACTTGCTTTCAATGTGGTTTTGCTTTCAACTGATAAAAGATCAAGACTAATGGATAAGTTAGGTTGTTCACACCCTCGACCTTTATGGGCATGGTGCATTAACATGGGAAAGCGATTCAACATAGTTTTGGGAATCACCCAGGGGCTTCTTTATCTTCAACAAGATTCTATATTTCTTTTCACATAAAATTCCAATGAAATGTTTTGGCTTAAGATCATAGTTAAATTTTTACCACTGCAGCTACTAATATTTATGGATTCTACAGTTTGTATATGACTATTCATATTGGCGTTTGTGGAAAATTTTTTATGTAGGTCTTTATGCTTATAATCATTCCATTGAATGGCCCATTCATAAATTTGTGCTTGTATCTTCTATTTGTATGTAGGTCTTTATGCTTATAATCATTCCATTGAATGGCCCATTCATAAATTTGTGCTTGTATCTTCGATTTTAACTGCCTGATGTAGCGTGTATAACTATTGACATGACCATGATAAGGCTGATAATTGATTTTTGGTAATTGTAATGATGGTAATCAATAGATAAATGGTTACATATTACTGTGCTATGGGCCCCACTTGTCATTATTGAATACCTGTGTATACTGTTAAGAGACCCGCATTACGTATGTAGGGAGTTATTTGATACTCTGGCAGCGTATGACTCTTTTACTAAAAGTATGTCTCCAATCATTCCATCAAAATTACGTTCTGCTCATGCATTTACTGAAAGTAAATGAGGCTAATCTTTTCAAATGAATTCTTTTTAGATCGTGACAATATACGTGGGTCCCAAACATAGGTGTTTCTACTTATGCAGCAAAAAATGGTTCATGCTTTCTTGAAGTATGGAAGTTGGGGCAGTCCCAAACATAGGTGTTTCTACTTATGCAGTTTGTGAATTCATTTCATTGATAATGATCTGTGGTTCTTTTACTTGTCTATATAGTTAGCGTGTTTCCCTCAGTCGATAGACCAAAAAGTCTCCTCGGTGGATAATGCTGACCCTTCCATCAGTGAACTGATTTGGTTGGGCTTATTTGGCCAAAATCTATTTGAAATTCATGCATTTACATAATAGAGATCATATTTCTTATAGATTTTTTTTTTTTTTTTAAATTTTATCTGAAAGATTATTAGTAGTATTTTGAATTCCTATCAAAAGAAGAAGATTGTTCTCTCAGGATGTGCCTATCATTGATAATCCCAAATTTGAAAATATCGAGTATTCATTTAGTAGGAACACTAAGTGTTTGTTTCATCATCATCCTCATCTAAGCCTTATCGTATCTAATTGGGTCGGCTACATGATTCCTGTTCTCCCATTCCACTCTCTCAAGGGCTATGAATATAGAAAATCACAATCAAAATAAATTCTACTACTATACTACAACCATATCAATGCATATACATCTTATGCGTCTGAGAAGCCTTTTTTTCTCCTTCTTGTTGCTTATTCAGCCAATTAAAGGTGAAAATGTAAGGTTTCTCCTGTTTGGTGGATAAATGGTTTTGCCCGTTTGTAGGCTTGCACTAGGGGTCGTTCAGCCGTATCTCTCACTTCAGTTCAGGCTTTCACTATTTCCCAATGTTCCACTGGCTACTTCATATTTTTCTTTTTCTTTTCCCAAAGTAGTTTAAACAGATAGCCCTTCATGAGTTCATAATCGAAAATAAGGGTTGAGAATTTGGCACTCTCTTGACTTTTCTTTTCTTTTTTGTTGTCTCATGAAACTGTAAGGAGCATAATGTCATGGTTATTTGCTTTTTTGATGACTTGATTCATTAGTTCTTCAAGGAATAGTCAGAAGTGTTGTATTTGCAATACCTTCAGCTAACTTCCTATGGAAGGATAATTTTTGTTCTGGTTTGTCATATTTCTAAATTTCTCTGATTACCATTCTTGATAAACACTACTAACATCACCACTTAGGAGTTTTGAATATCCAAAATCACCGAGGTAATTTCACAAATCTGTGCATCATTAATTATCTCATGTCTAATGTATGAATATTGTGGACGTGGCAAAGGTCATAAACAGAATCCTCATAATGCAGTTCCAGGTTATTTTTCCCTTTTTCTTTAGTGATGAATACCACAAAAGTGGTGATATTTCTTATTTTACAACTTGTTATTTTTCCTCTCAGCATCTACCAAGGTCACTGGCATGCACCAGAACTAATGCAGTCCCAGGTTAGCTTTGCCAGCGGTTTTGAATGCTTGTAAAGGCCAGTTTTCTTGTAGTGGATAGAACCTGTTAGAAGGTTATTGGATAGATCAAGCTCATTGAGATTCATTAAATTCCCAACATTTGGAGGAATTGAACTAGAAATTTGATTGCTGCAGAGTTGCAAAAGTGTAAGGATTTTTAAATTACCAAACGCAGGAGGGATTGGACTAGTCAGAATGTTTTCGCACAAGGCCAACTCAACCAAATTCTTCAGATTCCCTAATTGTGCAGGAATTGCCCCAGAAATCTTATTTATGACTTGCTGCAAAAAGGTGAGCATGGTCAAGTTTCCTAAAGTGGAAGGAATAGAACCAGTTAGAAGGTTATTGGACAGATCAAGCATGTTTAGATTCATTAAATTCCCAACTTCTGGAGGAATTGAACCAGAAATTTGATTGCTGTAGAGGTACAAAAGTGTAAGGTTTCTCAAATTACCTAAAGCAGGAGGGATTGAACCAATCAGATTGTTATTCCACAACGACGACAACTCAACCAAATTCTTGAGATTCCCAACTTGTGTAGGAATTGAATTGAAATTTGATTGATATGGAAGTACAAAAGTGTAAGGTTTCTCAAATTACCTAAAGCAGGAGGGATTGGACCAGTTAGATTGTTACTGTACAGCGCCAGCTTAACCAAATTCTTGAGATTCCCTAATTGTAAGGCGTGGGATCTGGAGATGTTTAAGCAGGCCGATTTGAGATGGAATTTTCCCAGTGAGTTGATTGTTATGGAACTGAAAGGAGATGAGTTTGGTCCAGTTGGTGAAGAAACCTGGAACTAGTTCACCTATTATTTCATTTGATGAAATGTTTGTGAGGTTAGCCAGTGAAAGAGGGAAAATGCCAGAGAGAGAATTCATGGAGAGATCAAGGGAGGAAAGTTTTGAAAGAGAGCTGATATGAGCTGGGATGTTTCCAGTGAGGATGTTGCCACTAGATTAAGATGGAGGAGGTTTGGAAATGAGGGGAAGCTCAATTTATCTAGCTTACTTTGCAAGCCAGCATTGGGTAAGCTTATCTCTGTCACGCTTCCGAGGCTGTTGCATGAGATCCCAATCCATTTGCATGGTGAGATTGTAATGGTGCTGGCATTAGTAGAAGGAAGCAACCATGAATGGAGAGATTGTGATTGCAGGAGGCTGTCTTTCCATTTCATTAGAGCCTCTACTACTCCCAAGGAGGATGTTGCAACTGCACTGGAAGAAAGAAAGGCTGCCAATATAAGCAGAAGAGAGAGGGAGAAAGATGTTTTCATGGCCATTGCTGTTATTGCTTATGGTGTGATAAAAATGCATGAATTTTTATAGTTAAAGGTTTTGACTCGATCAGATCATCTACAGTTCTACCTCAAACGATAAAACAAAGATCGAATCGAGCACAATCAATTTTGTATGAATGCTTGAAAAGTTCAAAAATAATGATAAATTTTTGTATGAGATGGACGAATGAACAGTTAGCAAACCTTAGCATGACACGAGGTCTACGTAGGTTTGGTCTTCCTTTCCAGGCCGGCTCCTCCACTAAATTGTAGAATATCCTATTATAAATTGTGTTTGGCGAACTGTCATTTGTGGGTCCATATCCACTCCGTTTACAATTCGCAGCCCTTCATATTCAGCCATGGGTGGGCCACACATCGCAGGAAATAGTTGTGATGGGGACACCCATGCTCAGTATTTTCAGACTGTGTATGAGGTTCCTGTGTTTCGTTTATGCCATCCGATCCATTCATATAAGATGAGCCCCATAAGGATAAATGTACTCCTATTTTAGGTCATTTCAAAACTTAGGTGGGCCATGTAAAGTGATTTGATTGGTTTTATGAATGAGTTTACAGGGCATGGTTTGCCTGGGTTTTAGATTGGGTTGATTTTTTCCGCTCCAAGAACGTGATGGGGCAGATATGATGGATGGCGTGGATGTCAGGAAAAGATCACGGTGAGCCTTACAGATGTTTCTGTAGGTAAGTTTATTCACAAATGTTGAAAAAAAAATTTTACAAATTGGGATGAGAAGTAGCCCCCTCTCTTTCATCATTTCCTTACCAGCCGGACGCAGATTGCGACAGGAAAATTAGGTGGGGCCCACCGTGGTGTTTGTTAGAAATCCATTCCGTCCATTTACGGATCAAGTTAGGACATGTGCCCAAACATGAGGCAGATCCCAAACTCAAGTGGGTCGCATGACAGAAAACAGTGAGGTATTTACCGTGGAAACATTAGTGAGACCACAGAAGTTTTGGATTAGGCTAATATTTTTGTATTTCTAGTTCATTCCAGTATGAATGACCCTATGAACACTATGGATGACATATAAACGTCATAGTGTACAATACTTTCTTTTTACCATCATGCAGCCCACTTGACTTTTGGATATGCCTCATTTTTGAGCCAGGTCCTCAAATGATCCGGAAAAAAAGAAAAAGAAGAAGAAGAAGAAGATGGATTGAGTAGATTTCTCACAAATATCAAGGTGACCCCGCCTAGCTTCCCGTGGCCGGCAATCTACGTCCCCACCAGCCGCAGCCTCATTTAATTTTTGTTTTAATATACCCCTCCTTTAATTTTCTACATTAGAGGGCACTATTTGCCTTTTTCTCATGCGAAAGTGCACATAATTACATTTTTCAGTTTTTTATGCACTTATATTTTCTTTTATTATTATTCTCTAGCAGAAACTCCCGCCTTGGAAAATGGGTTTTTCTTTTTAACTACTATGTTGAACTATGCTTGTTATGGAAGAAAATAAGAGAAATTTTGATGGAAAAAAATTATAAATATTCCACATTAAAATATGGGTTATACTTTTTCTTCCTTTTTTAAAGAGTTTGCTTAGATAGGCCTTTGCCCAATAAACACATAAAAGGAAAGAAAATAGATTTAAAAAATTCACTTTTTAGAAGATGCGTTCTTCTTTTTTTTACAAAGATTATGCTTAAATAAATCTCATGAAAACAATCATGACTCTCTTATTACAAGTCTGATCGTGGTGATCTTAAGCTCGTGTGAAATATAATTTGACAAAAGATGGGTTCTTCTCTTTTTTCAAAAGATTATATTTAGATTAGTCTTTTGCCAATAGTTAAACTTTGGGCCCACTTTGAAATGGTAAATGTTGTCCAAATGAAACAATTTTAAAGCCATTAAAAAAAAAAAAAAAAAATTCGAATTGGCATCTAAGCCCAAGATTGCTTCAATTATAACTTATAATGAAAAAGTTATAAGCATTTTCGTGAGACCATATGATGCATTCCTCAAATCGTGATTTGTATCTTGGTACCACTTTTAAAAGGTCAAATGTTCTCTAAATAAGATGATTCTAAAGTCATTTGAAATTCATAGAAATAGAATTATCTTTCCAATGAGTATACAAGATCACATTGATCTAACCTATAATAAGTGATGTATGACCATTTTCATGGGATTGCGTGATGATAGTCCAAACCACAATTTGGATAGTCCAAATCACGATTAAGATTTCAGGTTCACTTTTAGAAGGTCAAATGGTTTCTAAATGAGTTGATTATAAAACCATTTAAAAATTCATTGAATTATATTTCAAATTATTATAAAATACCCAAATTCTATCGTTAACAAGGGAGTTATGACTGTTTTTGTGGGACTGCACAATGCATTATGTAAACCACGATCGTTGTTTTGACCAAATTAAAATATGAATTTTAGGCCAACTTTTGATAGGACAAGTTATCTCCAAATGAGTTGATTCTAAAGTTATTAGAAATTTCATCAAATTATCTTTCCAACAAGCACAATATCACTCCCATCCGACTTGTAACGAGGGAGTTATGACGATTTTTGTGGTACTACATGTTGTAAAAACAATGATTGAGATTTTTGTGATCGCATTTGGATAACACTATTTTTTGTGATCACAATGTGTACTCCAAATCACATTCACAAAAACCAAATCGCAATTGAGAAAAATCTTGGTCACTATTTTTCCAACATGGTGCGGTCTCACGAAAACAGTCATAACTCTCTCATTACAAGTCAAATAGGGGTGAATTTGTGCTTGTTAGAAATATAATTTAATGAACTTTCAAATTTCTTTGGAAATATATTATTTTTTTCCTAATGAACCTTACAAAAGTGAGCCCAAAGTCCATATTATAATTTGGATAAATTAACAATTGCGGTTTGAATAATGCATCACATGGTCACACAGAAACAATCATAACTCCCTCGTTACATGTCAGATCAAGATGATGTTGTACTTATTTAGAAAGATAATTCAAAGTATTTTCAAATGGATTTAGAATCACCTCATTTGGATTCCGTTTGACATTTTAAAAGTGAACCTAGAATCCATACTGTAATTTAGACAAAATAGTTATTTGAGTTTGAACAATGCATTGTGTGGTCTTACAAAAACAGTCATAAATCCCTTATTATATGTCGAATTGGGGAGATATACTTATTGGAAAGATAATTTGACGAGCATTTAAATGGCTTTAGAATCAACTCATTTAGAAACTATTTGACCTTTTAAAAGTGGGCTTAAATTCATATTATAATTTAAACAAAACAACGATATCTATTTGCACAATGTATCATACAGTCCAACAAAAACGGTTATATATAACTCGCTCATTACAGGTCGGACTTCTTCTCATTATAAAGATAATTAATTCAATGAACATTCAAATAATTTTAAAATCAGTTCATTTATAACGGTTTGGATTTTCGCTGTTATGAATTTTCAAAAAAACGACCTTAAAAATTTTCATTATAATTAACTTATATTGTCACTTATTGACCATTAACACTCGATGTTAACTTATATGCGAGTGGTACCAATAAAGAACTGCACAAATTTAATTAATCAACTATAAAAAGTCAACAAATGCGCCATGATCACTTAAACATCAAGTTTAGCCTCGTGATTTGTTCACATGGGCCCAAATCTATCCGATCTACCACTGACTAATCAAGATAAACACAAATAAATAAAGATCTACTCAAAGCTGAGACAACTAGGAGTCAGATCTTAATTAAAAATCAAACTGACCTAATTATCCTTTTAGCCTAGGAATCAACGGTTTATAATGATTATAATCGAATCACTATTTTCACTAGTTGCGAATAAGTCATACTATGAACTTAGCTAATCCAAACACTTAACATTGCACAAGAAATCTCACTACCTAGTTCATTCCAGAAATTTCCTGATCATACTCAGTGTTTAGGTGACGACTCATACCGGGTTAATCCTCATACCTTTGGGTATCATGCCACACTTTTGAAATTTTTGATTTGTGAGATAAATGGGTGATACCTAAAGTTGGATCAAGAGATACAAGTAAGGAGTCGCTACATGCAGTAACGAGCCACGTGATTCAAATAAGAACTCGTGATATGATGTCGGTATCCTAGCTTCGCTAATATGCTAGATGAATTATATAAACTTAATAATCTCGGCTAACATGAATATTCATCGCATTAGTTTAGATTGTGGCATCTTGGGCATTGTGATCGCATGATGAGGGAGGTTGACATTTATGAAATAGGCGTTGAAGTCGCGTGTGAGGGGATGTTAGATTGTAAGGTGCATGCATCATTTCATAATCTCAAAAGTACATTTAACAAGAGTATTTAGGAAATGCTTGATTGGTTGTTTATTATTAACTGCGCTGATTGGGTTGATAATATGTGTAACTTATAACTAATAGAACCACCGAGTTAGATATTCACTCCCACCTACAACGGTGTTTTAAAACACCAACCAAACATTATTGTTAATGCATATTCTCATTGAAAAAATAATTAATTCAATGAACATTCAAATAATTTTAGAATCAGTTCATTTGAAAACCATTTAACCTTTTAGAAGTGGAAGTGAGTCAAAAATAGTTGTCATAGTTTGAATAATGCGTCACATGGTCTCGCTAAGATTCTCATTACTCTCTCGTTGCAAGTTGGATCAAGACAATCTTAGGCTCATTAGAAAGATAATTAGACGAACTTTTAAATATATATAACTTTAAAATCATCTCATTTGGATACCGTTTAACTTTTTAAAATGTAGTCTAAAGTTTAGTTCTCAGCAAAAGACCAATATAAGCCTAATCTTTTAAAGAAAGAAAAATAAGCTGTCTTTTAAAAGTAGAGTCTTTAATCCCTCATTTTCTTATATTGGTTTTTTTCTCAAGCAAACAAATCTAAACAAAATTTTTATAGAAATAAGAAGAATCTATCTTCTAAAATTTGAGGGGGTTATTTTAATCCGTTTTCTTTCTTTCTATTTATTTTTTGATAAAAGACTCATTTATGCAAAATATTTAAAAAGAAAAACAAGATGAAATATTTTATATTTTTTTAAATCTAATTTCTTCTCATTTTCCTCCCAAACAACCTTAGTTTAACATAATAAAAAGAAAAAGAAGAATCCATTTTTCTAAGGTGAGAGTTTTTGCTAAAGAATTTTTCAAAGAGTAATTAAAAAAATGATACGAATGCATAAAAATCTGAAAAAAGTGGTTATAAACATTTGGGTCTAAGAAAAGGATAGTGCCCAAACATCCCAATAAATAATGATTTGAAAAACAATACTATATGGTAGCACTCCCACGAAAGTAAGTGTTGGTGCACTTGGATTAAAGATCCATAAAATAAAGATACAAGCCGAGGCAGTACCGTAGGTCCCTTGAAAAGCAATACTTACTGTAAATTTGCACAATAACTCCTCATCTCAAGCAGCCAACCAAGATGGTGCAGCCAGTTTATGAGAGTGCGGCTGAAGTATGATTTGAAAAGGTGAAAATTTTTAATACTTTGGCGGAGTGTGATGATGATATGCATGCACATAAAACTTACATGCAAATTGCATAAATTTCGTAAAATTAATTTAAACTGAATCATCTAAATCATGTAATCAGTTTGAAACTATTATAAACTAAAAATTATGCTTGTTTATTTGAATATTCAATTGGTGGACATTCATTGGACCACTAGAATGAAAATATCAATTGGCTTATTCAATAAAAATGAATTCACAAATCAGGGAATAGGATTATATATCCAACCAATCTAGTAATATTGTATCAAGTTAGCGAATATGTTGAGGCCGGTTGCGCACTACCCGCCTTGGATGATAATTCATCCAGGCATGAGCTCTATGGGGCCCACCATGAAGTATGTATTTTATCCACACCATCTATTCATTTTTCCAAGATCATTTCAGGATATAATTCAAAAAATGAAGTAGATGCAAAACTCAAATGACACCACTGACAATGACACCCACCATGGAAACTTTCTCCGTAGCCACCGTGATTTATATTTGCCATCCAGTCCGTTCATAAGGTCGTATGGTCTTGGATCAAGTAAAAACACAAATATCAGTTTAATTCAAAACTTCTGTGACTCCCAAGAAGTTTTTAATGGTGGGTGTTCAATCCCAACTGTGTGGTCCACCTAATATTGGGTCTATCTCATTTTTTAGAGTCATGCCCTAAAATGATATGGAAAAATGGATGAATGGTGTGGAGAAAACCCAAACATTAAGGTGGGCCCTGTAGAGCCACCGTCCTACAATTGCTTGGTTCCTAAGTATCAAACGTGGCACTTTTCCCCAATATCAAATTACTCTACTGGGCCCTGTAGCCATACATGAAGGTGGGCCCTGAAGAGCCACCGTCCTACAAGTGCTTGGTTCCTAAGGAAATCGGATTGGGTACTGAGTTACTCAGTACGCTCTTATCGTACTGAGTAAACTCAGTTGGGCCCACCTTGAATGTAGTGGTCTATCCACGCCGTCCATCCATTTTCCCATATAATTTAAGGGGTTGATCCAAAAATTGAAGCATATTCAAAGATCAAGTGGATCATACCACTGGAAACAGTGGGGATAATGATTTCCACCGTTGAAACCTTTCTAGGCCCCATAGTGATGTCTATTTGTCATCCAACCTGTTCATAAGATTATACAGACCTTGATGAAGGAAAAACACAAATATAAGCTTGATCCAAAACTTCTGTAGCCCCCAAGAATTTTTCAACGATAGATGTTCAATTCATCTGTTTCCCATAGTGTGGTCCATTTGAACATTGGATATGTCTCATTTTTGGATTTAAGCCTAAAATCATATGATAAAATGGATGGACGGAGAGGATAAAAAATATAAATTACGGTGGACCTCACAAAGTTTACTCAGTACGCTAAGCGTGGTGAGTTACTCATTACGCAATCCGCTTCCGTTCCTAAGTATCCAACGTGGCACTTTTCCACAGTATCAAATAACTCTAGTGGCCTCACCCAAGACGGTGCGGCACTTACTGTGAGGCCCACCTTGATGAATGTATTCAATATCCATGCCGTCCGTCCGTTTTTCCATATAATTTCAGGGCATGAAGAGATCCAATTATTAGGTGGACCACATCATAAGAAACAATGGTGATTGGCCATTAAAACCTTCTTCTAGGCCACAAAGTTTTGAATCAAGCTGATAATTATTTTTTCTCTTCAAATATGTTTGCATGACATTATTAATAGTTTGGATGGAAAATAAACATTATGGAACATTATAGTAGGACCTAGGAAGTTTATAATGGTGAAACATTCAATCACTACTTTTTCCTATGGTGTGGTCCACTGAGAATAGGATATCCTTCATTTTTTGTCTCATCTTCTAAAATGATATTACATAACGTTTGGACGGTGTGGATATAGAATACATAAGTTAAAGTGGGCCCCACTGTAAGAACCGCACCGTCTTGGGTGAGGCCTGGGTGGTACCTAATCTGCTCTCTTATAAAAAAGGATTCCCATTTCCTGCATGCACTTTCTTATAAAAGGGCGCGGATTGGTTACTGACTGGTTGAGTACCGAGACTGCTACTGAAGTGACGTCGCTAAGTTATGTGGGTCCCAAAGTAATGTATTTTTTGTATCCACGCCGTCCATACATCTTGATATATCATTTTATGGTATGATCTAGAGAATGAGTCACATCCAAAACTCCAGTGGATCACACCACATAAAAAAGTGGGGAGAGTGACACCACCGTTAAAATCTTCAAAATGCCACAAAAGTTTCCGATCAAGCTGATAATTGAGTTTCCACTTCTTTAATGTCTTTTTTAACTTTTGAACAGGTTGGATTTCGAAAATAAATCATGGTGGTCCTTAGGAAGGTTTCAACGGTGGTCATAAATCTTCCTGCTGTTTTCTGTGGTGGGGTCCACTAAAGCTTTGGATCTGCCTAATTCTTTGGCTCAGGCCTTAAAATGATATCTCCAGATGGATGGACGGCATGGATATAACACATACATCATGGTAGGGTCCACATAACTTGATGACGTCACTTCAGTAGGGGGTCTTGCTACTCAACCTGTCAGTATCGAATCCGCGTCCTATAAAACGAGTCCGACTCGTGCAGACAGAGAAAGAAAGGATCCGAGCTTTACTTTAGGTGGGCCCCACTCCTTTTCATTTCCTGCATTTACAAAGGATCCGAGCTTTACTTTAGGTGGGCCCCACTCCTTTTCATTTCCTGCATTTTCTTATAAAGGATGGGAGTCCGGCTCCAGCGGAAAGAGGGAGGAAGAAGAAAACCTCAGTGTTGCTGTGACACACGTTTGGAGTTCTGAGCTTTACTTCAGGTGGGCCCCACTTATTTCCTGCATTTTCTTATAAAAGAAGGGAGTCCGGCTTCAGCAGAGAGAGAGAGAGGAAGAAGAAGAAGAAGACCTCAGTGTTGCTGTTACACACGTTTGGAGATCCGAGCTTTATTTCAGGTGGGCCCCACTCTTTGCAGCCTTTTTTTCCTTTTTTTTTTTTCTTTTCTATCGTTGTTGTTTGGGTGGCGAAGAAAAAGGAGGAGATGATAGACTCGTACGAATCGTTCCGAGTCGACTCGATCGAGTTTTCCTGATATTCGAGTAGTCAACTGAATCTTGCTGAAGAACTCGGCAGAACCGAGTTTTTCATCCGAGTCGACTCATTTCCGGTCGAATCGAGTTTTTAAACAATGGAATGCAGACCTTCGTATTGAGGATTATGGGGTGAGTATACCCCTGTGGGACCCATTGTGGATGGCGCATTTCCGTAGAGTTCAGAGTTGTCAGATGATCTGAACCGTCAAATGAAGAAGTACAAAGGAAATGGGGATGGTCCAAATTCAGTTCAGTGAAATCAGATGGTTAAGATCGTCTAATTTTCTCTTCAAGCCCTTGTAGGGTGGGGTCCACAGGGGTGTGTGTATGTTATCCAAGCTGTTCATCAGGGTTGCCCCACCACGAAATTTGGACCCTCAAAAAATCAGGCCCATCCAACCATCATGCCTGCATCGTATGATAGATTTGGTTATATCCTATCCTGATAGAGTCTCTTTAACCGTACTCGGGCTGGGGGTGGTGAATCAAGCCTCTCCACCTGAATGGGCCCGACTGTGGATGGCCCATGTAGGGCAAACTGAGGACAGCTATGATGCCCAATAGGTGGACAGTCCTGAATTATCATTCCCCTTGGAGGAAGTCTCTATGATTGATAGTTTAAAACTCCACTAAGTCGAGTTGACTCAGGCACATTGACCGGATTTCAATGAGACTTGGAAATGGAAGGATATTAGAGCCCCAAAAAACACAATTCCTGTAGAAATTATAATTAATTGAATTAATTTTTTCTATTTTCACCTTGTGTGTGTGTGTGTATATATATATATATATAGGGAAAAGGTACTATGTGCTCAACCTCACCATAAGCTCCCGTGAGGCGAGTTGTGTGGGCCCCACCGTGAAGCGTGTCGACCATCAACATCGTGCATTTGATGGGTCCCCTTTAAACTATGGGATATCTTAAAAATTAGCTGTATACGGAACTCAAGTGGGCCATACCATCTAAAATCATGTGAAGACACCGTTAAAACATATAAAAGCCTTGGTGGGGCCCACCTGAAATTTGCATGCGTCTGAAACTTGGTCTGAACCCTCATCCAAGTGGGACACACATAATGGATGGGCTGGATTTGCAAACCGCATCTCAATGGGGCCCAAAAAATGGTTATGAATGTTTTAATAGTGCACGGCCCCTCTCCACTTCTGTATGTGGTGTGGCCCACACAAGTCACAGATTGACTTGATTTTTGAGACCTAGGCCCACGATGGAATGGTGCATCTGACTGATAGGGTAGATGTTCGAAACGCATCAGGGTGGGACCCACACAGCTCGACCTCATGGGACAGACTCGTGAGGTCGAGCACATAGTACCTTTTCCCATATATATATATATATGCTGGCAAGAGGATCCTGGCAAAAGTGGTATCAGAGCCAATCTTATAAGCAGTTGTATTTTGATTTTTTATATGAAAATTTGTGTTTGAAGTTGAATTTACTAGTATAATTTGATTTGTTATTTGTTGTATATTTTACAAATCTTTTTGGACTAGATCTATCCCTCATTTCATATTTAGTTTCCAGTTAAAAGAGGTTCGAGGCTTCCTTGTTGTAATACCCTCTAGTCGTTAGCCAGTTGTGCGCAAGGCTGTTTAAGGAAATTCTATTATTGACAAGCCACTCTTTTAATTAAAAGTTAAAATATGGAATCAGGAAGAAAATCTCTTTCAGAAAGGTCTGTCAAATATACACAACTAGACAGATCTAATAGTTCTACTTCTATTAGTCAAAATACTATTACCCCTTTCAAAAGTTTAAAATCCAAAACAACCAGGTGGTTTTCTACCCAAAGTAATTTTGACTCAGAATCTGCAAAAACAAGCAAAACAATAGAATCTACTAGCATTGGCAAGACAGTCTTTGCTGAGACGATGTCTATTAAAAATCTTGAAGAAATTCGATACTCAGATATCGAACAATCACTCCAAAATTGAAATTTACCACAAGTTCTTACAAATGAGATATATATTGAATGGTATTTCCAAAATAATGAGTCACTTGAATCAGACTTCATCATCAAAACTGTAGAAAAAACAATTCCTATATCTCACCAAAATGAAGATTTGTCTTTACTCTCTGTTAGAGAAATAATCCAAAATTCTTCCAAATACAATTACCTTCATTTAGGGTTGTTCAAGTTGCCGTAAAACCATTAACTCATTGGGTTTACAGACCTCTTGCTTGGTGACTTTAAGAGATAAAAGACACCTTACCTTTAATGATTCTTTAATTGGAATGGTTGAAGCAACCCTTACTGATGGACCTGCATATTTTATATGCATCCCAAATTATGCTGTCTCTTTAACAGATAGCATTTATCAAGATTCCTAAGATTAGGAATTTATACCCAAGGATTCAATATGCTATCAGGAAGTGAAAATATTACGATAACATATCGTATATATTATAAATTAATGAAAACAAATGCTCCAGGGACAGCCTATGAAGACAGGGTTAAAGGTTTAACTACTCTTTTTATGGCAAATCTTAACCGCAATATTGTGGTTTCCAAAAGAATCAAATGTGATGAAATCAATATTGCTAAATGGCATATTGAAGATGCCCATGAAAAACTTCCAAAATAAACTACTGAACCAGACATTATACAAATGAATAATGATGGTTCTATCGATATTCTCTTTTCCAAATATTCTAAAGAACCTTGTACTTCTTCCCAAAATACTTCTTCTCCAAAAAAACATTCTATCTCAAAAACTATCCCTACTCATGTTTTTAGTCCTCGCTACCAAGAGGATGAATACAATCCTACGGAAAGTGATTTTATACCAAGTGTAAATGTCATTTCCGCTGAATCCAACCTCCCAAAATTATTCGCTATAGATACTGAATATCTAAAGCAAGACTTCCAAAGACATCCTTTAACTAAATGGTATTTTAAAAATATACCTGAATTAGTTAAAAAGGATCTTAAAGAAAAATGGTATCTTCACATGGAAACAGTGAAAGAAACTATTCCTTTCTTTACATGGTTTAAACTAAATAATGAAAATATTCCAAATACCTCAAAGGAAATTCTTATGCTTCAAAATCTCACACGAAAATGGGAATCTCAAGCAGGGAATCAACTAAACCAAACCTTTCCTCCTTTCCAATCAATTAAAATACCTGGTACTATTGCATCTTCCATAAAAATAGGAGAAAAGTTTCCTGCAGATAGACCAGTTACTCCAAAAGATCTAGCTCCAATAGTTGAACAAAACAACTATACTAATACGTTTCTTCATACTCTTGGAGAACAAATGAATTTGAATAAAATACCATTCTCTCCAGCATCTTCATCATCATTATCATCTTCATATCCGATAGAGCAAAGAAAGACTTCTGCTTTTTTTGTGCCCAAAGAAGCTGCCAAGACAGCATTTCCAAATCCAAATTCACGTTCAGACTTTATATCTGAATTAGCCAAAGAACTTGAGAAAGCAAAAAATCCTTCTGTCAATGTTCTTTCTCAAGAATTTCAAGAATCTTCTGAAATAAACAATCAACTCCAAAATATTCAGCTGGATTCTACCTCTGAATCTGCAAATGAAAAAAGCTATTCAAGATCTGATTCTTTTACAGATTCTGACATTGAACAAGTAAAAAATCAATTTATCGAAGCAAGAAATCTTCCCCAAATTCAAAGTATTGTTAAACCTACGAAACAATATTACCAAAGGCCTACTCCTGTTGATCTTCAGATAGAAGAACAACAAACATTCTCTAGACTCCATTTCGATGGAAACCATCTTTATGAATGGAATCTAGATGGTATGACTGAATACTAAATTCTTCAACTCTGCAACCAAATGCTAATTTATCAAAATGCATGCTTAATATACCATCATACAATTGCCAATATCGCTAGTCCTATTACGTAAGGCTTTACTTTCCAATTATATGGATGGTGGAATTCCTTTCTTTCTCAAAATCAAACAGATGAGATTCTTTCTGCAGTAAAAATGGATGCCCAAGGAAATCCAATCCTTGATGATAAAGAAAATCCAATTGATGACCAAGTCATTAGTCTCCTTGTCAATATCATCCAACATTTTGTAGGATCTACAAATGATGTTTCTGAGAAAATCAAGGAATAATTAATGAATCTTAGGTGTAAAACCCTAACTGATTTCCGTTGGTATAAAGATGTTTTTCTCTCCAAATTATACAAAATTACTTCCTGTAATGATGTTATATGGAAAGAAAAATTTATCTTAAGTCTTCCTCCTTTGTTCTCAGAAAAGGTAAAAGCCAAACTAAAAGACTTAAATTTCGGTATACTAAATTATAACCGGTACACTTTTGGTGAATTAATTCAAACAATTTGCCAAGTCGGTTTGGGAATTTGTACCGAAATGAAACTCCAAAAGCAATTAAAGAGAGAACAATCTAATGGCCGAAAAGAATTAGGTACGTTTTATTACCAATTCGGTTATGATCCCATCGTTTCTCCCTCTACTCGAAAATATTTTAAATCCAAAGTCAATTATCCTCCTAAACACATTAAGAGAAGAAACAGGGATAATTTTTCAAAAACCTTCTCAAAACCAAAACCCAAGTATTCAAAACAAATAAGAAATCCTTCTTCTTCCAAATGCTATAAATGTGGCCTTCCTGGTCATTATGCCAATAAATGCTTTAAGAATATTCCAAAGTGTCGCGTCAGGAAAATTGCGGCTGATCTCCCCTCTGATTCTCCTGACAAAGATGAGAATCAGCTATGTAAATGCAAATTCTCTAAAGAAGACTCGAATTATTCTTCTTCTAATTCTTCTAAACTAAAAGTCATGGTTATCACTACCAAAGATCAATTGATTCTTGAACTTATTAATCAAGTCCAAGACCCTGATGAAAAAACAAAATATATTAAACAAGCCCTTGATCAAGCTTTAACAACATAAGTAAATAAAGAAACTTCCAGAGACAAATCAATGCCTTTCCAAAAATTGTGGCCAATACATCTATGCATGATGTATATCAGCGCCTTCAAAACCATCGTAACATTTCCCTCACTCTAATTAATTTGCAAGATCTTTATAAGGAAGTAAATATCCTTAAAAAAGAAGTTTCTACTCTCAAAAAGCAAGTAGAAATCTTGCAATCTCTTTCTCCTAATGAAGAACTTAATGGTCAAATTGAAAATTATATTAATCCAAATATTGTCAATTCCTTGACAATTTATCAATTCCAAAAATGGTATACTTCTATTACCATTACAAATCTAAATTTCAAAAAAGAAGTCATTGCCTTAATAGATACAGGGGCAGATGTAAATTGTCTTAGAGAAGGATTAATTCCTACTCAATACTGTGAAAAGACAAATTACACAATCTATACTGCTAATAGCCAAGAATCTCATATTGAATATAAATTACCAAATGTTCATATTTGCAAAAATAGAGTGTGTATTCTACTCACTTTATTATTGTCAAAAACCTCCAACAAGATGCCATTCTTGGTACTCCTTTCATTCTGAAAATACAACCCTTTACTACCACCAGTAAAGGAATCCAAACAAAAATAAATTCAATAGATTTATTCTTTGAATTCATTAAACCACCTCAATATGGTTTAATATCTGAAGTTGTTAATTGTGACCCAGATTTATTTCTTAAGAAATGAAATTTCCCATCTTCAAATCCAAAAACAACTTCTACATCCAAATTTTCAAAACCAATTATCAAAATTCCAAAAAACATTAGACCATCTTTGTTCTGATGTCCCAAATGCCTTTTGGCATCGAAAAACTCATTTAGTTACTCTACCATATATAGAGAACTTTAATGAAATTCACATTCCTACAAAAGCTCGCCCTTCCCAAATGGATGCACGGCTTCTTAAACTCTGTGATGAAGAAATCAATTCTCTTCTCCAAAAAAGTCTCATAACTCCCTCAAAATCCCAATGGAGTTGTGCCGCTTTTTATATTGAAAAAGCTCCTGAGATTGAAAGAGGTGCTCCTAGGCTTGTTATAAATTATAAACCTTTGAATCAAGTTTTAAAAACAATCAGATATCCAATTCCAAATAAAAAAGACTTATTAAATAGGTTGCATAAAGCCAATCTGTTTTCCAAATTCGATCTCAAGTCAGGATTTTGGCAAATCCAAATTCATCCTAGAAATAGATATAAAACAGCATTTACTGTTCCCTTCGGACATTTTGAATGGACTATAATGTCTTTTGGTCTAAAAAATGCTCCTTCTGAATTCCAAAAAATTATGAATGATATCTTTCATCCTTATAAAGATTTTATTCTCTCATACATAGATGACTTACTCATCTATTCCCAAAATATAAATCAACATTGGAAACACTTAGAAATCTTTAAATCTGTTATAGAAAGAAATGGTCTTGTTCTTTCTTTAAGAAAGATTAAGCTCTTTCAAACAGAGATTCAATTTCTAGGATTCAAAATCTCAAAAAATACAATCAGACCAATCCAGAGGGTCATTGATTTTGCAGATAAATTTCCTGACAAAATTACTGACAAAAAACAACTCCAAAGATTTCTTGGATGTTTAAATTATATATCTGAATTTTATAAAGATTTAGCCAAAGACAGAGCTCTTTTACAAAATCTTTTAACCAAAAAACCAAAAACTATTTGGTCAGAAGACCATACAACTGCTCTCAAAAATATCAAATTGAAAGTCAGACATCTTCCTTGTCTCAATCTTTCAAACCCTGATTTTCCAAAAATCATCCAAACTGATGCTTCAGACATTGGTTATGGCGGTATTCTTTTACAAAAAGATCCAAAAGACAAAGAACAACTTGTTTGTTTTACCTCTGGTACTTAGAATCCAACTCAACAAAATTATTCTACTATTAAAAAAGAAATTTTGTCAATGGTTTCTTGTATCCAAAAATTCCAAAGCGACATTTTAAACCAAAAATTTCTTCTTCGCGTAGATTGCCAAGCTGCCAAAGAAGTTTTGAAAAAAGGATGTGAAAAACCTAGCTTCAAAACAAATATTTGCAAGATAGCAAGCTATTTTATCAATTTTTGATTTTGATATTGAGTTTATCCCGGGAAAAAAGAATTCTTTGCCTGATTTTTTATCTCGCGAATTTTTACAGGGAAAACTGAATCGAGATCTACCCCATACATCAAAAAATGTCACAAAAATCCAAAAACAAGGGAAAAGAAATAATGGAACTCGAAATCAAGAATTCCTTCTTTCCTCTTCTCTAGACTCCTCTCCAGATCGGAGAACAGAAAAAGCCTTCAATCCAAATTGTCCCAAAAGATCCATTCCAAATGATCCAAACTCCTACAAAAACAGCATTCGTACCAAATACCCAAAATCTAAAAGAATACAAACCAAAAGGAAACATAGGGTATTAACCCTAGATCCCAAATTCTCCAAACTCCCAGAAGAACTTCTCATTCCAAAACTCTTCCTTCCAAATAATTATTTTTATCCAAGACAACCAAATTTCTCCAGAAATTTCTATGAAGCTATTCTGATCCAAACCAAAAGTGCAAGTTTTGAGCATCGCACTAACCAAAACCAAAAAGAAATTTCATTTTCCAAAATGAAAATCATCAACATCATTCTCCAAAAAGAATAGGGACATTCTCTTTCCCAATACCAAAATATCCATGGTCCTGACAGAAAATCTCATTCCTTTTCATATTGGGATTATATGATAGCATGGAAATATGCTCTTCTATTCCAAAATTCTGAAAATAGTCATTCATGGTTTTTAAACTTTTCAAGACCATATACCAAATCTATTCCATCATGGTTTTATACTCAATGGTGAATTTTATTTGGTGGCCATTCAAACATCCTGCCCGATAATTTATTTTCTCATTTCTCAAATCTTGAGAAAGCTCAAAAACCTGAATACCCAGACTATTTTCTGATGCAATACTATGCCAAACATGGGATTTTATGGATTCTTCGATGGAAGTATGAGGTTTTACCGTCTGAATATCAAAATGCCAAAGTATTATTCCAATCCACGTACGTCAAGTGGTGGAATAAATTTGATTGCTCCATTGTTCTAGAAGCAACAAAGAAGCAGCCTTCTTCCAAAAAATTACCAAAATCTTTCAAAGAAGCTATCATAGCCTCTCCACCTGATGAAACAACTAAATTGAAGCAAGAGCTGATTGCACTAAAAGCTGCATTCATTGCTTTTCAAGATCAAGTGTCCAGCCGTCAAGGATCAATTTATGTGGAATCTGAAGAATCTTCAACGGCTGCTCCTGATATTGATCTTCATCCCGATGACCAAGAAGTGTTCTTCTGAAATCTTTAGAAATTCAAGATGAGATTTCTTTCAAATGCAATCCAAAAAGAAGCCAAATACATAATTGAAGCTAAATGCACGCACCGACAGTCGAAGTCAAAGCCAAGCTGTCTCCGCTACCTGCCAAAAGACACGACATCAAAAAACTCCAAAAAGGCTACTGTAGCGAATCTACTGTAGAGGCACACCAAATCACTATAGCACTTTTACTATTCACTTTCCAGAATAGTAAAATCATACAGTGTCAAATCCAGTTACTGTGCGCCCACAGTTTCTTACCCCCTGTTTTGTAAACAGTAACTGGATTTGGCACTGTATGGTTTTACTATTCTGAAAAGTGAATAGTAAAAGTGCTACAGTGATTTGGCGTGCCTCTACAGTAGATTCGCTACAGTAGACTTTTTGGAGTTTTTTGATGTCATGTCTTTTGGCAGGTAGCGGAGACAGCTTGGCTTCGGCTTCGACTGTCGGTGCTTGCATTTGGCTTCAATTATGTATTTGGCTTCATTTTGGCTTGAATGTGAAAGAAATCACATCTTGGATTTCTTAAAGATTTCAGAAGAACACTTCTTGGTCATCTGGATGAAGATCAATATCGGGAGCAGCCGTTGAAGATTCTTCAGATTCCACATAAGTTGATCCTTGACGGCTGGACACTTGATCTTGGAAAGCAATGAATGCAGCTTTTAGTGCAATCGGCTCTTGTTTCAATTTGGCTGTTTCATCAGGTGGGGAGGCTATGATAGCTTCCTTGAAAGATTTTGGCAATTTTTTGGAAAAAGACTGCTTCTTTGTTGCTTCTAGAACAATGGAGCAATCAAATTTATTCTACCACTTGACGTACGTGGATTGGAATAATACTTTGGCATTTTGATATTCAGAAGGTAAAACCTCATACTTCCATCGAAGAATCCATGGAATCCCATGTTTGGCATAGTATTACATCAGAAAATTGTCTGGGTATTCAGGTTTTTGAGCTTTCTCTAGATTTGAAAAATGAGAAAACAAATTATCTGGCAGGATGTTTGAATGACCACCAAATAAAATCCACCATTGAGTATAAAACCATGATGGAATAGATTTAGTATATGGTCTTGAAAAGTTTAAAAACCATGAATGACTATTTTCAGCATTTTGGAATAGAAGAGCATATTTCCATGCTACCATATAATCCCAATATGAAAAGGAATGAGATTTTCCATCAGGACTATGGATATTTTGGTATTGGGAAAGAGAATGTCCCCATTCTTTTTGGAGAATGATGTTGATGATTTTCATTTTGAAAAATGAAATTTCTTTTTGGTTTTGGTTAGTGCGATGCTCAAAAATTGCACTTTTTGTTTGGATCAGAATAGCTTCATAGAAGTTTCTGGAGAAATTTGGTTGTCTTGGATGAAAATAATTATTTGGAAGGAAGAGTTTTGGAATGAGAAGTTCTTCAGGGAGTTTGGAGAATTCAGGATCTAGGGTTAATACCCTATGTTGTCCTTTTGGTTTGTATTCTTCTGGATTTTGGGTATTTGGTACGAACGCTGTTTTTGGAAGAGTTTGGATCGCTTTGAATGGATCTTTTGGGACAATTTGGATTGAAGGTTTTTTCTGTTCTCCGATTTAGAGAGGAGTCTAGAGAAGAGGAATGAAGGAATTCTTGATTTCGAGTTTCATTATTTCTTTTCCCTTGTTTTTGGATTTTTGTGTCATTTTTTTATGTATGGGGTAGATCTCGATTCAGTTTTCCCTGTAAAAATTTGCGAGATAAAAAATCAGGCAAAAAATTATTTTTTCCCGGGATAAACTCAATATCAAAATCAAAAATTGATAAAATAGCTTGCCATCTTGCAAATATTTGTTTTGAAGCTAGGTTTTTCACATCCTTTTTCAAAACTTCTTTGGCAGCTTGGCAATCTACGCGAAGAATAAATTTTTGGTTTAAAATGTCGCTTTGGAATTTTTGGATACAAGAAACCATTGACAAAATTTCCTTTTTAATAGTCTAATTTGTTATTTGTTGTATAAATCTTTTTGGAATAGATCAATCCCTTATTCTATGATCTTTTTGTAAAAGAATACCGCCATAACCGATGTCTGAAGCATCAGTCTGGATGATTTTTGAAAAATCAGGGTTTGAAAGATTGAGATAAGGAAGATGTCTGACTTTCAATTTGATATTTTTGAGAGCATTTGTATGGTCTTCTGACCAAATAGTTTTTGATTTTTTGGTTAAAAGATTTTGTAAAAGAGCTCTGTCTTTGGCTAAATTTTTATAAAATTCAGATATATAATTTAAACATCAAAGAAATCTTTGGAGTTATTTTTTGTCAGTAATTTTGTCAGGAAATTTATCTGCAAAATCAATGACTCTTTGGATTGGTCTGATTGTATTTTTTGAGATTTTGAATCCTAGAAATTGAATCTCTGTTTGAAAGAGCTTAATCTTTCTTAAAGAAAGAACAAGACCATTTCTTTCTATAACAGATTTAAAGATTTCTAAGTGTTTCCAATGTTGATTTATATTTTGGGAATAGATGAGTAAGTCATCTATGTATGAGAGAATAAAATCTTTATAAGGATGAAAGATATCATTCATAATTTTTTGGAATTTAGAAGGAACATTTTTTAGACCAAAAGGCATTACAATCCATTCGAAATGTCCGAAGGGAACAGTAAATGTTGTTTTATATCTATCTCTAGGATGAATTTGGATTTGTCAAAATCCTGACTTGAGATCGAATTTGAAAAACAGATTGGCTTTATGCAACCTATTTAATAAGTCTTTTTTATTTGGAATTGGATATCTGATTGTTTTTAAAACTTGATTCAAAGGTTTATAATTTATAATAAGCCTAGGAGCACCTCTTTCAATCTCAGGAGCTTTTTCAACATAAAAAGCGGCACAATGTTCACTCCCAAGTATAGGGTTGTGATGTAGTAATAAACTCGGTAAGACCGAGGTCGAATCCACAGGGACTGAAACTTGTACGTTTCCTGAAACTAACTAGAAATAGAACTAGCCTAAGATGCAATCTAAATCAAATATAAATTGATGAATAATGGTGAGAGATTAATGTAAAACTTAAGGAATTTAGAGGAAGAAAAACTAGGGATTCAGAGGATCCACTTGTAGGGATCAGGGAGATCTTATGCCTGCTTCAGAAATCATAGAAATTAATTAGACTTCCTTTGATATAGTTTTCAAGAGGTGAAAGGTATATGAATTAGAATGGATTCCATCACCAAACCATGCCCAGGAGACAAAGTCAACAACAGAATTAAACTAATTACCAACCAATCAGATGATTATGAAGGTCAAGAAGGGTACCGACATCCGACCATGCCCAGGAGACGATGGCGAACAACAGGGCTTCCTAACGTCATAATCAAAATAAGGAAAAAAAAAATACTCAAAGCCATTGCAAACCCATTGTAATTTCAGTCACAACAGGCCATTAAAAACTAAAAATATTCCCATAATAAAATTAAATCAAAAACCCCTTCAATCTAAACAAAAGGCACAAGCAACAAGTTCTCCCATCACGCTACAAGCTTCACCTCTTAGCCCTAGCTAAGAGGTTTAGCCCAACATGGTTGGGCTTGATCTCTCAACTAATAAATAAATAAAAATAATAAAAAAATTAAAACTTAAAAAAAATAAAAACAAACTCTCTATGCAGACGTCCAGCCCCAAGCCTTCGATCCCTGCCCTTTCTCCTTTCTTCCCTCCGATCCCTGGCCTCCTCACGTGCTTCTCCTCTTATACTCTGCTGTAGGTCGGCTCGAGTCCAAGAACTTCGTGCGAAAGTTCCCTTACGCAGCCCAGTAATGTGCGAAAGAGCCATGCGAAACTACTCACCTTCTGGAGAAGAATTCCGGTGCGAAATCAATTTATCTCTTGATTCTGATATCTTGGCTAGGGTTATGGTCACCTGTTGTAACATGTGTACGGTCCAGATCATGGATCCGACCATCAATACGATCACACAATGGCCCACGAAAGTCGTTTGCGTCTGGCCGTGCGTAATGCGTAAATCTTACGCTGTTGAAGTCGGTGGGCCTAGGATTGATGTCAGACGAGAAATCCGACCCATCCATAGAATTCCTCTCGAAATTTCAGTCGAGAAGGAGTATTTTTTCTCAAGTTTAGTGCAGCCCATCAATTGAAACAGTTCCTCCGTCTATCTTCCGTTCGGACGATCAAAAACCGATCTCCGATGCATTTTGAAATCTATCCACCTAGGCCTAAGTGAGAGGAGCGGTTTGAGTCTCATAAACGGTTCAGATCTGACCGTTGATGCACGGTGTTGGCCCAAAGAGATCGGCCGCAAGTCCCTGTTCAAGCTTTCGCAGCAGAGACCGAAACGGAAGGCTCTGATGAGAGTTGGTGGGGTCCACGTACTTGGTATCTTCGAAATCCACTGCGTCAATTGTCTTTACAACAAAATTTCAGCTAGATGTGTCCGGCTTTGGAATGTTATGGATGCGGCCAAAGGTGGTAATCACGCTGCAATCAATGCAGGGCTGTCCGTTTGTGACCGTTGAAACCAGCATGTATGGGTGCATGGGTATATAATATCAACATGGGTTTGGGTAAATCGAACCCCTCTGCATGATGGACGGCTCAGATTGAGCATTTGGACCATGATGATGGCCCACTGAGATCATCCGCAGGCTCTGTTTCATACCAGAAACAGAGTTCTGTTTGTTTTGAAGAAGAGACGTCCCTGTTGCCATGCACTCTTAGTGCAAAAAGTGTACTATGTACACTGTACAATGATTATGAGAAATCCACACCATCCATCTTGTTCCCCATTTCATTTGAGCCGTGGGGGCTAAAGCGTATCTAGATAGCGGGTGGGCCCTAAATCAGGATTTTATGGACTGATCTGTTAGTTCAGCCACTTTCACGAGGATCCAATGGCTGAAATTTGACGTGTACGGTTAGTTCTTGGTCCTCGAGCCATGTATATGAAGTCTCGAGCCAAACATATGATGAGAACCTTGTGATCTTGCATTATGGCTGACTTTCAAGCCACTTGAGCTTCAGTTTCTCAATTTTCTCGGATCTCTAGCATGTAAATCTGTCGATCTTGGTCCCCTAGAGTCCGTCCCTTGCTTTGGTGATTTTAGAGCATTAAATTCATGCTTTTAGCACCCTTTTTCAGTTCATGCTCGTAAATACACCTTGCATCACAAACACGATTAAACCGGTGCATTAAATAGTATCATGTCCATAAATTCAGGTAAGAATTGGGGTCTAGTAAGCTTTTTCAACATAAAAAGCGGCACAACTCCATTGGAATTTTGAGGGAGTTATGAGACCTTTTTGGAGAAGAGAATTGATTTCTTCATCACAGAGTTTAAGAAGCCGTGCATCCATTTGGGAAGGGCGAGCTTTTGTAGGAATGTGAATTTCATTAAAGTTCTCTATATATGGTAGAGTAACTAAATGAGTTTTTCGATGCCAAAAGGCATTTGAGACATCAAAACAAAGATGTTCTAATGTTTTTTGGAATTTTGATAATTAGTTTTGGAAATTTGGATGTAAAAGTTATTTTTGAATTTGAAGATGGGAAATTTCATTTCTTAAGAAATGAATCTAGGTCACAATTAACAACTTCAGATATTAAACCATGTTGAGGTGGTTTAATGAATTCAAAGAATAAATCTATTGAATTTATTTTTGTTTGGATTCCTTTACTGGTGGTAGTAAAGGGTTGTATTTTCAGAATGAAAGGAGTACCAAGAATGGCATCTTGTTGAAGGTTTTTGACAATAATGAAAGTGAGTGGAATACACACTCCATTTTTGCAAATATGAATATTTGGTAATTTATATTCAATATGAGATTCTTGGCTATTAGCAGTATAGATTGTGTAATTTGTCTTTCCACAGTATTGAGTAGGAATTAATCCTTCTCTAAGACAATTTACATCTGCCCCTGTATCTATTAAGGCAATGACTTTTTTTTTGAAATTTAGATTTGTGATGGTAATAGAAGTATACCATTTTTGGAATTGATTAATTGTCAAGGAATTGACAATATTTGGATTAATATAATTTTCAATTTGACCATTAAGTTCTTCATCAGAAGAAAGAGATTGCAAGATTTCTACTTGCTTTTTGAGAGTAGAAACTTCTTTTTTAAGGATATTTACTTCCTTATAAAGATCTTGCAAATTAATCTGAGTGAGGAAAATGTTACGATGGTTTTGAAGGCGCTGATATACATCATGCATAGATGTATTGGCCACAAGTTTTTGGAAAGGCGTTGATTTGTCTCTAGAAGTTTCTTTATTTACTTATGTTGTTAAAGCTTGATCAATGGCTTGTTTAATATATTTGTTTTTTCATCAGGGTCTTGGACTTGATTAATAAGTTCAAGAATCAATTGATCTTTGGCAGTAATAACTATGACTTTTAGTTTAGAAGAATTAGAAGAAGAATAATTCGCTTTAGAGAATTTGCATTTACATAGCTGATTCTCATCTTTTTCAGGAGAATTAGAGGGGAGATCAGCAGCAATTTCCCTGACGCGACGCTTTGGAATATTCTTAAAGCATTTATTGGCATAATGACCAGGAAGGCCACATTTATAGCATTTGGAAGAAGAAGGATTTCTTCTTTGTTTTGAATACTTGGGTTTTGGTTTTGAGAAGGTTTTTGGAAAATTATACCTGTTTCTTCTCTTAATGTGTTTAGGAGGATAATTGACTTTGGATTTAAAATGTTTTCGAGTAGAGGGAGAAACGATGGGATCATAACCGAATTGGTAACAAAACGTACCTAATTCTTTTCGGTCATTAGATTGTTCTTTCTTTAATTGCTTTTGGAGTTTCATTTCGATACAAATTCCCAAACCAACTTGGCAAATTGTTTGAATTAATTCACCAAAAGTGTACCGGTTATAATTTAGTATACCGAAATTTAAGTCTTTTAGTTTGGCTTTTACCTTTTCTGAGAACAAAGGAGGAAGACCTAAGATAAATTTTTCTTTCCATATAACATCATTACAGGAAGTAATTTTGTATAATTTGGAGAGAAAAATATCTTTATACCAACGGAAATCAGTTAGGGTTTTACACCTAAGATTCATTAATTGTTCCTTGATTTTCTCAGAAACATCATCTGTAGATCCTACAAAATGTTGGATGATATTGACAAGGAGGCTAATGACTTGGTCATCAATTGGATTTCCTTTATCATCAAGGATTGGATTTCCCTAGGCATCCATTTTTACTGCAGAAAGAATCTCATCTCTTTGATTTTGAGAAAGAAAGGAATTCCACCATCCATATAAGTGGCCAGTAAAGCCTTACGTAATAGCACTAGCGATATTGGCAATTGTATGATGGTATATTAAGCATGCATTTTGGTAAATTAGCATTTGGTTGCAGAGTTGAAGAATTTGGTATTCAGTCATACCATCTAGATTTCATTCATAAAGATGGTTTCCATCGAAATGGAGTCTAGAGAATGTTTGTTGTTCTTCGATCTGAAGATCAACAGGAGTAGGCCTTTGGTAATATTGTTTCGTAGGTTTAACAATACTTTGAATTTGGGAAAGATTTCTTGCTTCGATAAATTGATTTTTTACTAGTTCAATTTCAGAATCTGTAAAAGAATCAGATTCTGAATCGCTTTTTTCATTTTCAGATTCAGAGGTAGAATCCAGTTGAATATTTTGGAGTGGATTGTTTATTTCAGAGGATTCTTGAAATTCTTGAGAAAGAACATTGACAGAAGGATTTTTTGCTTTCTCAAGTTCTTTGGCTAATTCAGATATAAAATCTGATCGTGAATTTAGATGTGGAAATACTGGCTTGGCAGCTTCTTGGGGCAAAAAGAAAGCAGAAGTCTTCCTTTGCTCTATCGGATATGAAGAAGATGATGAAGAAGATGCTGGAGAGAATGGTATTTTCTTCAAATTCATTTGTTCGCTAAGAGTATGAAGAAACGTATTAGTATAGTTGTTTTGTTCAACTATTGGAGCTAGATCTTTTGGAGTAACTGGTCTATCTGCAGGAAACTTTTCTCCTATTTTTATGGGAGATGCAATAGTACCAGATATTTTAATTGGTTGGAATGGAGGAAATGTTTGGTTTATTTGATTCCCTACTTGAGATTCCCATTTTCGTGTGAGATTTTGAAGCATAAGAATTTCCTTTGAGGTATTTAGAATATTTTCATTATTTAGTTTAAACCATGTAAAGAAAGGAATAGTTTCTTTCACTCTTTCCATGTGAAGATATCATTTTTCTTTAAGATCTTTTTTAACTAATTCAGGTATATTTTTAAAATACCATTTAGTTAAAGGATGTCTTTGGAAGTCTTGCTTTAGATATTCAGTATCTATAGCAAATGATTTTGGGAAGTTAGATTCAGAGGAAATGACATTTACCCTTGGTATAAAATCACTTTCCGTAGGATTATATTCATCCTCTTGGTATCGAGGACTAAAAACATGAGTAGGGATAGTTTTTGGGATAGAATTTTATTTTGGAAAAGTATGTTGAGAAGAAGTACGAGGTTCTTTAGAATATTTGGAAAAGAGAATATCGACAGAACCATCATTATTCATTTGTATAATGTTATTCATTTGTATAATGTCTGGTTCAGTAGTTTCTTTTGAAAGTTTTTCATGGGCATCTTCAATATACCATTTAGCAATATTGATTTCATCCCATTTGATTCTTTTGGGAACCATAATATTGTGGTTAAGATTTGCCATAAAAAGAGTGGTTAAACCTTTAACCTTGTCTTCATAGGCTGTCCCTGGAGCATTTGTTTTCATTAATTTATAATATATACGATATATTATCGTAATATTTTCACTTCCTGGTAGCATATTGAATCCTTGGGTATAGATTCCTAATCTTAGGAATCTTGATAAATGCTTATCTGTTAAAGAGACAGCATAATTTGGGATGCATATAAAATATGCAGGTCTATCAGTAGGGTTGCTTCAACCATTCCAATTAAGGAATCATTAAAGGCAATGTGTCTTTTATCTCTTAAAGTCACCAAGCAAGAGGTCTGTAAACCCAATCGAGTTAATGGTTTTACGGCAACTTGAACAAACCCTAAATGAAGGTAATTGTATTTGGAAGACTTTTGAATTATTTCTCTGACAGAGAGTAAAGACAAATCTTCATTTTGGTGAGATATAGGAATTGTTTATTCTACAGTTTTGATGATGAAGTCTGATTCAAGTGACTCATCATTTTGGAAAGACCCTTCAATATATATCTCATTTGTAGGAACTTGTGGAAAATTCCAATTTTGGAGTGATTGTTCGATATCTGAGTATCGAATTTCTTCAAAATTTTTAATAGACATCGTATCAGCAAAGGCTGTCTTGCCAATACTAGTAGATTCTATTGTTTTGCTTGTTTTTGCAGATTCTGAGTCAAAATTACTTTGGGTAGAAAACCACCTGGTTATTTTGGATTTTAAACTTTTGGAAGGGGTAATAATATTTTGGCTAATAGAAGCAGAACTATTAGATCTGTCTAGTTGTGTATATTTGGCAGACCTTTCTAAAAGAGATTTTCTTCCGGATTCCATAATTTAACTTTTAATTAAAAGAGTGGCTTGTCAATAATAGAATTCCCTTAAACAGCCTTGTGCACAACTGGCTAACGGCTAGAGGGTATTACGACAAGGAAGCCTCGAACCTCTTTTAACTTGAAGCTAAATATGAAATGAGGGATAGATCTAGTCAAAAAAGATTTGTAAAATATACAACAAATAACCACAGTTTCTTACCCCCGTTTTGTAAATCCAATTTGTAATAGTTCCGTTCAGAACTCTATATAAGGAGTTTAGCTTTCTTGTTGTAAGTAGGAATTCGAATAGCGAATTCAATGTTTAGTCCAAGTGAGTGCTTGAATAGCAAGCAACTGTGAGCTTTCTGAATTTTCTCTTCTCTGTTTTTGTCTTTCGTTTTTGTACTACTGTGTGATACTGCGGGCAAGAAGATCCTGACAAAAGTGGTATCAAAGCCAATCTTGTAAGCAGTTGTATTTTGGTTTTTTATATAAAAATTTGTGTTACTTTTGCCACGATCCTCTTGCCAGCAGTGTCACACAGTAATACAAAAATGAAAGAAAGAAAAACAGAGAAGAGAAAATTCAGAAAGCTCACAGTTGCTTGCTATTCAAGCACTCTCTTTGACTAAACATTGAATTCGCTATTTGAATTCCTGCTTACAACAGGAAAGCAACACTTCTTATATAGAGTTCAGAACGGAACTATTACAAAGTGGATTTACAAAACAGGGGGAAAAAAACTGTGGGCGCACAGTAACTGGATTTGGCACTGTATGGTTTTACTATTCGGGAAAGTGAATAGTAAAAGTGCTACAGTGATTTGGCGTGCCTCTACAGTAGATTCGCTACAGTAGACTTTTTGGAGTTTTTTGATGTCGTGTCTTTTGGCAGGTAGCGGAAACAGCTTGGCTTCGGCTTCGACTGTCGGTGTGTGCATTTGGCTTCAATTATGTATTTGGCTTCTTTTTGGATTGCATTTGAAAGAAATCTCATCTTGAATTTCTAAAGATTTCAGAAGAACACTTCTTGGTCATCGGGATGAAGATCAATATCAGGAGCAGCCGTTGAAGATTCTTCAGATTCCACATAAGTTGATCCTTGACGGCTGGACACTTGATCTTGGAAAGCAATGAATGCAGCTTTTAGTGCAATCAGCTCTTGCTTCAATTTAGTTGTTTCATCAGGTGGAGAGGCTATGATAGCTTCTTTAAAAGATTTTGGTAATTTTTTGGAAGAAGACTGCTTCTTTGTTGCTTCTAGAACAATGGAGCAATCAAATTTATTCCACCACTTGATGTACGTGGATTAGAATAATACTTTGGCATTTTGATATTTAGACGGTAAAACCTCATACTTCCATCGAAGAATCCATGGAATCCCATGTTTGGCATAGTATTGCATCAGAAAATAGTCTGGGTATTCAGGTTTTTGAGCTTTCTCAAGATTTGAGAAATGAGAAAACAAATTATCGGGCAGGATGTTTGAATGGCCACCAAATAAAATCCACCATTGAGTATAAAACCATGATGGAATAGATTTGGTATATGGTTTTGAAAAGTTTAAAAACCATGAATGGCTATTTTCAGAATTTTGGAATAGAAGAGCATATTTTCATGCTATCATATAATCCCAATATGAAAAGGAATGATATTTTCCGTCAGGACTATGGATATTTTGGTATTGGGAAAGAGAATGTCCCCATTCTTTTTGGAGAATGATGTTGATAATTTTCATTTTGGAAAATGAAATTTCTTTTTGGTTTTGGTTAGTGCGATGCTCAAAAATTGCACTTTTTGTTTAGATCAGAATAGCTTCATAGAAGTTTCTGGAGAAATTTGGTTGTCTTGGATGAAAATGATTATTTGGAAGGAAGAGTTTTGGAATGAGAAGTTCTTCTGGGAGTTTGGAGAATTCGGGATCTAGGGTTAATACCCTATGTTTTCCTTTTGGTTTGTATTCTTCTGGATTTTGGGTTTTTGGTACGAATGTTGTTTTTGGAGGAGTTTGGATCGTTTGGAATGGATCTTTTGGGACAATTTGGATTAAAGGCTTTTTCTGTTCTCCGATCTGGAGAGGAGTCTGGAGAAGAGGAAAGAAGGAATTCTTGATTTCGAGTTCCATTATTTCTTTTCCCTTGTTTTTGGATTTTTGTGGCATTTTTTTATGTATGGGGTAGATCTCGATTCAGTTTTCCCTGTAAAAATTCGCGAGATAAAAAATCAGGCAAAGAATTCTTTTTTCCCGGGATAAACTCAATATCAAAATCAAAAATTGATAAAATAGCTTGCCATCTTGCAAATATTTGTTTTGAAGCTAGGTTTTTCACATCCTTTTTCAAAACTTCTTTGGCAGCTTGGCAATCTATGCGAAGAAGAAATTTTTGGTTTAAAATGTCGCTTTGGAATTTTTGGATACAAGAAACAATTGACAAAATTTCCTTTTTAATAGTAGAATAATTTTGTTGAGTTGGATTCCAAGTACCAGAGGTAAAACAAACAAGTTGTTCTTTGTCTTTTGGATCTTTTTGTAAAAGAATACCGCCATAACCAATGTCTGAAGCATCAGTTTGGATGATTTTTAAAAAATCGGGGTTTGAGAGATTGAGACAAGGAAGATGTCTGACTTTCAATTTGATATTTTTGAGAGCAGTTGTATGGTCTTCTGACCAAATAGTTTTTGGTTTTTTGGTTAAAAGATTTTGTAAAAGAGGTCTTTGGCTAAATCTTTATAAAATTCAGATATATAATTTAAACATCCAAGAAATCTTTGGAGTTGTTTTTTATCAGTAATTTTGTCAGGAAATTTATCTGCAAAATCAATGACTCTTTGGATTGGTCTGATTGTATTTTTTGAGATTTTGAATCCTAGAAATTGAATCTCTGTTTGAAAGAGCTTAATCTTTCTTAAAGAAAGAACAAGACCATTTCTTTCTATAACAGATTTAAAGATTTCTAAGTGTTTCCAATGTTGATTTATATTTTGGGAATAGATGAGTAAGTCATCTATATATGAGAGAATAAAATCTTTATAAGGATGAAAGATATCATTCATAATTTTTTGGAATTCAGAAGGAACATTTTTTAGACCAAAAGGCATTACAGTCCATTCGAAATGTCCGAAGGGAACAGTAAATGTTGTTTTATATCTATCTCTAGGATGAATTTGGATTTGTCAAAATCCTGACTTGAGATCGAATTTGGAAAACAGATTGGCTTTATGCAACCTATTTAATAAGTCTTTTTTATTTGGAATTGGATATCTGATTGTTTTTAAAACTTCATTCAAAGGTTTATAATTTATAACAAGCCTAGGAGCACCTCTTTCAATCTCAGGAGCTTTTTGAACATAAAAAGCGGCACAACTCCATTGGAATTTTGAGAGAGTTATGAGACTTTTTTGGAGAAGAGAATTGATTTCTTCATCATAGAGTTTAACAAGCCGTGCATCCATTTGGGAAGGGTAAGCTTTTGTAGGAATGTGAATTTCATTAAAGTTCTCTATATATGGTAGAGTAACTAAATGAGTTTTTAGATGCCAAAAGGCATTTGGGACATCAGAACAAAGATGTTATAATGTTTTTTGGAATTTTGATAATTGGTTTTGGAAATTTGGATGTAAAAGTTGTTTTTGAATTTGAAGATGGGAAATTTCATTTCTTAAGAAATGAATCTGGGTCACAATTAACAACTTCAGATATTAAACCATGTTGAGGTGGTTTAATGAATTCAAAGAATAAATCTATTGAATTTATTTTTGTTTGGATTCATTTACTGGTGGTAGTAAAGGGTTGTATTTTCAGAATGAAAGGAGTACCAAGAATGGCATCTTGTTGGAGGTTTTTGACAATAATGAAAGTGAGTGGAATACACACTCCATTTTTACAAATATGAACATTTGGTAATTTATATTCAATATGAGATTCTTGGCTATTAGCAGTATAGATTGTGTAATTTGTCTTTTCACAGTATTGAGTAGGAATTAATCCTTCTCTAAGACAATTTACATCTGCCCCTGTATCTATTAAGGCAATGACTTCTTTTTTGAAATTTAGATTTGTGATGGTAATAGAAGTATACCATTTTTGGAATTCATAAATTATCAAGGAATTGACAAATTATCAAGGAATTAACAATATTTGGATTAATATAATTTTCAATTTGACCATTAAGTTCTTCATCAGGAGAAAGAGATTGCAAGATTTCTACTTGCTTTTTGAGAGTAGAAACTTCTTTTTTAAGGATATTTACTTCCTTATAAAGATCTTGCAAATTAATCTAAGTGAGGAAAATGTTACGATGGTTTTGAAGGCGCTGATATACATCATGCATAGATGTATTGGCCACAATTTTTTAGAAAGGCATTGATTTGTCTCTAGAAGTTTCTTTTTTTAGTTATGTTGTTAAAGCTTGATCAAGGGCTTGTTTAATATATTTTGTTTTTCATTAGGGTCTTGGACTTGATTAATAAGTTCAAGAATCAGTTGATCTTTGGCAGTGATAACCATGACTTCTAGTTTAGAAGAATTAGAAGAAGAATAATTCAAGTCTTCTTCAAAGAATTTGCATTTACATAGCTGATTCTCATCTTTTTCAGGAGAATCAGAGGGGAGATCAGCCGCAATTTCCCTGACGCGATGCTTTGGAATATTCTAAAAGCATTTATTGGCATAATGACCAGGAAGGCCACATTTATAGCATTTGGAAGAAGAAAGATTTCTTCTTTGTTTTGAATACTTGGGTTTTGGTTTTGAGAAGGTTTTTGGAAAATTATCCCTGTTTCTTCTCTTAATGTGTTTAGGAGGATAATTGACTTTGGATTTAAAATGTTTTCGAGTAGAGGGAGAAACGATGGGATCATAACCGAATTGGTAACAAAACATACCTAATTCTTTTCGGCCATTAGATTGTTCTCTCTTTAATTGCTTTTGGAGTTTCATTTCGGTACAAATTCCCAAACCGACTTGGTAAATTGTTTGAATTAATTCACCAAAAGTGTACCGGTTATAATTTAGTATACCGAAATTTAAGTCTTTTAGTTTGGCTTTTACCTTTTCTGAGAACAAAGGAAGAAGACCTAAGATAAATTTTTCTTTCCATATAACATTATTACAGGAAGTAATTTTGTATAATTTGGAGAGAAAAACATCTTTATACCAACGGAAATCAGTTAGGGTTTTACACCTAAGATTCATTAATTGTTCCTTGTTTTTCTCAGAAACATCATCTGTAGATCCTACAAAATGTTGGATGATATTGACAAGGAGACTAATGACTTGGTCATCAATTGGATTTCCTTTATCATCAAGGATTGGATTTCCTTGGGCATCCATTTTTACTGCAGAAAGAATCTCATCTCTTTGATTTTGAGAAAGAAAGGAATTCCACCATCCATATAATTGGCCAGTAAAGCCGTACGTAATAGCACTAGCGATATTGGCAATTGTATGATGGTATATTAAGCATGCATTTTGGTAAATTAGCATTTGGTTGCAGAGTTGAAGAATTTGGTATTCAGTCATACCATCTAGATTCCATTCATAAAGATGGTTTCCATCGAAATGGAGTCTAGAGAATGTTTGTTGTTCTTCGATCTGAAGATCAACAGGAGTAGGCCTTTGGTAATATTGTTTCGTAGGTTTAACAATACTTTGAATTTGGGGAAGATTTCTTGCTTCGATAAATTGATTTTTTACTTATTCAATTTTGAAATCTGTAAAAGAATCAGATTCTGAATCGCTTTTTTCATTTTCAGATTCAGATGTAGAATCCAGTTGAATATTTTGGAGTGGATTGTTTATTTCAGAGGATTCTTGAAATTCTTGAGAAAGAACATTGACAGAAGGATTTTTTGCTTTCTCAAGTTCTTTGGCTAATTCAGATATAAAATCTGATCGTGAATTTGGATTTGGAAATGCTGGCTTGGCAGCTTCTTGGGGCAAAAAGAAAGCAGAAGTCTTCCTTTGCTCTATCGGATATGAAGAAGATGATGAAGAAGATGCTAGAGAGAATGGTATTTTCTTCAAATTCATTTGTTCTCCAAGAGTATGAAGAAACGTATTAGTATAGTTGTTTTGTTCAACTATTGGAGCTAGATCTTTTGGAGTAACTAGTTTATCTGCGTGAAACTTTTCTCCTATTTTTATGGGAGATGCAATAGTACCAGATATTTTAATTGGTTGGAATGGAGGAAAGGTTTGGTTTATTTGATTCCCTGCTTGAGATTCCCATTTTCGTGTGAGATTTTGAAGCATAAGAATTTCCTTTGAGGTATTTGGAATATTTTCATTATTTAGTTTAAACCATGTAAAGAAAGGAATAGTTTCTTTCACTGCTTCCATGTGAAGATACCATTTTTCTTTAAGATCCTTTTTAACTAATTCAGGTATATTTTTAAAATACCATTTAGTTAAAAGATGTCTTTGAATGTCTTGCTTTAGATATTCAGTATCTATAGCAAATGATTTTGGAAAGTTGGATTCAGAGGAAATGACATTTACCCTTAGTATAAAATCACTTTCCGTAGGATTATATTCATCCTCTTGGTATCGAGGACTAAAAACATGAGTAGGGATAGTTTTTGGGATAGAAGTTTGTTTTGGAAAAGAAGTATGTTGGGAAGAAGTACAAGGTTCTTTAGAATATTTGGAAAAGTGAATATCGACAGAACCATCATTATTCATTTGTATAATATCTGGTTCAGTAGTTTCTTTTGAAAGTTTTTCATGGGCATCTTCAATATGCCATTTAGCAATATTGATTTCATCCCATATGATTCTTTTGGGAACCACAATATTGTGGTTAAGATTTGCCATAAAAAGAGTAGTTAAACCTTTAACCATGTCTTCATAGGCTGTCCCTAGAGCATTTGTTTTCATTAATTTATAATATATACGATATGTTATCGTAATATTTTCACTTCCTGGTAGCATATTGAATCCTTGGGTATAGATTCCTAATCTTAGGAATCTTGATAAATGCTTATCTGTTAAAGAGACAGCATAATTTGGGATGCATATAAAATATGCAGGTCCATCAGTAAAGGTTGCTTCAACCATTTCAATTAAAGAATCATTAAAGGCAAGGTGTCTTTTATCTCTTAAAGTCACCAAGCAAGAGGTCTGTAAATCCAATCGAGTTAATGGTTTTACAGTAACTTGAACAAACCCTAAATGAAGGTAATTGTATTTGGAAGAATTTTGGATTATTTCTCTAACAGAGAGTAAAGACAAATCTTCATTTTGGTGAGATATAGGAATTGTTTGTTCTACAATTTTGATAATGAAGTCTGATTCAAGTGACTCATCATTTTGGAAAGACCCTTCAATATATATCTCATTTGTAGGAACTTGTGGTAAATTTCAATTTTGGAGTGATTGTTCGATATCTGAGTATCGAATTTCTTCAAGATTTTTAATAGACATCGTATCAGCAAAGGCTGTCTTGCCAATGCTAGTAGATTCTATTGTTTTCCTTGTTTTTGCAGATTCTGAGCCAAAATTACTTTGGGTAGAAAACCACCTGGTTGTTTTGAATTTTAAACTTTTGGAAGGGGTAATAGTATTTTGACTAATAGAAGCAGAACTATTAGATCTGTCTAGTTGTGTATATTTGGCAGACCTTTCTGAAAGAGATTTTCTTCCTGATTCCATATTTTAACTTTTAATTAAAAGAGTGGCTTGTCAATAATAGAATTCCCTTAAACAGCCTTGCGCACAACTGGCTAACGAATAGAGGGTATTACAACAAGGAAGCCTCGAACCTCTTTTAACTTAAAACTAAATATGAAATGAGGGATAGATCTAATCTAAAAAGATTTGTAAAATATACAACAAATAACAAATCAAATTATACTAGTAAATTCAACTTCAAACACAAATTTTCATATAAAAAACCAAAATACAACTGCTTACAAGATTGGTATATGAAAGCAGACTTAGATGGTGATGTAGAATGGATAGAGGACGACTCAATGGGTGGCCAGCATTAGACAAAGGAGAGGGCAAAAAAAAGAGTTTTTTATGCGCGCGCGCGCACACACACACACATATATATATGAGTCGAACTGAGTCGAGCTTGGCCCAGCTTGGCTTCGCTCGATTTTCAAGCTTGATTGGCCAGCTCAGCGCATCTCAACCAGCAACTCGGGCAAGCTAAAGCGGAGTGCGAGCTCAATCTTTCGAGTCGAGTTTGAGTTCGAACCTACGAGTTGAGTTCGAGTTTCAATTTTAGGGTTTTTAATATATATATATATATATATATATATAATAATTTATTTAAATATATAAATATTTACAAAATATTTATATTAAGTGAACCCAATTTGAGTCGAATCGATTCAAACCGAGTCAAGTTCTAGTCAAGTTTCAAGCTGAGTCGAGTCAAACTTGGTTTAGCTGGAACTTGGCTCGAACCTAGTTTCGAGTTGAGTTGAGTCAAGCTTTTTCCAGTCAAGTCAAGTGAGTTAACCAATCTTAGTTCTTTTACAGCTCTAATTATACACATAGCCTAAGTATCTAAACCCTTAAATAGTAAATTAGTAAATTTTAATATAAAAGTCTCAAACTCGTCTGACTTATGTTAATGTAGGGGGAAGAAACACTTTGTGCATTAGATCATCCCGTACATCAGGTTTGCCCCCCCATGCTTGGTCTTGCGCCCAAAAAATCAGGTATTCCAAAAAGTAGGTGGCCCACACCATGGGCAACTGATGGGAAAGAAATATATACCACACGGTAGTGTATTTTCTGACACACACCAATGGGATGAGGGGACTCCAAGTTCCAGTAATTCCAAAACTCAAGTGGGCCGCTACATATGAATTTAGAGGTTTTAGCCATGATTTTACATTGTTCCCTGTCGATGTGGCGCAAATATGCTTTGGTTGGCCTTGTATCTAAGCTCTAGAGTGAACATGAAGCGGTGCACCTGATGGATGGGGTGGATCTCATTCATGTTTTCCTCCATATGTCGCCTGCAAACTAGCATGGTACATGTAGAAGTAAGATTTGCTACATTTAGAGCTGGGCATGGAGTCGCGTTGGACCTGGGTTCGGGCTGACTCGACTTGACCCAGTTTTGAAATATACCTGACCCGAACTTGACCCAACTCCGTAGCGAGTCCAGCATGCTTGACCTGATTCGAGTCTGGGTCTGGCCTCGACTAACTCAGACCGAGTCCAACCAGTCACAGGTACAGAGTCGGGTCGAGTCAGCTCGGGTGCAGCGGGTATCTACAGGCTGAAATCACAGCTCAAAACCTAACATGCCGGAATTGCAGCCTCTCCATCAGCTACATGGCATCTCAGATGTAAAATGTCAATTCTGGATATTTTTTTTGTATGTATGAGTCAAGTTTTGGATCGAGTTGAGTCAGTGTCGAGTCAAGTTACTGGGTGACCCGAACTCGACTCGGTTTGAGTTCGGATTGGACAAATTCTACTCGGTTCAGATTGACTTACCCTCTCAATTCGGGTTGAGTCAGGCTAAACGAGTCGAACGAGTCAAGTCGGCCGAATCGAGTAGTCCCTTGCCCAACTCTAGCTATTATAAGTCTACCATTATAGGAAATGCATGTCAGGATATATACTAACAAACCTCTATAGAAATTATCATATCTATTGTTCCCTATATTGGTGGTTTTTTTTTAATAAATTTTCTTGATTGTGGGACAGGCATGGAAGCATCAAATCCTCACCACGAGATGGAGATTGACCAAGTCCAATTTCAAAACTTGGATATGATCACCTACCTCCCACCAAATGTCATTGATATCATCCTCATGTGCTTGCCTTTGAGAGATGCAGTGAGGACGAGCATCTTATCTTGTGATTGGAGATACAAGTGGGTCAAAATCCCACGACTTTCATTTGACCAGCGAAGTTTCCCACCAGGCTGCAATGAGCTTAAGATCGTGAATGCTGTTGATCAAGTTCTCTTAGTACATAGAGGCCCAATTCAGGAGTTCAAGTGCCAGAATTACCTAAAAAACTGCCCCGCCATCGATCGATGGATACTTCTCCTATCGGATAATGGCATGAAGAGATTCACGCTCGATCTTCTGCAGAGCGAGCTGGCTGGGCGCTATAAGTTGCCTTCTTGTCTATTCCGCTGCAAAAGCCTTATTCATCTGCAGATATCTTATTGTATCTTCAAACCACCTAGCAAGTTGGTCGGCTTACATTGTCTCAAGACCCTTCATCTTCGAGACGTTACCATTGACAACTCATTTGAAGATTTGATTTCCAAATTCCCTTTTCTTGAGGAGTTGACACTTTGGGACTTCGACGGTCCCACTTGTCTTAAAATTCAAGGCCCCAAGCTCCTGTACTTGAATATCCGTTGTAGATTAAAATATCTCTATTTCGAAAATGTGCCGCTTGTAGCAATTGCATGCGTTCATATGAGCTTACCATACCGTTACAAGAAAAGCAAGGAGTCCAATCTGATCAAGGTTCTTGGATGTCTACATGGTGTTAAGCGGCTCACTCTCAATGGTTTTCTTCTACAGGTAAATAAAATGGCTTTTGAATATATTATTCCTTTTAAAACTCAAATTACTCTTTTTAGAACACCTTGAGTTTAAGAGAGATGTTAGAGTATAGAATACTTACTATAGATAGCTACTTAGATGCATGTATATCTATTGAGATCTCTATAGATCCGTAACCTTTTCTATATATTCCTATTATTCTCAAGGAAATAAACAGTTGCAGACAGTTGTGATGTTGTTGGAGCCTAGTTTGGCCCAGTAACTCTCCATGTGGGGCCCTCCTTGTGGCCGCATCTTAGCCTATTGTTTATCATTTTGTGGGCCTCTCAAGAAACAGGTTTTCGAAAAAAAAAAATCTTGATTTCAAAAACGCAATTCTGAACTAGTTTTGCATCAAGCATAAGCTAATTTTCCCCATGAAAGCTACTTATTTTTGGAACTACTGAATAGGCATTCTTAAGAGATGTGTGCCAAACAGTGCTTACATATTTTTTTAGGTTCTGTTTGGGTAGGGGATCTCACTGAATAGGTATTCAGCTGTAATCATGATCTTAGCTCTCCATATTAGATTTGTGTGCATCAATAAGCTCTTCCCTTTACTCGATTGATATAAAGATTAACATAAATGGTCATAAGATGAAATGCTTGGCTTGTAGGTAGAGTCTGTGTCCTTTTTAAGGCAGGTTGGGTTTGAACCCCACACTCAGCCCTTTCTCCTTTTTATCCTGAAAAAAAAAAAAACAGTGAGTTCCGAGTCAGAGTTGCTGAGTTTTAGAACTATGGTTTTCGTGGCCAGGTGCAGTCCCATCTGGTTCAGCCCTGGTTTTAAAAAGCTGATCTCAATTTTCATCACAAATGAGTGTTTGCAAACTAACCTTTTTTTCTTTCTTCTTTTGTGAATTGGATTGTAGTTTTTAGCTGCAGGTGATGTAGCAGAGAGGCTTCCAACTCCGTATAATTGTCTGAAGAATATGTCGTTGAGCATAAATTTCGAAAATCTGGATGATTTATTAGTGGCTTTTTGCTTATTTAGAAGCTCTCCTAACTTGCATGAACTCGAAATCTACGTGAGTTTCTTTATTTTTCAACTATTTTTCATAGGGACATCAACCAACAACACAGGGAACAAGTTAGAGTGGACATCCGCCGTTGATTTGCATTCGGGGCCACTGTTTTGTGAGTATATAATATAAGTCTTTGCAACCCTTCATGATGTGGACTGGATGAATTGTCAGGCAAAAAATCAGACTTCTTCACAACTCAGGTGGGGGCCCAGCGAAAATAAAGGGTGTGCATCTCTACCTTGTTCCCATATCTATGGCCCATCTGAGCTTTGGGCTCTTGCAGCAACTTGAGGTATGCATCTGATAGATGGGTTGGATTGTGTTCGGCACAGGCCCTGCCCAATACCACATCTGATAGACGGCTCACCTCTTTTCACTATGGTTTGAAATATGAATGAATGTGATGAGAAATGCCAAGGCAGTTTGTGGGCAATTAGTGGCACATGTCCGTACTTTGCACATGCACATTTGCAAGATCTGAGATATCCATTGGAGCCAGACCTCATTGACAGCCTTCTTGCATTCTACATACCCATGACTAGAGCTGTATGCGAACTGAATTAGCTCGGTTAACTTGCTCGACTCAACTCGGAAAAGCTTGACTCAACTCGACTTGAAACTAGGTTGGAGCCGAGTCGAGCTGATTTTTTAAGCTCGAAAAAATTCCGAGCTGAGTCCAAGCTAGGCCAAATTCAACTCGGCTTGGAATTTGACTCGATTCGACTCGGATCGAGTTCACTTAGTATAAATATTTTGTAAATAAATTTTATATATATATATAATATATATATATATAGAGAGAGAGAGAGAGAGAGTGTGTCATGCTCCCCTGCGCACCTATGCACGTGCGCACCTTTGCACACGTGCCATGGGTGTCTAATCTGAACGGTCCATGTGATGCGGAATCCCATGAAACCTCATGGAACAAATTTTCACCCCGATCTAAAATTATGGTGGGCCATAGCAAAAAGAAATGAAAATCAAGGGAGGAAAATGTTTTCATTTTCCATGGCCCATCAAAGTCTTAGGTCAAAGTAAAACTTGGGCCTGGGGGGTTTCACGAGGTGCTGCTTCACATGAACGGTTCAGAGGATCGAGTTCACTTAGTATAAATATTTTGTATATATTTATATATTTAAATAAATTTTATATATATATTAAAAACTATAAAACCTAAACTTGAATTTGAACTCGACTCAAAAGATTGAGCTCAAGCTTGGCTCGAACTTGGCCCGAGCTGAGGTATCTTGCTGGCTGAGCCGAGCTGAGCTGAGCCAAGCTCAACTTGGTTCAACTCGTGTACAGCTCTATCCATGGCAATCACTATTTGAGTGTGTCTGCTTGGTCTAACAGACTCGTTTGTGATGTGGTGGACATTTCAAGGCCTACCCAGCAGTCAATACTACTAGTATACCCCATGAGAGCTTTTGGGAAGTGCAAGAAGGTTTCGACGGCCTATTCGCAAACCTCCGGATTGTGACTATAACAAACATCATTGGCAGCAAAAACGAACTGCGTTTTGTAGAGCTTGTACTCGCGATTGCACCGGTGCTTGAGAAGATGAATATTAAGAATTTGGCAACGGAAGCTCATACGCAATTGAGGATTTGCAGAGATTTGTTGGGATTTCGAAGAGCTTCACCATACGCCAGGATCAACTTCTTTGGGCCTCGCGATGGAAGGTAGTTAGTATATTTCTCTTTTTACTTGTTTTTTAGAACCAATGGGGTGCACGCATGCAATTTCGTTGTGGCCATCTGATAGATGCAACCCAATGTGAACGTTTCAGGACTGACAGATGAGTGGACCAGCCGGACACAGTGGCCCCTCCTAATGAGTGGCTTGCATATGGCACACGTTTGCCGTGTTAGCACATATCCTGCGAGTCACTTCTTCAAACTTCTTTCTTCGTCTTCTTTTTGTTTTTGGTTGGATGATGCATGTTTTAATATTTTGGAGAAGTTGTGGACCCTTCATTGTGGGCTTATTTAGACAATAAGCACCTTCCTTCTAAAGAGATTGCAAGTTATTTTACATAAGCTGCTTAATACTTGTAACTCAAATAGCTTATCTTGGTTTCTACTTTTTTAGAAGATAAAGTGTGGTAAGGATGAGGTTAATTGGCTAGTGAGCTCAACAATGGCCAACTAGCTGGTGTCAAAGCTCTATAAGCCCCAGCATGATGTATGTGTCTTATCCATTCCATCCATGCATTTTTTTAGACCATTTTAGGGTATAAGCCCAAAAATGATGCAAATCCAAATCTCAGGTGGACCACAACCCAAGAAAATAGTGTTGATTAAACAATCCACCGTTAAAAACTTCTTTGGGCTCACTGTAATTTTTATTTGCTATCTAACCTTTTGATAAGGTTACATAGAACTGGATGAAGGGTAAACACAAATATTAGCTTGATCACAAACTTTTGGGCCCTCAAAGAAGGGAAAACACAAATATCAACTTCATCTAAAATTTCCGTGGCCCTCATAAAGTTTTCATTGGTAAGCATTCAATCCCCATTGTTCCCCATGTTGTGGTCCACCTAAGGGGTCATTTGGCACGACAGATTTGGGGGGATTTAATGGGATTCCAAATCTAAAGGTTGTTTGGTAGGGGATTAGAGGGTATTCCAAATCCATGGGATTTCAAATTCTTACCTTTGGTGAATTTTGCATTCCCATTGATTTCCAATCATCTTCATCTTTTTTTTCTCTAATGTTTTTTTTCTTTGCTCATTTTTAATAGAGGAGAGTCGCATGTGTACCATATGTTTCACTAGGCTGCTAATCTATAGTGCATGTGGCCCATAGATGATATCCCAAAACAATTATATTATCAACTGAATCACAAAAATTACTTCTATAGAATAATATAAGGAGTCCAAATATTGTCCATATAACTCAACGGTTAAAAATCATTGGTTAGTCACTTGGCTGTAATCCTATGCTTATGGCCCATCTGAGGCTTGGAATTTCATCATTTCAACAAAAGTATATATTTCAACGGTCTTATTACAATCATTGTGTCAAACATCACATTCATACAATAATTAGGGATATTAAAGTTGATTTAGTAATTAAATTCAAACTCGTGTAAGTATATTACATAATTTAAGTGCATAGCTACATTTGGATTATAGGGGTTTTTGAATCCTAGGTGTGAACCACAATAAGAGAATTCCGAATCCAATGTATTCCAAATCTAGGACATTCAATCCAAGTATTCTAAATTTATGGTGCCAAATGAGGACAGACTTGGATCTTCCTCATTTTTTAGCTCATGCCCTAAAATGAGCTGACAAAATGGATGAACAACGTGTATAAAACATTATACATCATGGTAGGGCCCATAAAGCTTCAACACCATTTGGCTAGTGTTTGGGACACTAGCCAAACTGCATCTTTTTGGTAGATAACATAGTTACAAGCCGAAAAGTAAAAGAATTTGTTTAGTTTCCAACATCACATAAGTAGTACTTATCCCTTTAATTTGTTCGGTCCACCCTTGATATCCATGTGGACCCAACCTTTGATGTGGATTGTTCATTATATTGGGCCCACCTCGGCTGTGTCTTTAATGTGAATTGTTATCATGTGGAGCCTACCCTTTTGAATGTGGACCATCCACCCTGTGAGGCCCACTTTCGTTGTTGGCTATCCATCATGCGAAGCCCACTTAGATGTGGGTCGTTCATCATGTGGGCCGATCTTTGAAGTGGGCCGCCCATCAAGCGGGGCCCATCTTGGATGTGGGTCATTCATCATTAGGAGCCGACCTTTGATGTGAATGTCCTCATACCATACCCACATTGATATGGGTCATCTATTATGTAGCACCCACCATCAATGTTATTGTCCATCATACGGGCCCCACCTTGGATGTGGACTATTCATCATTGGCACCTTTGATGTGGACCATCCATTATGGGGCGCACCATCAAAATAAATTGTCTATCATGTGGGGCCCACCTTCAATATGCATTGCCCGTCATGTGGAGCCCACATTTGATGTGGGTTGTCCATCGTGCCAGGCATGCCTTGGATGTAAGCCATTCATCATTAGGGGCCAACCTTTGGTGGGGCCCAAATTTATGTGGGTCATCCACAATGTGAGGCCCATCTTTAATGTTATTGTCCATCATGTGGAGCCGCCTTCAATATCTATTACCCCTTCATATGGAGCCACCTTTGATATGGATCGTCCATTATGTGGGCCCCACCTCTAATGTGGGTCATCCATTATGCAAGGCCCACCTTAGATGTAGGCCATTTATTATTAGGGGCCAACTTTTGGTGTGCACCGTACATTATGTAGAACCCACCTTAATGTAGGTCATACATTACGTGGGCCCACCTTCAAAGTTATTGTCCATCATGCAGGCTCTGCCCTGGATGTGGACCATTCATCATTAGGGACCTACCTTTGATGTGGACAATCCATTACATGGGCTGACCTGATGTGGGTCATAATATGGGCCCACCTTTGATGTTGACCATCCATCATATGGACCCCACCTTTAGTGTGGACCGTCCATCATGTGGGCCTCCTTTCATGTGGACCATCCATCACATGAAGGGGGAGGAGAGAGGTAAGTAGGAAAAAAAAAAAAAAAGTTAAAAAGGAAAAATATAAAGACTTACAGGATAAAGTAACTTTCATCACATAATTTTTACAGTAAATCCGAACAGACCCAAAGTGTCATTTAAACATGCAGAAGATTTGGGGCATTCATCAAGTGGGATACATTGAATGTACTCATTCACTGTGGTGGCCATGGACAGTCCATGCAGCGTATCTTCTGGTATACGCGCGGTTGAGTCACTGCACACCATAGTGAGGTCTTGTTGAACATTTCCAAATGGAGAAGTTTGCTAATTCAACTCTTCTTGCTACCAGTTATGCCAATCTGCACACATGTGAGAGATACATGCCATCTGTGCGGTGCGCACCATGGATAGAACAGATCAACTCATCAAGTGCGCCACATGGCTGTTGAACATGAACATGTGACCTACCTTTTTATCAGACCATCATCCACACAAGATTTAACAATATTTCTTACGGCTCATAGATCCCTACAAACATGGAAATCTTATAATTTGCTGCAGATAGCAAAAAAATAAAAATCTCCTCCATAAATTTAGAAATTTCTCTTATAAATATATAAAATTTGAAATACACAGTTCACAAAATGGTGTGAAATTTTTAATTTTCAATTCAATATTGATATTCTTTATCGTATCAGCACTGGAGCCATGGAAGCATATTCCGAATTCCAACCAAATAGACAAAAGAAAATGTATAAAAGCATGCAAAGGAATATACAATTTTATATGGAAAATTCTTGCGAAAAAAATAGTTGCACAAAGCGACAAATAAGTCCACAACGAAAATGAATTACAAGAGATATATCTACTTACGTGGAATCCTCCTTCATTCAAAACTCTATCACTCTTACTTTAAAATCCTAGAAATGAATTAGCCCTCTTTGTTTTACCCTCATTCCCCGTTACACCCATATATACAATGTTATACCGAAAATAAAAAGCAAATCGCATAATTACACAAAATTGCTCACACCGTCAATCTAAGCATCAATCAATGACACTGATCGAGCTACCCTCAATCGGTCGAGCCTCCAAGTTCGATGGATTGAACTTGGCCAAAAATGTCTAAAAAGTTAACTAATTAATTTGTAATTTATTCAATCAATCACCCAACCTGCTGATTGATTGAACTTGTCTGTAACTGTCCAACGACTAATTTGTTTAATTCCAACCATAATGTATGCATTTTATCCACTCCATCCATCCATTTTTCTAGATCATTTTAGCACGTGAGCCCAAAAATGAAGTTGATCCAAATCTTATAACGATCACACTTTTGAAACAGTGGCGATTGAACTTCTGCAATTAAAAACTTTTTAATGGCCAAAAAAGTTTTGTATGAAGCTAATATATGTGTTTTCCCTTCATCCAAGTTATTGTGACCTAATTAACTGGTTGAATTGCAAATACACATTACAATGGAGTTGAATTTCAAATACACATTACAATGGAGTTGAGGAAATTCTTAATTGTGAGCGTTCAATCAACACTGTTTTCATGTGTTTGGTCCACTTAAGATTCGGATCTGCCTCCTCTTTATAATCATGCCATGAAATGATATGAAAAAAAAAAAAAGATAGACAGCATGGATAAAAAAACATATGACATATATATCATGATAAGGCTCGCAGAGCATTCTCCGTTACCCACCTTGCTACTGTCAGCGTCAGCATTTCCATCAGCATCAGTAGGCAATCCCTGTCCAAAATATCCAAGCTCAAGTGGGGCACGCCACACAAGACCGTGATTTGAACTCCTACCATTAAAATTTTCATGGGATCATGGAAGTTTTTATTCAAGCAAATATTTATATTTTTCCTTTGTTCACATCTGTGTGAGCATTATGTGCAAGTTGGATGACAAATAAAATTTAAGTGGGCCCTAAAAAGGTTTCAAGTGCATACATCAGTAGCGTGGCTCTCTTGTGCTTTGGATATGCTTCAATTCTCGTAAAATGACCGTGAGATGGATGAAAGGCGTGAAAATTGAAGGTACGGTGCCGATATAATACATACACCCTGCAGGCCCCGCAGAACGTAGTGACTTCAGCCCACCGCGGAAGCCGGTAGTTTGTGGCACACCCTGCAATTACTCAACATGTAATCTGCTTCGCCCTTTTATGGAGCCTACTATGATGTATGGGTTTTATGTGATATGTTCTCATTCATTTTTTTCAGATGGTTTTAGAGTATAAATCTAAAAATTAGGCAGGTCCAATGCTCAAGTGAAGCGCACCACAGGAAGCAGCAAAACTCACCATTGAAACCTTTGTGAGAGCCACCCTGATGCTAGGAAAACACAAATATTGTACTGATTCAAAACTTATGCTCCTAGCAAAAAGTGGAAAACACAAAAGTGTTTAAGGGTAGGAGTTCGATCCCCACTGTATGGTATACGTAAGCTTCGTATCTTTTTTTTTGTTTGTATTCTACAATAATCCGGAGAGGATGGATGAAATAGGCAGATAAATTCTAGACGATGGATTGGATACTTACAAGTTGAATAGCGAGACCCGCTATGAAGTGACATCGGCAAATTATGTGGCAGATGATGTATGTGTTGTATCCACACCTTCTATACACTTGGAGAGATCATTCTAGGGCATGGTCCGTCGAATGAGGCAGATCTTAGGTTGGGTAAACCACACGTAGAAAATAGTAAAGAGAGTGATGCCCCCTGTTGAAGCCTTTCAAAGTTCCGCCGTGATGTTTATTCGAGATTCAACTTGTTGATGGGTTAACGAAGAAATGAAAGAATGGTAAATACAAATTTTAAGTTGATCCAAAACTTTTATGACCCTTCAAACTTTTTAAAGGTGCTGGGTCACTCTCCCCACCGTTTTATGTGATGGGTCCTCTCAAGCTTTCGATGGGAATCATTCCTTGGATCTCGCTGATATGATCTATCCAAGAGTATGTATGGAGTGGATACAAAACATACAGTAGGGGGCGGTTTACAGAACTTTGCGACGTCACTTCAGTAGGTAGTCTGCTTCTTAACCTGTCAGTAGCTGATCCGCACGCCAGGACGCAACCCGCGTACCTACATGGGACTGCGTAAATGTGGCGCAGGATACAAGAGCATGCGCCTGCGCCGCCGTTGTCACCTGCATTAATTACTCTGGACATTCCAATGCTCGTTCATTACATTCTTTTCACCTTTCCCTAAATATTTTCACAAGCGACTCTGCTTCTTGTCGTGTCACCGTAAATGCGGCGCAGGATGCATGAATGCACGGCGTACAACCTCACTCTGTTTCTTGTCGCGTCACCTGGATCCATACGCTGTACATCTACGCCGGCCATCTGTTTCACCGGCTCATTGTAGGGCCTGTTACGTCAGGCAGATCTGGTATCAGGAGGGATGGGATCGGCAATATCCTGAGATAGGCATGACTAGCCAAACAGATCCGGTGAACTTGTCTCGGGATATTAGCAATCTCATGTATCATAGATCTTAAGACAATTTACTGATATCATCATTATTATCTTAAAATTGATCATATCCCTTGGTTGGATGGATTAGAAGGCAAAATCCAGGATATGCACGGCGTGCCAAACAGACCGAGTGAACAGGTCCGAGATATAAGCAATCCCATGGATCTTAAGACAATCCACTGACACCATCACTACCTTAAAATTGATCCTATCCCTCCTAATTCTATAGATCTGCCCGGCCAAACAGGCCCTTAAGAGCGTGAGACCAAATAACGTAATATATCCAAATCTCGCATGACAGGAAAAACTGGTGATTGACCGCCCACCGTTAAAAACTTCCTACTGCTTACCTTAATGTTTATTTGCCATCCAGGAAGTTTTTAATGGCCAATAACCACTGTTTCCCTATGGTGTGGTCCATCTTAAATTTGGATCTGCTTATTTTTAATTTTGTGTCTTAAAATGATCTATAAAAACGGATGGACGGTTCGGATACACAACACATAGACTCCGGCGGGCCCACTGTCAGGGTATGACCGAATCCGCTCCGGAGATTGTGCACCGTACATTTTTATCGGCTCTTCTCGCGCAGCGTATCAGTTTTCTCAGGGACGCGCATTGCCTGTGGCCCTGGCCACATTAGAATCGCTATGTGGGGCCCACAGAGATGCCGTTTAGAAATCCACTCTGTTCATCAGTTTCCCACCCTCACAATAGGACGATACTCCAAAAATCAGGTAGATCAAAAACTCATGGGACACACGACAAGAAACAGAGTGGGTTGTACGCCTGCCGTTGGAAACTGTGGGAGTCATGAGTTTTGAATCAGGATGATATTTGTTCCTACAGTTTATCCCAGTGTCAATACCATTATGAACGGTTTGGATGGCATGTAAGCATTACGGAGGGTTCCAGAAAGTTTTCAATAGATGACATTTCTATTCTCATTGTTTCCTGTGGTGTGGCCGACAGTACTTTTTAATATTCCTGATTTTTATATTCATGCTCTATTATGAGGTTGAGAAACTAATGAACGGAGTGGATTTTACACATAGTGGCCGGGGCACTGGAAATCCGCATCCCTTTTCTGCTCCTCAAGTAAATAAAATAAAATAAAATACAGGTAGTGGCAATTCTGTAGTTCGCTTGAAAAGGAATCCTTATTATAAATTTTCAAAAGGTGCACATGCGCCTGGAAACTGCCACGAAATTTACGAACTTTTGATACTCCGGCATGGTAGGATGGATTATACGCATGCACATAGAAATTTTTAAAAAAATTATGCTTGTATTATAAATAATTTAAATTAAACTGTCGAAATGGTTATGAATAGTTAATTACACTCATTTCACCATCTAGCTATCAAATTGGTAGTGATTTAATGAACTCTCTTTCCACAATTGAGTGTCCCTGAATGCTAAGGATTAACCGTGAATTATCAAGAGTAGGTTCCTCGTGTTAGGACTGTCCAATCATGTATATGGGCTTCGAAAGCTCCTTTGTGAGCCATGTTTTGGGATAGTGGGCCATTGATGTAGACCTCACCTTGATGTACGGCAGTAGAAGCACATCTCCCAACCACTTTTTCTTGATTTTTATGGCATGAGCCTACTCCATGGGTGATCCAAAAAGAAGGCAGCCATTTGTATTTCTTGATTTTTATGGCATGAGCCTACTCCATGGGTGATCCAAAAAGAAGGCAGCCATTTGTATTTCCTGCAACCGCGTTGTGCATAAATTATATAAATTAAATAAAATATTTTACCTAATTGGAGAAAATGACTTGAGTGAAATATTTCATCGTAAGAGTGCCTACGCATCAAGCTTCATGCACAGCCTGAGTATCATAGAACTCCTCGTCTCACTGGATCATGGCCACTTTGATATATGTGTTGTATGTGAGTGATGTTCATCTGTTTCACTGTATTATGGCAAAAAACGAGCCTAAAAGTAAAACAAGCTTAAGTCTCCGTCTACCATACCAAAGGGCACGATACAAATTGACCGCTAAAAACTTCTTATATGCCACGATAGCTTTGGATAAGTTCATCAGCATTTTTTTTTTTTCATGTATGCCGGTGTGACCTTATCAACATATTGGATGGCATCTAAACATAATGGTTGCCTTAAGAAGATTTTAATAGAGGGCATTTAATCACCAATGCTCTGCATGAGATTTGGATATATTTTATTTTTGTGTCCACTAGGATGACAGCATGTATATATAACACATACATCAAAGTGGACCCTACTGTCACAGCTTAACTGAACTCGGTGTTAACTCAACCTGAGCTGATTCACTGGGGGATGGTCAATGAGCCATGTTGACCCATCAGTTCAGTTCTAAAATTCAAGCCCATTTATAAATAATGCAAAGGTAGTTAACTTAGCTGCGTCTAATCATTTTTATATCATGGTGTAATTAATAAATTAAACTTTTTAAAGTATGTTTGAAGATTTTAACATTTAAATAAATTAATTTAATGTAGTTATTTTTTATTTTTCTTACTTGGAATCATTACCACAGCCTCAGTTGGATGAAACAAGGTTTTCTATACTCAATTTACCATGCGAGCTTTTATTTTCCATTTGAAAATCAAGAGAGAGAGAAATGCTGCAATATGTTTGAATCTTCACCGCCCAACCTCTGTGGGCCACCAAATGTCTATGATGTTTGAGTGACATCCACTCCGTTGATCGGTTGAGGCACCTCATGGGAGGACCCGAGCTCGATATTCAAACCAAAGGGCACTCATAATTAGGGGTGTACATCGAGTCGAACCGAGTTGAGCTGGCCTCAGCTCGACTTGGCTCGAACATTGGCTGACTCGGCTCGGTCCTCGAGCCTGATTGGCCAACTCGGCTCGATTTGGTTAGCAGCTCGAGCCGAGTTCACCATTGAGGCATTTTCACAAACACCATAATCACAACTTCAAAAACCTACTGTTTTACAAACAGAGGCAATGGTTTTACATGTGTTTTATCAAATACCTTCTAAGTAACATTAAAAAATAATAATAATAAATAAAAATGGTATTTGTTTAATGTACATATCTTGCTTGTCACCCACGAAACCTTCCTTGCCACTGGTCACATTTCGTTGAGTCATTCTATCAAATAGTTAGTGAGCAACATCAATAACAAAGTAACCAAGTCACCAAACTGGTTCAATCCCAATTTGATTTGAGCTGGATTTGATCAGAGTCAAGTTAAGCTGGGACTTGCTCAAACTCATTTTTGAGCTCAAAAAATCAGCCCGACTCAGCTCGACCTCAGCTTTGAACCAAGTCGGATCAAGCTTCTCAAGTTGAGCCGAGCGAGCTAGCCGAGCTAGCTTGGTTTGTGTACACCCCTGCCCTTAATGGGTCATCCAAAAACTCAACTTAACTCAAAACCTAGGTGAGCCACTTGTTGGGGCCTCTTATATAGGTTATCTTCCATCCAAACCGGTAATCAGGTGAGGTCGAAGATTCAAAACCCAGGTGGCCATTATGAATTTTGAGCTTTATTTATTTGTGATTTATACTGCTTCGATGGTGTGGCCTACTTAAGTCCTCAATCAAGCTTGTTTTTCTTATATACGCTGAAAAACGGGTAGTTCTACAGATGGACGGAGTGGATTTCAGACCGAATGCAGCGGGCCTCAGACAGCTTGGTTGTTGCACGTTTTGTGGATTACGAAAAATGGTGATCTCGTCAAACGTACGCATGCCACGTATGTAAATCTTAACCGTAGAAATTAGTGGTCCAATTGCAAATTGAACAAAACTGGAATTTTTAACCATCTGATTTTCTCGCCTAGTTTGGAGCCCTCACCGTTTTACGCGGTGAGATCGTGACTGTGGGGCCCACCTTGATGTACAAAGGTTTCAACGAGCGTGAGTTAGCAGCCGCTTAACTAGCCATGTGGGTAGGACTTTAACCGTAGGGCCCACCTTGATTTATGAATCGTATATCCACACCGTCCATCTGTTTTTCCAGCTTATTTTAAGGCATAGTCTCAAAAATGAAGCAGACGCAAATTTCAGATGGACCACACAGAAGAAAATAATGGTTATTGTGCGCCCACCATTAAAAACTTCTTAGGATCTACCCTAACGTTTATTGACCATCCAACCTTTTGATAAGGTCACATGGAACTGGATGGTCACCGTTCCATGTGACCCATAAAAGGATTTTAATGGTTAATACTCACCGTTTCTTGTGGAGTGGTCCAGTTGAAAATTTTATCTGCATAATTTTTGGGACCAGTTACTAAAATAATCTAGAAAAACAGATGGACGGCGTGGATATACAATTCATACATCAAGGTGGGCCCTACGGTCAGGATCCCACCCACATCCGCATCTACGTCGCGCTCGGTTTTCTTGTGGTGTGGCCCACTTGAATTTCGGATTTCGGTCATGTCTGGGATCACGTCCAGAAATGTTAGCGAAACGGATAGGAGGAGTGGATGTCACGGTCGGCCTCATGAAGCTCCGGTAACCGATCCGACTACATTGCAGTGGGCCCCTCATGGCATCGTGTCAGAAGAAGGGGACACGCGTCATCCCGCCGACGGCATAAACGGGGCAAACTCGTTATTTGGTGGCAAACCAGTGGCTTTTATTCAAAGAACTCCCACCCTTTACGTTCCCGGACGACTTCCGAGAGAAGAAAAACCGTACGTGAGACTGTATTCCTTTCCAACTTGAGAATTTTGGGACCGTGGACCCCACCTTTTATCTAACTGTTTTCATGAAAGAATACAAACTTAGTTTTGGAGCTTAGACATGCACGTGCGAAGACCGAATTTCGGGACGAAAATATCCCTCTTTTTTCCTTGCTCTTTTCACTGCATTGCTTTCAGCATTACTTTCACTCCCCTTAACGAAAAAACAGGTGCTTCTACCCCTACACTCTCTTGGAGTGAAGAATTGAAGTACGAAGGGTTTTCTTCTCGTTTTCCTTACTGAAATCTCTGTAAAGCATTTTTTTGAAAAGGTTTAAAATATTCCCTCATTCCAAAGCACTTCTATTCAACCTGCATTTGACCGGTTCTACGGTAGGCAGTCGGAGGTACAGATCTTGAAAAAAAACATTACACTAGTACAATGTCATTGCATAAGAAGTTCGATCAGTTCCATGTGTTAGGCTTAGTCAATTTCATGTGTTAGGTTTGGTTAAATTTATGCGTTGATTGATCGAATCTATATCAAACTCGCTCAATTCAATTTGAAGCTCACTCAATTCCATGTTAGGGCTCACTTGATCTCATGCTAGGCTCGCTAAATTTCATGTCTACCCTGCTCAATTTCATGATAGGATCACTCAATTTAATGTTTGCCCAGCTTTATTTCATAGTAGATAGGGCCAATTTAATGTTTGTCTCGATAAATATCATGCTAGGATCGCTCAATTTAATGTTTGCCCAACTTTATTTCATGGTAGATGAGGTCAATTTAATGTTTGTCTCGATAAATATCATGCTAGGATCGCTCAATTTAATGTTTGCCCAGCTTTATTTCATGGTAGATAAGATCAATTTAATGTTTGTCTCGATAAATTTCATGCTAGGATCGCTCAATTTAATGTTTGCCCAGCTTAATTTCTTAGTAGATAAGGTCAATTTAATGTTTGCCTCAATAAATTTCATGCTAGGATCGCTCAATTTAATGTTTGCCTAGCTTAATTTCATGGTAGATAAGGCCAATTTAATGTTTGCCTCGATAAATTTCATGCTAGGATTGTTCAACTTAATGTTTGCCCAGCTTTATTTCATGGTAGATAAGGTCAATTTAATGTGTCTCAATAAATTTCATGCTAGGATCGCTCAATTTAATGTTTGCCCAGCTTTATTTCATGGTATATAAGGTCAATTTAATGTTTGTCTCGATAAATTTCATGTTAGGATCGCTCAATTTAGTGTTTGCCCAGCTTAATTTCAGGGTAGATAAGGTCAATTTAATATTTGCCTCAATATATTTCATACTAGGATCGCTCAATTTAATGTTTGCCTAGCTTTATTTCATGGTAGATAAGGTCAATTTAATGTTTGTCTCGATAAATTTCATACTAGGATCGTTCAATTTAATGTTTACCCGACTTTATTTCATGGTAGACAAGGTCAATCTAATGTTTGCCTCGATAAATTTCATGCTAAGATCGCTCAATTTAATGTTTGTCTGGCTCAATATTATCCTATGCTCGCTCAATTTACAGTTTGCCCATTCAATATCCATGTAATGCTCGCTCAATTTAATGTTTACCCCACTCAATATTATGTTATGCTCTCTCGATTTAATGTTTGCTTGTATAGCTGAATTTATAGTTTGTTCCGCTCAATTGTCAGTTTGCACCATTCAATTTCATGCTTGCCGCGCTAATGTTTTGAATTTTCCTACTGAATTTTGCAGTTTGTCCCGCTCAATTTCATGTTTGCCCCACTCAATTTTCATGTTTGCCCCGCTCAATTTCATGTTTCCCCACTCAATTTCAAGTTTCCCCCGCTCAATTTCTAGTTTGCCCCGCTGAATATCATTTTTTCCCTGCTTAATGTCATGTTTGCCCCGCTCAATTTCTAGTTTGTGCCATTGAATTTTATGTTTGCCCTGTTAATTTTCTAGTTTGTCACGCTGAGTTTGATGTTTTCCTGCTGAATTTCATATTTGTCCCGCTCAATTTTCAGTTTGACCTACTAATTTTCTTGTTTGCCTCGCTAAATTTCATGTTTGCCCCGCTCAATCTTCAATTTGCCCCGCTGAATTTCATGTTACACCCGCTAAATTTCATATTTGCCCCGCTCAATTTTCAGTGTCCCGCTGAATTTCTTGTTTGCCCTGCTTAAATTGATGATTTGCCCTGCTTATTTTCATGTTTGCCCCGCCGAAGTTCTAGTTTACCCTGTTGAATTTCATGTTACTCCCGCTGAATTTCTTGTTTGCCTTGCTGAATTTCTATTTTACCCCGCTCAATTTTCTCAATTTCTTGTTTGCCCCGCTGCATTTCTATTTTGCCCTGCTCAATTTTCAGGTTGCCCTGCTGAATTTCATGTGTGCCCCGCTCAAACTGATAATGCTTCCCTCTCTCAATGGCATGATAGATAGCGTCACAAAATTAAACAAGCACCACTTGAAACCATTCGTTAGCGACGAAGGCCTAATCTATATAAGATCTGGTTGTTTTTTTGAAATATAAACGCGTAGCTTACTGTTCATTTCCTTAAGCTCTTTATCATCCTCATCTATAATAGAAACTAAGCTGTCGGTCCTTCATTATTTAATTGAGTTTTGTTATATGACAAGATTCCGTTGATTTACGATTCACTGAGAATGTGTCATTGTATTGGTTTTCAGATAATGGCTATAAGAATCATGTGCTCTTTTGGCGGGGAGTTAGAATTTGAAAACAAACGATACTCGTACATGGGTGGAATATCAAAATAAATGACGCTACATCTCGAAACTACGTATGAAGAGCTTCGATCTAGAATTTACAAGATAATTAAGAGCAGACTAGAAGATTGTAATATTAAGATGAAAGTATTAAATCCTTGCACTAACGAATCAATGCTTCCAATCGAAATTGAAGACGACGATGACGTCAAAGAGTTCTTGTCTTACCAGTTTGAGCATTCGGAAAAATTCATCCCGTTAGTCATCGAAACAATGCAACACATCAATACCACAACATATGTGGATAGTGTGGCTGAGGAGTATGGCGTGGAATTCAAATACAATCCTTCTCCATTACAAGTGGTAGTAAGCAGTGATCAATTGCCCGAGCCCCTGCAAACATCAAACGTCATGACTAAGTCAGTGGTGCACTTGACATTAACAGTAATTATGAACATATAGATGGATATGTAAGAGTAAAGATAACTTTACAATGGCAAACATGAAATTATAGTTCATTTTTCGTAACATCTCACCTGGAAACTGTCACGCACCGAGCGAACGGCATCCGTTTCCCATTCTCGTAGCGTTGGTTCTAATTTCATTACTACTGGTGTCTGCAAAAGAACAAAGAATAATGTTAAATAAAAAAACATATACGTTAAGTTAAGCAAAGTAAATGCTATATATATATATATATATATATATATATATATATATATAAATTTACAGCTTTATTATCAAAAATAGCATGTATTCTATTGTACCTCTTTCAGCTTCGATATTAAATGAAGCGTGGAATTTGACAGGGAACATACAAAACACACACAGTCTTGTAGGGCCGGTAATATCTCTACTGCCCTATACCTGTTAGAATGAAATTGCACCAGGTTAAAAATTCAAAATTGACTATAGAGGGAAAACACATAGAAAATAAAAGGTGTTCTTACTTGTAGAGGAAGAACACAACCACATACAGTATACCGAGGGGAACTTGATGCGGCAACGGCAGATTCGATTCCTTGCGACAATGTATTGTATCCCAAACTACCCCAGGGATACGTATGGAAATTATCTAGCGAGTCCACCAGATGAATATAATCCATCTTGCACGTGGTTTTCAGTTTGGTTCTCCTAAGAAAGTACTCCACAACTAGAAGTAGGACAACCTTCACGACGTCCTCATCCTTATTGGTGTCAACTAATCTCTCAAACACGTCCATTAAGTGCTTCTTTAATACTGGATATTTTTTGAAGTATTTGTCTCTTAATATACTCGTAGTGCAAGAAATCTTCGGTACAGTAAGATCTCCAGTCTTAAGACCGATAATGAGGGCGAAGTCCATCTCGATAAACTGCAATCGCTTCCCCATGATCTCAAATAGTAGATCACCTTTATATCTTACAAGAAGAAGGTGAAATAGAGCTCCTATAAATCTAAAGGATGTAACATGTAATAGAAACGAAAAAGGAGATTGCCTAAACAAATTGAGCCGACTATTGTGCTTTTTCACTACATCCTTCACCTTGTCAAATCACCATGTCAGTGTATACCTAGATGTTGGGTTGGAAATTACGGCAGAATATTCGTCGCCTGCAGAGATGAATTGAAAAACATATCAAACATAGAATTCACAAGATAAACATACTGGATAAAATCAAACATAATTGAAAACAATATAGCATTTCATTAATTTGAACAAGCTTCATATGACATAGAGATTGAAATTGACCGGGGAAATACCGAAAATTGTGTGAGACAAACTATTAACAAAAGCGAGACAAACTATAATTTGATCGGGCCAAACTGCAAATTCAGCGGGTCAAACATGAAATTATCGATTGCGATATATAAAAAACGATCGCTTTGAGAAAACATTGAGCTTGATCGAGGGAAGCATGAAATTGACCGGGGCAAACATGAAATTAAGCGAGGAAAATTAGGAAATCAACGGGGCAAACTAGGAAATCAGCGAGGCAAACATGAAATTGAGCAGGGGAAACATGAAATTCAGCGAGGCAAACTAGAAAATTAGCGGGGCAAACATGAAAAAACTGCAAATTGAGCGGGGCAAACATGAAATTCAGCAGGAGAAACAGAACATTCAGTGGGAAAAACTGAAAAATGAGCGGGGCAAATATGAAACTCAGCGGGGGAAACATGAAATTCAACGAGGCAAACATAAAACTCAGCGGGGGAAACATGAAATTCAGCAGGGCAAACTAGGAATTCAACGGGGCAAAGTAAAAAATCAGCAGGACAAATTAGAAAATTAGCGAGGCAAACATGAAATTGAGCAAGGTAAACTACAAATTCCGCAGGGCAAACTAGAAAATCAGCGAGGCAAAATGAAAATTCAGCCGGACAAACTATAAATTCAGCGGGGCAAACATGAATTTGAGCTGGGGAAGCTAGAAAATCAGCGAGGCAAACTAGAAAATCAGTGGGACAAACATGAAATTGACCGGGTCAAATTAGAAAATCAGCGAGGCAAACTAGGAAATCAGTGAGGTAAACATGAAATTAAGCAGGGAAAACATGAAATTCAGCGGGGCAAACTGAAAAATCAGCGGGGCAAACTTAACAGATAATTTAATGGCTTGAGCCTAAAAAATCTAAACGTATCGAATGTTCAAATGGACCACACCACATGAAAATTTGGAATTGAACTTCTCATGTTCATCATTTCTTAGGGGCCATAGAAGTTTTGGATCTAAATCACTAATTGTGTTTTCTATTAATCCATGTCTGTATGATCTTATGAATAGGTTTGATAACAAACAAACAAGTTATCCCAATAAGCATGTTATCCATGTTAACACAATGACCATGGTGATGTATTATTGACATCCTTATACATTGGTGATCTAATATTCACCGACAATGATAGTGTTATGATTGATGAATTTATAAAGGCTAGTTCGTAAATTTGAAATTACAAATATGGGTCTTATGGCATATTATCTTGAATCAGAATAAATTAAATAGATGATGTAATTTTTACATTTGAGAACACATATATTCATGAAACTCTAAAAATCTTTACGATGAAAAATTCTAAATTAGTGTGCATACTCATGGAAATTATGTTGAAATTGAGCAACGACAAGAAAAACAATCTAATAGATCCTAAAGGGCTTCAAGTTGTCGATTAGAAGTTTTAAATACTTGACTCATTAAGTCTAAACATCCTGTATATTGTGGAATTACTTAACTACCACATGAAATTTCTAAGTTAGTTTCATCTACAAGTAGAAAAAAAGATTTTGTATCATTTGAAAGGTACACTTGATCATGATATTTATATGTGTGCTAAAGAATATAGATTCTTTTTTTGTTCACAAATAGTGACTAGGTAGGCCAATTTATATAGACAATAAAAAAGTACGTTAAGCTACTTATTTTATGTTTGAAGCAGTTCATTCACATAATTCTTTAAAAAGTAAGATGTGATAACAAACAAACATTACTGTTGGGCCCACTATGGTTTCAACGGTGGAAATCATTATGCCCACTATTTCCCGTGGTATGATCCACTTGATCTTTTGATATGCTTCAATTTGGAGCTACATCGCTTAAATTAGATGGAAGAACGGATGGACGACGTGAATATACTACATTAATTTCAATGTGGGTCCATCTGAGTTTACTTAGTACAATGGGAGCGTACTGATTAACTTAGTATGCAATCCGATTACGCTTGCTACGCCCCACAATGATGTTTTATTTATAATACATCATGTTCATCGAATTATGTAATACCCCTTCATTTTCATCGGATTATGTATACACCAAAACCCCATATGTGGGAGGTAACCTAGACATTGAGGGAGGGAACCTTGACATTAACCGGGGCAAACATGAAATTGAATGGGGCAAACATGAAATTCAGTGGGGAAAACATGAAATTAATCGAGGCAAATTTGATTTTCGGCGGGGGAAACATGAAATTCAACGAGGCAAATCATGAAATTCAACAGGGGAAACATGAAAAAACTACAAATTGAGTGGGGCAAACATGAAATTCAGCGGGGGAAACAGAAAATTTAGCGGGAAAAACTGAAAAATGAGCGGGGCAAACATGAAAATCAGCGAGGCAAACTAAAAAATCAGCGGGGCAAACTAGAAAATCAATGGGATAAACATGAAATTGAGTGGGGCAAACTAGAAAATCAGCGGGGCAAGCTAGAAAATGAGCGGGGGAAACATGAAATTAGCTGGGCAAACTAGAAAATCATCATGCCCACTATTTCCCGTGGTATGATCCACTTGATATTTTGATATGCTTTAATTTAGGGCTTAACCCCTTAAATTAAATAGAAAAACGGATAGATGGTATGGATATACCAGGAAATAGATTGGCTACTCCCCCTGCCACCAACCAATGGTTGGTGTTCAGTGCTCTGTGGGCCCCATCATAATGTATGTGCTTCAACTATGCCGTCCATCTATTTTTATAGATCATTTTATGATATTATACAAAAATTGAGGTATATCCTGATCTCAATTGGACCACATTACAGGAAACAATGTTTAATGAACATTGACCATTAAAAACTTTTTGGTGGCCATAAAAGTATTGGATCAAGATGATCTTTGTTTTTAGCCTTCATCTGGGTCTTTATGACCTAATAAACAGATTGGATTTTAGATAAACAGCACAGTGGGCCTCAAGAGGATTTAAATGATGGATATCCAATCACTATTGTTTTCCTGTAGTGTGGTACATCTAAGATTTATATCCCTCTTATTTTTAGGATAAAGCCCTAAAAAAAACTTTAAAAATGGATGAACGGAATGGATGAAACACATACATCATGGTGGGGCCCACAGAGCACCGACCACCAACCACGTATATCATGGTGGGCTCACAGAGCACCGACCACCAGCCACGGGGCTAGTGTCATGGGGAGTAGCCAATCCATTTCCTATACTACGTGCATTCAATATGGGCTCAACGGACTCTAAAATATACTACTTTAAAATATACTTGTGGTGCGGGCTTTCTTCACTGTGTCGATTATTTTCGGAAGAAGACGAAATGATGATAAGAGAGGCCCATATAAAGGATTTTTTTGATCTTTCTAATAGGCTGAGGAAAGGGGGTGAAAGCAATGGCAGTGAAGTAGTAGTGGAAAGGAAGAGGAAAATCAAACTGGTGAAAGGGAGAGGAAAAGCCACGGCAGTGGAAAGGAGTGGTATTTTCGTCCTGAATTCTCCGCACGTGCGGGTCTAAGTTCTATGAGAAAGTTTGTATTGCTCCGTAAAAACCGCTGGATAAAAGGTGGGGTCAACAGTCCCACATTTCTCTTGCAACTTCCATTTCATTCCGTCGTGAGAAAGAAAAACCGTACTGCATTCCTTTCCAACTTCCATTGCATTTCATCATGAGAAAGAAGGCAAGAAGACAGAGCGTGAACAAGAAGAATCTCAATGAGAAACAAGATGAAGAAGAAAGAGAGAAAATAGTAGAGAAAGAAGGAGGAGGAGGAGAAGAAGAAGAAGAAGAAGATAGATGGTTGAAATACTATTCCTCATTCCATCAGATTCTTCTAGTTGGAGAAGGAGACTTCTCTTTCTCACTCTCTCTTGCAAAATCCCTTCAATCTGCCTCCAACATTCTCGCTACTTCTCTTGACCAATATGGTATCTTTCTTTCATTTTTTTACTCTCTTTGTTTTTGCATTTCAGTACACCATGCGTCTGTATGATTATCTCAACCGTTCATTCATCATATCCGCTCCATGTATGGGTCAAGGACCAAAAGTCAAGATGACCCAACGATCCTAAATCCTATCCATGTGAAAAACCACTGGGTTTACCCCATTGATTTTTTTTTAAAATAAAATTGTTAGGATTGTGTGATGATGATCTGAACCGTTTATTCATCATGAGATGCCATAAGTGGACCATGGACTAGAAATTAAGATTACCCAACAACCCTAATAATGTAAAAATGTCCAACAAAAATCACTCATTGGATTTTAGTGATTCCGTACCCCATTGGGTTTTTGAATGGTGAGGATTGTCTTGCAATGATCTGAACTGTTCATTCATCATTAGGCTTCATCAATGGACCATGGTCCAAAAACCACAATGACCCAAAAATCCTATACATTTGAAAAATTGCTGGATTCTATTGATTTTTCTTACCCCTATTGTTTTTCAATCCTAATTTTGTGTGAACACATTTTCCAGTTGTATAATTTCCCGAATTATGTATTTAGCATTTACCTCCCCCAATTTTATTGTGTACTCCATTTTCCTTATCGGGATTGAACTCTCGCACACTTTTGTATGATTTCACTTACCAAAATTTGAAATGGGAGTATGCAAGTATAAAAAAAAAAAAAACTTTAGGGAGTAATTATCAATCATGTATACGTGGATAGTAGTCTTTTCTAGTTAGGATTAAAGCCTCAGTATATTAGATCGTAACAGCCAGGGCTGAATCTCTCACTAGCCGCGATATTGATTATGGCTACTGGGCTACTTTGTCGAATGAAGAAACCTGGAATTGATTTCTTTCCTCTCATGATTTTTTAAAAGAAAATTGGTATTTATTTTACCTCAAGGAATGAATGATAGGACTGAACTAACAGTATTTTAATTAAGCTTTATTAATTGAATAGTTTAGTAGATTAATTATAATTTGTAAAATACCAATCATAACGGACCAATAATGATGGTCATTACTAGTTATAATGCAATATATCAATCCTTTACTGAACACAACCACAGTTATAATATAGGCCATTTTTGTAAGATCATAACATAACGGGGTGCCTTGAATTCATTACAACACCAATATATCAGGTGTTATATTGCCATTTTAATTTTTTTGTAGAAAAGCTGCTGTCAACTATGAAACCATTTCACAGAAGTTCATATCTCTTTCGCTGTGTGCGCGTGTGCTGGCGGATGCATGTGTGTGCACAGGGCCACAGGGTGTGTGTTAATAACCTACTTAACTACGCATGGCCAGCCATAGTTGTGAAGCATGAAGGGAAGCAACAATAGATTCAGGTCCGGTTGTCGGGAAATGTCCATTTTGAAATATTAGCCTAGGAAGGGGGAGCGGGAGTGCAAAGCATGATTCGAGCAGAAGCGTCATGTAGGTATAAGTGCTTCATGCAACTAACATGTGATCCAGTCCCTAGATCGGGTGGAGGGTTACCGTCAGTTAGGCAGCTTGTCGTTGAACTTTCACCGATCAATCATGGGAAGCCAACCCCAAATACTTGGGATAGGGCTAGGATGATGCCGATGATGTTGATGATATATTAAGAACCTATATGTCAATTGCTTTTTATGGAGCAAAGCTAAAATTTAGGAAATTAGAGATTCATTACAGCAGTTCTAAGCACAAGATCTTGTTAGAGTTCTCTCTCTCTCTCTCTCTCTCTCTCTCTCTCTCTCTCTCCCTCTCTCTCATTTTTTTTTTTGGTAATGTATGTTTTAATAGGATTTCATTGATTTGAAAAACAATTTCTTTGAGTCTTGAATTTTCATTATTTGTATATACATTTTTTTTTTCATTTCATCCTCGTTTTATAACTAGGCATCATGGTCTTGGTGAAGAGAAAAGAAACTCTCTGTGGTTACCATTGAAATTCTTAGTCTCCTGCTCATTACCATTAAAGTCAATTCCTTTGAATCTTTAGTGAAAGTCCCCCAACTATTAGACTGATTTCAAATCAGTTGATAATTTATTTAAGATTAAAAAAAAAATAAAAATCCCATCAATAAAGATTTGGCCTAAAATAGAAAAAAAAAACAAATCTACCAAATACCCCCAAAATCTTCAATCGTATCTTCCACATGAATCCCCCGTCTTTAAAAAAATAAATAAATGTGATTTCTGACATGTAGGCCCCAAATCTTAGAACAAATAGCCTAAAATCAACACATGATGAGCCCTATGGTGGGCTGTGGGCCTACGTCGGTGTTTCTCACTCGTTTGTAGTCTTTTGGTAGGTATGGTGGATCATAATTATTGCACACTTGTCATACAGTCCCTACCGTCCAATGTTTTTGTCCCATTGGAGGGTGAGGCACTGAAATCACAACTGTCCATTGATGGCCATTGATCAGATAATAGGATCATTCAATTAGTGTAAGTTTGGGGCCATACTCCATCCAAAACAGGTCTGTCATTTGGATAGTGTGGATTAATGTAAACATATGCCATGCCTGCTAGAGTACTGGATGTCTTTTGGATGCATGGTTTGGTTTTTTATACATTTAAAGAATACTGGGTGTTCCTTCTTACACAATCTTCCCTTGTTTAATTGAATTTTTCTGGTGGTTTTCTCAATCAGATGTTGTTATAAAGAAATACAAAAATGCAAAGTCAAATTTGGAGTATTTAGAGAAGATGGGAGCAACAATTTTACATGGAGTCGATGCGACAAAGATGAAACTTCATACAGATTTAAATATGCGGAAATTCGACAGGATAATCTTTAACTTTCCTCATGCAGGTTTTCGTGGAAAGGAAGATGACATGCATCAGATCAGGTAGGTCTCCTTTTGTATTTGCTGTAATTTTTAGATTTTAAATGTCAGAATTCATCCATGATTAATGATTAGTAACAACACAGCAACTAGCATTTGTTTTGCAAAATAAGCCAAAATAAGTTGCTCGCTACAGTCAATTACTTCTCCAAATCTCTACAGGTTGGTATGAATAGCTAACCCATACATTACATACAGGATGCATGTTCAAATGCATGTTTGCACATGGGCACAGTAGTCTCTTTCTTGCCTACTGTTCAAGTGGCATAATTCTAGCAGATTGCTTCCTTCCAAATTGTGGGTCCCACATGTATGGATCATGTCTCAAATGAAAGTGCCTTTGTTTTTCAATTAATATGACGGTTGAGTTAGTAAGTCAAGTGAGCCCCACGTGAAGAAAATATAAGCTGCTGCCTTAACAGAATGGGTGAATTAGGAACGTCAAAGGTAAATTAAACCTCACATCCCATGACCAAAACACCCCAGGTATATAATCCCCTCTAAAAGTCATAGAACAACAAGGAATCTAATGTTTGAAAACTTAGTTCAAATAAGCAAATTCTATAAGTTTTCTGCATGTCACTTCGAGTCATCGAACATGGGCCGATGACATCGAACACACTTGTTCGATGACATCGAACCTGTTTCAATGACATCGAAAAGTGACTCTCATATGTCCAACAACCACACAAGTATATGGACTGAAAATTCGATTCATCGAACGTACCTTCGATGACATCGAACATGTATATTCGATGACATCGAAGAACTTGGACTTTATGTCCAGCAAGCTTCTTGGAAAATGTTCTAGAAATGTTCGAGGAATCAATCTAGATTCGATGTCATCAAGATTCAAACTCCGATGACATCGAACCAGTTTCGATGACATTGAAAAAGGACAAGTTTGTGTCCAACAAGCTCCAAAGGAAAATCTTTTGAAAATTCGAGGAATCATACTACAATCGATGTCATCGAGATTCAAACTTCGATGACATCGAAAAAGGACAAGGAAATGTCCAGTGAGCTTCCAAGGAAATCTTCTAAAATGTTCGAGGAATCGAACTAGATTTGATGGCATCGAGATTCAAACCTCGATGACATCGAATCAGGACACAAAATCGTCCAGCAAGCTCTGGAGAAAAATCACACATAAATTCGAGGAATCGAACTAGATTTGATGACATCGAAATTCAAATTTCGATGACATTGAATCAAGTTCGATGACATCGAACATAGGTCAAAAAGTGCCCAGCAAACTTTATCAGGAAATTCTATGTCATTGTAGGCAATACTCAATGACATCGAAACGTGTTCGATGACATCGAACGCAGTTAGATTCTGACAAATATATTACTGTTGGACTTTTTGGCTTTATAAACAGAAGCTTGGTTCTAGTGGTTGCATTGAGAAAAAGAGTGAGCTCTGAGAGAGTTGTTGCTTACCTAACATCCTATACCTTTTTCTTATGGGAGTTCATCCTTCAATCCTCTCTTAACTACAATCATTTATATTCAATAGATTGGGTTGGAGAATGAACTTCACCATTCAAGGATCCTCTAACTACCTTCTTAATGGCATATCATTAAACTGGAATCTCTTGAATGCATAAACTCTGGAATCTCTCAGTCTCTTAAAAGATCAACAGTCATTAGAGTAGATTCCACCAAATACCTTGACCCAACCCCAGCTACTTATATTGGAGCATCTTCAAGTGTTGCGGTTTAAGGGAGCTGAAGAATCTCCGCCATCAAGGGAGATCGTCTTCATCAGGAGCTGAATGGGGCTCATCTACTTACAAGTAAGTCATTATAGTCCAGAGATCCTTTAGATCATTCCTTGTGTAAGATTGGGTCGCAGGTTGTATCTCAAACTTACCAAGCCCTCAGTGGAGGCCTCCGACGGGAGAGTACGTTTAGGTTCTTTGTGTAGGACCTTGGCCTGTGTGGCCTAAACCTAGGTTCTTTGTGTAGAACCTTGGCCTGTGTAGCCTAAAACTTAGGCCCTTGTGTAGGACCTTGGCCTGTGTGGCCTAAACTCAGGTGCTTTATGTAGGACCTTTGCTCTTGTGTAGGGCATAAACTATTGAGTCCTTGTGTAGGAGGATTTGCCTTGTGTAGACATCCGTAGGAACCTTGTGTAGGTCCTAGTGTCAACCTTATGTAGGTTGTAAAGGTTTGAGGCGAACCTGATTTGAAATCTCCATTAGTGAAATTCGGTACACTCAAGGGTTGAGTGCGTCCGTCGGGAGTGGAGTAGGCACATAGCCGAACCACTATATATGATTATGTTTGGGATTACTATTTGCGTACTCATTTAATTATGCTAATCTTGAATGCTTAAAATGATGCATGATTATGTGAATGGTTAGAACTGATAGGAATCACATCCCACACACTCATATACACGATTCTACATAGACTAGTTGCTTAAATTGTTCAACCTGAGTAGTCTATTGTCTGGACCCTCTACTTGGCTTGGAAGCTTGTAGAGTTAAGATTGTTACATCTTGATTAATTGCATATTAGTTCAAGATTAGGGGATTAGGATTTTAAATTGGCATAAATTTTATGAAGTCCTATTCACCCCCCTCTAGGACGCTTTGACCTATTCTATACTTCTACTATAATAGCGGTCTAAATCGCAATTTCAATTGGTATCAAAGCGGGTTCCTCTTAAGGGTTTAACAACCTAGAGAGAGATCTTGACTGAAGTGTGAAATTATGGTCAAAGGAGAAGGATTAGAAGAAGAAAATGATAACATGCATAATGCCCAAGACCAACTGTATATTCATGACATTGATGTCCTTAAACAATTGGGTATTGCTAAAAGCAAAAACAATCAGAACAATTGCCTGGTAATTCATACTACTCTTAAAGCAGGCAATAGTTCGAAGTAGTATCTTGATAGTGGCTGCTCCAGACACATGACTAGTGACCAAACTTACTTTTGTGATTATTCAGAATTTGATGGTGGGTTGGTTACATTTGGAGATGGGAGCTCTGTCAAAATAATTGGGCAGGGAACAATAGTTGGCCCTAGATTGCCCAAGATAAAAAATGTTCTTTGTGTAGAAGGTTTAAAGCATAATCTCCTTAGTATTTCCCAAATCTATGACAAAGAACACTTGGTCACATTCTCCAAAGATGTGTGTAAGATCTCAGACCATACAGGAAAATCCATTATGAAAGGTCTATGCACGAGTGATAACTGCTACGTAATTGAGAGTAGTAGAGAGAATGTATTATCTACAAGATGTCACATGGCTATGAATAATGAGTCCAAGCTGTGGCACCAAAGACTTGGGGATATCCACTACCGGAACTTGGCTAAGCTAAGCTCAAGAAATTTGGTGAGAGGCCTTCCTAAGATTCAAAAGGAAGAGAAGAGTTTATGTGGTGATTGTCTCAAGGGCAAAGATATAGAGGTTGGACATAAAAAGACAACCACCATAGCAACCTCTAAACCACTAGACTTGTTGCATATGGACTTAGTAGGACCCACCAAAGTTGAAAGTCATGCTAGAAAAAGGTATTTCCTATTAGTGGTGGATGATTACTCCAGATTCACTTGGGTCGCTTTTCTTCGGGAAAAATCCAATGCTTTTGATGAGTTTCTAATTATGGCAAAACGACTCCAAAATGAGAAGGATACTGCATAAATCGTATCAGGGGTGATCATGGTGGGGAGTTTGAGAATGATCGGTTCCAAAGATACTGTGATGAGAATGGAATTCGACATGAATTCTCAGCTCCAAAAACTCCACAATAAAATGGAGTTGTTGAAAGAAAGAATCGAGTATTGCAAGAGATGGGCTCGGTTATGCTGAATGGCAAGGATATGGCCAAAAGCTTTGGGCGGAAGCAGTCAATACCGCCTGCTACATAATCAATAGGGTATATCTTAGAGCAGGTTTAAATAAAACTCCATATGAATTATGGTATGGAAAACAACCTAGTGTGAAATACTTTCGTGTCTTTGGTAGCAAATGTTATATTCTTAAAGACAGAGAATAGCTAGGTAAATTTGGATCTAAAAGTGACGACGGTATTTTTCTAGGATATTCCCCAGATAGTCGTGTTTATAGAGTGTACAATCTAAGGACATCATTCAAGAATCTGTCAATGTGGTTGTTGATGACCAACCACATGACGAAGAAAGTCCTTCAAATGACTTAGAGGATGACGTGGATTCATGCATTCTAGGTAAATTAGATAACAAAATCCCCCCCTCTAATGAACCTCATCCGTTGACTAACATACCCGTCATTAAGGACCATCCCCTCAATCAAATCATTGGAGATCCTAATGATGGTGTGAGAACTCGACGTCAAATTGAAAGTATTTATAGTCATTTCTGCTTCACCTCTAAAATTGAGCCCAAAAATGTAGTAGAAGCACTCCAAGATGAATATTGGATTGCTGATATGCAAGATGAGCTCCAACAATTTAAGAGAAATGAAGGGTGACAGCTAGTTCCCAGACCACTTGATACAAACATCATTGGAACCAAATGGATCTTCAAAAACAAATTCGATGAATCTGGAAATGTGGTAAGAAATAAGGCAAGACTTGTGGTGGAAGGATATTCACAGATAGAGGGCATTGACTTTGATGAAACATTTGCCCCAGTAGCGTGCCTTGAATCAATCAGGATTCTCATGTCTATTGCGTGTGCTTTGAAATTCAAATTGTTTCGAATGGACGTCAAAAGTGCATTTCTCAACAGTGCACTTGAGGAAGAAGTATATGTAGAACAGGGATTTTCAAATCCCAAGTACCCTCAACATGTATATCGTTTGAGCAAAGCTCTTTATGGCCTTGAGCAAGCACCCTGTGCGTGGTATGAGCGCTTGACGCAATTTCTTCTAGACCACCAATTCTGTAGGGGTAGTGTTGATAAAGCACTATTTACGCAAAAGACGGAGAATTCATTACTTATTGCCCAAATTTATGTGGATGATAGTCATTGGATCCACGTGTGAAGATATTGCTCATAACTTTGCCGAACTGATGAAATCTGAATTCGAAATGAGCATGGTTGGCGAGTTGAACTTCTTTTTGGGACTACAAGTGAAGCAAATGCAAAATGGGATATTTGTATGTCAGTCCAAATATGCAAAAGACCTAGTAAAAAGATTTGGACTTGAATCTAGACGTACTCACCATACTTCTATGAGCACCACACTCAAACTCTCTAAAGATGTAAATAGGAAGAGTGTGGACCAACATTTGTACCGCAACATGATAGGCAGCTTACTATACCTCACCGCTAGTTGGCCGGATATAGCTTTCAGTGTTGGTGCATGTGCACGATTTCAGGCAGAACCAAAAGAATCACACCTATCAGCGGTTAAAAGGATTATCAAGTATGTGGCTGGAACTACCAATTTCGGCTTATGGTACCCGTTTGACACTACTACTATCATTGCCGGGTATTCTGATCCTGATTGGGCTGAAAATATAAACGATCGCAAATCAACCAGTCGTGGTTGTTTTTCTATCAGCAACTGTCTAGTATCATGGCAAAGCAAGAAACAAAACTCAATATCCTTGTCTACTGCTGAGGCCGAATACATAGCAACAAGTAGTTGTTGTGCACAACTTCTTTGGATGAAACAAATGTTGCTGGATTACGGGATTGAACAATCCATGATGACAGTTTTTTGTGATAACACAAGTGCCATCAATATTTCCAAAAATCCAGTTCAACATTCATGGACAAAGCACATTGACATCCGACACCATTTTATACGAGAACTTGTTGAAGACAAGATTATTATGTTAGATCATGTGTCTATAGAGCGCCAACTTGCTGATATCCTAACAAAGCCCCCCCTTTTTTTTTTCCTTTTTTTTTTTTTTTTTGGTTAGCTTGTTAGTACACCCACTGTCATAACAAAGCCCCTTGATGCCAATAGATTTGGAGATCTTCAAAAATCTATTGGAATATGTGTGATCTGATAGAATTTGTGGTCCAAAAGCGCCTAAATGATATATTTGAGGACTTAGGACCTCCAAAAATCTTTTTGAACATAAACATAGGAGATGTTTATAATCTTAGGTTAATTTTTGGTTGAATGTACAAATTGATGAGTAGGCATAATATTTTGTACATCTTCTTGATCGTGTCGAAGCATGAAGAAATTCAAATCTCTTAAACTTCGACACGTCATTTGATGACATCGAACCTAGTTCGATGACATCGAAGACGTTCTGGGAGCTGAAGCGTCAGAAATTTCCAGCTGTCATCGAACTAACCTTCGATGACATCATATTTCATGTTCAATGTCATCGAAACAGATTCGATGACATCGAAGCTCCCTGGTATTTAAAAGCACGGCGAGTGCGAAAATTCCCAAATTTTTGTCTTTTGTGCTTCTCTTTCTCGTCTTCTCCTCTTCCGGTTCGGTGGAGTCGGGAAAACTGCATTGGGGACAAATCAGCATCCATCTAGGTGAATCAATGGCTAAAGATAAAGGTAAGGCTCCTATTCACGGTGAGTCTTCCAAAAGCAAGAAACCCAAGAAACACAAGCATATCCCCATTGCTTCTTCTCCCAAAGACCCATCTTGGGAGAAAGAAACAATGATTGAGCGGATTGTCATCAGCACTTGCATCGAACCTTATGGGGTTGATCTTCTTCTAGAGATAAATGGGTGGTACATTATAGTCAATCTCGGTGGAGAGTTTCAATATGACCTGATTCATCATTTTCTAAATTCGTGCCACACTGTTAGAGATGATCCCCCATGCATCAGTGTCATGTTCATGAACCAAACCAAACTTATCACCCCTGTGCTGATCAAACGCCTCTTGGGTCTGGAGGTTACTCGCATCCCAGTGATCGAACAAAATCTGAATGCACTCGGAGTTTGGGGTGAGGTGACTTGAGCTTTGTGCAAAGGCTCCACCATATCCAGGAATGTGCGAAACTTTCTCCACACTAAGTATCTAGATCCCACATTCAAAGTACTTCACAACATTTTTAGTACGAATGTTTATCCTTGTGAAGTTACTGGCAATGAGCTCTCTCCCTATGTACTCAACTTTCTATATGATGTTCAGCAAGGGATTCCGGTATGTTTACCTACCCTTATACTCCAACAGTTAATCCGTGCAGTCAAAATAGAGTATCTTGCAACACTTCCATTCCCATGTCTTCTTTGCAAGATCTCACACTTTGTGGGGTTGCCGCCTTCGTTTGATCCCAAGCACCTTTGCGTTTGGTTTAATCAAGACACTATTCGAAGTTTGCATGTGACTACAACCGTCTATCCAGTCAGTTCAACTGCTTCGATCCTAGGCGCAGAGGATACTCAGCACAAACCTCTACAGACTCCAAGAGACTCCTGTCGTACCCCGGTGCCTCTGCACAGTCTAGACTCGGTCAATATGCATAGGCTTTTCCACCAAAATGATCTTGGCAAACATCTGCTCAACAGGCAATCAGATATCGAGGATTGACCTCGACAATGCGAAACCTGGCTTTCTGGAATTGAGCAAATGGTCACAGCCTTACAACATACAGTGCAGCTAATTCTTGACCTGTTGACTTGCTGCCTAGATGATTCTGTTTCTTTGGATGCGGTTCCTGCTCCGTAGAATGTCTCCTACTTCGTCGCATACATGCGATTGACTGTTGATGCTCAGGGCATAGATATCTTTTTGGTTGCCTTAAGTATATGTGTGGGTGTATGTGATGATTCACTGATTCTATGCAGCTAACTTCTTTTTGTTGTCTATACCCATGGATGGGCTGAATATTGGTGGTTATATTTCTTTTCGTTGTTGGTTATGCCATGGATGGGCTGAGTACTTTTTGGATGATAAATGATTGGATATTCTGGTCCTGCCAAGCTTGGGCAGTGAGTTTCTATATTGCATATATTTTTGAATGATAATCAATGCATATCTATCTTATCTGTGCTTGAGACTAAGGTTATATAATGTGCGATGATGTTTAATGCATATCTATTCCTCTATACTGGTTCTCCTCTGTCCTTTTCAAAGTTCAACTTCAGTCATATAATGCGATATTGGTATACACTAACCCTTTGCCAATGACTGACAAAAAGGGGGATAACAATCTCACCATTATGAACCTATGGTTGTGTGTTTTACGAGAATGGTGATGCAGGTTTATAAGGGGAGCAGCTGCAAGGAAGAAATTCAGTTGTGTGTTTGTTAGATAGAATTTCTGTAAAATTGTGTAAAGTTGATGTATACACAATTTAAGTTGTTGTTCTAGGTGTTTTGTCACGTAATTGACAAAAGGGGAGATTGAAAGTGCCTTTGTTTGTCAATTAATGTGACGGTTGAGTCAGTAAGTCAAGTGAGCCCCACGTGAAGAAAATACAAGCTGCTGCCTCAACAAAATGGGTGAATCAGGAACGTCAAAGGTAAATTAAGCCTCACATCCCATGACCAAAACACCCCAAGTATATAATCCCCTCTAAAAGTCATAGAACAACAAGGAATCTAATGTTTGAAAACTCAGTTCAAATAAGCAAATTCCTTATGTTTTCTGCATGTCACTTCGAGTCATCGAACATGGGTCGATGACATTGAACACACTTGTTCGATGACATCGAAAAGTGACTCTCATATGTCTAACAACCACACAAGTATATGGACTGAAAATTCGATTCATCGAGCGTACCTTCGATGACATCGAACATGTATATGCGATGACATCGATGGGGATTCGATGACATCGAAGAACTTAGAGTTTATGTCCAGCAAGCTTCTTGGAAAATATTCTGGAAATGCTCGAGGAATCGAACTAGATTCGATGTCATCGAGATTCAAACTTCGATGACATCGAACCAGTTTCGATGACATCGAAAAAGGACAAGTTTGTGTCCAGCAAGCTCCAAAGGAAAATCTTCTGAAAATTCGAGGAATCGAACTACACTCGATGTCATCGAGATTCAAACTTTCGATGACATCGAAAAAGGACAGGGAAATGTTCATTGAGCTTCCAAGGAAAATCTTCTAAAATGTTTGAGGAATCGAACTAGATTCGATGACATCGAGATTCAAACATCGATGACATCGAATCAGGTTTGATGACATCGAATAAGGACACAAAATCGTCCAGCAAGCTCTGGAGAAAAATCACTCATAAATTCGAGGAATCGAACTAGATTCGATGACATCGAACATAGGTCAAAAAGTGCCTAGCAAACTTTATCAGGAATTTCTGTGTCATCGAACTGACACTCGATGTCATCGAAAGCAATACTCGATGACATCGAACCATGTTCGATGACATCAAACGCAGTCAGATTCTGACAAATATATTATCGTTGGACTTTTTGCCTTTATAAACAGAAGCTTGGTTTTAGTGGTTGCATTGAGAAAAAGAGTGAGCTCTGAGAGAGTTGTTGCTTACCTAACATCCTATACCTTTTTCTCATGGGAGTTCATCATTCAATCCTCTCTGAACTACAATCATTGATATTCAATAGATTGGATTGGAGAATGAACTTCACCATTCAAGGATCCTCCAGCTACCTTCTTAATGGCATATCATTAAGCTGGAATCTCTTGAATGCATAAACTCTAGAATCTCTCTATCTCATAAAAGATCAACATTCATGGAGTAGATTCCACCAAATACCTTGACCCAACCCTAGGTACTTATATTGGAGCATCTTCAAGTGTTGCAGTTCAAGGGAGCTGAAGAATCTCCGCCATCAAGGGAGATCGTCTTCATCAGGCGCTGAATGGGGCTCATCTACTTACAAGTAAGTCATTAGAGTCCAGAGATCCTGTAAATCATTCCTTGTGTAGGATTGGGTCGTGGGTTGTATCTCAAACTTACCAAGCCCTCAGTGGAGGCCTCCGATGGAAGAGTAGGTTTAGGTTCTTTGTGTAGGACCTTGGCTTGTGTGGCCTAAACCTAGGTTCTTTGTGTAGAACTTTGGCTTGTGTGGCCTAAACTTAGGTTCTTTCTGTAGAACCTTGGCCTGTGTGGCCTAAAACTTAGGCCCTTGTGTAGGACCTTGGTCTGTGTGGCCTAAACCCAGGTGCTTTATGTAGGACCTTTGCTCTTGTGTAGGGCATAAACTGTTGAGTCCTTGTGTATGACGATTTCCCTTGTGTAGGCATCCTTAGGAACCTTAGGAACCTTGTGTAGGTCCTAGTGTCAACCTTGTGTAGGTTATAAAGGTTTGAGGTGAACTTGATTTGAAACCTCCGTTAGTGAAATCAGGTACACTCATGGGTTGAGTGTGTTCGCCGGGAGTGGAGTAGGCACATAGCTGACCACTATATATGATTATGTTTGGGATTGCTATTTGCGCACTCATTTGATTATGCTTATCTTGAATGCTTAAAATGATGCATGATTATGCGAACGGTTAGAACTGATAGGAATCACATCGTACACTCTCATAGACTAGTTGCTTAAATTGTTCAACTTGAGTAGTCTATTGTTTGGACCCTCTACTTGGCTTGGAAGCCTGTAGAGTTAAGAATGTTACATCTTGATTAATTGAATATTAGTTCAAGATTAGGGGATTAGGATTTTAAATTGGCATAAATTTTATGAAGTCATATTCACCCCTCTCTAGGACACTTTGACCTATTCCATACTTCTACTACAATAGCAGTCTAAACCGCAATTTCATCAAAGACTACAATTTTACACTTCGTTTCAATGTTATGGCATTCGTTGGAAAACGGATGGTGTATCAGACCAAAATAGCATTGAGTTATGTTTTAGCTATAGTCGTATGAAGCATGATGTGAAGTGGCCATAGCTTCAGGTCTGGGAGTGGGGAAGTGTGTTTCAAAATTTAAACATGTATAAATTAGTTCGGAAGCAGGAGCGGGAGCAAGCTGAAGCACAATTAGAAGAGGGGCCGACACCTAGTTAGAAGGATCTCGCAATTAAACTTTTGCAATCACTCAAACCTTGTGCTGTATGGAGATGACAGACAAGCAGTAGTGCTTGCACCTTGAAGGTGCAGTAAAGACACCCAAATAGCAGGGTTTCTTGCTCCCACGTTTGATGGTCTGTGAATGAAACGAAACATCATCTTGCATTACATCTAGATGGACCCGAGCAATCCTAACAAATTCAAATCATAGAAGTTGGATGTGGATCGTTTCTCTATTTTTGTTTTCAACTGCCAATTTTACTAGCTCTTGGAGTATCTCTACCATATACAACATGAGTAGCAAGTGGAAAATTTCACCACCAATTAGTAGCAAACTGCAGAGAGATGGGCTTAAAAGACCTCGTCATAATGAGTTGGGCAATTCTGGGTAAGTGGTTATGGAGATTCCATACTGAAAATGACCACGTGTGAAGAAATCATTTCATCTAAATATGGGATGACACCGGGCAAATGGGGCACTCCTTCCTCTTTGTATAGAGCCTCATACATCTAGAAGGTGGTTATGCATGTAAAAGAAGAGTTCACGTAAGATGTATCCTATGTGGAAATGGCGTTCGAGTCAGATTTAGGAAGACTTATGGATTAGTGAATCATCAATGCAACATGATTATGCAATGTTATACAATATTTTCCAAATAAAAGATAATGCGGTAGTTAAGACTTTTATGTTAGTGTTGTGCCTCGAAAAAACAATGCTGATGTTTTGGACCATGTTTCATCATAGTGTGACTCATTCATTTGCCTCATTAATATGTGTGGAACTTTAACAAGTGTGATCTACATGGGTTAAAGAGAGGGATTCCCCTAATTGTCCTTAGAAACTTGAGATTGGTTGCAACAAGATCAAGGGAGAGTTGTTAGCCATGGATCTCAATACCTTGTTTGATTACCACGACCGCCAAACAGGTTGTAGGACGAACTTGTGGTTATTCTTTCTGTGGTCATCTTGTGTTTGGGGACTAATAACGAGTTAAGATGGAGATTCTCCACTATTGGGCTCAATGACGAGTTGGTGGCTCGACTCCACATGGGTGTGTGAACATTCATGGACATGGGCTCTTTTACTAGACCGGTTGGATGTTTACATGGGTGGATCACTTCAAGTCTCTAGATCCCAAACTCTCCTCCTCCTCCTCTCTCAATCTTCTCCTCTTTTCTTCACATTATTATCATCAAATCATTCTCTACTTGGTATCAAAGCATAAATCCAGACATTTCGCATCCAACAGATTGAGAGGTGACAAGTCTCCTTGTTGACGTTAGCAGCTGTACAGCTGACGTCAACGTTGTACAGACACATGGACTCCGTTTGAGCTAAAAGTTTACGGGTTTGATAGATCTTGATTTTAAAAGATTTGTCATGATTTTTTCGGAATTTTTTGGACCTCCTTTATGGTATTTTGGGCAAAATAGATAAATTCGAAAATCGGGCCCATCTCTCATTCTTCTTTGATCTGCCTCAAATCGGTAAGCTTTTCTTTGGTTTGTTTGCTTAGGATGGATCAAAATCTTCCTCGCAAGCTACCCATGGAGGATTTTTTTACTTAAGATCAATGTTTGAGAAGTTTTTAACCTCAAACGGACGTGCGGCTGGGCCGTTTTTCACTCGGTTGGGCTTTTTTTGACTGAGTTTCATGGTATTTTGGATGATTTCTATTTGTTTAAGGTTTATCTCTTATTATCTTGAAGGATTGAGTGGGATAGAGTTGTTTGAATCAATCCTTCTTAGCGTAGGGCCTCTCTTGGCATAGGTTTATCTCTCTTGGACTCTCCTATGGCTAATAAAGGGGCCCTCATCTCTTGGCATAGGGTCTCTTGAATCTAACCCCTTGTAGATTACCTCCACTAAATTGAATGATGACAACTATCTTCAATGGGCACAATCTGTAAAAGTATTCTTAAGAGCCCGTGAGAAGTTGTCGTATATTTTGGATGATCCCCCAAGCTCTATAGATGTTACCTACAAGTCTTGGACAAATGAGAATTATCAAGTTATTGCATGGTTGTTGAATAGTATGGATTCCTCGATTAGCTACTCAGTGATGTTTTTATCATCGGCTAAAGGCATTTGGGATATGCTTCATGATCTGTTCTTGTAATCTTAGAATTTTTTATGAGTATTCCAGCTTATTCAAGAAATTGGTCGGTTCCAACAAAACTCTAGATCATTAAAAGATTACCATTTGACGCTTCAGGGTATGTAGGATGAGTTGGATATATATCAGCCTCTTCCTTCCAAATGTAAAGAGGATCATGAACATGCCCATAAGCAGCGGGATGATACTTGTATCATGTAGTTCCTAGCTGGGTTGAATTTCGATTATTTTCATGTTCGAAATCTGGTTGTTATGCAGGATCCTCTTCCCTCATTGACGACAGTTTATGCCATGTGTCAGCGTGCTCCTGTCTCTACTCTTCATTCTCATTCATTTGTGCCACCCGAGCGTTCGTCACATCTTGCTGGCGATCAATCCTCTCTTGGCCATTGGGTACCATCCTTGAGTTTAGGGTGCATTTCTGGTTTTGGTGGTCGTGGTAGAGGCTGTGAGGGAGATCGCAGTTGTAGCGGCCGTAGTCTTCGTAGTCGTGGACGAGGACGTGATGGTTCCCGCATTTGTTCACATTGCAGTGGATCTAATCACATCGTTGATTATTGTTGGCAGATACATGGTCGTCCTACATATGCCGTTGCTTCTGTTGCATCCATAATTGCTCCTGAAACACAATCTTCTACCTCGACGACTGAGCAGTCTACTTCAAGGAAGTCTCTTATCATTTCTCAGGCTGCATATGATGCCCTTATGCGGCTTCACATTCGTGATATTCCTGAGCCATCTCATGCAGATTCGGCCCAGTCAGGTACTGCTCTTCTTGTGTCATCATCTCCTTCCTCTTGAGTTATAGACTCTGGAGCTTCCTCTCATATGACTAGTAAGTCTCAATTCTTTTCTTCTTATTCTCTTTTTCCTCACACTCAGTATGTCACAGTCGCAGATGGAACCCAAACTCCCATATCTAGGATTGGTTTCATCCATCTTTCCTATTCCTTGTCTCTGTCATCAGTCTTGTATGTGCCTCGTTTTCTATTAAACTTATTGTCTGTTAGCTCTCTTACTAAATCATTAAATTGTTCCATTACCTTTTTCCCTTCTTATTGTTTGTTTCAGGACCTACAGAGGAAGAGAGATTGGTGGGGGGCATGAGCAAGGAGGCGTTTATCTTCTCGATGATACACCCGTTGCCGCTTCTAATATCATTTCTCTGGATTTAGAGTCCATGTCTCGGTGGCACTGCCGCTTAGGCCACCCATCAATAGATAGATTGAGAATTTTATTTCCCTCCTTACCTGTCACTAAACCGTTATGTTGTGATATTTGTGAATTGTCTAAACATCATCGTGCTACGTTTCCTCCTAGCTCTTTTGGAAGGAAATCTCAACCTTTTCTTCTGGTTCACTCGGATGTCTGGGGACTAGCTCCGGTTACCTCCACTTTTGGATTTAGATATTTTGTTATGTTTATTGATGATTATTCACGCATGACTTGAATTTATCTTTTGAAATCTAAAAGCGAAGTGTCTAAAACGTTTGCTGCCTTTCTGTCCTTCTTGCAAGAACATGGTATGTTGTTTAAAAAGTCGTGTGCTCGCACGCCTCAATAAAATAGTATTGCAGAACGAAAGAATTGTCATCTTTTTGAAGTTGCTCACACCCTTCTGCTTGGTATGCATCTACCTAAACATTTTTGGGGTGATGCTCTTCTAACTGCTACTTTTCTTATTAATCGTATACCCTCACGTATCCTGTCTTACAAATCTTCATTTATTATATTCTATCCTCATGATAATCCATTTCCTCTACCACCTAAAGTTTTTTGTTACACATGCTTTGTTCAAATTTTGGATGGAAGTAATAATAAATTTAGCCCCAGGGCAATTAAATGTGTCTTTCTAGGGTATACTCGGAGTCAGAAAGAGTATAAATGTTTTGACCCGTTGACTCGCAAGAAATATGTCTCTGTCAATGTAACATTCTTTGAGGATGTTTCTTTTGTCTCGGCTCCAGGCCGATCCCTCTGTGATCCTTTTGCGAGTCAGGGGGAGTATGACTCTGATCCTCTTACTCTTTCCACTAGTGATCATGGAGAAACTCCTATCTCTTGCATTCAGCATCTTGTTGGTGATTTGGGTGAGCCTAAGCCTCTGCGGGTGTATCATCGTCGAGATAAATCTTCACACGCTCAGCCATCCACCCTTCCGCTCACTTTGGATGTTGGCTCAAGTGACTTTCCTACCTCGAGTTTAGATCTTCCCATTGCCTTGCGCAAAGGGTCACGATCTTGTACTCAACACCCCATTAGTAATTTCATTTCATATGATCATCTTTCACCGTCTTTTCAGTCGTTTGCAGCTTCCTTTTCATCACAGACTATTCCTCAATCTCTCTCACATGCTCTTCAAAGTCCTGACTGGACGAAGGCGATAATAGAAGAAATGTCTGCTCTTGAGAAGAATCATACTTGGGACCTTGTGCTACTTCCTTTAGGCCATAAACCTGTTGGATGTCAATGGGTTTATACGATCAAGTTTCTTCCAGAAGGATCCATTGATCGCTATATAGCCCGTCTTGTTACTAAGGGTTACACATAGACTCATGGTGTGGATTACTTTGAGATATTCTCTCCGGTAGCTAAGTTTAATTTGATTCGCGTTGTGATCTCCTTGACCATTAATTTATCGTGGCCCTTGATTCAACTTGATGTTTAGAATGCATTTCTCCATGGGGACCTTGCAGAGGAAGTTTACATGCATCAACCTCCTGGCTTTGTTGCTTCTCACAACCCTGCACTTGTTTGTCGGTTGAAAAAGGCTCTTTATAGACTCAAACAATCCCCACGTGCATGGTTCGAAAAATTTAGTCAGGCTCTCTTAGAGTTCGGCTTTGTTCGTAGTCATGCCGATCATTCTCTTTATATGTCGTCGATCAATGGGTATCATGGTTCTCATTATCTATGTGGATGATATTGTTCTGTCCGGTAGTGATTCTGCAGGAATGAGGGAGGTCAGAATTTTTGAAGACCAAGTTTGAGATCAAGGATAAATTGAAGTTGGTCGCTCATCATCTAAATTGGTCTTGTCACAACGAAAATATGCGCTCGATCTTCTTATGAAGACCGGCATGTTAGGGTGTAAGCCTGCTACCACTCCCATGGATACTTCGCAGAAGCTTCAACTAGATGATGATGCTCTCCTTACTGATCTCGGGATGTATCGACTTGTAAGCCGGCTTATTTACTTAACTATTTCTCGCCCAAATCTCTCATTTGCTGTGGGCATTGTTAGCCAATTCATGCAAGCTCCCCATATTTCTCATCTCACGGCTGTATACCGCATACTTCGGTATCTAGAATCGGCCCTGGGTCTTGGCCTCCGCTTTCTGTTGCATGGTCATCTTCATCTTTCTGGCTATTTCGATGCTGATTGTGCAAGTAGTACTTTTGATCGCCGCTCTACATCCGGCTTCTATACCTTCCTAGGTGGCAATCTTATAACATGGAAGAGCAAAAAGCAACCAGTTATTGCCCGGTCCTCGGCTGAAGCAGAATATCGTGCTATGGCTCATGTGACGTGTGAACTCGTGTGGCTTTGCAACCTTCTCGAAGAACTTGGCTATCATCCTTCGGATCCTATTCCTCTTCACTGTGACAACCAAGTGGCCATCCATATTGCTCGTAACCTGGTTTTTCACGAGCGAACCAAGCATATAGAGGTCGATCGTCACTTTAGTCGAGAAAAAGTAGCTTCTAAGGAAATCGTCACTCATTTTGTTCGATCTGGGGATCAACTTGCTGATGTTCTTACAAAGTCCTTGAGTCGAGATGCTCTTCATCGTGTTCGTGATAAGTTGGACATGATCAACATTTATGCTCCAACTTGAGGGGGAGTATAGAGAATGTTAGTGTATTGTGTATGTGGTTAGTGGCCCTTTTAGTGTAAGTGCATGTGCACACTTCCCTCATCTCCTACGGTGTACTATATGCTTTATTATAATAACATATTATGTGTTAGGGCAAGCAAGCCTAACACAACACCTTTCCCAAACTCCGCTCCTTTTTCTTCTCTCTCAATCTTCTCCTCTTTTCTTCACGTTATTATCATCAAATCATTCTCTACTTCATGTGGGGTCCACCTTAATGTAGGTTATCCATCATATGGGCCACTCATCATCAATGTTTTTTGTCCATCATGTGAGGCCCACCTTTAATGTCCATTGCCCATCTTGTGGAGCCTACCTTTGATATGGACAGTCCATCATGTGGGGAGATGGGAAAGAGAGAAAATATGAAAGTAAAAAGTAGAAAAAGCAATTTTTTTTTAATTACTTATGGCCCATAAGCAAGTTTAAGCTAATAAGATACTTAGAAGGTGGTTATGAAACTAACTTTTGTTAAATGCGTAGCTTATTTGATGCTGTTAGGAAAAGAAAAAAAAAAAAAACTACTTATGGGAGGTGTTTCCATACAGGCCAAACGTCATTTTTTAGTACCTCCACCTGCGTCCTTTGGGCCTTTACCTTGCACCAACTCACTCCTAATCGGTGCAGTTCTAGGTCCTTATTGCACATGACCAAACCAAACTAGGGGTGCATGATGGATGAAATAGTGATCCTTGTAGACACAACTTAGGTTGTAGCACTTTCCTTGGGCTGACTTTTGTTCAACCCTTGGTTTTTTTTTTTTTTCCTTTTCTTTTTGATTTTGTACTTTGATGTTTTGGTTAATGCATTCACCGTTGCCTTTCAATAAATAAATAATATAATATAATTAAATATAATAAGAACAAACAAATAATTATATGATAGTGATCACTATAACAAACACACCTTTTAGAAAAATAAACCCTTTGTGAGGTCATCTTGTAGAAAAGCAACTTTTGTTTTTCATCTTTTGCTTGGTAGTGAAAAGGTATAGCCCCGCATTGCCTTTGTTATGAAAACAGGAGGGTGCAGACTATATTAATAGCTCCTCGACCTTTCTCATTTCTCAAGTCTCCTTTGTTGGGAACCCCTACCTTGCCTTGAGCAAGAATAGGAATAATATAAAATACAAAATATATGATGCATTATGCATATTATATATAAATTTTAAAAGAAGGAAAGAAAGAAAAAGAAGAAGAGAAGTTTGAAATCAAAATTTCATTTTTTTTCCTGTCATTTTTAACCTTTTGCGGTTTTTTCTTTTACACACCCACCCACACCACATGGGTACTCGATCCCATTATCTCAGTGTTGAAACAAAGTCTGTCTACCATGGAGCCTAACCCAACTTTTTGCGGTTAACTGGTCCTTTTTGGACTGTTTTACACATATGGTTTCTTCTCTATCAATTAGGTATCTTTGCAGTGAAAGGTTGCTCTTCGGTGAAAGGTGTCCATTCTGTGACAGTGGGTGCACTGTTTTATGGTGACCACTCATAGTTTTTATATTGATGACAGAGCCTAGAGATCAAACTCAACAACGACTCTGTGTTTCTCCAATTTGGAATTTCTCTGTAACTGGTTATAGTGTCTCATTAGGAGTGTACCCTAAGAGATTATGATTCAGGCATTGCACCCTGGGGGCTGATATTCAATTGAGACCATTTACAGCAATAGCCATCAATCAAACTGCCAGGATAGTCTTACTGGTGCATTTGTTGGCAGTGACAACGTCAACACTATGGATTGATGGTTTGGAACAATAAAATTTCACAACATGTGCAGGTTGATGGTTGAAATGGTTGAGGCTATTATGTTTTTGAACCCACTACATTGATTCTTAGACATTCATAACTGCATGCTTGTTTCCATTCTGATACATTATCACATTATTTCTCATGTAATATTCACTCTTATCTTTATGTTTCTGTGTAGTATTTCCTTGGCTAGGGTGTTTCTAGAGTCCTTGTTCTGTTCAGGGATTGGATTCCTTATTTTTTCGATCCTTGGGGTTTTCTCGCTAGCCGAGGGGCTGGTTGCTGTAATTTTTATTTATTTTTATTTTTTTTCTTGTTTGTGTTTGTTCTTGTTCTTGTTTTTTCTTTGTAGTTATCTTCTTTTTAGCTTTGCCTAATAAAATTTCTCGTCTTTCACAAAAAAAAAAAAGAAGCTTATATGAACACATTATGACAAGTTACATGGAATCTTACAATCTGGAACCTTTTGTTACATTGTGATGCGGATGGGGTAACAAATCTAACACCTGGATGGTAGTATGCTACCCATTGGAAGTCCCTGAATGCTATTTGGTAACCAAATGTCACATCTAAAGAAAAGACAATGTGCAAAGAAGAAACTACAATAACTTGTTTGTTTTAGCACATGTGATTTCCATGGAAATGTTAGAAGGTCAAGAGGTCAAACAATGAGAGTTGTCTCTTGTAAATGTGGAAACCGTTTTGCTCTTATTTTTTGAGGAAGACTGGAAATGGAAATTGATTTCCGCACCTAATTTTGTTTTTGCAAACAAGGGAAAAGAAATCTCTTACCCATGATATTTTATTTCTTTTTCAAAAAATTTAGATGGTAAAATAGAGCTAGAAGCTCCATATATGGTAGGATGATCTCTCTGCAATGCATGAGGTTGGGTGTTATTAGGCCCTATCATGGTTGGATCATGTTTCAAAAATAAAAAAACTATCATTTATTTGTACTTACTATTATTTTTCTATACCTTTTCACATGTAAATAACTGGTTTCAGGCTTCTTGTTGCTGCTGCTGCTGCAAAATTCCTTAAGAGTTCAGATTTTACCAAATAGTGCCTCGAAGAACCAAAATTCCTAGATGGTGCTTCTTAAGAGGAGAATATGTATGTCCTTGTTTTTCTTTCTTTAAAAAGTAGAGAATTGAGAATTGCAGGCCCTACCAAGATTACAGACGAGCCAGAATATGTATGTCCTTGTTTTTCTTTCTTTAAAAAGTAGAGAATTGAGAATTGCAGGCCCTACCAAGATTACAGACGAGCCAAAAATATGGCGGGTCCAATCATAAGGTGAGCCAAATCATAAAGAATAATGTACACCTCTCAGAAACATCCAAATTCAAATGTGGCCCATCTGATGGTTTGATTGGCCAGATTTTGGTTCTTGTGATCACTATGGCGGGGGTGCATATGTTGGATGGGTTGCATTTTATACACATGCCACGTGGGCCCCACAATTCTCAATTTCGCTACTTTTAAAGAAAAAATAGATAAGGGCATTTTGGTAATTTCTCTTCCTTGAAAAGCATCTCCCTGAAATTTCCAATTGTCTAAGCATTAATTGGAAAAATGCAAATTCTTGAGGAATTTTGCACTAAAAATCCCTACTATTTATTTTTACCATTTCACATCTAAATAATTGGTGTTGGGCAAACCGTGGTTGTATGGCATCCAACATGGTCGGTAGGGTCTCCCCATCATGAAAATGGAAAACCTTAAAACTAGGCTGGTCCAACCATCTGGTGGACCAGCTTAATTTCTCTTCCTCGAAAATTCGAACTAACATTTCATCTACAACTAGTTGTGTGTGAGATGTCCTTAATAAAAATATAGTAATCGACTGGGTGCATGCAAATGCAACTGGAACATATAGTTTTCTTATAAATTTTATTGTAAAATATAAATAATTTTAAAATTATTAAAATATTTATTAGGGAAATTCGTTTATATTCCCAAATTTAATTTACTTATTTTTATTACTAATTTAATTAAAAACCACAATAGTACAAACTAGTAGAATTTTTGTTTTATTAAATTTGAAATTCATAAATAAATTACTAAAATAGAATGCAAAGATTTTATAAATTTATTTCATTGTATAAATAACTAATTTTGAAACTATTAAAATACTTTTATAATTAAAATATCTAATTATTCACCATAACAGTACGCACTATAATTAAATATTTAAAATATTGTAACATCCTAGAGAGGTTGTCTCTTTTAAAATATTTTTAAAAAATCAACATTTAAGATGTTACTCAATAAATAAAAATTGGCATCTATTAAGAGGTACCAGAACTTTAAAACATTTATAATTTAAATAATTTCAAAAGACTGCATGCTTAATATTAAAGTCGGGAAATCATAGAGAAACTATAAGCTTATTCTCCATTTTTGTGGGTGGGCGGGCCCCAACGTGATGTGTATGAAATACACTACCCATCGTGTGAGCCCCCTCATGTACCCCATGCCCAATTATCAGGCTGATCCAAAACTCAGGTGGATCAGATCATTCAAAATCATGCTTAAATCATGTGGTGTGGCCCACTTCAGTTTTGGAGCGGCTTGATTTTTGGATTGTCCATTCATCCTGGTGGGACCTGTTTTGTGAACGAATTGGATGTCGTATAAAAAATATGGTACGCTTCACACACAATCTGAATTCAGGCTTTAATGGTGTGTGTCCCCATCCCAGTGGTTCCCTGTGGTGGAATGCATTTTGGGTCATCAATTCATCTTGACGGCATACATTCTGTTAATGGATTGGCTGTCATATGAAAAATACGGTAGGTGTAACCGTGTAACACATTCTGAAAGGATTAAAAGTGGGCTCCCCATCCCAACAATTCCCTGTGGTGTGACTCACATGTGTTAGGGATATATCTTATGGATGGGGTGGAAAAATGAAATTGTAGAATAATCTCTGTAGAAGTGTTTCGGAATTTATATAAATCTAAATTATAATGTTCATGCCTGTGGTACACTTGGATCTAATCTCCTGATGGAAAAAATCAGAGGTTTTTCAGAAGTTTGTTGAGTTCAGCGATGGAAAATGAGTACATATGGCTATATTTATAGGCTATGGCATCCTTTGTAAAACTCTTAATAAATGAAGAAACCTTGAAAGAGTTCGTGTTGGTCCACACGGACTCTTGTAAGTTGATACAAAGTTTCAAACCCATTCCATTAATGTCATACAAATAAGGGAAAGCAACTAAAATAAGAAATCAAGTTACACTTATACAGCTGTGCAAAAGCCTTTTTTCGTTCATATGTTTTGCATGTATCTTGGAAGAAAGAGCTATTGACTGGCTCTGTCATTTGTGGGCCGCAAATTCCAATCGGACCATTATAATGCCTTTGCATCAGGGCCCTAGTTGTCCTGCATCAGTGTAACTTGGTATGCCAGAGCATTTTAGGATATTGTTTGATGGGTTTTAGGTGTGACCATCTCTGCATGTCTTTGTTTGTAACTGGGTCAACATCCCTGCTTGCTTATTTCCATCCCTAAATTCAATTCAGTTATTGTGTTGAGGAAATTAGCTTATTGTAGCCACACGTTTATGCCTTCTGATACCTCTATACATGAAATGAATTAAGAACAACTATCATGCACAAAGCATGCCAACACAAATCTCTCTCTCTCTCTCTCTCTCTCTCATACTTATATACAGGCATACATTGTACAATGTTACCTAAAAACAGTTAATCTGCCTTTTGTGCCTATTAATTTAAAATTGTGCAATTTGTAAACAGTCAAATACCTGTACACATGAATAAATATTTTGCATGCATGACCATGCAACATATGTGCATCTTTCCAGTTTTTGGAGAAGAAATGATTCACAAAACTGAAAATAATGACATTTTAAGCCGTTGAGATAACTTTTTTGAAAGATTGGCCATTGTCAACCAATAGTTCTATGCTAGCAACTTGCATGATTCATTTCTAGGCTTTACATGAATCCTGTTATGCCATTTCAGTTAAACCACAGGCCCTCAGGTCTTTTCTACCTTCACCAACGTCCTTTTGGCATTCCCCTTTTCCCTTTTAGAGCCTTCAACTTGAACTGACTCTTCATATGCACATACATGTGTATAAGCATACTTTGCTTCTATATTCATTGTTGCCATGAACATTGGTTTGAGCTTTCGTGAAGGGAGAGAGAATATCTTGACATGTATTCTTACCACATTTCTTTTCTGAAATTCATTGATTTTGTAATATTTCTTTTGCTTTAGGTTGCACAGGAACCTAGTGAAAGGTTTCTTAAACAACGCCAGTCGAATGCTTCGACCATATGGAGAACTTCATGTAAACCACAAGACAACTTACCCGTTTTGCTGCTGGAAAATTGAAGAACTTGCTTCAAAATGTTCTCTTACATTGCTCGAGTGTGTGATGTTTGAAAAGACGGACTATCCGGGTTATAATAATAAAAGGGGGGACGGACCAAGATGCAATGATCCTTTCCACTTGGGAGAGTGCAGTACTTTCAAGTTTGGAATTGTCGGTACTCGCCACTACAAGAAGAAAGAAATGATGATAGGTTGTGCTCATAAAAAATTCCTCGTAGACATGTCTGGAACCCAAGGCGGCGATCCGAGAATTGTCAATGGAAGCGAGCAGCTGCAAGCATATCATAACATTATAAAAGAGATGTCCGAAACCCAAGATGGCAATCCAGGAAATTTCAGTAGAATTGATCAGCTGCAAAGATATCATACCATGACTATGCAAGGGATGCCCATGACTCAAGCTGTGAATCCTGGAACTCTTGGTAGAAACAATCATCTGCGTGCATATGATCTCATGACTGTGCCCATGATACTTGAAGCACAAAATGGGAACCCAAGAGTTCTCAATAGAAGCGATCATACTCCTTGCATTGGTTATCCACATGCACACAATACCATACCCGTGCAAGCGTTGCCTGAACCCGGACACCATGATCTCGGGGTTTTCGGTAGAAATTACAACTCTCTCAATGCTGGTTACACACCAATGACTTATCCTGTAACGGTCCCATACAGGTCAGTAAGTTCCAGTCATCCCCAACCGGTTAGGATTAGTAGTGAATACTTGAGGATCTTCGATGGTTATCTAAGCCATAAAAAAGAAATGTTTGGAAGGACTGATTATGATTACTGTGGTGTTGCTCAAGAATTTTTGAATAAAGGTTATGAGATCTACATGAATGAACAACAGCCAGGAAGAAATGAGCATCGGTACATACGGTATCTCCAACAACATCATCTGAGTATTTCGAGATCAGAGCAACTGAGCAGAATGTCGCTAAGAACCAATTTCTAGTTGAAATCTAGATGTTCATTCTTTTGGAGAAAATCTAAAATCTTGCTAATACTGATCGCTGATTGTGAAGATGGGAAGTTGTTCGTTTTGTCTGGCAGTGGTTTATATTTTGTAAATGATTGTTTTGGGCAGTTTTGTTTTTGTTGGTGTGTTGTTCTTAAGCATGGAGCTTGTGAATTGTCAAACAATAGCTTATACAGGTTTTTTTATGGGTTTTGAGAACATGCTTGGAATGGAAATTGGAGAACCCTTGATGAATGCCTATTGTTCATTGCATGAATGTCTTACAGTAGTTTATCATTTAAGGTTTGCCCTTTTGTGCAATGAATTTCTCATCACTTGAATGCAGATGGAGCTAAATCATTTATGAGATTTGAGTACTCTGTATATCCTTTCATATGCTTTTCGCACTCGCTAAATGATTCATCTTTGTGATAAGGAGTTCGATTCCCTACTTTCATCATTCCCATTCCCCTCCATTCTTTCCACATACCGTCTTGGTTGCAGACCAATGTCAATGGAGTTCATCGTGCATAATTCTTGTCCATTTTGCATAATTCTGGTAGCCTTGAAGAATGGTTTTCTCACACTTATTAGATCTTCGAGATCTTGTGAAGGCAAATAGCATTCGAATTCAAAATGCTTCTTACCATGTGGCTCTTGTAGACTGCATTAACCAGATTGGTCTTCTTACTCAAGACTGCGCATTCATCGTCACAAAAATTATGGTCCACGGCATGATGTGTCCCCTGTCAACTGTCCTATCAGTAAGTCCATTGCGGTAGATCCCTTCATTATCACCCTCCTAGACAGAAAGAATACTTCCCATAATGTTTTGAAAATATGATTTGAAACTTGAAAACTCGATTCTACTAGAAATTCCATCAAATTGGGTAGACTTCAAGATCGCTGAAAACTCGAAATTAAGAAAAAAAAAAAAAAAAATCTGAAAAATTAAACCCGAAAGAATTCACTGGAAACGGGTTCCAAATGAGTCGACTAGATGGAAATGAGTTCCAAACAAGCTTGATTTCATGAACTCCTACGTTGTTCTCTTTTCTTCTTTCATCATCTCTTAAAATTCTAGGCAGGCTTAAGCCATGTCTGTTTTTTTTTTTTCTTTTCTTTTTTAATCGATAGCTTTAAAATGCATTGAATTCTCTCAAGTCTCACAGAAATGTGGACATGGTACTGTTTTATTCATTAGATATGTGTTGTATATTTAAGACAATCCAGACTGTCCTAATCTTTGGCCTACTGATCTACAGACTGCACTTATCAGCCAATTTTAAGCATCAGGCTTTCCTTGTTGGATTCGGAGTGCTAACCAATTTCTTGTATATGTTCATTCCATGGATAGGAATTGATGGTTAGGATTATCGAGTCAGGGCATTTTTCAGGCTATTATAGGTTAGATCTATTGGATGGATAATGAAGCTTGTGCAAAACTGCAAACTAACACACAATGTGGATTGATCAGGTCTAAGGTATTCAAAATCTTATGCGATACGGGGTCAAAACGGTGACTCCTGAATTATGGAATCATAATGTCCATTACAGGGCTGTAACGGTGGTTACCTCCCATGACGGTCAGATCATAACGGTTTTTTTTTTTTTTAAAAAAAAACAGCTTTTTTATTTCTTCTTTTTTAGTTACAATTTTTCTCATTTTTGGGCACTTTTCTCTTTCAAATTATTTCCTGAACTATTATACTGTAAATTTCGATCACTTTTAACTTGAATTTGAGAATCAAAACAAGTTATTTCAAGAATTTTGGAAGAATGCGAACAAGGCTGTCAGAGTATGCAATGACAAGGGAGCAACAATTAGAGCCGTTTATCATCAAATCCAACCACCTAAAAGAGTGTCATGCATTGTTGGTTCAATATAGCTCAAGATGTGTAGCGGATCTCTTTTCTATTGTGGTTTTTTAGTTGATATTATTGCATGTATGCATTTCATAATCCTAGTTATAGAATTATAATCACTGATTCCAAAATAATTAATAAAAGTCATGTATATACCACAAGTGACAGCATACCACATATAGTTACGAGAGCCCATCCATACATTGGGTTGGTCCGACATTCTACATGATTTCTCAAAAATAAATCTAGTCCACTTAGCAAGTTTTATAGAGCCGTACTCTTTTTTTTTTTGCACATTGTGGCCCACTTGATCGGTGGATCAACCAGATTTTTGGGCCACAGCATCAATATATTGCTGACTTTTGATGGATGGATTGGATCCTAGATTTATCGTGGCATTCGGGCACGTGTGTAGTGTGTATAAAAGCTTTATTGCACAAGCATGTGGGCCCAGTGCATATAAATATTAATGGACCAGGATGGCCCGTTGGGCTTTCGGGGCTGGCCCACTTGAGCTTGGGTTGGAGCATCAGATCCGAGGACAGGGATCAGGCTTAAAATTCAGGCCTTGCAGGATTAGGATTTGGACCATAGGGCAGAACTTGGACCGTGTAGAACAGCCCATTAACACAACGCAAGTCCAGCCCGACCTGGCCCATTAGGGTTTATAAGGGCAATATAAAACATACATAATAAATAAAAATCCTCATTTACTCTTTATGCTATTGCTCCAATTCATTTCATTTCTCTCTCTACTCGAACCAGTCCAACCCTCTGATGTGGGACTATCTTGGCTTGCCATGGGCCCAGCCAGGCTCAAGCTTATGCTAAAACAATGCAAGCCGGGAATGAGCTTAGGCGGGCCTAACTAGGCCGTTAACACCCCTGTAATCCAGGCTCAGGTCTATGTTAGACAATGCCGGCTGGGCTTGGCATGAGCCTAGCTCTGGGGGGCTGTTGACACCCCTTAATTAGAGCTGTACATGCGGCAAAGGAGTCGAGTTTGGCATAGCTCGGATCGGCTCAACCAGTAGCTAACCCCAGGTCAAACTCGGCTCTGCTCAGTTCTTGAGCCTGACTAGCCAGCTCGGCTCAATTTAGTCAACACTTGGCCCACTTTGAGCCGAGTTCGAACTTGTGCGACATTTTTCTAAACACATCAAGTGCATTTTCAATTTCTCACGTAATGCAAAACAGTACAACAATTTACTGGTATTTCATCAAACACTCGACTGGCAGCATCAAAATGTAGATATGAGGATAATTTTATAATGTAAATTATTTATTTATTTTTTTAAATATTTTGTAGTAATTTGTTTCGTATCCATTCTTTCCTTACCACCTCAATCCAACAGAGAATGTATACACTCAAAACAACACTTTGTTGAGTCATTTCATCAAACACTCCGCGAGTAGTGTCAATATCAAAATAATTGAGTCACCAAGTTGATTCGAGTTGAGGTTCGATCCAAGCCGAATCAAGCTTGATCAAACTTAAACTTGGCTAGAAATTTTATCGAGCTCGAAAAAACCTGACTCATTTCGAATCCAATTTCAAGGTGAGCGAGCTGACCTAGCTAACTCGACTGGTGCGGGCTGTAATGATACAAGGGGCTATTCTCTCCTGTAAACGTGCAATTAACTATGATTAGACATTGATGTCCAAAACTCCAGTGATAGTTTAACACCATATAAAAAGTGGTGATGACCTTTCCTTTTAAAATTTTTTTTTTTTTTTTAAAGGTTTGCTTGTTAGTACACCCATGTCAGTACGCACACTCCATGTTAGCCACCCCCACTAGGGATCGATACCAAGACCTCAAGGGCCTGTTTGGCCGGACCGATCCCACGGTCTTAGGTGGGATGGGATTCAAAAAACATCATTATTACCCATGGCAGGGACTGTTCCCTGTTACCGTGGGATAAGCTTAATTCCCTTTTTAGTTGGTAATATAGTGGTACATTGAAATGATATACCCACCATCATTTGAAACTATTGACAATAACACACATTAGTTATATCTAAACTGTTCATTTGTTTTGTAACTTCATTCTATAGCATGGGCCTAAAAATGAGGCAGATCCAAAACTTATGTGGCCCCAAAGAAGTTTTCAACAGTAAATATTCAATCCCCATTGCTTTCTATGGTGGGGTCCACTTGAGCTTTAGATCTACCTGGATTTTTGGCTCATGCTCTAAAATGATCTCAAAAAATGGGTGGACGGTGTGGATATAGCCCACACATCATGGTGGGACCTACACAACTTGCTAACATTGAGTGATATTAGCACGGGACCGATACAATTCCATCCAGCCAAATTCCAAGCTTCTCCACTCTTCCCAAACATGGGGTGGAATTGGCACGGGACCAGATGCAATTCCATCCCACCTTAGACCATCTAATCCAGCCGGCCAAACAGGCCCAAGTGTTGAAACGAGGTATCTTCACTCAGTCTGCCAGTTGAGCTATGGATCTGAGTGTAGTGGTGATGACTATTTAACGGTACACATGACGTAGTTGTACCGAAATCCAGACCGTCTAAACTAGAGCATCACAATCCAAAATTTACTTAGTTTGGAGCACTCACTATCTTACTTGTGGCCCTAAAATGAGCTGGCAAAACGGATGGACAGTGTGGATACATCACAGTGGGCCCCACAGTGCCCAACACTACCTAGCTGGATGGTGCTGGGCCATCAACCAATCCGCTTCTCCCTCCATGCGGATGCATAGACACGTGGCACACAACCATAAATGCACATCACCCTAGAGCTGCAAAATCGTGGCATCCATCCAAAAAAATAAATCAGATTCATCAAGCAATTCTAGCCACTGATTAACGATCACTCGTATGATGAATTTGGGTTTCCATCCATCCACACAATGGCAGCTAATCAGGCAGTTATGATCATCCATTCGGTGCACTTCTAGGGTTATGCATGATACACAATGGGCCTCACCATCTGGACGGTCTGGATTGAAGTATAGACATGATACTTACATAGCAATTACGTGCATGAGCATGGATGGATGGTACATACTACCTAATCTTTACTCGACCCAAATCAGTATTTACTAATAATAAATTAATTAAAATGAGAAATGCTCCAGTGCTCTCAGAGCACTATAACTTATAGTAGTCCAAGTTGTATTGGGACACTTAGACAACCCAATCGCTTAATCTAGGCCGTACATTAGGTCCGCCACAGATTTTATGGGCCACCATTTAAATATCTTAATAATCTGACAGGTATACCTATCTGAACTTTATATTTTATTTTGGACGGTCCAGATCATTTACACAAACATAGGTCCAATCAATATTTTGATCCATCTATTTACTGGAGCCCATCATAGATTGCTTATGATTCTAAAGAGTCACTTTTGTCAGGCAATCCTAACCATGCCATCCATGGCTCGGAAAAAGGATGGCTACAAAATAAGGACAAATCAGGGGTGGATTGGATCATCCGATCAGTGTGATTTTTGCATGGTGGCCCATACTATATGTTCTGGAATTAATAGACGGTTCAGATCGATCGATTGGACTGTCCAAGTAACAAATGCAACTAGGAGCACTGGAGCCTATCTCAAATAAAAATACATTTCAAAAAAATTAAAATCAATTAGCTGTACCGTAAGCCTACAGTACAACGCGTCGTATAAATCATTTGCTCTTCTTCTGCTGCTTTCTAGAATACACCATCCCTCGAATTCCGTCGGGATCCGCAGCAAACCCAAGCGCCCTATAGAAGCCCACTACCTTTGGCTCCGCGTACAGTGCGATGTTTGGGATTCCCATCTCTCGCAGCTGGTCGACGAGCCTCTCCATCACGGCCTTCCCCAATCCGAACCCTTGGTAGGAGGGGTCCACCACGACGTCCCAGATGATCGCGTTGAATACGCCGTCGCCCGTCGCGCGTGCGAATGCAACAGGCTTCTGTGTCTTGGAGTGCTCGATCCAGAGAAGAGAGGGCGTGTGTTGGAGGGCGGTGAGGATCTTGGCCGGGTCCCTGCGGGGGAACCCGACACGAACGAAGACGGTGTTGAGATCGTCGAGGTTGAGGGAAGAGAAGGAACGGTGGAGATTGAATCCGCGGGAGGCGAGGTCGGAGTCTGAGATGGAGAATTTCGATGAGATTGAGAGGCGTTTGGGAGAGAAGGGGGATTTGAGAGGGAGAGAGGAAGAGATGATGCCTTGGAAAAGCATTTTCTGAGAGAAAGATGGAGAGAGATGGGGTTTTGGATGGGAGGTTGTTATTTGATACTCTGTAGAGTAAGATGCTTGATACGCAGGAGCCAGAAATTTTTTTTATTTAAATCAAGTCACGGTCCGAAAATTGGATTGGGTAAACAATGCTGGCCTCTTGTTCGTGGATGGATGCGGCTTCGGTGGATGCCTGACTGTGGGACCCACCGTGATGTATGTACTTTAGTGCATGATAACAAAAATGAAGTAGATCCAAAACTCCATTGGACCACACCACAGGAAACAGTGAATATTGATTACCCACCATTAGAAACTTCTCAGGGACCACCGGAATGTTTATTTTCCATTCAACCCTTATGAGTCATCACACGTCGAAAAGAAAGTGGCACACGATGGAGGAATCATGGATTTAAGATCAGAACATCTATAGGTGTATGAAAGTTAAAATGTTGGGGTTCTTTTTGACTGTAGACACAACCTTTTACCTATTTCACCCGCATCGACCGACCACAAAACTTACATACGAAAGTAGACTCCTCTTTGTGCGGACAACATATTTCGGACAAAACTAACCCTCCTTTTTTACCTGCTTCTTACCTGAACCTGAGCATAACCAAGGGGTATTTTCGTCCGCCCGTACCCTAAAAATCCTCTTCTGCCTGTCCACCCGTCCGGTAAAGCTCCTGCAGTCAGTCAGTGCAAATTATGGATGGTGGCCCATGAAAAGTGGATCCAACTTAATAGGATGGCTGAACCCATGGTATAATAGTATCTGTATATAAGAATAAAGTATGTAATTACTATTCATCTACTTGCCATCTTAGCTTAGCTGGTAGAACACATGGCTTTTAATCATGTGGTTGATACATGAGGTGACCTCAAAATCTAAATGGTCCACTGATGCGGCACCCCATGAAACCCCAAGGGGTAACTTTGGGTCTTATCCAAATTTTTAGTGGGCAATAGCAAAGGGAAACATTTACCTCCCTTAAATTTTCTCTCTTTGCTATGGCTTATCAATTTTTTACATAAAGCTAAAAGTTAGGCCTTCGAGGTTTCATGGGGTACGGCATCACATGGACCATTCAAAATTTGGACCCATGATATGTGTGCAAAGGTGCACATGGGAATCGGTTCTCACGTTAACTTGTGAGAACGGGTTCGATTTGAGTTGGGTTCGATCCAAGTCGAGTCAAGCTCGGGCAAGCTTGAACTCGGTTTGAAAATTTTTCTAGCTAAAAAAATCAACTTAACTCAGCTCAAACTCAGTTTCGAATTGAGTCGAATCGAGCCTTTTCGAGTCGAGTCGAGCGAGCTAACTAAGCTAACTCGGTTCGTGTACAACCCTACCTAAAACTCACTAAGTCTGACAAAGACTAATTACGTTAGCTAAGTTACTACGGTGGTCATTTCATAATCGTTGTATGCATGATCAAAGAGGGCTTGTTGTATTATGGGAGTAATTTACCTGCAACCCATTGGTGATCTTTAATCTGAGAAGAGGAGGCAAATCACACTTTAAGGACTATATGTCTAATACGTGCTTCAATCTGATTGAATCAATTTTCTATTTTTATTTTTTAGTATTCAAATTATTATTTTAGAATTTTTTTCAACAATCTTAAAGCGTGATTTTGTAACATAGATATTGAATTTGTTGCATCAATCATGCTGATGAATTAGGACTTAATACAGTTTGATTGGTTTGATGACACTAATTTTACCAGATGGCAAGATAAGTTGAAATTCCTTCTTACTTCCCTGAAGATATGTCACACCTCGGTTTTCAAAACCCGAGTATAGAAGTCATTTCCTAAAAACCCGAATGTTAATGATCAACTATTTGACAACATTTCAAAATCAGAGTGCGATAGCATAACCAAGCATAAATTATATCATAAAACCAAATATCAAGATTTTGGCCCACCTAGTTGGGGACCTTAATTACAACATTCATAAGTTTTAGTGCACTAATACAAACTATAAGAAAAATACTACATATACTGATTAAGTCTATAATATTCAGCTGCCTCCTGCTGCGGCTCTCCTCCGTATTATCCATCCTTTGATCCGACTGTCATGACCTCAGGATCTGCGCCGCAATCACCTCCGTCTATACCTGCATACTCTGTACGATTGAATATTCGATGGATGAGGGGCCAACTCAGTGTGAACTCCCCTCAAGATTACACACCACCGCCTTAGGCAAGTATAGTTTAAAGGTATAACAAGATATACAAAACAATACGAAGATGCAGTTTTAATTAATGCATGGATGTATGAGTGCACATCAACTGGGGATGCTCATCCAGTTGGCTTTTGGGTGAAACCCATGCATGTGGCCAGTCACCAGTGAAAGTACATAGTACATGCATAGTGACAAACTCACCGAAAGTGGGTCGATTGTCGATGGTCTGGAAGCTAGCGAAACGATACCACGATTAGGGGCACGTGCTACAACATCAAGAATTAGCCACTCGTCATCGCTCGAATGTTATGAATGCATGATTAGCCAATCCTTTATTATTCTAATTACAACCAGCCAATTTAAATAAACTCAAAGGTCACTACGGGGGGTACGTCACCTAGCGTAGGCCAACAGATCGGGCATAGTATCTCATTCCTACCATCATCAGCTCATAAGGTTCTCTCACCTTAGGATGTTTAATGAATGTCCATTGACCAATGACCAATCAATTTCAATATGTGGGGCTTAACATCGCACAGTTATATGGGGATAAACCATCGAAGACACACATGTCAAATATCAAATCATGGGACAAATACAAAAACAAAGCAATAAGAGGTCGCATGAATTAAATACCAAATCAAAACGGCAAAGAGGTTGCGTAGGGCAATGTTAAAATCAGGGCGGTAAAGAATTCATCCCTAAGGCCATGTAGGCGAAACAACCCATGGATGATAAACCCACATTAATATTTCACCACCAAAGGTAACCTCCAAGTCAAGGGTACCTTTCTAGCACATTTTGTATTGTTACACCCTAAGTGTTGGCTCACACACATAAGTAGAGTTTTTCCACTAGTTGATGTAGTGAATTGGATTTTATAAGCGACTTACAACAATTCATGTGAAAGCATATAATTATAGCATAGCCGACATATGTTTAGCATTTGATATGGCATGAATTATCAATTGAAATTTAAATAAAAGCTATTATATGAGTAACTATTGCATGCTATCATAGTTCACAATTATCAACTATAAATCAAATACAAGTCATGTCTTAAGATTTTATAACTAATGTGAGAGATCGCATGCCATGAGATCACATTTGTAAATCTGATAAAAACTAATGCTTGAACTAATTTGGAAATGAAAAGCTTATGGGGAAGAAGTCATCACCTTTGGGGCCTTGTTTGCTTGTTAGCATTGCCGTAAGGTGCACACGCTCTTAGGGTCAGGTCCTTCCCTAAAGTTTTCAATAGAGTTAGGTTCAAGTCTTGTTTCGTATGTGGTTTAAGTTTCACTCCCAAGTTAGGATCGGGTTCTAGTTTTCATTTCACAGCTTAGGTAATTGACATTCAAAACTTTTACTAAGAGTGGGAGGGTGTTGTACCCTCTATCTTGAGGTGAAGTGGTTGGGTCCAACTGACTTAAGTGAATGTCAACCCAAATTAGAACTACCCTAAGAAAGGTATGTTGCTGCCCTACTGACAGTTCAAACCTGAGTAGGCAGGGACTTAGTGAGTCACCTGAGTTAATAGATGTGTTAGAGATGAGTGGACTGAGTTCGTTGAGTCGGCCCATCCCTAGTGGACTCGGTTTGAGTCATCACACCTATAGCCATCCTCTTCAATGGTTGTATGGCGGGATGAGCCAATTCGAGTTGGTATGGACCCGAACTCAGGATACGGTCTGCAGCATTAAGGCCCATGAACCGTGGAAGATGGCACTCCATTTGGTGGTAGGATTTGGGACTGAGTTCGGACTCGACTCAGTCTAGGAGTCATTGGAACAAATGGGTTTTGCCTACACCTAATGAAAGGGTTTTTCTTTCAAACTCGGTTGCACCATCCCCAATGTAAGGCTCATATCCTAGTCCGTACTATTCCAAAGACTTCCGCGATCCTTCCTATCGAATTTCAACAATCTGTGACCTTTAATCGACATTTGCACTCTACCCAAAGTTGTATCCCGTAGATTTGAGTCGGCTTAATCCGAGACTTGTACCATTGCGACCAGACCATCACCACGGTTCCGACACTGTACCCTGGCCAAAAGATGTGGGCCCGCGTTTATTTCAAAGAAACGTCATGCATTTGCAATCCCAAGAGAATCTCTACAACCTATCCCATCAATCAATCAATCAAAGTACACACCCATGCTTTCTTTCTCCCCAAGTTAAGTAACCTTCCAAGTCAACTCTCTCTCTCTCTCTCTCTTACACACCCATACATGTCAAGTGTTACATCACCTCACATCCATCACTCCATCACCCATCACCTCCCTTACAACCCTCTCTCTCTCTCTCCCTCATTTCCTAACACAAATCCAAGCAACAAAAATCCCAAGCAAAGTGGTGGACGTCCATGGTTTTTCAAGAGAGAAAGTGAGATGTGTGTAGCCCACTTCCCACCCCAAAGTCCTTCATCCTAGACATTCACTTCACATCACCCTCCATCAAAGTGAAGCACAAGCAGCTTGGCTTTTCATTGGACCAAGAAGATCGAACGGTGGGTGCTTTATAGGTTAGATTTTTCATGTTTTGATGATGGGCCAAGTGAGGCCTATCGATTGATGGTATGGATCTCACTTTGGACCCTAGGTGTGGCCGATGGCCCACTTTGATTCTCATAATCGTTCCATGATGGGGCCATTCTCCATGGACCCCATCATGATATTTACTTTCTAGTTTGAAAGAGGTCATCTAGACCGTCCATTTTGGGTGGAGAAGGAATCTCCACCGTTAATCTTTGATTTGGTGGGCCCACATGTATTGGGAACCACTTGATGTATGATTGAATGCAAGGGAGGGCCCATAGTGTCGGGGTCCCTCCATCACATGTGTCTATTTCTTTCTCTCTCTCTCTCTCTCTTTCTTTCCTTTTCATCAAAGGGACCTCACCTTGATGTGGGTCTTGTGGGTCTCATGAACACCATCCAACCATTTGGTGGCCTACCATGGTAGCATGTATGTGGGTGGGGCCCACCTTAAATATATGTGTTATATGCAGGACGCTGGACGTTGCCAACAAGTGAAATGTGAGTTGACAGTGGGTGTATTGAAGGCAGCAAGACAAAAAAAAAAAAATTTAATTTTTGGGAAGGGCTGTCCATGTAGGCCCCACCTTGATATATCAATCCAATCCACGCTACCCATTTCATTTCTCAGCTCAATTTAGGTGTTGAGCTGAAAAATGAAGCCAATCTGACTTTCTGGCGGGCCATAGCTTAGAAAACAGTATTTTCTACTGTTGAAATCCACCCTGATGTTCTGTACCCCGAAACATAGTCAATATTGGGCTTGTTTGGCTTATCTTGAGTCATAAAAAACAATGGTTGGTTTGAATTTTTCTGACGTGGACCCCACCTATGAAAAACCGCATAAAAATCATTAAAAAAAATATATGCAGTAGCCCTGCTGCCGCTGACGTCCAGAGTACGTGCAGCAGGGTGTTGCTGCACTGCTGTGACGTGCGAGGGCAGGGACATGGGTCCCATACGTGGGCCCCCATAAAAATCAGCCCTATACTCAGCTCAGGTGACCCAAACGGCAGGGAATGGTGGGACTGAGCGTCTGCCATTAAGACCCTGTGTGGGTCCCAAAAGTTTTGGATCATTGTGAAAGTTGTTCTTCCTTTTCATCCAGGTCCGTATGACCTTATCAATAGATTGGATGGGAAATAAACATTATGGTGGGCCCCACGTGGGACCCACATGTGGAGAGGATTGGCTGGTGAACGTTTACACCAGCTATATACCTGCTGTGTTGACGTCCCAAGTTAAGTGGGTCTAATCATGAGGTATGTGTTCATCCAGGCCGTTCGGCCATGGACCCCACCTGATGTGTGCGCTATCCACACACATGGGTCCCATATACATGATGTATATGTTTCATATCTACCGTCCACCATCCAGCTATGGACGGTGGAGCCCATTGATGCAAGTGTTTTACCCCTCGCCGTCCACCCATTTTCTCATCCACTTTGGCTGTCCATCTGGACTGTGGATCACAATATGATATATGTGTTTCATCTAAGCCATCCATCTGGTGGGACCCACCTCAATGTATTTATTTTGCATCCACACCATTCATTCGGACATGCTGCGTGGATTGACCATGATGTATGTGCTTTGTAGCAACATCGTCCATCTATTTTGGGGGATGGTGGGCCCCTTGATGCATGCATTCTATACCCAGTCGTCCATTTGTTTTGTCATAGGACGGGCAGGGCCCACCTTGAGATGTGTCGTATATTCACACCGTCCATCCACGTGGCCCCCACGTGATGTATGTGTTTGATCCAAGTGGCCCATTGTGATGTATTAGGGCCTGTGGGTTAAGGCCCATTGTGATATATTTGGGGCCCATGGGTTAAGGCCCATTGTGATGTATTAAGGCCCATGGGTTGAGGCCCAATGGGATGTTTATAAGGCCCATTGCAATGTGTAATTCCACCATGGTTTGTAATGATGTTTAGGGTGAGTCATGCCTTGGGAGCAATGTTGGTTTGACGTCCACATTGTAAGAATAATGTTGGTTAAATGTCCTCATGATAACTCTCCCTAGGGCCCATTGATAGGCCCATACTTGTTGTGTGTAGGCCATCAAGGCCCATCTTCGTTATGAGGATAGTTCATCACCATATAAAAGCTTAGTATAACTCCATGATTCATGCCTATATGCATCATATGTATGCCTGATATGAGAAATGTTTGATTATAGCATACGTCATTGGGCAGACTATTTATGGGACTCCTTATGAGACGAAGTGCCCACATTATCGCGCCATATGCACAGGATTGCTGCATGACTAGATAGTGTGACTCATGCATCTTGCATATATGTAACTTGATCATTGTACGCCCTAACAATATCAGTCGTGGCCTCCACAAGCACATTGTGGATGGCTAAATGGGACATCGAAAATACTTAATTCTAGCACTGTGGGTACTTAGGATGTCCTTAATTGGGTGAAAATCTCGGAATCTCCGAGGTCGGGAAGTGCCCTAACGTCTGCAGGCCGAGTGAAACATGAGCGCCCGAGTGCCAATACCAGTGGGCCGCGTCTCCCACTATGTTGTAGTTGGTTGGGAGGGGGTGTGGCCTTATCCACCCGAGTGAGGGGGCTATAAGCTAAGTTGAGTTTGACCACTCGTAAATGGGTCCGCTATCGACGAGCCGAGTAGGTATTGGTAGATCTGGTTAGGCGGATAGTGAGGTCTCTTTCACTCATGGGCTATGCGACTAGGGGGCGGTCGGTGTGGAGTGTAATAACCCGGTGATTTTTAGAGAGCAACCGTCTTGATATGTGGACTTATTGAGCGAAATTACATATTCATTCATTCATTCATCACTATCCACTTGGTGGTGGTGCGTAACTATTTATTACGTGTACCTTTGCATGATCGGGATTTCGGTTGGGCGCGCGACTAACTTGAGATCGGGAGTTTACCACATTGAGTCGACTATCCAAATTTAGGTATGGGACTAGTTTGGATAGAAGTCCCTTGTGGTGAACTCCGTAAACTGCGATACTACGTACTATCATCCCGACTTCACATTCCAAAGATGGTCATTACATTCGCACCGCATTTCGCATTGTCTGCAGCATTTAACATTTTGGGTTATTATGTTTTTGCACTTATATGGCTTAAACGGACTTAGCATGATTTGCATATTCATTGCATCATCAAAACCGATATTTGGCTTCCACATTTGCATAGTCGATCCGCATTGCGTATGCTGTTATTGAATGATTCATGGACTTACCAATATCTTTTCGCTTACTCGATATCGTATGATTCATGATCTTGTTAGTATTTCGCTTATCCCGATGATGTTTGATTTATGAGCTTTATTGTATACTTGACACTTACCTAACACACACTTTCACCACCCTCTAAGCTTTCTATAAGCATGCACGATAGATGCGTGCAAGTGGCGTTAGGTTGCGGTAGCATTGAGCTTGGAGCATGTGGCTATCTTTCGAGCTTCGATTTCGATATATGTATTTCTCTTTCGATTGTATTCAAATGTTTATAGTAGTGGATATATGATGATGATGTTGCCTTTGTGATTTGGGTAAACTTGTGGTTATGCTTCTTACGAGATAAATGTACGTCGAAAATCCTCATTGTAGGATCCTAGGATCGGAAACTAGTAACTGGGCATTGGAAGCCGAGAATGGGGTACTACACCTAATGAAAGGGTTTTTCTTTCAAACTCGGTTGCACCATCCCGAGTCATCCTTGTTGCACTACACTGGTTGGACTCCCAGCCGTGTTTCAAGGACGTCCCAGGGTCACACACGTTGCTATGACCCGATGGGTTGAAGAGTTTGCTCGACAGGCGTCTTTCCCCCATGGCCGCTAACTCTCATCAATGCAAGTCGTGGGGTGAAGGTAATGGGTGGACTCACTTAACCAACATAGAGATGGGGTGCTTGGGCATTACCTGGGCTGCTCCAAGTGCCCGTTGAGTCGACTCAGTGCCTTACACAGTTGCTGCAATGGATTGGATGACACCACACCTGTGGATATTGCCTCTTCCTGTTAGGATTATATGTTATCAAACGAGTCAATTTAAGACTGAGTTGTCTTAGAATCGTCACCTGGTAGAAATGGTCTAGCACTTGAATCTAGAAGAGGAGTGGCTGAAGTGAGTCTTTCTACAACTCAGCCCTTCTTTTTTCATGATCGGACCATCCGATCTCTGAGTGACTATGGTTGATGGGCCCAGGCCACGGGCTCCTTCTGAGTTTCCGTGAGAGATCCGGACTTCAGGAACCAGGTGGAGCAACGCCCTATTACCTCGAAGTGAACTCGGAACTGGTCGAGTCAACTCGATGGGTTACTATACTCGACAGCCCCCTTCTTCAATGGCTGAGAGAATCGACCCACAGATAGTAACATCCCGAAATTTCACGGCTAGAGTTTATACTCGTGCTCGAGAAAATCGGGTGTTAATAATATATAAATTAGATGCTTTGAAATCGCACCATATTTTTTTTTTTCATTTGGATTACATTCAGATACATTCATGAAGGTACTCATTCACGAGAATAAAATCAATTGCATTGATTATATTTCATCAGAGTAAAAAGAATAATCAAATGCCCTCTCAATGGGAGCTTATTATATTTATCGAGTTTGTAGCGAAGGTATAAAATTAGATAAATAAACTATCTTCGTATTCTTTCGGTGTTGTCTTCTAGGGAGAGATGGTCCTCTAAGTCTTCAATCTGTTCATTACCTGCATCATCTGTATGGTTGGGAGAGTGTCAATGCCCTACTCATAGTGATGGTTATCCTTTAAGATTAACAGTAATTCAAGAGAGTTATAAAAATAATGTAAAGATTCTGATACGTCAAGTACTCCACAGCTGCAAGAGGTATCAATGCATAAGTAATCTATATGAGATGCATGTTTAGCAAAGCATATGCGGTGTATTACACTTAGCGATTGTCACAATATAGAACACGATTATAGTTATCCGACTCGCCCCGCATCTCATACTATGGAGATTCACCGGTGTGTCCCACGCTTAACATAGTTTTACGCGGTTACCCCAAGACAAACACAACACATGCTTGAAAGAATTACGTGACACGATTTGTTCATGTAATCTATTTGTGACATCCAATCCTAAAAGTGATGTAACACGCATTGCGGATTACTTACATCAATTTGTGCACTACTACCCATGAAACATCGATTTACGTGTCACCCCAGGGGTTGCTACTGAAAGCGCATTATGTCCATGGTATTTAATCGATCGCTAGAAGGGGGCCGGGATTCCCAATATAGTACTTGCACTTACAGAAAGTACAAACTGAATCATGAAAGTTTTGGAGTATCAAGACACATACCCAAGCCTTTTGAAAATAGATAGCACAAGGCCAATATAAAGAGGAGTGACTATGGTTAACTAAAATAGTGGCAATGACAATCATCACAAATAGAAGAGCGGCAATGGCCGGTTCTTTAATAAGAAGGGTGGCAATGGCCAACTTCATAATTCGAAGAGGGACAACCGTCAATTCTTGAATGCAGAGAGTGGCAGAGCCAAATCAATAAACATCGTAAGGCAAGGGCAAGGCTTGTACCCATGGCTCCACATAAATTCAAAAAGATTTATTTGTAAGCAACATTATACTATAATATAAAAAGGTGCATAATTGATGGTGAAACATATAATAGCATGGAAGATTCAAAGTGATATATAAAAGGCAAGATAAAATACATGAAAGCATGAAAGGGCATGATAAAATTATCAACTTAAATTAGCGTAAGTATAAGGGATAAAACCCTCACCTGAAGCTTAACTCAAATTGAATGATTAGCTTAATTTAACCTCATTGGTTCTCAATGTTAAGAAAGGAAAAGAGGAAGGATTCTAGCTGTAGAAAAGGGTGGGCGACCTACCTCAGATCTTAACTCGTGGTGTAGCGAGTCACTCGCTCGAGCAGGGCCGACTGCCAACGACCACTCTCTCTCTCCCTCTCTCTTCTTCTCTTTCATCTCTTTTCTTCTCTTCCTTTTCTTTCCTTTCTCTTTTCTCTTTTCTTTTCTTTTCTTTCGGTCGGCAGATGGTCTGGACGGACCAGGCACCTCCCCTTTTTCCGTGGAGTGTTGCTCTCGGCCGAGCACTTTCTCTCTCTCGTTGTATCTTCCCGGCGTTAGGGTGAGGTGCTCTTTATAGGGCGTGAGATGTTGCTAGGTCGGCTAACCTCCTTGCACCGAACTATTTACGCAGCAGAGAAGGTTTGGGAACTCCTTACGCAGAACCCTGTTTTACGAATCAGAAAACGGACGCGTAAGTTCCAGACCTTCACATCTTTCTTCGTCAAGCTGTTGCAAGATTGATCTGTTGATGATCTGAACAGATTGGATCGGTATTTCAGCGTCGATCGGTCCACCAGAACAAAGCTTTTGGTCGTCCGATCTTAATATTACGAATCCGATTTCGCAGCGGAAAGGTGCGCGAGATATGTGAACGCCGATCCGTTTAGACTCCTCTCCCGTTGCTGATGACGTGAAGAGATCCGAAATCCCTCTATAATCATTTTGAATGGATCGGATCATGCTCGTGATGTCGGTTGCAACTTCCTCATGCGGAAGAATCTCGACAGCGCCCTACCTTCTTGGTGTTGTTGCGTCGGTTTTCCAACAGAGTCCATCCGGTGAAAGGAATTGCGAAAGGACCAATGGTTTTTGGTCGGTTTCATAATTACGACCAGGTGGACGGTCCAGATTCTTCCCTCACGGTCGTGATGGGTCACAGGCTTCGCAATCGAGCGTTGTCAGCTTGAAACATGCGGCGCCTAGGCCCCTTGCGAATGCTGTTGCGGTCATGTGTGCCTGCATGGGTGCACGGGGCTAGCGAGGTTTTGATAAGACCGAGCTCCTCTACAGTATGGACGGTTTGGATTATCCTATCGGATGGTGATGGTGGGCCACAGCAGTACTCAAAACGGACGCTGTCCGTCCGCAGGAAGGAAGCAAGAAGGAGCCTTCCTTCTTCGGCATTCCATCGGGTCAAACTAGGTACAGTGCATGGCGGGTGCACGCTCACTGTCTGCCCTCTCGACATATGTGGGCCCACAACGATGTTTGGAGAAATCTACACTGTCCATTCGTTTCTCCATCTAATTTAAGGGGTTGAGTCCAAAATTGAAGCATATCTAAAGATCAGGTGGTCCCAAAATCAATGGTTACAAGATTTTTCCTAAATTTGGGCCACTTTTATAATGATCTAATGGTTGATATTTGATATGTTCGGTTAATTTATGATGATTAATCTTGATATACCGTTTTACATGAACCGGATCATGGGAACCCTGTGATTTATAATTTGGCCTAGGTTAATGGCACTTTCGTAATTATTGTCAATCTAAGAGCTTTACGAAATCTAATGGTTGTGGCCACTTTTCTCGATTTACTTTAAAGGAATGTACATGTACTAATCTACGTGATTAATGGTTGGATGACCTGATTTATAAATGGTAGCTATTCTCGAAGGTTAGATTCACTAATTTAATTAAGAGAAGTACAGAAGTCAAGTCTCATGATGGATAGTCCGGTCTTTAAAATTAACGGTTAGATGACTTGATCTATGAATGTAGATAACTCCCCATGGTTAGATTCGTGTCAGGAAATAGATGTAAAGTTAAGTTGGTTAGATTAACATCGTACACATGTCCATCTTAAGTTAAATTTTATGGTAACACTCGAGAGCTTTCGATAATCAGGTATTGAAAAGTTCGGGGTGTTACACAGACTCTCCTTCTTTCCCCTTTCCTCTTATCTCTTTCTCCCTTCTGAAACTCCTAAACCTCTTAGCTACTGAGTTCACCCCGACTCGACCTGAGTCGAGTTAACTCGAATAGCCTGGTGCAGTGCGGCACCGAAGCTAATGCCGATGTTCTCTCTCTCTCTCTCTCTCTCTCTCTCTCTCTCTCTCTCTCCCCCCCCCTATTTTCTCTCCTATTTCCTCTCCCTCTCTCCCTCCTTTTCTTCTTGATTAGTTGGTGAGAATCTTGAGGCGGACAACCCACCTTTATAGGGCTGAAGCACGTGTGAATGGCCATCCAATGGTCAAGATAAATGGTCGTGTGCACATCCCCCACTCCTTATCTTGGTTGCATGTGGGGAAAATCCATCACAGGGGATGGATTCTACTCACCGTGGCCCACTAGAAAAGTATTTTGGATCAGCGAGTGGGGCTCATGCCATTTTAGTGGGTTCCTTGGCTTAACAGGGAAGATGATGGGGCCATTAATGGCCAATTTTTATCTATGGCTTAAACAGACGATCTGGTCCGTTTTGACGGGTTAGATGGTGTCACTGATCACTGCGGGGTCCACTTTTCCCGACATCCATCGCCATTTTGCCCATCTAGTGAGATTTTCTGCCAACTGCACCTTCTCACGAGATGAGGAATCCTCTCCTAGAAGAGAGGTCACTGCCCTAAAGGGGAAGGCAGAGATTTTTCCACGTGGCACAATGAGAGGCCCGGATTGCGCCAGCGAAATTTTCTGAAACGGAATGCCTACCCGTCCTTTCCATCCCGCAGACAAGTGCCTGCCCATTTTTGGCACCGAGAGGAGCGCTGAGATGCGCCCTCAACAGACGGCCGAGATAGAAGGCGTGGCGTTATCTCAGATTTCCAAGCTGGCAGATCCAAAATCAGGAGCGGATCCTTCGTCCAAATGTATGGCGTACATGGTTTGATCGTGCCATTGTTTTCGTGCATGCACACATGCATGGAGGCCAGCGTAGGGAAAATTTGGTGACTTGTCTAGGCGTTGATGGACGGCTTCAATAGGTGGTTGGAGGTTTCTTCCTATATTGGTTTAAGTTAGAATTATTCATTAATTGGGTTTAAAATTACACTAGTACGAGTTTTAATGGTAACACTCATGTACCAGAGTTGCGGGGTGTTACAAGATATTCTGCATCCTGAACTTGAACCTGCCACCACTTCCAAAAGTGACTGAGAACGATACTGAAGAACAAATCACTACAAAACACAAGCAACAATAAAACAAGTTGTTGTGTCGTGGCCAAATCATGAACACCCTGTCCGACTACCTCCATGACCTATACATAAGAACATCTTCATCCAAAGAAATTTGGAACAAGCTAGAATTCAAGTAGAGTTGTGAGGGCTCCACTGTGACGTGTGTCGAAAATCAACACTGTGCATTTGATGGGTACCTCTTAAGTTATGGGATATCCCAAAAATCAGTTATATACTAAACTTAGGTAGGCCATACCATCTAAAACTATGTGAAGACATGACTAAAACATATAAAAGTACTTGTGGGGCCCACTTGAGTTTTAGATGTGGCTGAGACTTGGTCCGACCTTCATCCAAGTGAGACACACACAATGAATGGGCTAGATCTTTGAACCACATCTCGGTGGGTCCCAATAAATGATTATGAATGTTTTAATGGGAGGGTAACCCCTCTCAACTGTTGTATGTGGTGTGGCCCACCCAAGTCATGGATTGACTTGATTTTTAATCACGTGGCCCACCATGGAATGGTGCATCTTACTGATAGGGTAGATGTTCAACGCACATCACAATGGGGCCCACACAACTCGACCTCATGGGATCTTCTCATGAGGTTGGGCACATAGTATGTATGTATGTATGTATGTATGTGTGTGTGTGTGTATATATATATATATATATATATATATATATGCTCAGCTGCGCACCAGTTCACACATAACTCGTGCGAACTTTTTGAAGAACTCATCATATGTAATGTGACTCCAAAATCTGAACGGTCCACGTGAAGTAGCACCTCATGAAACATCCTAGGCTTAATTTTTACTTTGATCCAACCATGAAAAATAAAAACAGTTTCCACTTTTGATTTATATTTCTTTTTGCTATGGCTCACCAGAATTTTAGATCAGGGTGAAAATTTATCCCTTGAGGTTTCATGGGATTACGCATCACATGAATTGTTCATATTAGACGTCCATAACATGTGTACAAAGGTGCACATGTGCGTAGGTGCACAGGTGAGCATGGCTCCTAACTTTTAGCTTTATCCAAAAATTTAGTAGGCCATAGGAAAGAGAGAAAAATTAAGGGTGGTAATTGTTTCCTTTTGCCATAGCCCACTAAAATTTTGGATCAGACTAAAAGTTAGCCCCTGGGGTTTCATGGGGTGCTTACATCACGTGAACTGATTAGATTTTGAACTCACATCATGTATAAAAAGTGTTTACAAATTTGAGTACGCAAGCATTTCACAAACACATACAATGAGAAAAAAGAGCTTTTACCTTTCATTCATTCCATCTATCAGACATTCTCTACAAATGGGTTATTGTGTGGACAACTATGCACTTCTCCCTTGATACTATTCTAAGAGTTAGACTTATTCAAAATTTCTCCTTGAATCCGTCACTTTTTGAATTTCATATTTTATTTTTTAGTGCATTTGAAAAAAGCATAGAAAGTGGGTTTTTGAAAACTGTTTAATTTTTAATGAAATTGGAAAAGAAAAAGATAACGAAAAGAACACCGTCTGAGGGAATCGAACCCGCGACCACATGGTCTACCAGATGAGCCAAGATGGCAAGTAATTGAATAATAGGTACATACTATAAATTTATATATAGATACTGTCATACCATGGGACTAGAGCAGCTTTTCTGCCTGGTACCGTGCCACACGAAATGGATGATCCAGACCAAAGAAAGTACAATGGCTGATTAGTTCACTCCATGAACGGACCTTTTGGGGGTGGTGATATGACACCGGGACCACCACTATTTGTGGTTACCACCGGCTGTTATGGGGCCCACATGATGTGTGTGTTTGATCCACCAAGTCCATGTCCTCCCCCTCAAGCTGCTTACTGTGGAAACCAAAAATCCGGCCCCTACCCAAAACTTTGGTGGGCCATGGCAAAAGAGACAGACAAGTCAAGGGAGAAATTGTTTCCTTTTTCCATGGCCCACCAAAGTTTTGGATCAAAGTCGGGCCCTGGGAATTTCTTGGGGTGCTGCACCATGTGTGATGAGAACTGGTGCGCAAGCGAGCATTCCTCTATCTCCTCTCTTTATTATTATTATTATTATTATATATGGAAATGGTTTTATGCGGTCTGGCTCATGGGAACTTCCCATGAGGTTGAGCGGTGTGGGCCCCACCGTGATGTGTGTCGAACATCAACACTATGCATTTGATGGGTCCCCTTTAAATGATGGGATATCCCAGAAATCAGCCGTATACGGAACTCAGGTGGGCCATAACATCGAAAATCATGTGAAGACATGCTTAAAACATATAAAAGTACTTGGTGGGACAACCTAAAATTTGGATGCATCCAAAACTTGGTCTAACCCCTCATCCAAGTGGGACACACAATGGATGGGCTGGATTTGTGAACCACACCTTGGTGGGCCCAACAAATGATTATGAATGTTTTATTGGGAGGGTAACTCCTCTCAACTTTTGTAAGTGGTGTGGCCCACAAAAGTCATTAATTGACTTGATTTTTAAGCCCGAGGCCCACCATGAAATGGTGCTAATGGGATAGATGTTCGACACACATTACGATGGGGAATGTTCACCCGTGCACCTTATTATGTGAGCACCTGTGTGCACCTTTGCACACGAGTCATGGGATAGATGTTCGACACACATTACGATGGGGCCTACACAGCTCAACCTCATGGGAAGTTCCCATGCTCGACTATGTAGAACCATGAGTGTGTGTGTGTGTGTGTGTGTGGGCCATTGAAAAGAGGTAAATCAAGGGACGAAGTTGTTTACTTTGATCGTGGCTCACCAAAATTTTGTATCAGGGTAAAAGTTAGGCTAGGAGAGTTTAATGGAGTGTTGCATCACATAGACCGCTCAAATTTTGTGCTCATATCACATGAGGTGAGTTCTCAAAAAGTTCTAACTTGTGAGAACCGGTTCCCATGTGAGCATCACTATACACACCTTTGCACTTGGGTGTGTGCGTGTGTAACACCGTTGTGCACCTTTGCACACATATTATAGGTCCAAATTTTGAATGGTTCACGTGATGCGGTATCCCTCAGGGTTTGCCGCATGACGTGGACCATTTAGATTTTGAGGTCACATCATGTATGAAAAAGTGTCTCATGAAAACAGGCTCTAAAGTAAACATTTTTTATTTCATTCCTTCCATCAATCACACTTTCTATACAAAGGGCTTATTTTGTAGACAATGAAAAATTCACAAAGAATGCCTTATGTGGTAATCAAAGTGGAATCGAACCCGCGACCACATGGTTAAAAGCCATACGCTTACCAGCTAAGCAAAGATGGCATGTAGATAAGTAGTAATTACGTACTTTGTTCTTATATGCAAATACTATCATACCATGGGCTCAGCCAAACTATTAAGTTGGATCCACTTTTCATGGGCCACCATCGATAATTTACACTGACTGACTGGATGAGCTTTTCTACCTAGTACAGTGCCATACAAAATGGACGATCCAGGCCAAAGAAGTACAATGGCCAATGAGTAGTTCACTCCATGAACTGACCTTTTCCGGGTGCTGATATGATAACGGGACCACCACTATTTGTGGCTATCACCGGCTGTTATGGGGCCCACTTGATGTGTGTGTCTGACCCACCATGTCCATGTTCTCCCCCTCACGCTTACTGTAGAAACCAAAAATCAGGCCGACCCAAAATTTGGGTGGGTTATTGATCAGCACTAGACCCTGGTTGATCGATCAAGACCATTGGTTTGCAAGTCCCTGTGGTGGATAAGTCACGTCCCATAACCCAAAGATTACAAAAAAAAAAGATCTTAAACACCAATTTCAGGTATTTCTCATCTTAACCATCTATCTGTAAGTAACACAATGAAAGGTTAGGATTCTATATCGGTAATAATTTCAAGATATGGTCCACATATTGGGTGGGCCACTCCAGGACACGGCCATACCATCAGCTTTCCATTGATATACTGATGTTTGTTTGCCACTATATGTGTGGATTGGGTGATTTCATATCAGGTTATCATAATGATATGGCCCACCATTTTATGGACAGAGTATTATAAATGTGTCACACGTCATTTCTAAAAAATAAACAACATTAACTTTTAAAAATTACATGTTCTACAGCATGCATTAGACAATTTCTGTTAATACCAAAAACATATACTTTGGGCATCATGTCGAGTTGGACTGAGTTAGGGCTGACTTGACTCGATCCGGTTTTGAAATAGGTCTGACCCGAACCTGATCGGACTCGATACCAAGTCCAACATGCCTGACTCAATCCGAGTTCAATCTGGCTTGGACTGATCCGTATCGAGTACGATTCGGTCAGAAGTACCGAATCAGGTCGAGTTGGCACCGAGTCGGATTGAGAGATGAGGGAGGGAGGGAGTGGAGAGGAGGAGGATGAGGAGGAGGGTGATGGTGGTGGGTGGTTGCCGGGCTTGGAAGAGGAAGAGGAGTAGGATGAGGGTGATGGTGGTGGGTGGTTGCTGGGCTTGGAAGAGGAGGAGGATGAGGGAGGGAGAGAGAGAGAGGTTGGGATCGGGTCGAGGTAGGGTTAGAGAGTCGGGTCGAGTCGGGTTTCAGATCGAGTCAAGTTTAACTGGATCGAGTTTCAGGTTGAGTCAAGTCGAGTTACTGAGTAACTCGAACTCAACTCAGTTTGAGTTCGGATTGGGCGAAGCTTACTCGGTTCGGACTGACTTACCCACTTGGTTAGGGTCAAGTCGGACAAGTCAAGTTAGCCGGATCGGGTCGTCCCATGCCCACCTCTATATACTCCAACTAGAGGTATTCAAGCATTTGTATTCTTTAGTTTCGAAATGAGTGATGAGGTTGCATATCCACCCCATTTTGCCGCTTATTTTAGGGCATGGTCTCAAAACCTAGGTTGATAAAAATATGAGGTGTACCACAAGTATTGAATTCCCAGCATTAAAAGCCTCCTGGGCCAGTCTTGGATCAAGCTGCTATTTGTATTGTGTAACCTTTCAACAGATTGGATGGCAAATAAATATTAGCATGGACTTGGGAAGTTTTTAATGGTGAGTTTTCAATGACCTCTGTTTTCTATGGTGTGGTCCACCTTAGATTTGCATCTGCTTTGTTTTTGGAACCTTGCCTTAAATTAAGTTAGCAAAACGAACTTTGATATACAAAGCATACATCCAGGTGGGCCCCATCTTCGGGTCGCACCCACTTGGCTGGATCCAGGTCGTAATTAATGGGCAGCTAATCTAAGTGGGCTGGAAAAGAAAAACGTAATACTTTGGAAGAGCACAATAATTTATAAACAGATAATTACTAACTGTACAGTACCACTTGCACGCATGTAACATATTTAAGTAACTTATTCTTAACTTATTAGATCGACCCTAATCCAAATTGACCCAGGCCTAGAATGGTGGGCCAAGCCAGGGCTTAAGGCCCTTAAAGTGGGCTAGGGCCAACTTTCACTTGGCCCATCGCTAGTCTCGCCAAGACTTAGCCAGCCTAACCCATGAATTGATCAAATCCCTATTTTTCGGATGAATGCACTTAATCCACCCAGTGCAGAGGTGGGTGTACATCACAAACAATCAGCCATTTAGACAGATGAAACCAACGGTCTAGATTCAAGATACATGTGTTGCCTGGTGGGTCCTTACTCATGCCTTGGTGATGGACTTACAGGAGTTTCAGCATGGCTTCGTGGGACCAAATACCTATTGTGGTGAAATCTTACTGTGGTGTGAGTGTGTATAAAAAGGGAAAAAAAAAAAAGAATACACACACACAGACACACATAGAGAGAGGAATGCTCACATACACATTGGTTGGCATGTCATTACATATGAATATTGATGTTAACCGTAGGATATGATGTATGATTTAGATTATGTGCAAGTTTGAAAGTGAGTTTTAGTCATGCGCATGTCACGGAGAGAAACACTCTCCTACTTACGTGTCTCCTGATGCGGGTTTCCTACTAAAGCTTTTCGCAGAAGTTATCGCACTGGGATGCTAGGTTGACTCAATTAAGTTAAAATACGTTGAGTCCATGGTAGTCAAAGCTAGGGCAAGCTGCCATGTAGCCTATCTGACCCATTGCCATCTCATGCCAGGGTATTAGAAGTTCTTATGCTCGAGGGAATGGTTTTAGTTGTTGTAAGGGCCATTGAAAGTCAGTAACCTTCTGGGTGCAAATGGTAGGGTCAGGTTTGAGGAAAGAGACGCAGTCCGAGTTGCCATGTTTTCTAACCCTAATCACTTACCTGACCCTTTTAATAAATGGGACACCATTGCTCCTATGGTAAAGAGGAATTGATGGGTCTTATTGGTTCAACCACTTGTTCACCATATTTCTACATGCATTGTGTATAAACGGTTTGGATTCTTTGTACACTTAGAACAAGGACCAGTAACCTTTCTGTGTATGGATCCAGAGTTGTCAACGAGTTGGGTGGGCCCAATAGTATTTTGTTTAAACTCAATTAATAATTGAACTAGGTGTGGGTTGGGCTATACACGTACCGAGTTAGCTCAGTTAGCTCGCTCGACTCGGCTCGAAAAAGTTCGATTCAACTCGGTTTGAAACTGAGTTCGAGTCAAGACGAGCTGATTTTTTGAGCTTGAAAAAAAATTTAAACTCGAATCGAACCAGTTTGGTGACTCGGTTACTTTGATATTGATGTTGCTCACCAAGTGTTTGATAAAATGACTCAATGAAGTGTCGGTTGGCGGCAAGGAAAGTATGTATATGAAACAATTACTTTTATTTATTTTGATGTTGTCTACAAGGTGTTTGTTGAAATACCTGTAAAATTGTTGTTGCTATTTACATATAGTGAGAATTTGAAGCTGCAATCCATGTGTTTGTAAAAATGCTGCACAAGTGAACTTGGCTCGATCTTGGCTCAAATTTGGCTCAAATTGGCCTAGCTGCTGACCGAACCAAGCTGAGCTCGTCAGTCGGGCTCGAGGACCAAGCTGAGCCGAGTTTGAGCTGGGGTCAGCTATTGGTTGAGCCGAGTTGAGCTGTGCCAAGCTCGCTCGCGTACACCTCTAGGTATGAATACGTTCTAAACCTTGTAAGTGGAACCAGCTAGACCTATTAGTATTAATTACATGCATTCATGTAAATTGCACTATGTCATGAATTATTCATGCAATTTTTAGTAGGTAGAATCCATTCAAAGTGAACTGCGAGATATGATCTCATATAAAAATTGGTTCTATGCACATGATATAGGGTGCATGATGGATGGAGCATATTCCGAAAGTCACATTTTCAGGTCTCTTTATCTAAGTGTAGCTATGTTTTCATGAGGTCTCGATCTCAATCCATACTATCTTGACACATTAATTTAATTGGCATGTGTGATAAATTTCAGCTACTCATGACCTTGGTCAAAATTTTAAAATCCCAAATCATAAATGGTACCCAAAACATTAATAAGTATACTTGTATGCGTTGCAAAGCCAATATATTGATTTTAACACTTAATTTAATGATCTTGATTATTGATCATGATGACCATGGGTATGTGTGGGAATGTTATTAATGGTATATCTAACGTATGTATATATAATAGACATGCATATATGGGGTTAAAGGTGAGGGACTCCTTTGACTGTCCTTAAGAACTTAAAAGTGGATACAATGATCATTGGTCGAGAGAGATTTAAATTCTTCTGATTGTCATTCAGAACTTAAAAGTGGATACAATGATCATTGGTCAAGCGAGATTTCCTTAGTCAATTAGATTAATTTAATGCATGGCTTGATTGTTCTTATGCTTAGTGATTTTATGACACAGTCAAGAATATGAGATACCCTATTACTAGTGAATGAGGTCTATTCATAACCGTTAACGCAATACGATTTGACAAGACTCAAAAGGTTGAGCATGATACTATGGGACATCGTGTCCAAATTGTCACCCTGCCCTGGGGTGACGTGCTTGCCACATTGGCAAAAAATTTGGATAATAAGCCCATCATGTTAGTAAAACATTGGGTGACAAGCATCTATTTAATGACCAGTTAGCACCGGTGAAGACTGCAAGCCTACCATGTTGTTGATAAATTCGAGTGTCGAGCCTTTGCCACATTTGGGGCTTGGGTAACAACCCTTACTCTAGTTGTGTTTATCCTTAGGTGACGAGCCCCACTGTCATTTAATTGAGTTATGTGGGCTATTAGGTGATGAACCTTAATTTGGATCAAGAGACACTGATAAAAAGATGTCTCGTACCACAACGATTCATATGATTCGAGTAGAGACCCACGATACGATGGTAGTATATATCATAACTTTGCCAACTTGCTAATTGAACTTAGAATGATAACCCCTCGACTAATCATGCATATCATATCATGCATTTGTGGGTTGCGCTAAAGGTGAACCATTGTCTAAATGATTGGTTATTGTGCTGTGGTGAAAGTGTTACATTTGTTGTTGATCTCGTGCTATATATTCGCATATCATGCCTTCCATGCACTTAAACAACTAGTTAGATAAAGTGATTGTTTTTTTATGTCATCATTGCTTATGCCTGATCGTGTTGATAACATGCATAACATAAGACCCGTATCCTAGTCCATACTATTCTGTCGACTCCTGCGATCCCTTTCATCAAAGTCCGGCAATCCGTTACGTATAATCAATGTTTGTGCGTGACCCTAAGTCATATCCTGTAAATTTGAGTCAGCTTAATCTGAGACTTGTACCATTGCGACCGCATCGTCATCGCGGTTTTAACACCGTGACTCGTGCACCAATCCGATACCTAGGTCGGGAGATGTGGGCTGGCGTTTATTTCGAAGAAAAATGCCGCGTGTTTGCAATCGCAAGAGAATCTCTACGAAATGTCCCATCAATTAATCACTCAAATCAATCAATCAATCAATGCTTTCTTTCTCCTCAAGTCAAGCAACCCCAAAGTCAACTCTTTCTCACACTCTCTCTTATACCCATGCTAGTCAAGTACACCATCACCTCACATATATCAACCATCACTTCTCTTACAACAATCCGCTCTCTCTCATTTCTCCAACACATTTTCCAAGCAACAAATGAGAGAAAGAGTGTGGACGTCCATAATTTTTCAAGTGAGAGAAAAGTGAGTTTGTGTGGCCCACTTCCTCGCCCAAAATCTTTCATCCTAGCCATTCATTTCTCATCTTCCACCATCAAAGTGAGACACAAGGAGACCGACGTTCCAATAGACCAAGAAGATCAAACGGTGGGTGCTCTATTAGGCCTAGATTTCTTTTTTTTAATGAAGGGCCAAGTGAGGCCTATCGATTGGTGGTATGGATCTCACTTTAGACCCTAGGTGTGGCCGATGGCCCACCTTGATTCTCATGATCATTCCATGGTGGGGCCATTCTCCATGTACCCCATCATGATGTTTATTTTTAGCTTGAAAATGGGTCATCTAGACTTTCTATTTTTGTGGAGAAAGGATCTCCACCGTTGATTTTGATCGGTGGGGCCACATGATGGTGGGACTCATTTGATGTACGTTATAGATCATGCAAAGGAGGGCTATAGTGTCTCCATTCCAAGCTTTCATTGTCTCTCTCCCCCTCCCCTCTTCCTGCCCTTATTTCCCCTCTTTCGTGTTGTATGTGATGATGTGGCCATGTGGCTCACTGGATGGACCCCACCATAAGGCATGTATTTTATCCAAGTCATCTATAGGTGGGGCTCACTTTATAAGTGTTGTATCCACACCACCCATCATTTGGTGGCCCACGTGGGCGGCCCACTTGAAATGCACAACCATCCCGTAAAGTTACTCAAGTTGAATGGAAAACACAAATATTAGCTTGGTGTAAAGCGTTTTGGGTGGGCCGCTCATGCAGCCCCACCTTGATGTATGTTTTTAATCTAAGCCATCCATCCCCTTTCTTACCTTATTTTAGGCGTTGAGCAGAAAACAGAGTCAATCCGAGGTTCTGCAGGCCATAAGAAATGGTGGTTTTCACCGTTGAAATCTTCCTTGATATTTCTATACACCGAAAAATACTCAATATTGGGCTCGTTAGATCTGTTATGAGTTGTAGAATCCAATGGTTGGAGTGGATTCACTTGGAGCGGGCCCCACGTATGAAAAACCTCGAAATTTTAGTTTTTCAAAAAAATAAAAATAAAATAAAACAACAAGAGCATTGCTGCCGACAGGATAGCATGTGGGATTTCCATGTGAAATGGGCAGGGATCCACAGCCCCAGCCATGGCTCCACCATTATGTTTGTTTACCATCCACGCCGTTCATTTGGTGGGCCCCTTATCAAGTTGGCCCCCTCCAAAATCGATCGATCTCGGGACTGGGTGGCCCACATCACGGGAAACAATGGTGATTGACGTCTGCCATTGAAACTCCTTAGATGTCCAGGAGTTTCGGGTCATTACGAAATTTGTTTTTCCTCTTCATCCGGGTACGTGTGACCCTATCAAGCAGATTGGATGGAGATAAACATTATGGTGGGCCCCATGTGGGACCCCCGTTGATGTATGTGTTTTATTTACACCGTCCACTGCCGTGGACGGTGGAACCCACAGTGATGTATGTGTTTTAGTCACCCCATCCACAGCTGTGGACGGTGGAGCCCACCATGATTTGCATATTTTATCCTCACCGTCCACGGCACTAGACGGTGGACCCACCAATGATGTACGTGTACTATCCGCACCATCCAGCCCCTGATCAGATGGGCCACACCGCAAAACCCAGTGGTGGGATGAACGCCTACCCTTGAAACTTCTACGGTCCAGAGGTTTTGGGTCATATGAAATTTGTTTTTTCCTTTCATCGTATGCATGGCTTAATCAATAGATTGGATGTCAAATAAACACTATGGTAGGCCCCACGTGGAACCCACCCCATGTGTGGGACTGCACCTGTGTGTGTGTGTGTGTGTGTATTATATTGTATATATTATATATATATTATATATAGATTATATACCATGATGCATGTGTTGCATCCAAACCGTCCCAACCATTTGGCAAGCTTGTCTTACAGGCTTGAGACTAAAAGTAAGACAGATCTATAGTTCAAGTGGACCCCACCTTGGTATATGTATTTGTGGCCGTCCATTGAGGCCTACTTTGATGTGTTTAGGGCCCATCCATGAGGCCCACCTTTGATGTGTTTATAGTCCATTTGTGGGGCCCATCTTGATGTACTTTGTGGCCCATCTGTCAGCCCACTTTGATATATTTTGTGGCTCAATCGAGGGGCCCACTTTGATATACATGTGACTCATCATGATGCATTTTGACCCATGAGCGGGGCCCACCTGTTGTGTGTTTGATGTATTTGGGGCCCATGGATTGAGACCCATGGTGATGTATTAGGGCCCATGGGTTGAGGCCCATTGTGATGTATTTGGAGCCCATGGGTTAAGGCCCATTGTGATGTATTAGGGCCCATGGGGAGGCCCATTGTGATGTATTTGAGGCCCATGGGTTGAGGCCCATTATGATGTATTAAGGCCCGTGGGTTGAGGCCCATTGTGATGTATTTGGGGCCCATGGGTTGAGGCCCAATTGATGTATTGAAGGCCCATGGGTCGAGGCCCAATGGGATGTACATAAGGCCCATTATAATGTGACTCTACCGTGGTTTATGTGTTGATGTTTAGGGCGGGCTATGCCTTGGGAGCAATGTTGGCTTGATGTCCACATTGTAAGAATAATGTTGGTTAAATGTCCGCATTATAACTTTTCCTAGGGCCCATTAATAGGCCCATACTTGTTGTGTGTAGGCCATCAAGGCCCATCTTTGTTGTGAGGATAGTTCATCACCATATAAAATGCTTAGTATTACTCCATGATTCATGCACATACATATCATATGATATGAAGAATGTTTAATCATAGCATACGCCATTGGGCAGACTATTTATGGGACTCCTTATGAGACGGAGTGCCCACATTATCACGCCAAACGCACAGGATTACTGCATGACTGGATAGTGTGACTCATGCATCTCGCATATATGTGACTTGATCATTGTACACCCTAGCGACATCGATGGCCGGATGGGACACCGAAAATGCTTGGTTATAGCACTGTGGCCACGTAGGATGTCCTTGGGTGAAAATCTCGAGAACCTCCTTGGTACCAGGAGATGCTCTAACGCCGGACAGAGTGGAATATGAGCGCCGATGCCTATACCATGAGGCCGTGTCTCCCATTGTGTCGTGGTCGGTTGGAAGGAGGTGTAGCCTTATCCGCCCGAGTGAGGGGGCTATAAGTTAGGCTGAGTATGACCAGCTTGTAAATGGGTCCGCTATCGACAAGTCGGGCCCGATGTTGGTAGCGGATAGTGAGGTCTCTTCCACTCACCGGGTTACGCGGCTTGGGAGACAATAACCATTGTAATAGACCGGTGATTTTTTCAGAGAGCAACCATACCGATATGTGGGCTTATTGAGCAGAATTGCATATCCATTCATTCATTCATTCACTATCCACTCGCGGTGGTGCGTAACTATTTGTTACGTGTACCTTCACATGGCCGAGGATTTCGATTAGGCGTGCGACTAACTTGAGATTAGGAGTTTACCACATTGAGTCTGACTATCCAAATTTAGGTATGGGACTGGTTTGGATAGAAGTCCTTTGTGATGGACCCCATAGCCTGTGATACTTCGTACTATCATCCCGACTTCACATTCCAATATGGTCATTTCATTCGCACCGCATATCACATTGCATCTGCAATACTTAGCATTTTGGGTTACTATGTTTTTGCACTTATATGACCTAGATGAGGTTGATGGTATTTGTGGCTCATCAGGATTTGCATATTGCATTGCATCCTCAACATCTGTTATTGTCTTATTATGTTTTGCATCGCATAGCCTTGGTACGGCTGATAGCACTCATGGACTTACTAGTATATTTTCGCTTACTCTGATATCATATGATTCATGATCTTATCAGTATTTCTGCTTATTCCGATGATGTATGATTTATGGGCTTTATGGTATACTTAGCACTTACCTTACACACACTTTCACTATCCTCTAAGCTTTCTATAAGCTTATGCACGATAGATGCGTGCAGGTGGCGTTAGGTTGCAGCAGCATTGAGCTTGGAGCGTGCAGCTGTCTTCTTGAGCTTTGATATATGTATTTCCCTTTCAGCATTGTATTCAATTGATTATATTAGTGGATATGTGATGATGATGTTGCCTTTGTGAATTGGGTATACTTGTGGTTATGCTCCATTAAAAAAAAATTCATTATGAAAATCCTCCTTGTAGGATCCCAGGATCGGAATCTGGTGCGTGCTGCGCTGAGAGCTGAGAATGGGGTACTATAGAGGCTGTCGGCACCGGATTCGGCAATCAAAAATTTTGTGAGCCCTAATTGTGTTGATAATACGTGTAACTTAGAAAATAGTACCACTGAGTTAGCTACTCACTCCTACCTAGGATGGTATTCTAAAACATCAACGAAATAGTATTGTTGATGCAGATACCACCGAGATCTCTAACGAGCAGGCTTATATCAATACGCACCATCGTTATGATGTTTTAGGAGTGTTGGATAAAAACAAAAATTTTTACAGCTTATTCATTTTGTACGTGTATATATTGGAATCCCTATATAGGTGAAGTCTATAGTTTAGTCTTGTTAATATATATATATATATATATATATATATATATATATATATATATATATATATATATATATATATATGGGAAAAGGTACTATGCGCTCGACCTTACGAGTCCGTCCCATGAGGTTGAGTGTGTGGGCCCCATCATGATGCGTTTCGAACATCTACCCCATCGATCGGATGCACCATTCCATCGTGGGCCTATGTCTCAAAATCAAGTCAATCCGTGACTTGTGTGGGCCACACCACATACGAAGTGGAGACGGGCCGTGCACCATTAAAACATTCGTAATCATTTTTAGACCCACCGAGATGTGGTTTGCAAATCCAGCCCATCCATTATGTGTGTCCCACTTGGATGAGGGTTTAGATCAAGTTTTAGCAAAATTTCCGGTGGGCCCCACCAAGTGCTTTTATATGTTTTAACGGTGTCTTCACATGATTTTAGATGATATGGCCCACCTGAGTTCTGTATATGGCTGTTTTTGGGATATCCCATAATTTAAAGGGGACCCATCAAATGCACGGTGTTGATGGTCGACAAGCATCACGGTGGGGCCCACACAGCTCGACCTCATGGGAGCTTATCGTGAGGTTGAGAGTTTAGTCTTGTTAATATATATATATATATTGTAGCTTGTATAGTTTTCATTGATGTAGATACCACTTTTAAAGTTATACAATTTGAATATTAATCATATAATTATAAATTTAGTTGTTACTACTTACTTTATTAATACGATTGATTTAAAACAATTTTAATTATTGATCATTGGAAAATGTTAATCAAGCTTCGTGGGCACGTAAAAACTCATCCACCTGCATTTTTTTACTAAAATTCAAAGTGGAAATATCCCTGCTCATATGTTGAATTTCGATGCACGACACTTTCTATGGGTAAACCGCGTCCGTTGGTACATGGAATACTGCTGCACCTTAAAAACAGATTGATTGGACACTGCACATTACATAATCCCAAACGTCCAAGTTGTGTCCCATTGCAGATGTATATGCAGCACTATCACTGTTCACTCGCAGCACACGTGCGTTAGAGGAGCCATGTAATCCGGTGGGCTCTCACTTTAACAGGAAAATTTCGAAATTCAGGCCAGTCCAATAATCAGGCAGGCTACACACGTGCAATAGATGTAGTCCGTTCGTGGATTTCTTTCCAACCATCTATTTCCCTCGTGCTACGTGGCCCACCTGATAAATTGGATTAACTAATTTATGGAGCAGATCAAGTTCTCAGTTGTCACAGATCTCGATCAAACACACACGTAATTTCGGCACGTGTGCACTATCTTCCTTTGCATCTCTCTGCTGAAATACCTAATTCCACACGCTTGGGGGGCCGCTCATCAACACGCAGGTACACGTGCTGAAATGGGAAATTTGTGCGAGATCTGAACGTACCATCTTCCTGAAAATAGAACTGAATCTTTGGATTAAAAAATCAGAGAATTTTACTTCACAAGTGGGCCACGATGTAAAATGAAACTGACAGTTGGAACCCTTCTTTTAAAGCCGTCCATTTGTTCTGCTTTCTGTAGCCCACTTGAGGTGTGAAATTGCCTGATTTTTAGGCCAGAAGATCAAACCCCTGAATTTCACCTGATGGAAGGCTCAGATCAAGCAACATATTCGATATCTACACGTGTCCCTGCGTGGGGACTCCCAGAACTCCCACGCGTGTGGAACTCGCAAACATCACATCTTCCACGTGGTTGGTGCGTCTCACCCTCATTCAGAGAGACTGCTTTTCCCACGGACCAGATTCAGCATTTTCCTTGCGTCCTTGTATTCTAGACACGTGGCATATGCGTACAAGATCAAAACCGTCAAATTACTATTTTCAATCGTGAATGAGCCATGACCCAAAAATCACAATGTTTGGAAGACTCTAGATCTTATTTTGGCGACATTCAAATAAACACTAAAGATAGCAATCAGCAACAGCTCTCTTTCCGTGATAAAAGGCCCATTTAATCTAAGGTTAAGATGGTCCCACTGAAAAACAATTTACCGACCAATCAACGGCTGAGATCACGGGATGCTTGGTTCTGATCATCACATAAATCTGCCCGCATGTGTTTTAGTGTGTTAGAGGTAGGCCACTCGCCCTTATCGCGCCACTTCATACTCCACATGGGCCACGTGTAGTCATCTGTTCATCCAGTGGGCCCCACCATATAAAAACAACGGTTGAAAAGATCAGATGAAGTGGCTTGCACGTGGGTTCGTTCAAACAAGCACGGGTTTCGTTTCTATTTTGGCACTGTACGACAAATCACTTAGGCCCACCCAACAAATGTTTCTGTCCGTCCAATCTAGATTCTAGCAGTGGGACCCACCACCTTATTTTTGACCGATATGCTTGCGGCGCACGATTCGTATGCATGCACTCATCTGGTGTACACGCGTAGGCGTACCTTAATCCAAACCGTGAAAATCGCGGGAGACACTGTAGATGGGCTGTAACACCAAAAGAAAATCAATTGTACGGTGCTGATATCTGTTTCATGGACGTCTTTTGTTTAGTTTGGACCGTTGAATGCCTTTTAATTACTCATCTGATGGGAACAGCCGAGAATGTTATGAATTATGATCGTCCATTCAGTTAGATTTGCTCAGCTCATGATCCATCTCTGGACACGTGTTAGAGATTTGGGCATGTTGAGATTTTGGTTTTAACAATAATTAAAAAAAAACAAAATTCTTTTTCCATCAAAATGAATCTGACAAAAATTAAAAAGTTATTGTTTTTTTAATTTTAAATTTTGATCCGCATGGAATATAGCAGAAAAAAACTTTTGGTTTATAAGTATTTGGGTGTAAGGTATTCTTAAATATAGAAATGGAGAGAAATTCTCGGTACGCTGTAATCCATCAATGATCTCAATTTAAAATGAGAAAGCATGAGTTTTATTTTTTATCTTTCAGTTTCCAATATTATTTGTAAAATATTTTCAAACAGGTCATTCATCCCGAGCATAACTTAGATGAGACCCAGTAACTAGTAATGTGGATGCAACCTTAGTCATAGGGCGGACGTTGATGTACTCATTATATCCATACCATCCATATGTTTTTCTAGCTTATTTTAGGGCATATTAAAAAAATGAATAAGATATAAACTTCAAGTCAACCACACCACAAGAAAAAATGGTGGTTCATCCACCGTTAAAGCTTCCTACGGTCTGTCATAATATTGTTGACCATCCAACTTATTGATAATGTCAAACATACTTGGATGAGAGGGGAAAAAATATATCATATTAATCCAAACTCTAGTGACCCACGAAAGGTTTTTAATGGTCAATAACCACTCTTTCCTATGGTGCAGTTTACTTAAAATTTTTGATGGACTTTATATTTTTAAAAAAATGCTATAAAATAAGCTGGCAAAATAAATATATTGTGTCGATATACAATACATACATCATCAGGGTGAGCCTTAGGGGTCGTTTGACACCGTGTATTGGAGGGGATGAGAGGGGAGCTTCAAATCCTCTCAGTTGTTTGGTAGCATAAAGCAGCTGGGGGTTTCAAACCCAGGGGGTTTCTAATCCTCTCTTTGAGGGGGTTTGCAATCCATGGTGAGAGCTTCGATTACACCTAAAATCATTTCAATAGTTGCTGGTATAACATGTGGGTTATTATACACTATCATTTTATTGGGCACATGACCTGCTAATGATGATCAGCACCGTCCAAACATTGTCCATGTTAATCAACAATTAAAAATCATTGGTTAGTCACTTAGATATGATCTTGTGCTTGTGGCCCGTCCAAGACTTGGAATTTCATCATTTTCAGACAAAACATATATTTCAGCAGGCTGATCACAACCATTGCGTCAAAAATTACATATCTTACTAATTAGAGATATTAAAGTTGATTTAATAATTAAATTCAAAACCCTATAAATATACCATATATAGGTACTTTTAGATTAAAGTTGATTTACACTCTAGGGTGCCAAACACACAGGAAAGATTGCAAATCCAGGGGTTTTGAATTCGAGGGTTCCAAATGTACACTCCCAAACAGGCTATTATGGTCAAGATCCCACTATGCATTATCTATCCCAATACAAGTTTCAAATATACCACATCATAGGAAACAGAAGTTATTAAACTCACACCATTATTAAACTCGCACCATTAAAATCTTCCTAGGGGTCATTTGGCACCGTGAATTTGAAGGGATTTAAAATTCCCTGACACCATAAAATAACTAGGGGTTTCAAATACCGGGGGTTTCAAATCCCTTTAAAGGAGTTAGAAATTGAAGGTACATGAAAGCTTGCATTAATCTATTGGGCACATGACATGATATCCCAAAACAATTAAACTATCAATTGCAACACTATAATTACATTAGGATGGTAAACTATGCGGTCTAAACATTATCCCTGTAAATCAATGATTAAAAATTGTTGGTTAGCCACTCGGATGTGATCTTGTACTCGTGGCTCGTATGAGACTTGAAATTTTATTACTTTTAGGTGAAGCATATATTTCAATGAGCTTATCACAACCATTATGTTAAACATTATATATGTACAGTAATTAGAGATTAAAATTAATTTAGTAATTAAATCCAACCCCTATGTATACCAACCTTTAGATAATAAGAGATTTTAAATCAGGATGACAAACACAGCAAAAGAATTTCAAATCTATACTCCTAGACAGGTCCCTGGTGTCCACAATAATATGACCATACTTTCGTGGCCTATAGAAAGTTTTCAACGGTCATTAACCAGTGTTTCCCATGGTGTGGTACACCTGAAACTTGTATATGCTTCATTTTTAGAACCACGAATTAAAATAATCTGATAAAACAGATGAACGGCGTGGATATATATACAATGCATACATCAAGGTTAACCCTACGGGTCTCACCTACATCTCTGGTTCCGGAGTCTTACGCGCTCGTCGCGCTCGTTCATCAGGCCTAGTGCGCCGCCAACTAACCCGCCGTCGTTTTCTTCCTTTCCTTTTCTAATTCGCCAGCGACGGGTCGCGGACGGACGTATTGCATGCAACAGGCAGTTTCACGGGATTCCTGCGACCCCAAGAACTGTGGGGCCCACCGTGATGCTTTTCTTATACATTTCCATCCCCATTTTACCTCTACTGTGCCTTATTTGAGCTTTAGATCTCCCTTGTTTTTTGATCATACCACAAAATGAACTGGAAGAAACGAATGGACGGAGTGGATATATCATAAACATCAAAGTAGGACTGGTGTTGCATGAATCGTCTGCAATTCCCGGTTGTAGGCAATCAGCGTCAGGAGTAGTTGTCCATACCTGCTCGGCTGCTCCAACTAGTATTGAGGAATTATTCGGTCTTGCTCAACAGCAAACATACAGTTTTCTAACGTACATAATTCCGTATGTATGAGGTAATATGTAGCTGATCTAAACCGTTGATCTGATGATAGACAGTTGATATAGGATGTATGGAAAATTTTTTAATATTAAATAGTATAAATTTATGATAATGGCCCATAAACTCACTATTAATCTGAAGGTTCATATTCAAAGAAAAACAGTTGACTGTCATAGGGTTAAACTATTTCATGTGACTGTATTTTAATTTTTCTCAATATGCCCATGATATCGACGGCTTGGATCATTTGAATTTTTATGTCCCTGCATGCACAGGAAGCTGCACGCTGATGAACATTAACCTATCTATCAAAACGTAGGCGGCGGCTTCGGTGGACCGTAGGGGATCTCTTACTCTGGGCCCACCTTGATGTATGTGTCATACATCCATGCCGTCCATCCGTTTCGCCGGATCATTTTACTATAAGAACCAAAAAATGCATCAGATCTAAATCTTAAGTGGACCACATCACAGGAACCAGTGGTGATTGAAAGCATATTATTAAATATTTCATGGTGAAACGGATAGATGACGTGGACATGCATCACGGTGGGCCCACAGTCAGGGATCCACCGAAGCGGCGTCCAAAAACCGAATCCTCTCCAACACCCGTTTTACGCAAAGCTTACAATAACAAAGTTCTGTTATCTCTGTGACATCGACTCCGTCCATCAGGTTTGCCACTGGATGTTAGATCATGGATCCAAAAATCAACAAAATCCAAAATTAAGGTGGACCACACCACACGGAACAATGGCGGTTGGAAGCTAACCATATGTTTGTGTGTGGGGCCTCCACGGTATTTACCTTTCATCAAACACGTTCATCAGGTGTGAGTCTCTGAGATGAAGGGTCCATAAAAAAATCATCCTGATTTCAACCTCAGGTGGGCCACTACTTCAACTTAGATGTTTTAGTCGTAATTCCCATTTGTCGACTCCATCTGACATTTTCGCTGGTCATATTTTTCTCATGTACGGTCAACATATACATCTCACTGATGGACGGAATCGATTTCAAATATACCACATGGTGGGCCCACAGAGCTCGGGTATTTCGCGCGCTTTCGGGTCTTCTTTGAAACCTCTCTCGTTCTAAGATTTTCCTTTCCAAGCTGCCGGGACTTCAGTTCAAAGATGAGCCGCTGACTCGTACAAGCCAATGTGAAACCGCGTTCCGGTTTTTATGATAGCGCGCGGGCTACATAAGTCAACAAATTGCCTTTTTTTTACTCCCACCAACTTTTCTTTTTTCAACCCTTACTGTACCACGGTGGCTACGAAAATCGCGATTTTAAAAGAGTAGGAATGATACCGTAGATTCTATAGCATCGTGCTATGGTAGATCCGTTTCTCCGTAGCACACGTGGCAGATTTTTTTATGAATCATGACCGTCTATATAATCTATCCTACATTTGATTGGGACGTAATTCAAAATTCAAGGTATTTGGATGATCTGAACCACGTAATCAGTGTCCTTTGAATCATGGTGTGAAAAGTTTTTATTGATAGATATTAAAAAGTTGACCACGTATGTAGTAAATTCTCCTTGATGGACGGTCTAGATTGATATCTTCTCATGCAACGTATATGTTGGCGAGATGGCTGTACTGGACACGAGTTCCACGCAACGTTTCTACCGGAGCTCATGCAACACAAAGCTCTATGTTGCTTACCCTGATGTTCATGTAGAATCCACTCCGTCCATCATTTGTTTCAGCTCATGTCATGATAAGAAACCAAATTTGAACTAGATCCAAGACTCATGTCTACCACACCACAAGAAATAGTGGGAATTGAATGTCCACTAATGAAATCTAATTGTGGCCCAAAAAAAGTTTCTTATCAGTCTCATATTTTGTTTTTTACTTCATCCTGGTGGGAATATCCTGATGAACGGATTGGATGGCATATAAACATCACGGTGAAACCCAGGAAAGTTTCAATTGTGAGCGTGTCCATCCGAAATCTTTCTTGTGTGTAGCCCACTTAAGTATTAGTTCTGTCTCTTTTTTTTTTAATCACAGTCTAAACAATCTAAAATTATCTTTAGAAAAGGATTAACGGATTGGATTTTATATGGACATCTCTGTGGGCCCCACAGGGTTTAATGTTACAAGAAACTCGCCTGCGGCTGTACCATACTCCGGTGCTTCTTCGTCTACCGTATATTTTTTATTTTTTCTTTATTTTTTGACTAAAGAAAAGACACGAAAAAAAGCTTATAAAAAAAATCGCCATTTTAGACCTTCCGAAGAAGGCCTTGCGCTCTTGAAAAGCCGCGTCAGTCAATCAAACCCGTTGAATTTCAATACGTGCAGCTATTTAAATCGATCGGATAGATCGATTCTTGCAATACCCAGATCCCCGTTTTCGGAGATTCGAATAGAATTTCCAGAAATCTCTTGGCTTTGTGGAAGAAAAGATAGAGAAATCACAGGTTTGGGTTCTACTCTCTTTGATTTTTCATGCAGTAGATGATTTTGATCTGTAATTCAGTACATATTCGATTCATTTTTAGAATCCATGATTTGTTTTTGAATTTTGGCGTACTGAGTAATGATTTTGTATAATTTTCTGGCCTTTTTTTTTCTTTTCCCCACAATTGTGTGATTTTTTTTGGGTTGAAAATCTCATCTTCTTCATCTATTTTTATGGGTTTTCTTCTTGTGAAGAATTCCATCTGACTATATTAGGAAATCATGGGTAATTTCATTAGAACTGATCATCATCAACCTGTTTGATGCTAGCTTAGCATGCAGCTTTGTTTGACTACCAACGTTTTGCGTGTGTAAGGCATCTGATCCGTGCAGAAGTTGGGCCCCACCACGAAGATCACCTATCTAAAAAATCAGGCGGATCCACTCATTGGGTGGGCCACACCTGTACGTTGAGTCAGGCCATCGGATGTCCGTTTGTTTCGTTGGTTTGGGCCTCCTGGTGAGTGGACGACCTGATTTTTGCACAATCCTCGCTGTGGGGCCCACCGTTTGCATGGCTCGGATGTCCTACAGGATTTATAAATAGGGGGGAAAAGAGAAGGCTGCATGATCAGCAATGCAGCCGGCTTAATTCAAGAGAAAGCTGTTGACTGTTTGCTTTCAATACACACACACATATTGAAAGTACAAGTGGGTCCCACTGATGCATTTTAATTGTTGATCTGATGGGTCCCTCCATGGATGGCCCATGCCCTGAAAATCTCACCTGATAGAAGATCCTAGTGTCCAATTTTAGCTTTTTTTTACCCCTTGAAGTGATCCCAGGAGATCTTTGTGCATGGCCCATCATGGTGGGACCCAGCAGGTCAGACTCAGGAACGAGGGCATCTTACAAAGTGAAATTATAATGTCCTAATGCATCAGGGTGCGTATAGTGTCCTGATGGCCGAATCAGTATTTGAGTGGCCATGTGTGGGTGATCCAGACCTTTGATCTGATGGGACCTTCATTTTTTGGGGGATGTTCAAAAGTTTCCAGATTGAAAGATCTTAGCCATCCAATCGTTCGTCTCTTTCTCATACCAGGGTTGTTTTTCACTAACCTTATATCTATCTATATTGATCGAATGATTGAGATATCATAATATGGGGAATTCGGTAACCCCATCCGCAGTGGAGCCCAGCAGATCAACAGTCTGGATCAGCAATCCATTGGCCTCATTCATATCCTGGTGCATCAGGACTATAATGTTTCTTGTACAAACCCTCAGATGAGAATCATGTAATTAGGCCTTGGAAGATCTCTTTCAAAAGACAACCCATAAAGGATCTTTTGTTAGAATCAAACAATTACAGGTTATTTTATTCAAGAAACCCATCCATTGCTTTTCTGAGAATGTTGTGGCTTGTTTTTTTTTTCCTGATGACTTTCATTTGTTGATTCCATAAAATTTCTTGCTGGCTATGGTGTGCTTGAGACTCCCATTGATCCTGAACCACCAAAGTATTGTTCCATTGATGGACGATCCCAACCATCTGAGACTTCATCCAATGAATTTGGACCATGAGTATTTTCCCTTTAAACCGTCCATATGATGGCTAACCATTAGATTGTTATGAAATTATGATGGACCAATCAATGCCATTTTTGGGCTGTGTCCATAACAGACTCCATAGTTTCGATTGGCTAGACTGACCTATGTCCACATGGACAGTGATAAATGATGGCAAACACACCACCATCATCTCTTAGTTTATAGCCTTCCCTCTCAATAACTATCTTGGATGTGTGTGTGTCCACATACACACCCATGTAAAAAAAAAAACCAACTGCGTGGGCTTTGTTCTGAATTGCATCTTGTGTTGAATCTGAGATGCTCTTCCCATTTGTTTTGATCATATGTGGTTAAACATTTCAGCAATTTAGACCTTTGATCTGGCATGCCACGGTGGAGATTCTTAGTAATTTGAGCATTGACCTGAAAATAGATGGTAAAGATTTCACCATAGGCAATGGGAAAACACCTACCAATCAGTGTTGTCATATGCGATCGCACAAGTGCTTATGCCATTTTGGACTAGTGGACTGCATATGCAATGGTGGCGTATGCAGTTATTGTGTTGTTGGAGCTTATGTGGTTGCGCATTATGCCAGGCACATTCCCCCCTTTTCACAACTCTATTACTCTCCATCTCTCTCTCTAATACTCTTTACTCTCAATCTCTCTAGTCTGTTTACTCTTTTACTCTTTTACTCTCTCACTCTCTCTCACACTCTATTTCTCTCACTCGCTTAAAATGGCATCAATAAAATTTACATGTTGTTTTGTCACAGTTTTTTTTTTTTTTTTACATGCATTCATTTGAGTAGTTGTTAGTTGACTTGTTGTAGTCTAATGGTCTTTTTTATATATATATATATATATATATCTATATATATATATATATATATATATATATATATATATATATATAATTCTCCACACTTGTAGTCTTTTTACATAAATTTTCATTTTTTTAAAATTCCATTTGTCCTTGGATTCTCTCTCTCTCTCTCTCTCTCTCTCTCTCTCTCTCTCTCTCTCTCTCAAAACAAGGGTTGGGGAGCTGTACTGTCGCATAAGCACACTCCCTTGGGTCGCACAGGATCACTCATGCCATTTGACAGCATTGCTACCAATTTTATGGCTGTGATTGTTTGATGGGTGGAGTGTTTGGTTCAGCACTCCTCTACTGGAGGGGTCCGTCAGATGAACAATCTGGATCATTGAACCTGGGCCCCAAGTTTACATAAAGCTGGAATGAACATAAACACAGTTCAGACGAGCGTTGTATACTACTCCATTCAATAATAATTTCATTCAAGAAATGCATCAGTTGTATGAATTACTGCCATTTTGGGTAATTTTACAACATTTTGTTGGTTTTTTATTTATTTATTTTTTTTAAAAAAAATCTTGTAGAATCAACTCAAAACCAAATCCGTTTTCTCGCTGAATTGAAAATCTCTTTGGGCTTTTTAGTTTAAAAGATCCGGAAAATTGGGGGTTACTCACCGATATTCTATGCTTTTCTGTACAGTTACTTCATTCAAGAAGTCCATCAAGAGGAATTATAAAGTCTTGATGCTCTGAACAAATGGAGCCCATGGTTTAGTTATTCAGCCCTACTTTGGATGGGGAACTCCCCCAAAGCCATCCCAAATTACTGGTTCCTAAGCCTATGATCAATGGCCTGCCAACAGACAATTAAGAGAGAAATACAATAATGGTCTCAAAAAAGGTCCAAATGTTCATTGGTTATGATCTTCTGACTGGAGAAGTTTTGGGTCATACCCAATATACGCTGGGCCCATAGATCAATTAACCATGGGGTCCCACATTTACTGGCCCCATAAGCACTATATAATTCCTCCCCTATTGGTTTCTTGCATATGAATCACTGGTTGATTTATTTTTATTTTTTTGAATTTTGACTTAGCATCTTTCTATCTTCCCTTCCTGATTATCTCTTGTATTGACAGACAATGACGACTACGCCTTCCAATCTTTCAAGAATAGGCCTTGCTGGCCTTGCTGTCATGGGCCAAAACCTCGCCCTCAACATTGCTGAGAAAGGCTTCCCCATCTCTGTCTACAACCGAACCACCTCGAAAGTTGACGAGACCGTTGAACGAGCCAAACAGGAAGGGAACCTCCCCCTGTTTGGCTTCCATGATCCCGAATCCTTTGTGAACTCAATCCAAAAACCGCGTGTCATAATCATGCTTGTGAAGGCTGGTTCCCCTGTCGACCAGACCATCAAAACACTCTCTGTCTACTTGGAGAAAGGTGACTGCATTATTGATGGAGGCAACGAGTGGTATGAAAACACAGAGAGGAGAGAAAAGGCCATGGCCGAATTGGGTCTTCTCTATCTCGGTATGGGAGTCTCTGGCGGTGAAGAAGGTGCCCGTCACGGGCCTTCTTTGATGCCTGGAGGCTCCTTTGAGGCCTACAAGAACATCGAAGATATCCTTCTCAAGGTGGCAGCTCAGGTTCCAGATAGCGGCCCTTGTGTGACGTACATTGGCAAAGGAGGATCCGGTAATTTTGTTAAGATGGTCCACAATGGGATCGAATATGGTGATATGCAATTGATTTCGGAGGCTTATGATGTATTGAAATCGGTAGGGAAGCTTTCGAATGATGAGCTGCATCGCGTTTTCGCAGAGTGGAACAAGGGAGAGCTTCTGAGCTTCTTGATTGAGATCACAGCTGATATTTTTGTAATTAAGGATGACAAGGCAGATGGGTACTTGGTAGATAAGGTCTTGGACAAGACGGGCATGAAAGGTACTGGTAAGTGGACCGTTCAACAAGCTGCCGATCTATCTGTCGCAGCTCCAACAATCGCATCGTCTTTGGATGCAAGATTCCTTAGTGGGCTGAAGGACGAAAGGGTTGAAGCAGCTAAAATTTTCAAGGACAGTTTCAATGACGTTTTGAGTGAGCAGACCATCGACAAGGAGAAGCTGATCGATGATGTGAGGCAAGCTCTTTATGCTTCGAAGATTTGCAGCTATGCGCAGGGGATGAATCTGATCCGTGCGAAGAGCATTGAGAAGGGATGGGACCTCAAATTGGGGGAACTCGCAAGGATTTGGAAGGGTGGGTGCATCATTCGTGCGGTGTTCTTGGACCGGATCAAGAAGGCGTATGACAGGAACCCGGAGCTCTCAAACCTCCTTGTGGACCCAGAGTTTGCCAAGGAGATTGTGGATCGGCAGTCTGCTTGGCGCCGAGTCGTCTGCCTCGCCATCAATTCAGGCATCAGCACTCCCGGCATGTCAACGAGCCTGGCTTATTTTGACACGTACAGGAGGGAAAGGCTGCCTGCTAATCTGGTACAAGCACAGAGGGATTATTTTGGAGCTCATACCTATGAAAGGACTGATGTGCCTGGATCCTTCCACACTGAGTGGTTCAAGATTGCCAACCAGTTGATCAAATGAGCTTCAACGGGTGAGCCTTCTACGTTCAAACATTTGTATTAAATAATGATTGGAATGCAACTGAAAGCTTGGATAGCTACATTGTAGTTGTTCGCTGAAGTTGTCCGTCTTGAATGAGACCTTTATGAATTCCGTTGAATCTACCTTATGTTGTAGTTGTTCATTTGCGGTTCTCGTTGCCCTTTGGATTCTGTATTTGAGGTTTCAGGCCTTCCTATATACAGCTTTTATTTTCTAATATTGACTCAGATTTTGAGGATGATTTTCACCAAACTTATTGGTTATGCGAAGTGATGGTGTGCTTATTGATATGATGCGTGGGCCTAACACTGATTGCTGTATTCAGTTACAAAAACCTAATGTGTTGAGATTAATCTGGGGCATTCTAGTTTTGAGCATACAATTGAGGTCCGTGATTGGTGGTCAAAATTGTTGATTTGATGGGCCCCACTGTAGAACCGTGATGCCCCAAAGATGTTAGCCATCCAAGTTATCCAATCTTCAGTCTTTTTTGTATTGATGCTGCATTTTTGTCCCCTCAAGCTTCTATTTGTAATCCACGGGTTGGCGTGTTGGGATGTTCCAAAGTGGGGGATTCTTGGTGTATGTACGATCCAGGATGGGACCTGTCCAATTAACGGTTTTGATCTACTTGGGCCCCAGTTCTACTTGATGGTGCATGAGGATACTGTTTGCACCCTGTTGCATCTCCCTAGTTTTTACCTTATTAGCTGGTGGCGTGACTAGAGGTTTCCTGTGATTGGTACTATTGTTCAAAAGCCCAAAAACTTGTCTCGACTTGAAGTTCAATAGCGTTGGGTCAACTCAAAGACTCGACTCAACTCAACTTGATATATTAATAATTAAATATATTATTTTGCTTGGTGACCAATATTAAACTTGTTGGATGTAAGTAAAATTAAGTAAAAATCCCAACTTCTGTAACTGAAGAACTTGTTGGGCTGATAGCAGGTTTGTGCACTTTGAAAACAGGTCCTGAGTTCAAGTTTGAGGCTTCAAATTATTTTGTGTTTTACCAAAATGCCACTTCACCAGGCAAGTAACTTGGTCGAGTCGCCTGAGTTTACGAGCCAACCTGACGAGTCTTGTTGAGACTCGACTGAGTACTAGTTTCCAAGAAGACTTGGCTTGAAATCTCGTCGAGTTGACTTGACTTGACTTGGCTGAGTTTTTAGTTGCCACCGAGTTTTGTATGATTGGTACCCATCATACTTGATAGAAACTTCTTTCCTGTTATCAACTGCACCTATTAAAATCTATGCAATATTTTGAACATAGATTGTGAATGAGTGACTCAGCAACCCATGCCATGCTTTACACATAAGTTCAAAATAGCTGATGCTGTCGGCCACATGATCTTTCTGATTCAATTTCTTTTTTCTTTTCCAAATTCGATTTAATAAAATGGGAAGAATGTCATGTGAAGATAGCGACGCTTAACGACGAGTATCACGTTGCAGCTATGCATGATGCCATACAGTTCTCATTCTGCAGTTTCGGCCTCCAAGCATTTAAATCAGGCATCATGATGGCCGTGTCTGAGAGCTGTGTGTCGTACTCTGGCGGTGCCGGTGCTAATGCCTCCTCATTTTGCTTTTTTTTTTTTTTTTAAAAAATAAATAATTTTGAAAAAATGTTTTGGTAGTGACGTGCATCATCATGGCATGATAGCAGCTCTATGTTGCACCTATGCAGTTCATCAGTGTATCAGAGTGGGCCCCTCTGGCGGGGCTTGCACCCCACACTGTGGCATGCAAATGGATCAATGGCTATGGTGAGGTGATGCCATTTCTTTCGTCATCTTCTCTTTTTCTTTCTTTCTTTCATTCGTTCTTCTTCTTCTTCTTCTTCTTCTTCTTCTTCTTCTTCTTCTTTTTTTTTTTTTTTTTGAGTTCATGTGTATCACATGCAACGGTTTCAGCTGTCTTGTGTCAGCTATGAGTGGCTATTTAAAGATGGGATTTGGCACTGTGGATGTAGTTACTGTTGTTTGGCCATTCGGGCAATAACATAACCCCCTGGCTATCAAAACTCTTTTCACTGTCCATCCACTCTAGCAGAACCACACCTATGGAATTTTAAACCCGACGCAAGCAGAAATGTATTCTACTCGTAAAAGAAGGGATGTTTTCTATGTTTAGAATACCTTGTTCTGTGATGATACCCAGATTTATTTTTTCTTTTAGTATTATCTCTTTTTATTTTTTGTTGAAAGGTAACACTGATGATTTCCACCTATGCAGTGGATATGAGTGCGACTTTTGTTGCACTTATTATAACGAAAATTAGTTACTCTGCATTAATATGAACTGCAGTAATTAGAAGTTTATTTAGAATTCAAGGCGAGAAATTCTCATAATGAGGAAGTACCATCATTTACAGTTATGTTCCTTTCAAGTCCAATTTGAAAGCAACTTTATCACAAAAGGTCAATGAAATTTGCTCTTTTCCTTTTAACTGAATTGATTCAGTTCAGTTTAGTGGCACATCCAAATGGGTCTCGTAGTTTCGTGGCCCCCTTTTCAAAGTAAAACTAGCCTCATGTTATCCTCTTCCTTTATCATTTTCTTACTCCTGACACCTTTTAATAGCAGGTTGAGTTGTCTTGGATGAGGTCTAAGTTGTTTTCATGATATTCAGAAGGGGGAAAAATCCATATTAATTCCAAGAAAAGCAGTTACTTTCGGCAATAGCTTTTGTTCAGGTTCTGTTTGCACTTTACAGCATGTCAAAGAGAGCAGTATTTGCTATCTGGTCGTTGTGTGTTCCTAGTTCATGGATGGCAGTAAAATTTTGGAGTTGGACATATGGGTAGAAGGAAAATCAGATGAATAAAACACAACAACATCAAGAACATGCTTTTACCTTATCATGAGTTGATTAAAGGTTACTTATATCTTCCCTTCAATGCTCATTAAATTTCTTATTATATATGAAGCTCATCTAAACATAAGTCAAAACCCTGAAAACTTGACTCGACTGGATGCTCTGCTGGATCATGTTGACTAGAAGACTTGACCTGACTCAACTCGATACTTAATTAGTATAAATTGAAAATGTTAGGAGTAATTGATATTTAAAATAGTTTGATATCAGAAAAGTAATTTAAAATGTAATTCAAAGCAACAACCGTACTATTGCCTCACCGGCTAAGGTTGCTGACTCCCTTAGGTTACTTCTTTTAATAAAATTCCACCCCATAAGGCAAGTTACTCGATTTTAGTCCTGCCAAGTCGTGTCAAGTTTGACTCGACGAGTCACTCTGAGTCCAGGCCGAGTTTCCTGGAGACTTGGTTCAAAATCTCTGTAAGTCGAGTTGACTCGGCCAGGTTTCAAGTTGAGTCAGCAAGTTTTAGAACTATACCTCCAAATAATTCAAGAGCTCCATATGTGAAAATTGAAATGTATTAGGAGCTTGGTTTGCTTATGTCATTGCTTTTGGGCAGGAATATAATTGCTGAAAAGTTCTTGTTTTGATTACTTCTTACTGATCAGTGTGGTTTAAGTTTATATAGTTGTTATTCTTTTTCCTTGACTGATGATAGGATGCAGCTGTAGGTATTGATAAGATACATCTTCTGTTATTCTGAAATAAGAACACATGAATTCGATGGTGGGTATGTTGATGCGATAATCTTAAATGCATTGTCAAGTGTTACTTGTAGTACAAGTCGGATGTGAATATGGGCATGCTTTTCATTGCTTTCAGAGTTGGTGATTTGACTCGACTCCCACCTTGTCGAGCTGAGTAATGCAAATGACTGACCCCATACCCGTACCAAAGACCCAATCAAAGTATGTTCATGATTCAGTTGTCTCAGTACTAATTCAATGAGATCTTTTAAGCTGAAATATGGAACCCAATTGATGTTGGGGTCATTTGCAAACCACAAACTAAATTAAGGTATATTTGTGGTTCTTTCAGATTAATATAAAATGTAAAAATAATAAAATAATAGGTAGAAACCCTAAAAACAGGCCAAAGATGAATTTAGGGTCCCCTTCACCTTCATTGTTTCTCTTTTAACTACAAAAATAATCATCAAATCCTACAAAGAAGAGAAGATCAAGATTGAAGAGCAAAAAATTGAGATGTAAGAAAATTTTAAAGCTGAAAATCGGAGGTGCTCATATTATTATTTTTATATTTTTCTTCATTTTGCATTAATTTTGCTTCCCACAGCTAATATTCCATTATATTTTTATAAATATTTGTATTTTCCTCCTTGCTTTTTTCCTTTTTTTCCCCTTATATTTATTCTCTACTAATTTTTCCTTTTTTCCATTTATATTTATTTATTTATCATGTATTCTCAAGTGCTTTGCCTTATGTAAATCCAATTTCAATGGGAACTTGACGAGTCAATCGACACTCTCATCTTGCTTTTACTGCTATAGTGGGAGTTAGTCCAGATATTGCTTTATGTTAACAGATAGTGGATTTGTTTATCTTTGTTGAATCATTTTTACTGCTCGATAGATTGATTGGCCAATGTTCTTTTGTGTGAAAAAGTTCAGTTCTCATAAGAGGATCTCCTTGGGCCTTTTGAGACAACTGTAGGTCTTCATAAGCAATTCTGATTGGTCAATAAAAATACATTTCAATGCAACTTCTTTTTGTTTTCCTTATATTAGTCTATCTATAGGCATGATCTCGTAGTGTCTATTTTAGGGCTGTAGTCCCCTTGGGACCCTCTTGTTTATTTTTATTTATTTATTTATTTATTTTTTCATTTTGCTGGCAAGCAGGCCTTTAATAAAATTTTCCATTACTCAAAAATATGCTGTTTTTCCTATGGAAGAAAATGCAAGGTTTTAGTGCCCATGTGGTGTAGGATTAGCAATTTGATCTAACTCACATCTATCTGCAGTAGGGTGCATATCATGTTTAATTGAGGTAGGTTTGGGAGGGACATTGATTTAGTCTGCATGGATGGCCATACATATGGTTCACATCATGTGTATTCATCTGCATGACCAAGTATAGATTTAACCATTCAAAAACAATAAAACAGTTATGGATCTATGGCTTAGTTGCACAAACCTTCTACCTACATCAAGCTCCCTCTTCTAATCATGCTTCAGATTCTCACTCCTGCTTTAGCTTCCTAGTTGTTCATGTTCATACTCACCAACATTTTGAAACAGACATTTCTCCTCTCTCACACTCCAATCTGTTGAGCTTCATCCGACTGCAATCAATGTTCTCCATTCTTCCATTGACATGCATTCTCTCACAGAGGGAGTCTAGAAAGGCATTGAATCTCTTGAAACCGCTATCTGATTCGTGACAGCAGTTCCTTGCCACCTTCCCTGTTAGTTGTAGCTATGCTATGGATATTTTGATATTTCTATTTCCACCCACAACTAAATTTTGTTGGTCCATCACAGAGAATGCACATAACATACATATAGACACATGCACATCTATGCATGCATTTTCATTCATGCCATTGCTTAACTAGTGCAATTATTCAACAATTAGATTCTTGTCTTTCCTAGCAATTAGCGTTTGCACCTCTTTTTAACTAGGCATGGTGGATTTTCCTCATCCACGGGAGGCACTTGTTTGCATGCAAGCATGTGTGACATACATACATACATACATCAACACCATTCATTCATACGTGCATACGGCCAAAAACGAAAAGATAGGACTCAGACGAAATACAAAGATCTTGTTTTGTACAATCCAAAATTCAAACTAGCTTACCTGATCCCATTAGTACTAAGTTAAGAATCCTTCTGCAAGCTGCTACTACTACAACGAAGACACTTCTACGAAGAATGCCTTATTTGAAGACAAACGTCTTATTTCTGTGTTTCTTTCAAGTTGGTTTTCTTTGCTTTGGTAGTAGAGCAAACATGGAACTTGTTCTCTTCTCCTTGAATCCTTCTCTCTCCACCCTTCATTTCCTCCCCTTGTTTGCAATCTTTCTTATTCGGATAACCGACGCAAGTCCGGCCAATAACATCATCTTCCTCATGCTCATCGTCACGCTCCAAACAGTCAATGCCGTTACCAACTGCTCCATGCTTGCATGAATGTTCGCGGCGGCTCTGACCGGAAGAAGCATCGGAAGCCATCGAGTCATCACTATCATCATCACCGTCATTGTTGTTGCCGTCGCCATCATCATGACTGTTGCAGTCATTATCACCATCACCATCACCTTCACCTTCACCATCATGATCATCATCACTAAGAGCAACATCATGCATGGGGGAGGCAATGTACATGGTCCAACCAGATTCACTACTGTTACATTCTTCTGTACCTCCAATGAGTTGGGAAGGCTCCATCAGCACAAAGGAGAAAGAAAAAAGAAACAAACCTAAGAAACTGAGAGAATGTGAAGCCTCAACTACTTAAATAGCTATTCTTATACATCACTTATTCCCACCCCACAATGCCTTTTTCTTCTCTTATCTGACTCTTCATCAAGAAAAAGGCAGGAATTAAGTTGGGCCCATGGTTCAATGATCTAGACCGTTGAAATGATGGGCCTCACCATAGATGGGGGATTATCTAGATATCTTCCAGCTTGAAATATTTCAAACCTTTAATGTTTTTCTTTTTCTCAATTGAATGCGGACCATTGCCATATTTATTCCTCTCAGCTGTATATCTGTAGGCCATGATATCGAAGGGTTGGGATCTACGGATTCGGGGAGATCTCCATGGCCTCCCCCATCAATGGTGAGGCCTATCATATCAATGGAATGGATCTTCAAGCCATGCGCCCTAAATGCTCAAAATCCAAACTGTCAGGAACTAATTTGCTGATGGGGAGGAACCTATGTAATTCCTTCAAAAGGACTCCTCTCAAATAGGAAGTATTACAAAAACCCACTTCTATAATAGCTGTAATCAGTCTTCACTACCTGAAAACTCCAACACCTTTAGTTCTCTGACAGACCATCATAAAAAACAAACAAACAAACAAATAATAATAAAAAAAATCCATTCTTCAAAAATAAATAAATTAACAAAAACAGAAAAAACCCTAGTCACAAAAAATAGAAAATAACCCAAAATCATTAAATTTGAATTTTAAAAAATACAACTGGGGGTTGCTCACTCCTTATTACTTCATACATGACATGCCATCATTAAAAATAAAAAATAAAATATATATATATATATATATATATATATATATATATATATATATATATATATATATATATATATATTCTACAAAAATAAATAAATTAACAAAAACAGAAAAAAGCCCAATTCACAGAAAGTAGAAAATACCCCAAGTTTCTTAAATTTGAATTGAAAAGAATAAAAATACAACTGGGGGGTTGCTCAAACCTTGTTACTTCACACCTGACAGACCATTAAAAAAAACAAACAAACAAACAAATAAATAATAATAAATCTATTCTACAAAAATAAATAAATTAAGAAAAACAGAAAAAACCCAAGTCACAAAAAGCAGAAAATAATCCAAATTTCTTAAATTTGAATTGAAAAAGTAAAAAATAAAAATACTACTAGGGGTTGCTCACTCCTTATTACTTCACCTCTGACAGACCATCAAAAAAAAAAAAAAAAAATCTATTCTACAAAAATAAATAAATTAAGAAAAACAGAAAAAAACCGAAGTCACAAATAGTAGAAAATAACTCAAATTTCTTAAATTTGAATTGAAAAAAATAAATAAATACAACTGGGGGTTGCTCACTCCTTATTACTTCACACCTGAAATCTCCAAACTCCTTTAATTCTCTGCCTTTTCATAAATACAAGAGCAGGTTTTTAATGCAAGGAGAAGAGAGAAGACTCTCTATCTCTTACACAAACTGGAAGAGTATAAGACCCAAGTCCTTAAATGAGCAAAACAGCAGGCTACCTTCACTGCATGTTGTCTTTCACAACTTTACTTCTCTGTCATGTCATCAACAAAGGGAAGCAGCTTTTTGGTGCAAAATGCAGAGAAACCAACTGGTTCTCTGGGTTTTTTAGATTAGCTTGGAAGAGATGAGGCTGTGAAGCAAGGGATGGTCTGCTGGCAGTGTTTTGAATTGTTGGGTGGCAGAGCATTGAATTTTCATTATCTTAGTATGGTCAATATCCTCAAAATTATACTTCAGATAATAATATACTCTATGTTTGTTATGAAGCATTTGATCTTCGTACTTGCATAATGTGTAAGATATCTAGACCCTTCATTTGTTTTGGCCTACTATATATGGGGCGTACCTTGAAAATCTCAGTGGTTGGGTAGTCCTCACCATTGATTGGATGACCCTACATGGTTACCAGTGAGTGGCTACCAAAAGAGTGTCGTTGGGTAGTCCTCACCATTGATGGCTGTGATGGGACGATTCTTGGGGATTTTAGATCAGGTTGGAAGATTGTTGTAGGCGTAGTTCAAAAACCTGGAAACTCGAATTGACTGGAGGCCAGTCGGGTTGGGTTAACTCCAAGTCATTACGTGTGTGTTGCCCAATGCTCAGCTGCATGCCAGTTCTCATGAGTTCTCGTAAGAACTTTCTGAGAACTCATCACATGTGATGGGAACCCAAAATCTAATTAGTCCACGTGATGCAGCAGCCCATGAAACCTCTAGGGCTCAACTTTTACCTTGATACAAAACTTTGGTGGACATATATATATATATACCCTCCATTTTTCCCTACCATAGATGAGGTGCACCTCAAAAATTGCAGGGATCCAATAATCCTTGCAGTTGATTGAACGACTATTCACAGATTACCAACAAGTGGTTATCATGCAAGTCCCACCAAGGATTAATGTTCAGTGGAAAAAAGAAAATCCTCCAACTGATAGTTTTCTAATCTCTTATAAAGCAAGACAGTGTTCTGTTTACTAGGAGGAAGAACATTTGATTATCAATATCATAGCATCATTCTCTTCTTCTAATAATAACATCATCCAGTTACTAATGGACCACTTGATGTCCATACATGCTTTGCACGTGTACAAGATCCAGACCCTTCATCTATTTGGGCCTACTACATACATGCGTACCTCCTATTTGGGCCTATAGCAGATCAATATAACTCAAAAATCACACCGATTGATTGAATGGACGGTTTAAGAATGCTCGTGGAAAATTATTAAAATTAAGAAAACCCATATTAGAGTGAAAAGATTTCCAAGCACTCCCTACATCAATCTAATGCTTCTATAGGATACATTTTGACCATCTTGCTGTGGTTTTGTCGTTTGTTCTTCGAAGTCCCATAACTTATCATTGGTGATAAGAAAGGTTTAAAAGATATATCACTTGGAGAACTTTTTGGAGCTTGGCACGAGGGCGGTCACGGCAAGGAAGGGAAGATTCTATGGAGGCTCTTCTTGCTGGTGGGCTGTTGGTCGATTTAGGGTGAAATACATAATCATCGATTCAAAGACAAAAGTGGGTCCATGTCTAGGATGGTCGCGCGGGCTAAAGCGAATGTAGAAGCTTGGGCTTATGGTTTAAATATTGAGGTGCAAGGTGCCTTTTAGCCTTCTCGAGTCTCCTTTGTGGTGGTGCGCGACCTTGGTGCTCTTTTAATAAAACCTTTATCATCTTAATTAAACAAAAAACATATTTTAATGCTCTGTCTTGACTTTTCGCCATGTGGACGGTTAAGTCGTGGAACGCGACTAATGTAATACATATCAATGGTGAGGATGTTAATGGGTTGGGCTTGGACCTACTAGCTCGACTCGTGGCTTGGGCCTTGCATGCATGGCTAGATCGATGTCCAGGTTAGGCTTGGGTTCAAGTCATTTTATCTTGATCGAGGTAAGCTTTCTCTCATGCCATTAAACTTCTCCGTATTCCTCGAGAGAAAAGGTGCCTGTTCCGAAAAAAGTGGGAGTACATTGGGTGCAGCCTATCCTCATGCAATACTGTGCATCCCTGATCGTGGGCCTACCTTGATAAAGGTATTGTGTATTCATTCTCTATATCTATATTTTTAGCTCATTATAGGACAGGATTCGAAAAATGAAACAGATACATATCTCTAGTCGACCACCCCACAAAAATAGTGGTGATTGGCCAATAAAAACTTTTTGTGAGCCAAAAGTTTTGGATTAAGCTGAAATTTATTTTTAATTTTATTTTCCTTCATCAAAGTTGTGACCTTATCAAAAAGTTGGGTGGCAAGCAAAAAATCAATGTGGGCCCTAGGAAATTTTAATGGTAAAAGTTCAATTTTCACTATTTTGTATTTGGTGTGGACCACTTGAGATTTATGATTGCTTCATTTTTTAATAAATGTTCTAAAATGAGCTGAAAAAATCAATGGACCGTCGTGAATATACAATACACACATGAAGGTGGGCGGCATGGTCAGGGACAAACCGTGTTGCATAAGCAATGGATTGCACTTAATCCACTCTTTATATTTTTCCTATCTTTTTTTCTTGTAAGGATGTCAGAGGAAGCTTAACGGTGGAAGAGGAATGTCTAACCTTATTTTTATTAGGCCCACCGTGATGTCTTGATGTGCATGTGAGATCCACCACGACCATCAGATGTGTGATCATATTCTACATCTAGAGCCAAAATATCAGGCTGACTTTTGATTTATATAGGACACACCAAAAGAACAGTAGAGGGAGAGACATCTACTTTTGATTTTTACATGACCCACGATCATGAGTAAGTGAAATGCATCCCAACCATTAGATGCCGCATCAAAAGCTAGGCATAGAACTCAAAAATCAGGTCCATACTTGATTTAAGTGTACCTCATGAAAGGAATTATTTTAAAAGGTGAGTTTTTTTTTTTTTTTTTTAAACACTATTTCCAATTGTGCGGTCCATTCGAACCATGGATGGAATTGATTTTCGGTTCTTAGATCTAACATGGGATGACACATGTGATGGTCAAGGAGGATTTTACATTAACACTACAGTGGGGCCTACCCAAGTCAAAGATCATTTTCAAAAGACCTCTAAAAAGGCTAGCGTGAAGCAAACGCCCCCCTCTTTCTCAACATTAATTAGTATTAGAGAAAATTTTCTTTCATTAAATGCCCAGCTAGTTGGACCAAAATGTACGGTCCAAGTAGTTGTGTGTGAGCATCTCTCTCTCTCTCTCTCTCTCTCTCTCTCTCTCTATATGTGTGTGTGTGTGATGAGGTGCACCTCGAAAATTGCCGGGATCGAATAATCCTTGCCGTTGATTGAACGACTATTCACAGATTACTAACAAGTGGTTATCATGCAAATCCCACCAAGGATTAATGTTCAGTGGAAAAAAGAAAATCCTCCAACTGATAGTTTTCTAATCTCTCTTAAAGCAAGACTGTGTTCTGTTTACTAGGAGGTAGAACATTTGATTATCAATATCATAGCATCATTCTCTACTTCTAATAATAACATCATCTAGTTACTAATGGATCACTTGATGTCCATACATGCCTTACATGTGTACAAGATTCAGACCCTTCATCTATTTGGGCCTACTACATACATGCGTACCTCCTATTTGGGCCTATAGGAGATCAATATAACTCAAAAATCACACCGATTGATTGAATGGACAGTTTAAGAATGCTCGTGGAAAATTATTAAAATTAAGAAAACCCATATTAGAGTGAAAAGATTTCCAAGCACTCCCTACATCAATCTAATGCTTCGATAGGATACATTCTGACCATCTTGCTGCGGTTTTGTGGTTTGTTCTTCAAAGTCCCAAAACTTATCATTGGTGATAAGAAAGGTTTAAAAGATACATGTCACTAGGAGAGCTTTTTCGAGCTTGGCACGAGGGCGGTCACGGCAAATAAGGGAAGATTCTATGGAGTCTCTTCTTGCTAGTGGGCCGTCGGTCGATTTGGGGTGAAATACATAATCATCGATTCAAAGACAAAAGTGGGTCCATGTCTAGGAAAGCGAATGTAAAAGCTTGGGCTTATGGTTTAAATATTGAGGTGCATGGTGCCTTTTAGCCTTCTCGGAGTCTCCTTTATAGTGGTGCGTGGCCTTGGTGCTCTTTTAATAAAAGCTTTATCATCTTAATTAAATAAAAAATGTATTTTAATGCTCCATCTAACTTTTCTTCATGTGGACGGTTAAGTCGTGCAACACGTTGAGTGATTAATGTAATACATATCAATGGTGACGATGTTAATGGGTCGGGCTTGGACCTACTAGCTTTGCTTGCGCTTGGGCCTCACATGCATGGTTAGATCAATGTTTAGGTTGGGCTTGGGTTCAAGTCATTTTAGCTTGACCTGTTCTCCTCCGACCTGACTTTATATGTACATGTGTATGTTATATTCTACAAATATGTCATTTTAATTCTCAGTTATGTAATCCATTCATCTTGAATGTAGAGTATTGATTTCATTCCTCTAAATGCCTATTTCTTTGTACTTTTGCGGCCTACTTAATTAATGGATTGGTTTTGAGCATTCAAGTGGGAAATAAGGATTTTATCAAATTTTTTTTTTTTTTAAAAGCTTACACATTGGGCCTCAAGTGTCGAGCTAGGCTTTAGACCTAGCCCGGCGCGGTCCAGGCCTGATCCCATTGTCATCTGAAAACCCTTCTCTATTTCTTTCACCAAAAAGTTATTTTATTAAAAAGAAAAATCCTAAATCTTAAAACCCTAAACCCTAAACATAAGGGCTATATTAATTTTTTTTAACCTAAATGGGATTTTCTTATTCTTTAATTATTACCTAGTGGCATTCTTAGAAGATAAATTTTCCAGTGCTTTTAGAGCACCATAAGTTATAGTGTCCTAGTTGCATTGGGACACTTGGACAGTCCAATAGATAAATCTGAACCGTCTATTCACTTCAGAAGACATTTTATAGACAATATGCAAGACTTGCACTGATCAGATTATCCAATCCATGGATGGTTTGGTCTTATTTTCTCAGGCCATTCCTTTTACAAGCTATGGATAGGATGGTTATGATTGTCTAGAAAAAGTGTTTATTTAACATCATAAGCAATCCATGATGGGTCCTGACAAATGGATGGATCAAATTGTTGATTGGATCTATTTTTGTGTAAACAATCTTGATCATCCATTTCTCCTGTGATCAAATGGTTAATATTTGTCAGATTGGTGTGGAGTTTCGCAATGTAGCCCATGAAATGTACGTTGGATTTGGATACAATGAACAGTCTGGATCAATGTAGTGGACCATCTAAGGGTCCCAAGGGAACTAAGACCACTAATCAGATGATCCATACCATCCATTTCCAACGCCATAGAGGGGCTGGTTACGGTTGGCTACTGAAAATGAATTTTTTTTTTTTTTTTTGAATCACAAGAAATCCATGATGGTCTCTATCAAATGGATGGATCAAAATGTTGATTAGACCTATTTTGTGTAAAGAATCCTGACCGTCCATATTAAAGTCCATTGCAGATGGTTAGATCAGTGTGACATTTGCATGGTCACTTATGAAATATGGGTTGGACCCAATGAACAGTCTAGATCAATGGATTGGATTGGTTAAGTGTATTGGCTAGGAGCACTATAACTTTGTAGTCCTCGTAGAGCACTGGTGCATTTCTCAATAATCAAGGACATCAGATTCTACTGCTAATGATTACAAGAGAGAATTTACGGTAGAAAGATCCAGTCAAGATATTATCCGCTTCCCCTGTTTATATATACATATGATGATCCGAACCGTTCACTCATCATCAGGCTTCCTGAGCGGATATTAAACAAAAGATCACATTGATTGGCAATCGTAACCATTAAGTCACTGAGTGGATTTGTATGGATTTTCACAAATGAACGGTTTGGATTATTATATACACATGCCACTTGTATGGTATGGAAAGTGGAAGGACGAAAATCTAAGTCCTTCCAGTAGACTGGATCCTAGGATCCAGAGCAAGTATAGCGTACTAAGTAAACTCTGTGGGGGCCCACCGTGATGTATGTGTCTTATCCACGCCCTCCATCCGTTTTATCATCTCATTTTGGTATGAAAGCGTAAAAATAAACATATAAAAAGATCAAGTGGACCACACCCCATGAAACAAAGGGGATAATGACATCCACCGTTGAAACCTTCCTAGGGCGGACGGTGACGTTTATTTGTCATCCAACCTGTTCATAAGGTCACATGGACACAGATGAAAGGAAAAGACAAATATCATCTTCATCCAAAACTTTTGTGGCCCCCCAAGAAGTTTTCAACGGCAGATGGTCAATTCCCACTGTTTCCTGTGGTGTGGTCCATTTGAGCCTTATATACACTTGAATTTTGGTTTCGTAATCTAAAATGAGCGGATAAAACGGATGAACGGCGTGGATAAGATACATACATTACAGTGGGCCCCACATAGGTAGCGTTCTGAACTAGTAGGCATTCTACGCGCCCGCAGAGCGGTAACATCAGAGGAGTTATAGTGTACAGCGCGTGCTGCTGCATAAAAGTTATATGTAGTTGCATCCTGATGGTGCACAACCAATATATGATGATCGGAACCGTTGATATGGAGGATTACTGCAATGATTGGAATTGGACCAAAGATTGTATAGATCAGACAAATCTAACCATCCATATGTGAGTTTTGATGGTTCAATGCAGGAAGCTACGGTAGATATTTATTCTTTTTGCCGGTCATATATTGGATGGCCACAGGCCCACAAAAAGACAATCCCCTTGAATTTTGGGATATGGTCTATCTACCTAATGTTGGCCCACCAGAAGAACATTTTTCTCGCTACGTATTTGCCACTTGCACCGTGAGAGGACACTGCACATGGGCAAATAACCTCCAATGGGTGGCTAGGATCATTTGAATTTTGTGAGATAGAAAAGATGGAAGTATCAGACGTCACATGTACCACATGTTTGAAAACTTGCTTGATATCTTGATCTCCGATTTTTGTCCCAGGTGTTATGGTGTGGTCCACCTTTTTCATGACTCGGATGTTGTAAACAACCAACAGATTGGCGAGAGAGAGAGAGAGAGAGAGAGAGAGAGAGAGAGAGAGAGAGAGAGAGAATGTTAAAGGTGTGGCCTACCTTTTTCATGACTCGGATGTTGTAAATAGAGCTGTCAATGGGCTGGGCTTGAGTCTAACAAATGAACTATTTTAAGCCCAGTTCGAACAGTTCAAGATCATGGACTAAAACAACCCTCGGCTGGGCCCATTGACAGTCCTAGTTGTAAACAAGTGATGAATTACAGAGAGAGAGAGAGAGAGAGAGAGAGAGAGAGAGAGAGAGAGATCTTTGTGGTGTGGCCCACCTTTTGCATGACTCAGATGTTGTATGAGAGAGAGATCTTTGTGGTGTGGCTCACCTTTTGCATGACTCAGATGTTTTAAACAATTGACACATTAGACTCGGATTGACTCGTCTGTTTTGAGTTGAACCAGGACTCAGCCCGAGTCAAGGGGTGTACCGGCCTGGCTCGTTCGAGTATGTATGAATGAGGCAACTCATGGTATTGACGAGATTAGGCAGTGGTAATTCCGAGTCGAACTCAAAATTGATACTGATGAGTTAATGGGTGTACTGGCTCAAGTTGCCCAAATGGGGTTGACTCATAGTATCTAACCAGATTAGGTAGTGCTGATTCTGAGTCGACTAGTCCGAGTCGAACTCAAAACCAAGACTTATGATAGGGATTTCTACTCAGACCTATCCTCATTGAAGAGCAACTCATGGATATATCTCCCTTAATGAGTTGTTTGTGAACAAGGATTCCTTTGAATATCAATTCTTTTTTCATCGATCTAATATTTTTTGTTGTTTGTGTATAAGTAGTTGTAGAAATTAATCATCAAAATTATGTTTTTTCTTGAAAATAACTTCTAGATTTTCTCTTAGGTTTATTTGGTTATTTGTAAATGTATGTAAATGGTGGTAAATAAATAATGATAACTTTAGTATTTCATCAATAACAATGGCGAGACACAAATTTTAAAAAGAAACTCATATAAACTCTGTAAGCCTACCATGACGTATGTATTTTATCCACACCATCCATTTATTTCGTTAAATCATTTTAGGGCGTGGTTCACTTGGGCTTTGGATCTACTTCATTTTTCAGTTCATACCTTAAGATGATATGAAAATGATTGGATGGCATGGATATAGTACAGACATCATGGTAGGCCCACCTATTATGAGGTTGTGTTTTGCCTAATTTTAGAGGTGAAATTGAGACTTTGAACCAAATGGCAAGAATTTGTTATAACTATTTATGTACCACTGTTTAGGTGCATTTACAACTAATTAAACATGCCCTTAGGTTGCTAATCTATGAAATTTTAATAATGTCAATTAAATATCACATGCATCCTTTTAATATTTTTATCGTTTTTCACGTTGACCGAATTCTATCAGAGTTCCCTACATCCACGTTTAGATGCCACCCATGGTTCGTGAGAGTGGATGGCATGATAAATTTAAGGTTGCACAAGTTTCTTGAACATGCCTGTCCGAGTTAGGTGTGACTCGGACTCAGTGGTGTTGAGGTGGGGGCTCTTTACGGTATAAAGGCAGTGGACATTTCCTGTTAGAAACGTCTCCTCTCCCCTCTTGCAGTGTATGGCGAAGCTTAGTTTTTCTAGGCTTTAAGCAATGATATCTCTTGTGTTGTGTTTATAAAAAAAGGGAAATGAATTAGGAGAGAGGCATCTTTTAGGATATTCTTTGGTAAGAGATTGTTTTTTATACATTGGAAGATTCGGAGAGAGAAAGTTTGTATATTTTTATTTCTCTTGTTTTTAGTAAAAACAAAAGTTTTGCATTATTGGTCCATGGATGTAAGTATAATATCCAACCATGCAATTTTCTATACCTCTTTATTGTTTTTCTCTTTGCAATTTTGGGTTTGGATTTAGCTCTTATCTTTATAGGTTTCCTTTGTTTGCATGGATCAAAGAATTTTGGATTTGGACTTAGCTCTTATCTTTTGTAGGTTTGTTTGCATGGATCAAAGAGTTTTGGATTTGGATTTAGCTCTTATCTTTTACAGGTTTCCTTTGTTTGCGTGGATCAAAGAACTTTGGATTTGGATTTAGCTCTTACCTTTTATAGTTTTCCTTTGTTTGCCTGGATCATGACTAAATGTTTTCTTACAATATGTGGGACCAGTCTAATTTGATTGCATGAGCCATCCTAACTTGTCCCAACTCGGGTGTCGAGAATTGGCTAGTTCATGGCCAAACAAATCAATCTGTTGCCCATTTTTTTTTACCAAGTTGGTATATGAGTTTGATGTTTCACCATCCATGTGAGAGGGGATGCTGTACACACATGAGATGAGCTCAGCAACAGATCATCTGAAAATTGGTGGCTAGGATCTTCAAATCTGTAAGAGTTTTGGATAGAGCGAGCATTTCATGGGCTCCCATGCAAAATCACACCTGTTTGACAAGCATTAGCCATTTGATCAATGGTCTTTAGTATGAACGGTCAAGATCTTTTACACAAAATTAAGTCCAATCAACAATTTGATCCATCTATTTATTAAGGCCCATTATGGATCGCTTATGATTCTAAATTATCACTTTTGTTAGGCAATTGTAACAATCCCATCCATTGCATGAAAAAATAATGGTGGTAGAAAATAAGGCCAAAGTCAAGGACGGATTGGATCATCCTGTTAGTGGAAATCTGTTCTTGACTTAATAAACGGTTCAGATTGATCAATTAGGTTGTCTAAGGGTCCCAGTGCAGCTAGTAGCACTATAACCAGTCCAGTCAGGGCTACTGACAATCCTAATTTTGGGCATTGTCCATCCAGCTACGTTGCGACGAACCAACGGTTTGGATTACTAAACTATGGGACCTCATATCTTAGAATCCTCTCATGAGAGGAGAGAGTTTTCACAAACACTGTTATTTCATGGACTTCCAGCTCACTCACAACAGGCAATTCCACCAACGTAGTACGGCCAACAATGCCATCGTCATCATGTGTGAGAGGGAATTCTGTGGCCCACTTAGCATGTGTCTGCCTCAGCTTATTCCATCGCAGGCACATGGCACCTACACTCACCACAACTTTGGTATGCTGTAATACGTGGCATGCATGCATGACCACTTAGAGTGGTCTAAATCAATGTTGAAAGAGCCTATAGTTCTTGAACAAGGATTCTTTTAAATCAGGAATATAATTTCTCTTAAAAAAAGAAAAAGAAAGAAAAAGACCCAACAACCCATCTGTCAATTCATTAGTCACAACCTTTTTTAAAGGGTGTGTTTATACATTTGTATGTGTCTACGCAAAAGACTATTTAAAAACATCACCCACTGTTTTTTCATAACACAATTACAATCATTCTCTAGTCTTCTTCAAACTCTTTTCTGGGATTAAGAGTATCATAAGGTGGTTCGAGCTCATGTGTGGGAACACTGTAACCTAAGTGGTAGTCGTATTATGGAGGCTGGTTGTCTAAAATTCTAATTTTAGTAATAGACATCATCCAAGGTAGGCATATTCAACTTTAAGCTGAGTAATGATCTAAACCCCAAATCTCATACTGAAAACTTCGAATCAAGAAGATAGAAATAATTGATATCAGCACCAATTTTAAGATACACTTTTATTTTTTATTTTTTTATTTTATATATATATATATATATAAACACCCCTACACACTCACGCCGTAGCGGCGGGCTTTCTCCACCAATGGATACTCGAATCCTTAAATGGGTGTTGAAACTCCCGAGAGTCTACCAACCGAGCAAGAGATACACTTCATCCACAATGAGGCCCAAAATTTCTATGGCATGGATTGGCGTAATGTGTGCCGGCTGATGAGCTGCTACAAGTTGATCAATTGTACCAACAACACTATATGGTTGCCCACTTAAAATCTGTATTACAAAGAAAGAGAAATGCTTGACTACCCTGAGAGCAATATAAGTTATGGTGCTCTTAGTTGCATTGAGACACTTGATCAAATTCATTGACCTAGACTATTCATTAGGTCCAATGCACATTTTATGGGATACTATGCAAACATCATAACAATTTAAAGAAATTAACCATTGATCAAGGGCCTTAGTATGGACTAAACTAACTTGCTATAGTGATGCACCGGATAGCAGTTGAAATTAAATTAAGCTATGTTAAAATGATCCAAACTTGTTGCAGTATGGTGCCGAATAGAAGTGAAAATGCTAAAGGAAGCTAAAGCATTCATGAGGAAGGATTAATAGGTGTCCATGAGGGATACAAGATTGAAAGGCAGCATTGAGCTGAAAAAAATGTGTTTGATTAGAGTGACGAAGGTCTGGAGCTATTCTTTCTATGCTATTTTCACAGACTTGGATTAAGTGATGACCTTACTTATGATCCATTAGCTTTTGGAATCAGCCTTTAACAAGTTAGTGGCTTTCGCTCAAATTTTTTATTATGAGACAGTGTAACAAACTACTATACTACCATGTATGGTCATATTTCTATTTACAGATGGTTTCCTTTCGGTTATGTGCAGCCAATTAAATACGGCCATGTGTCATTACATATCACCACCTTAACCTTGTTGTATTACATATGATCTCTAAGATGTACAACCTATACTTGTTGTCATTGAGAGGTTGATTGCCTTTAGGATTTCTTTGAGCATCGTGGCCTTTCTGGCGTAACATGCCTCTCCAGAATAGAGATATTTGAAATCCTCACTATCTCTTTTCTATGTTCCATAAGTACTTTTGACACGTGACAACATCCTATTCATAGTTCCAGCTGCGTAGGTCGGGTGTAAATAGTGTGATTTTAGCACATGTAGTTGCATTATATATTCTAGACTTAATAGACAATTTAGATTGATCAATTGAACTGTCTCAGTGGATCGATGCAACTAGGAGTACTATAACTTATAATGCTCCAAAGTTGCACTAGAGCATCCCTTGAAAAAAAAAAAAAACGAAAAAACAAAATGGAAAAATTGGCATGGATGGATTTAATGAAATTTAAACTTAGTACAACCAATGAGAAGTTGGGAATACGGGTATTATTGGTAGTGGAAAATACCATTGAACATGTTCCCCACTAAGTGAGAAATGACATGGACTTGCATCTTACTTTTAAACTAGTGGTCTGAATAAATAAATACCCATTCTCTACTTAATCCACTAACAACAGAAAAAGTCTCCTATTTCACACGCATGATGGTGTCCCAACGATCCACATGCTCAAACACACGGCGGCATATGCATGTGAGATCTTAACTTTTCATCAGGTGGGCTGCACTTTTTAGATCTTTCAATCTAAATTGAGACTATCTATGCTAAACAAATGAATGTGTAGAAAAAAAAAATACTTTCAGTTTACTTTGTATATTGTGTCCCACTTTGAGGAGCAAAATGACCTGAGATTTTAAGATATATCCACATGAATCTCAAACCTCACACACATGTTCCACATTAGCATGTGAGCTTTTATATGTGGATAAACAGCTACACACGCTTGCAAAATTAATAAACCTCATGGTTAAAAAAGAAAAGAAGAAAAAAAAGAATTTGAATTTCTAGCCTCTTTTGAAAAAAGAGCAATGGGAAGTGTTTGGATTCTTCCGATGAATCATTAACTAAGACTGCAATTAACAAAAGCTTTCACACGTTTCCGAGCCGTCACATCCACAAACCTAGCCATCGCATCCACAAACCTAACCACATTATCCTATATGCCTGTCATCCATTTTTCTAACATGGGCTCCTTTCAAGTAACAATACAAAATAAAAAAGCAATCAAGACCTTTTATACCCTAAAATTGTTAGTTACACCACCACTCAAGGGTAATATGGTCATTGCATTTAGGGTTCCTGCCAAACTATTGATACTGTGGTCATTGTAAAAATTGTAAGTTTGTAACATGGTTTTCCTGAACTACGTGCAGGCGCCCATTGCATTTAGGGTTCCCGTATTTGTTAATTAGTAAAACTTCGTTTTTAACTCTATACTGGAAAAAAAAGGTATAAATATTCAAGGTTGGAACTTTGTTTTTGTTGGCAATTTGAATTAATTAAACTTATTTGTTTTTTGGGAAATAAAAAAATAAAAAATCATTTTTGTTTCAAAGATCACCAAGGGTTATAAGATGGAGATTAATAATCTTCTTACATAATAGATTTAAGTGAAAGGTGGGAAAATTAAGTTAATGAATTTATATTGGCAATGGGTTTTATGAGTGTTGAGTGCCTATAAGCACTGTACCACAGTATGGTACGATGGCTGGTTTCCAGCCCTGAATTGCATCCTTAGATTGATTTGAACCTTATGTTGTCAGCACGGGCATATGCAAACTATAGTTTTATAATCACGCTTCATTGATAATCTTTACATTTAAGTCTTGGATTTGAATATGAGCCATTAAATTATATTCATCTTCATGTAGAATCACCTGTCTGATAATGTTTCTTCCCATGGCTTGGGTAGAACAGAATTCAAGACATGAATAGCTCATATCATCATTTAAAATGCAATTTAGGCTGAAAACTGACAATTGTACCCTACTGAGGCCAGAACCAATCTACCCTGGCAAAACCCATCATGATTACTTGGACAGGAGGATTTGTAAGAGGTCGAAATGATACAATGCAGTCAATCTTTTATATACATTACTCCTCCATGGAGAAATTTGAATGGTTTTTATTTATATTTTGGCCTTATTTATATAAAATATTAAAACACACACACACACACACGCATCTATATATATATATGATCATATAACAATTTTCACTCCATTTTTTAGTCAAAACAATATCAAAACTTTTCTTAAATAATAAAAAAAAAGTAGACTCAAAGACTCAGGAAAGTTACTCAAAAACTTAAAATAAAAACTCAAAAAATATATTTACTAAAAGTAGTTATATATAATGCGGAAAAACAAGTAAAATAATCTTAATTTACAGAGGGAAAGCTTTAGAAAATTAGTAAACAAATAAGTTAGTAAATTAAAAAAATATATTTATAAGCACCACCCTTATTATCGCAACCATAATTTTTATAATAACAGCCATCATTACAAAAGAATAATATTAGGAATAATTATATAATTATTCTTAATTGAAAAAGAAAACTTTAGAAAATTAATAAAAAAGTAAATTTAGTAAAATTTTGAAAAAAGATAAGCAATTTATAATCACCACTCATAATCATAATTGTTGATGCAAGAATTTGTAACACCTTCTACCGCGCCCTAGTCCTGCACAAAGCGGTTAATAAAGGAGACCCTGACTCAAACAGGGGACCCTCTAATGCCAAAGTTAGGCTAGGGAAACTGGGTCTAAGTTATGTAGAGTAGATGAGAGGTGCGAGATATTGCGTACCTGTTGCAATGGGTTTCTCTGGTTTTTATACCTGTGAGATGAATGGATCATGGCCATCAATCTCGGCACGATTTACTCAATCAAGCAAATGTCGCACGTGCAGAGATAACGGCCTCTATCTTTGGATCGTGCGCCGGATCATTCTCCCATATGCCTTAATGGGACGTATCAACGGGCGTGATCTTTGGCCACGTTCATACTTGGGTTAGTCCCACAACTCGGTCCCCCGAGCTTATGGCTGAGTCTTATAGTCAAAGCATAGGAATCGGAGTCCGCTGGGCGTACCTATTATGGTCTTAGTCCTCAACCTCTAGGTCGAGGATGAGTTATGCTAGGCTGATCCAGGGTAGTTCTTCGGATGAGAGTTCCGATTCAGAGTTGTGACCCCTCGGAGGAGAGCTCGGCTCGGTCGACCCAAGGTCGTAGTTCCTTGGAGAAGAGCTCAGCTCAGTTTGGTTTGCCCAGGTCTGCCCTTATTGGTCCTGCTCGGATTTCCCCATAACAATAATCATAATCATAAATTTATAACAACGATCATAATCATTAAAAAAAAATAATAATAAAAATCAAGCAACCTTCTAATAGTTGGTCCTCAATTTGCACGTATTTTTTATTTTTTGACACCCCATTTGCATGAAATCGAAAATTACAAAACTATTTTCATTGTATTCAAATTTTATGACCCATGCATGCGTGTGAAGTCCCAAGCACTGCCAAAGTTCCTCTATTACAGGATGGAAATTAAAGAAGTTTGCTAACTACTATGCGTGTCTATGATGCCACCATCTAGATGCCACTAGGTGAAACAATGGTACGTGTGAAAGATCTAAGATGTTCATAAAAAAGGTCTCACTGATTAGATTACGTGGATAAAACATAAATACAGTCTACTTATAATCATTAATAGAATTTTCTATCTTTTTTAAGGATCGATACTGATATAGTATACAAGACCAGCCATGCTGTCCATATGTTTTGACGGCTCATTTTAGGGCATGATCCTAAAAATGAAGCATATCCAAATCTCACAACCACTCTTAGAGGAAATAGTGGTGATTGACTATTAAAAACTTCTTGCGGATCACCGAAACCTAACCAGTAACCACGTTACCCTATATGCCTCTCATCCATTTTTCAAACATAGATACCTTTAAGTAACAACAACAACCTCAACAACAACAATAATAATATTAAACATTTCTTAGGTCCACGCTGATAGAAATAACCATTCCTAAGATCCATTGAGATCATAGTTTAAAAACTAAAAAACTCAAATAAAAAATCCATTACGAAGAATCAGGCAAGTTACTCAAAAACTCTCAACGAAAAATTCAAAAGATATATTGTAATAAAACTAATTATATATAATGGTAAAAAATCAAGTAAAATGATGGTCTGTGTTAATTTAAAGAGGGAAAGCTTTAGAAAGTTAGTAAACAAGTACAATTAGTAAATTAATATACACACACACACACACACACGGAAACGCTCACCTGGGAACCAGTTCGTATGTACTGCATACGAACTTTTTTGAGAACCCATCATATGTGATGTGGATCTAAAATCTGAACCGTTCATGTGAAGCAACACCTCATGAAACCCCCATGGACCAAGTTTTACTTTGATCTAAAACTTTGATGGGCCATGAAAAATGAAAACAGTTTCCTCACTTGATTTGCATTTCTCTTTGCTATGGCCCACCAGAATTTTAGATCAGGGTGAGAATTTGTCACGGTGGGTTTCATGGGATTCCGCATCACATGGACCGTTCAGATTAGACACCTATGACACGTGTGCAAAGGTGCACACGTGCGTAGGTGCGCAGGGGAGCATGACTCTCTCTCTCTCTCTCTCTCTCTCTCTCTCTCTCTCTCTCTCTCTCTCTATATATATATATATATATATATATATATATATATAAATTGGATGCTTGTCGAACATCTACCCCATCAGTCAAATGCACCATTCTATGGGGGCCTAGGTTTCAAAAATCAAGTTAATCTGTGACTTGTGTGGGCCATACCACATACAGAAGTTGAGAAGGGTTACCCTCCATTAAAAATTCATAATCATTTTTTGGGCCCACCGAGATGTGGTTTGAAAATCTAGCCCATCCATTATGTGTGTCCCACTTGGATGAGGGTTAAGACCAAGGTTCAGACGTATCCAAATTTTAGGTGGGCCCCACCAAGTGCTTTTATATATTTTAGGCATGTCTTCACATGCTTTTAGATGGTATGGCCGACCTAAGTTCCGTATACTATTGATTTTTGGGATATCTCATAATTTAGAGTGGACCCATCAAATACACGGTGTTGATGGTCAACAAGCATCATGGTGGGGCCCACACAACTCGACCTCATGGAAAGTTCCCATGAGCACGACCGCATAGTACCTTTTCCTATATATATATATATATATATATCTGTGTGTGTGCACATGCGCACACGCGCTCCAACTCATGGGAACTTCCCATCAGCTTGAGCTGTGTGGGCCCTACCGTTATACGTGTCAAACATCAACACCATGCATTTGATGGGTCCCCTTTAAATGATGGGATTTCTCAAAAATCAACCATATAAGGAAGTCAGGTGGGCTGTACCATCTAAAATAATGTAAAGACATGCCTAAAACATATCAAATCACTTGGTGGGGCCCACCTAAAATTTGGATGCATCTGAAACTTAGTCTGACCCCTTGTACAAGTGGAACACACATAATGGATGGCCTGGATTTGTTAACCACACCTCGATGGACCCAACAAATGATTATGAATATTTTAATGGGAGGATAACCCCTTTCAACTTTTGTATGTGGTGTGGCCCACAAAAGTCATGGATTGACTGGATTTTTAAGTACGAGGCCCACCTTGGAATGTTGTCTCTGACTGATGGGGTAGATGTTCCGCATGCATAACGGTGGGGCTTATCATAATCATTAAAAAAAAAAAAAAAAAGTCAAGTGACCTTCTAATAGTTGGTCCTCAATTTGTATGTATTTTTTGACACTCCATTTGCATAAACTGAAACATTTTAGAACCATTTTCATTGTATTCAATGTTTTATAACCCATTTAAAATTGGGTCCACAACTTGAATGGTTTCATTTGAGTCACACATGCACCGTTATGTTAACTCCCATGCATGCATTGCCAAAGTTCCTCTCTTATAAGATGGAAATCGAAGTTTGCTAACTACTACCGTACGTTTCTATGATGCCACCATCTACATGACACTAGGCGTACCAATGGCACGTGTGAAAGATCTAAGATGTCCATGAAGAAGGTCCCACTACTTAGATTACCTAGATAAAATATAAATATAGTCCACTAATCATTAATAGAATTTTCTACCTTTTTTGGGGGGATCAATGCAGAAGTAATTGTAAACACTTCCCATCCACTCTGCGGGTGTACAAGACCATGTCTTCATTTATCAAATGCAGGTGGTGCCATAAATAATAATAATAATAAAAAATCTTTCCCATACTGTTCTTTTATCAGGTAATATTTTGCTAATTATGGTACCAGTAACAGCCTTCAAGAAGAAATTCGATCTATAGATTTATAATTACTGTTATTTTGGTATATGCTACAAAAATTATATGGCTAATTATTAACTTATTACTTTTAAAAATAAAAGTTTTTGAATTTTGATTACAAGTCTCAAGCCTAGATAAAGGAAGCAGATTGCATTCAATAAGCAACCATCATCAAACTTCTGTTCCAACATTCTCCTTAATAGAGTTGAATGGCAAAACAGGATTCATGCAGCTGGAACATGGATGGAATACTATAACCAGTCCAGTCAGGGCTGTTGACAATCCTATTTTTGGGTATTGTCTATCCAGCGAAGTTGCAACGAACCAACGGTTTGGATTACTAAACCATGGACCTCATATCTTAGAATCCTCTCATTAGAGGAGAGAGTTTTCACAAACACTGTTATTACATGGACTTCTAAAAACTCACAACAGGGAACTCCACCAACATAGTACGGCCAACCATGCAATCGTCATCATGTATGACAGGAAATTCTGTGGCCCACTTAGCACGTGTTTGCCGCACCTTATTCCATTGCAGGCACATGGCACCTACACTCACCACAACTTTGGTATGCTGTAATATGTGGCATGCATGCATGACCACTTAAGTGGTCTAAATCAATGTTGAAAGAGCCTATATTTCTTGAACAAGGATTCTTTTAAATCAGGAATATAATTTCTCTTGAAAAAAAAAAAAGAAAAAAGAAAAAAAAAGAAGGCCCAACAACCCATCAGTCAATTCAATTTTAACCCATCAGTCACAACCTTTTCAAAGGGTGTGTTTATACATTTGTATGTGTCTACTCAAAAGACTATTTAAAAACATCACTCCCACTATTTTTTCATAACACAATTACAATCATTCTCTAGTCTTCTTCAAACTCTTTTATGGGATTAAGAGTATTATAAGGTGGTTCGACCTCGTGTGGGAACACTGTAACCTGTAAGTGGTACCGTAGTCGTATTATGGAGGCTGGTTGTCTAAAATTCTAATTTGACTAATAGACATCATCCAAGGAAGGCATATTCAACTTTAAGCTGAGTAATTAATGATCTAAAACCCAAATCTCATACTGAAAACTTCGATTCAAGAAGATAGAATCAATTGATATCAGCATGAATTTTAAGATACACTTCATCCACAATGAGGCCCAAAATTTCTAGGGAATGGATTGGCGTAATGTGTTCCTGATGCCCTGCTACAAGTTGATCAATTGTACCAACTGTTGGCGTGAGTTGCTCCTCCAAGCAATCAGAGGAGGATATTTTAGGTGTCCATCCCTCAATCATAGGGTCAGCTGTCCATTTTTAGTTAAATTATCCAGAATGTTAGTGCCTGCCGTGATGTAAGAATAGCCAAATATAGACCATAGATGCTATTATATACTGTAAAAAACCATGTAAAGAGATATAGATCAATATATGAATATTTTCTGCAAACTATATCATGGTATCAGAGCTGGTTATTCCCTGTCATCTGGTATTCTCGATTTTCTGACCTTCACCTACCTCATTTTCACCTCTCTCCCTCCATGGCCGACACTAATTCCCATTCTAGGGAGTCACCATCTTCCTCCATTTTATCCGAATTAACCACAAAAATGACTGAAGTCTTGACCAAAGCTTCAGCCCCGACCTCCACAACCAACTCCGCAACTGCACCGATTGGCATCAAGTTGGATGGCACCAACTATGCACTTTGGTCCCAGGTTGTTGAGATGTATATCTCAGGCAAGGACAAGCTGGGCTACATTAATGGAGACCTCCCGCAGCCCTCACAGATGGATTCCACATTTCGATAATGGCGCACCGACAATGCTATCGTCAAAGGATGGCTGATCAACTCCATTGATGCTTCTCTCATTGGAAATTTCATTCGGTTTCCCACAGCTAAGGCAGTTTGGGATGCAATAGCCACAACATATTTTGATGGCAGCGACATTTCACAAGTATATGACCTTAGACGGCATGTAACTCGGCTCAAACAGGCAGGTGGATACCTTGAAAAATACTACAATGACCTCCAAGGATTGTGACGTGAAATTGACTTCCGCCACCCAAATCTAATAGAGTGTGCTGCTGACATTCAACGCTACAATAATATTCTTCAAGAGGATCGGGTCTTGTTTTTGGACGAACTGGATGATCGGCTAGACAATATCCGAAGCGGCGTTCTGCAGATACAGCCTTTCCCCACGGTGGAGCAAGCCTATGCTCATGTCCGCAGAGAGGTGACACGTTAGGCGGTAATGGCTGCAGATAACAACTCGAATACTTTACCAGGGGCTGTCTTGGCTTCTAAAAGCTTTAAGCATGGCCCACCCACTTCCTCAGGTCCAGGAGGACTCTCTTTGAATGGTGGAAAATCGGGTTCAAACACTAAAACCTGACATGTAGCAGATAGTGGAAAATGCACTCATTGTAGTGGTGCAAAGCATACCCATGAGACCTGTTTTAAGCTTCATGGGTATCTTGAGTGGTGGCACGAACTCCAGGCTAAGAAACGGCGTGATGTAGAGGGTAAGGCTGTAGTGGCACGGGTAGAAATTGCGGGGACTACAGGAGAAGGCACAGCTGCAGTAATGACAGCAAAACTGCAGCACTTGTCCCTTGTTCCAGCCAAGTTTTCCATCTCTAACCAAGGTACTACATTACTCAAGTCTCATAGAGAGACTGATTGCAGCTTGTGGATACTTGATTCTGGAGCCACCGATCACATGACGTTTGATGCAAACGATTTTTCTCAATATTCGTCTCCTCGACGGAAAAGCATTGCTAATGCTAATGGAATTGTGTCGATAACAAGGGCTGGAACTGTGATTCTTTCACCAGCCCTATCTCTATCTAATACCTTGCTTGTGCCATCTCTCTCTCACAAACTTTTATCAGTAAGTCAAATTACACAAGAGCTGAATTGTGTTGTGCTCATTCACCCTATGTTTTGTATTATTCAGGATATTCTCACGAAGGAGATCATTGAGCATGGTACTAAGAGGGGGGCTCTAATACATGGAAGATTTTAGTGTGGGCCGAGCACACCATATGCACCATCCCAACGATCTCAAAGCGGAGTAGATTTGGCTTTGGCACCGTCGGTTAGGCCATCCTTCGTTTGGGTATTTGAAGCATTTGTTTTCCGCTTTATTTGTGGATTTATCGGTTTTAGAATATGAAACTTGCATTTTAGCTAAAAGTCATCGAGTGACTTACCCTTTAAGCATGAATAAGAGCGACATTCCTTTTGCTTTGATTCATTCTAATGTGTGGGGTCCATCTCCAAAGTTGACGCTCTCTAGTTTCCACTGGTTTGTGATATTTATTGATGATTGTACCCGGATGACTTGGCTTTACCTTTTGAAACACAAGGATGAGGTCTTTACTGTGTTTAAATCCTTTCACGAATTGGTTTAAACTCAGTTCTCTGCTAAAGTTCGGATCCTTCACTCCGACAATGGTGGAGAATATGTGAATCACCATTTTTGTGATTATTTTCATCATCATGGCTTAATTCATGAAACCTCCTGTCCTCAGTCTCCGCAGCAAAATGATATTGCGGAAAGAAAAAATCGTCACATTCTTGAGACTACTAGGGCGCTCCTTCTTGGAGCTAAGGTACCGAGCGTCCACTGGGCCGATGCAGTTGCCACCGCCGTCCATCTGATTAATCGGATGCCCTCTAAAGCTTTAGAATTTCAGACTCCACTACAAGTCTTGTCTACTTATGTCCCCTTACCCACAGCGCTGATGCTCCTACCGCATCTTTGGTTGCGTGGCATTTGTACACCTTTGGGATATGCTTTGCATAAAAAAGGATACCGATGCTACGACCTCAGCACTTAACACACTTATGTGACTATGGATGTCATGTTTCATGAAATCGAGATGTTCTTCTCTCCTGTAGCATCCAATTCTTCTCTTCAGGGGGAGACACGAGATGAAGAGTTGAATTGGCTGAGGTTTGAATGGCCAAAGTTTGATAATATGGAATCACAATCAATTATCGAGGAACCAACAGAGCCGAATACAGAGCTGAACACAGAGCCGAATACAGAGCCAATGGAGTCTTAAAATTTACCTCTTGAAGCTGAACAACAAGCACCCCCCACTCCACAGTATCCAACGACCCGTCTCCTAAGAATATCGCTGAGGTAAGCTTTCCTGTTACTCCTAACATTTCCAATGATGTGGATAACCATGTTGAATGTAAGCTGCCTTTCAGGCAAAATCGTGGCAAACCCTCGAACTGATACTCTCCTGATGTAGAAGAGTAGAGATCTAGATATCCAATTGCTAATTATGTGTCCTCAAAGAGGTTTTCCAAACCTCTCAAGCACTTCGTGAATGAACTCTCCACGTGTCATATTCCTACAAGTGTTGATGAGGCGTTAAAAGATCCAAGGTGGATTCAAGCTATGAAGGAAGAGATGGAGGCACTATTGAAGAATGGGACATGGACTCTTGTTCCGCTGCTCGAAGGTCAAAGAACAGTGGGGTGTAAATGGGTGTTCTCCATCAAGTACAAAGCCGATGGATCCGTTGAACGATACAAAGAGAGGCTAGTAGCAAAGGGCTATAGGCATACATACGACATAGATTACCAAGAAACTTTCTCTCCCGTAGCCAAGTTGAATACGGTGAGGGTTTTGCTATCCCTTGCAGCCAATCTCGACTGGTTGCATCAATTTGATGTAAAAAATGCCTTCCTCCATGGTGATCTTAAAGAAGAAATCTATATGGATGTCCTTCCGGGATATACAACAACTTCAGAAACTAAGGCTGTATGCAAGCTACAACGAACTTTGTATGGCTTGAACAGTCTCCTCGAGCTTGGTTTGGACAGTTTAGTTTGGCGATGAGGAAATATGGCTTTCAATAGAGTAACTCCGACCATACTCTATTCCTGAAGCATCAAAGAGGTAAGGTGACTGCATTGATAGTCTATGTAGATGATATAATTATTACGGGAGATAATCCTAAAGAGATAGCGAGACTCCAAGAACATTTGGCGATAGAGTTCGAGATGAAGGATCTGGGAGGTCTCAAATACTTTATAGGGATTGAAGTGGCTCGATCCAAGAATGGCATATTTCTGTCTCAACGAAAGTATGTTCTAGACTTATTATCCGAGGTTGGACTGCTGGACTGTAAGCCCGCAGACACACCAATAGTCCAAAATCACAGACTTGGAGAGTATCCAAACCAAGTGCCAACCGACACAGGAAGGTATCAGAGATTGGTTGGAAAACTCATTTATCTCTCGCACGGCCTGATATTGCCTATGCGGTGAGTGTAGTAAGTCAATTTATGCATTGCTCGAGTGAATATCATATGAATGCAGTAATTCAGATTCTTCGATATCTAAAGTTTTCCCCAGGGAAAGGACTCATGTTTTCAAGAAATGGTCACTTATGGGCTAAAGGTTATACAGATGCAGACCGGGCAGGAAACATTTTAGATAGGAAGTCGACCTCGGGCTATTTCACATTTGTTGGAGGAAACCTGGTCACATGGAGAAGTAAGAAGCAGAAAGTGGTGGTGTTATCAAGTGCAGAAGCTGAGTTTCGTGGAATGGCTAAGGGTCTTTGTGAGCTTCTCTGGCTCAGAAGACTACTGACTGAACTCGATTTTGTCCTAGATAGTGAGATGAATTTATTCTGGGATAACAAAGTTGCTATTGATATTTCCCATAACCCTGTCCAGCATGACCGGACCAAACATGTGGAAGTGGATCGACATTTCATCAAACAAAATCTTGAGGCTAAGATAATCCGTTTTTCATTTGTGAAGTCCGAAGACTAGTTGGCAGACATACTCACAAAAGCAGTGTGCAGTAAAGTTTTTCACAACTCACTTGACAAGTTGGGCATCGGTGATTTATATGCATCAACTTGAGGGGGAGTGTTGGCATGAGTTGCTCCTCCAAGCAATTAGAGGAGGATATTTCAGGTGTCCATTCCTCGATCATAGGGTTAGCTGTCCATTTTTAGTTAATTAACCAGAATGTTAGTGACTGTCGTGAAGTAAGAATAGCCAAATATAGACCATAGATGCTGTTATATACTGTAAAAAACTGTGTAAAGAGATATAGATCATTATATGAATATTTTCTACAAACTATCATCAACGACACTATATGGTTGCCCACTTAAAATCTCTATTACAAAGAAAGAGAAATGCTTGACTACCTTGTGAGCAATATAAGTTATAGTGCTCTTAATTGCATTGAGACACTTAATCAAATTCATTGACCCAGACTATTCATTAGGTCCAATGCACATTTTATGGGATACTATGCAAACATCACAACATTCTAAAGAAAGTAACCATTCATCAAGGGCCTTAGTGTGGACTAAACTAACTTGCTACAGCGATGCACTGGATAGCAGTTGAAATTAAATTAAGAATTAAGCTATGTTAAAATGATCCAAACTTGTTGCAGTATGGTGCTGAATAGAAGTGAAAATGATGCAGGACATGAAAATTAAATATGATATGCAAGATTTCAGGCTTAAGATCATGTTAGTTCAGAAACAATTACACAAATTCCATATCCCACATGAAAGTTCAAACATTCAATTAAGGGGAATTTATGTGGGTCCAGGCCTACACATGATAGGGTTGGATCAATAAAAATTATGAACCAAATGATACTTAAAGATAAGAAATAATCATCCACGTATGCATAGTAATCAGTCTCTAATCCAAGGGATTCAGAAATTCCAATTCAGGGAACCCTAGGGTAAGAAAATTGGCAAATAACTTAGGAAAAACGTAATATAAGGCTAGAATTCATAAAAAACGGCTATGAGAGGATAAAAAAGGATAAAAATCTGAGCCAAAAGACGATCTCGCATGTGGACAGCAACAATAGCCCAGACGGATGTGCGTGTGATCCCGGCCGCACATGTGTGGGGCCCACTATGTAGAAAAAGGCCACCTTGGCCCTGGTCGACCAAGGATGGTCTCCAAAACACCCAAATCTCAGCTCGATCCGATGTACGGTTTGTGCGTGGTGCTCCGTCGAAGTTTCAGCTCGCCTGCGAGCTGAAATCTGGAAACCTGCTGTAATGAAGAAATTTGATGCAACAAAAGGACGAATTCAAAGTACAGATGGTGGGGGAAGATGGAAAAAAAGATGATGGAGGATGGGGGTGAATCGGGATCGATGTGGCTTCGCACCACGGTAGTTAGCCATTCGAAAAGGGAGGGCTTCGCACCCACTTTTGAATTCTTCCACAACTCACGAAAAGAGCAGAAAAATAAAGCAGAATTTTTTTTATTAACTTCAATGAATCAAAAGAACTAAAAGGGGTGCCTATATATAGAAAAAATTCTATACCCCAAAACTCGCACCATGTGCGCAACCTATTACTTGGCGATGAAGTAAACTAAAATAAAAACTAAACAGAGAAATTTAAAGCGTCCACAATGTTTTAAATAATAACAATAAGCAAAACTTAAAATATGAAATCAATCCGACGAGTGGGCCACGATCATGAGATCCCATGATGGACTTTTCTTGATTATCAAGCCCAATCTTTTGAACCAAACTTCGTCTTCTAGGTAGGAGGCCCTCCCTGGATGTCGTCATCGAGACAGATCGATAGTGGGCCCTCCTACTCCGTGCATACGTGTGTAGGTGAGGCGGCGTCCGTGCACGTATGCGCGAGATGTCCCCACTGGTGAAATAAAACTTCTGAACCATTCAAAGACATCAAGATCAAGTCTCTGAAGCTCCTCCGTAGTGAGCCATGTGCTGTCTGAAGCTGGGCGTGACTTCCATTTGACCAGGTACTTTTGAAACTTGTCGTCCGACGTTAAAACTATCTGATGGTCCAGGATATCCTCTAGTTCCTCTCTGGGTGTGTGAAAGTTAGGTATAGGAGGGAGTGACTGAGAAAAAATGTCAGAAAGAACAGGCATGAGAGGTAGAGGCTGAGAAAATGGGATGAGACGGGTAGGTATGGGAGGTAGAGGCTGGAAAAATGGGTTGGGATGGGTAGGTATGAGATGTAGATGCTGGAAAAATGGGTCGGGAAGGGTAGGTATAGGACGTAGAAGATGAGAAGATGGGTCAGGACAGGTATGTATGAGAGGTAGAGGCTGAAAAAATGGGTCGGGAGGGGGCCATGGATCAATGGAAAGGTCTGATAATCAGGATGGTTAGGTGAAAGGCTAGACAATGCATCAATAGCCATTTGAAATGTAACTAGATCCTCCACATTGAATGTGGAACTAATTTCCATGGAGGGTGGAAGATTTGCCACATATGCATTGAGACCGTTTCATTTTATAATTTTGACGGGTCTAACACTACGCACATGTAACTTACGAACGGCCCCCGGAGGATACCGCTCGGGCCTGATGCGGACCATCACTGTAAGACTCGTGCCCTAGTTCGTACCGTTCCGTATGCTTCCGCGATCCTACCGGTCAAATTCCGACAACCTTCGCACCGTATCCGACTATTGCGCGCGATCCTAAGCCGAGTCCCACTTACCGAAGTCAGCTCGAATCGAAACTTATATCATATCGACCGCGTCGTCGCCGCGGTTCCAACGTAGTGACTTGCGCACCGAACCGATACCCAGGCTAGGAGATGTGGACCTGCGTTCATTCCGAAGAAACGCCGCGTATTGTGAATCTCGAGGGAATCTCTACGATATGTCCCATCAATCAATGTCAAGTACAAGCCTTACCTCAAGTACATCAACCCATCCCTACTTTTTCAAAAGTCCACTCTCTTTCCACCTCACCATTCCTCTTTTTCTCATTTTCAACTACAACCATCTCTCTTTCCCACCAATTTCAAACTAAGCCATACCTCTCATCATCCTTTTCTTACAACCACCACTCCACCCATCCCTTCATCCATTATTTCTATCTCTCCCTCTCATTCTCTAGCAATTTTTTAAAATCTCATGAGAGCTCCAATATCCAAGCTCTCTCCCAAATAACAAGTGTGGCCCACCCTCTCATCCCTCATCCCCACCATCAAAAGTCCATCAACCTCCATCAAAAGGCTAGGCAAGGAGCATAGAAGGCTAAGGGACCAAGAAGAAGAAAGATAAGGTGGGTGATTTACTGTTATTTTTTATTTTAGGGCCTACTTGTAGGTGGAACCCATTTTGATGTATGTGATTTAATCAAGAGGGCCTATAATGGCGGGGTCCCTCTATCTTACCGTATATTTCTCTCTCTCTCTCTCTCTCTCTCTCTCTCTCTCTTTCTCTCTTTGTGATGGTGTGGATCCCACCAATATGTGTTATATCTACCCCGTCCGTCTACATCAGACGGTGTGGCCCACCCTATTGCTGGTGATGATCCACACCATCCACTGTTTGGATGGGCCCAATACATCCTTCTTTCTATATGTTATATTTTATATAATATATATATATAATATATATAATATAATATGTATTGTATATATATATATATATATTATAAGATATACATTATATGTATATATGTTGGTGGGCCACGTCCGCGTGGGACCCACCATAATGGTGTGTTTACATATGCCGTCCAGCATCCCTGGATGTTGGACGTTGGCGAACGGTGAAGTGTAAACTGACATGGGAGTGTACTACCAAGCTAGCCAAAGAGAAGGGAGAGGTGGGCCATTCATGCAGGCCCCACCTTGATGTATATACACAATCCAAGCCATCCATCCTCTTCCTCAGATCATTTTAGGCATTGAACCGAAAAATGAGGTTGATCTGGTTTCCTGGCGGGCCATGGTATAGGAAACAGTGTTCCTACCTTTGATTTACTCCCTGATGCTCCTGTATATCTGAAACATCCCAATATTGGACTCTATGGGATTGTATCAATCTACAGGGACTAGTGGCGGGATCAGATCGATCTGATGTGGGCCCTACCCCAGGAAAACCATGGAAAACTCAGTTTTTTTTTTATAAAAAAAATAGGCAACAGCAGCAGCGCTGCTACTGTCAGGCGCCGCAGGCAGCGCGCAGGCACTGGCGAACGAGCGGACGGGGCAGGCCTCACGGCCCCAGCCGTGGGCCCCACCTTGATGCGTTTCGACCATCAACACCGTGCATTTGATGGGTCCCCTTTGTCCATGGGACGTCTCCAAAAATCATCCGTAAACAGAACTCAGGTGGGCCACACCATCTAAAATCATGTGAAGACATGCCTAAAACATATAAAATCGCTTGGTGGGGCCTACCTGAGTTTTGGATGTTGCTGAAATTTGGTCTGGACCGTCAGTCCAGTGGGACACAGATAATGGGTGGGCTGGATCTGTGGACCACATCACGGTGGGCCCCAGGTTCGGGTGGCCTCATCAACAGTTTGAATGGCAAATAAACATTACCGTGGGCCCTGGTCCACGTGACTTTATAAATAGATTGGATGACAGATAAATATCACGGTGGGCCCAAGGTCCACGTGACCTCATGAACAGGTTGTATGGTAGACAAACATCACAGTGGGCCCTACTCAAGGTCCACATGACCTTATGAATGGATTGGATTGCAAATAAATATCACAATGGGCCCTACCTTGGTCCACGTGGCTTTATGAACAGTTGGGTAGAAAATAAACATTATGTTGGGCCCTAAGTTGGGTGGAAAATAAACATTATATTGACATTATGTTGGGCCCTAAGTTGGGTGGAAAATAAACATTATGTTGGGCCCTAGGCTGGGTGGAAAATAAACATTATGGTGAGTCCTACTCAGAACCCACCTATGTATGTATTGTAATCCACACCCTCCATTAGTGTGGGCTCCACCATGATGCATGTGTTTCATCCAACTGTCCAATCATTTTGGAGATAATTTAAGGACAATTGTTGAGGCCCATCCTGATGTATTGGTGGTCCTTGTTGAGGCCTACCTTGACTTGTATAAGGCCCATATTATGAGGCCCATTGTGAAGTATGTAAGGCTCGTGTGAATAGGCCCAGCTTGATGTATTTGTGGCTTGCCCACTAAGGCCCAGTTGAGATGTATGAGCCCATGGTTTGAGGCCCATTTGGTGTATTTGGGCCCTTGGGTCGAGGCCCAACAAGATCTATATAAGACCCATTGCAACGTGATTCTACCATGGTTCATGTGTTGACTATTGTAGTGGGCCATGCCTTGGGAACAATGTTGATTTGACGTCCACATTGCAAGTACAATGTTGGTTAAATGTCTGCATTGTCACTCTCCCTAAGGCCCATTAATAGGCCCATACCTGTAATGTGTAGGCCGTCTAGGCCCATCTCCGTTATACACAGAGCCCATCTCTTTATACATGTTTAGTATAGATCCATGATTCATGATCATTCACATCATATGTATGCCTGATGTGAGGAGTGACCGATCATAGCAAATGCCTTCGGGCGGACTGTTTATGGGCTCCCTGATGGGCGGAGTTGCCCCATATAAGTGCATGGTACATGCAGGACTGTTACATGACTGATAGTGTGACTCATGCACTTACATTTGTGTGATTGTAGTTACTGTATGCCCTAGCGACATCAGGGACATAGCCTCCACAGACACATCGTGGATGGCAGGATTGGATACTGAAAATATTTGATTCTAGCATACGGGCACCATAGATGTCCTTGGGTGAAAATTCCTAAACCCGATGGTACCAGAGGATAACTCTAACGTCGAGACTGAGTGGATACAGGAGCGCGCGAGGGCCGTATACCAGTAGGCCGCGTCTCCCACTGTGTCGTGGTCGGTTGGAAAGGGGTGTGACCTTACCCGCCTGAGTGAGGGGGCAATTTTTAGGTTGAGTTTAACTAACTTGAGGAATCGGTCCGCTATCGACGAGCCAGGTGTAACACCCTGGTTTTCAGAACCCGAGTACACGACTCGGATTCCAAGAACCCAGGAGTTAGCTGATGATCAACCAATAAATCAAGTGTGATATAGCGGAAATGAGAATCATGTCATAAATATGGCTTCAAAATAGGAACAATATTCGGGCTCACCCAGCTGAGGGCCACTTACAAAACCTCAAGTTTCCTTAAAACCCGAATGTACTGAAATAGAATAGATGACTAAACTACTGATTCAGCCCGTAGTAGGCTGCCGCCTCCTACTGCATCTCATCGTATGGCTCCTCCTCGACGGCCTCCGCCTCCGGGTCTGCCACGTCCTCAATGTTTCACGTACCTGCATCCTCTGTACAGTTGAATATTGATGAATGAGTGGCCAGCTCAGTGTGATCTCCCCTCAAGATTACACACCTCCGCCCTAAACGAGGAATAGCATAAGAGCACACAGATAATCCAAAACACAGTATATGCAATCTTGTTAAATGCATGAGTGCATGAATGTAATCATCGACCCGGGTGAATCATCCGGACGGTCGGTGCCCCAGGAGAAATATCCAGATAGGCAATGGGGTCGTCACCTAGAGATGTGACTGGTCGTCAGCGCAACACTCAACGTAATCGCATGGGCATGAGGATCCTAGTCATCATCATAAATTCGTATTTATGGAGGAAATCATCACCAGTCAAGTTGTAGAATGCTCCTAGAGGCAAGGTTCCTTGAGGAGACGGTGAATTTCTACCACTCACGCAACTTCCTGCACAATTTTAATTCGTATTTAGACACGAGTCCCAATGTTTAATATATAAGGATAGGTGGAGGGCTGGGAAGCCTTAAACCGAGGTGGTCTCGGCTATGCTCGTGGGAAGACGGGCTCACCAAGCATGAGTCCCTATCTTGATCAAACTGGGTCTAGTCAGGGCCCACTTGGTCACTAGATCTGCCCATTCCCTTCTCAGACCCTTAGAGCGAGTTTGCCCACAGGATGGATGGCGTAGATAAATTTCATATGTCAAGGTGGGGTTCACAGAGTTGCCAACTGCAATGGGCCTACATAAAATATATGTATGTATCACCTACACGCATCTGGTGGATCCCATTTGCTTTATTGCATATTACATGCACAGAAGGCTTTCCAGCCCATGACAACAAGTGGGGCTCATTGAGATTGAAATCTTCAAGCATGGCCCATTGTTTCGAACAGTGGGGCCCATCAATGCGTATGTATGCATACACATACATTACCTCGCATGTATACTTAACACGGTTCATGATCCAAACGTCCAGGTCTGGACGTCGGTCGATGGACGGCCTAGATTTAAAATACCGCCCACAGCTAAATAGCTGGTGCATACGTACACCAACCATCCATTTCTCAGATGGGTCCTATATGGGGCCTGCCTCCTATCTAGGTATATGTATACCACCTTACACATATACTATATTTATTTATGTAAATATATATGAAAAGAAAAAGAGAAAGAAGGAAAAACAAACGTCCAAGTCTGGGCGTCACCGTGGGATCATCCAGCCCAGGCTTTATGCAACGTCCCTGATGGACAGTTTAGGGAAAGTCCCATAATCGAGGTGGGCCCTGTGTGTGGTCTACTACTGAGGCAGGGGGGGTGGCCGCTAGCTGATGCAACGCGCGGCCCAGCAGAAGCTTGGTGGAGCCCGACGTCAGACAGCCCACCTGAGATTGGTGAGGGCCATCTGCGTTTTTGGTGAGGCCCAGAACCATCGCAGCCTGCAAACGCAGAACGGTCCTACTGCCGCACACTGCAGGGGCTATTCTAGGCGTCGATTTTTCAGATTGAAAGGGGTCCGATCCCCACCGTTTCTTCAGCCCCTAGCTGGGACTATATGTATCATGGCTCGGCCCCAGACAGGGCCTGATGGAAACCTCATCTGGAGTGCAACTCGGCAGCAGCTGAAAGAGCTGGTTTCAATCCATCTTCACCACCATTGACGGGCCATGATTTCTCGATTGGGAAAAAAAACCATTGCTTGGTTTGTCTACAACACCAAATAGAGCTCCATGCTACTCGACTATGGCCCGACATGCGGCCGACATTTAGGACTGTTGCCTGACTGGAAACCCAACCATTGTTTGGTCGGTTTTGATTCCAGAACAGGGCCGTTGTATGGTCTGTTGCACCCATGTTTTCAGCTCCAAACAGGAGTCGATGGAGACTCGTTCCCCAGCTGAATCACAACTATCTGGACGGACATTGTTTAGGCCTGGAGTCAGCTTGGAATCAAGGCCATTGGTTGGCCTAGTTCCATCTCGAAATAGGGTCCCTAAACCGATCGAACTTGGCCTAATGCATGGCCCGCTGGAAGGCATGTTCCCTGCTCAAACTGAGCTTCAGCTGGGTCAGTTTTCAGCCTGGAACAGGGCCATGGATTGGCTCAGTTCCAGTCCAAAACAGGGACCCAACAACAGAATCATAGCCATTGACTGGCCTGCCTCCTGAGCTAAAAAAAAAAAAATTTACACGGTAGTGAAATGCAGAGGGAAGATGTCTTTCCCCAAGGATGGCTGAATCCTTCCTTACCTATGTCAGATCAGAGGATTGGTCTCCCTGTCCCTTCTTTCCTTTCTTCCCTCACTCACTCTCCCTTACTTGCAGTGCCACTACGGGTCCACACTGACCCGACTCAGCCTAGTTTTTTTTTTTCCACGGCTGAGGCGATGTAGGATGCACTGAGTTCACCTGGTTGGTCTTTTCTTATCTCTCTCCTTCTCTCTTCTCTCCCACTCTCTTTCCCTTCTGCTTCGTGAAGCTACGATCCCAGCTGACCCGACTCGGTCCGACCTTATAGGGACTGAGTTGGAGCAGCGGGAACCGAGTCCACACCGTCGGCTGGCCACTCTCTCTACCCACACCCTACCTCTCTAGCTCTCTCCTCTCTCGTTGGTGCGGAACCCAAGGCTACAGGACTCTTTATATAGAGGGAGAGGGAGGGCACCAACGGCTAGAAGTGCACTGACTATGCATGGCTGAGATCCAAAATCAGATGTGCACGAGGTCCATCCGTCCGTTTGGATGAAGAGCTGAACTTGGGGCCCACCAGAAAAGCACTCTTTCAGATCTGGTGGGGCCCATCTTGTCGTTTCGTGTGGGTTTTCAGTGGGGAAGATGACCCGATCTCTAATGGCGGATCGACGATTAACGTGCATGGGCACGATCTGATCCATCTGGTCGGTCCAGATGGGACCCAGGATCAGCGTGGGGCCTACTTCTCGTGTCCCAAATGTCCATCTCCTCATATCCCACGAGAATCTCCAATTCTCGTGAGATGGAGCTCGAGTTTTCGTCTTCATTGGGTCTCGCCTCGCACCATCGACAGGGATGGAGCCACGTGTCCCCAGGAACGGCTAGGAGAGATCCCGTACCTCCTTCCCAGAGTGGAATGCCGTTCCTTGCCTTTTTCTTACACGGCCCTTGCCCGGCCATTTCTGGAACAAAGGGAGCACGCCTCTCTGTGGAAGTTGGATGGCTGAGATGGCGCCATCGGGCCGATCACGAACCGTTCAACTAATCCCAGATGGGTTCCATTCAGCGGATTTTTGCCACATGTAATGAAATGGACGGTGGTTTCCCATCTTTCTCGTCCGTTTACAGCGACCCACAAAGCTATACGGTTTCGTTAAGCCGGGCCCCTTGGAGAAAATGGACGGTCCAGATGGCTCGGAAAGTGGCCAGGGTGGGCCACTTAGAGGTCCAAAGATTCCTCATTCAAAAAAAAAAGAAACGGCGGGAAAAACACCATTTTCTGATTTTTTTGAGAGAGAGTCGGTCAAAGGTCGTTTGACCGACCTCATGGTTTCAGCGCACGTCGTGTACATGTGCACTCGATGTACACGCACTATGTGGGGTCCCAATGGGACGTTAGTGCTCCCATCCATACCGTCCATTCGCACTGGGGGACCCTTATAGGGGTCTCTACCGACTTCTGGGCTGATGGTAAGGCCCAGGTGCGCCGCTATACTCCTCTTTAGGCTATTATTGGCCCATATAACGCGACCCGACGGCCCAGTGGGTCTGATATTTATTTTCAACGGTTAATATCCCATACTGGTCATGATGAAGGTTTGATTGCTACTAACAAGTCCTCAGACATTAGAGATAGGTGCATCGTAGCAGTCTTCTATTAACATAAGTGTTCTAATTTAAAGTGTTTAGGAAATCTCACCCTTTGCGTATTATGGGGCACGTTCCGGCATCTGGAGGACTTGGATGGATGACTTTAATTTCAGTTGGAACCTCCATCCTACATGGACCAAGTTCAAGTCAGCTGATTAATCTTAACTTAAGTTAATGTGGGTTTACAAGGGTAACACCCGAGTACCAGATGTACGGGGTGTTACAGTCTACCCCCCTAAAAAAAAAATTTCGTCCTCGAAATTACCTGAGGTGTGCTATCAAACAGGTGAGGGTATTTTTCCTTAACTTCTACTTCTCGTTCCCACGTTGCTTCTTCTTCCCCATGGTGTGACCAAAGAACCTTGACTAGAGGTATAGTCTTCGTCCGCAAGACCTGCTCCTTATGGTCCAAGATACGGACAGGTTCCTCGATGTAGGAGGCGTCATCCGTCAGCTCGATCTGCTCCCAGCTAACGACGTGCGACTCATCAGGCGTATACTTTTTCAGCATAGATATATGAAAGACATTGTGAATACCGGCCAATGCAGTGGGTAGTGCAAGGCGGTACGCCACGGTTCCCACTCGATCCAAAATCTCGAACGGGCCGATGAAACGCGGTGCCAGCTTCCCTTTCTATCCAAATCTCATCAGACCCTGCATGGGTGATACCTTCAAGAACACATGATCGCCAGCTGCAAATTCTAGGATACGACGCCGATTGTTGGCATAACTCTTCTGTCTGCTCTGGGCGGTACGCAAACGCTTCCTGACCACGTCAATAACTTGAGTAGTAGCCTGAACCAGCTTTGGACCCAACAAGCTTCTTTCTCCTATTTCTGCCCAACACTGTGGGGCTCGGCAAGGGCGACCATAGAGAGCCTCATAGGGTGCCATGCCAATGCTGGTTTGGAAACTGTTATTGTATGCGAATTCTGCTAGTGCCAAGTGGTCGTCCCAGTTGCCCTGAAAGTCTAGGACACACGCTCTCAGCATATCTTCTAAGATCTGATTCACCCTCTCAGTCTGCCCGTCTGTCTGGGGATGGAATGCTGTACTGAACTTGAGCTCTGTGCCCAGTTCTTCCTGCAGTCTCTTCCAAAAGGCAGAAGTGAATTTGGAGTCTCGGTCCGATATAATCTCTCGTGGCACTCCATAAGATCGTACAACCTCCCGGATATATAATCTTGCTAAACTATCGGCGGAATCTGATGTGCGAACTGGGAGGAATTTGGCGGCCTTCGTCAATCGATCAACAATGACCCAGATTGAGTCGTGTTTCCTCTGCGTCCTAGGGAGACCTGATATGAAGTCCATAGAAATGCTGTCCCATTTCCACTCGGCTAGGGGTAATGGCTGAAGGAGACCAGCAGGTTTGCGATGCTCGGCCTTGATTTTCTGGCATACCATGCATTTCGCCACAAAGTCGGCGATGTCCCTCTTTATATTGTTCCACCAGTACTGTCTTTTAACGTCGTTATACATCTTGGTACTTCCTGGGTGGATAGCTAACTTGGAATGGTGGGCTTCTACCATTGCTTCTCTTCTTAGTTTGGCATTGTTTGGAACGCACACTCGTCCCTGGTATCAAAGACCGCCGTCATTACCAACCTTCCAGCCAGGCATCTCCTCATTCTTGCATCTTTCTTTCATCTTGACCAGCCATTCATCCTGGTCCTGAGCGGAAATCATGTGTCGGACCAGGGTCGGCTCCGCCGTTAATAGAGCCACATATGCATCTGGTTCGTCGAGGGTGAGTTGGATATCGAAGTCTTGTACGAATTTCATCATCTCCCACTCCTTGATCATCAGGGTGGCTACTAACTCGTGCTTCTTCTTCCGACTCAGAGCATCGGCCACGGAGTTTGCCTTGCCAGGGTGGTATGAGATGTCAAAGTGGAAATCCTTAAGTGTTTCCATCCACCGACGCTGGCGCATATTCAGATCTTTCTGCGTGAATATGTACTTCAGGCTTCTGTGGTCGCAGAACAACTGGAAATCTTCTCCATATAGGTAATCCTCCATATCTTTAAAGCAAACACCACCGCTGCCAATTCCATATCATGAGTCGGGTAGTTCTCTTCGTGCTTCTTCAATTGGCGAGAGGCATAGGCGATCACTTTGTCGTTCTGCATCAGAACGCAACCAAGGCCCAATTTTGAGGCGTCGCTATATACTACGAACCTCTCCCCTTCTTGTGGAAGAGTGAGCACTGGTGTAGAGGTTAACCTCATCTTCAACTCCTGGAATGCTGCCTCGGCGTTCTCGTCCCAAATGAACCGAGCATTCTTCCTTGTTAGTTGAGTGAGCGGTCGTGCGATTCTGGAGAATTCCTTAATGAAACGTCGGTAGTACCCGGCCATTCCTAGGAAGCTCCGAACTTCGGTCACCATAGTGGGCTGCTCCCACTTGGATACTGCTTCTACCTTTGCTGGATTGACCGCTATTCCCTCTGCTTTACATGCCCCAAGAATTTCACTTCCTGCTCCCAAAACTCGCATTTAGACAATTTAGCGTACAGTTGGTTGTCTTTTAGCGTACTTAGGACCGTATGCAGATGCTCTTCATGCTCTTCTTTGCTTTTGGAGTAGACCAAAATATCGTCGATGAATACAATTATGAATCGGTCCAAATAAGGCATGAAAACTCGATTCATGAGGTCCATAAAAACTGCCGGAGCATTTGTGAGGCCAAAGGACATTACTAGGAACTCGTAATGCCCATAACGAGTCCTAAAGGCCGTTTTCGGGATGTCCTCATCCCTGATCCTCAACTGGTGATATCCTGAACGCAAGTCTATCTTGGAAAAGTACTTGGCGTCCTTCAATTGATCAAATAGATCGTCGATACGCGGTAGCGGATATTTGTTCTTGATCGTTACATCGTTCAGTCTTCTGTAATCTATACAGAGACGCATCGACCCATCCTTCTTCTTGACAAAGAGGACCGGTGCTCCCCAAGGAGAAACACTGGGACGGATAAAGCCCTGAGCTAGTAACTCATCAATCTGACTTCTCAACTCCTCCATCTCGCAAGGAGGCATGCGAAACGGAGGGAGTGATATAGGAGTAGTCCCTGGCTTGAGGTCAGTGCAGAAATCTATCGCCCTTTTTGGTGGTAGTCCTGGTATTTCTTGAAATACTTCGGGGAAATCTCGGACTACCGGTATTCGCCTGATGGTATCTCTTACTGATTCAGCTTCCTCTAGAGCTTGCAGGCTCTCGAATTCTCGGCATCTGCCCCTACCCTTCAGGATGAACGAGGCTTGCCCCGGGATGGATATAGTCACTGACTTGTTGCGGCAATCCATGACCGCGTGTACCAACGTGAGCCAGTCCATCCCAAGAATGACATCGAAATGTCTAACAGACATGACAATTAGGTCTATAGCGACCTCGCGATTTGCGAGCGTGATGGGACATGCTCTACGCACTTTATCAGTTTTCACAAACTTGCCCATAGGGGATGCTATACTAAGGGAACATGCATCCTAGTAGTGTTCAGTGCTAGTCTAAATACAACAGCAGAATCAATAAAGGATAGAGTTGCTCCGGAATCGAAAAGAGTGAGTACAGAGGTACCGTTAATGTGTGCTGTGCCCTGGATAGTCTGAAGAGGGTCCTGCTCGGCCTCGGTAGCAGCAACAGCGTATACTCGAGCTGGGAGAGTCCTCTGCTGAACCGGGGGGCCCTGCCTGGGCTGGTGAGGCCTTGGTGCTGCTCTTGCTGCTCCCTGGTTCTGTGGTGGTTGATTCCCTCGAGGCGGAATGCCCTGATCCCTTATTCTCCGAAAACAATTCGAGGTGCTGTGGTTGCTCTTCCCACAGTAACCGCAGCCTCCCCCAGGGGGCAAGGGCGGTGCTCGTGCGGACAGTGGCCTGAGTCTCCCTGTAGGGAGAGGCGAGGCAGGAGGGGGCTGTCTCAGTCGGAACGGGACATCCTGAGTAGGTGGGCGGGAGCGGATGGTGCGTTCAAAGTCTTTTTCCACCCGCATTGCTTTATCTACCAATTCCGGGAAGTCCCCGAAATCCCAGGTGCATAGACGGGATTGTATCCCAGGCTTCAGTCCTTCCTTAAACTTCTCCAGTTTGTACTCCTCATCTTCTAGGGCCTTCGGTATGTATCACGATAGTCCATTGAATTTCGCCTCGTATTGTGCGACTGTCATATTTCCCTGTTCCAATTTCAGGAACTGTGCAATCTTGGCGCTCCGGCATGAACGTGGGAAATACTTTTCCAGGAACTTTGTCCTAAAGCCTGCCCAAGTCCACGTATAACTAGCTGGCACCCCTCTCTGTACGCTGCTCCACCAGTTCTCGGCTTCTCCCTCGAGCAGGTACACAGCTAAAGTGACCCTCTGAGAGTCAGTACACTCTAAAGGCCCCATCATCTTGGCGATTTTCGTCAGCCAGTGTTCAGCTTGGATGGGATCGGGTGCTCCCCTAAAAGTCGGCGGACGAAGTCGCATGAATCGTTCGAGTACATCAGAACTTCTGGTATCCCTGTCCCTAGATGCCGCCCGAAGGGCCTCCATTACCAGTGCGTGCGTATCCTGCTGCTGCCTGACAAATGTGTCTTGCTGCTGTTGCATAGTGGCAGCCATTTGTACAAAGGCTGCGAAAGCTGCCGTCTCTGTCGCTGTCTCCGCTTGTGCGTCTACCGAGGGCGTCCTCCGCTCAAAGTATGGTGAGGGCAGTTCTGATGGAATGAATTGGGGGGAAGGAGAATCCCCCACTGCTTCTGACCCTATATCATTGTTTGCCATCCCAGGGGGAAGACCTGGCGTGTAGACCGGGCTACGTTCTCTCTGGCGCTTTGTCGATGGTATAGGGTGGATGTCGATCGTGTGAGTCTGACGTGACCGTGTCACAGGCGGCATGGCTTCCTGCGAATTTAGATTTTCGGGGTTCAGGAATAGAAGTGAAAAGGACGGTTCCTAACTAATATGAGGCATTAAAAGGGAAGAATTTTGCAGTTGTATGACGGGGAAGTTCATCCTTCAGTTAGTACCTTTGGTTTGGATTTTCCAAGGGAGCTAAGGTTTTTGTTTCTAGGTTTTGTTATTTCCCAGGGGATCCTAGGTGATTTGTATGCCAAGTCTTTTCTAACTAGTCAGGATCTCAATTATTCATCATTACTAATGCTAAGGAAACTAAGTGTTCTTGTTTCTAGGTTCATTCACCCTACCTATTCTTCTAAGGGAAGAGTTTCTAAGTTTTGCCTAGGTTAATCTCTTGAGGTACATGTGTTGTCCCCACAGCCAGGCTGTCTCAAACTCCGCTTTGATACCAACTTGTAACACTCTGATTTTCAGAACCCGAGTACACGACTCGGATTCCAAAAACCCAGGAGTTAGCTGATTATCAACCAATAAATCAAAGTGCGATATAGCGGAAATGAGAATCATGTCATAAATATGGCTTCAAAATAGGAACAATATTCGGGCCCACCCAGCTAGGGGCCACTTACAAAACCTCAAGTTTCCTTAAAACCCGAATGTACTGAAATAGAATAGATGACTAAACTACTGATTCAGCCCGTAGTAGGCTGTCGCCTCCTGCTGCATCTCATCGTATGGCTCCTCCTCAACGGCCTCCGCCTTCGGGTCTGCCACGTCCTCAATGTTTCACGTACCTGCATCCTCTGTACAGTTGAATATTGATGAATGAGTGGCCAGCTCAGTGTGATCTCTCCTCAAGATTACACACCTCCGCCCTAAACGAGGAATAGCATAAGAGCACACAGATAATCCAAAACACAGTATATGCAATCTTGTTAAATGCATGAGTGCATGAATGTAATCATCGACCCGGGTGAATCATCCGGACGGTCGGTGCCCCAGGAGAAATATCCAGATAAGCAATGAGGTCGTCACCCAGATATGTGACTGGTCGTCAGCGCAACACTCAGCGTAATCGCATGGGCATGAGGATCCTAGTCATCATCATAAATTGATCGGCTGGTCATTAGCACAACGCGCAGCGTAATCGTATGGGCATAATAATCCAAGCCGTCGTAGTATGCTGTGTATGCATGATTTGCCAGCCTATTATTAGTCCATTTTCAAACAGCCATTTTAGAATGAGCTCGCGGTCACTACGGGGAGCGCAAGGCCCAGCGTAGGCCGACGACTCGGGCATAGTGTCCCATTACCACCATCCCCGGCCCATGAGACTACCGTCTTAGGGTGTGTATAGTGCCCACTAACATGTGGTCAATCAATTCAACATAGAGGGGGGAGGGGCACCACCAGTGCCGACTGGGTATGAAACTTTAAAATTATCAAATGTAGCGTTTAAACCATGACGACATGAATGATACAAAGACGAGTAAACAACGGTATTTAGAAATGTTATAAAGTTCATCCCAAGTCAATTAGGTGGAAACCCACACGGATGGTGTACCCCAGGGTCAACACTCCAACCCAAAAGCTCCATGTCAGGGACCCACATAGAACGGTTAAAGGTCAAAGGTCGTTTGACCGACCTCATGGTTTCAGTGCATGTCGTGTACATGTGCACTCGATGTACACGCACTGCGTGGGGTCCCAATGGGACGTTAGTGCTCCCATCCACACCGTCCATTCGCACTGGGGGACCCTTATAGGGGTCCTTACCGACTTCTGGGCTGATGGTAAGGCCTAGGTGCGCCGCTATACTCCTCTTTAGGCTATTATTGGCCCATATAACGCGACCCGACGGCCCAGTGGGTCTGATATTTATTTTCAACGGTTAATATCCCATACTGGTCGTGATGAAGGTTTGATTGCTACTAACAAGTCCTCAGACATTGGAGATAAGTGCGTCGTAGCAGTCTTCTATTAACATAAGTGTTCTAATTTAAAGTGTTTAGGAAATCTCACCCTCTGCGTATTATGGGGCACGTTCCGGCATCTGGAGGACTTGGATGGATGACTTTAATTTCAGTTGGAACCTCCATCCTACATGGACCAAGTTCAAGTCAGCTGATTAATCTTAACTTAAGTTAATGTGGGTTTACAAGGGTAACACCCGAGTACCAAAGGTACGGGGTGTTACACCAGGCCCGATATTGGCAGACGGATAGTGAGGTCTCTTCCACCCTCCCAGTTGTGCGTCCGGATAGGGGCGGTAAGCTGGCGTAGAGTGTACTTGACCCTGGTGATTATCCATACTGAGAACCGCACTGACTTGATGCTCTAGTGAGGAGTTGCATTGATATGTGGATGATGATTGACATGCTTGACTTGCATTCTGCATCGCATGGCCTTGATGTGGCCGATCGCATTCATGTTTTGCACCGTATGGCCTTGGTATGGTTGATTGTATACATGTGTTCATCAGCATGATCCTGCATTTCTCTGACCTTGCATCCTGAGCACGCTCATATTGCGCACACACTTACACCACCCTCTAAGCTTTCTATAAGCATATGCACGATTGATGCATGCAGGTGACGCCAGGTCGCAACCGTAGCTTCGCCGCCGTTGGAGTGTACAATCGAGCTTCTGGAGTTTTTTTTTGTTACTTTTAGTATATTGTATTTCCCTTGCATACGCCTTGTACTCAAAGTTTTTGATCATAGTGGATTTTGTGATGGTGTTCTTGTGGTTATTGTTCGTGGGTTATGCTTTTGTTATGCTCATTACGAATTGAACTGATGATTTGAAATCCTCCTTGTGGCATCCCAAGATCAGAACCTGGTGTATGGGTGCCGGGAGCAGAGAATGGGGTACTACGGAGGTTGTCGGCGCCAGATTCGGCTATCGAAAATTTTGTGAGCCCGGTTTTCGAGTTTAGTGTGTGACAATCACAGAGTCTCTTACATTGAATTCTTTGAAACATTTATGCTGGTTTGTAAAAAATTTGTAATGTTCATTACTAGTAGTGATCTTCTGCATGATTTCTTGATGTCATGAATGAATGTGATGCACAAAAGACTCTGCAGGCTCTGACGACCTATGAGACAGTGACATAGGGACAAGATCAATAGGTTTCTCAGGTTTATAACCAGTAACGACTTCATAAGGATTGAGACTTGTGGACCTATCGACAGAACTATTAAACGCAAACTCGGCTGTAAGAATCACGGTGTCCCATGTTCTGGTGTGCTTTATATCCCTCTTAGGGGGAGACTCATCCAGTAGATCATCAGGAAAGACATCATAAAACTCATCTATTACCGGAATGGCCTCAGTGGGTAACTCTATACTAGCCTCTGGGGCACTCTCTCTAACCACAAGGCTGTACATGTTGTGCCACTCAAAATAGTGGTCTTGATGCCCCTATTGGGGTGGGTGCACGGGTGCATACCCATGACTGATTCCTTGGCCACCTCCATTCATTGGTCTATCCTCCTGGCCACCTGCCAGAGATTGGACATATACCCCAATGCTAGGATTTGTCCTGGTGGAGGCCTTTAGTTGGGTAATGCGCGTATCAAATTGATCAAAGCATTGGTCTATATATTGTTCATAGCACTTACCCAAATACTCGATTTGCTCGGACAGCTTGTTCATTGACTCTGGCAGTTGCTCCATGTTTAGTGTAGGGTGCAAGCCAAAAACATGATCCGTACGTGTGGGCATATACTGGCTAACTCAACTTAAGGACTTTCTATGATGACTATATGCATCTAAAAACTAAATGACCCTACGAGACTCTATATGAAGGAGACTACACACCGTTACAAAAATTCAGCTATATATATCAGGGACTACGGTTTTCTAGCAGTTATATATGATGGACTGGATGCATGAATGACTCAAACAAACTAAACCCTAAATATGTGGTGAATTCCCCTACAAGAACCCTAGGCTCTGATACCAAATTTAATGCAGGACATGAAAATTAAATATGATATGCGAGATTTCAGGCTTAAGATCACATTAGTTCAGAAACAATTACACAAATTCCATATCCCACATGAAAGTCCAAACATTCAATTAAGGAGAATCTATGTGGGTCCAGGCCTACACATGATAGGGCTGGATCAATACAAATTATGAACCAAACGATACTCAAAGATAAGAAATAATCATCCACGCATGCATAGTAATCAGTCCCTAATCCAAGGGATTCAAAAATTCCAATTAGGGGAACCCTAGGGTAAGAAAATTGATAAATAACTTAGGAAAAACGTAATATAAGGCTAGGATTCATGAAAACGGCTATGAGAGAATAAAAGAGGATAACAACTCGAGCCAGAAGATGATCCCGCATGTGGACAGCAACAATGGCCCAGACGGACTTGCGTGTGATCCCGGCCGCACGTGTGTGGGGCCCACTATTCAGAAAAAGGCCACCTTGGCCCTGGTCGGCCAGGGATGGTCTTCAAAACTCCCAAATCTCAACTCGATCCAATGTACGGTTTGTGCGTGGTGCTCCGCCGAAGTTTCAGCTCGCCTGCGGGCCAAAATCTGGAAACCTGCTGTAATGAAGAAATCTGATACAACAAAAGGACGAATTCAAAGTACGGATGGTAGGGGAAGATGGAAAAAAAATGATGGAGGATGGGGGTGAATCGGGATCGATGTGGCTTCGCACCACGGTAGTTAGCCCTTCAAAAAAGGAGGGCTTCGCACCGACTTTTGAATTCTTCCACAACTCACGAAGAGAGCAGAAAAATAAAGTAAGAATTTTTTTATTAACTTCAATGAATCAAAAGAACTAAAAGGGGTGCTTATTTATAGGGAAAATCATATACCCCAAAACTCGCACTATGTGCGTAACCTATTACTTGGCAATGAAGTAAACTAAAATAAAAATCAAACAGAGAAATCTAAAGCGTTCACAATGTTCTAAATAATAACAATAAGCAAAACCTAAAATATGAAATCAATCCGACGAGTAGGCCACGATCATGAGATCTCATGATGGGCTTTTCTTGATTATCGGGCTCAATCTTTTGAACCAAACTTCATCTTTTAAGTAGGAGGCCCTCCTTGGACGTCGTCATCGAGACAGATCGATGGTGGGGCCCTCCTACTCCGTGCCTACGTGCGTAGGTGAGGCGGCGTGCGTACACATATGCGCGAGATGTCTCCATCAAGAAATGCTAAACCAAGTTATGTTAGGATAAATATTCATGAGGAAGGATTAATAGGTGTCCAAGAGGGATACAAAATTGAAAGGCAGCATTGAGCTGAAAAAACAAGAAGAAAAAAACGTGTTTGATTAGAGTGATGAAGGCCTGAGGCTATTCTTTCTATGCTACTTTCACGGACTTGGATTAGGCGATGACCTTGCTGGTGGTCCATTAGCTTTTGGAATCAGCTATATTAAAATGATCCAAACTTGTTACTATACTACCGTGTATGGTCATATTTCTATTTACAGACGGCTTTACCATGTATGGTCATATTTCTATTTACAGACGGCTTCCTTTCGGTTATGTGCAGCCAATTAAATACGGCCATGTGTTATTACATATCACGGCCTTAACCTCGTTGTATTACATAAGCTTTCTAAGATCGATGTACAACCTGTACTTAATGTGTCGCTGAGAGGTAGATTGCCTTTAGGATTTCAATTGTGCAAGTCTCCGAGCATAGTAGCCCTTTTGGCTAAACATACGTCTCCTTGTTAGAGATATTTGAAATCCTCACTGTATCTTTTTGTGTTCCATAAGTATTATTTTTGTACCCATACTAGCGTGTTGACACGTGACAACATTCTATTCATAGTTCTAGCTGCGATAAGTTAGGTGTAAACAGAGTGATTTTAGCATGTATCTTTGCATTATATATTAATCTAGACTTAATAGATAATTTAGATTGATCAATTGAACTGTCCAAGTGGGTCGATGCAACCAGGAGTACTTATAACTTATAGTGCTCCAAAGTTGCACTAGAGCATTTCTCTTGGAAATAAAAAATAAAAAAACAGAACAAGAACAATGGAAAAATTGGCAAGGATGGATTTAATGAAATTTAAACTTAGTACAACCAATGAGAAGCTGGGAATAGGGGTATTATTGGTAGTGGAAAATACCATTGACCATGTTCCCCACTAGGTGAGAAATGACGTGGACTTGCATCTTAGTTTTAGACTAGTGGTCTCAATAAATAAATACCCATTCTCTACTTAATCCACTTACAACAGAAGAACTCTCCTATTTCACACGCATGATGGTGTCCCAACGATCCACATGCTCGAACACATGGTGGCATGCATGTGAGATCTTAACTTTTCATCAGGTGGGCTGCATTTTTTAGATCTTTCAATCTAAATTGAGACTATCTTAGCATACAAAACAAATGAATGGCTAGCAAAAAAAAATATTTTCAATTTACTTTGTATATTGCGTCCCACTATGAGGAGCAAAATGGCCTGAGATTTTAAGATATATCCACATAAATCTCAAATCTCACACACATGTTCCACATTAGCATGTGAGCTTTTATATGTGGATAGACAGCTACACACGCTTGTAAAAGTAGCAAACCTCATGGTTAAAAAAGAAAAGAAGAAAAAAGAGAATAATTTGAATTTCTCGCCTCCTTTGAAAAAAGAGCAATGGGAATTCGAAGTGTTTGGATTCTTCCAATGAATCATTACTAAGACTGCAATTAACAAAAACTTTCGTACATTTCCGAGCCGTCGCGAGCATCCACAAACCTAACCACATTATCCTATATGCTTCTCATCCATTTTTCTAACATGGTTCCTTTTAAGTAATAATAAAAAATTAAAGAAAGCAATCAAGACCTTTTACACCTTAAAATTGTTAGTTACACCACCACATAAGGGTAATATGGTCATTGCATTTAGGGTTCCTGCCAAACTATTGATTCGTTCATTGTAAAAATTGTAAGTTTGTAACATGGTTTTTCTAAACTATGTGCAGGCGCCCATTGCATTTAGGGTTCCTGTATTTATTAGTAAAACTTCATTTTTTAACATATACTGAAAAAAAAAGGGTATAAATATTCAAGGTTGGAACTTTGTTTTTGTTGGTAAATTGAATTAAACTTATTTGTTTTTTGGGAAAAAAAATCATTTTTGTTACGAAGATCACCAAGGGTCGTAAGATGGAGATTAATCGTCTTCTTACATAATAGATTTAAGTGAAAGGTGGGAAACTTAAGTTAATGAATTGGTAGTATTGGGTTTTATGAGTGTAGAGTGGCCTGTAAGCACTGTACCACAGTATAGTACAATGGCTGGTTTCCAGCCCTGAATTGCATCCTTAGATTGATTTGAACCTTGGTTGTCAGCACGGGCATATGCAAGCTATAGTTTTATAATCATGCTTCATTGATAATCTTTACATTTGAGTCTTCGATTTAAATATGAGCCATTAAATATTTATCTTCACATAGAATCACCTGTTTGATAATGTTTCTACCCATGGCTTCAGTCCAATAGAATTCAGGACATGATCAGTGGTTCACATCATCGTTTAAAATGCAATCCAGGATGAAAACTGACAATAGTACCATACTGAGGCCAGAACCAATCTACCCTGGCAAAACCCACCACGCATGATTACTCGGACAGAAGGATTTGCAAGAGGTCCAAATGATACAAGGTAATTAATCTTTTATATACATTACTCCTCCATAGAGAAATATTTGAATGGTTTTTATTTATACGTTGGCCTTATTTATATACACTATCAAAACACACACACATATATATATATGGACATATAACAAATTTCACTCCATTTTTTAGTCAAAACAGGATCAAAACTTTTCTAGGTCCGTACTGACAGAAATAACCATTCCTATGATCTATTGGGACCATAGTTTAGAAAATAAAAAACTGGACTCAAGGAAAGTTACTCAAAAACTTAAAAAAATATATTTACTAAAAGTAGTTATATATAATGGGAAAAAACAAGTAAAATAATCTTAATTTAAAGAGGGAAAGCTTTAGAAAATTAGTAAACAAATAAATTAGTAAATTTTTAAAAAAAAATTTATAATCACCACCCTTATAATCGTAACCATAATTTTTATAATAACAGCCATCATTATAAAAGAATAATATTAGGAATAATTATATAATTATTCTTAATTGAAAAAGCGAACTTTAGAAAATTAATAAAAAAGTAAATTTAATTTGAAAATTTTTGAAAAAGATAAGCAATTTATAATCACCACCCATAATCATAATCATAATCATAATCAGAAATTTATAACAACGACCATAATCATTAAAAAATAACAAAAAAAAAAAAAATCAAGCAACCTTCTAAAAGTTGGTCCTCAATTTATACGTATTTTTTGTTTTTTGACACCTCATTTGCATGAGATCGAAAATTACAGAACTATTTTCATTGTATTCAAATTTTATGACCCATTTAAACTGGGGTTCACAATTTGTATGGTTTCATTTGAGTCACATACATGGACTCTTGCAATTAGTCAGTGCATGCGTGTGAAGTCCCAAGCACTGCCAAAGTTCCTCTATTCTACAGGATGGAAATTAAAGAAGTTTGCTAACTACTGTACGTTTCTATAATGCACCAGGTGAAACAATGGCACGTGTGAAAGATCTAAGATGTTCATAAAAAAGGTCTCACTGATTAGATAACGTGGATAAAACATAAATACGGTCTACTAATCATTAATAGAATTTTCTATCTTTTTAAAGGCATCAGTACAGATATAGGTGTACAAGACCAGCCATGCTGTCCATATATTTTGACAGCTCATTTTAGGGCATGATACTAAAAATGAAGCATATCCAAATCTCACATCTACGCGTGGAGGAAACAGTGGTAATTGACTATTAAAAACTTCTTGTGGATCACGGAAGTTTTGAATCAAGCTGATATCTGTATGGTCCTTTGACATTATCAATAATTTGAATGGAAAATAAACATTAATGCAGCCCCAAAGAAGTCTTTAATGGTGGGTATTCAATCACCACTTTTTCTTGTGGTGTCCTAGCCACAAGTCCAGGAAACCTAACCATGTTGTCCTAGATGCCTTTCATCCATTTTTCAAACATAGATGTCTTTAAGTAACAAGAACAACAACATCAACAACAACATTTCTAAAGTCCATGCTGATAGAAATAACCATTCCTAAGATCTACTGAGATCATAGTTTAAAAACTAAAAAACTCGAATAAAAAATCCGTTATGAAGAATCAGGCAAGTTACTCAAAAACTCGTAATGAAAAATTCAAAAGGTATATTATAATAAAAATAGTTATATATAATGGTAAAAAAATCAAGTAAAATGATGGTCCATCTTAATTTAAGAATTAAAATAAGAATAATTATATATAATCATTTTTAATTTAAAAAGAAAACTTTAGAAAATTTAAAAAACAAGTAAATTTAGTATTTAAAAAAATGATAAGCAATTTATAATGACACCCATAATCATAACCATAAATTTATAATAATTATCATAATCATTAAAAAAAAAAAAAGAGTCAAGTGACCTTCTAATAGTCGGTCCTCAATTTGTACATATTTTTTGACACTCTATTTGCATGAGCTGAAACATTTTAGAATCATTTTCATTGTATTCAATGTTTTATAAACCATTTAAAATTGGGTCCACACTTGAATGGTTTCATTTGAGTCACACATGCACCCTTATGTGAACTCCCATGCATGCATTGACAAAGTTCCACTCTTATAAGATGGAAATTGAAGAAGTTTGCTAACTAGTACCGTTTCTATGATGCCACCATCTAGATGACACTAGGCGTACCAATGGCACGTGTGAAAGATCTAAGATGTCCATCAAGAAGGTCCCACTACTTAGATTACGTAGATAAAACATAAATATGGTCCACTAATCATTAATAGAATTTTCTACCTTTTTTGGGGGATCAATGCAGAAGTAATTGTAAACACTTCCCACCCACTCTGCAGGTGTACAAGACCATGTCTTCATTTATCAAATGCAGGTGGTGCCATAAATGATAATAATAATAATATGGTACCAGTAACAACCTTCAAGTAGAAGTTCGATATATAGATTGATAATTACTGTTATTTTGGTATACGCTGCAAAACTTATATTGCTAATTATTAACTTATTACTTTTAAAAATAAAAGTTTTTGAATTCTAATTATAAGTCCCAAGTTTGGATAAAGGAAGCAGATTGCATTAAATAAGCAGGCATCATCAAGCTTCTCTTGCAACTAAAGTTGGGCATTGGACCGATTCGGATCGGATTAGGTCCAACTTGATCCGATCTGAAATCTCAATAACCTGACCCGAACTCGATCTGATCCGGGACTGAGTCCGGGTCACCTGACTCGAACTGATCTGGAATGTGTATGAGCTGATCCGATCCGAGTCTGACTAAAATCCTATCTCAAATTCTATCTCAAAACCCTAAATCACAGACAGAGAGAAGAAGAAGTAGAAAAGAAGAAAAGATAGAAAAAGAAAAGAAATCTCTGTCCTAAGAATCTATCCTTTGTTGCCCTACACAAGCTGTCCTCAGTAAATTCCTTGCCACTATTTTCTAAAATAAATTTTAACTTCTTCTTAAAAAAGCAAAAAACAAAAATCAAAAGTGACAGTAGTAGCGTTTTTTTTTTCTTCGGTTAGCTTGTTAGTACACACCCATGTCAGTACACACATTCCATGTAGGCCACCCCCGCTAGGGATCGATACCAAGACCTCAATTATTGAAACGAGGTATCTCCACTCAGTCTGCCAGTTGAGCTGTGGATCTAGGTGTGACAGCAACAGCGTTGCATTTTTGTTTTGAATCACTTTCGAATTCTAAGATTCTTGAATCTATTGCTGCTGTAAATCTTATCCAACCATACCCCGTCATTGCCATGGCCGGCCCACAATGATGGGCACCCACCTAAGATCAATGAGGATCTGCATAGCCAACAGCTCGCCATCTATGGACGTGAGACGATGCGGCGGCTCTTTGCGTCTAATGTTCTTGTCTCCGAAATATAGTAGGCAGCAGCAACAACAATGGTAAGGAGATGGAAAGGGTGTTTTGTATAATGCATTCCTTGAGGATCGGTCCGGATCGGATCGGATTTGGTCCAATCCGAACTCGACCCGAACAACTTTCGGATCTGAATGGACCTCCCCGATCCACACCGATCCAAGTCGTCGATTCAGTTCTAATCGGGTCAGAAATGCCCAGCTCTACTTGCAACATTCTCCTTAATGGAATTGAATGGCAAAATAGGATTCATGCAGCTGGACATGGATAAAATACTATCCCTAACAGAACATATCCGGAGACGGACCGTCCTATCAGAGGCTATGTGGGTCCACTGCGATATATGCTTTTTATCCAAGCCATTCATCAATTTTGATATATCATTTTAGGGCATGAGCCCAAAAAATGAGGTAGATCGAAGGCTCAAGTGGACCACACCATAGGAAGCAGTGGTAACAATGACTTTATTGTTGAAACCTTCCTAGGGCTAACTATGATTTTTATTTTTCATCCAACTTGTTTACAAGGTCACATGAACCTCAAGGAAGGGAAAATATAAATATCAGCTTGATCCAAAACTTTTACAACTTTTCAGCCTTTATGGAAAATAGGTCCAATCAACAATTTGATCCATGTATTTATTAGGATCATTGTGGATTGCTTATGATTCTAAAGATTCACTTTTGTACGGCAACTGTAACAATCGCATCCATTGCATGGAAAAATGATGGTGGTAGAAAATAAGGCCAAATCAAGGACGGATTGGATCGTCCTAATATAGAAATGGGTTCCTGACTTGATACACGGTTCAGATTGATCAATTGGGCTGTCTAAGGGTCCCAATGCAACTAGGAGCACTATAACCCGTCCAGTCAGGGCCGAAGAAAAACCTAATTTTGGGTATGGTCCATCCAGCTAAGTTGCGACGAACCAACGGTTTGGATTACTAAACCATGGGACCTTGAATGTTAGAATCCTCTCATAAGAGGAGAGAGAGAGAGAGAGAGAGAGAGAGAGAGAGAGAGTTTTCACAAACACTGTTTGAGAGAGAGAGAGAGAGAGAGAGAGAGAGAGAGTTTTCACAAACACTGTTAGAGAGAGAGAGAGAGAGAAAGTTTTCACAAACACTGTTGGAGAGAGAGAGAGAGAGAGAGAGAGAGAGAGAGAGTTTTCACAAACACTGTTATTTCATGGACTTCAACTCACTCACAACAGAGAATTCCACCGCCTTATACGGCCAACCATGCCATCGTCATCATGTGTGAGAGGAAATTCTGTGGCCCACTTAGCTTGTGTCTGCCGCACCTTATGTCGCTGCAGGCACATGGCACCTACACTCACCGCAACTCTGGTATGCGGTAACACGTGTCATGCATGCATGCATGCTCACACAAGTGGTCTAAATCGGAAACGGATTGGCTACTCCCCTGCCACCAGCCCGGTGGCTGGTGGTCGGTGCTCTGTGGGCCCCACCATGATGTATGTGTTTCATCCATTCGGCTCATCCATTTTTAAATATCATTTTAGGGCTTGAACCCAAAAATTAGAGGGATACAAATCTCAGATGGACCACACCACAGGGAAAAATTAGTGATTGGATATCCACCATTAAAATCCTCCTAAGGCCCACTGTACTGTTTAGTTGACATCCGATCTGTTGATTAGGTCAAGCAGACCCAGATGAAACCCAGATGAAGGGATAAAACAAAGATAAGCTTCATCTAAAACTTTTATGGCCCCCAAAAAGTTTTTAATGGTCGACGTTCATTCAACATTGTTTCCTGTAATGTGGTCCATTTGAGACTGGGATATACCTCATTTTTGGTCTCATACCATAAAATGATCTAGAAAAATAGATGGGCAACATGGATGAGACACATACATCATGGTGGGGCCACAGAGCACCGACCACCGGCCATTTCTTGAACAGATCGAACGAATCTAATAGACCGATTTTGGCCTTTCTTGCTCCCAATATTTCAAATTTTGAATCTGTTTAAGATCCAACAGTCGCACTAATCAGTTGAGTTTTTTTTTTTGTTTTTTGTTTTTGTTATATATATATATATATATATATATATATATATATATATATATATATATATATATATATATATATATACATATACACAAATTCACACAGACGCCCCCACACACCCACTCACACCGGCACTCAATTCCTGATCTCAGTTTTGAAACGCTTGTGAGCCTACCATTGAATCAAGTAGATAGAATCCGTTGGTCAGTATGAATTTTAAGATATAGTCCGTCTACAATGAGACTCAAAATTTCTATGGCATGGATTGGGGCAATGTGCGACTGATGAGCTGCTACAAGTTGATCAATTGTGACAACAACAGTACATGGTTGTCCACTTAAAAAATCTCTATTACCAAAATAGAAAAATGCTTGACTGCTCCTAGATCAATATAAGTTATAGTGCTCGTAGTTGCATTGAAACGCCCAATTAAATTTATTGATTCAGACTATTCATTAGGTCCAATGCATATTTCATGGGCTACCATGAACAATCAACCAAATTTATTGATTCAGACTATTCATTAGGTCCAATGCATATTTCATGGGCTACCATGAACAATCAACCATAGGTGAAAAAAGGTCAAGTCGTCAACAATTTGATCCATCAACCTATAAACTAGGGCTCATCATAGATTGGTTATTATTCTAAAGAATCGCCTGTGTTAGGTAATCATCGTCATCCCATCCGTAGCTTGGGGAAAAGGATGGCTATAGAAAACAAGTCCAAATCAAAGATGGGTTCGATCATTGTAGTGTGCTTCACTATTTAATTTGGATATGTGGCCACACGTGTGATGAATGATTCGATTTTAATTATGCATGTGAGTGTATATATGTCGAGCATGTCAGAGTCGTATCCAACTTGAATCGAACTGAACACCTTATGACCCACATTGAAATAGCTAGATTAGGACTAAAAATTTGCTGAACTACTTAACCACTGGTTGACAAGCAAATCAGGTAATTTGTGAAGGGGAGTGTTGGTTCTTTGCATTGACTCTTTTTGCATTGAGGATAGAGACATTTATCACAATGTCGATAGCTTGATAGCATTTAACCATACAAAGTAGCATAAAATAAGAATTTAAAAACCAAGTGTCAATTTTATTAATATGAATGTAGATACAGTACAATCGACAAATAAAAGTAAATAAAGTAGAAAAAGTTACTGACGATGGTTTGAGCAGGCGTGACGATCGTGGACTAGACGATCTTTCAAATCTAGATGGTCATGAGATGGTCATAAAAACCTAGATGGTTGCGAGACGGTCGTGATTTTAGTTAGAAGGAAGTGACCCAAGACCTAGGGATTTAGAGGAGATCCGTCGATGGGGTCATGGATATTTTAACTAAAATAAACCGACTTACTATAGCGATGCGCTGGACAACAATGGAAACTAGACTAAGTTATGTTAAAACGATCCAAACTTGTTGCACCATGGTACTTGAAAGAAATAGAGATGTTAAACTAGGCTATGCGATACTAGGAATAGTATTCACGAGGAAGAATTAATAGGTGTATATGATGGATAAAAGATTGATACACAATGTTAAGCTTAAAAGAATTGTGTTTGATTAGAGTGGTGATTGCCCAAAGCTTTTCTTTCTATGTTGTTTTTATAAACTTGGATTGGGTAATGGCCATATGTAAGGTCCCTTAGCTTTTGATATCGGCCTTTAACAAGTTAATGGCCTTGGCTCGATATTTTTTTAAAAAGATGAGGTGGCTAACCACTACACTACTGTGTATGGCAGTATTTCTATTTCCAAACGACTTCCTCTTCTTTATATACTGTTTATGATTTTTGGTTGTGCATAACAAATTAAATCTAACCATGTGTCATTGGATGTCACCTCCTTAACCTTGTTGTATTACATACGCTTTCTAAGATGTATAACGTATACTTGGCATGTGTCGCTGAGAGAATGACTGCCTTCAGAGTTTTAGTTGTGCGTATATCTTTGTAGATACTGGATCACGGACAGATCGCGCTCACGAGTGCCTTTCTCAAGGGGCTTTTGTCAGTGTATTTGAGGTGTGTAGGGTATTTTGTTTGACCGGAGTCACCACTATCTAGTTACTCAAATATTCATAGTCAACTAAACCTTGTAGAAACCTTAGGAGAAGGAATAAAAGGATTCTCTCTAATAAAATGACTTCTTGATTTATGACAAAAAAATTCTAGGTAAGGGACCATTGTTACAAAGAGGAAATGTGTTAGGCACCCTCTTTGCTCATAAAATTGTACGGTCTCTACTTCATAAGACCAAATAATTATCAGGAATTCAGATGATTCTTACGCATGAATGACGCAAGTGTACGAACTACAGTATAATAATGTGATGCCTGTGACAAGGGATGATCCGGGTTAGGTAAATCTACTTGACTCACCCACTTGACAAAGCGGTTGAGATAGCCAGTCAATTCGAGTTTTTGATGGGTAGGATTTGATATTTTGTTAAGCCACGGATCATACACTCAAACTGACCAAGTGCTTAGATGTAATATATATAATATATAATGTTGATGGCAAAATAAGCAGGGGGGTTGAGAAGTGAATGAGTGTAACGTGATGATGATGAGAGAATCAATAAATAAAGCTGATCAAAGTTGGACAGTTGGATGAACGATCTTGTCGCAATGGTTGGATCAAGTGGCTTGGATCAGTGTTTCCATTTGCTCCGACTGTTAAGGGTTAGGCTATGCTAGGTTGCCCTGAGCTAGATTCCTTTCCTTCTACTCTCTCTTCTCCTTAGTGAAGGGATGAAATGGGTTATGGATGACTAAGGGGATGTGAAATGGATACTTAGAAGGGGAGAGGAAGCTATTTATAGCCATTTAGACTCATGTGTTTTGTTATTCTTGAGACGTCTAAGGGTAAAAGGGTTTAAATGGTTACGATTTGAGATTGCCATGTGGTGGAATGCAAACAATTGATCTGATGTTATGGATTGTAATTTTGATTTTAAAAAAATAAAATAAAATAAAAAATGAGGGCAACACTTTCTTTTCCCCTCCCGGTGTGATTGTTGAGAATTTCAGTTGATATCATTAATCTTCTCTACTTTTGTAAGGGAGCTCCTGGGGTACTGTATCATCCCTGTTTTCTTCTGATTGTGCTTTATTGTGGTTCTAAACTCTAATGAGCTTAGGTGTAGGCTTGAACTGGGCTTTGGGCTTGGACCTAAAGTTTGGCCTGGTTTGATTGAGTTGATTGGGTTTGATAGGTTTGGTTGGATTGAGTGAGTTGACTAGGTTGACTGAGCTTACTAGGTTCGACTAAGTTAACTAAGTTTGACTGAATTGACTAAGTTAATTGGGTGGGTTGGACTGAGTTGGGTGGATTAATCGGCTTGTCAGCCTCTGAGTAGAGTGTCTACAATCTCGAAGCATCTTAGCCGTTCTGACAAGAATATCTCTCTTCCTTGTTTTGATACTTTCTATGCATGCTTCTTTGTAAGCATGCTGACACGTGGCGGTATCCTGTTCATCAGTTCTACGTATGATAAGTTGGGTGTAAACAATGTTGTTTTAACATGTATAGTCATATGTATTTTGGACTTAATAGATAGTTTAGATTGATCAATTGAACTACCCAAGTGGATCAAGCACTATAACGAATGGTGCTCCAAAGTTGCACTAGAGCATTTCTCTTGGGAAAAACGAAAAAAAAAAGAGTTAAAATGGGCATTGATGTATTTAATGAAATTTAAACTTAGTACAGCCAATGAGAAAATGGGATCATAGGGTTATTATTGGTAGTTGAAAATATCATTGACCATGTTCCCCACTAGGTGAGAAATGACGCCGACTTGCTTCTTACTTTTGGACTGGTGGTCTGAATAAAAAAATACCCATTCTCTACTTAATCCACTTACAACAGAAAAACTCTCCTATTTCAAACGCATGGTGTCCTAACAATCCACATGCTCGAACACGCCCCGCATGTATGTGAGATCTTAACTTTTCATCAGGTGGGCTGCATTTTTTAGATCTTTCAATCAAAATTGAGACTATCTTAGCATACAAAACAAATGAATGGCTAGCAAAAAAAAACTATTTTTTAAATTTCAGTTTACTTTGTACATAGTCCCACTTTGAGGAGCAAAATGGCCTGAGATTTTAAGATAGATCCACATAAAGCTCAAGCTTACACACGTGTTCCACATTAGCATGAGTACTTCTATCTGTGGATAGATGGCTACACACGCTTGTAGAATTAGCAAACCTCATGGCTAAAAAAGAAAAGAAGAAAAAGGAGGATTTGAATTTCTTACCCCCTTCTAAGAAAGAGAAATGGGAAGTTTTTGGATTCTTCCAATGAATCATTACAAAGACTGCAATTAACAAAAGCTTTCATGCATTTCCGAGCAGCCGCATTCATAAACCAAACCACGTTATCCTCGACTCCCATCCTTTTTTCTAACATGAGTGCCTTTTAAATAATAAAAAATAAAAAAATAAGCAATAGAAACATCTACACCCTAAAAGTATTAGTAACACCACTACGTAAGGGTAATATGGTCATTCATAAGTTTGTAACATGGGTTTTTTTATATGATGGGCAGGCGCCCATTGCATTTAGGGTTCCATATTTGTTAGTAAAACTCCATTTTCAAACTCTATACCGAAAAGAAAAAAAAAAGAAAAAAGGAAAAAAAAAAGACTATTTATTGTCTAATTGAATTAAACTTTTTTGTTTTCCATTTACAAAAAAAAAAAAAAAAACATTTTGTTTCAAAGATCATTGAGTGTGATTTAAGATAGAGAGTAATGGTCTTCCTACATTAATAGAGTTATGTGAAGGGTTGGAAAATTAAATTCGTTATGAATGATCATTTATAGGTATTAGGTTTTGCAAGGATATGATGGGCCATGGGTCCATACTCTCGCTCCTATGGTAGACTCACAAGAGTTTCAACACCAGGTCAAGGGTTTGAGTACCCATGGGTGGCCATCCCACTATGGCCTGAGTGTGTGGGTGTGTGTAAAAAAATAAATTATATAATTTTTTTAAAGGATTTTTATTTTAAAAAAAGGAAAAAAAAAAAAAAAAAAAGGGGGAATATAGTGGGCCATAAGCACTATACCAAAGTATGGTCCAATGGTTGGTTTCCACCTGAAATTACATCCTTAGGTTGATCTGAACCTTATGCTCTCAGTACATGCATATAGAAGCTATAGTTTTATAATCATGCTTTATTGATGATCTTTACATTTGAATCTTAAATTTGAGTATGAGCCATTAAACATTCATCTTCATAAAAATCACCTTTTAAATAAATGTTTCTTCCTATGGCCTGAGTAGCATAGACTTCAGGACATGAACGGTTAATATCATCATTTAAAATGCAATCGAAGCTGAAAACCATATCCATTATACCATACTGGTACGAGACCACTGTACCCAGGCAAAACCTACTTGGAAAAAAGGAATCTAGGTGGAAATGATACCAAAGCAATTAATTTTTTATGTTCATTACTACTCATCCATAGAGAAATTTGGTTTTTATTTGTATTTTAGTCTTACTTATATACAATATCAACATACACATATATGACATATAACTATTTTTACTCCATCTTTTAGTCAAAACAGTATTAAACCTTTCCTAGGTCCATTCTGACAGAAATAATCATTCCTAAGATCTACTAGGATCATAGTTTAAAATCTCAAAAACTTGACTCAAAAGTCTGTCTCAATGACTCAGGGAAGTTATTCAAAAACTGATAATGAAAAACTCAAAAAAATTATTTAATAAAAGTAGTTATATATAATGAGAAAAAACAAGTAAAATAATATTAATTTAAAGAGGGAAAACTTTAGAAAATTAGTAAACAAGTAAATTAGAAATTTAAAAATATATATAATCACCACCCTCATAATCGTAACCATAAATTTAATAATAACGATCATCTTCGTAAAAGAATAATATTAGGATAATTATATAATTATTCTTAATTGGGAAAAAGTAAGTAAAATGCAATCCATGCTATTCAAAAACTTAAATATATTAAAATATATTTAATATATAACGGGAAAAGGCAAGTAAAATAATCTTAGTTTAAAGAGGGAAAACTCTAGAAAATTAGTAAAAAATTAAATTATAAAAATTTAAAAACTTATAATTACCACCCTGATAATGTACCCATAAATTTTACAATAACATGCAGTCATCTTCATAAAAAGAATAATATTAGGAGTAATTATATAATTATTCTTAATTGAAAAAGAAAACTTTAGAAACTTATTTAATAAGTAAATTTTAATTTTTTTTGAAAAAGATAAGTAATTTATACTCACCACCCATACTCATAACCATAAATTTATAACAATGATCATAATCATTAAAAATAATTAAAAGAAAGTTGAGCAACCTTCTAATATTTGGTCCTTAATTTTCGTACGTATTTATTCGCACTTCATTTGCATGAATTCGAATGTTTTAGAACCATTTTCGTTGTATTCAAATTTTATGACCCATTTAATCTGGGGTCCACAACTTGTATAGTTTCATTTGAGTCACATACATGCACTCTGGCAATTAGTCAGTGCATGCGTGTGAACTCCCATACACTGCCAAAGTTCCTCTCATATAGTATGGGAATTGAAGAAGTTTGCCAATTACTACACGTTTCTATGATGCACTATCTTAGATGCCACTGAGCCTACCAATGACACGTGTAATAGATCTAAGATGTCTATCACGAATGTCCCACTACTTAAATTACGTGGATAAAACATAAATACAGTCCACTAATCATTAATAGAAATTTCCACCTTTTCTAAGGATCAGTACTGAATTAAATGTGTCAACACTTCCCACCCACTACATAGGCATTCAAGATGGGTGCAGCTTTAGTGGATCCGTGACTGTGGGACCCACCATGACGCATGTGTCTTACATCCATGCTGTCCATCCATTTTGACAGTCCATTTTAGGGCAAGATCCCAAAAATATATGAAGAAGATCCAAATCTCAGGTGGACCACACATACAGGAAACAGTGGTGATTGACAATTAAAAACTTCCTGAGCGTCACTGAAGTTTTGGATCAAGCTGATATTTATGTGGTCCGTTGATTCAGGTCTTCATGACCTTATCAGTAGGTTGGAAGGAAAATAAAAATTATGGTGGCCCCAAAGAAGTTTCTGATGGTGGGTATTCAATCACCACTTCTTCTTTTTTTTCGTGGTGTCCACGCCTCGGTGTCACAAACCTAACCACATTATCCTGGATGCCTCTCATCCATTTTTCAAACATGCGTGACTTTTGAGTAATAATAAATAATTAAAAAGCATTCGATAGCTTCTACACCATAAAAGCTTTAGTTACACCACCATACAAGGTTAATTCAATCATTGTAACAATTGAAATTAATCTTCTAACAGATGTGCAGGCGCCTATTGCATTTAAGGTTCTGTATTTGCCAGTAAAACTTTATTTTAAAACTCTATACCGAAAAAATAAAATAAAATAAAATAATGATCGACGTTGGAACCTTGCGCCAGAAAGACTCATTTGTTGGCAAATTCGATTAAACTGGTTTGTTTTTAAATAATAATAATAATAATAATAACCATTTTGTTTCAAAGATTTACTGAGGGTGATTCAAGATGGAATTTAATAATCTTCACTCATTAACAGACTTAAGTGAACAGGTGGAAAATTTAAGTTGATTATGAATGAATTTACACTGGTATTGTGTTTTGCAAGGATAAAGTGGCCTATAAGCACTTTGCCAATATCATACAATGGTTTATATATATATATATATATATATATATATATATATATATATATATATATATATATGGGAAATCGCCATTCGCCCGGCACTACAGTCACTGGGTTGCTAGAATCAGAGCTCTTCTGCTTAGAGGTAGGATTGTGATTCGCCTCTTCTGTCGTGAAGGAAATGGTTCGGCTAACGGCCTGGCCAGCGAACGTCAATCATCCTTTCTCTTCTTACATGAACGAGATCTCCCGAGGCAGATTAGAGGTCTGGTATTCTTAGAGAAAGTGCACATTGGGTCCATTAGATTTGTTCCTTCGGGCCCATAGCATGGTCTTTTCTTATGGAGGTTGTTCAATTGTATAGGATGTTATAGGCGGACCGCGCGCACACACACACATATATAAAATCATGCTTCATTCATCATCTTTACAGTGGGATCTTGTATTTGAGTATGAGTCGTTAAATATTCATCTTTATATAGAATCACTTATGTAATAAATTAAATGTTTCTTCCCATAGCCTGGGTAGCATAGAATTTAGGATATGAATGATCCGTATCATCATTTAAAATGCAAGCCAAGCTGAAAACGGGCAATAGTATTGTACTGTGGTATAGGGCCATTGTACCCTACCAAAACCCATTGTGATTTCGTGGAAAAACAGGTTTTGAGGTGGAAAAGATACCAAGATGATTAATCTTTTATATACATTACTACTCATCCATAGAGAAATTCGAACATATCTTTTACTTATATTTTTGTCTTATTTATATACAATGTCGACATACGAATTTATAGGCATATAACTATTGTCACTCCAATTTTAGTCAAAACAGCATTAAACCCTTCATGGGTCCATACTCAAATAACCAATCTGAACGTCTACTCGGATCTTTGTTTAAAATCTCAAAGACTAGACTCAAAAGTCTATCATAAAGCCCAAGTCATGAAGACTTGGACTTGGGTGAGTTACTCAAAAATTCTGACTGAAAAACTCAAAAAAAATATTTTATATATATATATATATATATATATATATATATATATATAAGTAGAGTGGTGGTATCCTGTGCACCGTCCCGCAGGAGACATTCATACGCACCAAGCCAGGCTTGCTTACACGGTGGGCTGGGGTTAGGTCCCATTGTGATGCATTCATGAAATCCATTTTGATGATTAAGTTTGTAATGAAAATTTAGCCAAAAAGTTGATAAACTATGCAGGTTCATGATTTAAATGGGCCACACCGAGGAAAAGTGGGAGAGGACGCATATCATTGGATTTTTACAAGGCCTACCATGATGTTTACACGAAAACCACTTCAAACATTAATTGACTCATGAAAATTCACGCATAGAGACCAAAATTTAGGCCTATAAGTGATTTAGGTGGGCCACACCCAGTGAAACAGTTTGGATGATGGCCATCTCCACTTAAATGTTTCTGATCATATGATTCAACTGAATTATGGATGTGGGTGGTTTTTGGTATCTATGGCTAAAATTTTGTCACTCACCTCACCGTCGGAGTAGATTTAATATTCATCATTGTGGGCCCACCCTGGCCTGGCAAGACTATCAGGACACGGATTGCATCCTAACCCTGCCACCAGGGCACTGCTTGTTGGTGCTCTTGGTCCCACAATGATGTATGTGTTTTATCCAAGCTTTCCATCCATTTTAACATCTTATTTTATGGCATTAGGTAGAAAACGCGATAGATCTAAATCTCAGCTGGACCACACCATAGGAAAATAGTGGTGATTGAAGCGTCCACAGTTAAAAACTTCTTAAGAGTCTTGTAACATTTATTAATTAGCTATCCAACCTGTTGTTGATTAGGTCATACAGAGCTGGATGAAGGGAAAACACAAATATCAGCTTGATCCAAAATTCTTGAGAGCTTTAGGAAATTTTTAATGGTTGTTGTTTAGTCACGACTGATTCCTGTGGTGTGGTCCACCTGAGAATTGGATCTTACTCATGTTTGGTCTCATGCCCTTAAATGATATGGAAAAATGGATGGACAATCTGGATCATGCATGTATCATGGTGGGCCCATATTGCAGTTTCAACACCGTCCAGTATAGGTTGCCACTTGCAAGACTCATGTAAACATGCATGAGACGGGTGGGAAAACCAAGGTTGGAGGGCCAGAGATGGCCCAATCGTGATGTGTATGTGAAAACATAGCCATAGGGATCAAACATAAGACACGTTCAGATACATAATTCATCTGACCCGAACAGGGTCCAACTCGGTCAGAGAAACCGAGTCTGATCGAGTTGGGTACGATTCGGATTCGTATGAATTTAATTTAATTTTTCATATAATGTGGCCCACTTCAACCTTTAACATATGTTATTTTTTTTCTCAATGCCTTAATTGATATGTCAAAATGGATAAACGGTTTAGATAAAACATATACATCAAGGTGGGCCCCACATGGCTATACAAAAACTATCTGTTACTGTGTTTATGTTTTTACCGAACATGTATAATAACGTGCACTGCACGAAAGCACTCTGACTTCTTTTTTATATATATACAGTGAGTGGGACTTGCTGTAATGAACTTAGCAAGTTATGTGGGTCTTATCATAGGGTATGTGTTATATCTAAACCGTTCATCTATTTGGTAAGCTCGTCATAAGGCTTACGATGAAAAATAAGATAGATCTAACTATCAAGTGGACCACACGAAATATTTAATGGTGAAAATCATTCGATGCTGCTACTTGTGGTGTGGTCCACATGATCTTTGGATATTAATAATTTTTTAGATAATACCCTAAGATGATCGCTAAAAATATATGAACGGTGTAGATATAATAAATACATCACTGTGAGGGCCATATACCTTTAATCTCCTTTGAACCATTCGTACAACTCGGAGCTCGAGGAGCGTCAGTCTCGTCCTTGCATAGAAATGGATTGGCTACTCTCCCTGCCACGATGCCACCAGCATTGGCTCTCGGTCGGTGCTCTGTGGGCCCCACCATGATGTATGTGTTTCATCCATGCCTTCCATCTATTTTTATAGATCATTTTACAATATGAAAAAAAAAAATTGAGATATATCTAAATCCCAAGTGGATCACATTAAAGGAAACACTGTTGAATAAACGTTGACCATTAAAAACGTTTTGGGCTTAAAAGTTTTGGATCTAGCTGATATTTATTTTTTCCATCCATCTGGGTCTTTATGACCTAATCAACAAATTGGATGTCAAATAAACAGTACAGTGGACCTTAGAAGGATTTTAAATTTTTAATGGTAGATATCCAATTATTATTGTTTTCTTGTCATGTGGTCCACCTATGATTTACATACCTATCATCTTTTTTTATGAATCCATAAAATGTTCTGTAAAAATGTATGAACGGAATGGATGAAACACATACATCATGGTGGGGCCCACAAAGCACCGACTAGGGAGCAACCAATTCGTCCCTGCATGAACTAGCCACCTAGCTTAAGGCTAGTGTAGTTGGCCTGTGGTAATATGGATGACGTGGTTTACGTCCGATGAAAGGATGGGTTTCAGCGGGAAAAACGGTAAATGCTACTCGAATTCGCACATGCCAATCGGGCACGTGTATGCAAGCAGATGGGCCTAATCATCATCTGAGTCAAAGTCAAGGTTACGGTCTACTATTTTTAGGCTTCGGGTCGGGTCTGGTCGGTTCGGGCCGGATCCTTTCGGTTCGGGTATCCGGGTCGGATCTGTCTGGATCAACCTCTATCCAAACCCGACTCGAAATACTATCGGATCTGGGTTGACAGACTCGATCAGGCTGATCTAAGCCGTCGGTTCTGTTCGGAACGGTATCGAGTCGGGTCGGATCCACCGAATCGAGTTCAAAATGCCCACCTCTAGTTGCCACTTGCAAGACTCACGTAAACATGCATGAGACAAGTGGGAAAACCAAGGTGGGAGGGCCGGAGATGGCCCAATCGTGATGTGTATGTGAAATCAACTCCAATCATATGGTGCATGAGGAAAACATAGCCATAGGGATCAAACATACGACACATTCATGATTTATGCTGGACCACATATGCGCAAACAATGTAAGGGATGCCTACCATCCAAACTGTTAAACTTGGTGTAGCTTACATAAATCACTTATGGGCATAAAATTTGTTCTCCATGTATGAATTTTCATAAGGTAGATAATGTTTGGAGTGGATTCTAGATAAACATCACGGTGGACCCTGTACAAAGTCAACAGTGGCCGTCCCCCTCTCCCACTGTTTCCCCTCATGTAGCTCACATGAATCAAGTATCAACTTGATGTTGGAGTCTCACAGCTTAATTTCTCTCACAGGCCTAATGGTCCGGGTGGATTTTCCGAATACATCACAATGGGCCCACCCCAAGCTACCTATCTAACAAAGCCTACCTTGGTGCGTACGAAGGTCTCCAACGGGACGGTGCGCAGGAGACTACCACTATATATATATATATATATATAAGTAGTTATTTATAATGGGAAAAAGTAAAACAATGGTCCATCTTAATTTAAAGAGGGAAAACTTTAGAAAAGTAGTAAATTTTAAAAATAAATAACATTATAATCACCACCCTCATAATTATAACCATAAATTTTATAATAACGGTCATCATAATTTTAAAAAAAATTATATCAGGAATAACTATATATAATTGTTCTTAATTTTAACAAAAAAAAAAAAAAAGAAGTAAATTTAGTAAATTTCGAAAATGCTAAGAAATTTATAATCACCACTCATAAACATAATCATAAATTTTTAATAATGATCATAATCATAAAAATAAAAATAATAAATAAAATAAATAAATAAAACAAGTAAAGTGACTTTCTAATAGTCAATCCTCAATTTGTACCTATTTTTTGGTGTTTTGGGGCACTCCATTTGCATGAACTCCCGCATTTTAGCATCATGACCCATTTAAAATGGGGTCCACAACTTGAATGGTTTCATTTGAGTCACATGCATGCACCCTTAACAATTGGTCAGTGCATGCGTGCGAACTCTCATACATTGCCAAAGTTCTTCTCATATATGATGGAAATTGACGAAGTTAGCTAACCACTACACGCTTTCTATGATGCAACTAGGCGTACACGTTTCTATGATGCAACCCTCTGGATGCCACAAGGCGTACACGTGTTAAAGATCTAAGATGTCCATCAAGAAGGTCCCATTACTTAGATTACGTGGATAAAACATAAATCCAGTCCAATAATCATTAATAGAATTTTCTATCTTTTTGAAGGAACAATACCGAATTAAATGATAGGTGTATAACCATGTCTTCATTTATCAAATGCAGGAGGTGTGCTAAAAAAACAAACCTTTCCCATATTGCTCTTTTATTACGTGACATTTTGCTAACTATGGTATCGAGACGGACGCCCTTTAAGTAGAAGTTGGATCCATAGATTTACACTTGCCATTATTTTAGTATATGCTACAAAAAATTATTTTGCTATATAATTATTAATTTATTAATTTTATTTAAAAAACTTTTTAACTCTCATTGTTAGTCCCAAGCCTGAATAAAGGAAACGAAATACATCAAATATGCCGCCATCATCAAACTTCCGCGACAACTTTCATCATGAGCCCTAACAATTTGACATTTCATTCATTAATAGAATTGAATAGCAAAACAGGATTCATTCAGCCAATGCCAATAACAAGGCTCATATGATGATAATGATGATTAAAACTAATTAAAATAATAGTTACACTTAATATCAATTTTAAAGATATTTAAAATATCATTATGATTTTACATATATAGATTTATATCTTAATAAAAAAAAAAATACAGGTCAAAAGAATATCAACATGACCATTGCTTGCATCACCACTTTAAACCATGGATTGTGAAACCAGCCACCCAAAAACATCCCGGGAGAAGTGGGCCAAGCTTACTATTTAGGACAGGTCACTTTCACATGCATGCGTTGCTCACCTGATGATTGGGCCAGCTTAATCTTCAAGACAGGTCAAATGCACTGTGTGTACCACTATGAACGTCCGTATCCTACGGACATATGCGACACTGGTACGTGTGGTTCATTTGTGTTTGGAGTTTGCACATGCATGCATGACGTATCATAATATGTATTAATTAAGAAGAGTTGTGTTAGAGTGGATTACAATAATCTTCCTAAATTAAATCTTTTTCTTTGTTAAAATGTATATCTCTTAAGCGCTTTGTAGATTTCTCCTAGATTATGCATCTTTTAGAGGTAAACAAGAGGAATTTAAATGCATTGAAAATTTTCAATATATTTACAGGAACATATGTGATATTCCAAATCAACTTTAATATTTTAAATTAGTGCACATATGTAATATTTAACAAAATAATTGTAATGAGCCCAGCCAGTCGAATATATAATTTAGTAAAAATCAAGAAATTTTGAGCCTCATGTGGGCCATAAATATAAAAATCACAAACAAGCAACTTGCTAATGTTTTTTTAACTGTTCATTTAGATAGCTAACTTTTGAATGGTTTGGATCATTTTATTAGTGTGATTTTAGTGATTAAGCTAATAATTGAATTATTTTGGAAAATCATTGGCATACCATGTGTATGGTAGACATGAATGTAACGGCACCTTTAGTTGCTCTCTTGCAACTCTACAAATCCAAATAAGCTCAAAAAGGCATTTCAGCCCATTTACTTCCAAATCCTCTATCAAATAAAGGATTTCATTTGTGGGCCTGTTTAATCTCATTATATTTCCATCCAAACATACCTTTTACCATTTACTCACAATTCTCCATATTCACCTCCGATTACTCCCATACAAATGGCGTTTAGTGAAATAAAGAAGTTTAAATTTTCACCAAAATGGTCTCTCGCTATTAAACAAGCTAATAAAAGCTATATAGACCATTGAATCCATGGACCGCATGATTACACCTAGTTTCATTCTAAGCTGCTACTTGGTGCAATCTATGATAATGAAGGTCAGGTTGAAAATGAAAATGAAAGTGGAGACAATGATGATCTATTTAGAATCTATTTTTATGTTAAAACAGGCAACCTATATCACCTGAAACGAACGAATATTACTGATGAATATTCGAGACTAGAGGGACAAAATCTCGAGAAATTTACCACTGTGGACCCCACCTTTTATCCGGCAATTTTTATGAAGCAATACAAACTTAAGTTACCAACTTAGACTAGCACGTGCGCACAGCAATTTTGAGGATGAAAATACCCCCGCTTTTTAAGTAAGTCAATCCATAGCTACGGAATTGGCTTATAACTGTTGCCATATAACATAATCCATAGCTATGGATCCGAATCGGCACGGGCTCACCGAACTGGCTACGCCCCCGCCACTTGCTGGCCTGTCCGGCAGGGTAGGGCTATTCACGAGTCGAGCTAGCTCGAAAAACTCGCTCGACTCGGCTCGAGTCAGCTCGGATTGACTCAGCTTGAATGGCCGATTCAGGCCAATTCAAGCTAATTATTTGAAGCTCGAGTTGAGTTCAAGCCGAGTTCGACCAGGGGGCACAACCCGACTCAACTCGAACTTGACTCAAAGCTCGAACTCGAGCTCGACTTGGCTCGATTAATAAATATATTAAAGTTATGGGGAATGCAGAAAAAGTTGAAGTGAGATCTCTTTGCTTTCACCGCAACAGCGAAGAGTTTGATGTTGATATTGATGATCTCTTGAATCCAAAATGGTATATTGTATGGAGCACTCACATGAATAGACATATCCTTCCTGAATATGTTGTGAGCTACAAGTCCTCAGATCATCTGCAAGGTAACGGAAACTGCGCTTTTGTCTGAGCAGCAACAATATAGGTGGGTCCCACTTTTCTGTAGTCCTAGGTCTGTTTAAAATCCTATCCATTGGAAAGTATGGCCTTGATGATGGGTAATTCAGAACATACAATTGAGGATGCTTTTGGCCTTATGGTTCTTCTATCATAGGGCCCACATAGATGGATTTTTTGGACTGCTGAAAGATGGACTACACCCTGTTTCGGTTGCCGGGCCAAACCAAAAATGAATTTTGCTTGGTGGAGTGTAGAGGTGGGCATCGAGCCGAGCCGAGTCGAGGTGGGCCAAGCTCGGCTCGGCTTGTCCATGATGTACTTGAGTTTGAGCTCGGCCTCGAACTCAACGTTGAAGCTTGGCTTGTTTGCCAAAGCTGTCGAGTCAAGTTCGAGTCGAGCTAGTGATTCGAGTCAAGTTGAGTTTACCTCAAGTCGAGCTCGAGCTTGTTGAGTGAGAGAGTAATGGATTATGTTCTTGATCCTCCTCCATTGATGAAAAATTCAAAAATCTTAGGAGAATCAAAGCAAAACCCAATGAAAAAACCAAACAAAGCTTCAAATTGGATGAGGAAACCTGTAAGAACCGATCTATTCTTGATCTTCTTCCACCAGCAGAAATCCAAGTACTAAAAAAGAAACAGAGCAGAACACAAATCAAATATCCAAGCTAGATCTAGCCAATCAGATCATTGGATTCCCTTGAAGCTCTAACAAATCTGAGAAGAACCCATCTCAGATGTATTGGGTTTCTCGCACAAGAAGTAGATCTTAAGAGATTGAAATCATACAATTGTGGAGCTGAAATGAAAACTAGTGGTGGTGGTCCGGGCGGGCGTGCGGCTAGCAGCGGGTAGAGAAAGAGAAGAAAGGGAAAGGGAAAGGGGGTGCGTGCGGTCAAGTAAAGACTCTAGGATTTGTTTGTTTTTTTTTTTTAGTTAAAACTTAAAACTTATATATATATATATATATATAATATTTAATATTTAATATATTTATTAATCAAGCCAAGTCGAGCTCGAGTTCGAGCTTCGAGTTGAGTTGAAATGCCCCCTGGTCGAACTCGGCTTGAACTCAACTCGAGCTTCAAATAATTAGCTTGGCTCGGTTCGAATCGGCCATTCAAGCCAAGTCAATCAGAGCTAACTCGAGCCATGTCGAGCGAGTTTTTCGAGCTAGCTCGACTCGTGAACAGCCCTAGTGGAGTGTCATGTAAAATGCCCCTTTAAATTTTTTTTATTTAACTTCTCTTCTAAATCAATGAAGGAGGATCAAGAACAGAATCCATTACTTTCTCACCCAACAAGCTCGAGCTCGACTCGAACCACTAGCTCAACTCGAACTCAACTCGACAACTTTGACAAACAAACCAAGCTTCAATGTTGAGGTCGAGCTCGAATTCGAGTACAGCATGGACAAGCCGAGCTGAGCTTGGCCCACCTCGACTCGACTCAGCTCGATGCTCACCCTTACGGCGGGGCCGCCAATCTGGCGGCTCCCCTATGGCTACGGATTATAATCGTAGCCATAGGTACCTTACTATCTAAACAAAACAAATAGTTCTTTTTTTTTTTTTTTAAAGGTTAGCTTGTTAGTATATACACACACTCCATGTTAGCCACCCCCACTAGGGATCGATTCCAAGACCTCAAGCGTTGAAACGAGGTATCTCCACTTAATTTGCCTGTTGAGCTATGGATCTGGGTGTCACAAAACAACAAAACAAATAGTCACATCAAAGGAAATCTATTTTCTTTTTCTGCTATTTGGCACTAAATCCATGGTTTCCAAACATGGCCTAATGGAAATAAGGTAAAAATAATAATAAAATAAAATAAAAAGATGCAGTTTTTTAAGATGAGATATTGTTGTTGGCTTTACAGGACAGCCAAATGAGCTTCATTTTTATGGCTCGCCAAATATTAAGGCATTAATTTTCATTTGAAGGTGGCTTTTATTGCCTTATTTTCTATAGAAAAGAATTCAACTCGTGAGAACCTCTTGTATTTTAGAAAATGACTGATGTGTTACCATTTGGATTAGTATCAAAATAAGAATGTATGGTTACTTTGCCAATATTCTGAATCTTTTTTTCTGCCAGCTCAACTGTGTCTGTCATAAAGATTTGGCTATATGATGAAAACCTGTCTTAGTGAATAGTGATTATTACTTCAACTTTGGAATGCCTTTTAGAATTAAGCGAGGCAACCTAGGACATGAGCGAGACAATGTAGAAATTGAGCGAGGGAACCTAGGAATTGAGCGAGGCAAAATACAAATTGAGCAAGGCAACCTAGGAATTGAGCGAGACAAACAACAAATTAAGCGAGGCACCGTAGAAATTCAATGGGGGCAAACTACGAAATGAGTGAAGCAACGTAGGAATTGAGCGAAGCAACCTAGGTATTGAGCGAGGCAACATAGGCAAACTACACATTGAGCGAAGCAACCTAGGAATTGAGCGAGACAAATTACAAATTGAGCGAGGCAATTAAGAAATTCAGCAAGGAACCTAGAAATTCAGCGAGGCAACCTAGGAATTTAGTAAGACAACCTAGGAATTGAGATAGGCAAACTACAAATTTATCGAGGCAAACTACAAATTCAGTGAGGCAACCTAGAGATTTAGCGAGGCAACCTGAGAATTGAGCGAGGCAACATAGGAATTAAGCGAGGCAAACTACAAATTGAGTGAGGCAATCTAGAAATTAAGCGAGTCAAACTACAAATTGAGCAAGGGAACCTAGAAATTCAGCGAGGCAAACATGAATTTCAACGGGGTAAACATGAAATTTAGCAGGGCAAACATGAAATTCAGCGGGACAAACTTGAAATACAGCAGGGCAAACATGAAATTTAGCAGGGCAAACTAAAAATTCAACGGGGCAAACATGAAATTAAGCAAGGTAAACATGAAATTCAGTGGGGCAAATAAGAAATTCAGCGGGGAAAACTAGAAATTGAGCGAGGCAACCTAAAAATTCAGCGCGGGAAACTTGAAATTTAACGGGGCAAACATGAAATTGAGCGGGACAAATAAGAATTTTAGCAGGGGAAACATGAAATTCAACAGGGCAAATCATGAAATTCAGCGGGGGAAACATGAAATTGAGCGGGAAAAACTGAAAATTGAGCGGGAGAAACATGAAATTAAGCGGGGGAAACATAAAATTCAGCGGGGCGAACTAGAAATTCAGCAGGAAAACATCAAATCCAGCGTGGCAAATTAGAAAATCAGAGGCGGAAACATCAAATTCAGCAAGGCAAACTAGAAAATCAGCGGGGCAAACTTGAGCCCAAAAATCTAAACATATCCAATGTTTAAATGGACCACACCACATGAAAATTTTGAATTGAACTTCTATTGTTGATCATTTCTTAGGGGCCACAGAAGTTTTGGATTAAGCTTATAATTGTGTTTTCTATTAATCCATGTATGTATGATCTTATGAACAGGTTTAATAACAACCAAACATTACTGTTGGGCCTACTATGGTTTCAACGGTGGAAATCATTATCCCACTGTTTCCCGAGGTACGATCCACTTGATCTTTTAATATGCTTCAATTTGGGGCTCAACCCCTTAAATTAGATGGAAAAATGGATGGACGGCATGGATATACTACATACATTCAATGTGGGCCCAACTGAGTTTAAACCGACCATTTTTAGAAGAAGACAAAATGCTGATAAGGAAGGAGGCCCCAGAAAATGGGTTTTTTGTCTTTCTTACTGGAAACGGAGTGAGGAAAGGGAGTGAAAGAAACGACAATGAAAGCAGCAGTGGAAAGGGCAGTGAAAAAGGAGGGGTATTTTCGCTCAATTTAATGTTTGCCTAGATCAATTGCATGATAGGCTCGCTCAATTTAATGTTTGCATTGATAAATTTCATGTTCGCCTCGATGAATTTCATTTTTGTCTCACTCAATTTCATGTTTGCGTTGCTCAATTTCTAGCTTGCCACTCTCAATTTTTAGTTTGCCACGCTCAATTTCAGCTTTCATCGCTCAATTTTCAGTTTGCCTCACTCAATATATAGTTTACCTCGCTCAATTTTCGCTCTTCCCTCGCTGAATTTCTAGTTTGCCTTGTTCAAAATCTAGGTTGCATCGCTAAATTTCTATGCTTCCCTCGCTCAGTTATTTCTTTTGCCTTGCTCAAATTCGAACTTTCCTCGATTGATTTCATTTTTCCCTTACTCAATTTCTAGTTTGCCTCGCCCTATTTCTAGTTTGTCTTGCTGAACTTTCGCTCTTCCCTCGTTGAATTTCTAGTTTGCCTCGTTCAATTTATAAGTTGCATTGCTAAATTTTCATGCTTCCCTCACTTGATTATTTGTTTTCCCTTGCTTAAATTCGAACTTCCCTCGTTCGATTTCATGTTTCCCTTGCTCAATTTCTAGTTTGCCTCGTTGAAGTGCACGTTTGCCTCGTTGAATAGGATGTTTGTCTTAATCAATTTCATGTTTGACGCACTGAATATTAGTTGAAGTTTATTCCATTTTATCTGTGCTCGCTCAATTTCATGTTATCCACATTGAAGTGATTAAGTAGCTTTAAGTAAAAAAGTTACTTATAATTGATCTTAAACAGAGCTTACTTATCTCGAATAAGCTACTTATCTACTATTGTAGGTATACAAAGTAACTTATTTCAGAGTATCCAAACAGGCCCTAAAAGCCAAATACCTTACACCAGCATAAGTTAGTGACAAATAAACATCATTTCAAGCTAGCCCTTGAGAAGAGTTCTCTTTGGTTGATGTGTTTCAAACAGTGGATATTATGTTTGTCAATCCAATCTCCAATATCTAATGAAAGACAACAATTTCATTAGAAGTGAAAAAAGGGATACATCAAGCCAAATGAAAAGAATTTATAGTACATGGTGATTGTTTCGTGGGTACCTTAGTGAGCATTCATGCTTTTATGATGCAACAAGGATCTATTGCGTCAGAGAGAATCAAATACTATCAATATTATCTAAGTAGCCTGAAATTGAGTGAGGGAAAATAAAATTGAGCAAGCCTAGCATCAGAGGGAGCAAGGAAAACTTAAAATAGAGCGAGCTTAGCATGAGAGGGAACGAGGAAAACTGAAAATTGAGCGAGCCTATCATGAGAGGGAGCGAGGAAAACTGAAAATTAAGCGAGCCTAGAATGAGAGGGAGAGAGAAAAACTGAAAATAGAGCGAGCCTAACATGAAATTGAGCGGAGTGTACATCAAATTCAGTGGGGCAAACTGGAAATTGAGCGGGTTTTTGGTTGAACACAAAGCTTTAAAACCAAAGGCCAAAGGAATGTCGGCTCGTGCCTCTCTTTTACTGGCATAATGATTTGAGGACTAGCAAGATAACTCAATATAGTTTTAATCAGCCATTTTACAATCAACCCATCCCTCAGATCAATCCTCCCAAAGCTATCGTGATTAGAGAAAGAACTCGGATTAAAAAGCACCAAGACTTGAAAATTTTCTGCACTCCAAGATAACTGTAAACCTCATACAATTTTCTTCAGTTGTAGGTCATCTATTATAAAGAGCTTATTCTTCTCTACTAACCGAATTCCATTGCCAGAGGCAGTCTAAGAGGGCATGCAGCTTGGTTATTTTCTCTTTGAGAATCTCTTCAGCGGGGGAAATATGAAATTCAGCGGGGGAAATATGAAAATTGAGTGAGGCCAACATGAAATTCAGCGGGGCAAACTGAAATTTGAAATTCAGCAGGGCAAACATGAAATTGACCGAGGCAAAGATGAAATTCAGCGGGGCAAGCATGAAATTTGGTAGGAAAAACTGAAATTTGAGTAGGGCAAACATAAAATTCAGTAGGGCAAACTGAAATTTGAGCAGGGCAAACTGGAATTTGAGCGGGGCAAGCATGAAATTGAGTGGGACAAACTAGAAATTCAGCGGGGGAAACTAGAAATTTAGCGGGGCAAACTGAAAATTGAGTGGGGCAAACATGAAATTAAGCGGGGAAACATGAAATTCAGCGGGGCAAACTTGAATTTCAGCAGGGCGAACTTGAACTTCAGCGGGGGAATCATGAAATTGAGCGGGGGAAATATAAAATTGAGCAAGCAAACATGAAATTGAGCAGGGCAAACTGAATATCGAGTGGTGAAAACTAGAAAATCAGCGGGACAAACTAGAAAATCAGTGGGGCATATATACAAATAAGACGGTGAAAGAAAAAAATCTTAAGACCATTGACTCACGTTTATTGTCACGAGGAAAAAATAACTTATTCGGAAAGGCTAACCCCTACCATTTCACAAATCACTTAAACAGAGCGCAAACTAGTGGTTGAGATTACTAAATCCCGATCTAGTCTCTAATCTATCCATCTCGACACAAGGAGACACCAACGATTCAGTCAAAACCTCTGAGTCGAGCAAATTCTGTTGCGCCGGTGCATCTTACTCTCACACGAAGAACCAATTCAGGCCTTTGCTTACACACGTGGCCTAGTTTGATTGAATTAACATTAACACATTCCATCGATACACGCCTTTAACATGTGATACTTGGGTAATTTGTGAATATAGGTGACTTACATTAGCTGTGAAATTTGATTTGTTGATTATAATTCCAACGGCCATCAAACACTGTTTTTCTCAGAGAAAAAATTAATCCCAAATGGCTGATTGAATGGTCAAAATACAATTTTATTTCATAGACATATTATCATTATGCAATAAAGGTGTTCCATCTAATGTACTCCAGTACCACTGAATCCCGTGTTCCAAAGCTTGCCCCAAGTAGTTAGATTCTTTCAGCATGCGAAACTAGTAATCCAATGTCGTATCTACTGTATCTGGCATCAATCGAATAACGAGTGTTTGGAAGCTTGCGAAATAAATGGGGGAAAGTAGACAATTGCTTTTTAAATTATTTTGAAAATTATTTTGCAAAAAAACATTTAGGGGGAACACCCACTGAGGGCTACAAAAAAAATTTTAGGACTCCAAAAAAAAAAAAAAAACCCATTCTTATCTACATTGTACACATTGCATGGGTCTAGTGTAACCACAACCATCAAGCTGGTGGGTCACAACGTGGAATTGCCGTAGCCAACAAAAATGGCGATTTCACATTCGTATCAGTCCCATTCTGCCAACCTTCTGGTAAGTCTTAAAAATAAAAAAAAAATAGTTGTTCATTTCAAGGCTAGCAATACAAAATACAATGGCTGATAAAATCAACCATACTACAACTCTTTTATAATAGGCCACTGGATCAAAGGTTCTGACTGTCTTGGAAATTACCACGCGCGCGGTTGAGATGCTGAAAATCGAGTGCGAATCCACCAATGTGGGTGGATCCCTGAATGTGGGGCCCACCTTTATCTATGTGACTTACATCCACGCTGTTCATACGTTTTTACAGTTCATTTTAGATTATGATCCTAAAACCAAAAACTCAAGTGGGTTACACCACAGGAAACAGTGGTGATTGACCATTAAAAACTTCTTGTGGGCCACAAATGTTTTGGATCAAGCTGATATTTATGTAGTCCCTTAATACAGGTCATTATGATCTTTTCAACAGGTTGGATGGTAAATAAACATTCCAGTGGTCCCCCAAGATGATTTTATGGTGGGTATTCAATCACCACTGTTTCCAATGGTGTAGTCCACCTAAGAATTATATGTTCTTCATTTTTGTTGTCATGATATAAAATGGTCTCTCAAAATGGATGGATGGCATGGATTTAGGTCACATAAATCAGGGTGGGCCCATAGTTAGGGATCCATCGAAACTGCACCCCTCAAAATGGTTGTACGTAGGTCTGTCTTTCTCACAACATCCTTATCGAAGGACGCGGATTGCGTCCTACCCCCACCCGGATGTAATCCGTCCGGGCAGGGCTATGTGGGGCGATCAGATTTTCTATTAATTTCGTGTGAGGAAAGAAACGGAGTGAGGAAAGGGGGTGAAAGAAACGGTCGGGAAAGCAGCAGTGGAAAGAGAGGAAAAGCAACGCAGTGAAGGAGGGGTATTTTCAGCCTAAAAGTGGCTGTCCGCACGTGCAGGTCTAAGTTGGTATGATAAGTTTGTTTTTTTATTAAAAAACTGATGGATAAAAGCTAGGGTTAAGAGTGGTAAATTTCTCCAAAATCTCCTGATGGGACCTGATATCCAAGCATAGATTTGTAAATAATGATGTAACTGTGCCACCTGATATGCAAGCGTGGCACATAGCCATGGGATTCCAGCCATCCATAGGGGGTCCCACCATGTATGTCTTGGCCAAAAAAACATGTGGGGTCCACTAATCAGGTGAGCCATATTTCACGGAACAAATATACGCCCAACGAAAACTCTTGGATGAAGTTTTTCTAAGCCGTCCACCTGTTTCAGTATCAGTCCCCAGCGATACAGCCGATTCACTTCACTTGTTTATATATATATATATGTGTGTGTGCGCGCGCGCGTGCACGTACGTGCGCGCACACACGTATATATAAATATATGTTATCATAAAGTCGACCTCATGAGAACTTTCCCTGAGGTTGAGCAGTGTGGGCCCCGCCATGATGTGTGTTGAACATCTACCCATCAGTCAGAGGCACCAGTCCATGGTGGGCTACGAGCTTAAAAATCAATTCAATCTAAGACTTGGGTGAGCCACCCCGCATATAACAGTTTGGAGGGGTTATCCACCCATTAAAATATTCATAATTATTTATTGGGCCCACCGACATGGGGTTTACAAATCCAGCCCATCCATTGTATGTATCCTATTTGCATGAGGGGTCAAAGAAAGTTTCCGCCACATCCAAAACCCAGGTGGGCTCCACAAAGTACTTTTAAATATTTTAGGCAAGTCTTCACATGGTTTTAGATGGTATGGCTAACATGATTTCTATAAAGGGCTGATTTTTGGGATATCATGTAAAGCAAACGGAACCCATCAAATGCACGGTGATGATGTTCAACACATCATAGTATGGCCCACACAAATCAACCTCATGGAAAGTTCCCATGAGGTCGACTAGTACCATACACACACACACATAGAGAGAGAGAGAGAGAGAGAGAGAGAGAGAGAGAGAGAGAGATCTGAGTATTTAGGTGTAGTGTCTTGCTATGACCAATACACACACACGCGGAAACACTCACTTGCGAACCAATTCGTACATACTACATACGAACTTTTTTGAGAACCCATCATACATGATGTGGATCCAAAATCTGAACTATTCATGTGAAGTAGAATCTCGTGAAACCCCCTGGGACCAAGTTTTACTTTGATTTAAAACTTTGATAAAACTTTGATGAGCCATGAAAAATGAAAACAGTTTCCTCCCTTGATTTGCATTTATCTTTGCTATGGCCCACCAGAATTTTAGATCAGGGTGAAAATTTGTCATATAGGGTTTCATGGGATTCCGCATCATATGAACCGTTCAGATTAGACACCCATGACACGTGTGCAAAGGTGGGCACCTGCATAGGTGCGCAGGGGAGCATGACTCTATATATATATATATATATAGAGAGAGAGAGAGAGAGAGAGAGAGAGAGAGAGAGAGAGAGAGAGAGTATTTAGGTGTAGTGTCCTGCTATGACCAATACAATGCCACATACACCGGTTTTAATCCTTGAAAATCATGGCCCACTTGATGATTGGAGCAGCCTGATTTTTTAGTGAGAATATCTTTAAAGGTTGGACGGTTAGGATATTGTACTTGTATGCCGCACTGGCACCGTGGTGGACCTTTGACAGTGTAAAGCAATGTTCTATCTTATAATAAAAATTCCAATAGAAAATCATTGGGGGCTGTCTGGCTGTCACTTTAAAACCGCACAAGAATATGTAAGAAAATGTTTTTGGTTGGATTAATGATCCAAATGTACCATCACAAGAACTGGCCTCCCTCAATATGAGGCTATTGGAAAAAAGGCAGGTCATGGTTGTGGATGTAACTTTGAACTTGAGTTCTTGTAACTTGAAGCCTTGTGTAGCATTGTAAGGATGTTAGTATGTTAACCCAAAAATGAAATACATTCAAAATTCAAGTGGCCCATGGAAATTCAAGATTATACTAATATTTGTATGTTTCCTTCATCTTGGTGGGGATAACCTTATGAACTACAATCTAGAGGGAAGACATAAATATCATGGTAGGCCCTATAAAAGTTTCAATGACAGGCATCCTTTCCATCCCATATCCCTGCTATTTCCTATGGTGTGGCCTATTAGAGTTTTGAATCTGTCTCATTCTTTGGTTCTCTACCCTCATAATCATAACCATAAATTTTATATAATGGTCATTATTATAAAAGAATTATATTAAGTATAATTATATATTATCATTCTTAATTAAAAAAGAAAAGTTTAAAAATTAATAAAAGAAAGGTAAGTTTAATAATTTTTGAAAATGTTAAGCAATTTATAATCACCGGCCATAATCATAACCATAAATTTATAATAATGATCACAATCATTTAAAAAAAAAAAAAAACCAACAACAAGTCAAGTGACCATCTAATAGTGGGTCCTCAATTTGCACGTATTTTTTGGCAGTCCATATGCATGAACTCACCACTTTTTTCCTCATGGTGTCCGATGCTCCGCGTCCACAAACCTAACCACATTATCCTAGATGCCTCTCATCCATTTTTCAAACATGGGTGCCTTTAAGGAATAATTAAAAAAGAAAAAGAAAAAGAAAAAAAAAAGTAATAGATACCTTTTACACCCTAAAATTGTTAGTTACACCACAACATAAAGGTGATACAGTCATTATAAAAATTGTAAGCTTATAACATATAACATAGTTTTTCTAAGCAATGTGCAGGCACCCATTGCATTTAGGGTTCCGTATAATTGTTAGTAAAACTTCATTTTAAAACTCTATACCGAAATAAAAATGGTATAAATGCTTAACGTTGGAACTTTGTAGTAGAAAGACTCATTTGTTGGCAAATTTGATTAAACTTATTTGTTTTTCAAAAAAGAACAAAGAAAAACCATTTTGTTTCAAAGATTTACTATGGGTGATTCAAAATAGAGTTTAATCATCTTCATATATTAATAGATTTAAGTGAAAGGTGAGAAAATTAAGTGGATTATGAATGAATTTACATTGTTATATATTGGGTTTTGTGAGGGTACAGTGGCCTATATATAAGGACTTTAGCACTATTGTATGATGGTTGGTTTTTACTCCTGAACTGCATCCTTAGATTGATTTGAACCTAATGTTCTCAATATATTGTATAGAAGCTATAGTTTTATAATCATGCTTCATTGGTCATCTTTATATTTGAATCTTGCATTTGAATATGAACCAATAAATATTTATCTTCATATAGTATTGCCTGTTTAATAAATGTCCTTCCCATGGCCCAAGTAGCATAGAATTCAGGCCCAGATATCATCATTTAAAATGCAATTCAGGCTGAGAAGACCACTGTACCCTGGCTAAACCCATTGTGAGTACTTTGAAAAAATGATTTCTAAGAGTGGGAAATGATTTTAAGGTAATTAATCTTTTACATACATTACTAATCCAAAGAGAAATTTGAAACGTTTTTATTTGTATTTTACTCTTATTTATGTACAATCATATAAACAGACATATGACTATTTTCACTCCATTTTTTAGTCAAAATAGTATCAAACCTTTTCCTAGGTCCATGCTGATAGAAATAACCGTCCCCAAGATCTACTGGTATCATATAGTTTAAAAACTTGAAAACTCGAATCAAAAGTTCATCAGTAAGACTTGGGTGAATTACTCAAAAACTCATAATGAAAAACTCAAAAATATATTATAATAAAAATAGTTATATATAATGGTTTAAAAAAGTAAAATAATGGTCAATCTTAATTTAAAGACAAAAAAAACTTTAGAAAATTAGTAAACAAGTAAAAATTATAAAAAAAAATAATAATAATTAAATTTATAATCATCATAAAAGAATTAAATTAAGAACAATTATATCTAATCATTCTAAATTAAAAGGAAAATATTAGAAAATTAATTCAAAAAAACATAAATTTAGTAAATTTTAAAAAAGATAAGTTATTTAATAATATCACCACTCATAATCATATTCAAAACCATAAATTTATAATAATGATCACAATCATTTAAAAATAAAAGGTGGAGCGACCTTCTCATAGTTTGTTCTCAATTTTTGCGTATTTTTTGGCACTCCGTTTACATGAACTCAGAACATTTTAGAATCATTTTCATTGTATTCAAGATTTATGATCCATTAATTAAAATGGAGTTCACAACTTGAATGGTTTCATTTGAGGTACATACATGCACCAATACAATTGGTCACTACATGCGTGTGAAATCCGATGCATTGCCAAAGTTCCTCTCTTATAGGATGGAAATCGAAGAAGTTTGGTAATTACTGCATGTTTCTAACCAAGAGCACCAACGGCACATGTGAAATATCTAAGATGAAGGTCCCACTACTTAGATTACATGGATAAAACATTAATACAGTCCGCTAATCATTAATAGAATTTTCTAACATTTTCAAGGATCAATACCAAAATAAATGTAAACGCTTCCCACCCACTATATATATATAGGTGTAAAAGGTGGACGCGGCTTCAGTGGATCCATGATTGTGGGGCCCATCTTAATGTATGTGCCTTACATCCAAACCATTCATCCATTTTGACAGCTCATTTTAAGCATGATCCCAAAAATGAAGCAAATCGAACTCTCAGGTGGACCACACACAGAAAACAGTGGTGATTGACCATTAAAAACTTCCTGTGGGTTACAGAAGTTTTGGATCAAGCTGATATTTGTGTGGTCCCTTCAAATATGTCTTTGTGACATTATCAACAGGTTGGAAGGAAAATAAACATTACAGTAGCCCCCAAGAAGTTTCTAACGGTGGTTATTCAATCACCATTTTTTTTCGGTGGGTATTCATCCACAAACCTAACCACATTATCCTAGATGCATCTTATTCCCTTTTTCAAACATGGGTGACTTTTAAGTAGTAATAATAATAAATAAATAAAAAGTAGCTGATGTCTTTTACATCTTAAAATTGTTAGTTACACCACCATATAAGGGTGATAGGGTTATTGTAAAACTTGTTACGTTGTAAAATTTGTAAGTTTGTAACATGGTTTTAATAGACAATATGCAGGTGCCCATTGCATTTAGGGTTCCATATTTGTTGGTAAAACTTCACCTTTAAACTATATATATATATATATATATATATATATGTGTGTGTGTGTGTGTGTGTGTGTGTGTGTGTGTGTGTGTGTGTGTGTGGTATAAATGTTCCATGTTGGAACTTTGTACTAGAAAGACTCATTTGTCGCAAATTGGATTAAACTTATTTGTTATTTATAAAAAAAAAAAAAAAAAAAAAAAAAAAATGTTTCAAAGACTACAGAGGGTGATTTAAGATAGAGATCAATCAGATCTCCAGGGATCGTAGCTTTAAAAGGCATCAAAGGCTCGGACAAATTCCACACCCCTCGTTTTATATATAAAGGGGGCATGATAATGAACATATATATATATATATATATATATATATATATATATATATATGGGAAAAGGTACTATGCGCTCGACCTCACAATAAGCTCCCGTGAGGTTGAACTGTGTGGGCCCCATCGTGATGTGTGTCGACCATCAACACTGTGCATCTGATGGGTCCCCTCTAAATTATGAGATATCCCAAAAATCAGCCGTCTAGGGAACTCAGGTGGGCCATACCATCTAAAATCATATGAAGACACCATTAAAACATATACAAGCACTTGGTGGGGCCCACCTGAGTTTGAATGTTGCTGAAACTTGGCTGAACCCTCATCCAAGTGGGACACACATAATGGATGGGATGGATTTGCATACCACATCTTGGTGGGCCCAAAAAATGATTATGAATGTTTTAATGGTCCACGGCCCCTCCCCACTTCTGTATGTGGTGTGGCCCACACAAGTCACGGATTGACTTGATTTTTGAGACCTAGGCCCACGATGGAATGGTGCATCTGACTGATGGGGTAGATGTTCGGAACGCATCACGTTGGGGCCCACACAGCTCGACCTCATGGGATAGACTCATGAGGTCGAGCGCATATATAGTACCTTTTCCCTGTATATATATATATATAGGAAAAACAAGTAAAATAATAGTCAATCTTAATTTAAAGAGGGAAAACTTCAGAAAATTAATAAATTTAAATAAATAAAACACATTTATAATCACCACCCTCATAATCATCATAAAATAATTAAATTAATAATAATTAATAATTATTCTTAATTAAAAAAGAAAACTTTAGAAAAATAATAATAATAATAATAATAAAAGTAAATTTAGTAAATTTTGAAAAAGATAAACGATTTATAATCACCACCCATCTTCATAACCATAAATTTATAATAATGATCATCATAATCTTTAAATAAATAAAGCAAGTCAAGTGACCTTCTAATAGTCAGTCCTTAATTTGTACACATTTTTTTTGTGTTTATTGGCACTCCATTAATTTGCATGAACTCAAGCATTTTAGAACCATTTTCATTGTATTCAATGGTTTCATTTGAGGCATATACATGCACCCTTACAATTGGTTAGTGTATGAATGTGAACTCCCATGCATTGCCAAAGTTCCTCAGGAGTTTGCTCACTAGCTACATTTCTACAATGCCACTATCTAGATGCCACTAAGCAAACCAATGTCACATGTGAAAGATCTAAGATGTCCATCAAGAAGGTCCCACTACTTGGATTACGTGCATTTTTATGCAGCCTACTAAATCATTAATAGAATTTTCTACCTTTTTTATGGATCAATACCAAATTAAATGTAAACACTTCCCACCTACTCTATAGGTGTACAAGACCATGTCTTCGCTTATCAAATGTAGGTGTTGCGCTAAAAAATAAATATAATTACCAATATTGCTTTGGTATATGCTATAAAAAATTATTTTATTAGTTTAATTAATGAAATTTTTTGAGCTCTCAACTAGTCCCAAGCCTAAATAAAGGAAGCGGGCTGCATTGTAAACACCCATCTTCAAACTTTCTTCATGAAGATTAACAATATGACATTTCGATACTTAATAGAGTTGAATTGTAAAACAGAATTCATGGAGCTAACCTCAAGTAATTGAGATAAGGCTTAATGATGATTAAGCTTAATTAAAATAATAATTACACTTAATATAAATTAAAGATATTTAAATATCATTATGATTTTATATATATATATATATATATATATATATATATATATAAAGTAGGTCCAAAAAATATCATCATGACCATTGCTTACATCACCACTTCAAGCCATGGATTGTAAAACCAGCCACCCAAAAACAATCCTGTAGAAGTGGGCCAGCTTACTCTTTAGGACAGGTCACTTTCGCGTCTATGTGTTGCTGACCTGATGAGTGGGCTAATCTTCAAGACGGATCATATGCACTGTACGGACCACTAAGAACGTCCCTATCCTACAGGCATATGCAACACTACTGGTACGTACGGTTCATTTGTGTTTGGCACTTGGACGTGCATGCACAAGTATTATCTATTAATCAGGTAATGTAATATGCACCAATTACTAATATTCTCTAAATTAGATTAATATTTTTTTATTAAAATAGAGGTTTATAAATTTTTCATAAATCTTACATTTTTTTTAAAAAAAAATTATTATTTTCAATAAAATAAAAAAATTACAGTTTTCACAGTATAGTCTCTTGTAGTTAAACAAGATGCAAGCTATATAGGCCATTGAAGCCATGGACCCCATGATTACACCTAGTTGCATTCTAAGCTGCTATTTGATGCAATATATGATGATGTGAAGGTTGGGTTGAAAATGAAAACGAAAGTGGATACGCTGATGATATATCAAGATTCTCTTTTTTATGTTAAAACATGCAATCTTTATCACCTGAAATGAATGGTATGGATCTTAACTCTTGCTACGGTGGTAGACTCTCAGGAGTTTCAACACCCAGTTAAGGGTTTGACTATCCATAGGTGGTGAAATCCCACTACGGCGTGAGTGTGTGTGCGTGTGAAACAAAAAAAATATATTGAACGGATATTACTGATGAATAATCGATAATGGAGGGATAAAATATCCTGATGGGGACCTGATATCCCAAGTATAGATTTATATAAAATGATGTAACTACTAGTGCCACCTGATGTGCCAGTCCGGCACGTAGCTAGGGGATCCCAGCCATCCATTGACGGTCCCAATACATAAATGTCTTGGCCTGAAAATCATGTGGGTCCACTAATCAGGTGGCAGTCATCAAAGGTGGAAGTCATCAACGTGTTTCTAACATTGGCAAGATTTTAAGTATCAGCATATCCAGTGCACAACGATACAGATGATTCACTTTGCTTGTTGGAGTAGTATATTTGAGGAGATATTACCATTTAGGTGTTTTAGTGATGTAGAGGAACTAGAGAAGATCTAATACAAGGTGGAAGTCATCAAAATCGTCGGAACCTTAAAACAAGCATATCTCACAAACTTGAATGAGTTACTCGACATACCATATATGATTTTGGAGTAAGATGGGCTACTTTAGCCAACCAACCCAACCTAGCCGGGTTGCCCACACAGAATTTGCAACATTCCATCACATCGACAATGAAATTCCATGTTTATTTTCATTTTTATTATTTTTAGTAAGTTTTAGTTTAATTATAACTCTTCATCTATTGAGCTTTTAGAGTTGTGTCCAATATGAAAAATGTTTAGAAAAATTATGAGAATAATGTGATTAAGCCACATGGGACATTATAAATAAAAATTTTACTATTTATAGTAAATTGCAAATCCTAAGAGTTTTAGTTTTAGTTTGATTCTGAAATTTCTTTCCTTGCTTAGTATCTTTATTTAAAGGGTTGTGAACTTGTTTATTTGAGAAATCAATCAAATTACAAATTTTATAGAATTTATTTCTATTTTTCTTGATTTCTTTCCTCTTGGATTCAAAAAGTCTCTGTGAGAATCTAGAGAAGCTCCGTGGATTCAGATTAGTTATCCTTGAGGAAGACGGCCGGTGAACGACCTCATCACATTCATCCTTGCGTCAATTGTTGCTAATACAATACCAGATACACGGGTTTTAATCCTTGAAAATCGTGGCCCAGTTGATGATTGGACCGGCCTGATTTTTTAGTGAGAATATCTTTAAATGTTGGACGGTTAGGATTATGCCGCACTGGCACATGTGGTGGCCCGTCGACGGCTGAAGTGTTGGTCTATCTTAGAATAAAAATTTCTAATAAAAATCATTAGTGAGTGTTTGGTTGTCACTTCAAAACTGCACGAGCACAAGTTATGCTTTTGGGTAACTGCCGTGCCGTGCTCTCTAAGAAAATGCTTTTGGATGGATTGATGACCCAAACGTACCATCACAAGAAAGGGCCTCCCTCGAGCTGTTGGAAAAAGGTGGGCCATAGACATGTATGCAATTTTCAACTAAGTTCTTTATGACCAAAAGTTTGGTGAGACTGTCACGATGTTTCCGTGCACATCCACTTTGTCTATCAATTTTGTCGGCTCATGTTAGGACGTTAGGTTAAAAATGAGGTAAATTCAAAATTCAAATGAGCCACACTACAAAAAACAATGAGATTGCAGGCCTACCATTGAAACTTTGGTGGGACCCATGGAAGTTTTAGATTAAGCTGATATTTGTGTTTTACTTTTATCTTGATGGGGATAACCTTTTGAATTAGGAGGATTATCATACATATCATGGTGGGGCCATGAAAGTTTCAATGATAGGCCTTTCCATACTTTGTATTTGGATACAGTTTGGCTAGTGACCCAAACACTAGCTAGCTAGCTAGTATCAAAGCTTCATGGGCCTACCATTATGTATGTGTTTTACCTATAAATTTCATTTATTTTTCCATCTTATTATAGGACATGAGTCCAAAAACAAGGCATATCTAAATCTCAAGTAAACCACAATGAAAATAGTATTGATTGAGCGTCTAACATTAAAAACTTCCTAAGACCCGCTATAATGTTTATTTTCCTTCTAACCTTTTGATAAGGTAAATAAGACCTAGATGAAGGGAAAATACAACTCTCGATCCAGAACTTAAGCAACCATCAACAAGTTTTAAAAGGTAAGAGTATAATCCTTACTGTTTTCTCTAGTATAGTTTGCCCGTGATTTGATATACCTCAGTTTTTGGTTTATACCTTAAAATAGGCTGACAAAATAGATGGACAGCGTTAATAAAACACATACATCATGGTGGGGCCTACATAGCTTTGATACTAGTTAGCTAACTAGTGTTAGCCAAACCATCCCATCCTTATTCTTTCCTATGGTGTGGCTTACTGGAATTTTGAACCTGCCTCAGTTTTTTAGTTCAAATCCTAATACTAGCTTGCAAACATAGCAACAGAGTAAATGTCACGTGGACATCATGGTGGGCCCCATCTACAGGACTGCAAAAAAAGGGGTTCAAAGAACCTAGACACCCCACAATTTTATTTGTGGCTAGAATCTGTGATAAGCACAGACACCAAGTAGGCACCTGTTACTAAAAATAAATTTAAAAAAATAAAATTAAAATTAAAAATAATAAAACTGATCTAAACCATTTTTGGGTAGCACCCAAAACGCCCTTAGATTTTCATATTGGTTGTATTAAAAAACCTATAAAGAAATGGGAACATAAAGACTCGGTGGAACGAAATTTCAACTCATTTTCCATTGAAACTATTGTAACCAAAGTTGAACGGCTGGTGGAAATTATCATTTCTGTGGGGCCCTCTAAGTGGAGGTATGACATGGATGCACATCCCTTTTGTAGACTAGGGGTTCTAAATAAACTCACACCTTTTTCAACTTAATCCACATGCAACACTCAACAGAAAAATAGGGAGGATCAGGAACTGAACTCACGCATCTTGAATACAGCATTCTGACACACCTGAGAAAAAAATCCGAACCGATAATGAGGTGGGTCCCACTATTTAATTTTCAAGATCCAGAAATTGGGTCTGTCCACTCATTAGGTTGGCTGCAGATATACAAAAGAAATGGACGGTTTTTATATTCAGTATTCAAGTTTGGCCAAATTGAAAAGTAGACTAGCCTGATTTTTGGGTGGTGTCATTTTCATGTTGGACCCCACCTGATTAAAGGCCCGGATCGTGCACGTGCTTGTTGAGGACACTTAAAATTCTCCATTTCTTACTTCTTCCTACAAATCATTTTTAAAAGACTTAAAACAGCAATCACCAAACATTGTATACATGTCCGGGCCGCCGCATCTCAGAAACCTAACCACATTAAGCTATATACATTCCACCCACCTTTGTCAAACATGGACGGCTGAGATCATAAGTAAATGTGGAAAAATAAAATAAAAAGTGATTATCATAAAAAGTGCATGTGTGTCTTCACATGTCACATGTGCGAACACATTTTTTGCATGTCTGGTTTTGCTAACACGTGGGTATGGCAAAGAGCGTCGGCAATGTCAGCCGTCCAATTTTTAGGCCACTAACCATGATATGCATTGTAAGGTGTAGATTAATCCTCTAATTAAAGACCCAAATCATGAATTTGTGGGGGTGATCTGGTCCACTCCATTGTATGGTTTCTGATTCTTGGACCATCCATCTGATGGGCCATCCTTCTGTGGATGATCATGATAGAAAAATGAAATGAACATGCAATCCTATACGTCCAACTTGCAGACCTTTGATGAATGGTGAAATTTTAAAAGGAAAAGGTAATATCCAATTTTTTATTGATCCGATGCTATTTTTCAATTAGGGTGATTTCTGTACAAATGAACCATCCTTAATAGGTCCACCATTTGGACGGTCCGTATTCACCTACGGATAGCCGCATATTAGAAAGTGGGAAAAATCCATGACGAGTTAGAAATGAAAGTAGGGTTGAAGAGGAGAATATCATAAGTGGAGTATATGATGATGATCCGATCGAGGAACTATCAGAACCTCCAACCAAAGATATCCTCAGCATATTCGGATTTTCAGTTTGTACTGGTGGGGCTCATTATTCAAAGACTCCGAAACATGGACGGTGCCATGAAAATATGGTCGACACTACAATCCTAACCTTTCAGTTTGTCGCTTGCAAATAAATGGTCTAGATTCATCACAATATTCTTCATCTAAGCCTTATTTCAATTCGCAACTAAGTGGGGTGTGTTAGAATTTTTATGAGTTTCTCGTACACAACGGAGGATAGAAGAAAACGATAACAAAATAATCAGATCTATCAAGTTCAAGGCTCAACTTGAATAGTCAATTTCTCAAGACAGATTTGCTGCCCTTTTTCTGAAAGTTCCAGTAGGTGCAAATGAAGGAAATCTGCAAATTGTCTTCAAGATACAATGAACTCTCAATTCGATTTTCAACACGAAAATTTGCACATTTAAATGTTGAACAGATCTCTAGTTTTGACACCTATATGCCTTAAAACGTTCAGAAATACTCAGCAAGAGATTAGATCGAGAGTAATTGCACAGTAGATGATATAAACTCAAGGATTAAGAGTCTGTACTTCTAAATTATAGTATCCAGGATTTATATCAACTGAAGGGTTATGGATTTCTTCTTGAAGAGGTGCTAAAGAGCCTCTTCAAGAAATCCATATCCATTCACAGCAAATAATTGCCTTTCCATGAAAGGACATGACTCTATGTCATATTGCAGTTATTTCTGTACCCATTCAGACAGGAGCAGTTATCCAACAGGAAAAACTGTATCCACATAAGCGACACACGGCATAGGTGCCACATGTACAATCATGTCACAATTACTCTCAATTAGCCAAAAAAGGCAATAAAACATCAGGGTACTATGGCCCAAAAAAATTGAACCGTGTGCCAAAAAGACTAAGGCTCTTATTGCTCCTTGCGACGATGCGAAGTGCTAAGTGCGCCTAATAAAGCGCCCAAGCAGCCCTACAGCCCACGCGGTGCTTCGCACCGTCCTCGAGGAGATTCGAACCCTGGTTGCATAAACAAAAACTCTTTCTCTTACCGACTGGTTATACACACTATTTATGGAAAGTTTAAATAATTAATATATTTATTTACTTTCTAAAAATAACTTTTATTTTTGAAATTTATTTTTTTATTCTAAAAACACAACAGGGTGAGCCACACAAATCTGGTTTGACCATTGTACTCTATCAAAGATTTCAAAATGTTCGATTGTTAGGATTTATGAGAGGAAGCTCCGGTCATAGTTTGCCTCTGGTAGTAGTAGCGGGGAGTGAATCAACATTGATGTATGTATTGTATATCCACATTTTCTGGATTTTTTTTCTAAACTATTTTAAGGCATGAGCCAAAAAAAAAAAAAAAAGCATATCCAAATCCCAAATAGATCACATCACATAAAACAGTAATGATTGAATGCCCACCATTAAAAACTTTTTAGGATCCCAAAAACATTTATTTGTAATCAAACTTGTTGATAAAGTCACATGGACGTGGATAGAGGAGAAACTCAAATATTAGATTGATGCAAAACTTTTGTAACCCTTAAGAAGTTTATAATAATCAATCACCAATATTTTCTGTGGTGTGACCCACCTAAGAAATCTGGACCCGATTAATTTTTGGATTCATGCCCTAAAATAATATGGCAAAATGAATGTATGACATGAATATACAACAAGTACATCAAAGTGGGCCCCACTTTCAAGGAAACACCCACTACGTTGTTCATGGATAACACCTAATCTGCTCCTTGGTAACCAACCTATTACAACCATCATCTTTTGTCGGAGCTTTATTGTAATTCACAACTAATTCCGGGTGGCTACACAAATCTGGCTAGGCCATTCTACTATATCAAGGACTTTGAAATGTGATTGTCCATTAGTGAGAGAACTTTGGCCATGGTTTGCTACTAGCTGCCAACTTATTAACTGCGTACAACCATCTTCCTTTATTTAGAGCCTTGTGTCAATTCACAACTAATTCAAAGTGGCTGCTAAAATCCAGGTTAGCCTTTCTACTCTATCAAGAACTTTGAAATGTCATATTATTAGGATTCATGAGAGAACTCTGGTCAGAATTTGCCACTTACCATCAACCTAGCCCAACCATCTTCCTTTATTTGGGTTTATCACAAATAATAAGAAGGCAAAACCCCCACAAAAATAAAATCGCTCATTCTAATTTTTAACTAATTATGGTCAGCTACATGAATTCATTTTAACACTTCTACACTACCTAAAACCTTAAAAATGTCAAATTATTATTACTCATGAGAGAAATATTGCCTTAACCATCAAAGTTAAAAGTTTACTTTTACCTTCGATTTGTAAGCAACCGTAGCTCAAAGTTAACATTCAACCTCCATTTGTTAGCAATCATAGTTAAAATTTAACTTTTAACATGAGTTATTTAACAACCGAAGCTAAAATAGTATATTTTTTTAACCAAGGTTAAAACTGAAAAGCCATAGTTAAAGTCATGTTTTCTTATAATGTTATAATTATTATACTTTATTCAAACTCATAATCAGTGATGAGATTACAAAACTCTTTATCTTAAAATAATTCAAAATCTTTGGCAGAATATATGCCGGTGTAATGTGATAAGATATATTGGGACTATAAGCTTACGATTATATTAAATGATCCAAATTGCTAATATGAAGAAAGAAAATAATTCCCATTGGAAAATCCTATACTTTTAAATTAATAGCGAAGAAAGCGACTCTAAGAGACGACGGAAAATGTTAAATAATAAAAGTGCTAAATTATTTTGATCAAAGAATTTTGTTTCTAGGTATTCTCCATCTACCTTAAGGGCTTGATCTTATGAACAGTATGGATCACCAAACAGAATACCAGATCCAATGGTTATGGTCCCTACATATCTTACTACAATAGGTTGGGATATATTCTTGGCAAACCCTAGGGTCGAATATGAGAGTTTTTTATAGCACTGTCCATCTATAAACGGTCACATCAGACAAGCGGTATTGATTACATGACCATGGGCCCCACTTGTACCAACTAAAGAACTTGAGTATGCTATGCATGTCCTTAGGTGTAGGATGACATTGTTTTTATTTTTTTTAATTTTTATTTTTAAGAATCTAGAAGCTTTATTTCAAAGCAAAACACCATCAAACACAGGCAAAACAAGGACTGACACCCTCCTTATTGGAACACTGACCTATCCTTCCCATACACGTGCGAGATCTTGGCCTTTCGCTTGGTGGACCACTACATGTCACCTTGCTCAAAAGAAAAGAAAGGAACAAGAACAACAAGAAGGATAAGTAGATTCTTTGTGTGGATCTTGCACAATGAACGGCTCGGATCTCATGTTTTATGTGATATTTGATTAAAGGTTGAAATTTAGAATTATGGATATATACTATTTTCAAGTTTATTCAAATTAGCATGCAGTTGCAGTTGAGCCTCATGGCCCACTGATTAGAATGCAACCGTTCGTTCGTTGGATCTGATGATAGTACGATATTTCAACAACTGATCATGAACGGACGGTAGATGATCGACTATATACCAAACAACCGTGTATAGTTTGTATCAGTTCCTGCAAACTACAGAAGTATTACTAATAACTCTAACAACTAACAATAATAAATGTTGCATTGTACCCATGAAGAGATGATAAAAACTACATGGGAGTTATTTGATACTCTCGCTGCATCTTGATACGCAGGCACTTTGGAGATGTACACGTGTAAGATATTGACTCAAATAAAACCAACTAGATTGAGGATCCCACCCTAGATAAATTACATTCTAAACATCATATTGTTGAACAATCCTAACCTGATCTGATTCGTAGACACTTGGATTTTTTTTCATTTTTGACCGTCCAATAAATGTCCAACAATCTCATTGTCAGATAATCAAATCAAAGTACTTTTGGGTTTATGACACATCTAAAATCTGATATCCATGATTTGGACGGCTGAGTTTGAATTTATTGCATTCCACGTATGCATTATCTCATTAATCTGTAACTGCCTGCGTAATTCATCAATCGCACGCTGCCAGAGTACCAAAGAACAAGGCATGGAAAGGATTCTTTGATAGTTCACCACCGTTTCAAAAATCTCAGTGACTCGTTCGCGTGTGGATCTGGACCATCCAAATTAGTGACCGGACTATGGATGGGGCATAATCCAACAATCAAACTCATAATATGTTACTGACCACCCAATTTCTCCCGTTGGATACTATATCACTTTGGAACATTTATCCAATGGACACTAATCAGACGGTTAGAATTGCCCGATCTGTGTAGTATTCGAACCATGCTCCATCCACAACGTGCTCCACAATTTGGATGGTCTGGATTGCCTTTTGTATATGTCATATGTAAAGAAAACAAGCTATAATCAGAAAACTGCCACAGGGTATTCATTTATACTCACCAATATACATATAGCCGGAACTCTTACAAGAGAAAATAAAGAAAACTCATATCTATCTCAAAACTACAAAATTCCCATTTAAGATCAAAAGCCCATGGCCCATGAGAGAATGACCTCATTGATAGGGCTATTGGTGAATTGGGTTGATGGGCTTTGAAATGAAAGTGGGCCCATCGTCTCCGGTCGTCGGCGGTAGTGGGCTTATTGTTCTTGGCTGAGGTGAATTGGGTTGATGGGCTTTGCGATGAAAGTGGGCCCATCTTCGCCGGGCATTACGACGACAATCTTCGGCTCCAGATCTTCTTGGGCTGCAGGAATTGTGGGCTTGGTGGGCTTTTCCACCATATCGTCCGATGAGTGGTGCCGGGACCGTCGGTACGAGCAGGCGAGGATGATCAACGCGAAGGCGATAAGGCCCATCATGGCGGCAAGCCCACCAAAAAGGTAGGGTAAGGGAGAATTCCACCGGAATCCGGCAGAATTGGACGTGTTTGCAGGCCTCATATCTCTCTATCTCTCTCTCTCTCTCTCTCTCTCTCTCTAACTTTGTATGTGTGAATTATGGAATGGACTGAGGTTGATGGGGTTCGTTATTTATAGAGGAGAAATGTTCTGGTGCTCTTAGAGGACTATAAGTTATAGTGTTCCTACTTGCATTTGGACACTTACACAATCCAATTGATCAATCTAGACCGTCCATAGTATCTACCATAGACCATACATACATAACACCAATCTCCTTTTAATAGGGATGGTCAAGATCATTTATACAAAAATAGGTCCAGGCAACTATTTAGGCAGTCTATTTGTTGGGGCCATCATAGATTGATTATGATTCTGAATGGTCACTTTTGTTAGGAAATCCTAACCATCCCATACATGGCTGGGAAATAGACGGATAAAATAATAAGAATAAATTAGGGATGGATTGGCTTATCTGGCCATTGATTTTTTCTTGGTTTCCCAAATAGTGTTTTATGGAGTTAATAGACGGTTCAGATCAACCGGTTGGACTTTCCAAGTGGCCAGATACAACTAGGAGCACTGTACTTGTAGTACTATGAGAGCACTTGAGCGTATTCCTTTATAGAGAATTATAGATTTATGAAAGGTGCTGAAAGGGACTTGGTTTTTATAAAAATTACAAAGATGCCACTGGGTGTGAAAATTCAGAAAGGCTGTAAAGTCTCTATGGATTGTTGAAAAAGATGAAAGGATGGGAAGTCGCGGGACTTCCCCAAATTGTAGTCCGATGGATATCATCAGCCCCAGATGTGGCCCACAAGATCAAAATGATGGTATGATTAAGTGGGCCCACATGGAAAAGGAAGGTGTAGATAGGATAGGATCAACTGATTGACTATATTTTTTAGCTGTGGGTCATCCATAGGTTGGATCGCTGGATGAACGGTTCTTACTCAATGCGATGTATGTACGGTCGAGATCTCCATGGCTGCAAGTTTTGGAACACGCCATAACTTATGAAAATTACAAAAATACTCTTAATTTTGGCAACGGTAGAGATTATAGGGAGAAATTGCTCACATTCAACCCCATTTTCCGCAACACCTTGTTCGGGTAGGGCATCAAAGCCGTTCAAAAGATGGGTTACACTAGAAAGATTTTATGCCGCGAAAATCAGTCTGACCCACATTTTACGTTGAATCATTCAATCGGCTATCAATCAACACCGACTTTGTGGCCAGTATAATGAACGGACCGTCCTGATTATCGGTACAGGAGATCTTCATAGGATGATACACCTTTTACACGGTCAGGATTTTCTATAAAAAGTGACACGTTAGCAGGTAAGGAAAGATGGTGCATGTATGTCCTCATATGAATTTGGGTGCGATTCTGTTGCTTATTCTCTCTATGGGTATTTTCGTAATTTCACATTTAATAAGCATAATAAAAAGAAAAAGAAAAAACAGAGAGGAATGAGTTCGTTGTATCCGTCCTTCTTTCCTTATCCAAAAAAGTGGGGCCCACCACAGAGGCGTCCTTGCGGCTGGAATTATTCCTTTTGTTTTCCATTTCTGCCCAAGGAAAAATTGGACTATTTACTAAAATCTCCCTCTCTTTTCCTAGAATTCCAAACAACTCCTTAACTTGTTTCCCAGGATAGTAGATGGGAAGTTGGTTATTAATACTCTGAGAGTGCGATGATTGATACGCGGGCACTTAGAAACTGTTATACGTGGCATACCGTTCGTTAAATGTCCACCAATCGTCCAATTAAAAAAACGAAGTAAGCTTATATTCTGGTTGATAATACATCTAATTAGGACCCACAATTCGATCGGTTGTTTGAATTACTTGTGCGCTAAGTATACAAGTTTTAGTGCCTGCGTATCAACCATCACATTCGCCCGAGTATCGAGTACAGCCCCATATCTCAAGTTACCTTGGCCCACCTGTTGAGGTCTCTACTTGCATGCAATGTTTTTTTTTTTTTTTTTGGGAGGGGGGGTGATCTAAGCCATTGATATAATGGGTCCTCCTGTGGATGGGATCATGAGCAAAAATGTCCATTACGGACAATTCATAGCCCTTCATCAGATGGCCAAAATATAGACGGCTAAGAAAGAAAGTATAGCTACAGTACCTACTCACATTCAACCAAAGAAAGAAAATAAAATAATCAACGGCTAGGATCTTCCAGATGATGGAATTTCGTGGATGGCCCATTAACGGTCAGACAATCTCTGATCGATGTTCCCCACTATAGACAAACCGAAAAGCGACTGTACTGTGCACACTCCCAAATGCGGATATTGCTGGTACTTGTTTTATTCGGTGCAGAAAGATAACTGTTTGAACGTCCATCACCTACTGATGAGGTGTGTGGCCCACTATCGGGTGGTGGGCCCCACAGCCTTTTATATGCAGGTTGGTAGAGTATATAGAATATGCTCTAGATTATTCCATGGAAAATTGTCACTTTTTCAAAGAAAATAAAAAAAGTATAGTGGCCACTTTTACTACGTGTGGCCAAGGTGGACCTTATCCCAACGGATCAGTTAGTAGGCCCCACCTCGATGGACAACATCACAGATTTTACTAATTTGAAAATCCTAGCCTCTTGACTGGAGGACTATCAAGGAGACAGGGGAGAGAAAAAACAATGGTTTTTTTTTTTTTTTTTTTACACGCAGATTCATAGCTCAATTGACAGACTGACTAGGAACATAGACTTGGCATGATTATTGACATATGGTGTAAGAATTCTATAAGGTTGGTCTTATTGATCAACGGTCTAGATTATCCTAAGAGTTGGATAATGTGATCGGGTATATCAGTGGCCTCACTAAATTGTGATACATTCAGAAATTCATGTAAGGGGTAGAGTATTACAACTCTGATTGTTGAATTAGCCATAGAGAGAGGAGTTTTGATGGGTTTCAAGGCTAAGTCCCTAATTCAACACCACTTACAAAAGTTATGGTCCCATCACAGCCTCTCTAAAGGGTGTGAGGAGAGGAAGATTCTAGCGATCCTATTTATAATAACGGTGTCTCAATCAGGTACACCATGTATTCAATATTCTTGATCTCCATGTCTGATGCACAATTCAGTCCTTGCTATTTTGCATCAAGAAAATTGACATATGGCCCATCTAACAGATGCCTTATTTGATAATTACTATGCATTCAAAAAATTATTAAAAATTAAATAGAAATCAAAGTGTGTTTGGATGATTGTAAATGTAAGAAAATGTAAAGAATTAAAAATAAATACACTTATATATAAGAGATTTAAAAATAAATGGAGTGAAATGCTTCTCTCTTTTTTTTTCCTTTGTTAAAGAGTCTCAAATTAACAAAGGTGTCCCTAATCACATATCCACCGTACATGTGGCATGTTGTTGGTACTATGAAATAATTTAATTATTAGCTACATCATCTAGGATTACCAGCTTGTTCGAGTTATATGTAACCCGTTTGGCTTGGTCGTGGTGAGTTGGGGTGGTTTGGATCATGAAACCGGATTGAGAATAGAAGGGGGTGTGGCCCAACTCAGCTGAGTCACCCCCAACTCAACTGATTTTCAACTTGACTCGAGACTGAGTCTGTTGGAGTTAATGAGTCAAAAATCATGACTTTGACAAATACACATACCTAAATTAGGATGTCCTTCGCCTTACGCAAGTTGACCCAATGGTTTTCTAATTCGACTACTTGGAACGACCTGTCAAGTCAAAGTCAAGTTGGGTCCTTACGCATACTTCTATGGTAGATTCAAACGAATTTTAACACCAGGTCATGGATCCGTTTACCTATTATGATATGAGTGTATGAATGTGTAGAATGTGATTGTGTGTATTAAAAAAAAAAGGTTGGAGTTAAATATCATCCTGATTCAGGATACTTAAGGGGCTCGGGTGTCCAACCAAATAGGACCCCTTACCTAGTAAAGAGGTCCTATCTACTTCAGGTCAGATGGGACCCTCTTTACTAGTAAAGAGGGTATAAAGAGAGTCCTATCTAGTATCGAATTAGATAAGATCCCCCGTCGGGAATTGAACTAGATAGGACCTGACAAAGTTAAACCACTCCTTTCATGATCCATGGTCAGGGTGGTAGGCTAGGTCTAAGCTATATTACGACTCATTTTTTATTTTTATTATGCTCAACCCTATCCATAACCGGTCAACTTCATTTTAAGCTCAATCCCACACATACACATCATAAACATGCTTATTATTGGGCTAAGGGCGAGCCTCAATAGAAGAATTTGCAAAACTAGGTTTGTCCTTCACTACCTTCCAAAGGCTTCAAAATAGGCCCATTGGGCCTCTATTATAGGACTGAGCCCAACTCAACCATACAGGGGAAGGGCCAGACTACCGGTCAGAGGTGTACATGAGTCAAGCTAGCTCAGTTAGCTCGCTTGACTCGACTCAAAAAAGCTTGATTCGACTTGGTTTGAAGCTGTGTTTGAGCCGAGTTCGAGCTAGCCCCGACTCGACTCAACTCAAATCGAACTCGGATCGAACTAGTTCGGTGACTCGGTTACTTTGATATTAATGTTGCTCACCAAGTGTTTGATGAAATGACTCAACCGTAGTGTGGCCGTGGGCAAGGAAGGTACGTATATGAAACAAAGACCCTTTTTTTTCTTGATTTTTATGTTGTATAGAAGGTGTTTGATAAAATACCTGTAAAACCCATTGCTGTTGTTTTACCTGTAGTGGGATTTTGCAGGCACAATCTAGGTGTTTATGAAAATGCCGCACAGGGAACTCAGCTCGATCTTGACTCAAACTCGACTCGAATTGGCCCCACCGGCTGACCGAATCGAGCCGAGCTGGCCAATCAGGCTTGAGGACCGAGCCAAGCCAAGTTCGGGTGAGGTCAGCTAGTGGCCGATCCGATTCAAGCTGAGGCCAGCTTGACTCAGTTGGACTCAATATACACCCCTACCACCGGTTCATATCCATCCCTAATGACCAATCAAAGTGCGTGTAGGGGCACTTTTCCCTAAACGAGTCCAACTTGAACCGTCCAAATTGTGATCCCAATTTAGATAGTCCATACACCAAAAAATTACAGCCATTCGATTACTTAAATGTCTGATCGGCCAACATTTACCGTACGGATGAAATATATCAAGTGTCCACAAATCATAGCCTTTTAAGATTGTTCAACCAATCTGATTTTGCATTACGACCTATCTAAAGTGGGCCCCACAATTGTACTGTTTAATTTGAGTCCTTACACAGTACATGTACAAATTTTTAAGTGCCTGAGTATCAACCATCAAACTCCGCCGTAGTATTTATCCCGTTCACACTAATTAATTTTTTAATTCAAGGATAGTTTTGTCATTTTTATCAATGTGTAGGGACATGATGGTAATTTCTCTCCTGATGAAATTGACCGTCGGTTCCATGTCCTTACTAGAGTTAGTGCCTGGGTCATTGTTATGCAGCTGTTTTTGAGACCGTTGACAGGGAACACATGGGCCCACCGGTTTGTTGCCTTTTCTCCCGGGGAGATGTACTGTAGATCCGGAAGTACTGCAATATGGTATATAGCCATCTCTCCATAGTACACGTGGAAGGACAATTCCCTATTTTGAACCGTCCATCTAGTTACTCCTACCATGGATGGGAAAAGTTTCAAAATACACATGAAATGGATGTTTATAACCATTGATTGGTGGCCTTTAAATCAACGGTAGAAAATGAAAATGGTGAGAATTAAATGGGGTTTTCATTAGATGGATGAATCTGATTGATACATCATCCTATCATGTCTAATGTGGAGAGAGAGCCGTTGGATGGATGGCCCATCTACAAAAATACACCAATCAGGCAATGCTAGCCATCAAATTCATGCATTGCTGTCAACTGATGATTATTTTCTTAGTGCACCGTCACTTTGAAGGCACTGTTCATATGGCTAAGGTTATCTGATCTGTTTATGTTTTGAACCATTCATCTTTCAAAGTAGGGGAAGTTGGATGGACGGTCCATAATGAAAAGCCACCCTGCCACGTGTACCATGTGGAAGTGGATGTACCATGTTCCGATATAGCTAGCTCTACCAGAAGGGAGTCGAGAAATGTTTGTAATCCAGCCCCATACACACGTCCCAAAACGTGTCACACGTGTAACGCATCCAAGCTGTCCGTTCGGTGGGGACTGTGTATTTAAAAATGGACGGCCTCAGTGCGATTTATTCAGTCTGATTTTCAGGCAAGGGTGTCTACACTGTTGAGCCAACTTGATGGACGTCCCAGATGTTCCACACATGTGGTGACGTCATGGGGACTGGCCTATGCTTTTGTTAAAAACTTCCATACTCTGGCACAAGTGATGGTTGATAAGCAGTCGCTACGAAATTGTACACGTGGCATATAACTAATTCATTTAAACCGTCCAAATTATGGGCCCCCTATTTAGATGGATCATATATAAAAGATTGTACAGATCTAATGTCATAACCGGCCAACTATTCCAAACGAAAAACTAATCAATGGTTGAAATTCAACAAAAATATATATATGATCATCAATGGTTAGGATCATTCAATCAATCTGATTTTAGAATCATGAAATACCTATAGTGGGTCCGACAATTTGGACGGTTTCGATTGAGGGAAACAATGGTAGGTCTACAATTTCTGAGCGCCGGTGTACCGACTATCATGCTCTGCATGAGTATCAAATGCAACCATGAATGATTGTGGGGAACTGGGCCCCACAAGATTGGGTGCTTACGTGGCAGATTAAGATCAATGGGAAAAAAAAACAATAATGGTGTGGGGCCCATTGGATTACAAAAGAGTGATTGTAGATCTTATTAAGGTGGGCCACAGGCACTAACCCAGATCCATCTATGAAAAGTTTAGGAAAGTGAAATCAAATCAAAGAGCTTTTTTAAGTTCACACGCCTGTACAATAAAGAGCTCATGCATGCGAGATCCTGTCCGTCCATCATGTTGCTCTAACACTGTACATGTCCCAAAAATAGAGCTGGTCCACTCATCATGTGGACCCCAATATTGAAAACAAATGGATGAATTAGAAAAATTCAAACAAGTTTTTTAGATATGTACATTTGTTTTGCAAGATGTGGCCCACCTAACCAGTGGATGAAACTGATTATTGAGCTAGATCATCAATATTAGTGGTGCAATTCGAACGATTGGATTGAATCTCAGATGTACATTAACATGCAGGCAGATGTACGCTAGATTTATTGCATATGCGTGTGGGCTTAGTAAAGCTCAAAACATAAATAATGAAGTGGGTTTGATATTCGAGGATGAAGTTGCTAACTCTTTTTTATGTATAATTTTTAGTGCTAAATAAAAAATATAGGGTGTCTGATGCCCTGTGAGAAAAACATAGCTGAAAAAATGAAAATATCACTATATTTTCAAATTTTTAAAAATATCATTACACTTTTAGGATAAATTCATTAAATGATATTATCATAATAATATAATGAGATTTCCAAATCTTGATGGTTTTAATTTGTCACAATTTTTATAAAATAAATATATAAAATTTTGAATTAATTAATTTTTACCCGAATTGTAAAATTTTAATCATTTATTAATTTTAAAAAATATTTTTTAATATCTTATTTTTAAGGATATTTTTTCAATATAATCAAGAAACACAATATCATTGAGGAGCAAGTAAAATTTGAAAATCCCTTAAGATATTCTCATTGTGAGAAATTGCGGAGAATGAGATTTATAAAAAATGCTCATGTTGTGCCTATTGGGCCCCTCAACTGATTAGCACATCTACCACAATATCTATTATGACACATAACACGTAATAGTTACTATATAATCATTTTTTGTTATTTTTATATAATAAAAGATATTTTTTTTATTTTTTAGCAAAAATTTTCCAATATTATTATGAAAAACACATAAAATTTGAAAATCTCTCGAGAAATTCCCATTGCAAGAAATTATTGAGAAAGCGATTTAACAATGCCTATTGAGCCCACCAACCCATTTAGTACCTTTCGTCAAATATGTATTTCAACCTCATAAGACATAGCAATCATCACCTTTATGTAATTACTTTTTATTATCTTTATAAAAATATTTTTAAATATCTTATTTTTAAAGAGATTTTTTCAATATAATTAAGAAACACAATATCAAGAAACATGTAAAATTTAAAAATCTCTTAAGAAATTCTCATTACGAGAAATTGTGCCAAAAATGAGATTTATCAAAAATGCTCATGTTGTGTCTATTGGACACACTCGACCCATTAGCACCTCTACCACAATTTTCATTGTGGCCTCATAATGTGTAACAATGACCACATTTCCATAACCATTTTATTATTATTTTTATAAAAGTATTTTAAAATTTTTACTTTTTAGCCAGACTTTTCCAATATTATTATGAAAATTGCATAAAATTTGAAAATCTCTTAAGAAATTCACATTGCAAGAAATTACTTGGAACAAGATTTAACGTAGATACTCCTACCTTGCCTATTGGGCCCACCCAACCCATTAGCACCTCTACTCGAATATCTATTTCGACCCCATAATGCGCAGCGGTTATCACCTTTATGTAATTACTTTTTATTATCTTTATAAAATATTTTTTAATATTTTATTCTTAGCAAGATTTTTTCAATATTATTAAGAGAAACACAAAATCTAAAAATCTCTTAAGAAATTTTCCTAGAATGAGATTTATCAAAGATGCTCGTATCGTGCCTATTGGGCCCACCCAATCTATTAGCATCGTTACCCGAATACATATTTTGACCTCATAACGCATAACAATCACTACCATTATGTGATCATTTTTTAATATCTTTATAAAATATTTTTCAATATTTTATTTTTAGCGAGATTTTTCTAATATTACTGTGAGAAACATGTAAAATTGAAAAATCTCTTAAGCAACTCTTGTTGCGAGAAATTGCCCAAAACGAGATTTATCGAAGATGCTCATACCGTGCCTATTGGGCCCACTCAACCCATTAGCACCTCTACCTAAATGTCTATTTCGGCCCCATAACAAGTAACAATCACCACCATCATATAACTATTTTTTATTACCTTTATAACAATGTTTTTAATATTTTAATTTTAGCTAGATTTTTTCAATATTATCATTAGAAACACGTAAAATATGAAAATCTCTTGAGAAATTTCCATTGTGAGAAATTGGCGAGAACAAGATTTATCAAAAAATGTTGGAATTAGGCCTATTGGGCCCATCAAACCCATCAGCACCTCTGCCCAAATATTAGAAAATATCTTTATAAAAATATTTTCTAATATTTTATTTTTAATGAGATTTTTTCAATATTACTGCAAAAAACATATACAATCTGAAAATTTATTTAGAAATCCATTGCGAGAAATTGCCAAGAACAAGATTTATCAAAGATGCTTGTACCATATCTATTGGGCCCGCCCAACCTATTAGCACCGAGTATCTATTCAGACCCCATAATACAGAACAGTCACCACCGTCACAGAACGATATTTTTTAATATCTTAGCCTCTTGTATAAAGAAAATGGACAATTTAAAGATATTTGTTATTGATTTTCATTTACTTAAAGTAGCATGAGTAGTTTAAAGATGTTCATTAAATGTGGGATTATGTTTCAACCATCCATGTTATTTGTAGTTGGGAGTCATTGTGGATGGAGGATTTAGAAAAAAACAAAACAAAACAAAACCACTTTAAATTGGACTTATGTTATGGCTTTGATTGAAAGACTTCTTTAAAGTGGGCCTCATCAATCAGCGGTTTATATCCTCCTAAGGGTTGGATATTATGATCGGGCATATTAGTAAACCCCACTAAGGTTGTGATCAATATCAAATTTGCATAGTATTAGCTTGAATTTTGATCATGCATGGTATTCTTAAGGACTTGGAATGTTAAAATCACTTACGTACTTAGAATGTTAAAATCACGTGGAACATGTACATAGAAGGCTAAAATACTGTTAATCTAAGTAGAAGAGTTGTGATAGGTTTCAAACTCCTCTCATCTACAACTTCTTATTTTATTAATTATACTGATAAATCTCAAATCTATACATACTTAAGAGTCTGAAATTTTCTTCTCAATTCCATGCTTAAAAGGGTGTAAGGTGTAGAAGATTCTGACAATTCAATTATGATTACCATTGTCTGATCAATCCTTTCGATTTCACATCAAGTTTTACATTGATCACTTATAACTCTTTTTCTTACAAGGTTGGCTTAGGTCCGACATGGCCATGCGGGGCAGGACCAGGGGCAATACCTTTTAAGCCTTATTCGGGCTGGGCTAGGGCTAGAGCTGAAGCAATTCAAGCTCGGCTAAGGCTAAAGGGATTAGGGCCTGGCTAGGTTCAGCCCATAATCTCCTTTTTTCTTAACCATGTTGAAATGTTAAGAGTTTGTTGGGCTCAGCACACTCTTTTAAGGGAAGTCCAAGTCACAAGCTCATGGGCCCACATATGGTATACATAGTAAAGAAGTTTCGGGTGTACTCATAGGGTGGGTGACACATGTACGTTGAAGATGGACCGTTTGTCGGATTCTTTGATATATGTGTGGCCATGTTAGGAGCAGCCCTGCGGATTTTTGCCAAGAAATATAAATAGTGGGCCACACCTGATGAATGGCTTAGATCTAGTCACTTTTCTAGTGCTTGAACTGAGATTGATATTAATTTGTAACGAGTTATTCAATAGGCCTCAGACCCAAGCATTATAATTGGACCTGATAATATTTTCTACCTTAGGCCATGAGTCTAGATCCATTTATATCTGTAACGGGCTTTGATTGGGCCTATCATACAGCCCATGGGCCCAAACTGGGCTTGAAGTTAGTTGGCCTCGGCTGGATGAAGACACGGCCGGGGCTCAGCCCATCGACCACCCTAACGACATGACTCCTAAAGTATGTGTGCTTTTGTAGGGAGCCCGTGCAACCAAAAGCTATGTAGGGCCCACTGTGACATGTACCTGTAACATCAATTCCATCCATCATTTGAGCCAGCTCATGTTAGTTTATGATTCCAAAAATCAGGTCGATCCAAAATTCTAATGGACCACACTACTGAAAACAGTGGGGATGAGGATGTCACCATTAAATTTTTCTTGGGCCCACCATTATATTTATATACCATCCAACCCGTTCATGAGGTGAGTACCACAGGGATGAATATATATGTATATATATATATATATATATATATTCAATGTTAAGAGTGCCCATCATGGATTTTCCCTCTGGCGTGGCCCACTTGATTTTTAGAATGGCCTTATTTTTGGGGCTAACATGCTAAAATGATCTGGCACAAATGATGGATGGAGTGGATGTCAGAGATTTTCCTTGCACATGAGTAAGATCCACGCCATCCATTTGGTGATTACCAAAATAGCCATGCCACCACCCTAATTCTTTAACTTGTGGGATGATCTCAGCCGTTTGATTTGAAGAACTTATTATTATTTTCACTATCTATTAATCAGGCAATTAGAACAATGTATCTGATGTGATTCTTTAACCACGTACTTTCCCCAACAGGGCCCACTAAATGAACAGTCCAGATCTAGTTTACGTTTGCCACGTGTAAAACCAATAGCTTTCTTTTTATACAATTATGCACGCACAGGATGCACCATTTCACGGCCTCATTGAATGGCTACTTTTTGCCCCCACGTTTTCCGTACTCGGATTGGGTATGACCCCTCCACTAACCAAGTCGGTGGTGGAAAAGCTCTGTGGGCCCCACCAGGATGTATATGTTTATCCACACCGTTCATCCATTTTTTCAGATAATTTTATCCGACGAAACCAAATATGAATGAAATCCAAAGCTCAAGATGACCACACTACAGGAAATAGTGAGATTGAACGCTTACTGTTGAGATCTTGCTGGGCTCAAAGAAGTTTTAGATCAAGGTGATATTTGTGTTTTCCCTTCATCCAGGTTTATGTGACTTTATGAACGGTTTGGATGGAAAATAAACATTCCAGTGGGCCCCAAGAAGCTTTCAACGGTATGCACATTCAATCCCCACTGTTTCAAGTGGTGTGATCCACTTGAGCTTTATATCTACCTCATTTTTGGGCCGTTATACTAAAATGAGCTGAAAAAATGGATGAACGGCGTGGATAAAACACATACATCATTGTGGGGCCTACAGAGCTTTTCCACCACCCACTTGGTAGTGGAGGGGTCACACCCAATCCACCTCCTTTCCGTACCGTACGCCCCCTCCTTTTAAAAGAACTGGTCACCTACAGAAGACCGCATTACAACTTGTGGTGGGTAGCATCTTTTCCACCAACATCCACACCGTTGATTTGTAATCATCCCATGAAAATCACGTGGAATAAATAAAATAAAGATAATCTCTAGCTTCAGGTTGGCCACACAGTCAGAATTCTTGGAAGACCAACACTACAGGTGTCGTCCACCTACCAAATCGGTCAGCCTGATTTTTAGAAGGTGATCTTTATAGTGCGAACTACTGTTTTCATGGTATGGATGCCATGTACATGTGTCATGGTAGTGGGAAAGATGGTTTTTTGTTTTTTTCTTGAAAATCATGCAATCGGTACTCACAGTGGAGTCAGACAAACTTTATTGGTGTGGCCTGCTAATGAACAGACCACCCTCGTTTTTTTGGTAGGTAATCCTTCCCTGTGGGACTTTTTGTTTTTTTTGTGATATTGATGCCCCACAGAAGTTTCACGTTGGCATTAAAGATTTTATGGTAGCTTAATACATGCACCTCATCCACACTGTCCATCCATTTTTTCAGGTAATTTTAGAGAATGACCCCAAAGTTGAAGCATATCCAGAATTCAAGTGGACCACACTACAGTAATCAATGTGGATAATGATTTCCACCTTTGAAACCTTCTTAAATGATGTTTATTTGTAATTTAACTTGCTCATGAGATCACACGGATATTGATTAATAAAAACACAAATATCAGCTTCATACAAAACTTCCCTGCCCCAGTAGTTTTCTATGGTTGGTGTTCAATTGGCATTGTTTCCAATGAGGTGGTCCACTCGAGCTTTCATTATACTTCAATTTTGGAATAATGCCGTGAAATGAAAAAAGAGACGTGGATAAAGCACACACATCACGGTGGGCTAACAAAATTTACTCAAGAGGCAATAACATACCTAGTCTAATATATTTCTTTAATAAAAGCTTATTTCAAATTAAGAGGTTTTTTATTTTAAAATTTTCTCTAGTGACACCTGCTTCACCTTGTAGATAGGGTTGTTAATGGGCCAGACCTAGAGGTGGGCATCGAGTCGAGCCGGACCGAGTTAGGTCCAACTCAACTCGATTTGGTTTTTCCAACTCTCTGACCCGAACTCAAGTCGACTTGGGACCGAGTCCAGTAGGCCTGACTTGATCCAAACCGAGTCTTGGTTGGGCTGACCCGAACCGAGTCCGAGTTGGACCAAGTTGACTACGATTTGGATCAAATCCAGCAAGCCCACCAATGTCACCAGGTCGAGCCAAGGCAGGCCACCAGGTCGAGCCAGGGCGAGTGTAAGACCTGTATCCTAGTCGTACTGTTCCATCGAGTCCCGCGATTATTCCTGTCGAATTTCGACAACCTGTGACGTATAATCGACGTTGCGATCGACCCTAAGTCGTATGTTGTAGATTTGAGTCGGCTTAATTCAAGACTTGTACCATTGCGACCGCACCGTCGTCGCGGTTCCAACGCCGCGACTCGTGTACCGATCCGATACCCTGGCAGGAAGATGTGAGCCGGCGTTTATTTCGAAGAAAACGCCGCGCGTTTGCAATTCCAAGAGAATCTCTACAATATGTCAAATCAATCCCATCAATCAATCCCATCCATCACCTCATGTCAAGTACAAAGCAACCCATGCTTTCTCTCTCCAAAGTCAACCCTTTCTCACCCTCTCTCTTACACACCCATGCTAGTCAAGTACACATCACCTCACCCATCACTCACATCCATCACTCTCTCTCTTTACATCCCATCTCTCCCTCTCTCTTTCTCATTTCTCAACTCAATTCCAAGCAACCAAAGAGAGAGCTCTCGTCCAAGCTTCTCCATGTGAGAGAGTGCATGTGGGTGGCCCACTTTCCCATCCCAAATCCTCCATCCTAGCCTTTCACTTCTCATCTCCCACCATCAAAGTGAAGCTCAAGGAGACCGGCATTCCAACGGACCGAGAAGATCGACCGGTGGGTGCTTCTATAGACTAGATTTTCATGTTCTTATGATGGGTCAAGTGAGGCCTACCGATCAATGGTATGGATCTCACTTTGGACCCTTGATATGGCCAATGACCCACCTTGATGCCTAAGATCATTCCATGATGGGGCCATTCTCCATGGACCCCATCATGATGTTTATTTTCTTGCATGAATAGGGTCATCTAAACCTTCTATTTTGGTGGAGAAAGGATCTCCACCGTTGATTTTCAATTTGGTGGACCCATATGCAATGGGACCCACTTGATGTACGATTGGATGTTTGAAATGGAGGGCCCATAGTGTCGGGGTCCCTCCATCACGCGTGTCCCACTCTCCTTTTTCTCTCTCTCCCTCTCTTTTTATTTATTTATCTTGGTGTGTGATGATATGTGTGTATGGCCCACTTGGATGGACCCCACCATGAAGCATGTATTGGATCCAAGTCATTGTAGGTGAGGCCCACTTTTTATGTGTTGCTCCACACCACCTAGCCATGTGGTGGCCCACCGGGGCAGGGCCCACCTTATAGCATTCCATGCGCCAGAACGTCCAGCGTCCCCTGGACGCTGGACGTGAAACACAAATATCAGCTTGGTTAACAAGGATTTTTGGTAGCCCACTTGTTTAGGCCCCACCTTGATGAATGGATTCAATCCACGCCGTCCATCCTATTAACCATCTCATTTTAGGCGTTGAGCCGAAAAATGAGGTCAATCTAAGATTCTGGCGGGCCATTCCTTAGCAAACAGTGATCTCCACCGTTTAAAGTTCCCCGGATTTTTCTACATGCTGAAACAGGTCCAATATTGGGCTTGATGAACTTGTTATTGACTATGAAATCTGATGGTTAGAGTGGATTACCTTGAAGCGGGCCCCACACGTGAAAAACCACAAAAACACCGATTTTTCCAAAAAACAAAAAAAAAAGAAGGGGCAGCGTCTGCTGCCACTGACACAGCAGCAGCAGCACGCTGCTGCGTTCTTTGACGGGCGGCCAGCAGGGACCCACGGCTCCAGCCGTGGGCCCCACAGTGATGTATATTTTCCATCCAATCCGTCCATTAGGTGGGACCCTGCTCGAAGTGGGCCCCCTCCAAATTTCAGCCTCTTCCAAGACTCAGTTGGCCCACACCAAAGGAAACAGTGGGATTGAACTCTCTACCATTGAAACCATTTTTGGGCCCACAGAAGTTTAGGATCAATATGAAATTTGTTTTTCCACTTCAATCCAGGTCTGCGTGACCTCCTCAACAGGTTGGATGGAAAGCAAACGTTATGGTGGGCCCCACGTGGGACCCACAGTGATGTATGTATATTATTCACACCGTCCCCAGCACGGGACGGTGGAACCCACCGTGTATGTGTTCTCTCCAGGCCGTCCACGGCAGTGGACGGTGAGCTCCACCATGATTTATGTGGTTATCCACACTGTCCACTCTCTGGACAGTGGACCCCACCATGATCTATATGTTTTATCCGCATCGTCCACCCCGGATGGTGGGACCCACCCCTATAGCTGCCCTGTGTGTGTGCATGCGTGTGTGTGTGTGTATTACATTGCATATATATTAAATATATTAAATATATTATATTTTATAACATACCTAATGGTGGGCCTTCATGTGGACTTCCACCATGATGCATGTGCTGCATCCAAGCTGTCCAATCATTTTGAAAGCCCATTTTAAGGCTTGAGACTAAAAATAAGATAGATTTGTAGTTCAAATGGACCCCACCCTGGCATATGTTTGGGGCCCATCTTGATTTACTTATGGCCGTCCATTAAGGCTCACCTTGGTATATATCTAGGGCCCATATAATTAGGCCCATTTGGTATGCATAAGGCCCATATGATTAGGCCCATTTGGTATGCATAAGGCCCACATGATTAGGCCCATTTGGTATGCATAAGGCCCATATGATTAGGCCCATTTGGTATGCATAAGGCCCACATGATTAGGCCCATTTGGTATGCATAAGGCCCCATATGAATAGACCCAAGGCCCATTTGGCATGCATAAGGCCCATGTTATAAGGCCCATTGTGATGTTTTCAAAGGCCCATGGGACATGGCCCATTGCAATGTACATAAGGCCCATTGATGCGGCCCACTTGATTTATGTAAGGCCCTTATGAGGCGGCCCATTTGACGTACTAAGGCCTATGGGTCGAGGCCCAATAAGACGTATATAGGCCCATTGCAATGAGTGATTCCCTATGGTTTGGGTAATGATATTTTATGGCCGGCCTTGCCTTGGGAGCAATGTTGGTTTGACGTCCACGTTGCAAGGATAATGTTGGTTAAATGTCCGCATTATAACTCTCCCTAGGGCCCATTGATAGGCCTATACTTGTTGATAGTTCATTACTTTATAACATGCTTAGTGCACTTTCATGATTCATGCCCATACGCATCATATGTATGCTTGAGATGAGGAATGTTTGATCATAGCATAAGCCGTTGGGCTGAGACATTTACGGGACTCTTTATGAGACGGAGTGCCCCACATGATCGCGTGGTATGCGCAGGATTGCTGCATGATTGTACGGTGTGACTCATGCATCTCGCATATGTGTGACTTGATCACTGCACGCCCTAGCGACATCAGGGCCGTGGCTCCACAGACACATCGTGGATGGCCGTATCGGATACCGAAAATGCTTGGTTCTAGCACTGTGGGCACTTAGGATGTCCTTGGGTGAAAGTCCCAGAACCCTTTTGGTACCAGGAGATGCTCCAACGTCTAGACCGAGTGGATACACGAGCGCCCGAGTGCCGAATACCAGTAGGCCGCGTCTCCCACTGTTTCGTGGTCGGTTGGAAGGGGGTGTGGCCTTATCCGCCCGAGTGAGGGGGCTATAAGCTAGGCTGAGTTTGACCAGCTCGCAAATGAGTCCGCTATCGACGAGCCGGGTAGGTATTGGCAGACTACTGGTCAGGCGGATAGTGTGGTCTCTTCCACTTGCTTGACTGTGCAGCTAGGGAGGAGGCAGTCAGTGTGAGGTGTATTAGACCCCGGTGATATCCAGAGAGGAACTGTATTGATATGGGTACTTGATGAGTACTCGCACGCTTGTTTTGCATCTCGCATATGACATTTGGCTACATAGGCCTTGCATCGCATGGCCTTGGTATGGCCGATAGCATTCATGCCTTGCATCACATAGCTTTGATATAGATGATAGCATTCATGGACTTACCGCATATTTCCGCATTACTCTGATATTATACACTTGGCACTCGCCTTACACACACTTTCACCACCCTCTAAGCTTTCTATAAGCTTATGCACGATAGATGCGTGCAGGTGGCGTTAGGTTGCAGCAGCGTTGAGCTTGGAGCGTGCGGCCGAGCTTCTGGAGTTTCTTTTACTTTCATTATATTGTATTTTCCTTTCTTACGCATTGTACTTAAAATTTTTGATATAGTGGATATGTGGTGTTGTTGTTTTGTGACTTGGTTATGCTTGTGGTTATGCTCCATTACAAAAAAAAAAATTCATACTGAAAATCCTCCTTGTAGGATCCCAGGATCGGAATCTGGCGTATGGGCGTTGGGAGCCGAGAATGGGGTGCTACGGAGGCTGTCGGCACCGGATTCGGCAATCGGGAATTTTGTGAGCCCGTTTTCCGAGTTTGGGGCGTGACAGCGAGCCACCAGCATCACCAGGTCAAGCCAGGGCAAATGGTGTGGATACAACACATACATCATAGTTGGACCCATTTTAGTAGCTAATCCGTGTCCGTCCAAAGCTAGGGCGGGCCACAACAGAGGTCCCGATTTCAGGCGGACCACCAGCAGCCTGCACCTGAGGTCCCGACCCAGGGTGGGCCACCAACGACCTACACCAAGATCCCGAGCATGAAAAAATATAGAAAATAATAATTAAAAAAACTAAAAAAAATTAACATACCTCACGAATGGATAACAATGAACGGTAAAGATCGGATGTTGGGCTGCTGGCTAGCCTAGATTCCGATCGGGTTCGTGCAGCGCTAAGACAAGTAGGGTTAGGCGAAGATTTCTTTAATAGCTGCATTTGGTTCTAACTTTCACAAAAAGAGTTTTTCTACAAAAATAATTAGTCTATTTTGGAAATCCAATCCAATTGGTTTTATAGGCTTTTTAGTGCTTAGACAATTGAGAGATCAGATGAGAGTCTGTGTAAGTGCTTCTGGACAAACAACACTAAAAAAGGTTTAGCTCAAAAACCGTGCTTGGGCATCAAATGCCCATTTTGAAAGTGCATTTAAATAGACTCTTGATATAGAGTGGCCACAGACATATTCTTAACACAATTGGACTGAAAAAAGCCTAAGTGGAAGTGGGCATAGTTCGTTAGACCTAGACCCAATCTTATACATAACTAAGCCCCAGGTCATTTGAATAGAAGAAATTCATTATAGGGAAAAGTTGCCGTTTGAAGTGTGAACTATAAATCAACTATAACATTGAATCCGTGTATCATTACGGGCACAACGTTAGCAAGTCATATCGGTCCGTTTCATGAAAAAATATTTCCTTCCCATTCAAAATTACAGTTTTAGGAAAAAAATATTATTTTTAGTAAATTTTAGTATGGATGTATCTTCTTCATTTTTAGAGTTTTAATATATGTAGTCTTTTTCAGAATTACTTTTAATTATCCTACAAATCATCTAATATGAGTAAATTAGAATTTTTTATTTTTAGTCAAATTTAATATTTCGGGTAATTTTAAATTTAGTTGAATTAGAACTCTTAATTAAGTTTTTTTTTTTTTCTTTATAAGTGACATAATCGGAAAGTCTAAGCATTGTCGATGAATAAAACTTCAAAATTTTCTTTTTATCCTAGGAATTTATAAATAATCTTATGAATTCAAAGTTTTATATTCCTTGAGGTAGACGGGGATCTTCCTTCTCAGCTCCAAACTTATCTTATATGCTCCAATTTTTATAAGTAATTAAAATAAAATAAATAAATAAAAACTAAAACTAACAAGAGCAGCCATCATAAGGTCACCTTTAGTTAACACTTGTCTCACCTACAACTACTTGTAATTTTGTAAATGCGACTAGTTGGGGCATGTTGGCTGTGACAATGACATGTGCATGCATCAATCCAATCTACTATGGTTGGCCCATAATGAAAATGAGTTGGCCATAATGAAAATGAGGTGCCCCAAAAATCATAATAGTCCACCCATCAAGTGGGCCACCAAGTTAGCTTTTGGGTAGTTGTATATTATTTTCTATCATGTGGTCCAAATGATAATTATTTAGCCATGATTCTGGGCCATCCAATTTTCATGATGGGGCAACCTTGTTGGATGAATTAGATAACATACATAGACCATGGTGGGCTTGCTTGCGAGATGGCTCATAACATACATAGACCATCCAATTTTTATGATGGGGCATCAAGATGACAACTAGGTGCTTGCTTTTGAGACCTTTGAAAATGAGTTCATCTCATTTTAGTTGGGGATTAGAAATATTCATGATGACTCATAATTTATATAAACTATGATCTTTAATTTATACAAATTTTCCTATCCGGTAGTTAATCTATATATGTTGGGCCGGTAATTGGTTTATCCAAGTCATTAATCTGAAGATCCTAACCATCAAATATTTTGTATTTTCTCTATTGAATATGGACTTTTGGTAAATTTCTTCTTAAACCGTTTATTTAGATGCTAATAACAGGAAGGAAAGCATTGACTGATTGAAGAAAAGATCTTTTAGGCACCGTTCATCCATGATAACGACTGTCGGAACTATGGATTGGATCAGTCAACCATGAGCCTTCACATGTATGGATTAGGTACCAAACATGGACCCGCCATAATATATAATTATTATTGACTAAAATGAGATGAAAGTAGCGACCAAACAGAACCTATAAAAAATAAAAAATAAAAAGCATCCAAGTACTTTTGATTTGGTTTCTCAATAGATGTAAGTTGTAAGTAGAGCTGGGCATATGGGATGACTCGAATCGGCATATTCAACTTGTCTGATTTAGCCCGAACCGAGCGGGTGAGTTGATCTGAATTAAGTAGACTTTGTCCAATCCGAATTCAAATTGAGTTGAGTTTTGGGTGACCTTGTAACTCGACTCAACTCGGACCCAAAATCCAACTCAGTAGTGACTTGACTGGATCCAAAACCTGATTCGTACATTAGAACAAAAAAAAAAACATACATTCAGCATTTCATATCTGAGATGCGTGTAGCTGATAGAGAGGCTACAATTCTGACAGGTGCACTTAGGTTCTGAGATGTGATTTCAGCCCGTGGATACTGGCCGTACCTGACCCAACTCGTTGCTGACGTGACCCGACTCGATACCTGTGATCCGGATTTGGTCCATACAAGACCCGGACTCAGATCAAGTCAAGCATGCTAGACTCGGCCAAGTCAGGTCGAGTCAAGTCAGCCCTAATTTGATCAAACTCGACTCGATGCCCAGCTTTAGACTTAAAGATCTCTGTATAATTCTTGCTGAGAGTTGGAATAAATGGAAGGTCTAAATTAATAATTTGGACCACCTACATGGCATGGATGGTCTAAATTAATAAGCTTTTTCGAGCTGGGCTCAAGCTGAATTATTTTGGCCCATCACGGGCCTAAGTAGGGCTCAGGCTTATGAATATCAATGTGAGCCGGCCTTTAACAAAGCTTGACTGAGCCCATTGACACCTCTAAAAAGGTTACAATGCATAGGGATGTATTTTAGTAAACCTCAGCCCACACACGTCTATAAGGCATACAATCTACACACCATCATATTCGCCAGCATGGCAGATAAGTGCAATATCCAAGCCATCCACCATGTGAGTTAGACCGTGTGATGTTCCCCCAAAGAACAAAGCTTGTCCACAGATGGGCCATGAAATCAGAAAGAGTTGGAATTGAACACTTAACCGTTGAAAACTTCTTAGGGGCACATGAGTTTTGTATTAAGCTTATATTTGTGTTTTCCCTTCATTGATGTCTGTGAGACCTTATCAACAGGTTGGATGAGAAATAAACATCATTGTGGCCCTAGGAAGATTTCAACGGTGGATGTCATTATTCCCATCCCCACTGTTTCCTCCTATGGTGTGGTCCACTTGATTTTTGGATATGTCTCAATTTTGAGCTCATACCCTAAAATGAGCTGTAAAAACAGATGGACGGCATGGATCAAACACATAGATCATGGCGTCCTGTCCTATGTTTGCACGTGTGCGCTGTGTACATGAGCACTTGTAAAGGACCTTTACCAACTACGAAAAGCTAGTGTTTGCCTGCAAAAGAGATGGATCACTTGAGGTGCGTACGATAAAAGGGAGTTGGAGAATGTGGGTCCCATTATTCAACCTAAAAAGGTAAAAGATCCAAAAATAATTAATAAAGTTGGTGTTGAAAAACCATGGTTGTTGGATAGGTGGGGTCCACTATAAATTCCCCATGACCCAAAAATAACTATGATAGGGTAACCACAGACATATCATTAAGGATATAGGAAATGGACGGTTAAGAGTAAATGAATCCAACCATCCATTTTACAAAATCATATTTAAAAGGTTATACTAGAAACCCAGTTGAGTCTGAGTTAGAGTCGAGTCGAGTCGAGTCGAGTTTTTCTGAGCCGTTTTAAGTAGAATTGCATTTTTTTCAGAGTTTTGACTGAGTCATGGGCCGAATGAGTCTGGGTGAAATCTGGTTGAACCGAGTCGACTCAACCAGATTGAGTTAATTCTTTCTGAGTTTTTAAACTGTGGTCATGATCAAGGTTTTAAATCTGTGCCATCGATGCAGCCCCTTATCGTGTTGGGCTGTTTTGGGCCGTTACAAATACGATGATATTTTAAAACATTGGTTGTGATCATTTGATTGGAGTGACATGTGGGCCATGTGAAATATATAGTGGACCCCCTTCTATCCAATTGTTCAGGAGTGACCAGCTCAGCTTGGTGGGAACCATCTTGGGTTGGCTTCAGGTCTAATTTTTGGGCCCAGTAACTGAATGGATTGGATGTGATCATGCATCTTTCTAAAGATCTAATAGCTAGGCCCGGACCCACCTGACTTATTTAATATTGGTGAGCAGAATATTTAAAGTGTGGGCCCATCCTGGCCAGAGCTACAGTATTGGGCTTGGGCTTCTTTGTATGTCTTTAGATCCAGACCGTTGATCTTTTGGGCTCTATGATGGATGGTTTGGCTCTTGTTGGACAATCCTGACGAGCTAGCCTATTCAATGTGGGCATTTTGTTTACTTTTCTTCACTGCAATCCAGTGAGATGATATGGATCGTCCCATGCTCTGATCTTCGGATACTGATTTTTCAAGATGGGGCCACAGGATGAATGGATGAGATTCCAAATGCATGTGAGAATGGTAGAAAGAACAGTAATCTTAATGTGAATGTTGAATTTCTAAGTTGAAATATAGCGGAACAATAAGGGGGCTTTCGAAAATTAGGTCCCTAGGGCTATTCTAGGGCATGCTAAGACTTCAAAGTTATTCCAACAAAGTGGAAGGGAGAAAAGACCGATAGAGAGAGAGAGAGAGAGAGAGAGAGGAAAGAGAGAGAGGAAGCTTATGGAAGGGAGAATTTTGCTCGTAGAGGTTATCTACTGTGCAGTCGACGTCTCAGCGCTCTACATCCTCGTGATCCGTGAGATCTCTCCGTTTTTATTATTATCTTATTATTCATCCACTCCTACGTGAGTGAAGAAGGTTTTATCCAAGCGGTGTGTACTTGTGATCGATTGTAACGTTCTACTTTATAATGAATTATTGCTCTGGACTAGGTCCCGTAGTTTTTACCTCTTCGAGGGTTTTCCACATAAAATCTCTTATGTCATATGGTTTGTGCTTTAATTTATTTTATTATTTTATTATATCTCATAATTCTGGTGTTTTGGGAGGCGAGATCCTAAGGTTTTTGTGCAACACTCCCAATAAATCTAAGGTGCATTGACATTTACATATTAAACATTTTTATTACTACTAAGGGGTCATTAATATGCTTAATTCAAATATTCAATGGTCAATATGTTTGATTAATCTAAATTGTTGATTGTGTAAGTCCACTTAATTGAGGTCTTTCATCCGAATTCTACTAACGAAATGAGCTCGGCCTAACACAAAGTATGAGGGCAGGTCAACAATCTAAACGGCGTAGAAAGAAAGGTTAAGGCTTGCCAGAGAATCCAAGTCGGCATACTAATCCCCTGGTTAGGTCGGCATCGACCTCCTATTGCATGTCGCCCCCGATTTCTATTAATCGGGTCTTATTTAAAAGACCAGCCCGAGATCTCTGCCAAAGATCTCGAGGACAGATCTTCGCCAAGGATCTCGGGAGATCATCCTGACACATTCGGGGCCCAATTCCCTCTACAGTACGTCCCTACTAAATAGGGAGATCTCGTCTACATCACTGCCTCTTCTTAACTATAAATAGGAGCATCTTTAGTGGTAAAAGGTACGCACAATCTTAAGCATAAAACTATGTTTACGACCAGACTCAGATTCCCTACCCATTTAAACATCGGAGGGTCCCTTACTGTAGCCAGGGTCTCATTTGTCCGCTATTTGTGCTGGTACTTGAAGGTCCAAGGAAGGCTCCCTAGATTTCTGCATCAACAAATGTATTTAATACATTATATAAAATTTATTTATTAATTTGAAATCTTTTAATGGGTGCCCACTAAATTATAAAATCATTATTATTAAATAATATGAGCAATATTTCTTAAATACCGTTTATTAAAACTAATGTTGAATCATAGTAATCTTCATAACATTTAATCTTTTCAAAGTGAGATGAATTATGGTCACGAATACCAATAATCCCAACAAACATAAATTAAAGATATGAAAGTATGGTATGGAGATCGCACACCTATTCTGATCACACTTACTTTTTTGTAGGTGGTCCAAATATCTTTGTTAAGAGTTATAATGTGTCCAATGAGGCCCAAAATTCCAATAAAAAATGTACACAATGAAGGGGAAGAATAAAAATAAATTATACAACAGAATCATAAAAATTGAAAATACATGAGAGCTCTAAATGTTTGTAAATAAATCAGATTAAATTAAAACTTTTACTAATAAAATACTTCTCTAGATCTACAACTCCTATACATATATTCTTTATATAGTATTGTGTAATAATAAGAGCTTTAGTGAGTTTATCCACTATCTTCTATTTTAAACAATGAGTAATATAAATACTCAATGATTTTGTACTCTCACATTCACAATAAAATATTTTATGTCAATGTGCTTTTTCATGAATGAATTTTTTTCATTATTAGAAAATTTAACTACAACTATATTATAAACTTCACAATGTTTTTGAGATTTAACATGTAAATCAAAAACTTTGAAGTAGAAAATCTTTTTAAAATCAATACCTCCGCACTTATTAAATTTATTGGCAACTAATTTAGTTTTTTTATATTACACTTATAGTCATGTTTGCAACCAATTAACTTAAATATTTTTTTTGTAATAAAATAATATTTTAAACTTTGTTGTCATTTATTGCTTTTAATTCATCATTCATGATATCATCCATTGGGTAGAGTTAGCGCTTCCACTATTTTTAGTGTCTTTATGAAAGCTAGCATTCTTAGTCTCCCTAATACTATAGACCCAACTTGAACATAACAGTTTGATGCCTATTATTTTTTCTTAACCTAACTTGAAACCTACATCCAAATACCTAATGAATACCTAAACTTGATTTGAACCAAGTCTAGGTATTCAAGAACTAGCTAGACTCCACCTGAAGGGACTCGAACCCAATTAACTAGAAAACACTGCTTTCACATAAGGGTGCCCATTGGTCCTACTCAAGTCGACTTGAAAAATCTCGTTTTGACTCGGTTTGAAGCTGAGTTCAAGCCGAGTCGAGCTGATTTTTTTAGCTTGAAAATGAGTTCGAGCCGAGTTCGAGCTGGCCCCAACTCGACTTGACTCGAATCAAATCTAGCTCGAAATGATCTCAGATTGAACTAGTTCGATGACTCGGTTACTTTGATATTGATGTTGCTCACCAAGTGTTTGATGAAATGACTCAACGAAGTGTGGCTGGTGGTGTGGCTAGTGGCAAGGAAGGTATGTACATGAAACAAATACTCTTTTTTCTTGGTTTTTATGTTGTTTAGAAGGTGTTTGATAAAATACTTGTAAAACCATTACCATTGTTTCCCAAACAATGGGATTTTGAAGGTGCAGTAAAGGTGTTTGTGAAAATGTTGCACAGGCGAACTCAGCTCGATCTTGGATCGAACTTGGCTTGAAATGGCCCGAGCTGCTGACCAACCGAGCTGAGCTGGCCGGTCAGGCTCGAGGACCGAGCCGAGCCGAGTTCGAGCTGAGGTCAGCTAGTGGCCAAGCCGAATCGAGAGCTCGATTCAGTTTAACTCGATGTATACCCCTACCCATGACCCATTACCCTCTGGCTTGGCTAGACCATTAAAATTTTCATCAAGCCTAATCCCACCTGACCTGACCCACTGAGATGTAAATTCGGCTAACTCAACCCAACTAACCCTACTCAGGTTTAAGAATGGATATGACACTAGAGCTATGCACAAGCTATTCTACACTATGAATTACGAATGTATGGATTTTTTTTTTATACTCACATACACAGACTCCACATTAATACTCGAGCCCATGACCTCAGTGTTCAAATACATTGTGTCTACCTCTAAGACATGAGTACAGACCAAAGTTAAGTCATCTCAACCGTAGCCCAGCCCATTTATTTAATGGGCCATATTTTAGCATGGCCAAACCCACCTCAAAAGTAGGTTGTGTGAGTTCTCTACCATCACACCAATGAGTGCGACTTGACTGTGACGCATCACCATTGATGTGGGTGAGACACAGACCACAGGTCTACCTCAATGTATTAATTGTATATCTATTACGTCTATCTGTTTTCCAACCTATTTTAGGCTATGGTCTAAGCATGTACAAACTTCAGACTTCAGGTGGACTACACCATAGGAAACAGTGGTTTGAACACCCACCGTTGAAAACTTCCCAGCATCGACTGTCATCTCGCGATATGTTTCCTATGGTGGACCACACCATAGGAAACAGTGGTTATCGACCCAACTTGACCATCCATCCTTTTGATAAAGTATTGCAGACTTAGATGAAAGAAAGAAAAAAAAAACAAAAAACAAAAAACAAATATCAGCTTGATCCAAAACTTTTGTGGCCCACAGAGGCTTTTAATGGTCAATAACCACTGTTTCCTATGGTGTGGTCCACCTGAAATTTGTATCTGCATCAATTTTGGGATCTTTGTATAAAATAAACTGGAAAAACTGATAAACGGCGTGGACATACAATTCATACAATGAGGTGAGCCCCTACGGTCAGGGTCTCACATGCATTGCTGGTTCCGGGCCACAATCTCTTTCTTTCAAAAGTGGGATTTTTACTTACAAAATTCATCCTTAATTTGCAATCTACCAAACAATGCCTCTGATGGAACTAAACTCCAAGGGATGATTTCGTGCGGATGACAGTACCAAAATACCCTCATTTTGTCTTTTTCTTTAAAAGATAGTGAAGTGGAGAATTGTGGAGCCCACATGGCATGTACATAGCATCCAATCCGTCTAACATATAAAACCCACTGTGATCTTATCACCACCCAAAAATCTACCAAATCAAATCAGCAAATAAGTTTTAATATTTTTGAGTGGTGTATATTAGTTTTTATGGTTTGGCCCATCATACCGTTTGATCTGCCAGAATTTTGTTCCTTAAGATAATCATGTTATGGTGCATCTATTGGACGGATTGGATGTCCCACATATACTCATGGGCTCCACAAATTTCAATTCACCACTTCTTAAAGCAAAACTTAAACGAGCTTGTGTAATTTCGGTTGATGGAGGCATTATTCCGTAAAATCCAAAATTTCCCTTAAAATTTTGTGGTTTTATAGAGACATTTTTTAGAAATTTAGCAGAAAATAAAATTACAAAAAGTATTTACTGTCAGTTAATAAATTATTTTTAAATAAGAGCAAGTCTCAAGTCCAACCTATTGGACGATAAGTTATGGTACACCCACCATATAACTTTCAACCTGTTAAGTGGATGCCAGATCCAACACATCCAATAGCTTGGCCCCACCATGACTATCATAGTTGGCATAAATCAGTCCTATCCACTCATGAAATGGGCCACACCATAGAAAACAATGACCAGCCATTGATAAATAGAAAAATGCAAGTATGGATATTGATGATTTTTCACTAGTGATCCTTATGGTTTGGGCCAAACTATTAAGTGGGCCCTAACTTGTGGTCAAATATGTTGGACTTAGACTTTATAAAATACGCATTTGAACTACTAAATAAATCTCCATTAATCTCATTACTGATCATCGTGAAAATATCGCGAGATTTTCAACATCCCGGCTGTATCCATATATCCAGGAAGGGGATTTTTCAACTCTGTGGGGCCCACTGTGATTTATTTATTTGATCAACTCTGTAAATCCAACACATAATTTTAGGTCTTTATCTTAAAAATGAATCATATCCAAAGCTAAAGTAGACGACACTTCAGGAAACAATGTAACTTAAACATCTATAGTTGAAAAACTCTTAGAGACCACGGAAGTTTTAGATCAAGCTGATCTTAATGTTTAGCTTCATCCATGTCTGTGAGATCTTATGAACAGGTTGGATGAATAAACATCACTGTGGCCTTAGGAAGGTTTCAACCGTGGAAATCATTATTCCCATTGTTTCTGTGTTGTGGTCCACTTGAGCTTTAGATATGCTTCAATTTTGGGATCAACCATTAAAATGAGCTGTAAAAACAGATGGACGGCATGGATAAACTACATACATTCAATGGGGGCCCAATAGAGTTACTCAGTACGCAATCCGATTTCCCGGCTAGGGTTGTAAAAAGCAAAGCTAGCTTTAAAAGCTCACTCGGCTTGACTCGATCTACCTACACTTAACTCGACTTGAACGATGAGTACTCGAGTCGAGAGAAGCTTCATATGACCCAACTCGTTTTGAAAATGAGTTAAGTTCGAACATAATAGAGCTTGACTCGACTCGACTCGAACCAGGCTCGACTTGAAGCTCGAGCTCAACTCGACTCGAATATATATTATATTATATTATATTATATTATATTATATACATATATATAATATTAAAAAATTAAAAAGTTAAAACTCAAACCATAACATACCCGTCTGTCCTTTTCTTATCATTTCTCTTCCTTACCTAACACACCACGCTTGAGCTCTCTCTCTCTCTCTCTCTCTCTCTCTCTCTCTCTCTCTCTCTCTCTCTCTCTCTCTCACAGCACAAACAACAAGGTACCCTCTGTGGCGCTATCTAATATTATATATATATATATATATAATTGAATATTTGATTTGGGAGTTGAGACAGTTGGATCGAGAGGGTTGCTGGTTTGAGTTAGGTGTAGGTTGAGTGCTGGGTTGGGTTGGGAGCAAACTCGACTCGACTCGAGGTAAGCTCTCCTCGACTCGATCCACTAGCTCGCCTCGAGTTCGACTCGAAAGGTTTAACAAACAAGTCAAGCTCCAATGGTAAGCTCGAGCTTGAACTCGAGGAGAGCACGGACAAGCCGAGCCAAGCTTGACCCACTTCGACTCGACTCGGCTCGATGTACAACCCTAAAATTCCAACAAGGTAGCGGATTGCGTCCTGCCCAACGTAGATAGACTAGGGCCACGCAGGGGGCTCTGTGGGCCCATCATGATGTATGGGTTTTACCCATGCCATTCATTTAGTTTTCATATTATTTTAGGAACAAGGAAGACCCAAGGCTCAAGTGGACCATGCAGTAGAAATTGAAATGCAGACTATTAAAAACTTAGTGGAAGCTACAGAAGTTTTGGGTCAAGTTAATATTTGTGTTTCCTTGCATCTATACATGTCTACATGACCTTATGAAAAGGTTGGATGACAAATAAAACTAATGGTGAACCTAGGTGGAGCAGTGGTTATCATTATCGCATCTACTTCCTGCCTGTGCTAGCTAAGGTCCACTTAAGTCTTACTACTTTTGGAATGGTCCACTTAAAATCTTGGATCCGCCTATTTTTGGGCTCATACCTTAAAATGATATTGGAAAAATAAATGGAACCAATGATGGACCCCACATAAAACTGAGTCGGTCCAGGCGGTGCCTCAATCAGGAATTGTTACACGGAACGCGAATTTCTTGCAAGAGCCTTTCAGGAAGTTCCTTCGATGGGGTGTTAGGTGGGGCCCAGTGTGATGTTTGTGAGAAATTAGCTCTTGTCCATCTAATTTTTTTGGATATTTTAGGGCAAGAGACCAAAAACTCAATGCATCTATACAAGAGGAAATAGTGGGGATTTAGTGACCACCATTGAAAAAATTGTATGGCCACAAAATTTTCATATCAGGCTAGGATTTTTGTGTTTTCATGTCGTCCTAATGAGAATAACCTTGTAAACAGTTTAGATGGCATATAAACATCAGGGTCAAGCCTCAGAAGGTTTCAATGGTAGAAAACTCTTTCACCAGTTTTTCCTTTTATATGGCCGCCTTGAGTTTTGGATCTGGCTGATTTTTGGTCTCTTGTCCTAAAATGTTCCAGAAAAATAGATTTACAAACTGAATTTCTAACAAACATCACGGTGGGCCCAACCTAGCATCGTGCCCATTGTCACTAAGTTCCGTGGGACTCACTATGATGTATGTGTTGTATCACACATGAAATAGTAGAAATTGAATGCTTACCATTAAAAACTTCCAGGGGCCATGGATATTTTAGATCGAGCTTATATTTGTGTTTTTTTTTAATTTTTTGACAGATAACGGTTAATTTGATTGAAAAAAGAGATTACGAAAACAGGGGACTAATCAGCTAGCTTATATTTGTGTTTTACCTTCATGTTTGTATTAACTTATAAGCAGTTTGAATCTCAAATAAATATCATGATGGACCCGGAAGCTTTTAATTGTGAGCGTCACTCTCACCACTATTTTCTGTGCTGGGTCCCTTTATTTTTTAGTATACCTTATACTTTGACCATTAAATGATCTCTCTACGTAGATGGTTGGTGTGGATACAACACATGCATCATGATTGGCCGTAGGACTTGGTGAGGTCACATCAGTAGGGAATCCCAGCTACCCATCCTGTCACCCATTAATCCTCTCATTTTCACGTGTGCCTGTCATGAAAGTTATAATCGGCTCTTTATGGCCCAATAAGTCGGAATGATGATCTACACACTGATACTGGTGTACGCGATCATGTCAATGGGCTGGATGGAAAATAAATGACATGGTCTACTTGAGCTTTAAATCTATCTTATTTTTGTCCAATAATCTAAAATGATATGAAAAATGAATGGACAATGTGATTAAAAGTCATATATCAATGATTTACATCAAGGCAGCCCCTCGGTGGTCCCCGGAGCCTCCGCCTGTCCCAAGCTCCAAATTTGGGGTAGTACTAATCACATGAGTCCCGCCTTGATGTATTTGTTGTATATACCTTGATCATTTTTTCGTCATTTTATGTGATCCCAAAGCTTAAGTAGGCCATGTAAATAGAAACAAGTTTTTTGTGGGTCACAAAAAAATTAGAGCAAGCTGATATTTGTATTTTTTTTTTTCCTACCAGGACTTATTGGCATTATCGATAAGATGGATGAAAAATAAACATTACAAAAACCTTACCACGGGCTCTTTGGAATTTTTAATGGTGAAGTACTCAATCACATCTGTTCCTATGGTGTGGCCCACCTGAGATTTGGATCTACCTAAAATGAGCTTTAGAACCGGATGGACGAAGTAGATGTGCAACAAATCATCAAGGTGGTACCCATTGTAAGGGTAACACCTAATCGGCACCCATGTCGTTGAGGCATTGGTGGGCCACCTCATCACATTGGGATCGGATTAGGTGAGACCCCATATCCATCAAGGTGGTTGGGACCTCTGATTGTGGGGCCCATTGTGATGTATGTGACTACATCCACACCGTCCATCCATATTGAAAGATCATTTTAGGGTATGATCAGTTTCAAATCCCACATGGACCATAGTATAGGAAACAGTGGTGATTGGCCATTAAAAACTTCTTACGGGCCACAAAAGCTTTGAATCAAGATGATATTTGTGTGGTCTCTTCATCCGGTGGAATCCATGAAATTTTTAATGGTTGCCATTTAATCACGAGTGTTTCTTGTGGTGTTGTCCATCTAAGATTTAAGTTAGCTTCATTTTTGAGATAATTCCTTAAAATGATCTTTTAAAATGATTGGACGGTATGGATTTAATACGGCGATTTTTTTTTTACACATACCCGGGTGGATCCCGAGGACTCACCTACTCCGATTGAATCTGCATATCAATCTGACTTTTTCAAAAAATGATTCGTTGACAATGGAAGCAGATTACACCCAGCCCCGCCTTGCCATATTCGTAGAGGCGGGGGCTTTGTGGGGCCCACCGTGATGTATAGGTTTTATCTGTGCCGTCCATAAAATTTTCCAAATTACTTTAGAAAATGAGGCCAAAAATCAAGGAGATCCAACGCTCAAATAGACCACACCACAGGAAGCAGTGGTGATAATAATTCCTACCGTTGAGACTTTCCCAGGGCCAACAATGATGTTTATTGGCCATCCATCCTATTCATAAGGTCACATAGACCTGGATGAAGGTAAAACACATATGTCAGCTTGATCCAAAGGTTAGATGGCCCCCAAAAGTTTTTTAACGGTGAGAGTTCAATCCCTACTGTGTGGTCTACTTGAGCATTAGATATGCCTATTTTTTGGGTTTTTATCCTATAATGATTTGTAAAAATGAATGAACGGCGTGGATAAAATCCATACATCATGGTGGGCCCCACAGAGTCACTTCCCAGGTGGGGGCAGGAACCATTCCGCTAACGACAACCTCATACGCCTAGTCAAGAGAAATTTGGGACGGTGGACCCCACCTTTTATCCAGCTGTTTTTACGAAACAATACAAAGCTTGGCTTGGGAACTTAGACCTGCTCGTACGGACAGCGAAATTGAGGACGAAAATACCCCTCCTTTCACGGAAACGGATTGAGTACTCCCCCTGCCACCAGCCAATGGCAGATGGCCGGTGGTCTATGGGCCCCGCCATGATGTATGCTTTTCATCCATGTCGTCCATATATTTTTCCACATCAATTTATGATATGAGACGAAAAATGAGGTATATCCAAATCTCAAGTGTACCACATTACAGGAAACAGTGTTGAATGAGCGTCAACCTTTAGAAACCTTTAGGGGGCCCACTGTGATGTTTGTGAGAAATCTTCCCCTTATAAGTTCATTCATAGGGTCACAAAGACCTGGATTAATAATAAAACAAATTTCATAATGATCCAAAACTTCTGTAACACCTAAAAGGGTTTCAATGGTAGATGTTCAATTCCCCACTGCCTTTTACAGTGTGGTCCAATTGATAGTTAGATCTATCTTATTTTTCATCTCAAGTTTTAATATGAGATCGTTAAATAGATGGACATTTTAGATATAACACAGACCTCATGATGGAACCCACAAAAGCAACAGAGCAAAAAAAAAACTGCCGCTGGAAAGTCTGGCTACGGCTATGGCTACAGTTATAATCTGTAGCCATAGTGCATCGAAAAGGATTTTTAAAGCAAACTCGCCGGACAGTTGACTTTTTCGATAAATCGAAAGGTTATGATATACCGAAGCTACGGTTATGGCTACGGTTATAATCCGTAACTATAGGGTCGCATTGACCCTATCTTCCTAGCTTCTTTTTTTTTTTAATTTCATTGTAATCCCCACAACATTTTATGGGTCCCATTATAAGGTGTGTGTTATATCCAAACTGTCCATCTATTTGACGAGCTCATATTAAGGCTTGAGACGAAAAATAAGACAGATCTAGCTATCAAGTGGACCACACTGGAAAAGATAGTGGAGGATTAAACATCTACTATTGAAACCCTTTTAGGGGTCATATAAGTTTTGGATCATTATTTTTTTAATAAAATAATATTTTAAACTTTGCTGTCATTTATTGCTTTTAATTCATCATTCATAATATTATCCATTGGGTAAAGTTAGTGCTTTCACTATTTTTAGTGTTTTTATGAAGGCTAGCATTCTTAGTCTTCCCGGTCCTAAAGACCCAGCTTGGACATAACAGTTTGATGTGTATTATTTTTTCTTAACCTAAATTGAAACCTACATCCAAATACCTAATGGATACCTAAACTTGATTTGAACCAAGTCTAGGCATTCGAGAACTAGACTCCACCAGGAGGGATTCGAACCCAATTAACTAGAAAACACTGTTTTCACATTTGGCTAACTCAACCCAACCAACCCTATTCAGGTTTAGAATGGATTATAACACTAAAGCTGTGCACAAGCTATTCTACACTATGAATATGTATGTATGGATTTTTATTTTTTTTTACTCACGTCCACACACTCTACGATGATACTTGAACCCATGACCTCAGTGTTGAAATACATTGTGTCTACAGCTAAGACATGAGTAATGACCAATGTTAAGTCATCTCAACCGAAGCCCAGCCCATTTATTTAATGGGCCATATTTTAGCATGGCCAAACCCACCTCAAAAGTAGGTTGTGTGAGTTCTCTACCATCACATCAATGAGTGTGACTTGACTGTGACCCATCACCATTGTTGTGGGTGAGACACAGACCACAGGGTCTACCTCAATGTATTAAATTCATATCCGTTAGGTCTATCCGTTTTCCAACAAGCATGTACAAACTTCAGACTTAAGGTGGACTACACCATAGGAAACAGTGGTTCGAACACCCATCATTGATGACTTCCCAGCATTGACTGTAATGTTTATTAACCATCCATCCTTTTGATAAAGTAATGCAGGCCTAGATGAAAGGAAAAAAAAATAAAAATCAAATATCAGCTTGATCCAAAACTTTTGTGGCTCAAAGAGGCTTTTAATGGTCAATAACCACTGTTTCCTATGGTGTGGTCCACCTGAAATTTGTATCTGCATTAGTTTTGGGATCTTCCTATAAAATAAACTGGAAAAACTGATAAACGGCGTGGACATACAATTGATACAATGAGGTGAGCCCCTACGGTCAGGGTCTCACATGCATTGTTGGTTCCGGGGCCGCAATCTCTTTCTTTTAAAAGTGGGATTTTTACTTACAAAATTCCTCATTAATTTGCAATCTACCAAACACATCCTTTATGGAAGTCCATGCGATGATTTCAACCACATGGTCTTTTTCTTTAAAAGATAGTGAAGTGGAGAATTGTGGAGCCCACATGGCATGTACATAGCATCCAATCCGTCTAACATATAAAACCCACTGTGATTTTATCACCACCCAAAAATCTACCAAATCAAATCATTGTATGAGCTGCAAATAAGTTTTAATATTTTTGAGTGGTGTATATTAGTTTTTATGGTTTGGCCCATCTTACCATTTGATCTGCCAGAATTTTGGTCCTTAAGATAATCATGTTATGGTACATCTATTGGACGGATTGGATGTCCCACATATACTCATGGGCTCCACAATTTTCAATTCACCACTTCTTAAAGAAAAACCTAAATGAGGTTGTGTAATTTCGGTTGGTGTAGGCATTATTCCGTAAAATCCAAAAAATCCCTTAAATTTTTGTGGTTTTCTAGAGATAGTTTTGAGAAATCTAGCAAAAAATAAAATTACAAAAAGTATTTATTGTTACTTAATAAATTATTTTTAAATCGGAGCAATTCTCAAGTCCAACTGATTGGACTATAAGTTATGGTCCACCCACCATATAACTTTCAACCTGTTAAGTGGATGCCAGATCCAATACATCCAATAGCTTGGCCCCACCATGACTATCATATTTGGCATAAATCAGTCCTATCCACTCATGAAGTACTGGGCCACACCATAGAAAACAATGTCCAGCCATTGATAAATAGAAAATTGCAAGTATGGATATCGATGATTTTTCAGCCCTAACTTGTGGTCAAATCTGTTGGAATTAGACTTTATAAAATACGCATTTGAACTACAAAATAAATCTCCATTAATCTCATTACTGATTATTGTGAAAATATTGTGAGATTTTCAACATTCCGGTTGTATCCACTAGGGGTGCATACGGGTCGGTTCGGTCCGGTTCTAGGGTGAAATCGGAACTGAACCGTTCCTAACGGTTCTAGGATTTTTGGAACCGGAACCAGATAGTTAGCACCCTAGAACCGAACCGGAACTGGACTATGAAAACCGGTTCGGTTCCACGGTTCTAGGCTTTGTAAAATCCAGCCCAAATTCAGAAGCTACACTGAACGGCGAGAGAGAGAGAGAGAGAGAGAGAGAGAGAGAGAGAGAGAGTTGTCGTGACGGACCGATGGTGGTGAATGGCGAGATAGAGAAATAGCGAGAGAGAGAGAGAGAGAGAGAGGGACGGCCGCCACCATGGGCCGAGAGAGAGAGAGAGAGAGAGAGGGGGGGGGCAGACGGGGGGCGTAGGCAATGGAATGCAGACGGTGAGAGAGAGGGAGACGATGAGAGAAAGAGAGAGAGAGAGAGAGAGAGAGAGAGAGAGACGGCGAGAGATGAGAGTGGGCAGGGGCCGCAATCGCACATAGATAGAGTGAGAGACGAGGAGAGAGAGGGAGACAGTGAGAGAAAGAGAGATAGGGTTTTTGTTTTTTTTTTTTAATCTTAAGTTCAGATCCACCGTTCGGGTCCATGGTTCGGGTCAACGGTTCGGATCGGTTCTAGAAGCCCCAAAACCAAAACTGAAGTGTATCCAACGGTTCTTGGATTTTTGGAACCAGTGCAGTCTAAAACCGGACCAAACCAGATCATTGGATCGGTTCCAGTCCGGTTCCACAGTTCTATCGGTTTGATGTGCACCCCTAGTATCCACATATCCAAGAAGGGGATTTTCAACTCTGTGGGGCCCATCGTGATTTATTTATTTTATTAAATCCATCCATCCATTTTAACAGATAATTTTAGGTCTTTATCCTAAAAATGAATCATATCCAAAGCTAAAGTGGACCACACTATAGGAAACAGTGTGAATTAAACATCTATCGTTGAAAAACTCTTAGAGACCACAGAAGTTTTAGATCAAGCTGACTTTTGTGTTTAGCTTCATCCATGTCTGTGTGATCTTATGAACATCACTGTGGCCTTAGGAAGGTTTCAACGGTGGAAATTATTATTCCCACTGTTTCTATGGTGTGGTCCACTCGAGCTTTGGATATGCTTCAATTATGGGATCAACCATTAAAATGAGCTTTAAAAACGAATGGACAGCGTGGATAAACCACATACATTCACTGTGGGCCCAACAGAGTTACTCAGGGGGCTAAAACGAATGGACGGGATAAACCACATCTTGCCCCACGTAGACGGACTGGGTCCATACAGGGGCTCTGTGGGCCCATCGTGATGTATGTGTTTTATCCACACCATTCATTTAGTTTTCATATTATTTTAGTAACAAGGTAGACCCAAGGCTCAAGCGGACCACATAGTAGGAATTGAAACGCAGACTATTAAAAACTTATTGGAAGCTACAGAAGTTTTTGATCAAGCTGATATTTGTGTTTTCCTTTCATCCATATAGGTCTACGTGACCTTATGAAAAGGTTAGATGACAAATAAAACTAACGGTGAGCCTAGGCCGATTTGAGCAGTGGCTGTCATTATCGCTTCTACTTCCTGCCTATAGTGTGGTCCACTAAAGTCTTACTAGTTCTTTTGGAATGATCCACTTAAATCTTGGATATGCTTATTTTTGGGCTCGTACCTTAAAATGATATTGGAAAAATAAATGGACTCGGTAATGGACCCCACACAAAATTGAGTCGGTCCAAGTAGGGTTGTACACGAACTGAGTTAGCTCGGTTAGCTTGCTCGACTCGACTCAAAAAAGCTCGAATCAACTCGGTTCGAAGCTAAGTTCGAGCTGAGTTGAGCTGATTTTTTTAGTTTGAAAAATTTTGAACTGAGTTCGAGCTTGCTCGAGCTCGACTCAACTCAGATCGAACCCTAACTTGAATCGAACTCGGATTAAACTAGTTCGGTTACTCGATTACTTTGACATCGATGTTGCTCAACAAGTGTTTGATGAAATGACTCAACGAAGTGTCGGCTAGTGGTAAAGAAGGCATATATATGAAACAAATATTATTATTTTTCTTGATTTTGATGTTGCCTGCAAGGTGTTCAATGAAATACTTGTAAACAGTTGTTGCTGTTTTACATATAATGAGAAATTGAAAGTGCACAGCATGTGTTTGTAAAAATGCTACAGAGGCTCGATTTTGGCTCGAACTCGGCTCGAACTGGCTCGCGCTGCTAATTGAACCAAGCCGAGTTGGTCAGTCAAGTTCGAGGATCAAGTCGAGTCGAGTTCGAGCAGGGGTCAAGTAGTAGCCAAGCCGAGTCGAGCTAAGGCTAGCTCGACTCGGTGTACACCCCTAGGTTCAGGTAGTGGCAGGACATAATCCGCTTCTCAATCAGGAGTTGTTACATGTGACGCGGATTAGCTAGGACGTGGATTTCTTGCGAGAACCTTTTTGAGGAAGTTCCTTTGATGGGATGCTGGTGGGGCCCATTGTGATGTTCGTAAGAAATCAGCTCGGTCATTTGTTTTCCTGGATATTTTAGGGCAAGAGCCCAAAAACTCAATGCATCTATGTGAGGGGAAACAGTGGGGATTTAGAAAATTTTGTATGGCCACAAGTTTCATATCAGGCTAGGATTTTTGTGTTTTCACTTCGTCCCAATGAGAATGACCTTATAAATGGTTTGGATGGCGTATAAACATCAAGGTGGAGCTGAAGAAGGTTTCAACTGTAGAAAACTCTTTCACTAGTTTTCTCTTTTATATGGCCGCCTTGAGTTTTGGATCCAGCTGATTTTTGGTCTCTTGTCCTAAAATGTTCCAAAAAAACAGATTTACAAAGTGAATTTCTAACAAACATCACGATGTACCCAACCTAGCATCGCGTCCATTTTCACTATGTTCCATGGGACTCACTATGATGTATGTGTTGTATCACACATGAAATAGTGGAAATTGAACGCTTACCATTACAAACTTTCAGGGGCCACGGATATTTTAGATTGGGCTTATATTTGTGTTTATATATATATATATATATAATGATTAATTTGATTGAAAAAAGAGATTACAAAAACAGGGGACTGATCAGCTAGCTTATATTTGTGTTTTCCCTTCATGTTTGTATTAACTTATAAACAGTTTAAATCTCAAATAAATATCACGATGGACCCAGGAAGGTTTTAATTGTGAGTGTCACTGTCACAACTATTTTCTGTGATGGGTCCCTTTAGTTTTTTAAATACCTTATTCTTTGACCATTAAATGATCTCCCGAAGTAGATGGTTGTTGTGGATACAACACATGCATCATAATGGGCGGTACACCTTGGTGAGGTCACATCAGTAGGGAATCCCAGCTACCCATCCTGTCAGCAGTTAATCCTCTCATTTTCAGGTGTGCCTGTCATAAAAGTTACAATTGGCTCTTTATGGCTCAATAAGTCAGAAAGATGATCTTCTCACTGATACAGCAGGTGTAGGTGATCATGTCAATAGGTTGGGTGGAAAATAAATGACATGGTGGACCTTAAGAAGGTTTCAATGGTAAGTGTAATTGGCGGGGCTACTTCCTGGAGTGTGGTCCACTTGAGATTTAAATGTACTTTATTTTTAGTCCAATGATCTAAAATGATATGAAAAATGAATGGACAATGTGGTTAGAAGTCATACATCAAGGGGTGTGATTCATACATCAAGGCAGCCCCTCAGTGGCGTCGGAGCCTCCGCCTGTCCCAAGCTCCAAATTTGAGGTAGTACATAATCATACGAGTCTCACCTTGATGTATTTGTTGTATACACATTGTTCATTTTTTTTGCCATTTTATATGTTCCCAAACCTTAAAAAGATCTAAAGCTTAAGTGGACCACATGCTTAGAAACAATGACAAATAATCATTAAAAGTTTTTTGTGGGTCACAAAAAAATTAGATCAAGTTGATCTTTGTATTTTTATTTTTATTTTCCCATCCAGGACTTAGTGACATTATCAATAAGTTGGATGGAAAATAAACATTACAAAAACCTTACCACAGGCTCTTAGGAATTTTTAATGGTGAAGTACTCAATCACATATGTTCCTATGGTGTGGCCCACCTGAGATTTGGATTTGCTTAATATTTGAGAACACATCCTAAAATGAGCTTTAGAACCGGATGGACGGCGTAGATGTACAACAAATCATCAAGGTGGTACCCATTGTAAGGGTAGCACCTAATCAGCACCCATGTCGTTGAGGCATTGGTGGGCCACCCATTGGGATCGGATTAGGTGAGACCCCACATCCATCGAGGTGGTTGGGACCTCTGATTGTGGGCCCATTTTGATGTATGTGACTACATCCACACCGTCCATCTATATTGAAAGATCATTTAAGGGCATGATCAATTCCAAATCCCAAGTGGACTATAGTACAGGAAACAGTGGTAATTGGCCATTAAAAACTTCTTATGGGCTACAAAAGCTTTGAATCAAGATGATATTTGTGTGGTCTCTTCATCCGTTGGAATCTATGAAGTTTTTAATGGCGGGGATTCAATCACGAGTGTTTCTTGTGGTGTGGTCCATCTAAGATTTGTGTTAGCTTCATTTTTGAGATAATGTCTTAAAATGATCGTTCAAAATGGTTGGACGGCATGGATTTAATACCACGATTATTTTTTTTTACACATACCCGGGTGCATCCCAGGTCTCACTCCCATCACATTGCGACTCGAACCCTACAGCAAATGTCCCTGTAATAATGGCTCTCGCCCCTTCAATCCATCACACATCTTAAATATTTCACGTGGAGTCAATCCAAACCATCCAGATATAGGGGCATATGCTGAGGTGCATGCTGCTTGGATGATCGGTACCATCTAAGTTTTCACAATGGTCAACGATTTGAATTCAATGGACAAAATCAGACGATTGAATCTCCGGATCAATGTGACTTTTAAAAAAAATGATTCGTTGACAATGGCCCACCGTGATGTATGGGTTTTATCCGTGACGTCATCAATTTTTCCAAATTACTTTAGGTTATGAGGCGAAAAATGAAGGAGATCCAAGGCTCAAGTAGACCACACCACAGGAAGCAGTGGTGATAATAATTCCCACCGTTGAGACTTTCCTAGGGCCTAACATGATGTTTGTTAGCCATCCATCCTATTCATAAGGTCACATAGGCCTGGATGAAGGGAAAACACATATATCAGCTTGATCCAAAGCTTCTATGGCCTCTAGAAAATTTTAACGGTGAGAGTTCAATCCCCACTGTGTGGTCTACTTGAGCCTTATATATGCCTATTTTTTGGGTTTGTATCCTATCACGATCTGTAAAATTGAATGAACGGCGTGGATAAAATCCATACATCATGGTGAGCCCCACAGAGTCACTTCCCAGGCGGGCGGGGGCAGGAAGAAATCCGCTAACGACAACCTCATACCTCTAGTCAACCCCATCTCCAGATACCGTACCGGAATCGCGGATTGGGTGCGGAATTACTCACACGCTAGTAAATTTTGTGGGCCCACAGGTAATTTATATATCTTATCCACGCCGTCCATCCGTTTTACCAGCTAATTTAACGGTATGAACCCAAAACTTGAAGCATATTCAAATGTAAAGGAACCACACCACAGGAAACAGTAGGGATAATGACGTCCGTTGAAACCTTCCTAAGGCCCACATTGATGTTTATTTGTATATATAAGGTTACACATGGACGAATGTAAAGCAACAAAAATCCGTGGGGCCCACCGTAATGTGTCTCTGATATTGATTCTGTCCATCTGTTGTGTTAGATCATGGTAGACGTGACCAAAAGATCAGGACGTTCCAAAACTCAAGTGGGACATACCATAGATTACAGATGGGGCTGCCCACCATTAAGACATCCATGGGGCCCACCATGATTTTTGTATGACATCCAACCCGCTAATAAGGTTTTTCCACCAGGATGAAGGGCTAAGGTAAATAATCTCCTCATAACTTCAGTGTCCCAGTAAGGTTTCAATGGTAGATGTCCACATCCCCACTGTTCTTGGTCGTGTGACCACTTGAGCTCTAAGATCAGCCTTTTTTTTATGTATCACTTGTAACATGAACTATTTCAAATGATGGACGGAGTGGATGTTACATAAACATCTCGGTGGGCCCCACAGAGATTTCAGTTGCAACACGCTCCTGCAGCAAGTTTTCCATCCTCAGCCACAGCTAGTTGATTTAATGGTTGAATCTCAACGGTCCATATTTCACACACCTTTGCCATGTTGGCACTGGTTTAACAAATCCCCACTCCCTTTATTTTACACCGTTGATTTAATGGTTGAATCTCCTAATCCGAAAATTATTTGCATTGAGAATTAGTTTTACTTTATCCTAATTCAAGATACTACAATCTAAAATAATTCAGAAAACGACAAATATCATAGAAAGAAATCTCTCGTATACTATTAATTGGATTTCTAACCAAAGGAAGTAGAATAAAATAATTTAAAAATTAAATCAATATATTGAGTTAAGGGTTCTCATTATAATAATTGTATATTTCATACTTAATTTAAATTGTAAATCTAAATAGAAAGCTATGTCTAATATTGATAAATGAGGATGGAATTTGATCATCTATGCTTTATATTATATCTTTTTATAGGAACTGGATTTGATCTTCTATACTTTATGCCTTTTTACAAGAAATGATTTTTATTTTTTTTTTAAATATATGTATAGATAAAGGGATTAAGACTTTATTTATAAAAATAAGGGCCGGGGTAGTTTAATCCATTACAAGTATTTATTTTGTAGAGTCTATATATCATAAGAGTCCACGTTTCTCTGAAATATTGTGTATACATAGTATAGTTCACGTGCACCACTTCTTCCATATCTGACTTGATTACAACAGCTATGGGCCGTCCAATGAGCTCAATATAAATATCCAACGGTCAATAGTGTTAGGCTCACCTAATTAAAGTCTTACAAAATATTCCCCAAGCGTGCCGCATGGACTTGTGTCACAGTTAAAATATAGGAAAATGTGCTTTTGTATTTGGATGTGATAATATTTGGGTCCTTTGATCATCTCTTGAAATCACAACCAATGAATGATCATAAACATCTGATTTTGTATGTTGAATTTGGATTATTAAGATTGTATCATTATGGGTCCACATTTGGACCATCTAGATGGAATTGCCTAAACTAGTTTGAACATAGGCACCGCATAGAGCATCGATGAATATATGGCATAAAAAACTAAAGAAATTAGGCTGATCCACCCATTATGTGGTGTGGCCCACCTAGTGAGAGGATCAGCTTGTTTTTCTAAAGGTGATTCTCATGGTAGGATATTGATTTTATAGTATTGGTTTTCTAAACAAGTGGTATCTTTGTTTCTAAACTAAGCGGGTTGTCCACACTCTTTTTTCTTCCTTAACTTCTTTTAAATCGTCCATTTTATATGCCATTGATTTGGTCTTAGAGATGGCTTGATCGTACATGATTTTTTGTTTATAATATTTGTATGTGGGGGTCCACCTAATCAATAGTTCCAATAAGCCTAAGTAATCTCGGATGGTTGGAATCATTGGTCGGCTACATGAATCCTGTTATGCAATTCTAATATATCAAAGATAATTCTTCGTCTAATGTAATTAAAAAAAAAAAATCAAAATATATTTATTCTTTCATTAAGTATTCTCATATTTGGGTTTTGAACTCAAATCACAATTATATTATCTATTTATCTTTATGTTGGAGTTGTAAGAACATAAATGCAATTAGATGGCCACTTCCTTGCACATGCTAAGAACAAATATTAACTACATATTGTTTGACTAGTTTAAAAATTGAGATAAGGTTGCAAATTAGGTCTATTAATCAATATTTGAACCTACAGTACCCAATGGACATGACCTAATTATAAGTCCAATCTTTTGAACCCATTACGAAATTGGGTTGAATTTAGGTGTTACCTTATGGATGCAATTAAAAATTAGGTTTGGTCAAGTTTAGGTCAGGTATAGTCTAATCTAGGTTGGTTCTGAAGGTTCAATTGGTTAGACCATGAGATATGGTTCACCCAACAAATAACTTATATCATTAAGTGCATGTGAGATCCGACCTTTTCAATAAGTTAGAATGAAATAAGGTCACCTGGTGCAAAAATTTAGCCATATCTTTATTGTTCAATCAGACACAAAACCATATGTATAATGAACAACTCATATTCAGTCAAATGTGTACAATTAAAAATAGTGCCAGCTATGACAGTGTCATACTTGACTTGAACCAATTGAATGCTTGCTATCCAGGCATTGAGGTAGCCGAATTAGGATCAGGCATGTAAAGGTTAACCTAACTATTTAGCTACCAATGTTGCAATTATTAAGCATTTTAGAAGGAGAGGGTTAGTTTTTCAACGAGATCTTTTTGCCTTGTGATAAGGACTGTTCTTTCAATGGTGATCGCAGTTCTCAGGAATATGATGATGGACGAATAAGATTAAAAGTAAACATTAAATTATTGATTTTATTGAATTTCATGTAAGAACATACAATCAATGAAGAAGCTTAAATTAAGCAGAGAAAAATAAAAAAATTACTTACGACTGCTTGTGTGTACAAAATAACCGAGGTGTGCAGTCTACAGAATGTGACTGGTGAGATCTACCAAGTATAGACTCAATTATCGATAGGAAAAAATGACAGAGGTTGTGGATATTTAATTTAATTTTAAGTGTACTGTGGCGAAGACACTTAAATTTACTTTAGCATGGCTGGACAAAAGTGAAATATCTAAGCTAAGAAACTAAAACTATGATATATATGATATTGCAATGTGTATGTTGTTTGATTGTATGTGGTGAGGGACCAGAGCTCTTCATTGAGTGCCGCTTTTATAAGCTTGGAATATCTATAAATTGAACATGTAAGAATATAAATACTATTAATTGGATGGACACTTCCTTACTTGTGCTAAAAAAAAAATATTAACTACATATTGTTTAACTAGTTTAAAATTGAGATAAAGTTTTAAACTAGATTTATCAATAAGTACTTGAACCTGAGGTACCCAATGGACCCAACCTAACTATAAGTCCAATCTTTTGAACCCAATATGAAATTGGGTCAGTGTTACCTTTTGGATGTAGTTGAAAATTAGGTTTAGCTAGGTTTAGGTCAAGTTTAGTCTAATCCAAGTTGAGTCTGAAGGTCCAACTGGTTGGACCATAAGGTATGGTCCACCTAACAAATAACTTCTAACATATAAAGTGCTTGTGAGATCCAACCTTTCTAATTAATCGGCTTACATAAGGTCATCTAGTACAAAAATAGCCAAATCTATTCATCCAGCAAATGTAGTCCATTTAATGAATGAATATATTTAACATTTCCAAAAGGTGATCCTCGTGATAGGATATTTAACATTTCTAAAAGGTGATCATCGTGATGGGGCCAACCTATGGACATGGATTGGATGTCTCACAGACATGAAAGGTTGGAAGTTATCTGTTGGGTGGACCGTAACCTGTAGTCCAACTTGTTTGACTTGATACCATTTGTGTGTACAAGGAGAGAGAGAGAGAGAGAGAGAGAGAGAGAGATTTCTTAAGTTACACACATGTAAGAAAGATATTTACACACCATACATGTCTCAAAATTGTACATGTATGTGCAATCTAATCTATACACTAGGGTGGGTGAACATGCTCTTATTTTTCCAGAACCCAACTTAAAACCTGCATCTAAAGACTCAATGTATACCTAAACTTGATTTGAATGGGTCTAGGTATTCAAGAACTAGACCTGGACTCAAAAGGACTCAAATTAGGCAAGACTCCCACTCAATTAGCCTGGAAACGACTATAAGACCTCACTTGAGCATGACCCTTAATAGCCTCATTCAAACCTTCATGGGAAAAACCACTTTCGCATAAGGGCCTGTTTGATTTTCAAATTACAGTGGTAATTCCAGGTAAATGGGTAATAATTATTTACCACTGTGTTTCTGGTTGAATTTCCGAGGTGATTTGACTGCCACCTTTCATTTATAGCACTCCTCACGTCACCCTACGATGTTTTCGTGGGGCCCACCTTGATGTTTTTGTATTATCCACACCGTCCATCCCTTTAGCCAACTCATTCTAGGGCATGAGCTAAAAAAATACATACATCCAAAGATCAAGCGGACCACACTACTGGAAACAATGGGAATTGAACTCCTACCATTGAAAGCTTCTTGAAGACCCTGGAAGTTTTGGATCAAACTGATATTTTTGTTTCCACTTTATCCATGACTGTGTGACCTTATTAACGGGTTGGATGACAAATAAACATCACTGTGGGCCCTAGGGAGAAAACAACTTTTAACCATTGACGTTTTAATGATCCCTATTTCCTTAGGTGTGGTCCACTTGAGGTTTTTATTTTTCTCAGTTTTAGGCTCATGCCTTAAAATGTATTTTTTAAAAGGATGGATGATGTGGATAACTCATATATATCATGGTGGGGCCCACATATTTAAATCAGTAATAAAAAGGTTTGTATGGACCGATTTTCCGGCAACTTTCAAACAAGTGTAGTAAGCAATAATAAGGTAATTTGGTGTATTTACCGGCGGAAATCAAAAATCAAATACCCCCTAAGGGTTGCCTTGGCTGTGCTCAAGCCCTATGCCCAGGGTTAACCCAAACTAGGCCTGTTTGCTAAATGGGCCAAGAATTCTTACCCAAACTTGACCCACGACCTATTATCCTCTAACTCGCCCCATCCCACTTAAAAATTCATCAAACCCAATCCCACCCACCTGACCTATTTAATTTTACATTGGACTAACTTGACCCAACTCAGCATGACCTTACTTAGGTTTAGTAATGAATGTGACACTAAAGTTATGCACAAGCTATCCTAGACAACAAATATAGACATAAGTTCGTGCGGTTTGTGTGGGTGTGAGGTGTATAGAAGAAAAAAAAGTCACATTCATAAGCAACAATATATATATATATATATATATATATGGAAATGGTTCTATGCAGTTGACCTCATGGGAACTTCCCATGAGGTCAAGTTGTGTGGGTCCTACCATGATGTGTGTCAAAAATCAACACCGTGCATTTGATGAGTCCCCTTTAAATTATGGGATATCCCAAAAATCAGTTATATACAAAACTCAGGTAGGCCATAACATATAAAATCATGGGAAGACATGCCTAAAACATATAAAAGCGCTTGGTTGGGCCCAACTAAAATTTGGATGAGTTTGAAACTTAGTACGACCCCTAATCCAAGTGGGACACACATAATGGATGGGCTGGATTTGTGAATCACATCTTGGTGGGCCCAACAAATGATTATGAGTGTTTTAATGGGAGGGTAACCCCTCTCAACTTTTGTACGTGGTGTGGCCCACACAAGTCATGGATTGACTTCATTTTTAATCCCAAGGCCCATCATGGAATGGTGCATCTGACTGATGGGATAGATTTTGGACACACATCACAGTGTAGCCCACATAGCTCGACCTCGTGAAGCCGACCACATAGAACCATTTCCCATAGTGTGTGTGTGTGTACTCGCCTTCTTTATTTTTTATTTTTTTAGTTTTAGGGTTAAATTATCTCACTCAATCCATTAATAACCTATATGACCACTACCGACGGGTTAGTTCAACCTACTTAAATGGGTTATATTTTTACTTTGAGCCTGATCTATTACCCGTTTAGCTTGGACAACAAATCTATCTAGTAAGTAAATTGGGTCAGTTGATTGCTGGAACTGACCCTTCCCTCATATCAATCAAGGTGGGGCCACAGTGACAAATCCAACTCTAGCAATATCTTGCTTTGAAAATTGGGATTCTTACTACAAAATTCCTCATAATTCCTAATCTGCCAAATAATGCCTTTATGAAGCTAAATTCCCGGCGATGATTTCAAGGGGTTATGGTATCAAAATGTTCTCATTTTGTCTTTATTTATTTATTTATTTATTTTTAAGTCACTGAAGTCAAAGAGTTGTGGAGCCCACATGGTACGTGTATAACATCCAATCACTGAGTTGGCTACAAAATGAATTTTTTATGTTTATGAGTGGTATATATTAATTTCTATAATGTGGCCCATCTTATTATTTGATCTTTGGGAATTTTGGTCCTTAATGTAATCATCAAATGTGAGTGGTGTATATTAGTTTCTATGATGTGGCCCATCTTATCATTTAATCTGTCATATTTTTTGCCATTAAGGTAATTAGTATATGTAAGTGGTGTATATTAGTTTCTATTGTGTGGTCCGTCATATCATTTAATCTGTAAGAATTTGGTCCTTCAGGTAATCATCAAATGTGGGTGGTAGTTTCGATGATGTGGCCCATCTTATCATTTAATCTTTCAGGATTTTGGTCCTTTGGGTAATCAACAAATGTGAGTGGTGTATCTTAGTTTCTATGATGTGGCCCATTTTATCATTTTATCTATCAGGATTTTGGTCTTTGAGGTAATTATCATATGTGAGTAGTGTTTATTAATTTCTATGGTGTGGCCCATCTTATCATTTGATCTGCTAGAATTTTGGCCCTTTAAGTACTCATCACACGGTGGCATTTGTTGGATGAGTTGGATGTCCACGCATACCAGCTGGTGGGCCCCTTTTTTTAATTCACCACTTCTTAAAGAAAACCTAAAATGAGTGTGTGTAATTTCGATTGGTGGAGGCATTATTTTGTAAAATCCAAAAATTCCCTTAAAAAGTTAGGAAGAGATTTTCAAATTTTGCAGTTTTTCTGGGATTATTTTAGAAAATTTAGCTGGAAATAAAATAATAAAGAGTATTTATTATTAGTTAATAAATTATTTTTAAATAATATATGTACTTATATACTGAATGATTTGAACTACTAAATAAAACTCTCATCAATCTTACAATAAAATCACAAAAATTTGAAAATTACTGATTATCGTGAAAATATCGCGAGATTTTCAAAATACCGGCTATATTTGTTACGGGTAAGGCAGGGGCACTGTGGGGCCCACCATAATGTGTGGTTTTATCAACGTTGTTCATATATTTTTCCAATTCATGTTAGTGCATGAGCCCAAAAAAGAAGTGGATCCAAGGCTCAAGTGGACCACACAATGGGAATCTGTAGAAGCTTTGATCAAGCTGATATTTCTGTTTTTCCTACGTCCGGTTTACATCACCACAGGGTTGGATGGATGGGAAATAAACATCAAGGTAGACCCTAGAAGGATTTCAACGGTGGCTGATTCAAATTATTCATTCATTTGGCAAACTTGTTTTAAGGCTTGAGACAAAAAAATAAGATAGATCCAACAATCAAGTGAGCTACTCGGTAAAAAGCAAAGGGGGATTAAATGTCTATCATTGAAACCTTTTTTTAGGGTTATAAAAATTTTAGATCAATATAAAATTTGTTTTTTCTTTTAATTAAGGTCTTTTTAACCTTATGAACAGATTGTATGGAAAATAAATGTTACGGTGGGTCCTACAAATTATTTAACAATGAAAATCATTACCTCTGCAGCTATTTGTGGTGTGGTACAGATTACCGTTGGATATGATTCATTTTTTCGATAATGCCCTAAAATGATCTTGAAAAGTAGATAAACTGTGTAGATATTCTAAAGACATCACACCAGCCAATCCGCTTCCGAGTAAACCTATACATCATGGTGGGCCCCACAGAGGATCGAGTCGGCAGGCTGTATCCGCTTCACAGAAAGAGTTGTCACGTGTGCCTGTCGTAAAAGTGATAATCGTCTATTTATGACTGAATAAATGCAAAAGATGATCTTCGCACTATGATTGGTCCAATAACCGTTTGGAATATGTCGGTAATGAAGTGATCTTCGCACTATGATTGGTCCAATAACCGTTTTGGAATATGTCGGTAATGAAGTGATTGCGATTGCGTACTGCAGTACCCTCTTATCGTACGAAGTAAACTCAGTTGGGCCCACCAGGAATGTATGTGGTCCATCCACGCCGTCCATCCATTTTTCCATAATTTAAGGAGTTGAGCCCAGAGCATATGCAAAGATCAAGTGGATCATACCACAGGCAACAATAGGAACAATAATTTCCACCGTTGAAAACTTACTGGGCCCCACAGATAATTTTCTTTGTCATACAAGCTGTTCATGAGATCATACAGACATGGATGAATGGAAAACATAAATACAAACTTCCATGGGCCTAATAATTTTTTAATGGCAGACGTCCAATTTACATTGTTTGATGTAATTCATTTGAGCTTTAAATATGGTTTTTTTTTTTAAAAAAAAAAAGCTCAAGCCTGAAATTATCCGATAAAATAGATGGATGGACCCTATAAAATACATAAATCATGGTGGACTCACTTCACAGAGTTTACTCAGTATGCAAATGATGCATTGGTGGGCCACCTGATCACATTGAGGAGATTCTACCATGAATATTCTTATAATAACGACTCTCACACCTTCGATATATCATCCAACTTAAATATTTCACGTGGGGTCAATTCAAACCATCAAAATATCCGGGCTCACACTGGTTGGAGTACGTGGTGAGGTGCATGCTGATTGGATGGTGGGTACCATCTAATTTTTCACAGTAGTCAACGATCTGAATTCAATAGACAAAATCAGACGACTGAATCAATGGATCAATTTGTTTGTTTTTAAATTTTTAATGATCCGTTGACATTGAAATTAGATTACGTGTTGCCTACAATTTTTTTTATTTTTATTGGGCATTCAATCATTATGCTTCCTTATGATGTGGTCCACTTAAAATTTAGATTTGTCTCAATTTTTAAAATTATTCTCTAAATAATGAGCAAAAAAATGATGGATAGTACACAAACAATATGGTAGGGCTTACACAACTCTCCTAAGGCAATGGGTGTAGATTAGGTGTGGCTCAACCTCACCCGAGATGGTGTGGCCCTTAGTGTGGGGCCCACCTTAACATTAATGATTACATGGACCAATCACAAGGCAAGAAAGCAGAATTTTTCTATTTATGTCACCCGGATTATCCGGATTCATGGCATAGATATAAAATAAATTATTTAAGGTGGGCCCATGGTGAAAGCTACAATATCTTAAGTGAGGCCGGTCACACACCTAATCTACTTCTGGCGCAAATTTCCCGCCAAAGCCTTTAACAAAAAGTTCTTAGGCAACGAAGTTAGGTGAGGCCCATTGCCATGTTGGTGATCAATCCACTTTGTCCATCCATTTTTTAAGCTTATTTTAAGACATTAGGCTAAAAATAAGCTAATCCAAGACTTAAGTGGGTTGAAAACATAAGAATTTAACATTGTCTACAGTTGAAATATTCATGAGGCCACATAAGTTTTGAATCATGCTAATATCTGTGTTTTCGATTCATCTTCATTGGAATGATGTTATTAACAGTATAGGTGGCATGTAAACCTTAGACCCATGTAATTTAACTGTGGAAATTTGCTTAACCATCTTTTCCCTTACTACGGCTCACTTGAGTCTTGTATCTAGCTCACTTTTGATCTCATGTCCTGAAATGAGCTAAAAAATAGATGGACGGGGTGAATTCATCATGAACATCATGGTGGGCCCCACCTAGGTTCCCAGCACGGGAACTAGGGCTGTACACAAACCGAATTAGCTCGGTTATCTTGCTGACTCGATTGGAAAAATATCAATTCAACTCGGTTCAAAACTGAGTTCGAGCCAAGTCGAGTTGATTTTTTGAGCTAAAAAAAAAAGAAAAAAGTCGAAACGAGCTCGACTCGACTCAAATTGAACCCCAACTTGAATCGAACTCGGATCGAACTAATTTGGTGACTTGCTTACTTTGATATTAATGTTGCACACCAAGTGTTTGATGAAATGCCTCAACGAAGTGTCAGCTGGTGGCAAGGAATGTATGTATATAAAATAAATACCGTTTTTTCTTAATTTTGATGTTGCGTACAAAGTATTTGATGAAATACCTATAAAACCATTGATGCTATTTTATATAAAGTGAGAATTCGAAAGTGCAGTCCATGTATTTGTGAAAATACTGCACATAAGAACTCGGCTCAATCTTGAATCAAACTTGGCTTAAACTAGCCCGAATTGCTAACGTGCCTGAGCCAAGCCGAGCCGAGCCGAGCTGACCAATTAGGTTCGAAGACTGAGCTGAGTTGAATTTGAGCTGGGTCAGCTAGTGGCCGAGCCAAGCCAAGCCAAGCTGTGCCAAGCGCAACATGGTTAGATTGGTGCACACCTCTGGGAGGAACTTCCTCCCGGGCTAAGGCTTGTGCAGGAAATCTGCGTCTGCTTCCCGGTACCACGGTTCCGATGGTACCGGGGAAGTGCGGTTTGCTTAGCTTTGAAAGCGAGCGAGGTGCGACTGCTTCACCCAACATCCGTCCTTCTTATTGTGAGGCCCACCTTAATACATGAATTTTAAATCCACACCGTTTATATATTTTTACATTTCATTTTAGAATATGAGACTACAAACGAAGAAGATTCAAATCTCAAGTAAATAATATTTTCAGAAAAATTCAGATTAAACACTTAACCGTTAAAATGATCCTAGGACTCACCCTAATATTTATTTAATGTTTATTTTCCATCCAAACGGTTGATAAAGTCACTATAATCTAAATTAAGTAAAAAACAAATATAAACACTTCATTTTTGAGGTCATGGCCCAAAATGATCTGGCAAACGGAAAGGTCGGCGTGGATATAGACTACATATATCATGGTGGGCCCCACTGTAAGGGCCGCACCTAATCCACTCCTGTAAAACAACGGGCCCACATCGGTGAGGTACGGTTGGACAAACAGCTGGTCAACCCTATCTACAGTTACCGAACCGGAATCCTCTGCAACACCTGTTGAGGGGAGGGTCTTCAACCAAAAGCTCTGTGGGGCCCACCTTAGTGTATCTCTACTGTCTATTCCGTCCATCAGTTAGTTTATGTTAGACGTGATCTCAAGATCAGGACGGTCCAAAACTCAAGTGGGCCATATCATAGACAACAGATTGGGCTGCCCACCGTTAATACTTCCATGGCGCCCACCGTGATGTTTGTATGACATCCAACCCGTTAATAAGGTTGTTTCAACCAGGATGAAGGGTTAAGATAAATATCCTCCGGATAACTTCGGTGGCTTCCGGAATGTTTCAGTGATGGACGTCCACATCCTCACTTTTCCCATTCGTGTGGTCACCTGAGGTTTTGGATCCGCCTGATTTTTTTGAACACGTCGTAACATGAACTATTTCAAATAATGGACGGAGTGGATTTTACATAAACACCTCTTTGGGTCCCACATGGATTTCGGTTGCACGCGCTCCCTGCAACCAGTGCTGAAGAATCCAGAGCGTTCGGAATTCCGATCCCCACCCACGCCTCATGCGCCAAACTGGCACATCCGTAGAAATTCACCCAAGATCATCATTTGGGCCCACCAAGAATATATCCACAATCAAAATGAGGGAGTCCTCATCATCTGAACGGACCAGATCTCACACACCTTTGCCACGTTCGCACTCGTTCGGCATATCCCCACTCCAGTTTATCCTCGCGCGAATCCCCTTATACTACTTATCGAAATCTTCGGGGGGCCGCCCTACCAGTTGAGTTATTTGATACTCTGGGAATGTATGGCGTTCGATACTCAGTCATTCTTAACTTATCCACGTGGCATACATCGAATCAACCTAAACCGACTAAATTGTGGAAATCGCAGTCTCTTAAGTTAGAACCCCAAAATCTTGTCGATTGAAAAATCTTAACCTTTGATTCATTGATACTTGTTTATTGAAATAGGGCCACCAGATATTTTAATTTTTAACCGTCCAATAAATGTCCACATCTCACAGCGATATAAATAAATAATAATATATTTTTTTTTTTCATGAAACATCTTGAAAGGACCCATAATTCAGAAAGTTTAAATCGAGTACTTATATGCCACGTAAGCATTTTCTAAGTAATTCCTAGGCGCCCGCTTATCATCCGTCGCGCATGACACAACCAAACTTTCTCACATTGTTATATATAGTAGGAGCCGGTACATTTCCACAGTATACATGTGTTATTATTTATAAAAATATAAAATAATTTTCAGTAATCCAGACCATTGATATGTCTCATTTATAATGTATAAACACAAGATTAAAATTATTTTTTTTAAAAACCAAGCAAACTTAACATTCGGATCTATATCAAAGAAGTGGACGGTTAATAAGATAAATAAAAAAACGGTAGAGAATCAATAAATAACGTAAGATTACATAATAATAGAATATAAAAATATTATCTATTTCAATGTTATATATTATCTAACCACGCGTTTCAACCGACGGGATTGAAAATACATGTATACTGTGAAAAGATGCACCGGACGTGTATTATAAATTTTCTCTTGAAAACGAGCTGTTGCTATTCACAGTATCAGTTTTTAAGGCCACGAGAAATATGTCTGAAGGACTTTCTCAATCTCCCACACTCATTCCTCTCCTTCTGGATCTCGTTCTGATCATCTGAGCCGCTGTAGACCGTCCGATCATTTAAGAGACGGAAATGGACGTAATGGAGATGGTCGGTGCAATCGACTGGGAGGAGGAATCTTACCCTCGCTACCAGGATTTCAGAGGTCTTCTCTTTTTCGCACTGTTGTTCCCGTCTATTCGGTTCTTCCTCGACAGGATCGTCTTAGAGGTATCTACGGTCGGATTCGTATGATTCTGTCCATTTCTCGTATGATTCTGTCCATTTCATTGATGGGTTTTTGTTGGTTTTTGGATTGGTTGATTGTTCGACTTGGATTCGCTTCTTTTTCTTTTTGCTTGTTTTGGATGAAATTTCAAGTCATTTGGATCTGATTTTGTTGTTTTCTTGATGGGTTTTTGTTTTAGTGAAATGGGTCGTCACTGGTTTCATCAGAAAATCGTTTTTGTTTTATTTTATTTTATTTTTCTCAGTTTATAAGCTTGTTTTGATGCTGAATTTGAAATTTTAGGAAATTGGGTGTTTTTTGTTTGTTTGTTTTGTTTTTTTTTTTTAATTATTTGGAGGAGTTTGAGACTGCGCGAATTTTTTATTGTCATGATCTGGGTCAGTGAGATATGGACTAATGGTGAATTTGATATGGAAATGGCATTGATTCGACCTCGACCGAGTGTGTTTTCTTGTGGAGAAAATATAGCGTTTGTCTGGTTAAGCTAATGCAGCATTTTTTTTTTTGTTTGGGGGTAGTTATTGTATGTGTGGGCCCCACCCACTTTTGATGATCCATACTGTCCACTCGGTGGGTCCGGGCCCTGTCATGAACTGGTCATGGCCCGAAAGTTTTTTCCGTGGTAAAATGCTAGCCATAGAGTGGTGAATTTTTCCCGTTGAATGAGGATCATAGGATAGACTCTTGATTTCCAGAACATAACTGGACAGAAAGATTTTTGATAGGCATGGCTCATTGCGCATGGATCATGTATGATGGATGGTCTGGATCAGAAGAAAGGTGGTCTCGGCTTAGGTAGTAGGCGCCTCAACAAGAAATCCCATATTACTTGGAGGAGCATTATATAAGACTCCAGGCGCAATGCTGCAGCAGTAATCTATCCAGTTTTCCAAGCCATTTGACACCTTCCGTCTTTCTTACAATATGACTTTCTGCCTTTCATCTTTCCCTATAATACCCCCTTTTTTTGGTGTGTGATGATATGGATTTAAGTATTTTTGAGTCTGAACTGTTTCAACTGAATTCCTTCCAATTCATTCAAGTTTCCTTTTTTTACTTTTGCCACTGATTCCTTGTAAATGATCAGTTCTTGAATGCAGTATGTCAACATCAAAATTGTAATTGTTTGAATGTGTAAACAATATGGTTTTTAAGGGTTGTAGACGAGTGGTGTGAAGTTTCATAGGAATTCAATGAAGTGAGGAGATGATGCACCTAATTTTACATCGTCTTTGTTGGTTGTCATGAACAGTCGCTTATGAGATCCAGTGGGAGTCTGCAACTGACCTTTGATAAGATGAATGAAAGATAGGTGTTCATATGTTGAGTTTCTGGTGTTTGTATAGTGTCTAATTGTTCTATAGCACAGTTAAAAGCAGCTATCTAGCATACTATGTGTGCAAGATAGGTGCTTGCATGAGGTTTGGTGGTTTTCAGTGGGGCGTTGCTGGGCTTCTTTTCTTCGTGCTCTATATGCTTCTTGCTGGTGGTAGCTTTCAAAGATGTTCCTTGATAAAGTTGCAATGAGATCCATTGCGTGAACCCATTGATCTGTGATTTGCATTTTTTTTTTTCTTTCTTAGTTGTCTCTTTCATCCATATTGAGACTATGGTTAAGATGGAGAATTCTTCCCTAATTGATGGAGAAGTGTTTACATCTCTTTGGTTGATGATCTTTTATTCATTTGTTCAATCAAAGAGGGGTAAGATAGTGGGTTAGCTGAAATATGTAGTGTGGTGTTCATTAGTGGCTTGGTGTTGTGGTGGTCTGTGCTGTTTTGCATAGTTTTAGTGGATTAACTCACTTGCCTACTCCAGTTTGTTTGTCTAGCTCTTAGCACAGAGTGGAAGTTGAACCCAAATTGAAAGGACTTTGAATATGAAATACTTTCCAACACAGTAGAAAAAATTGAAATAATTAAAGGATTGTTGAATGAATTTTAGGGCCTGTTTGGATACCACCAAATAAGTTACTTTTTTCTACTTACAGCAGTAGATAAGTAACTTATTTGAGATAAGTAAGTTTAGTTTAAGATCAAACATAAGTAACTTTTTTACTTAAAGTTACTTAATCACTCGGCTTAATAAGTAGAAACCAAAATAAGCTACTTGAAGCATAAGTAGCTTATCTTAAGTAACTTAAGATCCAAACGCCGCCTTAAAGACTCATGGCTCAGTGGTAGACACCGTGTGTTTCTACACCGAGGTCATGGGTTTGAGAACCCATGTGGTGTGTGGGTGTGGGTGCAAGAGTGTGTGTATTCACCTTTCAAAAAAAAAAGGAAAAAAAAATAAAATTTTAAAGACTTATAGGGCATCACACCTTATAAAGGACAGAACTAGGGCATCACACCACTATTTTGAGGGCATCACATCCCACAATCTTGACCCTCAGATGTTACCAGTAAAAGAAGTCTTTAACCATAAAAAGTTAAACATGTAGAGTTCCATACCTACAGCCTTCTATATATAGGCTATGCACAGACCACTTTCCTAGTTTAACTGTTTTTTTTTTGGATAATTTACTTTCCTTGTTTGACTTAAACTCTCTGTGCTTGCTCAGCAAGTGTTCTTTTACTTAAAAGTGGAAACTAACTACTAACCTGAAAAAAAAAAAAGAAAACTATGCTTAGCCCATGCATGTGTACGGGTGAACAGTGTACATGGATGAGCATCGCACACATGAAAACATGCTCTGATTGCTTGTGGTGCCCCCTGATTTAATTTTAGGTGGCAGGTTGTTGCAGTCAGAGACCTGGATGCATAATCTGCCTATCCAATCGTGTTGTGAATCTGTGATTTTCCTGCTGAATGTGGACCATTGCGGTTTTTAGTCAACTGTCTATTTTGTAGGTCAATGATTTGATTACTACATTCCAACCCCCTTCCACATGGTGGCCCACTCAATTAGTGGAAGCTGAGTGATATAGGACAGATGAATAAAAGAAACACGCCTTAAAACCTGATTTCAGGTTTCAAGTTTGAAGTCACATCAGGCCTGGAACCTCTGGTTGAGCCACACCACCTATAGCAGGATCCCACGACCTGAAATAATCCAATCATAGGTTAGGGAAAACAAATCAAGGAAACCGTTTCATTTAGTACTCATAAAAGAGGTTTTACATGTATAAATACTTTTCTCAAAGAGAAAGAAACTGCATACTAATCCTAACCATCTATTTAATAAAATCTTAATGACTAAAGTACTCCTAAATCTCGTCACAACCATACAACTCTTTGTAAATCGGCCATAACTCAAAATTTGAGCTTGTTTGAAAGCTAACTCAATGGGCTTTCAAATGGAACCAATTTTGAATCACTACAACATTATTTGGCAATAAAAAATGGCATACAAAGTAAGTGATGGTAGACTTGGCCATCTTTAATTCTAACAATTAATTAAATAATAAACTTCTAAAACAAGGACACAAACTACGCCCTATGGACTCGAGGACCTACCATCTGACTGCACCTCACATTTGGGGTCCACTAACTGATCGGGGTACCCTAGCCCATAGATCTATTAGATCACCATCGGGGTCCAAGAGACTCTCCAAACAGATTGTGGGGCTCAGATCACTGATCAGTCAAATTGTGAGGCCCAATTCTCTGATTGATATATTGTGGGGTCCACTATATTGACTGCGTCTTTTGATACTTCCATTTGTTCGTTCATCACTTATTGGGATTGCTTAGGAGCCTTTAGGGGACTTTTAATCTTATTAGTGAAGGCTTCATGATGAACTTCTTCCTATCTGTCCTGAACGAATATGTATTCTTCTTTAGATCATGAATGGCAATTCAATCCTGTATCTGGTCCCCCATAACGATATGGCAATGGTCCATTGGCCTGACAGTACACCACTTATCTTCAGAATAAGAAGAGACCTTGCAGAAGATCTCATCATAATTGTGTTGTGAATCTTACTCACATCATAAAATAATAGGTTCATCATAAAATAATAGGAAAGATAGGACAACGGGTAAGAATAAGACGAAGAAAGAGCAACTAAACTGATTTAATACTGTGACTTATATTATTTTAGTAAAGTTATTGAAAAGATCTAAGTTTACTAAAAGTAGAAAATGTAACAAATCATTGATAACATTAAATGATTTTAATGTTTCAGTGAAAAATAACTTCTAAGCTACATAGCATGAAGCGTAGGCTGTGTAGTGTATAGAGTATGCAAATTTGTGTGTAGCATAGGCTACAATTGAGTTTCTTGATATTCTAGTTTGTTGCTTTAAATTCCTAGAGTGGCACAAACTTTTAACTGAGAAAGTGAACGTTATTGTATTTCTATATGTTAATACATCTAGGAAGTAACTACCTCCAATGGACTAGGGCCTAGGTCGATCCGGCTTTTCCTTGGTTTTGGTAATATAAATATGCTTAGCATGTCATGTGTCCTGAGATTATGTGTGATGCTCCACATCCATGTGACACCATCAGATGTGCCGATTGTCCAAGTAATGGTAAAAATATTACAAGAGGCCCATGGCTTAGTGCCTCTCCGTGCTCCAAAGTAGGTTTGTCAGTAGGGTGAGTTTGTGTGGGACACTGGTGTAATCATTTTCCAGTAAAAAGAGATGAGAGGGAAAAAGGGAAAAGGAGGAGAAGAGGAGGAAAGGAGAGAGAGAGAAGAGAAGGAAAGAAGGATTAGGGCATAATCACATGTTTGTCTCTTTGACTAACACTTCTTATTAATAATAAAAAGTGGAGACCAATATGGTCGTTGACTAACATTTCTTATTAATAATCAAAAGGAAAGACCATTACGGTAGTGTGCATGATTACACATGTACATATATCTCTATACTCTCTAAAATACTCCCCTCAAGTTCGAGCATTAATATTGAGCATGCCCAGCTTTGTAACACGTCAATTGAAGATGATGGACCAATCGCTTCAGTTAAAAAATCAGCTAGTTGATCTTGAAATTGCTCATGTGACATGAATTGCCTTGGAAGCCACCTTCTCATGGATGAAGTGACAATCTACTTCAATTTGCTTTGATGGTAAGTATCAGTAGCAAGCATTACAAACTATCAGTGATGCCTTGCCACAACCCAACTTCAGGCGAAACATAAAGAGCATGTAAAAGAGAACTCCAAAGATTGCAAAACAGCCTTGGGCAGCAAACCTATTTCACAAAAAAACACCACCACTCTTCAGTCCACGAATCTTCACAATTCAACTTCCTGGAGTTCCAGGATAAGCATACAGATCATATAGGGATAACCAAAGACCTTCAAAAAGCCCCACTTGATTGGTATATGCCACAAATTGGTTTTTATTTATTTATTATTATTATGAATTTTTCTTTAGATTTGGAAAAACATTAAAGACTCACCATAACAATCTTTAAAAAATCACCGTTAATCTTCTAAAACCATGGTCTCTTATAAGCGAGTCTTTTCCCATCAAGCTGACCATCGTTCATATGGTGTTTTCATCAGTGGTATGGTCTGGTATGTCAATAGTGGTTCCCAAGTCTTCAACTTCTACTGGGAGCACTTCTTGCTCTGACACCGAGTAGAAACAGATGAGAGGGAAAAGGGGAAAAAGATAAGAGGAGGAATTAATGACAGAGGAGGAGGAGAGAGAAAGAAAGGAAGGATTAGGGCACAATCACTTGTGGTCTCTTTGACTAACATTTCTTGTTAGTAATAAAAAGGGAGACCAATATGGTACTCCACATGACTAACACATGTACATATGATTCTCTATACTCTCTACAATTTTTCGAACCTGACCAGGGGAATCAGATTTGTCTCCTACCAGGTTCTGGATAAATTTAAAGAATGTGAGGTATGAGATCTGGATCTGGTCAGATTTGGGTATCCCATCAGATCCAATTTTTAGCATGAATTTGGATTCCGGCTGGGATCAGGTCTAAAATCATGCACAATTTCAATTCTAGATTTGGACTTGGATAGAAATCGACATTAGAAACATGCTTTCTTGGATGGTAAATATGATTAAGGGTTCTTAAATAATAAGTATAATTGGATCAGGATAAAAAAAAAATTATGGTACTGATCAGTATGTATGTGTGTATGGAAAACGCATACATGGTACCAATACCACCACTAGTAGTGGTACCAGGCTATTATAGGGCCGACATGATGTGTGCATCAGATCCATCCCATCCATTGGTGCCATCCTTAGTTGTTAGGCTATGGGGCCAAAAATCAGACCGGACAGAAACACAGGTAGGCCACACCACAGGGGACACTTGGGATGGAATGCCCAACCAATAGAACTTCCCTAGAGTTGGTGGGGCTCATCGTGCTGTGCATATATCATCTAAGCCACTCATCAGATGCCCCACCAGGATGAAGGGACATGATCAAATCAGGCCATTCCAAAACTCAGGTGGGCCACACCACTTGAATTTAGAGGTTTTAGACATGCATGACACTGTTCCCTATGGTGTGTAACCCACCACAGTCTTGGAACAGCCTGATTTTTGGGCTCTATGATGTACACAAGGGGGATAACAAGATGGACAGAATAGAGCAGATGCACACCCTGTGGGCCCCACAATATCTTGGTACCACCACAAGTTGTAATGTACTGGTACCATGCCAGCTCACTCCTATGTGCGTGCATTCCCGTGTGCATGTGTGTAAGTAACCTTGATCCTGTGCCTCATGGATGCCTGAGTCAGGCACCCAAACTGACCCAATTTATCATCAAATCTGACTTTATTAATCAGCCCAAAATATGGACTGGGATTTTATTAAATTGGATCAAATACTTTAAGTATCCATGGATCCAGGTACCCATTGACATGCCTACTCACAAGTAAAACTGCAAATGTCAACCAGTCTTGTACCATCTAGACTGCCCTTTTGTGATTGAAGCAACATTGTGAGGATGGTGTTCTTCTATTTTTGTAGCGAATGTCAGCTTGAGGCTATGGCAATGTGAGCATCACTTCTGCTATGTTGAGCTGAATGGCAATCAAGGGATTCTAATGCATCCATGTATTTATCACAACAAGCTTCCACCTACGATTAGATTGGCTTGCCCCATAGGTGAAAAGATTTGATTGGTACCATCAGAGTATGGATCCTACATGTGTGCACTTGTTCACACGTGTACTGTTCAGCATACACATGTAAGCATTTTTTTTTTCGTAATTAGTTTCATTTTAGTATAAAACTTGCTTAGCAAACAAACAGTTGTGGTTTAAGTTTAGGAAAGTGTCGTGCAAGGGTATGGAAATCTACATGGTCCTATGTGGTTATCCTTTTAATGATGAAAAACTTCTTTTCATGTGGGTGATTCTCCCAAAAGTAGTGGCCTTGGTTCTATCCTTCCTAGTTGTGTGATGCTTTAGAAGACCATTTGAAGTTCATTCAACAGTCCTTTATTTTAATTTTGTTTTTGTTTGTTTGTTTGTTTGTTTTTTTTTTTTTTCTTCAATTCCTGCTATTCTGTGGAGTGTACTGGGAAGAATTAATGTAGAAGTTACTTCAAAAGCACGCATGTAAAATTCTCAGAGTCAAATTCCTTTTCAATTTGGGCTTAATTTTGACTCCATACTGTGTTTGATGAGTTGTGTACTAATCACTATAATTTTGGCCTGCTGGCCATCCACATGATGGTCCATCCCACCAGATAAATTGTCCTTATTACCTGTTTGCCAGATGTATGTTGGGGGTGACATTTCACGGAACTCCCATGAAGCAGGCATCATGATTTCACTATGTTGATGCTGTTTCTCGTGATGTGCATTATTTCTTTTTTAATTTTTCTCTATTTGAGTGCCTTCTTAATGAGAATATGGATCATTTGTTTGGCTGGACTTTATGCTTATTGAACAAGGGAAGCATCCAGTGCCTCCGGGGTTTAAGATTTTTACATACCATGTATGTCATATGTTTCGTATTTGTATGATGATCCAAGCAATCGATCCCATGCCTCCTTTGATTGGTCACTAACGAAAAAGCTTCTTTACTAGGACAATCATTACATTTTCTTGCCGCATGTGAGGCATATATATATATATTCCTCTGGTGTCCATATGTACTGCACTTATTTAACTGTTAGGATTGTCCTATTAGAACGATTTTTGGTCGATTGCCCATACACTATTGGACCTCCTGAATGAATGGTTTGGATCATGTCTGCATATGCCACATCACATGTATGATAGAGATATGGAGGCATGGTAACTCAAACTTCATGACACTGGTTAGCTTCCTAGTGTGTCAGTGACTGTCTGCATTTTATTTTATTTTTGCTTCCAATCTACATAGACAAACCCCCCCCCCCCCCCCCCGCCCGCCCCCCCAATCTATATAGACATTATCGTGCATGCTTGTTGCAGAAAGTGGCAAGGAGATTAGTTCTTGGAAAGGGTCATGACACTTGGGACGTTGGCAAAGAAGAAAGAAGGAAGCTAAATAAATTCAAGGAGTCAGCGTGGAAGTTTTTCTACTATCTTACAGCAGAGGCTTTTTCGGTGGCTGTTACATATAGTGAACCTTGGTTCACAAACACCAGATTCTTCTGGGTAGGACCTGGGGAACAGGTCTGGCCTGATCAAAAGATTAAGTATGGTTATCCTTTGATTTTTTTAGCCATCAGATTCTGATAGAATAAACCAGCAATCGTTTTTATCCACAATGTTTCTTTTCTGTATGCCAAAATCTCAATTGCATGAAGCCCTATGTAACTCAGACACCAAAGGCTCGTTTGGCAGCACGGAATGGGAGGGATTTGCGTTTTTGTTTTTTGGTTTTTTGGGTCTGGTAGCAAGTAATGGGAGGTTTTTGGATTTCAGAGGAATCAAAATCTCCCAAAAGAGCCCCTTTTGCATTCCCACTTCAAAACTGATCTGCAGAATTCACTTCATTCCACATGTTGCAAATTCCACGATTGCATAGGATTTGAAACCCATGCTGCCAAACGAGATCTAAATGCATGTTGGTGTCAGATGTTTCGACCCTTGGAAGCCCAGAACTCATACTAAAACAGTAATTGGTGATGTTAAATATATAGTATCACATGGTTACTTGCGTGAGATCTAGCCTGTTCATTAGGTGGGGTGGGTCCAGCATGTTGCTGATCTGGCTCAAGAATCAGGCTGGTTGCAATACACAACAAGTGGATGATTTGGCCAATTTGGTCAGGTGGCCATAATACATAACAAGTGGATGACTTGGCCAATGGTCCACATTCAGGGTCTATTGTCCCATCTGATGAGTGGACATTAGGCTGGGACATTGACATGTTGGGCCTGGCCCACACCTAATGGACAGCTTGGATGTCACAGGTGTGCGACATTGGCACCTTGGGATGTATGGGGCTTGGATATGCGTATTTGGAATTTTCAAGTCTCTTTTTACATAAATATTATTTTGCAACTGTAAAAGATAATAAAAAATGTTTGAGAAGATGAGAAAGCATGTAATGTTAACTATCCAGTACTTCGAAAAAATTTCTAATCATCCTGAAGTAAGAGAAACCCTAATATAATCCTAACTATCCAGTACTTCGAAAAAAATTCTAATCATCACCATTTATTTCCCTGAAATAGAAAAAATGACCAAAATACCCTTGAATGCCATCACAACCATGCAGGCTTTACGTAAATTAGTCATAACTCACACAAATGGGTTTAGAATTGCAAGATGTTGGGCTTATTTGAAAGCTAGCTTGACAGGCTGTCAAATGGGACCAATTTTGTGTTATTTGGACATCGTTTGATACCTGAAAAGACGCCCTCTAAAATAAGTGCATGAAATATTGTGGGAAACTTGTAGCGCAAGCTATCACTACTCTACTAACTAATTAAATAATAAAACTATGGCTTGTCGAATCACACAGTCCAATCAGACTGTTGATTTGTGTCAAGATATGGCATTTGACCATTGATCGAATCCAGATCTTCAATTAGGCTAATTTGGATGATTGGATGGTCTAAATCTTTGATCAGACAACTTGGGTGGGCTGGATGTTTCCTTTGATCAATTATGTATGCTCCCAGGCCTCTTTCACTTATCTTGATCCCAAGTCTCGGGCGTCAACTTCCAGTTCTTCTTAGAGGATTTATGGATTTTGATGGATGGATCATCAATCGTGGTTTCATTCACTACTTTTTGTTGGTTTTGGTCATCAGGGTGTATTTTTGTCCCTACTAGCCTCTGACATGTGCCTTTTGATAATCTTTGTGACAAGACAAGAGTGTCTATTACTACTTTGATATTCATCACATTGTCATGGATATGATCGTTGAGCGATTATGGTCGCCTCGACAATTGAGTCTTCCATCTTTTCATCATTTGATTTAGCAAAAATACCCAACATATCCTAATTAACATAAGCAAAAGATAATAAGAGAATAAGAGCTAGGTGGGCCTAGGTGGGTCATATCTACTTACGTTAACAAGATCCACAATCACTTATAGGTTTATCTGTTACATCTTGTTTTGTTTCACTTGATCCATCATCTGATCACTTTTTTTTTTCAATCCATTAATAAGGCTATTTGTGGATCTCTTGATCCATCCAATGGCAGATTCCTTATGACCATCCAGTGGAGGATCTGTTGAGGTCGACTAAGTGAATCCCTTTATGCCATTCCACTCTATCAAGTGCGATACATTTAGTTAGACAATAGGTCATTAAGTCTTTTCTCACTACCAGCATCCATGTTCTTTTGGGCCTTCCCCTTGCATTTTAAGAGCCTTCAACTTGTACCAACTCGCTCCTAACCAGTGCAGTTCTTGGTCTCCATTGCACACGGCTAAACCAACTTAGTCTACTTCCCCTCGTCTTATTACCTATTGGTGCCACTCCTAAGTTCCCTCGAATGAATTCATTTCTAATTCTATCCTTCCTCATCTTGCCATCCATCCATCTCAACATCCTCATTTCAACTACACATCCTATGGACACGTTGTTACTTAACTGCCCAACATTTTGTCCCAAAAGGCATGGTTGGCCTTATAACTGTCCTATAGAATTTCTATTTCAGTTTGAATAGTACACGACAATTACATATAACTCAAGAGGCATATCTCTATTTCTTCCACCTAGCTTGAACAATATGTGCAACATCCTTCTTAATCTCTCAACTCTCATGAATTATCGACCCATGGCATCGAAGTGGTCTTTTGGGGAAACTTCTGGGATGGTTTGGTCAATATAAGGCAAATCAACTACTTTGTATTCTTATGATCAAACCAGCTAACGGTGTTCGAAATATCGGTATCGCGTTATGTATCACACCCTTGGGATACGGATACGTATTGGTTATCGCATGGGATATATCGGTTGTATCGCGTAATGTATTGTTGTTGTTGAAAACATTGGGAAATTGGTCGAATTTTTCAATGAAACTTCAGTGATTGTTAAAAAAGACATCAATACACACTTATAAATCAAAACATTACGAAAAACAAGTGCACATAATAGGTTTTCTTTATATGGGTCCTAATCTATGCGTTGTCTAACTAAATTGATGCAAGTATATTCAAAGTTTATTCATCTAATTTATGAATGTAAGAAGACGTGTGGAAACACAAGAAATACATTCAAAAGAAAAAGAAGAATTACTTGGTCAAGTTACATGTTTGATTTTATGTTTGGACACAAGATTGCAACCGAATTGTGAGAACTTGGGAAATTTTGATTATTTTTTTTCAATTTTTTGCAACTTGGCCCATGTCCTCCAAATCTCGAAATTGAAGCTCCAAATCCATGATTTTTCATGCAAAACATGAAAAATCATGGCTTTGTAATAATCTAACATTGATTTACAAAAATAAAAAAAAAGGATCTAAAATCGAAAATGCTCACCAGATCAAACATGTGAGATATATATATCCAACTACTTGTGCGTTTCATATCGCACAGGGGGGATACAAGCAGTGTTCGAAATATCGATGCTATCGGCCGATATTATCGTTATCGGCCCCCAGCGAGACAACACTCGTCCGATAACCCCCGGAAGATACCAAAAATCCCAAAATTCAGATATCGCACGATATATCGTGAGATATTGCGCTATATATCGTCGATATCACCGATACAACCCACATCGTGCGATATTGCGGTATTTTTTCCTCTATTATTGTCGGAAATCGACAACCAGACTCACGGACACTCGGGGTTGTGGAGAATAAAAAAAAATTTGAATTAGAGAAAAAAAAGAGAGAGAGAAATTGGAGAGTACCTGTAGTTGTAGGCTGTGGCGGTGAACGGAGGTGGGCCATTCGACAAGTAAGCATCTGTATCCCTCTTTCTTCGATTTTTTCTGGCTATTTTCTTCAATTTCCCTATTTCTTCACTGATTGGAGTGTGCCTGTGCGGATTTCTCGGAGATTCGGCAAGAAATTAGGCCGGATTGAGGAAACGGAATGAGAAATCATCCTCCGGAATCCTCACTACGTGAAGGAGAGGGAAAATGAAGGAGATGGGCACGGGAGGGGTGAAAGGGGATCGGCTGTGTGGTGGTTTACTGAGCACGCTGTTATCGTACTCAGTAAACTTAGTTGGGCCCACTTTTAATGTATGTGGTCTATCCACGCCGTCCATTCGTTTTCCCATATAAATTAAGGGGTTGATCCCATAACTTAGAAATTTTAGTTGATCATACCACAGGAAACAGTGGTGATACTGATTTCCACCGTTGAAATCTTTCTGGGCCCTGCAGTGATGTTTATCGGTATCCAAACCGTTAATAAGATCATACAAACGTCGACGAAGGGAAAATACGAATTTAAGATTGATCCAATCATCCAAGACTTCTGTGGCCCTCAAGAAATTTTCAACGGTGGATGTTCAATTCAACTGTTTTATAAGGTGTGGCCCATTTAAACATTGTATATGGTTTATTTTTGGGCTGAAGCGTTGAAATTATCTGGTAAAATGGATGGATGGAGACGATAAAATACATAAATCATGGTGGACCTCACATGAGTTTACACAATACGCTAGGCGCAGTGAGTTACTCACTGCACAATCACAAAAGTAGTGTCACCAAGTTCTGTGGGTCCCACGGTAATGTGTGTGTCATATCCACACCGTTCATTAATTTTGAAATAATATTTTAAGGCATGACATAAACAATGATGTAGATCTAAATCTCAAGTGGACCACATTACAGGAAACAGTGTTGAATGAGCGTCGACCATTAAAAACATTCTGGGGGCCATTAAAGTTTTGGATCAAGCTGATTTTTGTTTGTTCTCTTCATCAAAGCCGTCCATCCCTTTTTCTCAGATTATTTTAAGCATGAAAACAAAAATGAGGCAGATTCAACGCTAAAATGGACCACACACTCTTGCATTTAATGCAACCAAGCTTATTATTTGGTATTTGGTGTGGTCCACTTGATCGTTGGATCTACCTCATTTTTGTGTTCAAGCCTTAAAATGATACGAGCAAAAGGGATTGATGGCTTGGATGTACAAATACTGCATGGTGGGCCCACCCATAGAACTGCCCGTTCGAGGCTCGAGATGGGCAGGGGTAGGACGCAATCCGCGTCCAGGTACGTGTCGTGCGAAGACGAGCACTGACGCTCCTTGAGCTCGAGTTGTACGAACAGTTCAAAGGAGATCAAAGTTACATGGGCCCCACAATGATGTATTTATTACATCTACACTGTTCATCTATTTTTAGAGATCATATTAGAGCATTATCCAACAAATGAATCATATCCAAAGATCAGCTGGACCACACCACAGATGGCAGCGGAGAATATGATTTTCACTGTTAAACAATTCATGGAGCCCACCGTTAAAGATTAGCTGGACCCACCACAGATGGCAACGGAGAATCTGTGACCCCAATAAGGGTTTCAATGGTAGACATTCAATTCACACTGTTGCCTTGGTGTGGTCCACCTGATTTTTTAATAAGCTTCATTTTTGGCTAAAGACTTAAAATTATATGGTGAAATGGATGAACGGGTTGGATAAAATGCATGAATGAAGGTGGCTCCATAGAATTTACTTAGTACACTTAGGGTATCTGGCATCTTTACATGTGGTACTATTGCATGCATGAACAACTGTACGTGTGGATGGTGCTCTATGGACCATTCCTTAAAATAATATGACAAAATGGATGAGTGTCATGGATATACAGCACATGCCCCAAGATGGGCCCTAACAAGTACTAATATAATATTATATGTGGAATCTCGACTTATCCATGTGGGTCTAGACCACAATTAGTCCCCATCATTAATATGTATATTTCTCAAATTTTACTTATTCAGTTCTTCTTTTGCTTTTCAATGAATTGGTTGTGTTTTCATACATTACTATGATATATTTATAAGTATCATGCATTCAATTTAAATATAATTGCGTTAGTTCAGTTAAACATCACATAGCTTAGGACCCTATACAAAGAAAATTTATTATGCGCATCTTTTTTTTTGAGATGTTATGATTTAAAAGTGTATATTAGGGGCCTTTTTAACAATCCCCAAAGTTTCATTAAAAAATTCAACCATTTCCTCAATGTTTCCCCATGTTTCCCAAAAAATGCAATAAATTATGCGATACAAACAATAAATCCCGTGCGATAACCGATACGTATCTGTATCCCAAGGGTGCGATACATCGTGCGATACCGATATTTCGAACACTGGATACAAGATAAATCGGCCGATATCATCGATACTTAAAACACTGCCATTTAAGTCTACTTGGTGCCACTCCCAAGTTCCCTTGAATGAATTCATTTCTAATTCTATCCTTCCTCATCCTTCCACCCATCCATCTCAACATCCTCATTTAAGCTACACATCCTATGGACATGTTGTTACTTAACTAGCCATCATTCTGTCCCAAAAAGCATGGCTGGCCTTATAACTATCTTATAGAATTTCCGTTTTAGTTTGAAGGGTACACGACAATCACATATAACTCGAGGGGCATATCTCTATTTCTTCTACCCAGCTTGAACTAAATGTGCAACATCCTTCTTAATCTCTCCACTCTCATGAATTATCAACCCATGGCATCAAATTGGTTTTTTGGGAAACTTTCTGGGATGGTTTGGTCATTATAAGGCAAATCAACTACTTTGTATCCATTGTGTATGCCTATGAAGCCAGAGTTGTAGAACTCCCAAATAGAAAGCAAATAATAAAGATCCTAATATGACTGGACTTTCTATAAGTGCTAAAGAGCAAAAATGCAAAGAGTATAAAGCATATAAAATAGAATCATGCGTAAAAAGGAAACTGCTTAGAAAGAAATATTGTCTCATGTCCTCATCAAGGCCTTTTCTAGTATGGAACGTGCATATGTGGTATGGGATGCGATTGCGTCAACCTCTCTCTCTCTCTCTCTCTTAATTTTCTTTGGTTATGGATGGAACTGGGACAAGTCAATCAGCACAACTTGCCCTGACACGGATTAAACTGGGCAGACTCGGTGCAACTCATCCGGATACAAGATGAGTCAGGGGTATTTGTTGTTGCCAAGGTACGGCAACCATGCCTTGGAAGCTCAAGTATTGTATGTATGAGATTAAACAATATGTTGTTTCTTGGGGAGCCCAATGCTTCATAATGCCATGTATAGCTAACCAATGGATTACAAGAGAGGGAGGGTGACTCGCTATCTGCCCCTCTGTGTGTCTTTCTTGTTGATCTTCTTCTAAAAAGTTTGTTGCCTTTCAAGAAAAATGACTTTCATTAGTCCTCCAATTGGTGGCCAAACCATCCAACTGGTATGATTTTTGGTTGTCGATCGTCCATGGTAGTACTGAACAGATGTTTCTTTGGTAGCTTGTTGCTCCTTTGTACCAAGGATAGCCAATGAGATGGTTGATAGTCTCGAGTTTGCCCCCACTTCACACAAGCCGCCCATCCCGAGTTTGCCCCCGCTTCACACAAGCCACCCCACTTGAGACCGGTGTGAAAATGCCCATGCATTAATCACCTTCGATAAGGAGTCTCGAACACGAGACATTTCGCTCTGATACCACTTTTGATGCAGGACAACTAACCACTTGCTCTAAAAGCTCAAACTGATAAAGTGTGGTGAATCAATCCCTTCATCTCATAGCCCAGGTCAGGCCCTCGACCAAACCCCCCTCATGGGCCCCACTTCACATTAGCCGCCCACCTTGAGTGTGCCACCGCTTCACACAGGCCACCCCACTCGAGCCCAGTGTAAAAATGCCCCTGCATTAAAAGGTAAGAGATCACTCACTGTTGATCCCTCTATGTATGTTTCTTGTTGTTCTTCTTCTTTTAATAAAACTAGGTTTCCTTTAAAAAAAGGAATTTATTTTGTGGTCGTTAGAAGTCCTCCAATTGGTGGCTAAAATCATCTCTCCAGTATGATTTTTGGTACCACCCACGCATGGTACAACTGAGCAAATGGCACAGGTCTAGATCTTATACACGGGGATTTAAATATTAGTATTAATGCTTGGGCATTTTCACACCGGGCTCAAGTGGGGTAGCCTGTGGGATGCGGGGACACACTCGGGGTAGGTGGCCCGTGTGAGACGGGCCCCACCCATGTGATTTAGGTGGCTAGTGTGAGGCGGTACCCATGTGATTTGGGGCCCATGAGGGGGGGTTCGGCCGGGGTCCTAACCCATGAGATATGGGGCCTGGGCTATGAGATAAAAGGATTGATTCGCCATACCCTAACAGTTCGAGTTTTTAGAGCAAGTGATTAATTGTCCTGCATCAAGTATCAATGCACGTATTGCACCCTTAGGATATGGTAACATATTGGTATTCCATGGGAAATATCACATGTATCAGGGAATGTATCGCTATTTGAGGGGAACATTGGGAAATGATGGAATTTTTCAATAAAACTTAAGAAACATTGAAAGAGACATGATTACACACTTAGAACTCAAAAAATCAAAAACAACAGGTATGCACAGCTAGTTTCCTTCGTATATGATCTTAAACTATGTGATGTCTGATGCAATTATATCGAAAATGAGGTCATATAATTCATAATATCATACAATACAAGTATAAAAACAGAATCCCTCAAATAAATTTAAAGAAAATGAATTTTTGAGGAGTTTTTTGCAATTTTTTTTCTTTGTATTTTCAGTTGGGGAATGTATTGTAATGTATCACCGATGCATATTGCAATGTATCAATGATACATCGGAATTTTATGAAGGGTTTTTGACAAAATATCACAATATATTGATATATCACGATATATTGGTGATACATTGTGATATTTTGTGCGATACAGGGGAATTTAATAACACCTCCCTCGTATATCATATTGGCCACATGCGATATCGATAGTATTGGCCAATTCTATCGATATTTAAATCACGGCTCATACATGTGTCAAGTGTATAGCTAAAAGTGTTTGATAAGTATCTTAGATGTAAGTGATCAGACCAGATCTTTTCAATCAGACAGAACTGTGCATATTAAAATTGTAGATGCGCATAAATAAATATTTGAAATATCAAAAAATGGAAGTAATATTGTCTGCATTTTGGCATGTGTGTGACACAGCTGTTGATGTGCATGTCCAACATGGCGGTATCAATGAAAAGACTGAATATGTCCTTGTTCCGTAGGTATGATGTCAGTTGGACTGTTTCCTGATGACCAGGTTGAAACTAAAGGTATTGTACATGTTCGCTGCTGGATTCTACACATATTCAATATTTGCCTTGATTTTTTGGGAGACAAGGCGGTCAGACTTCGGGGTATCCATGGGTCATCACGTAGCAACTGTCATTCTCATCCTGCTGTCTTACGTTTTCAGGTTTCTTTCCCAGCTTAACTACTTGAGCTTTCTTATATGTTCTCATTCACTTTTGGAGAAGTTTTATGTGCACTATCTCCCACCATCCAATGACAGTTGGTGGGAATCTCAATTTTCAAAATCCCATTTCAAGATACACATTGGATTCCCACAAAGAACATCCCCATGTATGTATTTGCAAAAGGGATTCCCGCCATTACTTGTATGGGGCTGGGTTATGCAAGCTTTGGCTCGTGGGAGACCCGTGTACAGAGAGCTGGTTCACACTGCGTGCACAGAGGTTATGCCCTATATATTTTATGAGTTACATTATTGCTTTATTCTTGATAGGAAATTATGCTACTGTTAAAAAGAAAAAAAATAAAATAAAAATTGTGCTGCTCGCATGCCAAATCCGATCCATATGCTGTTGATTCTATTACAACATATTTGTTTCCTCTTGCGTGATGTTATTGTGGTAGATCATCTTTCATCATAATAATCTCATAATGAAGATCCTTTTGTGATGCTTCAGTTACGTTCTTTGTTTCTACCCTTTTTTTTCTTCATTTTGGGAAATGGTTGCCTTTATTAAGAGCAAAAGGAGAAAACAACAAGAGACAAGTACTGTTAAAACAACAGTAACAACAACAAGAAGAAGAGACTAGTAGCGGTGGCGATGCAAATGGATGATGTGATCAGTTTGCCTCGGGAAAAAGGTCATTGTATTGGACGTGAGACACGGGAGAAAACAACAAGAGACTAGTACCTTTAAAACAACAGTAACAATGACAACAACAAGAGACTAGTAGTGGCAGCGATGCAAATGGACGATGTCATCAGTTTGCGTTAGGAAAAAGATCATTGTATTGAGATACATGAATTTAAGGAGAGTAGTAGAGAAGTGATCCTTAATTTAAGTCCCTCTCATTATCTCCTATTTTGTACTTGCATGGCTTTTTGGATTATTAATAAAATTCCATCATTCAGAAAAATTTCATAACTCTGTAAATATCTAGCCTGCTCATACACAAGGTCAATATGAGTGTATGTGTCTATCCACGATCTATTTGTCTATCTTGCTATGTAGGTAGTTAGAGCCCATTTGGGTGTACCCTCAAATCTCTATTAATTAGGCATTTTGATCTGACACAACATGCTTGATGTTTGTGCCAGACACGAAGTGGATCCACACTGGCAGCTTTCCTTTTTCCCTTTTCTTTTTTTCTTTTTGCCCCAAATAAATAATTAGATACTAACAAGGGTCCTGTTCTCATCGAATTTGTGATTTCATCAGGCCACATCATGTCTATGACTGCGTCCCTGGAAGCAGGAACACCCAAGTGGTTATATTTAACTAAGAAAAAAAACACATTTTAGTAAATCAACTTGGTGCTTTTCGTGTTTGCTGCTGAATGGTTGAATGGTATTCTTGGAATGGAGTAATTAAGCCTGAGGGCATTCCTAGTGACCGTAATGCTTCACACCAACATGCCTTTTTATCATGAGCTCTCTTGGCACGTCTTGGCATCTGATGCTAGTGGATATTTGAGGCTAAGCTATATGCTGATCACAGAGTCCAATCCCGGTATATAAAATCAGATTACTGCACTTTAAAGACTGGCAATGTGGACCGACCATATAAAACTATAAAATATTAAATATATTCAATTGCATTTTGTTATTGGCGGTGTGTGATTATTTGTTCCCCAATGCATAGGCAGCAGGACTACCCAAATTTCCTAACATTTTGTATCTGCCTCTTCATGCAGATTTGCTCGTGTTGGTTCTATTGTTTTGGCTCTTCATGATATGAGCGATGTCTTTCTGGAAATGGGGAAGATGTCAAAGTATGGTGGCTATGAAGCTTTTGCTAGCTTTTCATTTATTCTTTTTGTTGTCTCATGGATCATACTCCGCCTCACATATTTCCCGTTCTGGGTCCTTCATAGTACAAGGTGAGCATAAGTTGTTTCATCTAGGTTTTTGTTAATTGGCTGCCACTATTACTAAGCATTCTCTGTTTTCCCACATCTCTGCTTTCATGCACCATAAATCTTATGAAGACAGAAAAGATAAAAACTGCAGAGGCATGTGTGGTTGTTGTTTAAATCCAGCATGCAAGGTTCCTGATCTTTTATGCAAGGGTAGTTTTGTCAAATTTTTCTTGTTTAGGTAGCCAGAGTAAACCCATTACCTCAACTGGCATGGACACGGTTTAAAATTCATAGACTTGACTCAAAAGTCAATCATGCCAATTTGACACAAAGACTTGGTAAGTTCTTGGTTAAGTCTCGAATGTCAAGACTTGAGAAACATGAGAACTTAGGAAAATTAGTAAAAAGTACAAAACAGAGAAAAATTTGGAAACACTTTCAAGTAAAAGAAAAATAAAAGGTTTATCATTTCCAAAGAAACCCTTCTTAAGTTTACAAGTAAACTTTTAAAGAAAAAACAAAAAAAAAAAAAAAAAACAAAAACAAAAGACAAGACTGGGTCAAACTGTTTGCAAGTTGAGTCGGCCATGTTGAGATGATATCTTCATTAGAGTCTAGGTGAAATTAAGTTTTTGATTGAACCGACTTGAAATCTGATTGAGTTGTGTTTCTTCATGTTTTACTGGCCGGCTTATTGGCTAGCTTGCTGTGGATGCTGGGGTTGCAATTTGATGCTGGGTGCGGTTTGGCTCAAATCACCATAACTGGGAGTCGAGTTGATGCGTGTAGAACTAGAAGTCTAGAACTACATGCAATGGAATGAATCTAATTCCAATGTCACTGATTTAACCTGAGATAGGAGTAAGGGGTTTGGTTACAAGAGGAGAATGGGTTAGGACGTTAGGCACCTCTTCTCCGTTCACAGTCTCCACACCAAGAAATATGAACTAAGGAGAGAGAATTCAACAAATTTCAATGCATTTAACAGAAATCAAATACAATTAATGATACAACTAGTAAATATAGGAGAAGTAATAAGAAAATGGCAGCTCTCTAATATCTTCTCGGGCTTGATCTCCTTCTGCGATCAGCAGTTCAGCTCCTATTGCCAGAGTTTGGCTTGTGGACATAGAGAACATAAGCCGGGACAATCCTTTTTGAGTTTCCCTCCAATACATTCAAACTCCAGGTTCTTTTCTTCTCCATACTCCTTGTTTTCTTCTTCTCTAATGCTCTTTTCTCTCCACTTTGGTAGGTTCTCCGCATATGAGTTTTGAGATCCAAAGGCCTTCTCCTTGTAGAATTCTCCTCCTTTTATAGAGTTCTTGAGTGGCATTCCTGCAAGATGAGAGGAGATGAGAGGCATTTAAAAGGTTATTGTCAAAATTGGGAGGTTTATTCTCACCCATTAGATACAATGAGAAGATGGTCTTTACCTCTTTTGGATAAGAACGAGTAGTTAGAAATGAATCTCTCAAGAAGTTGCCTAATTGGGCATTTTTGGAATTTCCTTAGTTCAGGCATTTTGTAGAGAGATTCTTTTAATAAAACTTCAAGGATTGTTAAAAAAGACATCAATACACACTTAAAAATCAAAACATCACAAAAAAAAATCAACAACTGCTCTTGATAGGTTTCTTTTGTATGGGGTCCTACTCTTTGTGTTGTCTGATTGAACTGATGCAAGTATATAAAAAGTCTATTTATAAAATTTATAAATGTAAAAAGGCGTGTATGGAAACACTAGCAATGCATTCCAAAGCAAAACAAAAATTAGGAAACTAGAAATATACCATGAATAATGTGTCTAGCTATGGCTCAGACCTACATAGAGTTGCACGGTGGCTCGAAATCGTCAACTCCATCTCGACATGCTAGGCATAGTACTGCTACTCCACAAACCAAGAATATTATGCCCAGGTTATAATAGAATGATACCAATGAAGATACCCTCTAACATAACGCTAGTACTCATCCTCTCTGATTTGAGAAAAAATGATTTTTTTTAATTATTTTTTTTTAATTTCCCCAATTTTCCACAAATCAGATCTTCCCCCGAATCCCAAAATTAGAGTGTATGTGATGAAAATTTCATCAAACACTCCTAAATACTTTGAAATGGGGGATAATTGACCGTTGATTGAAGTAGAATTTTGAAAAAAAAAAATATTTTTTAAACATTTTTTAACATTTTTAATTAAAAATATTTTTTTTCAAAAAAAAATCGCAAATTACAAAGAATTACTAGATTAGGCTACATACCTATTTGATTTTGTGTTTGACACAAAGATTGCAATTGATTTGCGAGAATTTGGAAAATATTGATTTTTTCCAATTTTTCGTAACTCGGTCCATCTCCCCTAAATCTCGAAAGTGAAGCTCCAAATCCATGATTTTTCATGCAAAACATGAAGAATCATGAATTTAACCATTTGACACTGATTTAATATGATTACTTAAAAATAAAAATAAAAAAAGAAGAAGAAGAAGAAGAAGAAGAAGAAAAAGAGAGAGAGAGAGAGAGAAGAAAAGAGAGAGAAAATTGAAAATGCTCACCTGATCAAATAGATGGGATATATCGGCACTACCTGTGTGTTTTGTATTTTAGGGGTGGGATACAAGATATATTTTGGGATATATCGGCCGATATCGTCAATACTGAAAACACTGACCAATACCACTTTCTTTCTCTATTACTTTTCACCAAAGCCCAATTTCTCGACAAGTCATCCATTGTCGCAGCAGGATAGATTAGAAATCTCCAACTAGGGCACTAAAACATGAGAGAACAAATCATGCTGATTCAATTGGAGACCTTGACGTCACAGGTCGACACTAGAAGATGGGAAGGCATTTAGCACATCCCCTCTAGTGCAAGTGGTGTCAAAAGGCCTTCATGATGGTGAATAGAGGCAAAACCGATGGGAGACCTAGATGTCACTTGTCAGCACTGGACAATGGGGAGGCATTCAGTACAGCCCCTAGATCTCCCAGTGCAGAGAAGTGCCGAAAGGCCTTTACGATGGAAAGCAGTTGCAGTCATCACAAACTCGTTAGAAACAGTCTCCAGTATCTCCAATGATCACACTAGTCAAGTATACTTGATTTCTCGATCACAAAAACGAATCATTGGGAAGAATCATTGAAATCTTATCTGCCTGTCTCCCATCCCATTTTTTAACCACTTCAACAAAACTTTGATTATGTTTATATCAAATCATTGACTATGTCGTTCATCCCAGTCCATATTGGCGATCATCACCCGTTTGATTTATTCTTTTAGTTGCATGCATTCATGCTTGATTCAATAATTCAGGCCTGCTAGAATCCTTACACGGTATCAAACTAGTGTGCTACTGAAGGATTTTTGTTTCCAATTGGTAGTTTGATGATGTGAAATGTGAAATTTACATCAGTGCCCATATGAAATTTCTGAATTTTGATTTCCGTGCCCCTTACAAAAATCAATAAAAGGTGTTGTTGTTGTTATTACTACTACTATTATTATTATCATTGTTGTTGTTGTTATTACTATTCATCATCATCGAAATTCAGATTATAGAATGGAACAAGGAAACCTCATGTTTATTGAGGAGGAACAGGAATATATCCTCTAAGAATTGACTATCACAGTGCAAGCGAGAACTGAAGAATATAGCTCGAGGAAAAAAGAGAGAAGGGCAACTTAGACGTTAAAGGATAGAGTTGGCCTTGTCTTGCATGTTGGGTTTTATTACTCATCAATTGAGAAGGCAGCACGAGCCCGGATGCATTAGTGTATTTCAAAATGGAAGACAACCAAGTTCCAGGCTGAACAACTTTGAGAAGGACCCAATCGGCAACAATTTCAAGTGAACAGATAGCCAACAACCCTTTTTACAAGCATTTTTCCCTTGAAAAAATATTACAATTTCAAGGGTAAACTAGAATTCTTAAGGCATAGAAAAGGGTTGTAGCGTATAATCAGCTCCATGTGATCAGTCATCCAATTTCAAATACCATTAGAGGAGACAAAATTAACACAAAAAAATACTGACAGGATTATGTGAGCTCAATAAAGCATTCTGAGATAACTTCTTCTTTGTAAAATTGAAAAGTTAGGAATGATCCTTTCCTAGTTGTCAATGCTTCACTCTCTGCCAAGGTTTCTCAGATCACTCAAAGTGATGGTAAAATAATTGAACTCTTGAGCATTATATAAATGATCATCACAAAATTCATGATAGAAAAACTTGCTTGAACCGTTCTCTGGAAATGATCTTTGTGAGAGACAGATGTTGATTGGATAGCTATAAAATATTTTGGAAAGGACATTCACGTGGGAGAGGTCTCTCTACATAGCCCTACTAGACTGAAGGATGCACTTAGAATTCCTCCCAAATAGGAGCCGGGCAGTTTGCTTTCTCAGCCCTAACGTGTGTACCTTTTACCTTTGGGATGCCAAATTGGTGGACCATCATTTCATTCATTGCCCATTTGCTAGGGCTGTTTGGGGTAACTTCTTTGATTTTTTCCATTGTCAATGGATGATGTCAGAGTCGATAGGGCCTTTTCTCTTGGCATATCATGGGGGCAGTGTTGGCTCCAATGGGATAATCCTATGGCTTCTTGCACTCCTTGTGGGGTTGTGGTCTATTTGGAATGCATGCAATAACTGATGCTTCTGAAATCAATCCTGTGACCTGGTGGGTGTGTTTTGGAAGGCAAAGTTGGAAGTGGCGTTTTGGGCGTCTGCACTTTAGCCTTTTGCAGATTGTAATTTTGTTTGTGTTGAATCCTTCTGGGCTGTTGCTTTGTAATTCGCTGAGCGTTGATTCCTCGTCTTTGCCCTTTTCTTAATAAAATTATCATTACCTTTAAAAAAAAGTGTGATTTTTGTCGAGTTAATGTTTCAATTGTTTTGAGTACTGGAAACAAATTAAACTATTATTCTAGGGTTGAAAAGCCAAGATCTAATACTCAGCCATTCAATTTTTCATTTTCCTTACCATTGCAAACACTATGGTAAGTTCAAAACTAAGTTATCCCACACTCAACTAAATGTCGATTTGGGGTGTACTTCCAAACACTACCTACATACATGTACTTGCATGATTTGGAAAAAAAAAGAAAGAAAGAAAGAAAGAAGAATTATACCTGTTCTGTGATTGGTCCGTCTAGTTGGTGGGACTCACACTCTTGAGTATGCATGTTTTTCTACTAAGGTTGATCGGCTAAGTGAGTAAATCACAGGCCGTGCCTGACTATACAATTTTGCGTATCGATTATATGAGATCTTCCTACCCTCTGGCCTGAACTTGGAGAACAAAATTGATGAACAGAAAATGAAATTTCTTATTGTGCTTTTATGAAGTATCCAAAAATAAGTTATGAATAAATTGCCCTGATTCAAAAGATGATGTACATATCTGCATCGAAGTGATTAAACATTTGTTAGCATTTAGATATTAAAAAGAGATGCTCCAATGCTGTCAGAGCATTATAAGTTATAGTGCTCCTAGTGGCATTTCGACACTATAGACAGTCCAATCCATTGACTAGACTGTTCATTAGGTAACACACATTTCATGGGCTACCATGCGAACATCACACCGTTTAAACAATATTCCATTTGATCAATGGCCTTTAATGTGGATGGTCAAGACCATTTCCACAAAAATAGGTCCATAACAATTTGATCCATCTATTTATTGGGACCCTTCATGATTGCTTATGATTCTAAAGAATCACTTTTGTTAGGCAATTGTAAACATCCCATCCATGGCTTAGAAAAAGGATGGCTACAGAAGATACAGTCAAATCAAGGATTGATTAGATCATCCAATCAGCGTGATCTTTTAATTGTAGTCTATGAAATGTGTTTTTGACTTAATGAACAGTTCAGATTGATTGATTGATTGGACTGTCCAAGTGAACCCATGCAACTAGGAGCATTAAAATTTATAGTGCTCTGAGAAAATTTGAGCGTCTCTTAATCATTTTTCCTCTTTTTTTGTGGGAAGTTCTTACAGAAACAAGGTCTTGAACTCGTGGGGTTTTCTCTATAATTCCATTGTCTTGCAGTTATGAGGTTCTTTTGACATTGGACAAGGATAAGCACAAGGTCGAGGGACCCATATACTATTATATGTTCAATACTCTCCTTTTCTGCTTGCTTGTTCTTCATATTTATTGGTGGGTTTTAATCTACCGGATGCTCATTAAACAAATAAAGGCAAAAGGCCAGCTTGGAGATGATGTCCGATCTGGTATGTTCTTCCTTCTGATGATTTTTTGAAGCATTTGCATGAACGCATGGGCACACACTCGAGCATGAACACAAGAAAGTATAACAATCTGCTAATTTTGATAAGAGGACACGTATTTGGTGCATGTGAAATGGTGCTCCTTATTTTCAGCTCCTGTAAAAATTGTACTTACAGAAAAAGTCCCTGATCCTGACATTTCATTTTGTGGATCCTGCCACGGATCCCATGATAGAAAAATCTTGCCAAGTGGGTGATCTTAACCGTCCGATCATTGACTCAGAAATGGACGGTAGAAGACAGTTTAGCAAAGTTCAGCATTGGATGGGAAAAGGTCCACCAATTGGATGAGTAGGATCTACCCATCTGTGCAATTTGAAGTAGTCCAACTGCAGGACGCACCCGGTGGACAGTTTCAGAACATGGACCACCATTCCACATCTCCAATTTAAGTCCCACACGCCGGAAAGGGAAAGAGGTGCATGGCGTTGAAATCATGTTTCCCCTTCTCCCTTTTTTTATACACGTCACGCACAATTACCAAAAATTCCCATTCCATAGAAATCACTAACATTTCCAAGATTTTGAAATATAACCAGATTTTGGAATATACATGTCAATGCAGTGACTGCATTGCTCTTTCTTGGCCATTGCTAGATTAAGATCTTCATCGAGTGATCAAGACAATTCTGTTGGCAAACCAAAGTAACTGAGCCTGCATGTTGGTCACTTAACTGAAATGCTTACAAGATTTTTCTATCATCGACTTTAGTTTCACTAGGGAAAAAGTGAAAATGATAAATGAAGTCAGGTCATTATTTATTTAGGGTGCGCTGGTTGTACCAAATACCATGAAATTTCGTAATATTTCATGATTAATCAGTCTAATTTGGTACAAAATATCATGATATTTGGTGCGACCAAATGCACCTTATTTATTTATTGAAATGTAACTGAATTTATTTAATGCTTTATTGATTAGTGCAATGGAAACCATGGAACCTGATTAATCATTTCAGAAAATTGTGAATATAAAATCAGTTGGAGTCAATGTTTATTAATGGAAGCGAGAAAATGGAGGGTTGCTAATTCCAACTGTGTACCCTATCGTCATACATGTTGCCAGAAGTTTCTACTTGACTAAGTGTGCCAGATCTAAGCCGTCCATCAGGTAGGCCCCACAGTGCCAACACCCTGGCACAAGCAAGCACAGTCAATCAGGTGGTGAAGAAGCATATGAAACAAATGGACGGCTAAAAAGACGGCCAAATTTTATTTATCTATCCATTTGTTTCGTACACTGGACCATCTCATTAAGTGGATGGGCTCGTTTGTTGGGACAGGACATCTATACAGACAGAACCATTTAAGCTTCGCACACCTAACATAACATTGCTAACATAATCACAAGAATGACGACCTTTACAAATTTATTTATTTTTTTTCTTGCATGTTGCAATCTTGAATCATTTCGGTTTCTTGTGTAGATTCTGAAGATGAAGGAGAACATGAGGACTAAACCATGAGCATGATTAGCAATATCCACACATGAAGGCAAGGATCTCCATCAATTTTGTTTGTGTTCCTTCTTCATCAGATCCAATACAGATACCAGTTATTGAAGAAATGTCCATGTGTTCTGTTCTTCTTGCAGATAAATCTCTCAAACAAGGTTCCATATCAAGATCTTGCGTGCTCCCATTTCGACATGTGAGATCTAGTCAAGTGAAAAACACATGTAATACGAAAACCATCACTGTAGATGGGGCTTGTACACTAACTTTAGAAACAGTGGATAGTCAACTAATTGATAGTTTGATTCAGTCTAGTTTTCAGACATTATAATTTCCCACCTTTATAGCTTCTCACTCCCACATCACTGAATAATGAGTAGAGGTTTGCGAACCCCACACGCACATGTGCCAACGCTGACTAGTGGGTGGGTTGTGAGTGGTGCATTAGGTGGCCCCCACTTTGAAGATGACCATACACACAAAATTGGGATGGTCCTCGCATTGGGTGGGCAACCCCTTCAGAGAATGGAAGCTCTGAAAAGCTTGCCAAGGGACTGCATTCAGTATGCATGTAGCCTGCCGACCAGCTTCATTTTCGTGCGTCCATCATCATGGTGTGGCCCACCTTATGCACCAACCAGATGCCTCAAGCCAGTTTAGAACATGTAGGGAGGATTGCATCGCAATCCTCCAATAATTATCTGAAAAGTGGAAATTTGCAAGGAAGAAATTCATCTTGCTGTTGCTTGAACTCTTTGGCCATTCTATGTTTGTCAGAAGAGTTCCGTGGGAGACGGTGCTTCTCTTGCCCGTCGATTGCCTACCATGGATGCCTCACACAGCTGCATTTGCGAGGAAACTTTGGAAAAAACATGGAGAAAACGATTATAGATAATGAAACTCCGAAAGTCAGAGGTGAGAAAATTGGTGATTTAGGTGTTCTTTCCTGATTTGGAGTCTCCTCTTTATGGTAGTAGATAGCTAGTTTATTTATTTATTTATTTATTTATTAAGAGTAAATTATCCAGTGTACAGCAGGATTTCCAGTAAATCATGATCAAACAGGCACGGCTTCAGTGGATCGACCAAGGTGGGTGGATCCCTGTGGGGCCCACTGTGATGTATTTTCCTTATATCCATGCTGCCCATCTGTTTCGAAAGCTCATTTTAGGCCGTGATCTCGAAAAATGAAGCAGATCCCAATCTCAGGTGGACCACACCACAGGAAACAGTGGTGATTAACCATTAAAAACTTTGTGGGCCTTGTGTGGTCCCTTCATCCAGGTCTTTGTGACCTTATCAACAGGTTGGATGGAAAATAAACATTCCGGCCCCGAAGAAGTTTTTAATGGTGGTTATTCAAACAGCACTGTTTCCTGTGGTGTGGTCCATCTGAGGTTTGGATCTGCTTCATTTTTTTGGATCAACTCTAAAATGAGCTTTTAAAATGAATGGATGGCGTGGATGTAAGGCACATACATCACGGTGGGCCCCACAGTCCCTCGGTCAATCCGGGGATCCACCTAAGCCATGCCCTGATCAAACGGTGTGGTCCACTTCCCGAATGGCCGTTGTGCTCCAATCACTGTACCAGGCAGTGGACCCCATCATCTGATTCTATCATATAATGGATGCTGATTGTTTTGGCAGAAAGGGAGGTTAATGAAGTTAGCAATGGATAATATACACCTTTTTGAAATGGGCCCCACTCCAAACTGGGGGATACTTCAATCATTCAACAAGCAAAATTCCGTGCTGAGGTCAAAGAGACATTCACAAAGTAATAAGAAGATTGAAGGATGTTGAAACACCTTAAAAGTAAAAATATAAAAGCAGTTCAATCCAAATACAAAAGGGAGAGAAGGGAATCCCATACAAATTGGAACATGAAAAAGTGTTAGATGGTGGGCCATGGGCTCCCTTTGAAGTCTATCATGACCTGTCATTCATGAATTTTTTTAATTGTTTTTTTCAAAAAGCTGTCCTGCTATACATGATTCTCCTACCTACTCTTAAAAGGTAAATTTGGACCTATAATGCGGGGCCATTTTCACACCGGGCTTGAGTGGAGTAGCCTGTGAGATGCACGTGCGCACTCAGGGTGGGCAATCCATGTGAGGCGGGTGACTTGTGTAAAGCGGAATCCATGTGAAGTGGGGCCCACGAGGGGGATTTGGCCGAGATCTTATTCATGTGAGGCGGGTGACTTGTGTGAAGTAGAACTCATGTGAAGTGGGGCCCACAAGGGGGATTTGGCCAAGATCTTAATCCATGGGATGTGGGGCCTGGGCTTATGAGATAGAGATTAATTCAACATTATCAATTTGAGCTTTTAGAGCAAGTGTTTAATTACCCTGCATCAAAATGATTTTAAAGTGTTGTTTGTTTTGTCTGGACATTCTAAGTATTACCCATGCAAGGAAACTAAAGCATAATGGGAATCTACTATGTGTTGTTACCTTTCCTTACCCACTCTGGATTTTGGTGGCTACTAGCCTCTCATGCAACACAGGAAATCATCAAAGGGTCCACCCCACCAGAGCATGACAGCTGAGTGTTCAACAACAGTGAGATGGCCTTTGGTCGTTGTTGAACCCCAACAGACTTTTGAATCGATTTGGATGAAGATACCATTACTTTATGTCCAAAAATGCAACTTTGCATGTGGTATTGTTTTAGAAGGTAACGAAGAAAAAGTAGGCTTTAGGCATTATTATATATGATCATGTTCAATTAAAATAAAGGTGTTTCTGTTATTTATTCTGATTGTTTCATGATTTGATTGGCTTGTGCATCCAAACGCAGTGTTGAAGTTGAATTCTATCAGGAGCTATCTAATTTTACTGAAAACTCTGATTAAGATCAAATGCTCAAGTGACAGAATGGTGTTTCCATTGCTTAAACTGAATGTTTTGCTATTTAATTGGCTTGTGCATCCAAATGCAGCTTTAGGATTGAACTCTAGTAGAGGCTGTTTTACTAAAAACTGTCATTGAGATCCAATGCTCGATCAAAAGAAAGGTGTTTTTAATGTTTAAACTATTGAATTACCCTTATGGGTGGGCCCGCAGGATCCGACGATATCTACATGATTTTGAAATCTTCACACAGACCTAAAGATGGAAGCTCGACATCGAGTAGTTTATCTGATCACCCTTTCGATTCTACAGTTAAGATGCTCATGGATCATGATTGATGTTTTTATTGTCTAGAGGCAGGCTTAATGGACAATGAGTATTTTTCTCTTCCTAGTTTCTCTTTAAGAAACTCTCTTGATTGAAATGCATTTGACGAGGGAATGCATCAGCCAGGATATGAGAGGAGTTCAGATGAAGCAGGGTTTATCCCCTTCACATCCTGTGTTTCTCCCATATTCCAATCCTTTTTATATTTAAATTTAAATTTTCAAGAGAAAATTAAAAGAGGGATATTGGAGTGAAAATTGTGTATGACCCATACACTAATAGTTGCCCAATAGTGGGCCCTATGGGTTTATATCTAACATCTCGCAATCAATTATGTTGTCGGATGGGTACAATATTGGTTGTCCATCTAACTTGTATTATAATAACCAAGAAAAAAACCACAATCATAAGAATCAGAGACATGAGATCAACTATAATACCATTGTTTCGTAATAAGTATTAAAGTATTAAGTGATCACCTTACAAGTACTCAGCAACCCAAGCATTGCAATGTATGTTGTAGTCCAAATGAACATATGAGATGGATTTGACTCTTGATTTGAAATACTCGCCCAATATATGTACTTATCCAACTTACCGAATTTATTTAGAAAACTCAGTTTATCGCAAACATTAATTTCAATCATTTTTAATATAATATTATAATACACATAATTTTAAAAAATATATTATTTAAAAATTTATATGGAAAAAAATCAATACTGTCAACAAATAAATTTTTAAGCGTGTATTAATAGTTTTAAATACTTGCTATAGTTTTTTTTGAGATCTTTTTTATATAAATGTGTAATTTAGAATTGATTAGGTTGTTTTTTTAGCATAACTAACTCTAGTCAATGTAAAGACCTTTGTCATTGTACACTAAAATAACAATACCCAATCTCATTTTCTTACACACAACGAATGTAGCTGAGTACACAAAAAGTCACATATGGCATTGGTAACTTGCATGATGCAATAATAAGATTGAATCAATACAATCTATAGGTAATTGGCCCTTGTATGTGTCTACAAGTTGTGTCATAAAATAGACCATAGTAGACATATGTCGGGTTTATAATACGTAGGTCATTACACATGACGTATAATTATATATGCTCACAACTTTGATTTTTATCAAGCCATAACATTAATTGTATAGAAGAACAATTAAGCGATTATGTTATTTTGACTTTGATTTGTATTATCTTTAGTCACTTACGAGCAAAGGCAGATATAATGTCTCGTCAGTTATATCATCATTATCTATTCTTCATAATAGAAGGCAACTTATACCTTAATGTATGAATATCACCCCACTTGTATATTCAGAGTTGGTTAACTCATGTGAGTGGGTAACCGTTTTGCAAACAATAGTAGAGATCTCTTAGGATCTCAAAGTAAATATTAATTATCTATACACCTAATCAATATTAATTCTCAATACTAAACAAAATGAATATTTATTTATTAATTAGATACATAAGTATATCATATGGGTATACAACTCCATCATTTAAGCTATTTCAATCTCATTTGCCTAATGTGACCTGCAATAGTTCTTTAACTATAAATTTCGTTATGAGGTCTATCAACATCTCTTTAGTGGGAATGTAGGTAAGGATGACCTTTTTTATCTCTCACTTAATTACAAATGTAATGATATTTTATCTCAATATGCTTAGACTTCTAGTGGTGTTTAGGGTCCTTCGCCAAATCAATGGTAGACGTTGTCTATCCTCTATGATACAGGCTCATAAATACCTAGTACAACACGTAGACCTTGTAAAAATATTGGGACTCAGACACACTATTGAACAACAGTATAACAAGCAATATACTCCTCGGCTTCTATGGATGAAAGAGTTGTAGATATTTGTTTCTTGCTCGATCTAATCATGAGATATCACCTACTCTGAGTAAGATTATATAGCCTAAAGTTGACTTTCCCTTATCGAGATCATTATCCCAGTTGGTATATGAAATTCCTTAAAGCTAGATATTCATGCCTTTATATTATAACATCGGGTCCTTGGTCACGTTTGACAACTTGTTAATGAGACTATGCCAAATTACTCTAATAATTGCTAATTATATCAACTATATAACTATTATCCAACCTTGTACATAGCATGACATACATTAAGTTATCTACTACACATTCGCATAATGATATAGAGTGGGTCGCGGACAGTTTCATGGCCACGATGGATCAAAAAAGGTCTGGTTGACGACGGAAGTGATCCGGACTGTCATACCTTAAATCAAGCGTATTTCACAATCTGGAATGAGTTATCGAGCGTCAAAATATATGATTTTGGGGTAGAACGAGCTACTTTAGCCACCCAACCCCGCTATGTCGGGTTACGCAAGACGGATTTGCGAAATACCACTAGATCGACGGTCGTTTTCCTATTTTAATTTTGTTTTTACTATAAATAGTAAGTTTTAGTTTGATTATAACTCTGCATCTGTTGGGCTTTAGGAGTTATGCCCTACACGAGAAGTGCTTAGAATAATTAGGAGAACGACTTGGTAAGGCTAAATAGGACACTTATTATTGTTGGTCGAAAACCTCGTACACTAGTAGACATCACAACTGTCTATAAATAGTAAACTATTTAAGTTGCGAATTCTAGGAGTTTTAATTGTAGTTTGATTCTGATTTCTCTCTCATTGCTTAGTATCCCTATTTAAAGGGTTGTGAACTTGTTTATTTCATTCATCAATCAATTACGAATTTTATAGAATTTATTTTTATTTTGTTTGCTTTCTTTCTCGTGAATTCGAGAAGTCTCTGTGAGGAGTCTAGAGAAGTTTCGTAGATTCAAAACAATTATCCCCCTGAGGAAGACGGTGCTCGACCTCACATCCTTCCCTGCGTCACATAAGGTCGCAAGATAGACAATTTCTCAGCATCAATCTAAGAACATTGACTTATTCTCTAGCTTGATAGTTTTTCTCATGTAAGTTTCAATAGCTTTTGAATTTTTTTTATCATAAACAGCTCTCAGATTTTTTGTATGTAGGTAATTTAATTTAAGCCTAAAAACTTCTTAGAACGGTTCCTGATGATTTTTACTCGAGAATAAAGTTAGCTTCATTAATATTTTTCATCTCAAAATTTGAGAAAAATCAATCTTTAGTCGTTATCAACAATCGCATATCATTATTAACTAGCAGGATATCATCTACATAAAAAGATAGTATAAAAAGATCTTTTAAACCACTTCACATATATACAATGATCTTCTTGAATCATTGTGAACTCGAAGGTGGTAATAGCTAAGTGGAACCTCATGTACTACCTGCCTTGAAGATTGCTTCCGCCCATAGATAGATTTCAATAATTTATAATTAAAAAAAAAATCAGATTATTTTTATCCATATATCCCACAAACTCTTACATATATATTTCTTCATCTAAATCGCCATTTAAGAATAAGGTCTTTACATTCATCTGAACAGCTCTAAGTCTAGACTTACAATAATGAACAAGATCATGTGAATCAAGAAAAATTTGTAACAGGATCATGTGGACGAGAAGAACTTTTGTAACGAGTGAAAAAGTATCATCGTAATCAATTGCTTCAATCCAAGTGAAAGCTTTAGCAACTATTTGTGCTTTGTACTTGTCTATTATACCATCTACCTTTGCTTTATTTTAAGCACCTATGTATTCTTTATTGCTTCATGGTTGGGTAGTAAATTTACAAATTTTTATATTTTATTTTTCTTCATGAATGCGATTTAATCATCCATGGCAACTACCGTTGGAGATAACAATGCATCCTGATAAGAATTAGGTTCATCATCGCCAATTGCAATGAAAAAGATGTATCTTTGGGAAGCCTGCTAAGATGTATTTCTACTGTTATTGCGAATTATAAGAGCATCACTATTATGAGAGTCGAAGATCCAACTCTCCTGAGATACTGATCAGGCGGAAATATTGTATATTTAACCCTATTTATACATGTTTTCCCTTACATTCAAGTGTTTAACTGGACTTAATTAGATATGTTTCTAACATACAAATTGATTTCAGAGTTAAAGAAAATTTGAGTTTAAAAAAAGAAATTAAGGTTTGAAAGAATATAATTGAATATTTGAATATTTGAGAATTGAGATTGAAGATATGAAGACTTAAAAAGCCAACGAAGAGAAGTACCAAAGTGAGGAAAGCAATAGAAGATCAAAGTATAAAGAATATAAGAAATTTAGCAGTCATCATTTGATCGACCATAGCCTTCGATCGACCGAAATTGATCAACGAATGCATCAAACTTTGTTGAATTTATGTCGGAATTCACTGGATACTTTTTGCATAGTTCAATCGAATATTTCATGATTTATTTGAAAAGTTTACTAGACATATTTTGTTAACTTCGATCGATCGACAGATCAGATCAATATATTGGCACAACATCCGATTTTCAAAATCAGTTGTTGGACGTTATTGAGATCCATCGATCAAGCATCGATCAACGATGAAAGTAACTGCGTAAATTCGAGAAGATTCTAAGGCGATGGAAAAGTTTGGTTTCCAAACTTATAAATAGGAGTCTCTAAAATGTCCATAAGCATCATTCTAGGGTTTAGAAGAGAGAGATAGTGAAGATGAAGCTATTTCAGTGTTGTTCTTTTGTCCATACTTCAGTTCTAGTTTAATTTTCTGTTTTCTTCTTTTGTTTTATTTAAGATGTTAGCCATACTAGGCTAATCTCTTAGCTAAGGCTAAATGATGAACCTCTTAATGAATTTTGATATTTAATTTTTTTTTAATTTAAGTTTATGGTTTTAAATGTTGAATTGTGATTGTTTTTATTAAATTATTAGATTGGAGAAGGAATCGATTTGTAAAATCGATTGATCTATTGTCAACTCTGGGTACAATAGATACTTTTGATTCCCTGTGATCGATTGCCTATATCTTCATGAGAGATAATTCTATCTCGATTTATATATCTTATTGGATGCTTATTATTGGATTTACTACTCTATCTTACTATTAGACATATTAGAATTTGGTTGTAATTGAGTTATTAACTTGAAAAGATGAATTGAATTCAGAATTTATTAAGTGAGAATTTTTAGATTCTTAGTGCTTTATTTATTATTGAAACCTTTTTCGATTCTCGTTGGATTAAAATCTAGACCAGCCTTTTTATTTCTTATTGTGTTCTCGACCCAATTACCTATAGAACGATCTTGGTCTCACCGAGTTAAGACTACATTGCAGACCTTCACTTGGGGTTATTAACCCTTTGGTTCGATCAAATACATTAGGGATTTTAAAAAGTTCTATATTTTTTTGTTCTTTTTTATGACACACACACACACACACACACACACACACACAATGAAGGTCATGTCTCGAGATCTTATCTTATTTCACCATCTACAATTAGGGGCTTGAGTTAGCTCGGATTGACTCAGCTTGAGGGACGACTCAGGGCGAGTCAAACTCCATACAACCCAGCTCGATTTGAAAACGAGTCAAGTTCGAGCATAGTGCAGCTCGACTCTACTCGACTCGAATATATATATATATATATATATATATATATATATATATATATATATATATATATATATATATATATATTTTAAAACAAAACCCTACCTAACTCGTGTCCGGCCTTCCCTTTCCCTTTCCCTTTCCTATCTCTTTTCCTCCCTTTCCCTAACCCAACCCACCGTTGCCCGCGCCTACTTGAGTAATCTCTCTCTCTCTCTCTCTCTCTCTCTCTCTCTCTCTCTCTCTCTCTCTCAGCATCTGCTCAACTTGTCTCAACCTGGCTCAGCATCTACACTTAGCTATTCGTCTCAGCTCTATCACACACACTCTCTCTCCCTCTCTCAGCACCCACCACAAAGGTAGGTTACCTTCCTCTATCATTAATGATTTATTTAATTTTTTATATATCAATGAATTTTAATTTTCTGTTTGATTTGGGTTGTGTCCTAGGTTAGGTTGGGTCGGGTTGGATGCTGACTTGAGTCGGGTGTGGGTTGGGCGTTGTGTGGGGCCGGGTTTGGGCTTTGGGTTGGGTCGGGTTGGGAACGAACTCGACTCAACTCGAGGTAAGCTCGACTCGAAAGCTTTGGCAAACAGGCAAAGCTCCAATGTTAAGCTCGAGCTCGAACTTGAGTAAGGCACGGACGAGTCAAGCTGAGCTTGGCCCACCTTGACTCGACTCGGCTCGATGTACAGCCCTATTTACAATCCTCATGAACTGGAATGTATTCTCTTAAGTACATAGGGTACCATCCCTTTCAATGCATAAGGTATTTGATAAATAAGCACTTGATGATTTTGCTATTAAGTTTACTTTTATGAGAAGTTGACAACAAAACATATCCTAAAGATCTCAAAGTGCATAGATAACCTAAAGAATGAATCCTTCTAATCCGCATCTCATGTGGAGCCTTAGAAATAGATTTAGACTTAGACGTTATTAAAAATATATGTGATTGTAAATAGTGTGTCACTTTAAAATATGGTAGAGAGATTGGCATATGCCATCAATGACCTAACCATATCCAACAATGTCTTTTTTCTTCTCTTTGCAACTCCATTTTGCTATGGATTATAAGCCATCATGTACGGTTGGACGATGTCAACACTTTTACAAGTATGATTTGAATGTTTTAAATATATATTTACCACCTATATCAAATCTACATATTTTATATTTTTATTTAGCTAATTTTTTCACCTTAGCTTTGTATTTGAGAAAACACACAAATGTCTTATATTTATGTGAGATGAGATACGTATATCAATAACATAAGTAATTGTCACTGAAAGTTACTCAGTATTTGCATCCATTTCAAGCACTACTATATATTGGAATATGTCCCTTGAAAAATCAACATGAGCCCTAATCCACTGGTCATGTGGATGGGATAGATCACGATGACATAGGTCTTACTTGTACATTATAATACACTTTACTATTTAGTATTATCTTGAACTTATATGTATAGAGGTTAGTTAAGGAGTGAGTCATCTAGTAATTCTTGAGAACTTGAGATTGGACACTACAGTCATTGACTAAGGAGAGTTATGATCAATAGATCTCAACATCTTATTTAGACCATGACCGTAACACAAGTACGTAAGACACCTATGTATATTTTATGATGTGATGTAGGGTCATCCTTTCTTGAGGTAATTGACTTGGGCCATGATGGATAATATATACTAATAGAGAGCCAACTTGGTGTTGGTATGTCTTTACCCTTTTTCCAAGTAGAAGTGTGAGTGTACCATGGATACTAAGATTTTTGGTGACACTTACATTAGTTTGATGGAGTTCAAGTTACTGAGACTAGATGACCATAGTGATCAAGACTTGTTGTTACATGAGATGTGATTAATCCTTAGACCCAAGGACATGATATATCCACGCCGTCCATCTATTTTTCTGGCTAATTTTAGGATATGAGACCAAAAATGAAGTAGATATAATCTTAGGTGGACCACACCACAGGAGACTGATTGACCATTAAAAACTTCTCGTGGGCCCCAACAGTTTAAGCTGATTTTTTATTTTTTTGCCCTTCGTCCATGTCCATGTGACCTTATCAATAGGTTGGATAGCAAATAAACATTAAAGTGGGCCCCAGGAAGTTCCGAATGGTGGGAGTTCAATCACCACTGTTTCATATGCTACAGTTTTCGGGGGTGTGGATTAGCTGCCACCCGGGTGACAGCTTAGTGGGCGTTACTCTTACCTTGTGACGCCCACCTTGAAGAATTTTTTTCACATCCACGCCGTCCATCCGTTTTTCAAACTCATTTAAGAACGTTATCCCCAAAACTTAAGAAGATACAAATCTATGGTGAACCACACCACTCTAAAAATTGGTGAATGACCATTAAAAACCTTTTGCAGGCATTCAATCATCACCGTTTCTTTTGGTGTGGTACAACTGAGATTTGGATATAATTAATTTTTGGGATTTTCTCCTAAAATGATCTATAAAAACGGATGGACGGAGTGGATATACCACATATGATCAAGGTGGTCCCTACGGTAAGGGTAACACCTAATCCATGCCCCTTTTTTGGGCCATGGGCCTATGGCCCAAAAGGAGCTGAATAAAATGTTTTTTTTTTTAATCTTTTTATTATATACATCAAGGTGGGTCCCATGGGCCCATGGGCCCAATGGGGGAGTCCCCACGGAAATTACGATCCATCACAGCCACGAATTAGGAGAGCTGACTAAGCCGAGCGTGATCCAATTAAGGTTGTTGCGTGTCCCATTGGGAGAATCTCCACCGTTTGCTAGACGTGCTGACGTGTCATGGGTTTGCACTATCTATCTTAGCCTCTTTTATAGAGAAAACTTTGGTAGAGTGAGATGCCGATCGAGTGCGTACTGAATAAATTGTTGTGCCCGTGTGTCCTATCCAAGCCGTCAATCTGTTTTATCAGCTCATTTTAGGACATGAACTCAAAATTGAAGCATACCCAAAGTTCAAGTGGACCACACCACAAGAAAGAGCAGAGATAATGACACACACCGTTGAAACCTTTCTAGGGCCCACAGTGATGTTTTTTTGGTCATACAACCGGTTCATAAGGTCACGCAGACATGGGTGAATGGAAAATTCAAATATCAGCTCCATCCAAAACTTTCTTAGCCCCTAAGAACTTTTCAACGGTACACTATCAATTCCTACCGTTTCCTGTGGTGTGGCCCACTTGAGTCTTGAATATGCTTAAATTATGGGCTTATGCCCTAAAAAGAGCCGGTAAAAAGGATGGACGGCATGGATAAGATGCATACATCATGGTAGGCCCCACAGAGATTCCTCAGTGGGCTATAGGACACAGATTGCTTCCAGTAGTGTGTTATGGTGATACATGCCAAAGTTATATCCGCTTCGAACCAAATGCCTTTGAGCCCTTGGCGACAAAATGTATTAGGAGCAGATTTGTATTGGCTGGCTAGACTACTTAACCGCCAATTAACAAGAAATCTGTTAATTTATGAAGAAGAGGATTAGTACTTTGGATGAGTTATTTTTACCTTAAATATAAAGACTTTTATCACAAAGGTGATAGTTTGATTAGGTTCCTCAACATAATAAACATTAAGAAAGAAAACAGGAAATAAAAGGCCAAATGCCGATTTTATTAATATAAATGTAGATGTAATACAATCGATAAATAAATAAAATAAAGTAATAGAAATTAACGACGGTGGTTCGAGCAGGCGATGCGAGACGGTCGTGGACGATCGATGGTCTTCTTGACTTGGACATTCGTAAGACAATCATGATTTGGTCAACAAGCTATGAGCAAGGAAATCATTAAGGACTTGTAGATTATGGGATATTCCACAGTGGGGTGATCATGAATGATTTACTAAACCCAAATCCAACGATGCATTAGACAAAAGTGAAAAACTAGACTAAACTACGCTAATCGATTCGAACTAATTGCAACATATTGCTTGACAGAAGCGGAAAGGTTAAACTAGGCTATGCTAAACTAAGATAAGTATCCATGCGTGACGAAAGATTGATAGGCAGCATTGAGCTGAAAAAGTTGTTTTGCGGGATTGGCCGGGCGTGCCAAACAGACTGGATATAGCAATCCAGGGATAGAGCAATCCCATGGATCTCAAGACAATCCACTGACAACACCATCATTACCTAAAAATCCATGCCATCCACCCTAGTACCATTCAATCCCTTCCAATCCACCCGGCCAAACGGGCCCTAAACCCAAATCCAACGATGCATTAGACAAAAGTGAAAAACTAGACTAAACTACGCTAATCGATTCGAACTAATTGCAACATATTGCTTGACAGAAGCGGAAAGGTTAAACTAGGCTATGCTAAACTAAGATAAGTATCCATGCGTGACGAAAGATTGATAGGCAGCATTGAGCTGAAAAAGTTGTTTTGTTGGATTGGTGAGGGCCTATAGCTCTTTGCTATGTGCTGTTTTTACAGGCTTGAGAGCCTACAGTGAAGCGCGGTCTCTAGTAATGTGAGAGATTACGATGGCTAACCGTGTGATCTCATGCAAATCTCCTTAATACTTCACGTAAGTGTAGCCTTCCAAATTCAGCCACGTGTACAAGAGGGTTGTTTCCAACAAGTAATGTAATTGTGTATGCTCTCGTAGGCCATCACTCTTGCCATGACCATTCCGATCTTTGAAACATGTAAATGAAGCCTTGTTAGAGAGCTTCCCTGTACTCGCCTTAAATGCTTTGCCAGAGAGTTGCTTTTGTTAGAGTCTTACATTTAATGCTTTGCAATACAAACACATCTAATCTCTTAGCATTAGAATTCATCTTCACCACGTGCAGTATTTGACCCTCACGTGACGTTTTTCAAGTCATTTAATTTGGTCGTGTCAAATCAAGTGTAAACAATGCACCTCACATCTCTTTGCATTTAGATAATACGAAAAGACATTGAATCAGAATTGAAAGTTCTTCATCAAATTGGCCGTTGGGACAGCCATTTCTTTTGATGTTCCTGGGATTCCCATTATAAAGGATACCCTAGTCAAATTGGTTATTGGAAATCGTTTCAGTCATTAAATTGGTCATTTTAGCCCTTCATTCGGCCATGGTAATTTTGACCTAATCGACCATTAATGGTCGGTTGTGGGTCGGCAGTTAGTTTGTTGTTGGTTCTTACATATTAACAGTTAACTTCGTTGTATTGATGACCAACTTCACTATTTTGACAACTTCATTTTAATTAAGATAGCCTCGCCATGTGACGGCTAACCACTTTGCGTTGGCCCGTGTTGGTCGCAATAAAATTGACCACAAATTGGAACTCAATTCTTCAAGCCAAAAAGAGACCGTGAGGTAACCCTCCTTCCCTTAAAAGGTCGGCTTCTTAGACTTTCTTTTCCATCGTATTGTTGGTGCTCTCTCTTAAAGCCATCAGCTAATCTCTGCACTGGTACACTTAAAACACACATTACAATGCACCATAATGCTGCTGACTGAATCATACAAAGTCTCCTCAGACTACACAAGCTTTTACCACATATATACCTGAAAAAGGAGCAGGACAGGGTCCGATAAGGATGGATGGTCAGAATAGTTTTTACACACCATAGCAGACCTCTTCAACGAGTTTGGATGAGAACGGACTAGACTGACAGTTTGGATCGCTGAAAAAAGGCTGAAGAAGGCTAGTTGTTGATGGTTTGATCACTGAAAAAGGCTAGAAATACATGACCAGACGCCACTTTTTAAACTGATGGGGTTTCATCCACCATGCACATGGCACTCAATCGGTTCCATCCAGACTACCCAAATGATAGGGTTCATTGTGGAGGGAACAAAGCTCAATTACCACAGTGATAGATAGATCCTAACCACCCAACCACTGGTTGCCAAATGGACAGATGAAAGTTATGATGGCCAGAAGTTCAAACTCATAAAGCGAAAACAGACGGTTTCAACCTGTACTAATCACGGTCTCCCCTCCATCCACGACGGGATCCACCACTACCGTACTCATGTTTCTGGTACATGAGAAACCCATAAGAAATGATCATGAAATGTCAGGATCAAGATGGGTGATCAAACCAAAGCAGACCAAACTATCCCCTTCGCTGGTTCAGCCTCCCATTGGGTTCTTGAAATTTTAGTCGAGGTGTGGGGTTCAATCAGGCATGTTAACATCCAAAGGGGGAAAAATAAATAAATTTGAACAGATGCAAATAGTAATGAGATTCAAATGTCATGAAGACAATGTTACATGCAGTCGTATGACGGAATTTGAACAGCAATTTATTTGAGTTATAAATGCATAGGCTTGGTTTTATACACCTAAGGAGGATCTTAAGCCCTTTTTTTTCATCCAAACCCAAGAGTTAAATCTCAAAAATCAACTTCATAAAAATATGAACGCATGTAGAGAGATACAACCAACATTGAATCAATGATCATTTCACTAAAACTACAAAATGAAACATTACCTTAACGACGAACCAGAACTGATCTGAAATAGATTCCATGTATGCCCAAATGGGATTTCTCGCATGAAAGCCAGAAGTTGCACAGGGATTCGCGCCAAGTCCTATCTGGGGCATGCGGGCTTTTTTCTCTTTTCCTGATTTGACTTTATACATTGACATTTTGATCAAGCAGAGTATTTGGATATCAGCTTGTCCACGTGAATTATGATGTCGTCAATGCGTGGACGGAGAGCAACCTGCGTTTGGAGCATCCATGTCACAAACTGATGGAGAGGCTCGGGGTAGGGTGGGTTGGGCCCTGTGGGCCATTTTATCTGGGCATTCATGACAGCCAACTGTAAGCTTCCTCCAGATTCGCCAAGCACGTACTCAAAGGGAGATTCACCATACCTGCAAGCAGCAGCGAAAGATAAATCTAGGACCGCAAGAACAGAGAAACTATCCAGTACGCAAGTAAATGCAGGTACATATCTTGCAAAAGATGTGAGACATGATACGATGTATCATTTTCTCTTATAACTAGTGATTTAATAAATGTTGATTGGCTGAATCATAAGATTAAAGCATTCCCAACAAGGTAGAATAGCAAAAAGATTCAATTGCTGAGGGGTCGCTTGTGTGCAGGGATTTTGGGGAAACGGATTCAAAATCCATTTCACCCCTTTGAGAGGACGTTTGGCAGCAAGGATTTTAGAGGATAAGTCAAAATCCTCAAAGAGGACCATTTTGAAATCCTCCCGTATTGTTGTTGTGCAAAATCCAAGGATTTCAAATCCTCCTTTTGATACTCCAGGTGCGTATGGCGCTTGACACATGCACACACAAATTGTACACATGGCATAGGTTAGTTCAATCTAAACTGACTAGCATGTGGACCTCACTGTTGTAATCTATGGTCCCAATATCATATTGATTATCTTGGAAATTTTGAGACAAGTTACATCATCAAATTCATTTACACATGAATATACACAATATAATTCTAAGTCAAAATCCAGGGTGCCAAACAATTTCTGGGTTTCTCAGCATTCAAAATCCAAGCTTCCAAACACACATGAAAGATTCAAAATCTCAAGGATTTAAAATCCTAGAGGTTTTGAATGCAAATCCCCTGATATCCAAGCTGCCAAATAACCCCTAAAGGTAATTGACATTTACACACACCCATTCAGATGCATGCGCTAATTTTGTTTCGTCGTGTAGTCATGAGAGAAAAATTAGAAAAGAGAAGGTGCATGTAATAAAAGGAATGGGCAGAAGCAGTGGCTCCAACATTGAAATGCTACAATAAGTCTATTCATGGACAGATAGACAATAATATTAATACCTTCATATAAACATAAGGTTAAAAGGAACAAGGAAAAGAATATAGGTTGGTTCAAGGACAGATACCATTTTCCCTTCATAAACACAATGTTACAAAATGGGTTGATGTTTGTAGGCCAAAAAAGGAAGGGGGTGTGGGGATTCGTAACCTGGGTCTTATGAACAAGGCTCTTTTGGGAAAATGCGTTTGGAGATTTGGTGCGGAGGAGGGAGGTTTATGGAAGGAGATAATATCAAGTTTGGGGTGGATCGGGGAGGTTGGTCGACCAAAAAGGTGTCTATTCACGTAGATTTGCGGAAGTTTGGAATTCTATAATTGATTTTAAAGATGTGGTTCTAAGTGGGTGGGTTTTGGGGTGGTTGATGGCTCTAGGGTGAGATTTTGGAAGGATGTGTCACTAGGTAATTAGAAGCTCCAAGATCAATTACCAAGGCTTGCTCAAGAGGCTGTGGACCCTAATATTTCAATTAATCATTGTTTTTCGTCTCAAGAGGATCGAGGGTTTGGGTTCCCTTGTGTCGAAGGGACCTCCATGTGGACGAATTTGAAGAGTTGGTCTCTTTTGAATCAGCTATTGGGGATTTCTCTTTCGGTAGGCATTGATTCAGTGAGGTGGTTGGACTTGAAGTCGGGGGGAATTTTCAGTCACATCTCCTCTATGATGTCAGTTGGTCCTAGTGGTGGGGTTGAAGCGCACGCATTCTTCCTTTGGTACTATAGGGGCCCCTCCAACTTGGCGGATTTCACATAGCTAGTTGGATGGAATAGGGTGTTAACGATTGATAATTTGAGAAACAGGCGCCATAATTAATGCTTGTCCTTTATGTTGGTAAGATGAGTCGGTGAATCACCTTTTCATGCATTGCTTGTTCTCTAGGCAAGTGTGGGGAAGATTCTTTGGGCTTTTCAGTGTTTCTTGGGTTGGGCCGAGATTGGTTGATGATTTTTTCAGGCAGTGGCACATAGGCAGTCTTGGTAAAGGTGATTCTAAGGTCTAGAGACTCTCCTAGCCGAGCTATGGGCTATATGAAAGGAGTGGAACAATATATGCTTTCGAAACACATGTGGCAGTCCAAGAGGAATCTTTCTTCGAGCAAAATCTTGTGTCTTTGAATGGGCAGTGGCTTCGAATAAAGTTTTCGCTGTGGATTTTCTTTTCTGTTTCTTTTTTTTGCTTTCGGCTTTGTCATTCCATTAATAAATTATCATCCTTCAACAACAACAACAACAACAAAAATTTTGTTACAAGGAACACGGATTAGAACAGTCCCTTTTGTCTACTCTTCATGCGAATAATTTGAAATTTACCTCAATCAGGCAAGAATCCTTGAGGTTTGGTAAGCTCGCACGCATGTACAAGGGATATCGTCTCCACGTTGCAACATGTACAGCATGGCATCATCATCATCTAACCGTATCCCAACTAATTGGGTTTGGTTGCATGAATCCTGATGTGCCATTCTACTCTATCAAGGGCCAAGCCTCTCTTGGTTCTCATATCCACTCCCTTCCTCAATCTAACTCAAGGAACGGTACCTTTGTGACTTCTCTTAGCATGGTCAATAAAAATTCTGTATATTATTGAAAATAAGAAAAGGTAGCAGTTATGCATTTTTTAAAAAAAATTTTGAGAATTAACGCAGAGAATTTTATTAAAAGGAAAAAAGGGAGAAACAACAAAGGGAGAAAGCACGGCTCTGCTGAGATAGCAAAACTGCTAAGCAACTAAAAAATCAAAATTACAATCTGTGGGCTTAGAAGAGTAGGTAGCCCATTCGACCACATAATGAATAGCCCTAAACCTGATAAGGTCCGCTGAATTGGCTTTGTCGTTAAAGCACCGATCATTCCTTTCAACCCAAACAGCCCACCAAACCGCGAGGAGAGCTATCCGCCAGAGGGGAGTCCTGTGTTTCCCGCGTCTAACCCCATGCAGTTATGCATTTTACAGAAGAACATGTGACCTTTTCAGCTGCTTAACAAATTGGACTTCCAAGTGAAGGTTAGTTGCAGACAGATCTTTTAGAGCATAGTGACTCTCATAATTATAGGGTCCTCATCAGCAAAGTTGCAGTTTGTTGACACGCAAATGTGAAGCAATTGCTCATTGATCCAACACATTGATCTTATGGGCCAATCGTGAATGGGGAATGACCTGAAAACTGCTCGGAATGAAAGATCCTAAACATTTGGTTGTTGGACTATTTTCCCTTGAATGTGGACCCTTGCAAGGATTTTCTTGCCAACTATCTATTTGTAGGCCATTCATCAAAAGGTTAGGACCTCCTAATGGGATTTTCATGGCATATAATAGTGAGGTTCCCATCTCAACAGCTTAGATCACTGATGGTTCCCAGAAGTACAGAATCCAGCAAGCCAGACTGTATGCTTGCTGATGAAAAGTATCCTACAACCAATGTTATCAAAATCATACGATTTACAAAATGAATCTTACGATTCATATCATATCGTACAAGTGTATGATTTGAATTGTACACCCAAATCACAAATCCCAAAGAATCGCATCAAATCGTATGAATTGTACGATAATCGTAGATTACATAAATGGGCCTAAAAATTACTTAAAATTCAATTATTAATTTTTTTTCAAATTTTCTTCTTTCTATATACCCTTTTGCTCATAAAACATGAAAAAGGCCCCCCCCCTATTAAATATGTCCTCAATTTTTTCTTTAGAGATAGAGGAGCAAGAGGAGATTTGGGGATTTTGATATTCAAAAACTCAAAACAAAGAAATCAAGATACTATTCACAATGGAATCAAATGCCATTTTTTCTAACATGATTCTACACTTAAGAAAGGTATAAAAGAAAAAAATTATTCAAGGATTATCGCATATTTTTTAAGGTAAATTTTTCAAAAGACAACAAAAGAAAACGAAGGGAAAAGGCAAGAATCCTTTAATATCATGATATATATACCATATCCATTTTCTCAGTTGATAATATCATGATATGTATTACTTTTTTGGTACAAGTTGAAGGGAAATGGATGATTAATGAATTCTTAATCTTTTCTGATTTACTTATATTTTTTTATTTGTTTTTCATATGTATATTTTAAAATTAGAAAAAATCTTACAATTTATGATACGGTTTGCGATTCGATACGATTAAACCCCTTTTACGATTTGTGACACGATAACAATTTTGACAATATTGCCTACAACTTTAATTCATAAGACATCAAGTGGTCCCATCCGGATTCCTATCAATAACAAATCACCTTTTTATAGTTTATGTCAACCTTTACAAGCATTATATTCATGTACTAAAAGTGTCTCATATCTAAATCAACCCAGCTGGGGTGTTCTTCAACGATGGATAATTCTTTTATCGCAGCTGATATTCCAAAGGAGCGCACATGTTACAATGGTACCAGAAAGATGTGGGGCTCACATGATGATGATGTATGTTCACCATCCAACCCGTCTATACGATGTGTCACCTTCGAAAACCCTTCCAACCCAAAACTCAGCCCGATCCTAAAGAAATGTGGGACAAAGCAAATGGAACGAGCAGTGCGGGAATGCCCACCCTTGAATTCTACAAGAGCCCAAATGAGTTGCAAAACAGCCTGAACCTTGGCATGACGCTTCATCTAGATGTGGATGAAAGGTAGGAATGGCCTTGACTATATATACACAGCACAGTGGGTCCTCCGTGCTAATCAACGGTGGTGTTCCCTCTCAATACGTTCCCAGAGCTTTGGCCCATCTGAGTTTTTGATCAGTCTGATTTTGGGCCCTGGAGGTTTTCTGAGGTGACGCATCTTATGGAAAGGTTGGATTCTGTGAAAGCATCGCTGGACCCCACATCTGCCCAGTGCCACCGTAAGCTTATGGTGGGACCAGTACCATTGGAGCATGCCTCTATTCCAAAATGCTACAAGGACGTGTCTTATACATTAGCCAACAGAAGAAGCATGTTTTATTATACATTAACCAACAGAAACACATTTTCTTAAATATAACATTTAGCTGAAAATGCAAATAATTAACAAGAAGAAAATAGAATAATGACAAAAATAGTAAATCAAAAAATGTGTGTCACATTGAGATGAAAGTTTTAAGGAGTCCTCACATTATTGCGTAGAGAGTACATCCTAGAGACCAAATATCCGTCCTCTCATCAATGTCAGCATGGCTTGGACAATCCCACAACTCAGGGGCTCGAAAAGGAGCAGAACAATGCTCAGCTGCCCATTCCTACACACCAACCAGACAATACAGGGCATCTATAAGCAAATTGGAGGATCTAACTGAACGCTAGTATGAATATACAATCACATTTAGCAATATACAAGGAAGAATTATATGATCCACAACCAGAGGATATCAAAGGGACCTGAGCTTGTGCAGGTTGGGCAATCCAGGCCATTAATCAGATGGGCATATTTTGGAAAATCCTAACCCTCAAATGGATGGTCAGAGTAGAATAAAGACCATGCTCACTAGAAAGAAGGCTAATGAGTGGAGGGCTAGGATCTTCCAGTCTGGTACAGTTTTGTGAATGGTCCATCCATGGTTGGGCCAATCATATCAATGGTCAAGATTGCAAAACCATGGGCCTCATTAACACAAATAGTCTTGAGGATGCTGCACATATCCTCAGCCTGAGGATCATATAATTCATCTATATATGATTCAGAAGAAGTGTAACAACTTCATTTGGTCTAAATCAATGCAAAGCAGAACAAGCACTTGCAAAATCAATGGGTATAGAACTAGAATTTAAAATACAAATAAGACCCAAGATGGCAGAACTGATGACGTTGACCAACACCGAAGGTGTTAAATCTGTCACCATTAATATAAATAGATACAGAATTAACTACTGTGAATCGGGGTGGTTCATGTTGAAACTTGAAAATGAAGTATGATGATCTGAATGACTGCCACAGCTGAAACATTGACAAGTCTAGTTCTGCTGCATACAAGATAGCTTCATTGCATTCCCATATGATATATTCAAGTCAAGGTGTTCCGACGGTAACAGTGGCGACGCTAACGGTGGCCGTAATGGCCACCACCATTACTGTTATGATAAAGGCTGTAAAGGCCCCTATATTGGCCGTTACGGCTTTTTTTATTTTTTGAAAAAACCGTTACAGGGCCTTTACGGCCTGTTTTTTCTGCAACGGCTGTTTCAACCCTGTAACGTGTAACGGTTATGACCGTTACCGTTACGTAACCTATTTTGAATACCTTGATTCAAGTTAACAGGTAAGACGTCTAGCTGGAAAAATAAAGAATCCAAGTAACTAATAGAAATTGGAAGAGTTACTTGTAAAAACTTGCAAAAGGTAGACAAACTGAGTATAGGTATGTTACCATGTTTGGAAGTTCATGTTTCCGAGGCTCAACATGATTCAATAGTGCTAAATGAGACTGGTAAGCTTGGTGCTCGGCCTACCTCATCTCCTATAAATCAAAAGCATTCTTTACATGAATCTCAGGGTGATAGTCTAACAGACCCTGGCATGTACCAAAGATTGGTTGGGAAGCTGATCTACTTAACTATTACAAAGCCGGATATCACTCAGGCTGTGAGTGTTGTTAGCAAGTTCATGCATTCGCCAAAATCGTCACATCTTGATGATGTGTACCATATACTAAGATACTTGAAATCTTGTCCACGATGCAGTTTTCTCCATGCTAATCATGGATATGTTCGTATTACTGGATATTCTGATACTGACTGGGCAGGGTATCCAACTGACAGAAAGTCAAATTTTGGCTATTGTACCTTTGTTGGAGGTAATCTGGTGACTTGGAGAAGTAAAAAAACAGTTAGTGGTGTCTAATCCAGTGCGGAAGCAGAATATCGGGCCATAGGAACTTGTGAGATTCTATGGTTGAGATCTATTATGTTAGAGGTTGATTTCCCTATCAACTTTGCTACTCCTCTCTACAGTGATAACCAAGTTGCCATCCACATTGCATCTGATTCAGTCTTCCATGAAAGGATGAAACATATTGAAGTAGATCTCCATTTCATTCAAGAGAAGATTTCCTCTAGAACGTTGTGCACTCAATTCGTCAAATCAACTGCACAGTTAGTTGAAATTTTCACAAAGGCGCTCAGTTCTCCTATGTTGCAAGAGATTTCGAGCAAGTTGGGTATGACAGATATTCATCCACCAACTTGGGGGGGAGTGTTGGAACATTCATTTGTTATATAGGAGTTTGGTTGTAAATATGCAAAGTAGCGTCTTTTGTGTAATTTTATATTTATTAGGGGGTTATGATGTAATTTGTAGATAGAGGAAACCCTACATATAAACAGAATAAGAAAAAGAGGTGGTCACGCTTTGAGCTCTCTCTCAACTTTTCCTCCTCTCTCTCATCTCTCTCTACTTCTTCTACAAAAACTACTAGACTTACCCATACCTAAACCGAGATTTGGAGAGAGCAATGTGGAACAATGGAAGGTCAGACTGTTCTAAACATGGCCAGGACAAATTTCACCTTGTCAGCTCGGAAGCCCTGCCTACCATTATTTGAAACTACATATCTAACCTAAATCAACTGCCAGAGATGCTCCACAAGGACCACAATTAGTACTATTGATTTTCCATTGGATCGTTACCAGTGACGGATTTTGCACAATGGAAATTTGCTGAGGTTCTGAACTTCAAAAGGCATGACACGGTTGTTTCTCATCTTTTTGGTGAGCACTCACAAATATCACCATGCAAGACAAGTTCCAGTCTTTGCAAATTCTTATCAAGGTGAATTGCAGTTGCAAGTCCATGCACAGACCACCCTTCGAAGAGTTCTTTTCTTTTATGAACAGCTTGTAACTTTATTCAAAAAGAAAAGGCAAAGAAGGAAATACAAAGGCCAGCAGCCACACCACAGAGGCCACAGATCAGGCGGAAGGCGAAAACTAAAAGCCCCAATCTCCCCTCGAATAGTTGGCATCAATATATGGAGGTTGGAAGCTACTGCCTCGGTTTTTCATGGGATAAGGACCAAATGCATCCTCCCTTGTGTTTCCAGCACCAACAAACCCAAATCCAATTTCAAAAATACCTCGTCAATGTTCCCTGTATCTGAGCAAATGGTGGACAGACAATATATATTTTTACTTGGTTCCAATTACACCTCTGTTTATGGGTTAGACTTCTATGATAGTTCATCATAATCTTTAAAAAAGAAAAAAACAGGTCCTCCAAACTATGCACAACATATAGTTGTATAGCAATCTAAATAATCCAAATCATGGACTCTACTCAGCAAATGTCGTCGATGTATGTCACGCAATACCCACGTGTAGGCGTACTCGTACAGTTCGGGGAGGATGATTATCAAAGGTACATAAGAGAGTTCCTCAATTGGTACGAGCAGAGGATGACCTGAGAACAGTACTGCCAACATGTTGGGCAACAGTACTACTCTCAACTGCAACAGGATCCGGACAATGATTACAAGCCACCTCATCACTCAATGTGGGGATGAAATATGGCCAAAAATGTGTATTTTTTTTAATTCGTTTACTTTTACATGTCTTAATTATTGTAAGCTTGCATTGGTATTATATAAACTCATTTTGATTACTATTTGAGTGATTTCTTACGACAACGCATGCCTTTTGGTCCTCATTAAATGGAAACTTATTATTTAATGCATTCTTTTTGCAAATTTTTCATTTCTGAATATGTAAATGTGTATTTAGGCATGTCCTGAAGCTTCACTGAAAAATTACACCATTTTCTCCATGTTTCCCCCTTTTCTTTGCATTTCCAGTTATCAGCGATAACGATATTATATCTTTATCTCCGGCCAGCGAAACTTGTAGCGATACCAACAACTCGAACACTGTAAAATACTACATAAAAATAATATTACCTTGAAAGGCAAAAATAGCACAACTTGACGTTGAAAAAACTAATACACCAATAAAATATCCACAGCCCATAAATACTAAATTTATGATAGCAGATACTGATTGAATGAATAGTAGTATAAGCCAACACCTGCAGTTGTAGTGCCTCAGAACGACTGTGAACAGACTTCTTTGCAGGCCCAGCACTTCCAAAATCCATTAGAATTGCGAGGGGATGCTGTCCTTTTCTGTGCGTGATGAGGACATTACCTGGTTTGACATCATTGTGAGCATATGGAGGGTCAAAGCTGTGCATATGTTTCAGTCCTGCACAAAGCTGTTGAAGAGACCTCCATTAGTAAAATGGGCTTTCTGTACATGCATGTAAATGCAACAACCAGCAGTGAAATTACACCACTAAGGCATAAAAACTAGAATAAGAAAAGTGCAGTTTTGAAAACATAACAATTCTGAGTTTTTTCTAATGTCCACCGTTGTGGGTGAACTCATTGTGTTCCCAGATGGATTGTTCATCCATCCAGACCCTCAGACATATTGTCCGCCATTTAGATAAGAGTCCATAAAAAATTCACACTGACCAGATGCCCTGAAGCTTCCAGTCAGGGAATCTTCTGTGTACCTTTTGTTGAATGCCCAAAAGTTGGCCAATTTATCAATTGTTCAGTCCAGTTTCATATTCTTTTGTCCTTTGAGGAACAATAGCATGGTGCGTTAAACTGCCCAAGTGTATGACATGCCCATCTTTACCCCACAATCCATGCTTGTGCTCATCAATCCAGACCATTCAACAGATCTTGTACCTCTTGTACAGGCCACATTACAAAAGTGGCATCACTATGACGATCCTAATTAACCAAATTTTAGAAGAAAAAATTTGCTAATAATGATAAAAAGTAGTCAACTGATTAGGTGATTGGATCACCCATTCAATGAGAGCTTGGGCTATAGCCAAGCAAGAGGTGCCACATCCACTCAAAGGTATTGACGGGCAAGCATGTGCACCAATTGGGTTCAGCGAACCTTAGTTCACCCACATGGCAGGCATTAGAAAAAACCGTAATACTAAATACAGTGGTCAAAGAATCCCTCCTAGCCATAAATCCAAATTATAGAACTGCAAACTTTCATTTTCCTTGATACCCCCTCGGATGCTCTCTCTTTGTTTTTTTTTTTTTTTGGAAATTTTATTAAAAATTAGAATGCCCAAACCACCCACAAATTGAAACAAACTAAACACACCGAGGAGATTGAAATTTGTCTTTGAGCCAATTGCCAAGAGCAAATCATCTTCAGCCTATACTGCTGAAGAGAAATGCTCAACAAGAAATCTTGCTCCATGCTTTAGAGGCAAATTCTCATCTCCTGTTTCAAACTTGCAAATCAACAAAATCACCAACATATAACCATGCAAGGGTTTGGTAGCATTAAAGAATAATGGAATTGCAGATTTTCCATAGTGAACTCTTTAAGAAAGGAGTTCCATATCTCTTCCACCACTGAGCAATGGAGAAGCAGACGGGCAGCATTCTCTTTATTTGCTTTACACATTCGACATCTATTTGGGATAAGCACACCACATCTTTGCAGTTAAATCCATCTTCAGAATCCTTTGGAATTTGTATAATACAATCCAAGATTTGCATATGGATATTGAGATTCATATTCACCTGCCGGAATATCTGAAGAACATTAATTGTTGAAAAGAACTCCTTTTTATCTTTCATTACTTTGGCATTGTCTAGTAATGTTCCATCCAAATGAACTGGAAATAACAAGTAAGCTTCATGATTCCGTGATCCTTCCTGGGCACCCTACACAAATATAATAAAGAATGCTGCATTAGACATTTAAAAAAAAAAATGACTCTAGACAAATATTCCACAAGAGAACCAAGTATAGAGTACGATTTGTATGGGATCACTAATACCTTGCCTATGAAGCTAATCCAATGATGAAGTTGATGGTGGGCCAATGATCAATGGTTAAACTGTTAGGTCCATCCGGTGGACCGCACATGCACTACGTGCATGTTTAAGTTGGCAAAAGGGGCCAATTTTCAGTTTGGGATTCTGTTAGTTTCCTTTAACAGTATTCCAACAAAAGTGGGTGCGTGAGGGTACCCACTGCAGTAACATGTTACGTAATGCTACGGTATTAGTTAGGAAAGTTTTTGTCTAACAAGAGTTAGAGATTAGTAATTACTTGTAGTGTAAGCAGTGTTTTAAGTATTGACGATATCAGCCGACATATCCCAAGATATTTCTTATATCCCACCTATGTGATACGAAACACATGAGTAGTGGGATATATCCCACATGTTCGATCCGGTTAGTATTTTCGATTTTCGATCCTTTTGTTTATGTAAATCATGTTAAATCAATGTAAAATTGTTACAAATTCATGATTTTTCATGTTTTGCATGAAAAATCATAGATTGAGAGCTTCGATTTCGAGATTTGGAGGAGATAGGCAGAGTTGCGGAAAAATGAAAAAAAAAATCAAATTTTCCTAATTTCTCGCAAATCGGTTGCAATCTGTGTCTAGACATAAAATCAAACATATATGTAACCCGATCTAGTGATTCTTCTTTTGTTTTTGAATGTATTACTTGTGTTTCCACACGTCTTCTTACATTTATAAATTATATGAATAAACTTTGAATACACTTGCATCAATTCTCGCGAATCAGTTGCAATCTTTGTGTCTAAACATAAAATCAAACATGTATGTAACCCGATCTAGTGACTCTTCTTTTGTTTTTGAATGTATTACTTGTGTTTCCACACGTCTTCTTACATTTATAAATTATATGAATAAACTTTGAATACACTTGTATCAATTCAGTTAGACAGCGCATTAATTAGGACTCCATACAAAGAAAATCTATTATGTGCACATGTTTTTAGTAATGTTTTGATTTGTGTATTGATGTCTTTTTTAACAATCACTGAAGTTTCATTGAAAAATTCGACCAATTTCTCAATCTTTTCCCATATTTCCAACAACAACGATACATTACGCGATACAACCAATATATCCCATGCAATAACTAATACGTATCCGCATCCCAAAGGTGTGATATGTAACGTGATACTGATATTTTCAACACAGGGCGTAAGTTACTAAATCTGTCATTTTGAAAAGATTGTCTACAGAAAACACTGTACATATGAAACACATAAGCTCTTTTAAAACATAATTTGATGAATAATTAATCTCTTTTTGAAACATATGATGGTAACAGGATCATTGTTAACGGTGGACTGCCTCTGACGTCGTAACATAATCATTGTTAATGGATGCTGCTTATGCTTAAGGAATCTGAAGATGTGAACAACCTCCACATTCATTGTTGCTTCTCGCACTCAGTGTGGATGTCAGTGGTGAGGTAACACAATTTAGCAACTGTTCGTTGCTTGGAGAATCCAGCAATCGTGCAAAAGGTGCAAAACCATTTGGCAGTTGTGCTTCGTTGCAGCACTGTGAACAATGCAAGGAGCAAAACAATCGCACCTCTGAGGGTCTTTGTTCGTAGTTTCTATTCTAATCCGTAGAGTTACACCTCTTGTTTTCTCGTGGGTGGAAGCGGCAGGTCGCCCACCCCCTTTTGGTCTTGAGGAAGGCCGCACTGCTGGATCAACCTGCTTTTGTGCTTCTGTTTTGGTGCTAGTGTCCTTTTTTATCTGATAAAATTGACTATTGCCAGCTCAAAAAAATAATGGATCCACCTTTCTTCTCCAAGGAGAATCTGATTGTGTTGAAGTGGATAAGACCAGCAGACCTGAAAACTATGCTGCTCCATCCACGATTCCGACCTCAATTGTATTTACTGGGCCATAAACAGCCAACAAACCCCAGCTAAACCCAGACAGAGTAGATCTAAATTGAACAGATAAGGACCACTGTGCAAAGCAAGAATCGATCTTAACCAGAGCAGCAGATTTCTAAATTATAAGAGCTTCCCAGGACCTCCCCATTGCATCTTTGCTAACCCGGCCTCACTATCAATTAACCCAAAGCTCCCTAACTTAGAAGACATGTGCTCCTTTTTAGTTTATTGAAGAACCAACACATCCACCGGTGACGATGGACAAGCTCTTTAATTGCCAGTCTCTTCTCCTCGCTCCCCACATCTCTTTCCAGTGTCTTCGTGGACAGATGGGACTTAATTGACATCCCCCTTCAGGGAGCAAGATATGTGTGATCAAACAATAAAGCTATGAGTTGGTTGAATCACTTTCTGTTCAACAGCAGATGGGAAGACCTCCTTCCTGCTGGTCAATGAGAAGCTGTTGTTTTCAGATCACAGGCTGATCCTCGTCCTCAACTCTGGAATCATGGGGACCGAGGACCTTCAAGTTCGAAAATATGCGGTTACAGCACCGAAACTTCCGTCCTACAGTGATCACCTCATAGAAGTCTTTCTCAATCTCCATAGAAAACATGGGGCCAGCAGGAGGCTTCAGCAAAACTCAGGCTATTGAAAGATGATCTTGAAATCTGGAATGGGGAACTGTTTGGGGACATCAAAGTCTCCAAGGACAAGCTAATGCTGAAACTCGAAGCATTGGGTGGAGCTGTGGAGCTGAGGAGCTGAACCCTTTTTACCCCGAAGAAGCCGCTAGGAGAGGATGTTAAATCAAAAGTTGGAAGATGCCATCCGATTGAAAGATATTTACTAGAGGCAATTATCCCACTCCAAGTGGATCCAGGGGAGGGCCAGCAACACTGCATTATCCCACAAGATAGCCAGCGCCAGAAGGTCCAACCAAATTTCAACTATCAGATTCAACAATGAGCTCCTCTGAGACATGGCAACGATTGACAAGTCTGTCTTTGATTTCTACCAGACAACTTTCCCAGACGTCCCAGACAGCCTCCAACTTGCTCGCCTCCCACTACGGAAGGCTGATCTGCCAGAGGCTATAATATCTGTCAATGAAGTCAAGCAAGCTGTCTCAGCATGAAGGGAGACTGGGCTCCAGGCCAGGATGGCTTCACACTTGCATTTCATCAGCAATGCTGAGATTTCCTTCAAGAAGACATCATGGAGATCTAGCTGGGAGGGATCATAACTGTTCTTCCATTGCTTGTATCGCTAAAAAGGAAGGGGCAGAGGAGATCTGGCATTTCTAACTGATTAGTTTAATCAGAAGCATTCATAAGAACATGGCCAGGTTATTGCCAGGATGCTGAGCAAGGTTATGGAGCAAATCATTCCTCCTTTGCAAAATGATTTTCTGGCAGGTTGAAACATAGCTGATGAGATGTTGCCCATCAATTGATCGATGAAATTCATAAAAAGGGGAGGGAAGGCTTTCTACTCAAGATTAAGCTGGGAAAGGCCTCAATTGTGTTACTGGAGATCTCAATTAGAAGGATGGGGTTTGGGAACGGATGGAGCAGATCAGTTTGTGGGTTACCTTGGTTTGGTTTTTCATCCTGATCAATGGTACATCAGTGGATTTTTTCAAGAGTTGGCCGGTTCTGCACCAAGGGAACCCTATCTCTATTTCTGTTCAACATCACTCATCGCTGAATGTGTGAGCCAGATGTCGGCGAAGGTTTCTGTGGGTCTCATCAGGGTATCCTGATCAACGGTTCTCCTTCCTGTTCACTCATATTAAATATGCTGATGATACAGTGTGCTTGCGACAGTGGGCGGGTCAGCAATTCAGAGATATTCTTCAATGCTTCAGTTTTATTCTAAACTTTGGATTAATATTGTGAAAAGCAGTTTAGCGGGCATCAAATTGGATGTGCTGGCAATTAACTCCATAGCTAATTCAATTGGATGTACGGCAACGATCTTCCCCCTACATCTGTTTGGGTGCGGTAAACCTCAACTGAGCGCTAAAACGCTGCAAAGCAACTGACTTCCTGGAAGTGCAAATTATTGTCTCTAGAGGGCAAAATTACGTGATTCAGTAAGTATTGACAAGTACACCAATCCAATTGCTGTCTCCTTTTTTAGTGTTGTCTCAAGGAGGTTGACAGGCTTGGACCAATTTAGAAGTAGTTCTTATGGAGCAGTGAAACTGATAAAAATAAATATTTTTGGGTTGCATGGTCGGAACTTTGTAAGCCATGTTCCAGGGGCAGTCTTGGGCCTCTTGGCATTATTCCTCTTCAGACTGTCTATTCCTCTCTTTTGGTAAAATGGCGGTGGCGGATTGGAAATGGTGACCCTCCTGTTCTTTATCGGATCATAGTGGTCAAGTATAGCGTGGCAACTAACAGACGGGGCATCAACAAAGTGAGAGAAAAGGTTCACCAATAAGAAATTCAATCTCAACTGTAGTCTGTCTGTCATCTTTTTTTCCAAAGCACATGAGATTCAAAATCTGAGATGGGACAAAGGTGCAATTCCGGGAGGACAGCTGGTGCACTAGGAAACCACTTCGGATCCCGTGCGAGTCCTTGAACCGAAATGATGTAAACATAGAGAGGAAGGTGGCTGATACATTTCAGTGCCTGACTGGTGGGATTTTTCTGGAACCCAGGTTTTTATTACAACCCCAAAAACAACAAGGTAAAGCTTTTCCCAGTTGTTGAGAAATCTGGATCTATGTCAGCCGTTAGGATTTGGGACCTACAAGCTAAAGGAAGGTTCCGGGTTCCCATGCCTCCTTGGTCAGTCCTCTTGATCCTCTTGCCTGGACCAATGTAGTTTGGCTGGCAGGCCCCCTTCAAAAGTAAACGCCTTATGCTGGCTGTTTTGTCAAGATCAGCCGCTCACCTTATATCATCTCCCTAACATGGGCATCGCTTTACCAAATATATGCACCATTTGTGCTGCAAAAGAGGATAATGCTCCACACCTATTCTTGCATTGCAAACTGGCAAGGCATGTATGGGTTGCTGCATTCAAGAAATTTGTGTTTCGATGGGTAGTCCCCAGGTCAATGGCAAAGTTCATTGCAGGGTCATGCCGACATGGTGTGCCACATGGAGACCAGTGGAAAAGGGTCTTGTGGATATCACCCATCAAGGCTGGCCTTTGTTGCATCTAGCTAGAAAGAAACAGCAGGATTTTTAGGGAAGGCATGTTCAGAGGTGGCAATCTTCAGAAATATGTGTAGTTGGATGGTTGAATGGGAAAAACAGCAGAAGTTGCTGTGGAGGATTCTGGCTGTCCCATTTCAATGCAGTTGGGGGGAGCTGCTGTGCAGTGGCTTTAGTTCTCATAGAGGGCCTGAAATGTGGCCATGTCCTTCCCTTGGGTAGTTTAAGTTGAAAGTTGATAGGAGCTCCATGGGAAAACCAGGACCAACGGGGATTGGGCGTTGATCACTAACGATTAAGGTGTCAGATTGCTGGATTTCTCAGGTCCTGCTGGTGTTCTCGACTCAAATGGTGCTGAAGCTGCCACCCTCTGGGCATCAGGCTGGCAGTCGCATGGGGTTTCAGCCCCATTGTGATCAAAGGCGATTCAGGTGGTGTTCTTAAATGGATTAGGGAGTATGCTCCATGGAATCTGGCTAATATCTTCAATTAAGTTACGAAGCTGTAGAAATATATATCTCACCTTTTCAAAGGTCCACTGGTCAGGCAATCTAGAGCAGATATGTTGGCTAAGAATGCGGTGTAGCTTCATGAGTTGTTGATAGAGGAGTCCTGCTAGCTTTTTTGTGGTGTTGGGGCTCCATTCATCCATGTTGGTGTGGTCTTATCCCCTAATTTTTTACCCTGTCGTTGACGATTGTATTTGTTCTTTTCTTTTGAATAAAAGTTTCCATTCATCAAAACGAAAGAAAGAAGCCTAAGCCAGTTTTTGTTTAGGTGCAATGCTCCTTTCTTAGAGGTGCAACTCTAGTGGGGAGGTCCTGTGGATTACTGTTTTAATTCGTTCATAATGGGTTTAAACTTGAGTATACGGTCATATCAACGCACGATTTGACAGTTTTGGACGGGAATGTACATAAACGCATAATCATGAACGGTCAATATCAAGTGGGGACACATGGGCACTAATCAATTGATTTTTCTAGACTTGAAATTTCCCAAAAATCCTAAATTTCCAGATTTGGAATTCTTTGTATTTTCATGGGATTTTGAAAATTCCAAATTAGAACTTTACTTGATATAGGAAAGTTAAGAGAGGAGAGAGAGGAGAAGGGGAGAAAGTACGTGCACACGTCTCTCTCCCTCTTCATGCCCCGTCGATACGGATGCAAAAGAGGGGAGCCATACACTATCCTAACAGTGGGCCCCACATGGACCATGGCTCAACAAATAAAAACCGTTCATTCTCTTCTTTGCACAATGCTCTCTCCATTGACAACTCTTTCTCCACGTGATGCAAAGCCCCATCTCTTCCAGTGCCCTTCCAACTGCGTGGGATGTTTGGCGCTCTTGACGGGCCCCAGACTGCCTGTGCGCAGTGCGCACCCGAGTGACCTGAGCCCTGAGACCCCCCCATATCGACCCAACACGTCGCCACAATTGTGGAAGTACCACTCACATGTCTATGCGGTGCCCTGTTAGCATGCTACACCGTGAAGAATATGTCGTTTTTCATGTATGCATGGTGTCACACAAATTGCACAAACACCCCTTTCTAGAAGCGCACGTGGGGAATCTCTACCCCACCTACCCGTGTTAATGTCATCCCCATGACATCACACACACCATAACTCTCCTCTCCATACCAACCCCAACCCCCCAAAAAAAAAAAATAATAAAAACTTCTCAGGCTCCTCTTAATCATCTACTAAGCATACCCATAACATCATTATCCCATACCTCCCATGCTCCTCTTAATCATGCATTAAGCCCCTAATTGTGGATTAGTTCCTTAATCCCAACTTAATCTAACCATGGTTGCATTTTTAACCCTAAGCCTAACCCAACCTTGGTTAATTCTCTACAAAAGCCCCTAATTATTTTCTCCCCAGAGAGAGAGAGAGAGAGATTAGTGGGCCATCATCCAAGCCCTTGATCAAGTGAGTGTTCTCCTTCACTCATTCATTTCTTTTCTTTCCCTTCCTTGCTTCTTTTGGATTATGTAGATGTGGGACCCACTGAAGGTGGGACCCACTGATGGTGGGCCCCACTATGATGTTTGTATGCCATCTGAATCATCCAATAGTGTAGATGATGGGAAAACACAAAAATTAGCTTGATCCAAGACTTTTGTGGGACCCACCGACCATGGGCCCCACTGTTATGTTTACAGCCGTCCAATCTCTTCATAAGGTCACAAGATCTTGATGAAGCGAATGCAAAAAATCAGCTTGATTCAAAACAATGGCAGGCCCCACCACAGAAATCAGTGGGGACAATCTACCCACCATTGCAACCTTGCTGGACCCAGCAACGTCCAGCGTGATGTATGTGCCTTTCCACCATGTCGTTCATTGGTTTTTCTAGCTTATTTTTAGGGTGGGCCCGCTAGTCAATGAGACCCACCTGCTACTACAAGCACGCAAATATCCGGTCAATCTAACCATGTGGGACCCATTATGGCCCACTACAATGTGTATGAGAAATCCTAACCGTCCAAATGGTGGACACCATTAGGGTGATCAGAACCCCTCTCTCACACACTCCCACGTGTGCACACGCAATAATAATAATAATAAAAGGCAGCAACGTCTGCATATCAGCGTGGAAATATGCACGCTGACAGCGCAGCGTTCTGTTACAACGGCAAACCGGAGATCACCATTTTTTTTTGTAGCGGGGCCCACTTGAGCTTTGGATCTTCCATATTCCTAGGCCCCACATCCACGTCCAGGTCCATATGAGTCAATGTTTTAAAATCGATGATATCGGCCGATATATTCCACGATATATTTGTACCCCACCTGTGTGACACGAAACGCACAAATGGTGCCGATATATCCCACATGTTCGATCAGGTAAGTATTTTCAATTTCCAATCCTTTTTTTTGTTGAAATTATGTTATATCAATATCAGGTGGTTACAAATCAATTGGTTCTTCATGTTTTGCATGAAAAATCATGGAGTCGAAGCTTCGATTACGATATTCATTGGCTCTTCATGTCCATCTTCTTCTTTTTTAGAAAATTTCCTTCAACCAGCTATTAATCGAGACTAATTTTGAAGTATTTCGGAGTACTTGACGAAATTATCATCACAAACACTCTAATTTCGAAATTTAAGTGTAGGTGGTCCGATTTGGGAAAATTCGAGATTTACCCAATTTCTCCCAAATTACTTGCAATATTGCACTCCAAACATGCAATCAAGCATCTATGATGGCTGATCTACTGATTTGTTGAGTCCTTGTCAATTTTCAGAAAATAAAAATCATTTTTAATTAAAAAATTATTAAAATATTACTTTTTTTTCAAAATTTTCCTTCAACCAGCTATCAATCAAGACTAATTTCGCAGTATTTAGGTGTGTTTGATTAAATGATCATCACATACACAATGTTATGCATTCAATTTGAATATAGTTGCATTAGTTCTGTCAGACAGCACATAGCTTAGGAGCCTATAGAAAGGAAATGTATTGTGTGCACTTCTTTTTTGAGATGTTATGATTTCAAAGTGTGTATTAAGGTCTTTTTTAACAACCCTGAAGTTTCATTGAAAAATTCAACTATTTTCCCAATGTTTCCCCATGTTTTCCAGAAAGTGTAATAAATTATCCAATACAAACGATATATCCCATGCAATAACCGATACGTATCTATATCCCAAGGATGCGATACGTAACACAATACCGATATTTCAAACATTGAGCATAAGCAATCCAGGGCCCACCAAGGGTATCAGGCATTGCGCACACGCACTCGGAAGGGCAGTGGAAGAGACGGGGCCTTACACATGATCTACATCGGGTGTCCACGATCTAACCATCAATAGCTTAAATTGAACCTCATAGATCTATAACTTACATCAAAATCCCAGCTAATCCAGGCCATCTGTGACTCGATACAAGTTGTCATCGAAACGAAAGCATAACATTCCATAGTGTTTACAACTTGAGAACAATCAAAACAATCTACTCCCATTCGACCATACAATAAAAGGATTCTAAAATAATAATCAAATAAAACCATTAATTAAAACATCAACCCACAATTCATCATTCAGTCGGACATTGTGCACACGTGCTCGAAAGGACAATGGAAGAGACAAGGCTTTACACGTGATCTACATCATGCATCCATGATCTAACCATTAATGGCTTAAATTGAACCTCCTAGATCTACAACTTACATCAAAATCCTGGATAATCTAGGCCATCTGTGACTCTATACAAGTTGTCATCTAAACAAAAGCATAAAATTCCGTCGTGTTTACAACTTAAGAACGATCAAAACAGTCGCCTCCTATTCAACCATACAATAAAAGGATTCTAAAATAATAATCAAATCAAAACATTAATTAAAACATCAACCCACAATTCATCACTTATCCACAAATCAATCACGTTCAACAGAAAGCAAAGGTTTAAATCAGTCCATGTGTACTCAAATGATCTTACATTCAACTTTCACTGTTGGCGAAACGGTGAAACTAAAAACTATTGGATCTCCCAATCCATATATCCATTTGCGCCCAAAATTTACGTGATGGTTCCTTATCGAGAATACCACCACATGTACGATCAAAATGCTAAACGAACTCTGATAAATTCGCGAGAGAAATCAGAAATCGATGATTACCACGAGACGGGTCAACTCTTATACCATTTGTTGGATTTTTAGGTTAAAAACACAACAGAGTTTAAGTTTTCAAAATCCAAATTTACTACACTGATCCCTAAGACTTTGTAGCGATAATGTCATATTTCTATAAGTTTAAACCCATTATGAACATACCAAAATCATAATGCGGTTTTTCCTCTAAAACTCATCGATGCAATCCTCTACACTAAGAGGCCACTCCCCTATCTATCTCGGGTAGAAGAGATCAGAGAGTTGTCACGCCATCCACGGGGTGCACCCCACAAATTCACACATATGAATGGAGAAGAGGAGGATGGAAAGGGAGATGTGATCTCTCTCTCTCTCTCTCTCTCTCTCTCTCTCTCTCTCTCTCTCATTGTAATGACGACCAAGCAAGTGTGGGATGTCTGTGCTCTCGCATGTCTCTTCTCTGATATACAATCTAATTTCTAAATACTAGTTAGGGTTTCAGGGTTGTACACAAGTATGTGCACCACTACCCGACGAACTTCCTCGTACCCTACTGTGACTAGGGAAGTTTGTTGATCCACCTCATCCACCCATATACACATGATCTAATCCTACCCATATACTCATAATCCAATCATTTCACTGTCACAACCATATATTAAAAATCTATATCTCATGCTAATCAAATGATGGACCATCAAATCCGGGCCATCAGATCATTATCAAGTGCAATCAAAATAGTTTTAGTGATTAAAAAGAAACTTCAATAGTTGAAAACTTTTAAAAACCCTTCTAAAACATTTTAAGTGTTGGGCCCAGCAACAAATCACTTGATGAGTTCCCGATCTAATCAAATATAGCCCCATACATGCCCCTAGGAAAACCTATTGGAACCCCTGTTGGCCCTACAAAAATCAAGGGACCCTGATGGACATCCCAACTACACCCACATTTAATGGCCCCTAGGCACCTCAAAAGGAGAGCCAAATCCATCCAATCAGGATTGTGATCCTTACACATCTTCAAGCCTTAAGGATTAATCATATTTCATGCAACATCAAGTCTCGATCACATTGACCACATTCCAAGCTAATGGGCCCCCAAACTAGTGACGTGAACTCGATACTCCAATTCAAGTGTCCAAAGGTCCAATACAAAGATCTTATATCCATGGCACACCTACATTCTCATGTAGGGTAAAGATAAAGGCACAGCCGATGCCAACCCGCCTCCCATTGGTGGAGACCGTTCCATCTTTTACCTAATTAAGTCCCTCACACAAGATGATTGTACATCCCATAATATAATGTTCATAGGTGTGTCCTAAATGCCTTAACGATCATGGCTCAACAAGATATTGGGCACCATGAATCACAACTCTCCCTACTCAATGACTGCCGTGTCCAATCTTAAGTTCCCAAGGACATGCGGAGGAGTCACTCCTCACATAACCCATATACATGTAAGTTTAAGGCAACACCATATTAAGGCCCATCAGACTGTCTAGAAGGACACATGGTCATCATGATCTACGACTAAGATCAACCCTATCACATCCACACGGTTAGTGGATTAGGGTTGCATTGGTTTTCCAGGGCACAACTCCAACATTCGCACATTGGATGCCTCCCTCTCTTAGGTGTTTTAAGGCGAGATTAAGTCGGAGGTCTTTTGGAAATCCCAACCTCATTGGAGTTCGAGGGATAGTGCGGGATAGTAATTGAGTTTACTCTGTTCAGTTTCTTAGGTCCTATTGGAGTTTTTTACTCCAATATTGTTGAAGCGGCACCCATACATATCAATAATATCGGCCAATATATCCCACGATATATCTTATAACCCACCTGTGCGACACAAAACGCACAAGTAGTGGGATATATCCCACATGTTTGATCTGGTGAGCATTTTCGATTTTTCGATCCTTTTTTTTTTGTAAATCATGTTAAATCAGTATCAAATTATTACAAAGTATGAAAATTCATGGATTGGGAGCTTCAATTTTGAGATTTGGAGGAGATAGGCCAAGTTGCAGAAAATTGAAAAAAAAAAATCAAAATTTCCCAATTTCTTGCAAATTGGTTGCAATCTGTGTCCAAACACAAAATCAAACATGTATGTAACATGATCTAGTAATTCTTCTTTTGGTTTTGAATGTATTGCCTGTGTTTCCACGCATCTTCCTACATTTATAAATTATATGAATAGACTTTGAATATACTTGCATCAATTCAGTTAGACAGCGCATAGAATAAGACCCCACACAAAAGATACCTATTATAAGCTTCTCCTTTTTTTATAATGTTTTGATTTATAAGTGTGTATTGATGTCTTTTTTAACAATCATTGAAGTTTCATTGAAAAATTCGACCAATTTTCCAATGTTTCCCCATGTTTCCAACAACAGCTATACATTACGTGATACAACTAATACATCCCATGTGATAACCGATACGTTTCCATATCCCAAGGTGTGATACGTAACGCGATACCAATATTTCGAACACCAGCGGCGCCTATGTTTAAAGTAGTTAAGATCATCGTTGAGTTCAGCCAATTCCCTGCAATTATTGAAGGAGATTCTAAGCAATCTCTTCATTGCAGGGTTGGAAGGTTGCAGATTTGGTTGAGGAAGTTAAAGATCTGTGTGGCGACCATCCGACAATTTTTGCTTATATTCCTAGAGGAAGCTATTGAGGAAGCAGATCAGCTAGCTAAAATTGGGGCAGTGAGGGATGTCTTTGTCCTTGTGGATGGGCATAATGGTCCTGATTGAGTGTGGGTCTGTCTCAAAGCACTGAGTTTTATTTAGTTCCTAGCTTTGGAGCTGTTGAATTTTCTGTTTATTTCCTCTCTTGTCCTGTTGGGTTTTTTTTTCTTCCTTCATCTCTTTCAATAATATTTCTTATTGCCCATCGGAAGAAACAGTCCATGTTATAAAGCAATCAGGTTTTGCAGTCCTTCGCAAAATTAGTAGAAGACAAAATTATATAGAGCACCATCAAATAAAGTTGGTCAAGAAATAGCATCCCTTAGCTTAAATAATATGCACAGGTCCAAATTGTATGGGTTTTCCTAGACCCTATGAAGCTGAAATACATTTAATAACGCAACCCAAATTTTTGTGAAATATCCAGCCCATAAAATTAATTTTGGATTTCTCGACTTATCGAAATCCTCTTAAACTATTACCAGAACTTGAACAAGCAAAGGAGAGAAGAGGCCATGACTCCATGTTGGCTCTATTACATAGTGATTTATCCTCTCTAAAGTTGACAATTTGGATAAAAACAACAAGGTTGTCAGAAGAGCACAAAATGATCATAGACATTTAACTTAGAAGGAAATCAATGAATAAAAACAACAAGGCTACATAACCTTGAAGAAAGATTATGTCACCTAGTTTGTAATAAAATACACAAAAATAACCAGACATGTGATAAACATTATTTTCACATTTTTTTGAAGAACAGAAAATTATGATAGCAATAGATTTTTACAGAAGAGGCATGTGTGTGAGTGCAGGAAATATGTATAGGAACTACTATGAGTTCACAAAAAACACCTTGTGAATCTGTTGTTCTGATTCAAAATTACACCAAACCCCCTCTTGCAAAGAGTGGACTTCTTAATCAGAACCTATTACCTAGTGAGATGAATTTTTCTTCAAAGTGTACATAAAACAGATACACTCATAGGAGAGAACAATCCATGTGCCATTACCTTAACCGCAATGATAGCATGATCAAGAAGGGGAAGTAAATTAGGATGATTGAACAGGGATGAAAGACGGATCTCCTGCCTCACCAACTCCAACTGCTCATTATTTTGAATTAGCACTTTCTTCATAGCATATGTGCCATCATCTGCAGGAATGTGGCCCAGCAGAGTTAGACATCATTGATACCACACAACGTGAACAACAAGTGAAAATGAAAAGCCGTCACATTCATCATTGATATTGTTTTCATTGCAAGAAGTTTGATTTCTCATAGTTGAGCTCAATCATTGTGTGAGTTTACTAACGTAATGTTAGCAACACGTCCATAGTAGACATGACATACATGCATGTTAATCAGGTTCTTCCAAATCATAGGCCCATAGTGGATGGAGCACAGCACAAAAAAGAAAATAAATTAATCACATCGTACTCATTGTCCATTTGGTATTCATTAAATGGACAGTTAAAAGAAATGGAGAGCAGCAGAAATTCACTGTTAGATTATCATGTCCAAGTCATCATGGGATGGATAATCTATAGGAAATGCCACAACTTCACTGTTCGATTATCGCTTTCGCAATCATCATCGGATGGACCATCTTCAGCAGGTGCCATGACATCACTGTTAGATCATTTCTTTCCCTGCCAACATGGGATGGTTCATCTGCAGCAATCATTGAAACATCACTGTTAGATCATTGCTTGCCCAGCCATCACTGGATGGTTCATCTACAGCAGACATCACAACATCACTGTTAGACTATCACTTTCCCAGTCATCATGGGATGGATCATCTACAACAGTAGACATGATATTACTGTCAGATTATCATTTTCCCAGTTATCATGGGATGGATCATCTACAACAGTTGACATGATATTACTGTCAGAATATCATTTTCCCAGTTGTCATGGGATGGATCATCTACAACTGGTGTCATGACATCAACCGCTAAGAGTATGCACCATCTGGATAATATCTGGATGAAGAGTGGATGACGTTTAGATGATGCATGGATTATAGCACTTGCGTGGAGATCCTGATGTCGTGATGATGGTGGCATTGAGATGATGGCGTGTTGATGTTGCAGAGAGGAAGATGGTGGCGGCAGCATGATGATAAAGATGATGGTAAAGTTACCCACAATACCCCTCTGATACATGTTAATTCATAATATTAGAGAAAGAGAGAAGAGAGAGAGAGAGAGAGAGAGAGAGAGAGAGATCATGTCAACTATTGTAAATGATCTAGACATTGTCCGGATGGCACATGGTTTATTTGGAATAGATTGTTACAAGAGATAAGAACACCTTAAACCACAATAAGAGATAGAACTCAAGAAATAAGAGTAAGAGAAAAAAGAACACAAAAGATGAGAACAAAATCCTCCCAATATGGTGCTCCGCAGGAACACACAGAATATGACACTTTTAGAACTAACAAACATCCAAATGATAAAACCGTCCTCTCAGTGTTATTTTTGGTCTATGCACGCACTGTGGATGTGTTGCTTATGCTCCCTTCGTTGTAGAGAACTCACAATATAGTCTAGGCCCCAGAACACTCAATCACTTAAGTAGCACGAGGTAATCATATATGGGATGTGTAACATGTAAATAAAAAATCCACTCCTAAACCAATCTTCTCTTAACTTTATTCCATATTTTATAATTATTCTCATAAAAATCCACTTCCCTGCATTCAAAAAGAAGCCCAGGAATAAATTCATTAAGGCTCTGTTTGGAAGTCCTGTGCAAAACAGCACAAAAGGCAGAAAAAAAAAAAGTCACACATCATGTGCTTTCTGGTTTTTGAGCATCCCCAAGTGCATGGCAGAATAGATAACCATCAATTCCCCCAAAAAATCGTCACAGCTCACCCGAAAAGGAAAAAGGAGACAGAATCATCAAAATTCAAAGGTACAATTTGAGATTGAGAACCAAAAGCATAGGAAATAACCAGCAAAATCATGATCACCTTTTCAGAATAAGCACAAAATACCCACCATATCATAGTCAAAACTTTCCAGATTAAGAAGCAGAAGGATTTCCAAAAGACAGTGTTATAGAGAATGCTAGTGTATTATATTTATAGTGTGTCCTTTTAGTGTAAGTGCATGTGCACACTTCCCTATTCCCCTGCAGTGTACTATATGCTTTTTCATAATAAAATATTATGTGTTAGGGCATGCAAGCCTAACACATATCATCTCTCCCAAACCTTCCTCCTCCTTCTCTCTCAATATTCTCATCTCTTCTTCACATTATCCTCATCAAATCTTTTTCTACTTGGTATCAGAGCAAGTTCAAGGCATTCCGCATCCAACAGGTTGAGAGGCGACACGTCACCTTGCTGACGTCAGCGTTGTACGGACGCATGGGCTCTGTTTGAGCTAAAAGTTTAGGGGTTTGATAGATCTTGATTTTAGAAGATTTGTCATGATTTTTTCAGAATTTATTGGACCTCATTTCATGGTATTTTGGGCGAAATAGAGAAATTCGAAAATCGGTTCCAGATTCCGTTTTTCTTCGATCTACCTCAAATCGGTAAGCTTTTCTTCGGTTTCTTTGCTCAAGATGGACCGAAATCTTCCTCCCAAGCTATCCATGGTGGATTTTTTACTTAAGATCAATGTTTGAGAGGTTTTTAACCTCAAATGGGCGTGCGGCTGGGCCGTTTTTCACTCAGTCAGGCCCTATTTGACTGCGTTTCATGGTATTTTGGATGATTGATATTTGTTTGAGGTTTATCTCTTGTTATGTTGAAGGATTGAGTGAGATAGAGTTGTTTGAATCAATCTTTCATGGCATAGGGGGTCTCTTGGCATAGGTTTATTTCTCTTGGACTGTATTATGGCTGACAAAGGGCCCTTATCTCTTGGCATAGGGTCTCTTGAATCTAACCCCTTGCAAATTACCTCCATTAAGTTGAATGGTGACAACTATCTTCAATGGGCACAATCTGTAAAAGTATTTTTAGGAGCCCGTGACAAGTTATCGTATATTTTGGATGATTCCCCAAGCTTTACAGATGTTACCTACAAGTCTTGGACAAAGGAGAATTATCAAGTTATTGCATGGTTGTTTGACATGGTATCAGAGCGGAAGGTCCTATGTTCGAATCTCGAGAGCAGCATATTGGGATACACTTCATGATATGTTCTCAGAATCTCAGAATTTTTCACGGGTATTCCAGCTTATTCAAGAAATTGGTCGGTTTCAACAAAACTCCAGATCCTTAAAAGACTACTATTCGATGCTTCGGGGTATGTGGGATGAGTTGGATATGTATCAGCCTCTTTCTTTCAAATGTAAAGAGGATCATGAACATGCTCATAAGCAACGGGATGATACTCGTATCATGCAGTTCCTCGCTGGGTTGAGTTCTGATTATCTTCACGTTCGTGATCAGGTTGTTATGCAGGATCCTCTTCCCCCATTGACGACAGTCTATGCCATGTGTCAGCGTGCTATGATCTCTACTCTTCCTTCTCATTCATTTGTGCCACCCGAGCGTTCGGCACATCTTGTTGGCGATCAGTACTCCCTTGGTCTTAGGGTACCATCCTTGAGCTCAGGGCGCATTTCTGGTTTTGGTGGTCGTGGTAGAGGCCGCGATCTAGATCGCAGTCGCGGCGGCCGTAGTCTTCGTGGTCGTGGTGGACGTGGACGAGGACGTGATGGTTCCCGCATTTGTTCACATTGCGGTGGAACTAATCACACTATTGATTATTGCTGGCAGCTACATGGTCATCCTACGTATGCCGCTGCTTCTGTTGCTTCCACTGTTGCTTCAGTCTTCCACCCCGACAGCTGAGCAGTCTACTTCAGGGGAGTCTCTTATTATTTCTCGGGCGGCATATGATGCCCTTATGCGGCTTCACATTCGGGATATTCCTGAGCCTTCTCACGCAGCTTCGGCCCAGTCAGGTACCGCCCTTCTTGCGTCATCCTCTCCTACCTCCTGGGTCATTGACTCTGGAGCTTCCTCCCATATGACTGGTAAGTTGCAATTCTTTTCTTCTTATTCTTCTTCTTCTTCTCCCACTCAGTATGTCACAGTCGCAGATGGAACCCAATCTCCCATCTCTGGGATTGGTTCCATCCCTCTCTCTTCTTCCTTGTCTTTATCCTCCGTATTGCATGTGCCTCGTTTTCCATTAAACTTATTGTCTGTTAGCTCTCTTACTAAATCACTCAATTGTTCCATCACCTTCTTTCTTTCTTATTGTTTGTTTCAGGACCTACAGACGAAGAGAGTGATTGGTGGGGGGCATGAGCGAGGAGGCGTTTATCTTCTCGATGATACACCTGTTGCCGCTTCTAGTACCCTTTCTCTAGATCAAGAGTCCATGACTCGGTGGCATTGCCGCTTAGGCCACCCATCCATTGCTAGATTGAGACTTTTATTTCCCTCCTTACCTGTCACTAAACCATTATGCTGTGATATTTGTGAATTGTCTAAACATCATCGTGCTACGTTTCCTCCTAGCTCTTCTGGGAGGAAATCTCAACCTTTTCTTCTGGTTCACTCGGATGTTTGGGGACCAGCTCCAGTTACCTCGACTTTTGGATTTAGATATTTTGTTACCTTTATTGATGATTATTCCCGCATGACTTGGATTTATCTTTTGAAATCTAAAAGTGAAGTATTTGATGCATTTAAAGTGTTTTATCATGAAGTGTGCACTCAATTTCATTGTTCCATCAAATCCCTCCATTCTGATAATGGGGGAGAATACATGTCTACTGCCTTTCTGTCCTTCTTGCAGGAACGTGGTATTTTATCTAGGACGTCATGTGCTCGCACTCCTCAACAAAATGGTATTGCAGAACGAAAGAATCGTCATCTTCTTGACGTTGCTCGCACCCTTCTACTTGGTATGCATCTACCCAAACATTTTTGGGGTGATGCTCTTTTAATTGCTACTTTTCTTATTAATCGTATACCCTCACGTATTCTGTCTTATAAATCTTCATTTACTATTTTGTATCCTCATGATAACCCATTTCCTCTACCACCTAAAGTTTTTGGTTGTACATGCTTTGTTCAAATTTTGGATGGGAGTAATGATAAACTTAGTCCCAGGGCGATTAAATGTGTCTTTATAGGGTATACTCGGAGTCAGAAAGGTTATAAATGCTTTGACCCATTGACTCGCAAGAAATATGTCTCTGCCGATGTCACCTTCTTTGAGGATCTTTCTTTTTTTTCCTCTCCAGGTAGATCCCTCTGTGATCCTCTTGCGCATCAGGGGGGAGTATAACTGTTATCCTCTTTCCACTAATGATCATGGGAAAACTCCTCTCCCTTCTATTCAGCATCCTGTTGGTGATATGGTTGAGCCTAAGCCTCTGCGGGTATATCATCATCGAGATAAATCTTCACAAGCTCAGCCATCTACCCTTCCGCTCACTTTGGATATTGGTTCAGGTGACTCTCCTAACTCGAGTTTAGATCTTCCCATTACCTTGCGCAAAGGGTCACGATCTTATACTCAACACCCCATTAGTAATTTCATTTCATATGATCATCTTTCACCATCTTTTCAGTCATTTGCAGCTTCCCTTTCATCACAGACTATTCCTAGATCTCTCTCACATGCTCTTCAAAGTCCTGATTGGATAAAGGCGATGATGGAAGAAATGTCTGCTCTTGAGAAAAATCATACTTGGGATCTTGTGCCACTTCCTGTAGGCCATAAACCTGTTGGCTGTCGATGGGTTTATACAATCAAGTTTCTTCCAAACGGCTCAATTGATCGCTATAAAGCCCGTCTTGTTGCTAAGGGTTACACACAGACTCATGGTGTGGATTACTTCGAGACATTCTCTCCGATGGCTAAGCTTAACTCGATTCGCGTTGTGCTCTCCTTGGCCGTTAATTTATCATGGCTCTTGTTTCAGCTTGATGTTAAGAATGCATTTCTCCATAGGGATCTTGCAAAGGAAGTTTACAGGCATCAACCTCCTGGCTTTATTACTTCTCACAACCCTGCACTTGTATGCCGGTTGAAGAAGGCTCTTTATGGACTCAAACAATCCCCACGTGCATGGTTCGAAAAATTTAGTCAGGCTCTCTTGGAGTTTGGATTTTTTCGCAGTCATGCCGATCATTCTCTCTTTATATTTCGACGATCAACGAGCATCATAGTTCTCGTTGTCTATGTGGATGATATTGTTCTGTCCGCTAGTGATTCTGCTGGAATGAGGGAGGTCAAAGATTTTTTGAAGACCAAGTTTGAGATCAAGGATCTTGGTCCTCTTCGCTACTTCCTCGGAATTGAAGTTGCTCGCTCATCATCTAGATTGGTCTTGTCACAACGAAAATATGCGCTCGATCTTCTCATGGAAACCGGCATGTTAGGGTGCAAGCCTGTTACCACTCCCATGGATACTTCACGGAAGCTTCGACCAGATGATGGTGCTCTCCTTACTGATCCCGAGATGTATCGATGACTTGTAGGCCGGCTTATTTACCTGACTATTACTCACCGGAATCTCTTATTTGCGGTGGGAGTTGTTAGCCAATTCATGCAAGCTCCCCATACTTCCCATCTCACGGCTATCTACCGCATACTTCGGTATTTAAAATCAACCCCGGGTCTTGGCCTCCGCTTTCAGTTGCATAGTCATCTTCATCTTTCTGGCTATTCCGATGATGATTGTGCAGGTAGTACTTTTGATCGCCGCTCTACATCCAGCTTCTATACCTTCCTAGGTGGCAATCTTATAACCTGGAAGAGCAAAAAGCAGCTTGGTCCTCGGCTGAAGCTGAATATCGTGCTATGGCTCATGCGACATGTGAACTTGTGTGGCTTCGCAATCTTTTTGAAGAACTTGGCTATCCTCCTTCGAGTCCTATTCCTCTTCATTATGACAACCAAGCAGTCATCCATATTGCTCGTAACCCAGTTTTCCACGAGCGAACCAAGCATATTGAGGTTGACTGTCACTTTATTCGGGAGAAAGTTGCTTCTAAGGAAATTGTCACTCCTTTTGTTCGATCTGGGGATCAACTTGCTGATGTTCTTACAAAATCCTTGAGTCGAGATGCTCTTCATCGTGTTCGTGACAAGTTGGGCATGATCAACATCTATGCTCCAACTTGAGGGGGAGTATAGAGAATGCTAGTGTATTATATTTATAGTGTGTCCTTTTAGTGTAAGTGCATGTGCACACTTCCCTATTCCCCTGCAGTGTACTATATGCTTTTTCATAATAAAATATTATGTGTTAGGGCATGCAAGCCTAACACATATCATCTCTCCCAAACTTTCCTCCTCCTTCTCTCTCAATATTCTCATCTCTTCTTCACATTATCCTCATCAAATCTTTTTCTACTAGTGTGTACCATTTAATATATGGTACAAACCCTATGATACATCCAGGCCATCCATCATCATCAGATGGACCTGCTTGAATTGCAGGGTAGGATGTAAAACAACCCATCCTTGAGATATTATCAATGTTTTGGGAGATTTGCGCCTTGCAAAATCTTACATAGGATCCTATGCATCATTTGATCATTAGTAAAGTTCTATTTTGGGAAGATCATTTAAGACTTAGAATCTTTTCAGTTGTTGATATTTCCTTTTTTGAATGCGAAATTTTGATGTCAATCTTTAGGGTATTGTTTAGATCAAATTTAGTGAAGTCTAGATTTAAAATATCTCTTTAGATCTATCCTGTGTTTAGGCATATATAAAGAATTCACAGGCTATATGTAGGAGAAAAGTTGATGAAGAATGAGATATAGAGCCTTCTAAGGCCATATGATTTTTAGAATTTCTAAAGCCACAATCCAAGAAGATACATGGGAAGAAGCCATCAGTGGACTGATATATAAATCAACCACTGGATCAACAGATTGATTAGTTGATGGAATAGACAATCGACCAACAGTTAAATTAGCGGAGGAAGAGATGAGCAACTAAACGGTCAAAGTGGCACATTCTACGGTGTATGTCAAAGTTGAGATGGACGTTTTGGTCCCATCCCTACAACAATCAAAGCTCATAAATCGGAGGCCAACGATGATTAGGACATCGCTATGGCAATAAGGAGCTAATAGACTCACAAGTTCATTATTGCAAATGTGGTACTGGTGCTTAAAACACGGAGAGCATGAAGACAAAAGAAGAAGTGGCGTGATACCAAATGTGTGGGAATTCATCATCAAGTACCGCCAAACCCAAGGATGACAGGTGATAAAGTCATATAGATTAGACAAATTTCTACCAGCTATCAACTCAAGGACGAGTTCTTTTGAAGCTCAGGGAATTGATGCATTCAAGCAATCGTCATCAGATGGACACACTTCAATTGTGGGGCAGGATGCAAAACAACCGTTCTCAGGATATTTTGGTTATTTTGAGAGTTTTGTGTCTTCGGAAATCTTTAATAGGACCTTATGTGTCATTAAGTCTGTTAATGCATGAGAAATATGGGCCGTTAAGTCCGTTAATGCATGAGAAATATGGGTCGTACAGTTGTATGGCTCACCCAATGGATATGGACGTGGTCCGTATAGCTGTACAGCCCACCTAGCACCTTCTCTTGTCTATTCTTTAGTTAAATTGGATTAGGACTCTTGGTTAAGAATTAAAGGGAATTTTTGCTTTTGTCACTTAACAGTGCTTTTGTCTTTTCACTTGCTTATTATTAATAAAAATAGGAGGGGAGGGGATGTCCGGCTCTACAACCTCTTTTCCTTTCTTTTCACAACTCTCTGCCCTCCTCTTATTTTTTCTTCTTTCTGCTACCTCTAGATTACAAATTTACATGGTATCAAAGCAATCTTGTTTCTAATCTAATCCATCTTTTTCCCATCTACCCTGTCCTTGTTTCCTCCTTTTTTCAGGCTCTTACATATGTGCTGAACATCTTTTAAGAAACCTAAGGTTCCTTTTCTTTTTGTTGTGCCAGACCTTTGTAATGGTCCGTGCGTGAGAAGGGGATGAAGTGTTCATGATCATCACCTCTCTTGGGATGTGTGAACATGTGGACTGATTGCCTTCGTTGGATGCCATATTCGTGATAATCAACCCTCGTGATTGGTTGGAACATGTGGACGCGTTGGTTATTCTTTTCAAGTGTGGCGTCATACCATGTGAAGCGTAGAGGTTTATTCAAAAAATAAATAAAATAAAATAACAACGCACAAGTTGAGTGTTCTTTGGTCATGAAAGGTCAGCCCATGTTCGTATAAGCTTGCGGTATATTCTAGTCCTTTGTTCCACATGGAAGTGAGAAGTGATTCGAGAACTGAATTCATAAATTCATCTAATCTTTTAGGGGTCCAGATAACCTCTATTAAATTAAATGGAACAAACTACCTCCAGCGGTCTAAGTTTATTCAAGTATTTTTAACTGCAAAGGAAAATTTGAAGTACTTAACCACAGAAAAACGTTATAAGAGTTCTAGTACATATAAACAATGGATTGAAGAGAATGCTCAAATTACGACATGCTATGGAATAGTATGGAATCATCCGTCAGTGCTAATGTAATTTTTTTTTATACTACAAATATGGTGTTCCATAAAGGTCATTACAAGGTCGTAAAGGCTATTACGTAAAGGTAACAGTGGCAAATCATTATACGTTACAGGGTCGTAAAGGCCGTAATGGTTGTTACAGAAAAAATGACCCATAAAGGCTATTACAACCCCTGTAACGGCCCATTACGCTCCCCATAAAGGCCTTGATGGCCTCGTAATAGTCCATTACAAGGCCGATACAGGTTCTTCAATTTTTTTCAATTTAAACAGAGAGAGAGAGAGAGAGAGAGAGAGAGAGAGAGACCGTAATGGCTATTACAAGGGTCATAACAATCGTTACAAACCATATCGTAAAGGTAACAGTGGTGGCCATTATGACCACCATTACCGTTATAGAATACCTTGACCACAAAGGCAGTGAAGGATGCATTACGGGATATGTATTCATTTGAAAAAAACATCTCTCAAATGTACTAATTGTTTGAAGAAATATTTGGTTCAACAAGGAGATAAATCCCTCAGTGAATATTATTCAAAGATTAAAGGAATGTGGGAGGAATTGAATGTGTACCAACTAAGGTTTACCGTTGCAGTAACGGTGGGCGTAACGATGCCCAACGTTACCGATACAGCTACGGGACTATCAGTTGTTACGGCGCCGTAACGGCCGATACACCCCCTATAACCGTCATAAATTTTTCTTTTCTAAAAAAAAATCAAAAAAAAATTCATTGAATTCAGAAAATTCTAAATATTTCAATTATGCATTCATTTATAATTTTGAATGTGTTTATGGTGGTGTAACAGTCCACTCTTTGGTGAGAAAGTTGTATCGGGCAGTTTGATGAATTTATGAACCTGACAACCTTGAATTGACTGCAAAACTCATAGATTTAATTTTCTATCTAATACCAATGAAAGATATATTAAAATGAATTTAACATCAAAATATCTCACATGTGTAAGTGTTTGCTATTATTTTCCATAATTTAATCTACAATTCTACAATACATACATGTCCTTGAGGAGTGTGAGGCGAGGACATTTATATATTCTATTATCATTAACACACAATATTCAACCATTAAAACAAGAAAATATCGAGAGAAAAAAATGATTTTTCCTCATTTTTAAAAATTGACCAAAAATAGTACGAAAATTAAAAAAAAAAAAAATCAGTTGCATAATCTGTAAAATGCACATTCATATGTTCTAATTTGAATAACACATTATATTCAACCATAACAACAAAGATTTTTTTAAATGTATAAATACCTATTTTTTAAGATTTTTCAGAAAATGGTCCACAGAGCTTCGATTCAACAAAATCCTTGAAATAACTTGTTTTGATCCTCAAATTCAAGCTAAGAATAGTCAAATTTTGCAGTAGAATAGTTTAGGAAAGAATTCGGAAGAGAAAAGTGCAAAAATGGGGAAAATCGCAACTTAAAAATTTTTTAAAATAATAATAATAATAAAAATAAAACCTAGCCGTGTATAAATGTTACAGGGCAGTAACGGCCATTATGGGGCGTAACGGCGATGCGAGCCAAAAACTGGGGTTACCGTTTCAACCCCTATGTTGCGTAACAGACTCGGCCATTACGACTGATATATAACCGATTTGGTACACCTTGGTACCAACCTCCCACTACAGATTTAGAAAAACAATGCCAGATGAATGTGACGAGCTTTGGATGCTAAATCTTTATCTGGTTTAAAATTTAAAGCTTGAATATGAAGCGGTTCGTGCACAAATTTTAGGTGGCAAGGATTTGCCATCTCTAAACAAGGAACATGCACGCCTCCATCGTGTATCCTCGAGGTCTACAAGTGAAACCAATGATAGCTCTACTTTTGCATCATTTACTGGACAAGGCAAAGGCAATGATCATGGTGGCATAGGTAATCAAGGCAGCCATGGTGAAGTGAGAGGATGTTGTGGTAGACAATAAATCTCTTGATGTGGAAGTTGGGCATGTACCTGTTGTGGTTGAAGAAGACATAATCCAATCTCTTACTTCTGTCGACTCCTCTATTCCCACTACTCAACAATAACTCTACTCGTGATGCAAACAAATAGATAGTGCGGCCACTCATATGATGTACCATCAACCATATCTTCTTCTAAGCCTAGTGATCTAGTGACTTCTCCAAATAAGTCTAATGTTCCTATTACCTTGAGAAAAGATAAGCGTGTGTATATTGATCATCATATCTCCAAATGTCTCCTTCAATGCTTCCTTCCAACTTTTCGCAAATTTACACTATCATTATCCTCTCATTCTATTCACAAGTTATATTAGGAAGCACTATTACATAAGTAGTGGAAGCAGGCGATGGAAAAGGAAATGGTTGCACTTTACCAAAATAACATTTCAAAGTTCACAAGTCTACCTACTGTTAAAAGTGTTGCTAGTTGCAGGCGGGTGCACACCATTAAGTTTTGCCCTGATGGTACTATTGAACGTCTGAAGGTTCATTTGATTGCCAAGGGATACACTCAGACCCATAGTGTTGATTATACCGAAACCTAGACCCTTAGTGTTTATAATACTAAAACCTTCTCTCCTATTGCCAAGTTTAATTATATTCATGTTATTTATTCCATGGTCGTTAATCATATGACTTGCCCCTCTTCCAACCAAATGTTAAAAATACCTTTTTTTCATGGTGATCTCACGGATGAGGTTTATATGGAGCAACCACCTAGATTCATTGCTTAAGGGGGTCAGAAAAAGGTGTGTAAACTGAGAAAGACACTCTATGGGTTAAAGCAGTCTCCACGTGCATGGTATGACAAATCCAATAAAGTTATGATGAACTATGGTTTTCTTCAAAGTCATGAAGATCATTCTGTCTTTGTACAGAAAGGCACATCAGGTCTTATTGTGTTAATAGTATATGTTGATGGCGGTGTTGTTAAAGAAAGTGACGATAGATGGATTGAAAAGCTGAAAAGGTATCTTCAAAGGCATTTTCTCACAAAATATTTGAGTCATCTTCGATACTTTCTAGGTATAGAAGTTGTCAGATCAAAGAAAGGAAGTAATTTATCCCAACGGATATACATTTTGGATTTGCACATGGAAACGGGTCTACTTGATACCAAGCCAGTTGATAAACCAATGGATCTGGATTACAAACCTATTGGTGATCACGGAGATAAGTTTGAAGACCCACGAAGGTATAAAAGATTGGTTGGGAAACTCATATATTTAACTATTAATCGCCTAGATGTATCTTATATTGTGAGCATGGTGAGCCAATTTATGAGCTCTCCGAAAGTACCTCATGCGAATGCAATCATTTGGATTTTGTGATGTATTAAAGGAGCACCAAGTTGGGGAATTCTATATAGACGGAACAATCATCTTCAAGTCATCGGATATTCTAATGCGGACTAGGCAAGTTCTTTGACAAATAGGTGATCTACTACTAGGTACATTTGTGGGAGGAAATATAATCACGTGAAAGAGTAAGAAGCAAAGTGTTGTAGCCTAATCGAGCGTTCAAGCAGAATATAGAGCAATGGCTCACACTACCTGTGAAGTAATGCAGATTAAGAAACTATTGCAGAAAGTAGGGTTTGTGATGAATCTACTTATGCAGTTGTTTTATGATAATGACGCAACATCCAACATTGCAAACAATCCGGTCTATCATGAAAGAACCAAACACATTGAAATGGATGATCACTTTATAAGTGAAAAGGTCTCCAGTGGTGAAATCTCTACTCCATATGTCCATAATTAGGATCAACTTGTTGATGTGTTCACCAAGGCTCTACCTCACAATCAGTCTACATGCATATATTCCAAGCTTAACATCGACAACATCAATGCTCCAGCTTGATAGGGAGTGTTAACGCATGGGAAATATGAGCCTTATGGTTGTACAGCCCACCTAATGGATATGAATGTGGTTCATATCATTGTACGGCCCACCAAGCACCTTCTCTTGTCTATTCTTTAGTTAAATTGGATTAGGACTCTTGGTTCGGACAAAAGGGAAATTTTGCTTTTGTTACTTAAGGTGACTTGCTTGTTATTAATATAAATAGGAGGAAGGGAGAAACCCAGCCCTACAATCCTCTTTTCTTGTCTTTTCACAACTCTCTCCTCTTCTTTCTTTTTCTTTCTTCTACTTCTAGTTTACAAATCTACCAAAAAAAATTTTGAAAGGTAACGCTATCAAGGATTGAGCCCTGAATCACTCACACACACTACGTTGTCTCTACCAGCTCATCTAACAAGCCAAAGACTCTGAAAGTTATTAGTAATTTTCTATTTTGAAAAAATCATTCAAGATTTAGAATCTTTTTAGTTGATGTTACTTCCCTTTCTGGATTGAGATTTAGATGTCAATCTCTAGGATAGGATTTAGATCTAAATTAGTGAAATCTATATTTGAAAGATCTCTTTTAGATCTTTATCTTTTATATTAGATCTATAGAAAGACCTCTACGGCCATATGATGGGAAGAGTTATTGAATTGTGAGTTTAGAATTTTTTATTTTTTATTTTTAAAGTGTCAAGTTCAGAGAAAAAGTATTATGTCGCGAAGTGAGAAAACCCTGTAAAAATCAACCCTTTTGAATTATGTGGCGTGTGTTCTTCTCCTCTTCTTTTCTTTCTCATCCACCACCATATATCAAATTGTATCGGAGAAAGTTCATCCATGTACTTTTATAGATAAATGCTAAGCAAGAAGATAAATGTCAAGGAGAAAATAGTGGGGAATTGTCATCATTGGAAGTAATGCTCCATAACATTTTGAGTGGATTGGATAATTTGACAACATCAACACAACATCAAAGAGTACCTCCTTGTGCACGAGCACGTGGGAACATCTTGGAAATCAGATGTCAGTGGTTCCAACGATGTTCCATTCAATCATCATCATGGTAGAAGAGATAAATGATTGGAAGATTGTGACTACACATGATGTAACACTTGACATGCCTGAGTTTTTCAGAGAAAATTTCAGTAAACTAATCCAAGATTCATTAGAGGAACTGTTTGAAAATCTTACGGATGATGTGCCTAGCAAAAACACCATAATCCATGAGGATACACATGAAGAGCCCATCTATGGATTTGCATATAAATATATTAATGGATCAATGGATGGATTGGTTGATGGAACACACAACGGACTTGCAGTTAAATTAGTGGAGGAAGCTCAACATAAAATTGGTGCATTATGCTGTGTATGTCAAAGTTGAGATGGACATGTTGGTCCTGTCCCAATGACAATTGGAGACCAGGGAACGCCGCGTAGACAAGGAGCTAATAAACTCACAACTCCATTACTATAAAGCTAGGGGGTTGATGCTTAAAATGTGGAGAACGCAAAGACGAAGAAGTGGCATGATCTATGAAACTATCCAATGTCAGTAGTGTCAATCCAACAGATAGGCCTTCATCATCGATTGTCACGGAAGCCAAGGAAGACAAGTTATAAAGTCAAATTGATCTGACAAAATGCTACAGGATATCAACTCGAATACGAGTTCTTTCGAAGCTGGGGGAATCAATGCATCCAAGCATCCATCACCATTGGATGGAAAACCATTGATTGTGGGGCAGGACATAAAATGATCCATCCTCAAGACATTTTGGTTATTTTAGGATACTTTTCTCTTCGTAAATATGTAATAGGGCTTATGTGTCATTAAATGATTAGTAATTTTCTATTCTTAAAGGATCTTTTAAGATTTATAAACTTGGATTGATCCAATACATTGTTACCGGCTATCAACTCAAGGACAAGTTCTTTCAAAGTTGGGGGAATAGATGCATCCAAGCCATCCATCATCATCAGATGGTTCTGCTTGGATTGTGGGCTAGGATGTCCTCAAGATGTTTTGGTAATTTTAGGAGATTTGTCTCTTGGGAAATTTTAATAGATTTTATGTATCATTAAGTCATTAGTAGTTTTCTATTTTGGAAAGATCTTTTAAAATTCATAATCTTTTTATTTGTTTCTATTTCTCTTTTTGAATTTCAAATTTAGATTTTAATCTTTAGGATATGATTTAAATTATATTAATTAAAGTCTAGATTTGAAAGATCTCTTTTAGATCTTTATCTTTTGTATCTAGACCTATATAAAGACTTCTTCTTCATCTTCTTTTTTTAAGGCAAAGAAGGTTGGCGAAGGAAAAAAAATTGTATCTAGGCCTACATAAAGACTTCTTTTGTAGCTAGGCCTAACCTTCTAAGTCCATGTGCATGGTAAGAGTTAATGAATAATGAGATTGGAATTTTTATTTTTATTTTTAAAGTGTGAGTTTAGGGTAAAAGCATTCTCTTGCAAAGGGAGAAACCCCTATAAACCTTTGAATTGCACGGTGTGTTCAAAAATCCATTCCTCTCCACTCTCTCCTTTTTTCTTTTTTTCTTTTTTCTTCTTTTTCATACAACATCACCATACAAACCATTGACCATTGATCACTGAACATTGGCAACAGATTCCAACTGTCCAACTGCAGTACCATCACTTGGATGAGCCACAAACCAAACATCATGCTGACTGGAAGTACATGACTACCCCATCCATAACCATTGCTGGAAATCAAGAAAAGTTTACAGTAATGGTCCAGGAAAAAAAAAATCTCCTTAGACCAGATGGTTTATAAACAGCTCATAATCACACATTTTTCTTACAATTGGCAAATTTATGGTGCGACCCATCACTTAATTTGTAGTTTCCTGCTCATTAGATGACCCATCACAAATCTATGGTCAGGATTGATCAACCCATTCCTCCAATCATATAATTTGTAGTTTCCTGCTCGTTAGATGAGCTGGTAGAGACAGTGCAGTGTGTGAGTGATCCAGAATTCAATCCCTAGTTGTGTTACCTTTCCAAAGAAAAAAATATATATATCATATGATTTGTAGGGTTGATGCATACACACTGGATCAGCCCAAAACAAAATCCATTTCTAAGACTTCTAAATGTAGTAACTAATGAAATTCATAACCACATTTTCACCTCAAATTTCAAAAACCAAAATTTATTGTTATAAAAAATAAATAAATAAATAAAAATAAAAAAGGTTGAGAATAAAAGAAAAAGCGATTTCTGATGCACCTGAAAAAAAAAAAAAAAAAAATCATTTCTATCATTTTCCCAAAAGAAAAGGTACCAAAATTCATGAATATGTTCTCTTTAAACTTAAAAAGAAATATATTTTTTAAATCCTTAGCTAGAAATTATCGAATAAAAAGAAAAAGAAAAACTTCTCAAAATCCAAGAGAGAGAGAGAGAGAGATAGAGAGATTCAACTACTATTTACACCCAAACTGATAGATTTTGCATACAACCATTCTCCATCTTGGGTATTGAAAAAGCAACACATTTGTACTATTTCAATAGCGAAGATTGAAATTGAGTGTACGCAAATCAAACAGAGAGCGGCGAATATATCAAATTTCCAATCAGAATCTGAAGGAAAGAGATTGCAATCTGGAGATCTAAACAGACCTGAAACATGAGAAGAGTCCTTGAATTTCTTTCCACTCCCAGTATCAGCAGCAGATCCGTCGGTAGTGACCTCCTTGACGAGATAGACATACGCGAATCCGCCTTCTCCCAGCTGCCTCACGATCCTGAAACGATTCTCGTTGATCCAGACATCCCCACCTCCGTTCACGGCATCGTACAGAGCATTCAAACCAGAGAAAGAACACCCCATTCTCTCTCTCTCTCTCTCTCTCTCTCTCTCTCTGAGATCAGATCTCAGTTATTCATCTAAAGACCATGCTCTGAGGAATCTAGCGAGCTTTCGCTCTCTGCTTCTCTCTGCTCTATTCACCACCTCTCTCTCCCCCTCTCCCTCTCTCTCGTGTTAGAGAAAGTTATGGTACACTTAAAGAGCACGGTAGCTCATAGGCATTCACTTCTAGTTTATACACGTGGCATCATTTTAATTGATCTGCGTTAGGGTAACTCGTGCTGGGTTACTTTCGCAGAAGAGATCCAACTTTCATTAGATCTACCCCGTCCATCTGGCACAGTACATCATTTTAACCATTGAAATCAAAAATCATAATCATCCAACTCTCAGGTAGGCCACACCACAGGAAACAGTTGGGAAGGAATATCCCCCGTTACTTTTGTGTAAGACGTAGGGGTGTACACGAACCGAGCTACCATGGTTAGCTCCCTTGACTCGACTCGAAAAAGCTGGATTCAACTCGGTTGGAAGCTGAGTTCAAGTCGAGTAGAGCTGATTTTTTGAGCTCAAAAGTGAGTTTGAGTTGAGTTCAAATAGGCCCCAATTCAGCACGACTCGACTCGGATCGAATCCAGCTCAATCAACTCGAATCAAACCAGTTTGGTGACGCGGTTATTTTGCCATTCATGTTGCTCACAATTGTTTGATAAAATAACTCAATGAGATATGACTGGTGGCAAAGAAGATTTGGTTGGTTACATGGAATGTTTGGCCGATGGCAAGCAAAGTATGTACATTAAACAAATATTTTTTTTCTTTTTTTTTTGTTTTTTGATTTTTATGTTAATTAAAATATGTTTAATAAAACACTTGTAAAACCATTGAAACTATAAAACAATGAGTTTTTTAAGTTACAGTTTAGGTGTTTGTAGAAATGTCTCAATGGCGAATTCGACTCAATCTTGGCTCAAACTCGGCCCAAGCTGCTGACCGAACCGAGCCGAGCTAGCTAGTCAGTTTCGAGGACTGAGCCAAGCCGAGTTCAAGCTAAGGTCAGCCAATGCTCAAGCCAAGTCCATTTGAGGCCAGCACAACTCAGTTCAACTCGACATACAACCCTAGTAAGACGCTCCATGGCGTTTATATGTCATCCAATCCATATGGTATATCGCGTTGGCATGAAAGCGTTGCCCAAAATTCAGAGATCCAAAACGCAGGTGGGCCATATCAAGTGAATTTAGATGTGTTAGGTATAATTTTCTTACGGTGGCCCACCTGAGAGTTGAATCATCTGATTTTCGATATTAAGGCCCAAAAAAGATAGCGTGCGCGACGAACGGTCTGGATCCCGTACACTTCTAAGTAGTTTCACCTACGCTGGTGAAAGTAACCCGGTAGGTCGGTATTTGACCATTTTGCATCTTACTTGCGCTGAACTGTACAAACAGGAACCGCAATTGTGTACAGCACCAGTGGGGCCCACACTGTTATAAATGTAAAATCCAATCTGTGCATCAGGCGATAAACGTTATTTGTACCGTAAATACAAAATATAAGCCTGCCTAATCATTCATATGGGCCACACCATTGGGAAAAATGTGAAATTGCTCTCCAAACCATTAAGTTCACACGGTGTGGCCCGCCTGAATTGTGCATCTGGCTGATTTTTTTCCTTTTCTTTGATTCATCGTGCTGAATTACACCTGATTAAGGAGGCTAATTAAAGACACACCATGTTGGCCCCGCACAAACCTACGGTTGGCATCCCATCTCCATTGTTTCATTTAGTGTGGCCCATCTGAACCCTGCATCGAGCCGATTTTTCTGTCATGTAGGCTAAACCAATGATATAACCTGGTAGACGGAATGGATTTTACAGAATTTAATTAAAGTAATATTTTAATAGTTTATTTATTTTTAAAAATTTGAATGGTTGAAATGAAAATTAATTGATTGATTTGGATGAATAAATAATATTTTATAAAGTAATATATTAATAGTTTATTTATTTTTAAAAATTTGAATGGTTGAAATGAAAATTAATTGATGGATTTGGATGAATAAATAATATTTGGAACTTGTGGTCCATCTAAAGTGGGGGCAGACATTTTGGATGGTTTGATTTCAGGTAGATCGGTTTCATATCTATGATTGGTGAGTGCATGTGTATGGCTGCCATGAACCATTGCCCGTAGGATCAAAGACCTTTTCAATGACCCGGCATACGTTGGCCGTAGGATTGAGGTCCTTTTAAATGAACGGCATACGTTGGCCGTAGAATCGAGGTTCTTTTCAATGACCCGGCTCGTTTGTACGATAGAAATCCCTCTGTGTATGGAGGGTATCCAAAAGACTCGAATTATAATATTTCAACCGTTTGGTTGTTTAAATATTAAAGAGAGTCCATATTCCAATAAAAAAGATGAATCATTCAATGTGTTGAGATATTCCAATATATTAAAAAAATAATAATAATAATAATCTTTTACATATCTACCGCCCAACATTAGGCACATTGTATAAACGGTTTGGATCTTTAAAATGTGACCCTTGATCCAAACACAGTATATAACAATTATTCCCATCGGAGTAGAGCTGGGCACTAGGTAACTAGACTCGTAGACTCGTAGACTCACTTGTCCGGTGAGCCATAGAAAAAGGCAACAGTTTCCTCATTTGCAGCTCTCTTTGGTATGACCGACTAGGGTTTTGGATCAAGCTCGAATTTGAGCCCAAAATGTTTCAACGGGTGCCGCATCATGTGAACCATTCATATTATGTTTCCATGACACATGTGCAAAGTGTACATAAGTGCTTGCGTAAGAAGGTGAGCATTCCTTACACACACACACACACATACATTTATTGAATTGTAATTTAGCCCGTTAATGCCCACTGCACCAAACTTGACCCGGTACTTGTGATTGAGTCGGACTCAGTCTGAATTAGTACAGGCAAAACTTGGATTTGGATCCGAAACCTGACTCAGTACTTGTGATTGAGTTGGACTCAATCTGGATTAGTGCAGGCAAAACTCGAATTTGGATCCGATCAGAAATGCTGAACTCACTACCAATTGAGTCAAGTTCGAGTCAAGTTTATTTCAAAACCGAATTGAATTAAAACCCTGATTGACCCTCAGTCCAATTCAACTCAATGCCCAACTCTACATAGGAGTGTCAAATAACTCACCCAAATTTATTTTTACATGTAATTGTCAAGTGTTGTTCTTGTCTACCATTTCATAAGGCAACATTCTACGTCCTTCTTCTTACATGCAGGGATCATTCTATCGAAGAACCGTTGATTTAAATCAAAATGGGATCACAAGTTGCCTTCTAATCTCATTGATTGAGCTATCCTGCTCTCAGGGTTTATTTGATTCTCATATCGACAAATAAATACTCTGTAAATTGATCATTATTGCTTTTTATATTTTTGTAGAAATTAATCCTTCAAAAATCATGCAATTTTAAATAGATATGGTGTGTTTTTATACGGACAAATATATGAAGCCCACTGTGACGAATATGGATTATCCATGCTGTTCATCTGTTCCATGAGCTCATTTCAAGGCATGCCTCAAAAAATAAGGCAAATCCACGGTTCAAATATACCACACCACATGAAATAGTGGTTCTAAGAGGCGTCTTTGGTTGAAAGTCAATGCCTATGTCGGACCACACTTATATTTATCTCTCATCCAACCGGTTCATGAGAAAATGCAGATATAGATAGAAAGAAAACGGAAATATCGGCTTGATCCAAATTTTCTATGGCCCCAAGCAATTATCAACAATATGCATTTAATGCCCTTATTTAATGGGGGTGCCATTCATTGAAGGCGTTAGATTTACCTCATATTTTTGTTCATATCCCAAAATGAGCTAGCAGAATAAATGGACAGCATGTATATAAAAATGCATTACCTTGGAGTTCATATTTTGCCATCTAAATTTTATTCCGGCCTCTTTATGCTAAAATAAATTTTATGTCAGTTAATGTCTGAAGTGGATTGCCTACTGAGTAAAGTATATTAGGTTCACAATGATTTATGTATTTTATCCCCTTGTCCATTCAATTTACCAATAATTTTAGTGCTTGAGCCCAAAAAAGAAGTATATCTAAAGTTTAAATAGACCACACCACAAAAACACAATATGAATTGAGCTTACACACTTTGAAAATTTCTCAAGGCCCCATAAATTTTAGATCCAGATTATGTTTGTGTTTTAACTTCACCCACGTATCTACAATCTTACGAACAGTTTGGATAACAAGTAAATATCACTGTGGGGCCAGAAAGGTTTTAGTGGAGGAAATCATTATTCCAACTGTTCCCGTGGTATGGTTCACTTGAGCTATGGATATAATTAAAATTTGGGCTCAACCACTTAAATGAGCTGAAAAACAGGATGGACGGTGTGGACAAACCACATGCATTCGCGGTGGGCCCAAGTGAGTTTACTTGGAACGATAAGAAGATCTCATTTAATAACTAAGTACGCAATCTGATTTCATTGATGTCAACCTCCATCCAAAAATACCAGGGAAGAAAGGATGAGTTAGCATTTATATTATAATTTAGAAATCAAACAGGCATCTGGATATTTGGACTTTTCTCCCTTTAATATGGACCTTGTTTTTACCTTTTCTCTATCTGATGCATTTTTGAACGTCCAATGGGAGGGAAATCAGAGCTGCTTCTCATCAATCGCATGGCCCATCCGATCAACGGTGTGGGTCACTAAAACGTGGGGTTCACATGGAAGGAATTTGTGCATCTTTGAAGATGACACCTATAATCAGTAATTAGACGTTCTGACCATTTGCTCATTGATCTGGACCGTCCATCGGTTCCAACCAGGGGAAAAAAACATATCAGCGACGGTAGATAGCCCAAAAATACGATTGGTCGGCTCATCCCAGCCACCTCATCGATGGACATTTTGTTTTTTATTGTGGACGGTTCACTGCCACTGGTTTACCCATTCATTAGATGAACACGGATCAGAAGAAACTTGTGTGCCGTGTGCATCTGTGCGGTAGGTGCTTGCGTGTGATCTTCCATGCTCCAGCAGAGTATTTTATAATTTCTCTCCTACGACTACGAGTCTATGATACGACGTTTTCACCGGACGCGGATTGCGTCCTACCCCCGCCTGGACGGTAATCCGTCCGGCAGGGCTCTGTGGGGCCCACCGTGATGTAAGTGTTTTATCCACGCCGTTCATCGCTTTTCTCAGATCATTTTAAGCTATAATTTTAGAAATTAAACAGGTCCACAGGTCCAGTGGACCACACCAAAGGAAGCTACAGTGATAATAACACTCACCGTTGAAACCTTTCTAAGGGCCACCGTGATTTTTATTTTTTTTACCATACAACCTATTCATAAGGTCATGTAGACTTGGATGAAGTGAAAAAAAAATATCAGCTTGATCCGAAACTTCTCCATCTCCCAAGAAGTTTTTAATGGTGGACGTTCAATCCCCACTTTGTGGTCCACTTAATCCATTTACCTATCTCATTTTTTGGTTCATACCTTAAAATGATCTGATAAAAATTATTAACGGCGTGGATAAAATAATTACATTACTTTGGGCCCCACAGAGCCCTGCCCGGACGGATTACCGTCCGGGCGGGGGTAGGACGCAATCCGCGTCCGTTTTCACCCGTTGTTTTGAGAAAAAACAGATACTGCGGCAGCGAATGATTTCCATACACATGCATACCTCAAATTTCCTAGTGGAATCCATAAATTCAAATCAAACCGTTCGATTTTGTGGGGCCCACCGTAAAAAATGTGATCCAAAAAATAAACTGGACTTGTGAGCTTGAATCTCATGGAAGGCTAATACCAGAAATGAGTCGTGTTCCACTGTCAAAAATCAAATATCCATTTAGGTACATTTAGATTCGCTTAGTGGAGGAGATTCTCGAGGCATCTCAGATCCATCGTGGGGCCATAATAAGGACAGTTTGGATTCCAAGATGCAGAGCACCACGCGTGTAGACAAAGGACGCGGATTGCGTCCTACCCCCGCCTGTCTCCCGCTGGGAACGGGCAGTAGCTTTGAGTGGCCACCGTGAGGTATGGGTCTTATCCACACCGTCCATCCCTTTTTTTTCCTATTATTTTAGGAAATAAAACTAAAATTTAGGTAGATCCAAGTCTCAAGTGGAACACACCGCAGGAAGCAGCAGTCATAATGAATCTCACCGTTGAAAATTTTCTAGAGCCCACAGTAATGTTTATTTACCATCCAACCTATTCATAAAGTTACATGGACCTGAATAAGAGAAAACACAAATATCAGCTCCATCCAAAGCTTATGTGGCCTAAGAAGTTTTCATCAATAAGAGTTTAATCTCCATTATGTAGTCCACTTAAGCCTCGGATCTGCCTCATTTTTGGGCTTATTTTCTAAAATGATACCAAAAAAATGGGTGGATGATGTGGATAAGACCCATACATCACGGTGGCCACACAAAGCTCCTCCGTTCGCAGCTGAAGACGGCTGGGAGCGGGACGCAATCCGCATCCATAGACAAAATGGGCTGACGCTTCGACATATGCTCGTGTGCAGGTTGATCATACCGAAACGAATTGGCTACTACCCCTAACACCAGCCCCGGGGCTGGTGCTCTATGCTCTGTGGGCCAAACCATGATGTATGTGTGTCATCCATTCTATTCATCTATTTTTAAAGATCATTTTAGACTTGATCCCAAAAATGATATATATATATATAAGCCTCAGGTGGACCACACCACATGAAAACAATAGTAATTGGATATCCACCATTAATATCCTCCTAAGGTCCAATGTACTGTTTATTTGACATCCAATTTATTGATCAGGTCATACAGGCCCAGATGAAGAAAAAAAAAAATTCAACTTGATCCAAAACTTTTATGGCTCTCAAAATGTTTTTATTGGTCAACCCTCATTAAACATTGTTTCCTGTAATGTGGTCCAATTGAGATTGGGATATATCTCATTTTTGGTATCATACCTTAAAATGATCTGTAAAAATAAATGGACAGCATGGATGAAACAAATACATCATGTTGGGCTCCACAGAGCACCAACCACCAGCCAATGGCTGGTGTCAGGGGGAGTAGCCAATCCATTTCCCGATCATACGCCACAAGAGGGCGCCGATTGGATACTGACAAGGCCAGTAGCCAAATCGCTACTGAAGTGACATAACCAAGCTCTGTGGACCCCACCATGATGCATGTTTTGTTTCAACCATTTGGAGAGATAATTTTATGGCATTACAAAATGAATGAGATAGATCTAAAGTTCAAGTGGACCCCACCAAAGAAAGGGGATAGTGACATCCACAGTTCAAAACTTCTTAAGAGTCATGGTAGTTTCTGATTAAGTTTATATTTTTTTTTTGTACTTTATGATCTCTATGTTAACTTATAAATAAGTTGGATCTCAAAAGTACATCACGGTTTCCTATGGCCAGTCCATTCGAACTTTAGATCTATCTCATTCTTTTTGTATTACCATAAACGGTCTCTAAAAATGATTGAACCATATGTATACAACACACCATCAGGTGGGTCCACATAGCTTGGTGACGTCACTTCAGTAGCCATCTGTTGTCGGCACCTAATCCGCTTCCGCGACAAGACACCTCTCGTGGCGCGCGTGCTAATCCAACACGTGTGAAGAACGTGCAAGTCTTTCATCTGGCAGACCGGCCACAGAGATTCCGGGCTCAGAATAAGCGGGTCAACTCATTTAGTTCGGAGATCAACTTTCTTACTCTGGCGGAGTGTGATCAATGATACGCAGCTCATTTATAAATTGAATGCGTCTTACAACTGGTCAAATTCTGCTTACAGGTTGATACATTTATTGGACCGTCAGGGGGAAGAATCCAACGGTTTATTTTGCAGAACAGAAACAATAGAAGTCAATGGTTCAGTGACTGTAGAGCCCATTTTTATCTATTTATTTTATATCTACACCGTCCACACGTATTTCCAGCTTATTTTAAGGCATGAGTCCAAAAATAAAGCAGATCCAAATACTAAGTGGACCACACCACAGAAACAGTAGTATTAAACGACAACAGTTAACAACTTCGTAGGTCCACCGTAATGTTTATTTTCCATACCGGGTTGATATATTATCAACCAAAACTTATGCTTTTTAATCTCTTAAATCGGTGGACATTTATTAGACGGTTAAAAATGAAATAACAAATCCACCTGTTTAAATTCAACCGTAAAGTGCAGCCGAACCAGAAAAAACGGAAGTGGATGGATCAGTGACTGTGGAGCCCGTTGTGATGTATTTATTTTATATCTACACCGTCCATCCGTTTTTTCAACTTATTTCAGGTCATTAGCTAAAAAATAAAGCAGATTTAACTCCTAAGTGGACCACACCACAGAAACAGTAGCGATTGAATGCCACCCATTAAAAACTTTGTAGGGTCCACCATAACGTTTATTTTCCATCCAACCTGTTGATAATGTCATACAGACCTGGAAACACAAATATCCGCTTGATCCAGAACTTTTGTGGTCCCAAGAAGTTTTTAATGCCCGCGATTCAATCACCACTTATTCATGTGGTGTGGTCCACCTGAGATTTTTATCTGTTTCATTTTTTGTACCATACCCTTAAATGATATGAAAAAATTGATGGACGTCTTGGATATAAAGCACATACATCAAGGTGGGCCCCACGTAATGACGGATACACCCAATCCTCCACCGGTATCCACGACTTAAGGAGTTTAGGATTGTTCAAACAGTCTGTTTTTGGGACGGAAAAGTATCAACGGTGGGCTCAACAATTTAGTCAGTTTAATTTTAATTCTCGGATTCCACGTATACAATTTATAAGTGCATGTGTATCAAGCATCATATGATGCCCGAGTATCATATAATTCAGGAAGATCTGATTAACACGGACGCAGCACTTCTAGAAGTCGTAACGTACAGGTGCGATATCCACAACGTGGATCTAGTGGGTCCAACCATGTAGACGTTCTCAACCAAAAATCAAGCTGGTATACACATCAGCTGGGCCACGCTTTAGAAACGAGTGAAAATCTTAGAAAAATCGGCAATATTGATGGCTGTCTCAAGCTTTCTCCCGTATTTCAAATGGTTGTATCGTAAAACTCTTCATCCCTTTCACTGCACACCACTATCAAAGAAGGTTTGAAGGATGTTTGGATGGGTGAGATGATCTACGCATGGTCCATGTGAGCTATGGTGGGGTCCACTCTTAAGATCCAATAATTGTAGAGGGATAGCTTAGGGATTTAGAGAATGGGTGAGGTGAGGAATAAAAATTATTTTTAATGTCACTGCAGCCTTAAAATGTATAGTTGAGAAAATGATATAATAGGGTGGCTTTATGGAGAGAACATTATCATAATAACATAAATTAGACATGACCTTTGCGTGCTCGTCAAATATTTATTCTTGTTATACATATTGGTCACATGCCTAAGTTGATGGATTTCGTAGGCCTTACGGCTTTGATAAGTGGATCCCAAGGTAAGTGAGTTGCATGGAGGATGTGCCCTTTTTAGGTCAACCCCAATCAAATGGCCCAGTTCCACCCTATCAAGGAGTATATCTTTGATTAAATCATGGGTCATCAAGTCTCTATTTTTTCTTGTATCACCTATAGGACTTCTTTTCACTTCATTAAAGCCTTTGATTTGGCCAAAACCAACTTGTATTTTATAGGTCCAAGATAGTTTTAGTGGATTTATTTGAGAGAATGTGGAATCGACGTATATATTTTAGTTGAATTCCAAAAATAAGCTTTCTTTTAAACTCTTTTCTAAAATGCTCATAAGGTTTCAAGATATGGTTAAAAAACACTCACTTGACTTTGAGTAACGGTTTTCTCATGATTATGTCTAGAGCTGGGCAGAATCTGACTCGATCTGACGAATCCGACCCAATCCGATCCGAACCAAAGGCCAAGATCGGGTCTGATTGAGTAGTCCCACTTAGATTAGACCGTACATCGAGTCGAGTTCGGATCGGTGGCCAATTCGGACCGAGTTGATCCTCACAATGTTTGTTCAACAATATTTCCTGTAATGTTGTCCACTTGAGATTGGGATATATCTCATTTTTGGTTTAGTACCATAAAATGATCTAGAAAAATAGATGGACAACATGGATGAAATAAATACATCATGGTAGGGTCTACAGAGCATCGACCACGAGCCATTGGTTGGTGGCATGGGGAGTAGCCAATCCGTCCTCTCAGCCTCAGCTCACGGCTCAAGGTGCATCGAGCACTGAGCTCTGACACAAGAAAAGAGACGCAAATTTCCTGTGAAAGCCTTTGCCAGGAAGTTCCTGCGTGGGATGTTAGGTGGGTCCCACCGTGATGTTTGTGATAAATCCACACTATCCATCCGTTTTGTGAGCTCATTTTAGGACATGCGGCCAAAAATGAAGTGTATCCAAAACTCAAGTGGCCCTTACGAGCGGAAACTATGTAGATTCAATGACCACCGTTTGAAACATTCGCATCCATAAAGTTTAATATCAGAAGAAGTTTTCGGTGTTTTCACTTCATCCAAGTGGGAATGACCTTATAAACAGTTTGGATGACATATAAATATCAGGGTAGATAATAGGAAGGTTTCAACGGTAGGAAACTCTCTCCTTGCTTTTCGCTCTCGTTCAGCCCACTTGAGCTTTGGATCCACCTATTTTTTGGTATCATGTCTTAAAATGAGCTCCCACAACTGATGGACGGTGTGGATTTCTTACAAATATTACCATGAGCCCCACATAGCATCCCAGTACAAGAAATTCGTGTTCCAAGAAAAGAAAGATGATGAAGGAAGCGGATTGACATGTGTACCATGTACCTGGCTAGCTGGTGTATTGACGTCATCAAGTTCTATGCGTCTCATCGTGAGGTATGTGTTATATCCAAACCATCCATCCATTCGGCAAGCTCGCCTTAAGGATCGAGCCGAAAAATAAGACAAATCTAAAGATTAAGTGGACCACACTGCAAAAAGCAGTGAGGGGTTGAACGTCTACCATCGAAACTCTTTTAAGGGTCATAGAAGTTTTGGATCAATATGAAATTTGTTTTTCCTCTTCATCCATATAGTTGTGACCTTATTAACAAATTGGATGAAAAATAAACGTTATGGTGGGCCTTACGAATTTTTTAACGGTGAAAATTATATTTTTTTTATAAAAAAAACCGAAGATTCGATCCGAACCTTACCCAATCTGATTCGACTCAGTTTCCCTGACCGAGTTGGACTCGATTTGGGTCGGGCTAGCAGTGCAACGGATCGGATCAAGTCAAAGGACCCGGACTAGGTCCCGGATCAGATTGAGTTCGGGTCAGTGCATTGAAAATTTCGAACCAAGTCGAGTTGTACCCAATCCAGTCCGACTCGACTTGATGCCCACCTCTAATTATGTCTATTGTATTTGAAAAGGACAAATATGACCTCTTTAACTATTTTTTCATTACGAATGTATCGCGAAATCCACTTCAATGATGGATTACACAGTGGGCTCTACGACAATGCGTTTGTTTGATCCATGTTGTCCATCCTTCGTAAATCATGATTTGAGGGCATGGGCCCAAAAAATGAAAAGATCTAAATCTCAGGTAGACCCTACAAGAATTAACAATGGTAATCAAATCCTACCATTAAAAACTACTGAGGCCCACTAAAATTATTTGTTTTGCCATCTAACCTGATCATTATGTTGCATGGGCTTGAATTAAGGGGCTACTACAATTCTTTTTTTGCCATCCAATCCCCTAAGAAGTTATCAAGAGTAGGTGTTCAGTCCCTTTCGTTTCCTATGGTCTTGTCCACTTGAGATTTGGATCTGCCTCGTGTTTAGGCTCATGCCCTAAAATTACCTTGCAAAATGGATGGACAGTATGGATATACCACATACATCTTGATGGGGCCCACAACTTTTGAAACCACAATATAGAAGTGGTGCTGGAGGAGAGTCCTTGGTTGTGATCGTGGGAGCTGCGAACATGGATTTCCTTAAAAAAGCTTTCCTGCACAAGAAAGTAAGGTGGGGTTGTAACACCTGGGCCAATCAGAACAGTGTCCCGAGCCATCCACGAGTGGATCGTCGTAGGATCACGCAATTCGATCGCACATGCGAGGCTCAGCCACCACTAATAAATTAAAACGAATTAAGTCGGTAATGCGATCAACTCTGAATGTGTTCGGCTCGAACACGGGCCGTAGAGCCGGTCTGCCCAATGATACTTGGCGATTGTTTGTATGGGTCGTGCAATGCCCAAAAAGAGGCAGATAAATCTGAAACTATGGGAAGCTATGGACCTCACTAGACTTGTGCTTTATTGCGGGTAATGGACTCAAACGACGCCTGGAAACGGACGATTTGTGCCGTCTAGCCGGCTCTTATGAAACACAACTCTCCCAAGTAATGACCTAAGATATGAATTTTTAAAACAATTAGCCCAGCCACTTAGGACAATAAATTGTGACATTCCGACCTTTAGATTTCACCCAAACTTGCACCGTAGGTCGAAGATATTTACATGCCCTCGTCCACCAAACCTGACCCTTGATCGAAGGACGGTGACAGTTTATCACGAATCGGACCCTTGCGATCAATTTCTGTGTCCGTTTGCCACCAAAATTTGGACAGCCCCTCATCAGACTATGGGACACCCATCTCGTGGCACAAATGGCCAGGGGGCCACTAGGGCAGCCCCGAAAACCATAAGTGTGCCCCAAAGGGTCACTTGTGGTAGGAATTGCCACCCCAGGGCCAGTTGGGTAAAAACCAAGGTTATATAAGCCTTCAACTCTCTCTCTCCCTCACTCCCACAACACATTTCCAAAAAGAGAGAGAGAGAGAGAGGAGAGAGAGTGAGAGAGGAATGAGAGTTGTGAGAGGAAGGAAACTAGGAATTGAGTAATCCCCCTCTCCTACCACCGTCATTCGCCGAAAACCGCGGCCTTACCACCGTAGAGGTGGAGTATTGCTGATCGGAAGGTAACCACTCGAACTCTCCTCAAATTTTTGTAGGATAGGCCAGCTGCATATGTCCTGACATGCCAATTCCTTTGGCATAGGGCCCTGACACGTCAATTCACAGACTCGGCGCTACTAGAGCAACTCCAAGAACCTCAAACCGACTTAAGGTGCGGACCATTACCTCTAGGTAGCCTATTATCATACCTATAATGAATCTTAGTGATTATTTTTAATAAATTACCTTGCATATTGCTTCCATTGAGTGGAATGGCTGAATTTGGAATTGTGCATGTAAATTTTCTAAATTGGGGAAGAAATTCTAGTTATAACTTCCCTGATACATGCATTGCTTGATTTGTTTGATAAGTGTGAAATTACAAGTGTGATATTCCCAAAATTGCTAATTTTACAAGGTGAATCCGGTTGCATGTCCCTTATATGTGTGGATTAGGTTAATTAGTTGTCTGCATTGTTGATTTGTTGACAAATGTGGAATTCCTGATTATGATATCTCCAATTTTACAAAGTTAGTAAGATAAATTCGGATGCATGTCTCTCGCATGTATGGAGTGGGTGAATTAACTGCCCACATTCTCCAAGTATGTTTAGATTCTTCTCGTTTTCGGCTATAGTGCTCATTCCCTTTCATGTTCTCTTGAAACCTAAACCCATATACTTATCCATCAGGAAATATCCTGGATTCTTATAAAACAGTAACTTGTGTATTGATAGTGAATGTGGTTCATCATTATACATACCTAATTCTCTCACAACTACGAGTAGATTAACTTCTACTTTATTATATTGCATTTATACACTGTTCCCTCTTTGGATCGGCTAACAATTCGGAACCTCTTGGGCAGCCCTTCTGATAGGCCTGCCCACGGGTAAATTTGGCCCGACTAGTCAAAATGCGTGTTGTTGGCTGTAGTTGGACTACGCAAGACGTTGCTCTCAAGCTGTACAGCTCATAGTTCGTCGTGCGGGGACAAATTGGCCCACCGGTTGGCCATCAATGTACGTTAACCATGTTTGTACACGCCTACTTGAACCTGAGGCACCCTGTGTCCGCTTGCGCCCACTGACAAACCGCTAGTTGCGGCCCACAAGTCTTGAGAGTTGGGCATGGTGGTATGAGACACTATGCCCGAGCTGTCGGCCTATGCTAGAGTGACGAGCCTCCCCGTAGTGACCGCAAGCAAAGACCCCTTCTCAAACCACCTTCGTATGATTTTCATATTGGGAATGACGACTCCAAACGGGCCAAGGATCATGAGAGCCATACGGCCACGGCCGCCAAGGCTGCGCGATCAGGATAGGGCATTGATCTGATAGGGTGTCCCGATTTTCCCAAATTGCTAGATGAATAAACATAATTAATCAACTTGGCTAATATCCTACATTACATTGTATTAGCTAGTACTGGCGAATCAGTAGTCAAGGTCGCAATGAGGGAGTGTTGGGCATTGTGATCGTTAGATGTTGTCGCCCGAGGGAATGTTGGAGGAAAGGGCATGCATCATGTCATTGAAACATGCATTTGCATTAACAGGAGTAATTAAGTTTCCTCGAATATTTACTTTTCACTAAATTTGTTCCTGCGTATAATAACATGTGTAACTTATTGTTAATTGTACCATTGAGTTAGCTACTCACTCTCACTCTGGGAAGGTGTTTTAAAACATCAACCAGAGTTTGTCTTAGACGCAGGGATTACGTAGCTGGTCGTGCTTGATGGAGCAAGCGTAGATGATGAGGAGGAGCCGTCATACTTCCGGATCTTCGGTAGATCCTCTTACTTTGTTATAGGGATGATTGCAGGGCACGGGCCAGGGTCCTAGTCATTTCGGGGATGATGTATTGGTGGGACTAGTTTCTCCCGTCATTACTTTACTTTACATTTGGACATGGATGTTTTATATTTATATAGTCGCACTTGGTATTATTCTGTTGTTGATTTATGCTTCATGGTCTGCTAAACTCCATCACTGCTTATGAAATAATCAAAATGCATTAAATTCTGAAGCCCAATAAAGCACACGTGGCACTCGGGAATTCGGGAGCCGAGTTCCTACTCGACCCCTGAAATTCGAGGCGTTACATGGGTCCACCATGATCTTTGTGAGAAATCCACCCTGTTCATCCATTTTACGAATTTGTTTAAAGACATATGACAAAAAATGAGTCAAGTCTAAGACTTAATTGGGCCACACGAGAGGAAATAGTAGGGATTAAACGACCACTATTGAAATATTTATATAACCACAATAGTTTTGTATTGGAATAAGTTTTTTGTGTTTTTAGTTCATTCGTGGGAATGATCTTATAAACACTTTGGATGACACATAAATATCAAGGTGGAGCACGGGAAGGTTTCAACAATAGGCATTTCTTTTTCTAGTTTTCCCTCTCATGTGGCCCATTTAAATCTTGGATCTGGCTCATTTTTGTTGTTGCGTGTCTTAAAAATAGCTTGTAAAATATGTGGAGTGAGCCCCTCAATATCGGATAGTGCTCTGTGGGACCCACTGCGACATATGTGTTTCATCTACGTCGTCCATGTATTTTTCAGGATAATTATAGGGCATGAAAAATAACATAGATCCAAATCTTAAGTGGACCATGTTACAAAAAAATAGAGGCAATTAAATGGCCACCATTAAAAGTTTCTTATAGCCCATGCAACATTTATTTTCCATCCAGCTTATTGATTAGGTTATGTTGATGCAAAAATCTGGTCCACCCTCTTTAGACCTACGAGTACCTACACAGGAAGAAGACAAAGGAGATCCTGGTTAGAGCAGGAGACCCTCCGATGCTAAAGTCAGGATAGGAATTTGGGTCTTCTAGTATTGAGGAGTTTTGAGTGAGAGATTCTGCGTGTCTTTCACCATTAGAGATGCTCCTATTTATAGTTGAGGAGAGGTAGTGGCGTAGAGGAGATCTCCCTATTTAGTAGGGACGTACTATAGAGGGATTCAGATCCCGAACGCATAGAGGAATCTCCTAAGATCCTTGGTGAAGATTTCAGGATCCAGAGCATGCTGCGGAGATCCTCCGATATTTTTGGAGAAGATCTCAGGTGGATCTTTCTTAGATAAGATCTTATTATTCGAAATCAGTGGAGATATGCAGTAAGAGGCTAAGGTTGTTTTGGTTGACCTGACCTGGGTGTAGTATGCCGACCTTTCCCGGGGGTAGTCTGCCAACCTGACCTAGGTGTAGTCTGTCGACCTAACTTGGGGGTGTCTACCGACCTTTTGTGGGGTTAGTCTGTCAACCAGACCTATGTGTAGTCTGCCGACCTTTCGTGGGTGTAGTCTGCCGACCTGTCCTGTTTGTAGTCTATCAACCTGACTTAAGTGTAGTCTACCGACATTTCCTGAGGGTCTGAGGTGGTCTTGGCCAACCTTTCCTGGGTGTCTGCCTACCTGACATGAGTGTAGTCTGCTGACTTTTCCTGGGGGTAGTTTGCTGACCTTTCCTGGGGATCCGAGGTGGTCTTGGCCGACCTCTCCAGGGTGTGTCTACCGACCTAACCTGAGTGTAGTCTGTTAACCTTTCCTAGGTGCAGTCTGCTGACCTTTCCTTTGTATGTTTGCCAACCTTTCCTAAGGGTAGTCTGCCGACCTGACTTGAGTGTAGTGTACCGAGCTTTCCTGGGGGTCTAAGGTAGTCTTGGCCTACCTTTCCTGGGTGTGTCTGCCGACTTGACCCGAGTGTAGTCTGTCAACCTTTCCCGAGGGTAGTCTACTAACCTTTCCTAGGGATCTGAGGTGGTCTTGGCCAACCTTTCATGGGTGTGTCTTCCAACCTGACTTGAGTGTAGTCTGCCGACCTTTCTTGTAGGGGTGCACATCAAACCGGTAGAACCGTGTAACTGGACCAGAACCATTGGATCGGTCCGGTTCTAGGGTGCTACCAGTCCAGTTCCAGTTTCAAAATTTACTGAACCATTGGTTACGGATTGGTTCTGGTTTAAGGCCCTGTAGAATCGAACCAAACCGCGAATCGAACCGTTAATCCGAACCGTCAATCTGAACATTTAGTTTTAAAAAAAAAAACCCTAAATACATTAACCTACTTTAGCGCCCGACTCCTATGTTGCCACCCCTGCCCTCTCACTCGTCGACTATCGCCCTTCCTCTACCCCCCCCCCCCCCCTCTCTCTCCCCCTCCCTCTCTCTGTCCCTTTCACCAGCAGCCTAGGCCCACAGGCCATGCGGCACCCTCTCTCTCTCTCTCTCTCTCTCTCTCTCTCTCTCCCCGTCCCAATCATCGGCAGCCTAGGCCCGCAGGCCATGCAGCACCCTCCCTCTGACCTCTCTCTCTCTACGATTCCTTATCTCCCTGTCTAAGGTATGCCATTTCCTTTTCTAGGGTTTACAAATTTCTCCCCCCTTTTCAAAACCCTAGCTCGAAATCTCTAATCCTTCTCGAATCCCCGCACATAAACCTCACGCAACCGTTGGGAAGGTGAGTTTTGCAGTGTTCAAAAAAAGATGCTGGATAAAAGGTAGCATTTGCAGTGGAAATTTTCTCTTTGCAGGGTAAATTTCTCAAAAACATCACATCCAGCCATCCCTCTCTCGCTGGCCGTCCCTCTCTGGCCATCTCGAATCTCAATTCGAACTTCAACAACGGCTTCATCATCATTGTTTGTGATGGTAATTACTAATTATTAATGTTACTGATTTTTTGTAAATGTTTTATTGAATGTTAGGTGTTTTATTGATTTTTGCTTCTTTTCTTTTATATATCTTAATTCTTATTAGATGTCAAGTATTGGAGAGACAAATAATCCTCAAGAGCTCTCTGTTACTAATTCTTCATCTCATGTAAAGGTATGTCTTCCTAAAGACAAGAGTCATAAATTTGATGTTTGGGATCATTTTACCAAAATTGTAGATGACGAAAATGGAAAAGTGAAAGAGGCTAGATGTAACTATTGTAATTCATCCTATGCATGGTTGAGTGAGAATGAGACTAGCACTTTGAGAAAACATATATCAAAGTGCCCCAATAATTTCCAAAATAAAGACAAGAAACAAAAACTTTTGTCAATGTATTCAATATCGGAAGATGGTGGTAGTACCCTTGGTGTTTGGAAATTTGACCAAGATCTATATAAAGAAGCACTTGTAAAAATAATAATCGTAGATGAGTTACCTTTTAAGTTTGTTGAGCATGAAGGATTTCGTTACTTTTGTAGCGTGATGCAAACTAATTTCAAAATATTGTCACGTACTACAATGACAGATGATTGTATGGGATTGTATGTGAGTGAGAAACAAAATTGAAGAATTTATTAGTGAACTCAAATCAAAGAATTTGTCACACTACGGATTCATGGACCTCAGTGTGGAATCTTTTTTACATGTGCCTTACAGCTCATTTTATTAAAGACTGAAAATTGCATAAAAGAATTTTAAACTTTTGTGTAATTTCTAGTCACAAAGGTGAAGAAATTGGTCAAGTGGTGGAGGCATGTTTAATGGAATGGGATATAGAGAAACTATGCACGTTTACTGTGGATAATACAAGTTCCAATGATATTGCTATTTCATATATGAAAAGAAAGATGTTTGAGAAGAGTGATACTTTCATTTTAGGCGGCGAATTCTTTCACATGAGGTATTGTGCATATATTCTTAATTTAATTGTAAAAGATGGGTTGATTGAATTAAAAGATTTATTAACTCGAATTCGTGGGGCAGCGAGGTATGTTAGGAGTTCTCTACAAAGAGAATAACGCGTCAAGGCATGTGTAGAGAAAGAGAGGATAACATATAAAAGTTCTTTGTGATTAAATGTTCAAAATAGGTGGAACTCCACATATCTCATGCTAGATGCTGCAACAAAGTTTCAAAAAACATTTGAGATATTAGAAGATGAAGATCCACATTTTACCATAAAACTTCATGATGGACATCCTACCACTAGTGATTGGGATGATGCTCGTGTTTTTACAAAATTTTTGCAGAAATTCTATGATGCGACTGTTTGCTTGTCTGGTTTTTTATATGTCACTTCTAATTCATATTTTCAAAAATTTTGTGCTATTGCAAGTTTCTTATTCGAATGGTCAATTAATATGATTCTACTTTAAATACCATGGTTAAGAAAATGAAGATTAAATTTGAGAAGTATTGGAAAAATATTGAAAATGTGAATATGATGTTATTGATTGTTGTTGTGTTGGATTCCCGTTATAAATTGAAATATGTGAAGTTTTGTTATTTTGAAGTTTACGAACCTGCCATGGTGATTGAGTTGACTCACTAAGAAGATAAGAAAGACATTTAATTGTATTTATGATGAGTATCAAAAGTTTCAGTAAGTTGATTCTTCTTCAAGTCAAGCCGTTTTTAACATGGATGTCGACGAATCAATTAGTTGTTCAAGTGAGCGATTAATTTCTCTCAAATTGAAGTTTAAAAAACATTTGGAAGAAGAAGAGAGTAATGTAGGCAAGTTTGAAGTGGACAAATATTTGGAGGAATCTTGTGAAAAAGATGATCCAAACTTTGAAATTTTAAATTGGTGGAAGGTGAATAGCTCAAGTATAGAGTTCTTTCTCAAGTTGCAGGGGATATTTTACCCATTCCTATATCTACCGTTACTTCTGAATCGGCTTTTAGTACTCGAGGTCGTGTTCTAGATCAATTTCATAGTTCTCTTACTCCTAAGCTTGTGGAATGCTTAATTTGTGCACAAGATTAGTTATATGATTCGCCTCTCCCAATTCAAGTTGAAGAAAATATGGCTGAAATTGAAGCTCTTGAATCAGGTAAATATTCATTTGATCAATATAATTTTGTCATATAATTTACTTCTAGTTATTGTGTTCTTCTTGATTTTAATAAATTATTATATTTTTGCAGGCCTATCTTCTATTTGAGGACTTTCATATTGAGTTTACTTGGGTGAGGTTCAATTGATTATGATCTACAGGTTGATTTCCTTACGCTTTTTGCTTTGTGTTTTCATGGTCTTTTCATGTTTATTGAGCATTTGCTATTTGTTAGGTGTTAATGTGTTTTAATAGGAATGTTGTTATTGTTGGTTTGTTAAAGTTAGTCTAAGCAGCTGCATTCTTGGTACATGGGAATGTGAGAAAAAGTGTCAAAACAACACCCTTTTTTGGAAATTTTAAAAATTCTACCAAGAGTGGGATTTGCCAAAATCTCGAAAATTACTGTAAAATAGCTGAGCCCTTTTTTGGTTTTCCCTAAGTGACTTCTTCCTTAATGCACCCAAAAAGACAGTCATGCACTCTATCTGTGAGTTGGTGTCTTTTTTGATATTGGCATTAATGCAAGTTCTTAAGAAGTTACTTCCCCAGGCACATACACTTTTACATACTTGATGGGTGGCAAAATTCACCGAGAGAGATGCTACTCTTTTTTTTGAAAAGATGATGAAATTTCATTAAAAAGGCCATAACCTAAATATACCAAAATATGGTTGATTCAACTAAAACGACTACCTAGATAAGGAGGAGAGGAGGCATAGATTTCTATGCTTCCGTCCACTCCTTACCATTGAAAAAAACCATACCACATCTCACATTCACATTGAGATGTAGGATTGAAGGATTAGAACTCCTAATTGGGAAAAGTCATTGCATTTGTTTGCCAACTACTCATCGGATTACTTCAGGTTCAGTTACTAAATGCTTGTTACCTTAGCATGATCAAATTGAATGGCAATTCTTATTAAAAAGCAAACAACCAAATTGTAATTTTCTCAGTCTGTGTTTTGCTACCCAAGTGACTTGAATTGTAAATGCTCTGTCTAAATCATGAGGAAATGGAAAAAGTTAGCAATGTTTGCTAGTATTCATGAGGAAGTAGTCTTCAAAATTCAGTTATATGCCTTTCCGTTCAACTTAAAAGAAGTATAACTGCAATTTGGAGCCCCAACCATCAGTATGAATTCTATTAAAGGAAAAAAACATTTTAATTATTTTGACTTCTTTCAACTTATGATCGGAGTCCTATGGACTAGTTCATCCAAACAAATCCTTAGCATTCATATTGAGGTTCTGGAATCCAAATTGCAATTACATTTACTTTCAAGTTGCAGTCAAGCTAAATGTTAGTTTGATTTAAGGTTGTGAAACAACAGTAACTTCTGTCATTTCCTCATTCACACTTCACTTGTGCATCCAAATACATTCATGACCATTTATTTCTAAAAGTTGAATATCCCACTATTATGGACATAGTCCCCCTATCTTATTTTTTGGGTGTATTTGCAGGGCATATAAGAAGCTGACTCATCTTCAGAAGGGTTCTACTGTTAGACAGACTGAAATATACCTTGTATAGCTAGCATACCTTGTATAGTTAGTTTCCATAGGTAGAGGATTCTGATTTTATTACTTTCCTTGTATAAATGTTGTAATCTCTATATATTCAACCCCTTTGGGTTGTCTCAAATACACAAAAGCTTTCAGCTTATCTCAGTTTACATGGTATCAAAGCTTCACTAATCCAAATCCGGCACCACCTGTCAGATCCGACCATCCATGTTGCATTCGGCCACCATCCTAGCTCATCCGACCACCCCTGCGTCGTCCGGCTACCCCCGTTGCGTCGTCTGACCATCCCTTTGCTCGTCCCGCACCCCCTGTTGCTCATCCTGCATCCCCTGTTGCTTTGTCCGACCACCCCCTGCTTGTCTGACCGCCCCTCTACTCTTCCGACCGCCCCTCTGCTCGTCCTGCGTCGCCCGGTCACCTTTGTACCAATGGCGAAAAAGGTCACATATAAGAAAAGTTACTTTATTTCCATAGTAGAAAAGATTATTCCACCGATCCAAATCTAAGTAGATTAAACTAATGGCCCATCACTGATACTTTGGTTGATTCAGATACTGTTACTGTACGGTACATCTAAAATATTCTTTTGCTGCAACTCTTTGCGTGCTTTAAATTAATTCCGATCAATGGACAAGAACTCGTCACATACAGAGGCCCCACGGTGTAGTTTTGATGGTACCAACTATTCGCTATGGGCCATCGATTTTCAGAACTTCCACAAGGGTCGTAGTTTGTGGGGACTAATTGATGAATCTGTTACTATTCCCACTTCCACAGATGCCGATAAATTGGTTGATTGAGAAATGAACAATGAACGAATTATTACCTGGATTCTTGATTCGGTCGATCGGTCCATTACTGTTGGCCTCACACCTCATCGCACAACTAAGGCAATGTGGGAGCCTCTTTAGACAATTTATCAACAAAGTAATGCGGCCCGGTCATATCATCTGAAACAATATCTCATTAACCTTACTCAGGGTGACGACAATATTCAATCATTTTACTCTAAAATTGTCACAATTTAGACTGAGATGGCCTTGATGGATCCAATATTTCCTCATGACTTTAGGAATTTTCAAATTATGCGCAAGAGTGCGCAAGTTCGTCAATTTCTTATGAAGCTACGTCCGAAATTCGACCATTGTTAGGTTGCTCTCTTGAACCGTAGCCTTACTCTTTCATTGAATTCGTTTATTAATAATCTATTGGCTGAGGAACACCGACTAAAAGTTCTCTCTTTTCCTTCCTCAACTCCAGGATCATCTGATATGGTGCTTGCTGTGTCTACTACTACAGCAACACGTGGTTCCTCTCCTTTGACCTGCCGTGGCTGCAACAATGTGGGTCATGTTGTCACTCAATGCAAAGAATGGTGCGCTTATTGTTGAGGAACTGGTCATGGTATTCATGACTGCCGCACACGTGCCTATGCAATTTCTTCCGACCGTGGACATGGTGGTCGTGGTCATGGTCGTGCTCTTTTTACTACTACTGCCACTATTTCTTCCGAGTCGTCTATTAGTGATTTTGTATCTTCTGCTAAAGGTCTTTCTTCACCTTTGACTCCTGCAATGCTCCAGCAAATTGTTTAGGCCCTCTCTGCGGTCGGTATGTCAGGTATATCCCCATCTTCTCTATGGTTCTTCAATTCGGGTGCTTCTAATGATATGATTGGTGCTGTTTTCCATCTTCATGACATTCATCCCTATACCGGCAATCAGACTATTTTTACTGCAGATGGCACTAGACTACCTAGTCAGTCCGTTGGATCATTGACTTTCTCTCCTTCTGCTCATTACTAGTTCACCCTTCGTGATGCGTTTCATGTCCCTAACCTCTCCTTCAACTTAATTTAGTTGGTTAACTCAACATCCAATAACTGCTTAGTCATATTTCTTCCCAACTATTTTTTTTGTGCAGGATCTGGCGACAGGGAAGGTACTTGGGATGGGTAGGCGGCATGGTCGTCTGTATGTGCTAGACTTTGCTCCATCTATCACTCCGGCTCGTTGTTTCTTTTCTCCATCTTCATCAGATATTTCTTCGATAAATAAATTGTGAAAACTTTGGCACTTTTGCCTGAGTCATCCACATTCCAATCAGTTAATTCAGTTATTTTCTTCTGGCATGTTAGGGAATGTTTCTCTTAATAAGAAAGATTTGGATTATTCTTGTTCATCTTGTTGTCTTTCAAAAAGTAAATGTATTCCTTTTCCTCTTAAGTATTACAAAATCATCTTCTATGTTTGAACTAGTACATACAGACGTCTGGGGTCCTTCACCACTTATGTCACTCTCTGGGTTACGTTACTACGTTATATTCATTGATGATTTCACACGTTACACCTGGATTTACTTTCTGCACTCGAAGTCACAGGTTTTTAAAAAATTCAATATATTTCACTCTATGGTGGAGACTCAATTTCGGGTTCCAGTTCAAACTCTCCGCTCTGACTCAGGGGGGAATATCTCTTAATCAATTTTCGTACATTTCTTCAGGGTCATGGGATTATTCATCAGACCACCTATTCTGATACTCCATAACAGAACGGGGTGACTGAACGAAAAAATCATCATATTCTTGAAACTGCCAACACCCTGATGATAGCTATGAGTGTTCCTCGTTCTTTCTGGGCGGAAGCAGTGTTACATTCAGTCTGATGAATAATCCCATGACTATCTCCCAAATCAATCAAATGTATGTACTTGGGATTTGGAGAAACTCAGAAGGGTTTTCAATGTCATGATCTGGTTTCTCGTCGTGTTCGGGTTTCACGACATGTTGTTTTTCTTGAACATATTGCCTTTCATTCATCTCTTCCTCCTTCGCACGCCCCAAAATCTCCTGGTCTAACCACCTTTCTTGATATTCTTTTTGCCTTGAGTACTCTCCCTCTCCATTGCAGGTTTACTCACGTCGATCACGTACAGCTCCACCACTTATTACTCAACCCGAACCTGCTATACCTATTGCAGATCCTGAACCTACTTTGATACGTCGTTCCGATCGTGTACATCGAGCACCTGATCGCTTGATGTGCTCTATGTCTACCATGAATGCTACTCTGAATATTGTTTCTATTCCTACTTCATACTCTTAGGCAACCACTCATGATTGTTGGAAGAAAGCAATGGCAGAGGAACTTGCGGCATTGGATGATAATCATACGTGGGACATTGTTACTCAACCTGCTAACCAACAGCTAATTGGTAACAAATGGATTTATTCTATCAAGCTCAAGTCTGATGGATCATTGGATCGACATAAAGCTCGACTTGTCACTCAGGGATACAAATAAGAATACGAAATTGATTATGATGAGACATTCGCTCCCGTGTCCAAGATGAAAACTGTTCGTACTCTTCTGGCAATATCTTCCGTTCGCTCTTGGTCACTTGCTCAGATGATGTGAAAAATATTTTTCTTCATAGAGACCTCCAAGAAACAGTATATTTGAAACCTCCTCTTGGGTCTTTAATCCCTAACAATAAAGTATGTCGCCTAAAGAAAGCCCTATATGGCCTCAAACAAGCACCTCGGGCATAGTTCCAACGCTTTCACGATGTTGTTACCAGTGCTGACTTTACTCAAAGTAGTCATGACCCATCCTTATTTTTGCGCACCACTACTCGTGGAATTGTTATTGTTCTCGTCTATGTTGATGACCTACTTCTGACTAGTAGCGATGCTACTGGCATCTTGGCTTTAAAGGAAGTTTTGCAATCCTCCTTCAAGATGAAAGACTTCAGCCATCTCACATTCTTTCTTGGGCTTGAAAATTCACATTTTAAACGTGGGATCTTGGTCAGCCAGTGTAAATATGCTAAGGATCTTCTCGCTTTGGCATCATTGACGGATCAGAAAACAGTTCAGACTCCCTTATAACTTAACGTTCATTATGACCGCGACGATGGTGATCTACTTGCACAGCCTGACTTATACCGATGTTTGGTTGGGAGTCTGGTTTATTTAACTATGACTCACCATGATATTGCCTATGCTGTCCAAGTCATCAGTCAGTTTGTTTATGCTCCTCGGACTCTTCATATGACTGCGGTGTTACGCATCCTACGGTACCTACATGGAACTCTAGATCGATCACTGTTCTTCTCCTCCACGGTGACTCTGGACCTTCGTGCTTATTCGGATGCTGATTGGACCGGTTGCACTCTCACACGAAGATTTATCACTGGCTACTGTGTTTTTCTCGGCACTTCTCTCATCTCTTGGAAGTGTAAGAAGCAGGCCACTGTTTCCAAATCAAGCACAAGCTGAGTATCGGGTGATGTCCGCTGCGTGTGGTGAGCTTGTTTGGTTATGTGGACTTCTTTCCGACTTGGGCGTTCCTGTGCAGAATCTTACTCCACTCCATGTTGATAATCTCAATGTCATTCAGATTGTCTCTAACCCAGTTTTTCATAAATGGACGAAGCATATTGAAGTTGACTGTCACTTTATCCACGAGAAATTTTAGTCTGAGCGCATTTCTCTACCACGTGTTGCATCCCATGATCAGATTGCAGATATTCTCACCAAGTCTCTAACTTCCGCACGTCACTTATTTCTCGTTGGCGAACTATTATTTATCGATGACCCGCATTAGTTTGAGGGGGGATGTTAGACAGGCTGAAATATACCTTATATAGCTAGCATACCTTATATAGTTGGTTTCCATAGGTAGAGGATTCTGATTTTATTACTTTCCTTGTATAGATGCTGTAATCTCTATATATTCAACCCCTTTGGGTTGTCTCAAATACACAAAAGCTTTCAGCTCCTCTTGGTTTACATCTACATTCGTTATGGCATCATCATCGTAGTGAAGAACTCAATAATCAAGGACGGGTTTGTCATCTGATGGCGGATTTTCTCCTTTTTTTGTGTTTGTAGGGCATACAAGACATTTTTTTTTTCATATCCATGGGAAGATATTTAATACATTGCTTGATGAGGTCATATCATCTTTGCTGAAATCTCCCAGGCTGGAAGATCCTAGCCTTTTTTGTTGTTGTGGCCTGAAAATAAACAGTTAATAAGAGAAATGTGACATTGGTCCTCATTCCAGGGTGGTGCATGTGGTGACCCTTTCTCTTGCACCTTGGGTTGTAACTGTTCATTGGATCATGATCTCTTGTAACCTGTTTGTGACGATTGAAATTAAGTCATTAGAGACTTATTACTTTCATTATTCTATTATTTAATTAGGTACGAAACAACTGTTTATTGGATCTTGATCACTTGTAACCTTTCGTGATGATTGGAATTAAGTCATTAAAGACCTGTTACTTTCATTACTTCCATTATTCTATTATTATTTGGGTGTGAAACTTGGGATAATACGTCTGGCGGGCCCCAAGAATTCCTTCATGGAGTTTATCATATGGATTGAAGGGAGTAGATTATTTTTTTTCTTCTCTCTTTCTTCATCTTGATCACTTGTAACCTTTCATCAAGGAGGGACTGTAAGATTGTTATTTAACCAGATATGGTATATGGAGCAGATTATTCTTTTTCTTCCTTTCTTCATCTTTTTTTTTTCCAAATCAACTAACTGTTTTAAAAGCTCAAAACCATGGAACCGATTTGGAACCGAACCGTTTTTCCCGGTCCGGTTCTAGGGTGCTAACAGTCTGATTCCGGTTAAAAATTTTGTAAAATCGCTAGGAACGGTTCGGTTTCGGTTTCACCCCAGAACCGGACCGAACCGACCCGTGTGCACCCTTACTTTCCTGGGTATGTTTGCTGACCCGACTTGAGTGTAGTCTATCAATCTTTTTTAGGGGTAGTTTACCTGTAAGGCCTGTATCCTAGTTCGTACCGTTCCGTTGGCTTCTGCGGTCCTTTCAGTCGAATTCCGGCAATCCTCGACCCGTGTCCGACGTTTGCGCGCGATCCTAAACTGGGTCCTGCATACCGAAGTCGGTTCGAACCGAAACTTGTACCTTAGTGACCGTGCCATCGTCGCGGTTCCAACGCCGCGACTTGCACACCGATCCGATGCCCAGGCAAGGAGATGTAGGTCCTCATTCATTTCGAAGAAACGTCGCGCGTTGCGAATTTCGAGAGAATCTCGACGACATGTCCCATCAATCAATGTTAAGTACAAGCCTTACCTAAAGTACAACAACCCATCCCTCATCTTTCTTAAGTCAATATTCTCTCGTCCCCCCACCATACCTCTTTTCACAAATTTCAAACACAATCTTACTTTCCCATCACTTTTCCTTACACCCACCACTCCATCCATCACTCTTAATATTCTCTTTATCTCATTTACTTAAACACTCTCCCAAGCAACAATTCCATACGTCCAAGCTCCCATCCATAACAACAAGTGTGGCCCACTTTCCCACCCCCTCATCTCTCATCCCCACCATCAAAGTTCCATCATCCACCATTAAACATTGAGCATGAGAGCTAAGGAGGCTAAGGGACCAAGAAAGAGGCTAGTAAGGTGGGTGATCTTTGAGTTTCTACCATTAATTTCATGATTTGAGGGCCCACTTGTTGTGGGACCCAAAATGATGTATGTAATGTAGAGAGGGGCCGATAGTAGCGGGGTCCCTCTATCTCACCGTATCTCTCTCTCTATGTCTCTCTTTCTCTCTCTCTTTTGTCATGGGTGTGGTCCACTAGATCCACACCGATCGTGGACCCACCATGATGGATGTATTCTATCAACGCCGTCCATCTGCTTTATCTATCCCATCCAGTGGGCCTGACCTGGATGATGGAAAACACAAATACTAGACCCATCAGGGGGCCACCTTCATGTGGGACCCACCTTGATGACACGTGGGCCACCTACATGTGGGATCCACCATGATGATTGTGTTATATCCATGCTGTTCGGCGTCCAGGAGACGCTGGACAGGGAGCGACTAATATGGAGTGCATGTACAGACATGGGTGCGTAGTAGCAAAAAAAATTAAAAAAATTAATTTTTGAGGTGGGCTGCTCATGCAGGCCCCACCTTGATATATGGGTCCAATCCATGCCAACCATTCCATTCCTTATTTGATTTTAGGCGTTAGGCCAAAAAATGAGGTTGATCCGACTATTTGGCGGGCCATACCTTAGGAAACAGTATTATTACCGTCCAAAACCCGCATTGATATTTTACTCGCCCAATCATAATGGATATTGGACTCTGTTTGACGGTATCGAGCCGGGGAATACAATGGGCGGGGTAGATTTCTTTGATGTGGGCCCCACCTGTGAAAAACCACAGAAAAACTGGTTTTTTTTTAAAAAAAGAGAGAAGAAGGCAGCACTAACGCTGCTGCTGCAGACGCACGCAGGCAGCGCCTGCGCTGACGGACGGACGACCTGGCAGGGACCCACGGTCCTAGCCGTGGGCCCCACCATAATGTGTGTCGACCATCAACATCTTGCATTTGGTGGGCCCTCCTCCCAACTGTGGGCCGCCCAAAAATCAGCCACATGTGGCGCTCAGGTGGCCCACATCATGGGGAACAGTTGGATTGGACACCTACCATTGAAACCCTCTTGGGTTGCAAAAGTTCGGGATCTGATATGATATTTGTTTTTCCTCTTCATTCGGTCTACGTGACCTTATGGATAGTTTAGATGGCAGATAAATATCAAGGTGGGCCCCATGTATGAGTGGCATTATCAACAGTTTGGATGGCAACAAACATCATCGTGGGACTTGGTCCACGTGACCTTATGCACAGGTTGGATGCAAATAAACATTATGGTGGGCCCTGGTCCACGTGACCTTATGAACATATTGGATGCAAATAAACATTATAGTGGGCCCAGGTTGGGTGGAAAATAAACATTACAGTGGGCCCAGGTTGGGTGGAAAATAAACATTACTGTGGGCCTCAGGTCTGAGTGACCTTATCAATGGGTTGGATGGAAAATAAACATTATGGTAGGCCCCACATGGGACCCACTTATGTATGTATTGTAATCCACACCCTCCATTAGTGTGGGCCCCACCATGATGCATGGTTTCATCCAAACCGTCCATTCATTTTAGAAATTATTTTAAGGCCATGTGATGAGGCCCATCTTGGCATATTTGTGGGCCGTTCATCAAGGCCCACTTTGATTTGTATAAGGCCCACTGTTGAGGCCCACCTTAAATTGTATAAGGCCCATTGTGATGTGTGTAAGGCCTATGGGTTATGGCCCATTGCAATGTACATATGGCCCGTATATGAGGCCCATATGATTAAGCACATCTTAATGTAGTTATGACCCATCCACTGATATATATATATATATATATATATATATATATATATATATATATATATATATATATATATATATATAAGGCCCATGTTATGAGGCCATTTGATGTATTAGAGGCCCATGGGTCGAGGCCCAATAGGACGTACATAAGGCTCATTGCAGTGTGATTCCACCATGGTATATGTGTCGACCCTTATAGCGGGCTATGCTTTGGGAGCAATGATGGTTGATGTCTACATTGCAAGGATGATGTTAGTTAAATGTCCACATTGTCACTCTCCCTAGGGCCATTTGATAAGCCCATACCTGTAATGTGTAGGCCGTCTAGGCCCATCTTCGTTTTGATCAGAGCCCATCACCACATAACATGCTTAGTATAGATCCATGATTCATGATCATACGCATCATATGTATGCCTGATGTGAGGATTGACTGATCATTGCACATGCCTTCGGGTAGATTGTTTATGGACTCTCTGATAGGCAGAGTTGCCTTACATGAGCGTGTGGTACGCGCAAGATTGTTGCATGTCTGATAGTATGATTCATGCACTTGCATTTGTGTGATTGTGATTATTGTATGCCCTAGCGACATTAGGGCCATAGCCTCCACAGACACATCGTGAGTGGCTGGATTGGATACCAAAAATATTGTTACTAAGCATCGGGGCGCCATACATGTCCCTGGGTGAAAATTTTTAAACCTGATGGTACAAAAGGATGACTCCAATGTCGAGACCGAGTGGATATATGAGAGCACGAGGGCCGAATACTAGGAGGCCGCGTCTCCTACTGTGTCGTGGTCGGTTGGAAAGGAGTGTGGCCTTACTCGTCCGAGGGTAGGGGCAATACTAGGCTGAGTTTGACCAGCTCGTGAATGGGTCCGCTATCGACATGCCGGATAGGTATTGGCAAACTATTGGCCAGGCGGATAGTGAGGTTTCTTACGCTCACTTAGACTGTGCAGCTAGGAGAGCGGCAGTACCACTTGGAGTGTATTAAACCCCGGTGATTATCAAGAATGAGAACTGTACTGATTTATGATGAAGATTGGCATGCTTGAATTGCATCTCGCATTGCATGGCCGTGTTATGGCCGATAACATTCATATCTTGCACCGCATAGCCTTGGTACGGCTGATTGCATTCATGTACTCATCACCATGATTTCACATTACTCTAACCTTGCATTCTGAGCACGTGTTCACTCCCCAAGTGTAGGGTTGTGATGTAGTAATAAACTTGGTAAGACCGAGGTCGAATCCACAGGGACTGAAACTTGTACGTTTCCTGAAACTAGGTAGAAATAGAACTAGCCTAAGATGCAATCTAAATCCAATGTAAATTGATGAATAAGGGTGAGAGATTAATGTAAAACTTTAAGGAATTCAGAAGAAGGAAACTAGGGATTCAGAGGATCACTTGTAGGGATCAGGGAGATCTTTTGCCTGCATCAAGAATCACGGAAATCAAACTGAACCTATTTGATCTAGTCTTCACAAGATGAAAGGTATATGAATTAGAATGGATTCCATCATCTAACCATGCCCAGGAGACAAAGCAAACAACAGGATTAAACTAATTACCAACCAATCACGGTGCATGCAAGTTAGAAAGGGTACCATCATCCTACCATGCCCAGGAGACGATGGTGAACAACAGGGCTTCCTGACGTCATACACATCAAAAGGGAAAATGAGATATTCAAGGCCATTGTAGATCCATTGTAATTTCAGTCACAACAGACCATTAAAGACTAAAAACATTCCTTCCATAATCAACTAAAATCAAAATCAGTTCAAAAATTTAAAAGCATGAAATAATATCTCCCATCTCGCTACAGGCTTCACCTCTTAGCCCTAGCTAAGAGGTTTAGCCAACCATGATTAGGCTAATGACCTTAAGAGTCATAAGGGAAAGAAAGCAAGGAAAAACAATAGTCAAGGAAATAGAAAAGAAAAACTTTCCGTTCTCCTCCCTGTCTCCACGTTCAAGCAGCCCTCTCACGTTCCAACAACCCTCTCAAACTGAGCTTCGATCCCCCACGGTCTAGCAGCGTGCTTCCTTCTTCCCTTTCCTTCACGTTTCCGCCTCCAGCCAAGCTCCCTTTCTCTCATCTCTTTTGTCTCTTTAATAGTAGGACGGTCGGCGGGAGGAAGTCCTGGCTGGAGTCAGTTTCTTCCGTACGAGAGGCGGTGAAGCTTATGCAGAAGTTGGTGTTTTCGTGCGTGAGGTTACGCAGCAGCGGATTCGGAAGTTTCTTGCGTGCAACGAGTAGGGGCGTAACATGGAGCTGATTGCATGATCTACTCCAGTCGGGCTCCTTGAGGGTGATCAGCGGCCTTATACGGAAGGTTTGGACGGCCAGGATCGTCGGACCGATCCTGGCCATGAGTGCAGAACGGCCCCGAATCATCAGGTCTTGGACGCGTGCAACAGAGCTCTCCTTCTTACCGCTGGGTTGACGGTGGGGCTCATGATCGGGCTTTTCTGAGAAATCCAATCCGTCCATTGGACGCTTCACGAAAATTCATTCAGATATGGTCGGGTTTGGATCGTCTTTGCTACAGTCCACCTTGATTGATCCTGCGACGATCATCAGATGTTCAATCATGGTGAGCGCGATCTCTGGTTTCATCCCTGGCACAGTCTTCATGGTCTGAGGCAGTACGCTCGTCCGATTCTAGTGGACGGTCCAGATCGATCATGAACATCACGATCGTGGTCCACAGACTCCAACCGCGAGGCTCTTTTTGAGCATTTCGCAGGGCGCGAAAATAGGAAAACGGAGATTTCCGTTTTTAACTTGGAATCGGTCTGTCAAAGGTCATATGACCTCTTGAATTGGTTCAGTGCGCTGCTAGTGCACATGTGCACTTGCACATGTCATTCAAGGTGGGACTCAGCGTGATGCTTGTGGAAGATTCGATCTGTCCATTCCTTTTCTCATCTCATTTGAGCTGTCTAGGTCCAGTTTGAAGAATATCCAGATCTCAGGTGAGACTAAAATCAATGGTTTATGGGATGATCTAACCGTTGAGCCACTTCCACAAGGATCCAATGGATGAAAATTGACGTGTATGGTTAATTCATGATCATCAGGCCTCATATAAAGTTTGGAGCCAATCAGATGGTGGGAACCTCGTGATCTTGCATTATGGATGTCTTTCAGGCCTGTTTGAAGTGAGTGACTGGAATTTCTCTGATCTCTGGTGTGTAAATCCTCAATCTTGGTCTCGTGGAGTCCGTCCCTTGCCTTGGTGGATTCTGAGCATTAAATCCATGCTTTTAGTACCCTTTTCAGTCCAGGCTCGTAAATACACCCTGCAACACAAACACGATTTAAATCGGGTCGTTAAACAGTATTATGTTTGAAAATCCAGGCAATAACAGGGTCTGATATGCAATATTTGACCTTCAACACAACCCCCAACCAGCATCTTGCTAGTCCCGAGCAAGGTATGCGAAAAATAAATTGAGAATTACAGGACAATTTCTACAAACTCAAGAGATTTATGAAAAACAATTCAGATACTCGAATTCTAAGATTCATGAATGTTGGCATTACTTTCTCCTGAAATCAACCTCACGGTAAACTTCATAATCAAGCTCAAATATTAATCCATTAATTAGAACGATTTTAAATATTGAGTTCCATGGGTGTATCGTGTAATCTCGGCTTATCATTAAGGTTCACTTCTTAATTCCACGATATTATCGGTAAACACTAAGATAATTCATAATAACTACAACTTTCCTCACGGATTATCTTTTCATTAATCGACCTTTGATATATATTCTATTTTTTTCATTAAAATACCGCCAAGGGGAGGAATCAAATCTTCACCTATGGGGAGCAAACCTATGATGAAGACCATTGCCCACCCCTTTCCGCCGGCTACTTTGGGAAATTGAACCTTCACCTATAGGGAGCAAACCTATGGTGAAGATTATTCACCCAATCCTTTCAATTTTCTCAGGCCGGTTCCTTTCATGCTTAGTGAGTACCAAGTAAATCCTTCAATATCAAACTGAAACCTTAATGTGAAAGCGAGATGTGACATGTGAGATCATAACTCAATCAATGTTTATAACTTCTAATTCTAGATTAACAATTCAAACTTAATTATGCAATCCAACAGATACTGAATTCAAGCGTCTTAAATTTCCAACATCATGTATCTTGAAATTCCAAGTGTCCTAAATGGCTGTTAAAATCCCTTTCGAATTCATAAGAAAGTCCATAAAAATAAAAATTTTCACAACTTTTGTTCAAGACCAAGAAAATGCTGATTAGGTCACCTAATCTCCCACCCCCAACCTAAAATCTACATTGTCCTCAATGTAAAAGATATGAGCGTGTAATGTACTTGGGACAACGAAAAGTGAATATGAAGTGATGGGAAGATAGTACCTGGATGATGAATCGAGAGACACTTTCCAAGAGATCGCAGCATGGGCGTCGGTCAGCACGAGAGAGAAAGCAACACAAAAAAATAAAATTCTACCTATACCACTTTCGCAGGTGCTCTCGATTGCATTTAGCGTATGCAACAAGCCTTTAAACCCTTAGGTTGCCCCTAGTGGACGAGTTGTAGTCTCGTGAGGGTTTGCAGTAATGTTACCCACAAACATTGAACTAACTAATGATAAAAACGAAATGCAATGAAGAGCTGGGTTGCCTCCCAGGAGCGCTAAGTTTACCGTCTTCAGCCAGACAAATAAAGCAACAACTCTAGTCCTATGAAAGTGATAAACCTACCTATACCTCCATCAGACTAGGAGATCAATCCTGGTAAACCGGATCAGTCAGAGGTATGGACATGTCCTCTGAATCAAATTTCTCGACAAATGGTTTCAATCGATGTCCATTGACTTTAAACTCCTTGCCATTGTCGGGATCTCTAATTTCAACGGCCCCATGAGGAAAAACAGTAACAACAATGTAAGGGCCGGTCCAACGAGATCGAAGCTTACCCGGAAAGAGATGTAATCGAGAATTGTACAAAAGGACCTTCTGACCAGGCATGAATGATTTTTGTAAAATGTGTTGGTCATGAAATGCTTTCATCTTGTCCTTGTAAATTCTCGAATTGTTGTACGCATCATTCCGGATTTCCTCCAGTTCATTCAATTGAAGTTTGCGTAGCGAGCCAGCGTTGTCCAGATTGAAATTAAGATTTTTGATCGCCCAGTACGCTTTATGTTCCAGCTCCACAGGCAAGTGACAAGCTTTCCCATAGACAAGTCTAAAGGGAGACATTCCAATAGGAGTTTTAAAGGCAGTACGGTATGCCCATAAGGCATCGGTCAATCGGATTGACCAATCCTTACGATCAGAGTTAACCGTTTTCTCCAAAATGTGTTTAATTTTCCTATTAGAAATCTCGGCTTGCCCACTTGTCTGTGGGTGGTACGGGGTGCTCACCTTATGAGAGATACCGTATTTCTTCATTAAGCTCTCAAATGGTTTATTACAAAAGTGTGAGCCCCTATCACTAATGATGGCTCGAGGCGTTCCGAATCGAAAAAAGATGTTTTCTTTTAGGAATTTAATGACCGTGCGATAGTCATTAGTTCGACATGGAATTGCTTCGACCCATTTAGTGACATAATCCATAGCGAGCAAAATATACAGATTTCCAAATGATTGGGGGAATGGTCCCATGAAATCGATGCCCCAGCAATCAAATGCTTCAATGATAAGGATGAGATTCAAAGGTATCATATTTCGACGGGACAATGCTCCCAATTTCTGACAACGCTCACAAGCATTGCAAAACTCATGAGTGTCCCTAAACATAGTGGGCCAGTAGAAGCCACACTGCAGAATCTTGACCGTGGTCTTTTTAGCAGAAAAGTGACCACCGCAGGCCTGTGAGTGACAGAAGGAGATGACGCTCTGATGCTCATCGTCTGGTACACATCTCCTTAGGATTTGGTACGGGCAATGTTTAAATAAATAAGGATCATCCCAGAAAAAGTTACGCACCTCGGTGAAGAATTTCTTCTTATCTTGCGCAGTCCGCTGTGTCGGTATGGCACTTGTAGCAAGATAATTAGCAATATCAGCAAACCAAGGTGAATGAGAGACTCTGAACAGTTGTTCATCAGGGAACATGTCGTTGATATGAGTCGTCTCAAGGGAATCAGAGGTATGAAGGCGAGAAAGGTGATCGGCCACTACGTTCTCTACTCCCTTTTTATCTTTAATTTTCAAATCAAATTCTTGGAGTAAAAGGATCCATCGTATCAGGCGGGGCTTAGAATCATTCTTAGAAAGAAGATACTTCAGTGCCGCATGATCTGTATAGATAATGATCTTAGATCCGATCAGGTAGGACCTAAATTTGTCCAAGGCAAACACTACAGCGAAGAGTTCCTTTTCCGTAGTCGAGTAGTTCACCTGGGCAGAATTTAAAGTTCTACTTGTGTAATGAATGACGTAGGGCCTCTTATCTTTTCTCTGGCCTAGGACCGCCCCAAGAGCATAATAAGAAGCGTCGCACATAAGCTCAAAAGGAAGGCTCCAGTCGGGTGGCTGCATGATAGGTGCAGAGGTTAACGTGCCCTTAAGCTTGGTGAAAGCTTCCTGACATTGCTCAGTCCACTCGTACGGAGCATCCTTTTGAAGAAGATTACATAAAGGATGAGAGAGGAGACTAAAGTCCTTTATGAATCGCCTGTAAAATCCTGCGTGTCCCAAGAAGGATCGCACGTCTCCGATGTTCTTGGGTGGAGGTAGGTTAGAGATAAGATCGATTTTTGCCTTATCTACCTCGATTCCCTTGGACAAGATGATATGCCCAAGGACAATTCCCTTCTGAACCATGAAATGACACTTCTCCCAATTAAGTACCAAGTTCTTTTCTTCACATCTTTTCAGCACACATTTAAGACTTTCCAAGCACTTGCTGAAAGATGGACCGTAAACAGAGAAATCGTCCATGAAGACCTCTAGATATTGTCCCACCATATCAGAAAAGATGCTAAGCATATATCGCTGAAAGGTGGCAGGGGCATTACATAGTCCGAATGGCATCCTTCGGTAGGCAAAGGTGCCGTAGGGACATGTAAATATGGTCTTTTCCTGGTCTTCAGGGGCTATCTCTATCTGGTTGTAGCCCGAATACCTGTCAAGGAAACTATAATAGGAATGACCTGCTAACCTTTCCAGGATCTGATTAATGACACTATGCCAAAATGGCCATTTTGCGACATATTTTTGCAACGGACTTTGTCCGCCGCAAAAATCTCTTGGTTTAACGACGGATTTAATCCGTCGCTAACAAAAAAAGTCCGTCGCTAAGCTCGTCTTTCTCAAATATCCGTAGGCCAAACGTCGTGAAATTTAGCGACGGACCAAAATCCGTCGCTAAAATCCGATTTACGACGGATTTTTAGGCGACGGATGAAATCCGTCGCAAATTTTGATTTGGCGACGGAAAACGAACAGTTGCAAATTCCCGCCGAAATTAGCAAATGGCGGGCTTTTCAGTTGATTTTGCGACGGATCAGGTCCGTCGTAAAAGGTCTTTTGCCTACACATTAATTTTTTTTTAATTTTCTTTAGAATATGGTGGAAAATTAAGCTTTTTTGTAGTCTAATAATTGTTTTTTAAAATAATTTCAGTGGTTTAATTGTACATATTTGTATCTAAGATTATTTTTTAACAATTGATTGAATGCAAAAAGAAAATTTATTTATTTTTATATCAAATGAGTGGAATTTTTATTTTTATTTTTTAATTTAAAACTAATATTTAAATGATTTGTAATATCACATGAAAAAGAATATTGAGAAGTTTAAAAAATTTAACAATGTTTAAGAAAAAAATTAGATTTTGAAAAAATAAAAATCGTGATTTAATAAAAATCTATTGTGGGAACAAAAAAGAATATTTAATAAAGTTGATAAATTTGAAAAAAAAAATAGCATTTGATTTTGAGAAAAAATAATATCCTGAAAAAGAAAATTAAAAATATTTTAAAAAATATGAAAATTTTCACAATGTTGAAAAATGAAAATATTTTTAAAAAGAAAATGAGAGTTTGAAATTTGAAAAAAAAAAAAATAAATTGTGAAGTTCAATTAAAATTGACAATTTCTAATAAAATGCTTTTAAAAAAATGGAGAAGTGAAAAAGAATTGAAAATTTTTAAAATAAAATGATATTAAAAAATTGATACTTTATCAAAAAACAAACATTTTGAAACGAAAAATAAATAAGTTGAAAAATTTTGTGATTTTGAAAAATAATTGAAAATGTTCAAAATTTGAAATTAAAAGAAAAAGTTATTTATAAAAACACTAAGATTTTGAAAATATATATATAATTTTTTAAAAAAATTGAAAAGTTGAAAACAACATGATGCTTTTAAAGAAAAAAATTGGCATTTTAGAATTTTGGGGAAAAAAATTAAAAATTGTGAAAATTTAAGATATTTTGAAAATAAAAATTCAGAATTTGTATTTTAATTTATTTTTTTGAAATATTTTATATTAAAAATGATATTTCGTTAAAAGTTTTCAAAGAAAAATTAAGAGTAAAAAAATATACAATTTGAAAAAAAATGTAATTTTTGAATGGAAATTGATATTTATCTGTGAAAAAAATTATTTTTTTAATAAATTATTAGGCACATCCACTAATTGAACATTTAACCATTTTTGGACAATCGAATTAGTCCAGATTGAAGAGTAAATAACTTCATATGTTTAAATCAAATTTCACTCAAATTGTTGATCAATCTTGTAATCCCAATACCTTTCTCACATGTAGCTAGCCTGATTGAGGCGAGTAACTTGTCAAATTGAGGATATTGATCAATAAAATAGAGTGAATGGACTATACATATAAAATGGGCTAAATGTTATTGTCAAAATTGTGACCCAATTTATTGACCTTGTGAGAACCTACGAATTGATGTAGATAAGTTTTGTGGGCCCCATCATGATGTGTGTCGAACATCAACACCGTGCATTTAATGTGTCCCCTTTAGGTTATGAGATATCTCAAAAATCATCCGTAAATGAAACTCAGGTGGACCATACCATCTAAAACCAAGTCAAGACATCATAAAAAATATAAAAGCACTTGGTGGGGCCCACATGAGTTTTGGATGCGGCTAAAACTTGGTCTGACCCCTCATCCAAGTGGGACACATGTAATGAGTGGGTTGGATATGTGAATCACATTAAGGCAAGCCTAATATATGATTATGAATGTTTTAAGGAAACCCTTCTACATTTAGGTGACTTAGTCATTACCTTTACCAAAGTAAACTTTGTGGGGTCCACCGTTATTTATTTATTTTATCCATTCCGTTTATCCATGTTAACAAATAATTTGAGGTCTAAAGAACAAAAAGGAAGCATATCCAAAGCTCAAGTGGACCACACCACAGGAAATAGTGTGATTGAACCTCTACCATTGAAAAATTCTTGGAGGCCATAGAAGTTTTGGATCAAGCTGATGTTTGTGTTTTCTCTTCATTCATATATATTTGATACTATGAATAGGTTGGATGGCAAATAAATTAACGTTAACGTTACTGTGGGCCAAAGGAAGGTATCAATGGTGGAAATCATTATTCCACATTGTTTCGTGTGGCATGGTCCACTTGAGCTTTGGATTTACCAAAAATTTGGGATCAACCCACACCGTTCATCCATTTTTCAGTGAATTATTCCAAAAATGAATCATTTCCAAAGATTAAATGGACCACACCACAAATACCAGCATGGATGGGAACGGATTGGCTACTCCCCTGCCACCCACCTGTTGGCTAGTATTACGTGCTATGTGGGCCCCACCATGATGTATGTATTTCATCCATTATGTTCATCCATTTTTATAGATCATTTTAGGGCTTGATCAAAAAAATGATAGGGATATAAACCTAAGGTGGACCACATCATAGGAAAACAATATTGATTGGATATCCACCATTAAAATCCTCTTAAGGGCCACAGTACTGTTTATTTGACATCCAATCTATTGATTAGATCATACAGGCCCTGATGAAGGGAAAAAACAAAGATCAGCTTTAGCCAAAACTTTTATGGCCCCCAAAAGGATTGGCTACTCCCCCTAATGAAGGGAAAAAACGGATTGGCTACTCCCCCTGACACCAGCCATTGGCTGGTGGTTGGTGCTCTATGCGGCCCACCATGATGTATGTGTGTCATCGAAGCCGTCCATTTATTTTTATATATCATTTTATGATGTAAGTAAAAAATAAATTATATCTCAATCTCAAGTGGACCACATTACAGGAAATAGTTTTGAATGAATTTTGACCATTAAAAACGTTTTGGGGGGATAAAAGTTTTGGATCAAGCCAATATTTATTTTTTTCATTCATCTGGGTCTTTATGACCAAATCAGCATATTGGATTTCAAATAAACAGTACAGTGGGCCTTAGGAGGATTTTAATGGTGAATATCCATTCATTATTTTTTTCCTGTGATGTGGCCCACCTAAGATTTATATCCCAATCAATTTTTTTGTATAAAGCCATAAATTGATCTGTAAAAATGGATGAACGGAATGGATGAAACACGTACATCATGGTGGGGCCCACAGAGTACCGACCACCAGCCCCATGTAGCCAATCCGTCTCCCCTGAAACAAGGAAATCGGATTGCGTACTGAGCTACTAAGTACGCTTTTATCGTACTGAGTAAACTCAGTCGGGCCCACTGTGAATGTATGTGGTTTATCCACACCGTCCATCCTTTTTTCCCACTAATTTTAGGGGTTGATCCAAAATGTTAAGTAAATCCAAAGCTCCAGAGTACCATACCACAGGAAATAGTGTGGAATAATGATTTACACCGTTGAAAACTTCCTAGGACCCACAGTGATGTTTATTTGTCATCCAACCTGTTCTTAAGATCACAAATACATAGATGAAGAGAAAAAACAAACATCAGCTTGATCCAAAACTTCTGTGACCTCCATTAATTTTTCAATGGTAGAGGTTCAAAAAAACTGTTTCCCGTGGTGTGGTCCACTTGAGGTTTAGATATTCTTCCATTTTGGTATCAAGACTTAAAATTATCTGTTAAAATGTATTAACGGAGTGGATAAAATAAATAAACAACGGTGGACCCCACATGGTTTACTCAGTACGCATGGTACTGAGTTACTCAGAATGCAATCTGCCTAAAGCGACTCCCCTTTTCTCTCTCCCTCTCATTCACGTCTATTCCTCTCCCAGCGCCGGCCGAAGACATCTCTCCCACCTCTTTCTTCCTGTCAATCTCTTCAGCAACACAGGTAATGCTCTCTCTCTCTCTCTCTCTCTCTCTCTCTCTCTCTCTCTCTGCAACACAGTTCCAAGTCCATCCATCATATCAGCCCATGACACAGCATACTGTCTGTGACACACTTGCAAGAAAATCCAAATTGTTTCCTTCATTGCAATTTCTTTTAGAGCTTAAGAGAGTCGAACGTACAAGCCCACTATGGATCTAGAAGTTGATTGAAGTAAGTTTCGCTTGTATTTGTGTGACAAAGAACCTGCTAAATAAAGGATTTAATCTTTGTAATTCCTTTTTTCTAGCAATAGAAGGGGAAAATTGGAATGTGGCCTACCTTAAATTACTCCGCTTGAGCCGATCAACTTCTATGGGTGTCATAGACCTCTCTTCTTCTCTCTTCCTCTTTCTTTCCTTTCTCTTTTCTTTTTCTCTTTTCTTTTCTTTTGTTCTTCCATCCTTTCTTGTTGATCAGACAGACGGAAATTCTCTCCTTCTTCCTCTCTTTCTCTTTCTCGTTTCTTCTCTTCTGTGGATTTTCTCCCTCTCTTTTATAGTCGTGCAGCCAGTAAGTCAACTAGAGGCACCGACTTTGTTGTGCATCTTGGTGCGCAGTGAAAGCCGGACGCACCTTCTGAGACAGATGCACTGCCCGACTAGAGACCCCCTATTTCTGGTAGGTTTTATCAGCTATTGGGGTCTGTCCTCGCATGGCCATAAGATAGATGGCCTTGATCACGCATTCACGATTGTAGTGATCAAAGATCTATGTCCATGCAGTTTTGTTGGTGTGGGAATCATTGGTGAAGTGACAGGGTATGTTGGACCTTTCTGGACAAGATTTCTTCTAGAGTCAATTTAGTGATGACCGTTGTATCTGATGAACGTTTCGGATTCGCTCCGTTTCCTTGGTGGTGGGTCCCACTGCATCTCTGAATAAAATCAGTTTAAAATTGCGGATGCGAGAACAGAAGGGCGTAAACAGGGTCTTGGAACTGGTCCGGTTGCAGATTGAAAATCTAATTTGAGCAACCTTGTTTGGATGATCCCAGTCGAATTGGATTGTAAAGAATCCCCTCCGGCTTCAGCTCATGAAAGTTGGATATGGGAACGCCCTTCATACCTCTTGCTCTTATCCTTCTGGAGAGAACTTGCAAGATGGTCATGCTTGATATCTATGGCCGTCAACTTCCATAGGATTTCAGCCAGTATTAGCTCTTGTTTGTTTGACGATTCCTGCAAACGCCCAATCTAAGCCTCGTGCTCATCAACTTAGTGGTCAACCATTGCTAAAGGTGGCTCTGATACCACTTTGGTGTGTCCATTCTTCCTTTTATGTGGAAATGTGGAAAATTAAAGAAAGAAAAAACACAAGTTAGTTCAATTCGAGGAGAACTGGCCACCAGTAATTTCATAGAGGGAATAAAAGGATTCAGTGGTTTTTTATTCATTGCTCAATCACAAACAAATAACTACATAGCTCAACCACCCACAACCACACAACAACTTAGTTACATGACATGTGTCCCATACCTACAAAAATACCTAGACATGGATGACTCTTTACATGACATGTGTCCCATGCCTACACAACTACTTAGACATGGAAGACTCTTAACTCAAAGAGGGAATGACTGTAAAATTATGGAAAGGCCCTATGATCCATGTAGGCATGTATCAGTTCCCCATTTACGGATTCGTAAGCCTTTTCTCTCAGTCTGTTTGCAGAAAAAATTTCTCTCCTATGCAAAAATCCTATTTAGGGATGCCACAATCAACTCTAAATTGTGAGTTTTGTGAAGCACGCGGTGTGCCCCACCTAGACAATATGGGAACATAGTTTCTTGAAAAGATCTTAAAAGACTTGTACAATTCTTCTTGAATCCTTTGCTTATTGTAGAATTGCCTAAGATCAGGTCCTCCCATGCTTGAAAATAGACATTTGAGACCATTGCTACTGTAGAATTCTAAATTCCCCACTTGCTGGATTGAAGCACAAACCATGTAGAACTGGGATAGAGATTTTGGTCATGTCTACTTTCATGTATGGGACTAACTAGATTACACCCATCTGTTAGAAAATAATATCCCCATCACCATGCTTAATAAAAAGAAAGGAGGATAAACCTGTTACACTTGTATTGAGCATTTTCTTTTTGTTACTACTGGCGAAAAAGAAACTGATCAAGTTTCATATCAGGTTGAAATAAATTTAACTACTTTTACTATATTAGATTATTTTCCTTTTCATTTTTTCTAAATTTAGTAAAAACTTATGCATGTGTATAGTGTCATCTCTTTATTATGTATAGCAACATATTAAATGACTAATAATCTTAAATTTTTTTTAGCAATTATGTAGTATGTAGGGCCTTCTAGTTCTGCTCCAGGAAGCACCACAAAGATAAAAGTTTCAATTAGTCCAGTTGGAGAGATTACTGGAGATAACAAAAATCAATTCACCTCATTTCTAGGAAATGTGGTCAGGACTCATTGTCCAATTGCATACAAAGACTGGCAGCTTGTGCCAAATACCATCAAGGATAATGTTTGGTCAACTGTTTTGGTAAGCATTTAAATACATGAGTTTTACTTTCTAATGTTGATAATATAATTGTTGTTGACTAATTGCCCTATTTAATGAAATATGTAGGCCAAATATGATGTTGACGACAGTGACAGCTGTAAAACTGCCATAATTAAGCATGCTAATGATATGTGGAAGGACTGGAAGAACCGATTACGAGGAACTGTCCTGGATATGTATGATAATGATGGAGACAGGAAAAAAAATTGCCCTAATGGCGTAAAGCTAGAAGATTGGGTCAAATTCGTTAATTACGAATCTACAGAAGAGGTAAAGTCTCGTCGTGGAAAGGGAAAGGAATCTAGAAGCGAAATGAAGTTCCCTCACACGACTGGGCGACGGGGATCTGCTAGGACGGCAGAGTTGATTGTAAGTTTTTAATATAACTTTAATTTCTTTTAATCCAATTTAAGAATACAGAATAATTAACATGATTTCTCATTATAAATTACAGCAACAAAAAAATCCAGATACTCAAATCACGAGAACTGAATTGTTTCTGGCAACTCATACTAGATCCAATGGGTCTCTCCCTTCACAGGAGCTGAGCATCACAACGGAAAAAATAAAAGACAGTTGCCAATGACCCGGCTTGTATACATAATGATTTAAATCACGACCCGGTTGCACAAGTTTTTCATTCATTCTCTTCACTTTGACATACTTAGCTTTCTGAACATTTTTTGTTACTGATATACATGCATTACTAATAATGGTTGATTATCATTTAGGTTTGTGGTCTTGATAAAAGAGGACGTGTAAGGGGGTTGGGTCATATTGCAAAAACTACCATTATTGCTTCAACCCCTTACATTAATGAAATTAGAGAAGGAAAGGGTGAAATTGCTGAGGTTAAAGCATCGATAATTGTATTAAAAGAGCAAATGGAAAACAAGATCAACGAGTGCAAGGACATGATATTGACCATTGGAGAACGTTTGCTTGAAGTTCAGAATCAAATAAATACTCCAGTTCAACCAATGCAATGCTCTCCAGGCACTGCTGGTTCTCAGGTATTTTAACAATAAAAGAATAATGTACAGTTATTATTTTATCCATGAAAATAATAAAAATTATTTCTTGTAGGCATTTTTTCGATTTGGCGATACCTCAAGTCATCGTGATGAGTCAGCTCCACCTCCACCTCCACTTCTACGGGTGGAACAAATCTGTCATTTGACAGATATTTGTAGTCGAGTTGTTGCACGTGGGCGTCTGATTAGAGATAATGCAGGCATCCCTCCAGATTGCATCAAAGTTATATTGGATGTTGTTGAAGTTCCCAGTGCGAATGTGTTTGGTGACATTGAGAAGACGTTAGCCGATTGCGACGTGGGTGATGTTCTCGTTTGGCCTAGAGTGCTGACAAAAACATAGATATTAAAGGAGTTTACTTAAAACTTTTCCTAAGTCAAGAACATATTTTTGTAATTTGGTCAGGACATGGATTGTGTTTGAGGTTATTTTGGATATTATTTGACTAAATCTTTATCTTGAATTATTTAGTAGTTTTGCTTGACTAATCTAGTGATTTGTTTCAGCTTTTCATCTTCTTATGCGTGACAGAAGGTACACATATTTCTATTATGATTTATTTTAATTTTTTCTTTGCTTATGCGTAAAATGTTCTGATTTAAATATTAAGAACTACGTAGTGGCTTGATCCCAATCTTCCAAACATTGGGTACGTAGGCAGCCGTTCATACTAGACCGTATTGGTGCAGCCACAAATTTTTATTTTTTATTTTTTCCCTTCTCGTAGTGTGGATGCATTTTCGTCGGGACTACTTGGCAATAAGAGCGAGGTGAATGTAAGTTCTCGAAACCTTTAATTAATCTCAAATCATTTATATCTTTATCGCTTCATTTATATGCTGTCGTTAGGGTCAACTTGTAACTCCTCAAAACCCGCTCTGCCGTAAGACATTACGGTGCATAACGGTTCCCATTAGGTTAAGTTGTAAACTATTATTAAGATTTGGTTGGATATATTTTATTTTTTATAAATGTTGTTTATAGTTTGATGGATGATGAATGTATTTGTGAATGTAAATGAAAAAAAAACTTATTATATATATATATATATATATATATATGTTATCAATGGAGGATGCCTTGTTTAGGGGGACATGAAATTTTGTAGCTTATGGACTGGTGCCCCAATATTGGTTGTATGTTACTAGTATGTAGTAGATAATACTAGGATCAATAGTAAACATTTTGTTTTGAGTGGAAGACCGAGTAAAAGAACTTAGAAGATGTACTTTTTATGCCTTTCAGCTTCAAACTGGATACCTTTTGGATAAACCAAACATCCATTCGCCACTAGTTTTCCAACTTCAGATTCATACTTTGGAATTTAGATTTAACAAATACCAACCTGGCATGTTTTGGTAGGAAATGAATAAATAGTTTAATGTTTATTTTTTCTTCTTTTAATGCGATTTGTGTGATAGACGGTTGCAAGTGTTCGGTTTATGTGATTGAATTTGCTATTTTTTTTCCTTATTTTTTCATTCCAAAGTTATCTGGGATTTTTTAAGTCTAATATCATCCCTTGCACTTGCATTAAGCACTTCTGTGGGCATTTTCAAGTTTTGTATCTTTTACAGCATACATGGCTGACTCCAATGGTGATGGTTATGGCAAAACTGAAGATGTTAATGCAATTGACAATCGTGGTTTTTTTTTTCCCCAACTTGACAGTCATTGAAATCAACTGATTTAGGTGAGATTTTACAAGGAAATTGGTAATGAACTGCACATGCATTGGATTCTTTTCTTTAGTTTGATCTCCAAATTCTTGCATTTTACTACTAACAGTATTTGTTTTAGTTGCAATGCATGTTTGGGGATCTACTTATCTTTTCTTCTTTTCCATTACACCTAGAGCTCTTCCTTAGCTCTGGAATTGTTTGCCTCTCTATTTATTCATTGGTTGCTAGGATCTTTGGCATGAATCTCTCATATACATGGAATCTAAACCATGGATATCTATTTAAATGGGTACATTTTCTCCTCTTTTTTTTCCCTTTCAAATAGACAATATGTGCTTGACCAAACACATGATATTTTCGTATACAAATCAAGTTTCTTCATGTGGTCCCAAATAGTCAACATGCATGTGGGACCAGTCTGAATTATGGGCCAAGGCATCTATACATATAGGGTTCATCTGATGCATGGATTGTGCTGATTTTTGCACAAGGTGCTCCTCATGGTAGGCCCACCTTTTGGACAAGTTGGATGTTGCATGCATGACAGGTAAGAAGTTATCCACTGGCTGAACAATAACCTACGGTCCAACTTAGCTGAACTTGATGCATTATCCCTGCTCATAAAAGAGTTCGAATTGTTGGGAAATAGGAATTTCCCAGTTCCTACACTTTCCTTTGGTCATGTCGTTAGACACTAGGGCATTAAATGCAGATTGCCTTGCACTGTTGTGTATTGATTCCAACATCTAAAGATCCTTTCAAACTGTATTATACTCTCCCAGTGAATGCTATGAAGTTAAGAAATGCTCTTACCTAAATCTCTAATGGCTAGGATGAATTCTAATCTTTTATTTTGTTAATTGGTTTTAGTTGATTAAACTCTTCACATTTCATGGATTTGAGCTGGTTATTTGTAATATATGAAGGGTTGACTAAACTAATCTTTTCTTGGATTGAATCTGGTTGTTTGTAATATATGTAGGAAGGGCTCAAAAGAAGGTTGAACAAGAGCAGATACTAAGTAGCCAATTCAAGGCAAGGCATAGCCAACAGCTGAAGTTCTGGGTAATTTCTTTTGTACGGGTCCTAGTTTAAGAGGGGGAAATGTATAGTTAGTAGGGTAAGTCAATTTTTGTTGGAGTGGGCCACTTGGGTCATTTCCTCTTTTATTGAATTGAGTTGTTACCAATTTTGTGAATATGATTCTTATCAAACAATAGTGTGAATTATTTTTTGAATGACTATCAGGTGCAAGATTAAAAAAATAATAATAATAATTTATCAATATTTTGTTTTATTTACAAATATTTTAGCGACGGACCAAAACCGTCGCTAATTTGTGAACATTAACAACCAACGACTGATTTGAGGTCCGTCGCTTACTCATATTAGCGACGGACCTTATCCGTCGCTAATTTCCGACTGTTGAACGTCAACGACGGATTGAGGTCCGTCGCTAATTTCTGACCGTTGAAAATCAACGACGGATTTGAGGTCCGTCGCTTACTCATATTAGCGACGGATCTTATCCGTCGCTAATATTTTTAGTAACAACAGATTTTTTGAATTTTACCGACGGATTTTTTATTTTTTACGACGGATCTTATCAGTCGCTATGAAACGACGGACGTTATCTGTCGCATATTAAACGACGGATTTTATCCGTCGAACAAAAAACACGACCCAGTAAACAGCGACGGACCTAGCGACGATGGAAATCCGTCGTTTATTTGGTTTTACGACGGATTTGGTCAGTCGCAAATTGACGATTTTGGCGTAGTGTGAATGGTAAAAGAAAGTGATCTTTCCTCGTGACAATATTCAACTTCCTGTAGTCAATGCACATTCTCCAACCAGTAGTGACTCTAGTTGGCACGAGTTCATTATTAGCATTGGCTACGATGGTGATTCCGGACTTCTTAGGGACCACTTGAGTTGGACTCACCCATTGACTATCAGATATAGGATATATGATACCCACGTCCAATAGTTTAAGAACCTCGACCTTAACCACTTCCTTCATATTTGGATTTAGTCTACGTTGTGGTTGTCGCGCGATTTTTGTATTATCCTCAAGATATATGTGGTGAGTACAAATCGAGGGATCGATTCCCTTGAGGTCCGCTATCGTCCATCCCAAGGCTCCTTTATACTTAATGAGAGTAGATATGAGCATACTCTCCTGTTCTTTCTCCAGGTAGGTAGAGATCACCACCGGGTATGTCTCATCTTAACCTAAATAGGCATATTTCAAATCAGAGGGCAAAGGTTTTAGATCAAGCTTCGGCGGCTTGAGGTTAGACGGTAGAGGCACTACATCGGTTTGTGGCAATTCTTCAAATTGTGGCCTCCACCGGTTAACTTTAAATACCGGTGTAGTATCAAGCAAGGCGCACGTCTCCCTAATCATGTAATCATCAAAATCATGGGAGTGGGCCAGGCACGTCTCTAGAGAGTCAGAGGATAAGGCTAGAGGTGTCGTATCTTCCACTAAAGAGTCAATCATGTTAATGTCGTGAAAATCGTCATCCTCCTCTAAGTTTCTGCCGTTATTGAAAAAGATATTTGACTCCAATGTCATATTCCCAAAAGACAGTCATGACACCATTCCTGCAATTGATAATTGCATTTGAAGTGGCAAGGAATGGGCGGCCAAGAATGACGGGAATCTGAGTGCTTATGTTATTGATGGGTTCGGTGTCTAGGATGATAAAATCTAAAGGGTAGTAAAATCTATCAACTTGGACCAACACATCCTCAATTATCCCTCTTGGTACACGAACAGAGCGATCAGCAAGTTGTAGTGTGGTTAGAGTGAGTTTTAATTCACCCAAACCTAACTGTTTGTATACCGCGTAGGGAATCAAATTGACGCTTGCTCCTAAGTCAAGAAGTGCATGATCAATTCAATGGTCCCCTATTACACATGATATGGTTGGGCTACCGGGATCCTTGAATTTCTGTGGCACGTCTTGCTTTAGGATGACACTCACTTTCTCGGTCAAGATCTTCTTTTGAATACTCTGCCGTCGTTTGGTTGTGCATAAGTCTTTCAGGAATTTGGCATATGAAGGTATCTGTTTCACGACATCAAGTAGAGGAATGTTGACTTTCACTTATTTCAACACCTCTAGGATATCCTGAGAGTTAGAGAGAGGTTTTAGTGAAACCAACCGTTGGGGGAATGGAGCAACTGGCTTCTCTAGAAGTTCCGGTTCTACTTTTTATAGGGCATCACTAGCTCCATCATTGTTGTCCTCTTCTGGTTCTTGAGGTTTTTCTGGTCTAACCGGAAGAGTTTTATCAATAATCTTTCCACTCCTAAGAGTAGTGATGGATTTAGCGTGCCCCATCTGATTTGAAGAGCTGAGATCATTAATCTCGTACTGCGGTTTAGGATTGGGGAGAGGTTGTGCAGGAAGCATCCCCTTTTCTATAACCGTCATACGAGAATCTATCTTTTACATAAAATCTGTAATTCTCCACATTGTTTGAGCCAGCTCTTGTATGGAATTTTGAACCGGTTCCTCTTGAGGTTTCACTTGATTTGGATTTTGATTGAAGAAACCTGGAGGAGTAGCCGTTTGTCCATTCCTCCAACTAAAGTTTGGATGATTTTTCTAACCAGGATTGTACGTATTGGAGTTAGGTCTAGTAAAAGGTCTTTGATAGTTGTTTATGGCATTAGCTTGTTCATTCAACACTCCTCGAAAGGCGAGTATTGTAGGACAATTTTCAGTTGTATAAATGTTGCAATCACAGATGTCGCAAACAATTTCATTAACCTTATCATTCTTTCCTTCATGGCCTCAACTTTCCTTATGTGCGTAGTCACTTTACACTTAAGATCATCCTCTTCTTTCAAGAGATATAATCCACCTTTCTCCTTTAATTGAGTCGGCCTAGATGTGGTGTTCGACTTTGGGTAATAGTCCCATGATTGTGTTTTTTCAGCAAGACTATCGAGGTAATCCCATACCTCATCAACATCTTTATTAATGAACTCTCCATTACACATTGTCTCGACCATTTGGCACATGGAAGATGTCAGTCCATCATAGAAAAAATTTGTAATGCACCACGTTTCAAATCCGTGTTGTGGGCATGAACTGACCAAATCTTTGAACCTTTCCCAACATTGGAAAAATGTTTCATCTTCCTTTTGGGTAAAGTTCGTGATTGCTTTTCTGAGGGTAATCGATTTATGATGTGGGAAGAATTTTTTTATGAATTCCCTCTGCATGTCGTTCCATATGCCAATGGATCTAGGACGTAGTGAATATAATCACGTCTTAGCTTTCTCTTTTAAGGAAAAAGGAAAGAGTTTCAGCCTAATTATATCCTCAGATACATTAGGAAAATATAATGTAGCTATAATCTCATTGAACTCTTTCAAATGTAAATATGGACTCTCTGATTCAAGTCCATGGAATTTGGGAAGGAGTTGGATAACTCCTGACTTGATGTCCATTTGTCCTGTGTTTTCAGGAAAAATCATGCATGAGGGCGTACTCACTCCCGCCGGTTGTAGATAATCTCGTAAAGTACGAGGCGGAGGTGCCTGATGCACCTCATTTTCATCTTGGGTATCCTCCACACTGGGTGGAAGTAGAGGAGGTTGGTCTTCAGCCATAACTTCAGTTAACTCAGGGGATTTCGAGCGGTGTCTAGTCCTGCGATGGATAGTCAACCCCTCAACCAATCCTCCTTCAGTCAAGAGACGTCGAGTGTTGTCACGGGCCCACTTGGGCATGAAACACTCGCAGCCCTCAATCAAATTCAAAGCCTAATCCTAAGAAAGGAAAAGAAAATCTAAAAAGAAAGAGAGGGAGAGTTGGAAAGAAATTACCAAATTGAAGCCCCTAAGTTAAGGACCTGCAAAATAAAACAAAATAAGTTAGATTCTAAAAAGGAGAGGAACAATCCTTTAAAAGAAAGATAGCAGTAAACTGATTTCTAAAAGAAAGTGGAAACTTCTAAAATAAATTAGGAAAGTCCTAAACTAGAAAGTAAATTACTAAAAGAGAACTGAAAAATAGGAAGTAGAGAAGGAGCTTACCGAATTAGAAATTTCTATTTTAAAGGCCTACAAAATAGGAAGGTTAGTTTCTAAACAAAAATTCTAAAAATAAATTAGGAAACAAATTAGATTCTAAAAGAGTTAAAATTAGAAAGTTACTAAAATAAAAATAGAAAGTTAATTTCTAAAAAGGGAAAGAAATAACCTAATTTCTAAAAATAAACTATTTCCTACAGATGGGAGGATACTAGAATTAGAAAATTTCTAAAATTTAAACCCTAATTCTAAAAATAGGAAAAATAGATAAATTAGAAAGGAATTACCAATTCAGAAGTTTACGTCAGGATCCTACAAAACAGGAAACAAGTTAGTTTTGAACTCAAATAAAAAACTAAGGTTAGTAAAATCCTAATCTTAAACTAATCCTAAAACCAATTAATTTCAGAGAATCGTAACCGTCAGTCCCCGGCAACGGCGCCAAAAACTTGTTCACTCCCCAAATGTAGGGTTGTGATGTAGTAATAAACTCCGTAAGACCAAGGCGAATCCACAAGGACTGAAACTGGTACGTTTTCTGAAACTAGGTAGAAATAGAACTAGCCTAAGATGCAATATAAATCCAATGTAAATTGATGAATAAGGGTGAGAGATTAATGTAAAACTTTAAGGAATTCAAAGGAAGGAAACTAGGGATTCAGAGGATCTACTTGTAGGGATCAGGGAGATCTTTTGCCTGCATCAAGAATCACGGAAATCAAACTGAACCTACTTGATCTAGTCTTCACAAGATGAAAGGTATATAAATTAGAATGGATTCCATCATCTAACCATGCCCAGGAGACAAAACAAACAACAGGATTAAACTAATTACCAACCAATCACGGTGCATGCAAGTTAGAAAGGGTACCATCATCCTACCATGCTCAGGAGATGATGGTGAACAACAGGGCTTCCTGACGTCATACACATCAAAAGGGAAAAGGAGATATTCAAGGCCATTGCAGATCCATTGTAATTTCAGTCACAACAGACCATTAAAGACTAAAAACATTCCTTCCATAATCAACTAAAATCAAAATCAGTTCAGAAATTTAAAAGCATGAAATAGTATCTCCCATCTCGCTACAGGCTTCACCTCTTAGCCCTAGCTAAGAGGTTTAGCCAACCATGATTAGGCTAATGACCTTAAGAGTCATAAGGGAAAGAAAGCAAGGAAAAACAATAGCCAAGGAAATAGAAAAGAAAAACTTTCCATTCTCCTCCCTGTCTCCACGTTCAAGCAGCCCTCTCACGTTCCAGCAGCCCTCTCAAACTGAGCTTCGATCCCCCACGGTCCAGCAGCGTGCTTCCTTCTTCCCTTTCCTTCACGTTTCCGCCTCCAGCCAAGCTCCCTTTCTCTCATCTCTTTTGTCTCTTTAATAGTAGGACGGTCGGCGGGAGGAAGTCCTGGCTGGAGTCAGTTTCTTCCGCACGAGAGGCGGTGAAGCTTATGCAGAAGTTGGTGTTTTCGTGCGTGAGGTTACGCAGCAGCGGATTTGGAAGTTTCTTGCGTGCAATGAGTAGGGGCGTAACATGGAGCTGATTGCATGATCTACTCCAATCGGGCTCCTTGAGGGTGATCAGCGGCCTTATACAGAAGGTTTGGACGGCCAGGATCGTCGGACCGATCCTGGCCATGAGTGCAGAACGGCCCCGAATCATCGGGTCTTGGACGCGTGCAACAGAGCTCTCCTTCTTACCGCTGGGTTGATGGTTGGGCTCATGATCGGGCTTTTCTGAGAAATCCAATCCGTCCATTGGACGCTTCACGAAAATTCATTCAGATATGGTCGGGTTTGGATCGTCTTTGCTACAGTCCACCTTGATTGATCCTACGGCGATCATCAGACGTTCAATCATGGTGAGCGCGATCTCCGGTTTCATCCCTGGCACGGTCTTCATGGTCTGAGGCAGTACGCTCGTCCGATTCCAGTGGACGGTCCAGATCGATCATGAACATCACGATCGTGGTCCACAGACTCCAACCGCGAGGCTCTGTTCAAGCGTTTCGCAGGGCGCGAAAATAGGAAAACGGAGATTTCCATTTTTAACTTGGAATCGGTCGGTCAAAGGTCATATGACCTCTTGAATTGGTTCGGTGCGCTGCTAGTGCACATGTGCACTTGCACATGTCATTCAAGGTGGGACTCAGCGTGATGCTTGTGGAAGATCCGATCTGTCCATTCTTTTTCTCATCTCATTTGAGCTGTCTAGGTCCAGTTTGAAGAATATCCAGATCTCTGGTGAGACCAAAATCAATGGTTTATGGGATGATTTAACCGTTGAGCCACTTCCACAAGGATCCAATGGATGAAAATCGACGTGTATGGTTAATTCATGATCATCAGGCCTCATATAAAGTTTGGAGCCAATCAAATGGTGGGAACCTCATGATCTTGCATTATGGATGTCTTTCAGGCCTGTTTGAAGTGAGTGACTGGAATTTCTCTGATCTCTGGTGTGTAAATCCTCGATCTTGGTCTCGTGGAGTCCGTCCCTTACCTTGGTGGATTCTGAGCATTAAATCCATGCTTTTAGTACCCTTTTCAGTCCAGGCTCGTAAATACGCCCTGCAACACAAACACGATTTAAATCGGGTCGTTAAACAGTGTTATGTTTGAAAATCCAGGCAATAACAGGGTCTGATATGCAATATTTGACCCTCAACAGCACGCTTATATTGCGCACACACTTACACCGCCCTTTAAGCTTTAGATAAACTTATGCACGATCGATGCATGCAGGTGACGCCAGGACGCAGCCGCAACCTTATCAGAGTTGGAGCGTGCAGTCGAGCTTTTGGAGTTCCAGTTATTATCATCATCCTGTATTTTCCTTTTATACGCATTGTACTCAAAAGTTTTTGATCATAGTGAATTTTATGATGGTGTTTTTATGGTTATTGTTCTTGGGTTACGCTTATGGTTATGCTCATTATGAATTAAGTTTATATTAGAAATCCTCCTTGTAGGATCCCAGGATCGAAACCTGGTAAATGGGTGCCGGGAGCTGAGAATGAGGTTCTACGGAGGCTGTCGGCGCCGGATTCGGCGATCGAAAATTTTGTGAGCCCCGTTTTCGAGTTCGGGGCGTGACACTGCCGACCTTTCGTAGGGGTCTGAGGTAGTCTTAGCAAGCTTTTATTCATATAGAATAGGTGATCGACCTATCTTCCCTGGCCATTGTGGAGCTTATTGGTCATGACAGACACTGGCCGACCTCGTGTCCTGCAAAAATGTCCGAGCTAACCTCCTCTCTTTAATCAGACCATTTTTACCCATAACAAGTTACAGATACATGGATGAAGGGAAAATGCAAATATCTACTACATCTAAAACTTTTGTGGCCCTCGATAAGTTTTTAATGGTGGGTGTCAAATCACCACTGTTTCTTACGGTGTGGTGACATGAGATTTATTTTTGCCTCATTTTTGAGCTATTCCCATAAAGTGGTATAGAAAAGAGGATGAAAGGCTTGGATAAAACACATACATCATGGAGGGGCCCCACGGAGCACCATCTAGTAGTGTTACTTGTTATTGGAAGTGTCGATAGGCAATCTGTGTCCCAATCTGCATCCTTTTTCAACCAACGTTGTGGGTGGGACCTGATTATTGGCCCCACCTCGATGTACGCATTTGTATATTCATGCGTTAATGTGGCCCTATGAAGGTTTCAACTGTGGGTGTCATTATTCCCACTTTATTGGGCAAGTGAGAGGGAGCTCTCGGGCAAAGGCGACATTGTGGAAGAGAGGGAGGGAGTGAAAGATAGGATTTACAAGTAGGGTCGTAAGCTTGGTGCATTCGGGTGTTTGGGCATGAGAGAGAGCACGATAGATGATTTTTGGATATTTTATTGATGAGTAAGGATGTCTTTTGAAAAATATAGTATTCCATACGCAACAGTATAAGACAATAGGTACTTTTTTGGCTAACCACAAAAACCTTAAGCAGATTTTAGGAAATAGTTTAAAAGCAAGCTTATTTTTTAAATTCAACTGAAATATAGTAGGGGTGCACACGGGTCGGTTTAGTCCGGTTTTGGGGTGAAATCGGAACCGAACCGTTCCTTAGGGTTTTAGGATTTTAGGAACCAGAACCAGATCGTTAGCACCTTAGAACTGGACCGTGAAAACCGGTTCGGTTCCACAGTTCTAGGCTTTTTATCATCCAACCCAGTTGCGAGAGAGAGAGATGAGCAGAGAGAGAGAGAGAGAGAGAGCAGACGCACGCAGCAAGGTCGGGTCTGGTTAGGGACTTAAGGCTTTGTTTATTATTTGTTTTAAAGGTTTAGTTCCAAGTTCGGTTCCATGATTTGGATCCATGGTTCAGATCCACAGTTCGGTTCAGTTCTACATACCCCAAACCGAGAATCGAACCGAACTAAACGGTTCTTTGAGTTTTGGAACTGGAATCGGTGCACTCTAGAATCGGACCAAACCAGACTGTTTGGTCGATTCTGGTCCGGTTCCACGGTTCTACCAATTTGATGTGCACCACTAAAACATAGGCATCTATATGGCATTGTCTCCATTTATTTCTTATTCCATCATTTAATTGCATTATTAAAAAATAAAGTAGATCCAGATATCAGGTGGACTACACTTGGTGATTTGACCATTTAAAACTTCTTGTGGGGCACAAAAGTCTCGGATCAATTTGATGTTTGTGTTTTCCCTTCATTTACGTCCACGTGACCTTATCAACAGGTTGGATAGCAACTAAACATTACAACAAGCATTAAGGTGTGCCCTAAGAAGTTTTTAATTGCAGGTGTTCAATGACCATTGTTTCATATGGTGTGGTCCACCTGAGATTTGGATATGCTTCATTTCTTGGAGCTGGATAAACAGATTGATGACATTGATATACAGTACATATATCAAGGTGGGCCCCATGGTCATGGTTATAAGGTGTTGGGTGAGGCTAGGGCACTCAAATCTAATGCAAAATGATCTAATTAATTTTTGGACTTGTGACTTATAAATAGTGGGTTCCATATATTGGTTGGTATAATTTGGGTTAACTTATGCTTCCTATGAGGATGTGGATTGCCTTGAGATGATGGTCACTATCGATGTCCCAGGAGATACAATTCAATGGGGTCCATCATGATTTGTATGTCTCATATATGTTGTTCATCTATTTTGTCATATCATTTTAGGACATGAAATCAATAAGTGAAATTAAAAGCCTGAGCAAACCACACCACAATAAATAGTGGGGATAATGGTTGCAAAGACAGACATATTAAGTTGATTCAAAACTTTTTTAGCTCTCAAGAAGTTTTCAATGGTAGGCATTCAGTATCCATCTTTTCTTATAGCATAGTCCACCTAAATTTTAGGTCTGCTTCATTTTTTGGATCACACCCTGGAATGATCTAGAAAAAAGGAGCAGATCTCACCGAAGATGTGCGACCACTATCATGGGTCTACCCTGATGCATGTATTCTCTATCCACACCATCCATCCATTTTTCTATACCATTTTAGGGCACAATCCCAAAAGTGAAGAAGATCCAAATCGCAAGTGGACCATGATCTCAAAAGTGAAGAAGATCCAAATCTCAAGTGGATCATGCTATAAGAAACAATGAACACCCCACGTTGATAAAAATAAAATAAAATTTCTTAGGGTGCACCTTAATATTTCTGTAATGTTTATTTTCTATCCAATTTACTGATATGGTTAAACCTGGAAAAAACAAATATGAAGTTCGTCCAAAACCTTTGTTGCTCGTTAAGGGTATCATCGCTGCTTCCTATGGTATTGTCCATGTGATAATTATTTTTATTTTTATATAATACCGATATGGAAAAACTGATAGATGGAGTGGATACAGAACACGCACATCAAGGTGGGCCCCACCGTCTCAGGTGAGGCCTAGGATCACCTACTCAAGACGTGGTTTGGCTACTACTGCCAGTCTGCCATGCTGTTAGGCTAGTGGTCGGTGCTCCATGGGCTCCGCCATGATGTATGTGTTTTATCCACACTGTTTATCTATTTTTTAGGATAATTTTAATACTTTACTTCAAAAGTGAGGTAGATCTAAATCTTAGGTGGACCACATCATGGTAAAATAATAATGATTGAATATCCACCGGTAAAAACCTCTTACGGCCCACGGTGATGTTTATTTGACATCGGACCTATTGATTAAGTCATATGGGCCTGGATGAAGTAGAAAACAAATATCAATCGGATTCAAAAACTTTTGTGCCCAAAAAGTTTTTAATGATGTGCATTAAATAAATATTGTGTGGTCCACTTGAGATATAGATGTATTTTATTTTTAAGATTATACCATAAAAGATACTGAAAAATGGATGAACGGAATGAATGAAATACACACATCATGGTGGGGCCAAGAGCACGGGCCACTATCCGTTGCCTAGTGGCAGTGTCACTAGCCAATCCATTTCCCACCTAATCCGCTCTGGAGTAAACAAGGAAGCATAGTAGTTGGTGTACCTCACACCAGCTATTAGGGGTGTACATCGAGCCGAACTGAGTTGAACTCGGCTCAACTTGGCCCGGCCCGGTCACCAACCAAACCAGCTCGAATTAGGCCCGGCTCAGTCACCGGGCCAACATATCCAGCTTGAACTCGCCCCGGTTAGTAATCAGGCGACTTTTGGGCCGAGTTCAGGCCAGTTTCGGACCTTATAACAAGTTCATGGGAATGACTTTATGTAACATCCCGAATTTTCACGACCAGAGTATGTACTCGTGCCCGAAGAAACCAGGTGTTAATATTGTAAAGTGAGAATGTCCGAAGGACTTGCCCTGAGATTTTCTCTTATCGACATCACATTCAAATACACTTTAGATGGAAACCAGTCATAAGAATGATATTAACTGTCTTCCTTATCCCAAAAGAAAATAATCAAATTATCAAAGGCTCTCATAATAGGAGCACAACATAAATTCCATGAATAGCAGAAATGCAAGTAAAACTAAATTCCTATCCTCTACTTTATTCGTCGTGTTCTTCCTCAAGTTGGTGATCCTTAGGTTCTTCCATCTGTTCGTCACCTGCATCATCTATACGGTTGGGAGAGGGTCAACGCCCTACTCATAGTGATGGTCATCCTTCAAGATTAACAATAATTCAAAAGTACTCATAAAAATAAAGTAAGGGTCTGATTAGCAAAGTATGTGGGGCTCATCATACATAGTGACCATTGTAATGTGGAATACAATTTTTAGATAATCGGCTCGACCCGCATCCCATAACTACGGATATTCGCCGGCATGGCCAACACTAATGTGGGTTTATGCGAACGTCTCAAGGCAACACAACACGCGGTTGGGGGATTTACGTAACACGATATGTTCATGGAGCAACTATTTGCGACATCCAATCCCTAAAAGTTGATGTAACACATATACCGATTTACATACATCGATTTGTGCACCACGCTAGCCAACCCATGGAATTACGTGCCGACCGAGAGGGCCGTTACCCGTAATGCATTACGTCCATGATAAGATAGACGAATCACTAGTCATGATACCTTACATCACTTGCACTTACAGAGATAAACTGAATTATAAACATATAACTGAATTTGAATCATGAAGAATATCAACGGAATTATAAAGGTTTTATAATAACAGGACACATGCCCGTGCCGTAAAGATAGACGGCACAAGGCCAATAAAATAAGAGAAGAGTGACAGTGGTCAACTCATATATAAAGAGGAGTGGTAGAGTCATCTCAAATATAGAGATGAGTGGCAGAGCCAACTCAATAATTGATGAGGCAGGGCAAGGCTTGCATCCATAGCCTCGCATAAATGCAGAGAAATTCTCTTGTGGTTGACCTCATGTCATAATCCCAAAAAGGGCCAATTAATATAACATAAATTACTTGAGAGGATAATTCCCAGAGGACATGTAAACATGAAGTATAGAATAATCCACATTAATTCATTTTGTGAAAGGCACTAAAGAGGCTAATAATTGATGGTGAAACATATAACAACATGTAAAATACGAAAAAGGCTAGATTAAATACGTGTGAAGGTGAGATCAAATCCATAAAGTTATGTATAAAACCAGGGTGAATTTAATAGATTAAATTAATGTAAGCTCAAAGGATGAAACCCTCACCTTCGATTGTCTGCTAGCTCCTCTAATCCCTACTTAAACGTCCGATCACACTTTATGGATTTATCCTCGACCTAGTATACATGGTTAGGTATAAATTAGATTTCCATAGCATTGTTTAAGGGAATGCCTCGTGTTTGAATTCCGATTCTGATCGTGCCATCAGACACGCTGACCCACCGAGTCGACTCGGTTTTGACTCGGTAAGCCTTTCACACGTATTACCATTTTAGAAACAAGAAAAAAAGAAGAAAATCAGCAAAGGAAGAAGAATGGAAGGGAGCCGGGAACCTGTCTGCTTCTTCAGATTCGGGATGTCTTCAGTAATCTCCGAATTCGGTTGGGAAGAAGGTAAATCCCCTTCTTCTGATGGATCTTGCGGACCCCGATTCCCCTCCCGTTTCTTCCTTTCCCTCTCTCTCTTGCTGTTTCTCTTTCCTTGCTTTTCTTTCTCTTTTCTTTCTTTCTTTCCTTCCTTGCTCTTTATTCCTCTCAGTAGCGTCCGACAGATGGCTCTGGAGTCGACCGCTCAGGTTGATACAGAGAGTCGAACCGGACTCTCTCCCTCCTCCAAAATCTTCTCTCGATTTCTCCTCTCTCTCTTGCTTTCGTTTCTTCTTCTTCCTCCGCTGGACAGCACGCCCCCTCTTATAGGTTGAGTGCTCAATCTCTAGCAGAGTCTCGTTCGGAGACAACATCCACTCTTGCGTAGCGGGAGGCTCGGACGCACGTTCTTGTGCGTAAGGAAGGCTGCGGTGGGGTCTGTGGGGCCCGTACTCCCTGGTGTTTACGAAATCCATGCCTTCCACCAGCTGCGTGATGGAATTCCGGTCTGGGATAGGCCACTTCGACTTGCATTTGGCGCGGCCTCACGGAATTAAACATGCTGCGGTAGATTGAACGCAGCAGAAAGGGCTGTTGATGCAGGCACGTGTGCGTACATAGGCGCACTTGGTTAGCATGATTCTGATGGTTCCGAGCTCATCTACAAGATGGACGGTCTGGATTAACCAAGTGGCCCATGATGGTGGCCCACAACACCTCCCAAAACGGACAGGGCCCGTCCGTTGCATGCGGCGACAAAAAACAGGGCATCCGGATTTTGAGCCGGAGTTGGGTCAGCGTACACTGACCGACCTCCCAGATTTGGTGCACGGCGATAGCACCGCTGTGGTGCACACACATAAGCTCTGCGGGCCCACTGTGCTGCTCGAGTGACAGATCTACACCGTCCATTCGTTTACCTATCGAATTTAAGGAGTTGAGTCCGAATTTGAGGCATATCAAAAATCAGGTGGCCCTAGATTTTATTATTAAAGGTTGATCTGTCTATTGAGTCAGTTTTACGATGACTCAAGGGCTTTAATTTTATGTGTACGGTTACATTATGGTATAAAGGCATGGTATGAAATTTTCATGTCCAACTAGTTGTGGGAACCATGTGATCACGGGTCTATATCAACAGTGTTATTGTACTTATTGCTAGTTTAAGGGTTTTATGAATGGGCGTCACTTCCGATGGTTAGATTCATGTCCCGGTGTAGGTGTAAGGTAAGAATGGTGAGATTTGTATTGTACACATGCATAGATCGTGCTACTCTTCTTGGTAACGCTCGAGGACTTTTCGACGCTCGAGCATCGAAAAGTTTGGGGCGTTACAATCTACCCCTCTTAAAGAAAATTAAGTCCTCGAAATCCTTTACTTCTTGTCGGGGAATAAGGTCTAGGTTGTTCTATAATACTTTGCCCTATACTCTTTAATTAGTGTATATACCTCTCTATGATGATTATAAGAAAGTATTGAAACTATTACTATCTACCCTTCTTAACGGATGAACAAGAAAAATGCAATTTAATCTTACCTCCTGCACTAGTCTTTATAGAAGAGGCTGGGGTGCTTTTCCTTCATTTCTTCCTCGCGCTCCCAAGTTGCTTCTTCTTGGTTGTGATGTGACCATAGAACCTTGACCAAAGGAATAACTTTGGTTCGAAGAATTTGGTCCCTGCGATCGAGGATCTGTATGGGTTCTTCTACATAGGTGGCGTTATCCCTCAGTTCTATTTGTTCCCAGTTGATAATGTGAGAGGCGTCCGGTTTATACTTCCTTAGCATGGAGATATGAAAGACATTATGAACACTGGCCAGCTGTGGGGGTAGTGCAATACGGTAAGCTACCTCTCCCACTCTTTCTAATATCTCGAACGGGCCGATGTACCTGGGTGCTAGTTTGCCCTTTTTCCCGAATCGCATCATGCCCTTCATAGGAGAGACTTTGAGGAATACCTTGTCCCCTTCGAAGAATTCGAGATTACGTCGTCGAATGTCCGCGTAACTTTTCTGTCTGTTTTGTGCCGCTTGTAACCGTTTCCTTATCAAATCGATTTTCTCAGAAGTAATCTGAACAATTTCGGGCCCTAGTGTGCTCTTCTCTCCTATTTCGGCCCAACAGTGTGGGGTGCGACAAGGTCGCCCGTATAGGGCCTCGAATGGGGCCATGCCAATACTTGCTTGGAAGCTGTTGTTGTAAGCGAATTCAGCGAGGTGAAGATAGTCATCCCAGCTGCCCTTGAAGTCTAAAATACATGTTCTTAACATGTCCTCGAGTACTTGATTTACTCTCTCTGTTTGTCCATCCGACTGGGGGTGGAAAGTGGTACTATGATTCAGGGAAGTCCCTAGTACTGTTTGTAGCTTCGTCCAGAGATTTGAGGTGAAACGGGAGTCCCTGTCTGATATGATCGTAGATGGAATTCCGTGAAGTCGTACCACATTTTTGATGTACAATTCTGCCAATTCGTTCATGGAGGCAGTGATTTTCATGGGTATAAAGTGAGCTGACTTAGTCAGTCGGTCTACTATTACCCATATTGAGTCGTGGCTTCTTCTTGTTTTTGGGAGTCCTACTATGAAGTCCATTGATATAGAGTCCCATTTCCATAAGGGTATCTCGAGCGGTTGTAACAGCCCTGCTGGTTTTTGATGTTCGGCCTTTACCTGTTGGCAAGTGAGGCATTTAGCCACATAAGCGGCGATTTCTCGTTTCATATTATTCCACCAATAATGACGTTTTACGTCTTGGTACATCTTGGTGCTCCCAGGATGGATGGTTAATCTGGATCGATGGGCTTCGTCCAATACAGCTAATCTTATTTCTGGCTTGTTGGGTACGCATAACCTATCCCGACATCTAAGTCCACCATCCGAACCCACGCGCCATCGTGAATCCCAGTTCTCTATTGCTTTCAAATAACGCTCCTGTAGCTCGTCGTCCTGTCTCTGCGCTTCAATGATTTGACGAAGCAGTGAGGGTTCCACGGATAGATTTCCGAGCAGTACGTTCCCTTCTCCTAGGTCTAGCTGGATATTAAAGTCTTTTATGAATTTCAGCATTTCCCATTCTTCGAGTGCAATTGAGGCTGCCGAAATGTGAGATTTCCTGCGACTGAGTGCGTCAGCCACTACGTTTGCCTTCCCTGGGTGATATTGTATTTCAAACTTGTAGTCCTTCAGTGTTTCCATCCATCGGTGCTGTCGCATATTTAAGTCCTTTTGGTCGAACAAGTACTTAAGGCTCTTATGGTCTGTGTTAAGCTTAAATTGTTCCCCATATAAATAATGTCTCCACATTTTGAGAGCAAACACCATGGCCGCTAGTTCCAGGTCATGTGTTGGGTAATTTTGTTCGTGTACTTTCAACTGTCTGGACGCATATGCGATCACCTTATTGTTCTGCATAAGCACACATCCCAAGCCTTCAAGGGAGGCGTCCGTATATACCGTAAATTCTACCCCTTCCTCGGGTAGGGTGAGTATAGGGGAGGAAGTTAGCCTTTTCTTGAGTTCTTGGAAGGCTTCTTCAGCTTTCCCATCCCATTGGAACCGTACATTTTTCTTCGTTAGATTGGTTAGTGGCCGGGCTATTTTGGAAAACTCCTTGATGAATCGCCGATAGTACCTTGCTAACCCCAGAAAACTTCTAATCTCAGTGACGGTATCCGGTCTGGCCCATTGGAGGACAGCCTCCACCTTGGCCGGGTCTACTGCGACGCCTTGACGATTCACCACGTGTCCTAGGAACCTGACTTCTTCCTTCCAGAACTCACATTTCGAGAGTTTAGCGTATAGTTGATTTTCCTTCAGCAAGTTCAGGACCTTTCGTAAGTGAACCTCGTGTTCTTCTTTGCTTCGGGAGTAGATTAAGATGTCATCGATGAAGACTATGACGAATTGGTCGAGGAACGGTCTGAAGATACGGTTCATGAGATCCATAAAAACGGCCGGGGCATTCGTGAGACCGAAGGGCATTACCAGAAATTCGAAATGTCCGTACCTTGTTCTAAATGCGGTCTTAGGTATATCCTCGTCCTTAATTCTCAATTGATGGTACCCCGATCTCAGATCAATCTTTGGAAAGATTTGTGCTCCCTTTAGTTGGTCGAATAGGTCGTCGATACGGGGGAGAGGATACTTGTTCTTCACTGTTGCTTGATTTAGGCGACGATAGTCAATGCACAATCTTAGGGTTCCGTCTTTCTTCTTGACGAATAGCACTGGTGCGCCCCAAGGAGAAACACTTGGTCGAATAAACCCCTGATTCAAGAGCTCCTCTAACTGCTTCTTAAGTTCTGCCAATTCGACCGGTGCCATACGAAAGGCGGCTAGGGCAATTGGGGCGGTTCCAGGCATTAGGTCGATACCGAAGTCCACCTCCCTCCTGGGTGGCAGTCCAGGTATCTCCTGGAATACCCTGGTGAATTCTTTGACCACTGGAATTTGTTCCACGAATACTTCTTCCAAGCTCATTATTCGTTTTAAGGGTTCCTCCCTCTTTCTTCCTTGTATTGTGATGGGGGATCACCCTGCTGCGGTGAAGGTGATCCTTTTAGCCCTAATCTCTATGGTTGCCCTAGTTTCGTCCATCTAGTCCGTCCCAAGGATCACGTCGAAGCATTTCATGTTTATTATCACTAGGTTAACAGGTATTACGAGGCCTGCGATAGTGATGGGGCAGCCCTCGCAATATTTGTTTAATTCCACCACCTTCCCTAAAGGTGACGCCACAGTGATTGTCTCCTTTGTGCGCTTTAATTCCAAATTTAACCGTTCTACAATCGAACTTGAGATAAAAGACATGGTAGCTCCGCAATCAAACAAAAGTACAACGGGGGTGTCTCGGATAGTAGTCGTACCTTCTATTAGTCCTGAGGTAGTGTCTGCGTCTTCCGGTGACCTCATGGCGTACAGGCGCCCTTGGGATTTTTGAGGCGCGCTTGGCCCAAACGGTTGCTTCTGTGATGGAACAGGACGTCCTTCGTCCCTCATTTTCTTGTAGCAGTTCTTCATATCGTGACCCAACTTCTGGCAGTAGCCGCACCCCGGGCAACTATCTCGCGGCCTCTTGTCTTCGAGGGTTCCTGCTTGTTGCAAGACAATCCTCGGTCTTTTGTTCGATATTGGTGGCATCATAGGGTTTGTTCTGAGTCTCTTCCCGGCCTCATGTTGTTGTAACCTGGCCCGTGACCTACGATCGTCGTCATTTTCGGCTCGAGTTGCCTTGTCGATCGCGTTGGCATAGCTTTTCAGATTTAGGCAGCATATCTTGGAGTGGATCGAGGGTCGAAGACCATCTTTAAATCGCTTGATTTTGAAGTCTTCATCTTCGACTAATTTCGGCGCATAGCGCGATAACTCAGTGAATCTAGACTCATATTGCGCGATAGTCATCTCGCCTTGAGTGAGCTTCAGGAATTCAGACATCTTTTCGTCTCGGTACGATCTTGGAAAGTACTTCTCGAAGAACCTCCTCTCGAAGTCTTCCCAGTGCCAGGCACGGCCCTCCGGGATTGCCCTTTTTATTGTCTCCCACCAATTGACTGCCTCTCCTTCGAACTTGAATGTAGCTAAAGAGACTTTGAGGTGGTCCGGGCATCCCATGGTCCTTAGTATTCTCTTGGTCTGCTTTACCCAGTGTTCGGCCGTCTCTGGGTTTGTTGTACCTGAGAACGCTGGGGGCCTTAACTTTAAGAATTTTTCTAACATGAAGGTTTCGTCGTGCCGCTCCGTGCGAGGGGGGGTTGATGCAGGGGCGTGAGTAGACGAAGGCAGAGATGTTGCGGCTCTTGGGGAGTTGTTGTCAGCTTGTTGCTGTAGTCTGTCCATGGCCCGCTGGGTCCTTTCCATAAACGTCTCTATCCGACCCAGGATGGAGTAGAATGGTGCCCATGCTTGGGCATCTGGTGGTACCTGCCCTAGGGGTGGCCCTGGGAGCGTGGCCCCTCGGTGGGTTGCTGACAGCGAGGGCATGGACTCCCCCATGGCTGCTTCCTGAGGGATGTCTCCCTGTGTTGGGGGCAGGGAGTTTGATCAGGTAGTCTTCTTCTTAGGCGCCATCTCTCCTGTGGATGGAAAAATATGTTAGAGTTGTGAACATTGTCCAAGAGTCCCTTAAGGCACTCAGAATATGTCTTGCTTAGTCGTGTCTCTATCTCAGGGTGCCCCTTAGTCTAGGTCAGTTTTATTTGCGATTCCCTAGATTTGTTATAGGGGTCCTAGGGTCTAAAGTTGCTAAATTGCTCATCTTTCTTATGGGGAACCTAGATGTGAGTTTTTTTTTTTTTTTTGCTACCGTAGCTACATAATTCCTTTGCGGATTGAATTTCCATGTATGCGTTTAATTCACGATCCTTTCTTAGTCATCTTATGACGGTTTATCCCCTTAGGCCCAGTTAATCTCATTCTTGGGCTCTGATACCAAGTGTAACATCCCGAATTTTCACGACCAGAGTATGTACTCGTGCCCGAGGAAACCAGGTGTTAATATTGTAAAGTGAGAATGTCCGAAGGACTTGCCCTGAGATTTTCTCTTATCGACATCACATTCAAATACACTTTAGATGGAAACCAGCCATAAGAATGATATTAACTGTCTTCCTTATCCCAAAAGAAAATAATCAAATTATCAAAGGCTCTCATACTAGGAGCACAACATAAATTCCATGAATAGCAGAAACGCAAGTAAAACTAAATTCCTATCATCTACTTTATTCGTCGTGTTCTTCCTCAAGTTGGTGATCCTTAGGTTCTTCCATCTATTCGTCACCTGCATTATCTATACGGTTGGAAGAGGGTCAACGCCCTACTCATAGTGATGGTCATCCTTCAAGATTAACAATAATTCAAAAGTACTCATAAAAATAAAGTAAGGGTCTGATTAGCAAAGTATGTGGGGCTCATCATACGTAGTGACCATTGTAATGTGGAATACGATTTTTAGATAACCGGCTCGACCCGCATCCCATAACTACGGATATTCGCCGGCATGGCCAACACTACCGTGGATTTATGCGAACGTCTTAAGGCAACACAACACGCGGTTGGGAGATTTACGTAACACGATATGTTCATGGAGCGACTATTTGCGACATCCAATCCCTAAAAGTTGATGTAACACATATACCGATTTACATACATCGATTTGTGCACTAAGCTAGCCAACCCACGGAATTACGTGCCGACCGAGAGGGCCGCTACCCGTAATGCATTACGTCTATGATAAGATAGACGAATCACTAGTCATGATACCTTACATCACTTGCACTTACAGAGATAAACTGAATTATAAACATATAACTGAATTTGAATCATGAAGAATATCAACTGAATTATAAAGGTTTTAGAATAACAGGACACATGCCCGTGCCGTAAAGATAGACGGCACAAGGCCAATAAAATGAGAGAAGAGTGACAGTGGTCAACTCATATATAAAGAGGAGTGGCAGAGTCATCTCAAATATAGAGATGAGTGGCAGAGCCAACTCAATAATTGATGAGGCAGGGCAAGGCTTGCATCCATAGCCTCGCATAAATGCAGAGAAATTCTCTTGTGGTTGACCTCATGTCATAATCCCAAAAAGGGCCAATTAATATAACATAAATTACTTGAGAGGATAATTCCCAGAGGACATGTAAACATGAAGTATAGAATAATCCACATTAATTCATTTTGTGAAAGGCACTAAAGAGGCTAATAATTGATGGTGAAACATATAACAACATGTAAAATACGAAAAAGGCTAGATTAAATACGTGTGAAGGTGAGATCAAATCCATAAAGTTATGTATAAAACCAGGGTGAATTTAATAGCTTAAATTAATGTAAGCTCAAAGGATGAAACCCTCACCTTCGATTGTCTGCTAGCTCCTCTAATCCCTACTTAAACGTCCGATCACACTTTATGGATTTATCCTCGACCTAGTATACATGGTTAGGTATAAATTAGATTTCCATAGCATTGTTTAAGGGAATGCCTCGTGTTTGAATTCCGATTCTGATCATGCCATCAGACATGCTGACCCACCGAGTCGACTCGGTTTTGACTCGGTAAGCCTTTCACACGTATTACCATTTTAGAAACAAGAAAAAAAGAAGAAGAAAATCAGCAAAGGAAGAAGAATGGAAGGGAGCCGGGAACCTGTCTGCTTCTTCAGATTCGGGATGACTTCAGCAATCTCCGAATTCGGTTGGGAAGAAGGTAAATCCCCTTCTTCTGATGGATCTTGCGGACCCCGATTCCCCTCCTGTTTCTTCCTTTCCCTCTCTCTCTTGCTGTTTCTCTTTCCTTGCTTTTCTTTCTCTTTTCTTTCTTTCTTTCCTTCTTTGCTCTTTATTCCTCTCAGTAGCGTCCGACAGATGGCTCTGGAGTCGGCCGCTCAGGTTGATACAGAGAGTCGAACCAGACTCTCTCCCTCCTCCAAAATCTTCTCTCGATTTCTCCTCTCTCTCTTGCTTTCGTTTCTTCTTCTTCCTCCGCTAGACAGCACGCCCCCTCTTATAGGTTGAGTGCTCAATCTCTAGCAGAGTCTCGTTCGGAGACAACTTCCACTCCTGCGCAGCGGGAGGCTCGGATGCACATTCTTGTGCGTAAGGAAGGCTGCGGTGGGGTCTGTGGGGCCCGTACTCCCTGGTGTTTACGAAATCCATGCCTTCCACCAGCTGCGTGATGGAATTCCGGTCTGGGATAGGCCACTTCGACTTGCATTTGGCGCGGCCTCACGGAATTAAACATGCTGCGGTGGATTGAACGCAGCAGAAAGGGCTGTTGATGCAGGCACATGTGCGTACATAGGCGCACTTGGTCAGCATGATTCTGACGGTTCCGAGCTCATCTACAAGATGAACGGTCTGGATTAACCAAGTGGCCCATGATGGTGGCCCACAGCACCTCCCAAAACGGATAGGGCCCGTCCGTTGCGTGCGGCGATGAAAAACAGGGCATCCGGATTTTGAGCCGGAGTCGGGTCAGCGTACGCTGACCGACCTCCCAGATTTGGTGCACGGCGATAGCACCACTGTGGTGCACACGCATAAGCTCTGTGGGCCCACTGTGCTGCTCGAGTGACAGATCTACACCGTCCATTCGTTTACCTATCGAATTTAAGGAGTTGAGTCCGAATTTGAGGCATATCAAAAATCAGGTGGCCCTAGATTTTATTATTTAAGGTTGATCTGTCTATTGAGTCAGTTTTACGATGACTCAAGGGCTTTAATTTTATGTGTACGGTTACATTATGGTATAAAGGCATGGTATGAAATTTTCATGTCCAACTAGTTGTGGGAACCATGTGATCACGGGTCTATATCAACAGTGTTATTATACTTATTGCTAGTTTAAGGGTTTTATGAATGGGCGTCACTTCCGATGGTTAGATTAATGTCCCGGTGTAGGTGTAAGGTAAGAATGGTGAGATTTGTATTGTACACATGCATAGATCGTGCTACTCTTCTTGGTAACGCTCGAGGACTTTTCGACGCTCGAGCATCGAAAAGTTTGGGGCGTTACACTTTAGTAAGTTCAAATGATTAGGGTATATATATATATATATATATATATATATATATATATAATGGTTGGGTCGAGCCGAGTTGTGCTAGGTCGAGTCGAGTTTCGGACCGAGTTGGGTTGAACTGGGACCTGTTTAAACTCGGTCCGAACTTAGTTTTGAGCTGAAGAAATGGCTCGTCACGGACTGCACTCAGTTCCGAGTCGAGCCGAGTCGAGATTTTTCGGGCCGAGTGGAGCGAGTTAATTGAGCTAGTCCAGTTGGTGTACACCTCTAGCAGTTCTATAGTTGGTGTATTGACGTCAACAAATTATGTGGGTCGGATTATGAGGTATGTGTTATATCAAAACCGTCTATCCATTCTGCGAGCTTGTCTTAAGGCTTGAGATGAAAAATAAGACAAATCTAACTATCAAGTGGACCACAATGCAAAAAGCAGTGGGGATTGAACGTCTACCATTGAAACCCTTTTTGGGTTATAAAAGTTTTAGATCAATATAAAATTTGTTTTTCTTCTTCATCCAAGTCTTTGTGATCTTATGAACCGATTGGATGGAAAATAAACGTTATGATCGGCCCTACGAATGTTTTAATGTTGAAAATCATAATCTCCGCTGCTATTTATGGCGCGATCCAGCTGATCTTTGGATATGATTCATTTTTTGTATAATGTTTTAAAATGATTTATTAAAGTAGATGAACAGTGTAGATATAGTAAATATATCATTGTGGGGCCATGTAACTTTGATCTCCTTTGAGCCGTTCGTACAACTCGGATAAAGGAGCTTCTCGGCTCATCTTCACACGACACGTACCTACATCAATATAGCTGGTGTGCGGCACACCAGCCAATCCGCTTCCTTGAAACAAATACATCGAGGTGGACCACACATTCCGATCTCCGGGCAGGAAATGGATTGGCTACTCCCTGCCACTAGCCAGTGGCTGATGGTTGGTGCTCTGTAGGCTCCACCATAATGCATGTGTTTCATCTATGTTGTTCGGCTATTTTTCTAAATCATTTTATGATACAAGATAAAAAAATCAGGTATATTCCAATTTCAAGTGGACTATATTACAGGAACATAGTTGAATGAAAGTCAATAGTTAAATTTTTTCGGGGGACTATAAAAGTTTTGGATCAAGCTCATCTTTGTTTTTTTCCCTTCACCTAGGTTTTTGGGACTAATAAATTGGATGTCCAATAAACAATACAGTGGGAATTAGGAGGATTTTAACGGTGGATATCCAATCACTATTGTTTTTTGTAGTGTGGTCCACCACCTGGGGTTTATATCCCTCTCATCTTAGGGATCAAGCACTAGAGTACTAAAATGATCTGCAAAAATAGATGAACGGCATGGATGAAAAGCACACGTCATGGTGGGGCCCACCGATCACCGACCATTAGCCACCAGGCTGGTGGGAGTGAGCAGCCAATCCGTTTCCCTCCCGGCACTCCTCGTCCATTCTCCATTCCCGCGTATCTGGCGTTGTGCTCTCCCGTAGCATCGAAAAACTCACCTTCTCGTGGAAGCGAATCGCGTGGTGTGCAGCACACCACCGACCTCCTGGTGTGTTGGTGTCGCCGGGTTCCTTGTGCCCATCGTAATGTATCTGTTCTATCTACACCGTCCATCTACTATGTGACATCATTTTAAGATGTGAGCCCAAAAATGATACAGAACCAGAGCTGCAGTAGATCAATTACAAAAAATAATGGGGAGTCAATATCTACCGTTAAAAACTTTCTCAACCATATAAGTTTTGGATTAAGTTGATTTTTATGTTTTTCGTATGTTTGACTTGTCAAATAAAAACCTTTTAGACCCTAGGAACGTTTCAATCGTGGCTACCAATGTTCACATTACTTTGTTGTCCCCTTAAGCTTTGGATCTGCCATATTTTTAGGCCCATGCACTAAAATGATGTCGTAGGATGGATGGACGGTGTGGATAGAACACATACATTAGGGTGGGGTCCACAAAACTTGGTGACGTCAACACATCACGGACCTAGGTGATGTGTGGCACACCACGCAACCCGCTTCCCTTGCAATTACCCCTCGTGCGAATCGTCTCCCGCGATTTCCACCAAACGCCCTCCGTTCTTCCTTTTTCCCCAAAACTCCGACTCCGACACCGGCCTCTGAAAATTCCTCCCTCCCGCTCTCTCACTCCAATGACGTCAGCATCCCCGTCGGGCCCACGGCCCGCAACAGGGGCCCGGCTTCTCACCGATCAGAAATCCACCGTCGAAGAAGAAGACGAAGAAGACGATGAAGATTTCAACCCTCTCTCCCACCAAACGCTCTCTCCCGAAGCTTCTTCCAGCCTCAGTTCCGAAAACGAGCACTCCGCCCAACCCAAATCCCAACCGCCCGTTCCGATCAACCCTCCTCAGAATCAACGGCCCACATCCCCCGCCATCGAAGATGAAGAAGAAACCGAAACCGTAATGCAGACCAAAGAAAGCTCTCTAGGGCAGGCTACCAAAACAACGGTGGAGCATCGAGATGGCGATGGCACCGAAGATGCGATCTGCAGGCGTACCAGGGCTCGGTACTCCCTCGCCAATTCCACGCTCGACGAGCTGGAGACATTCCTCCAGGAGACGGACGATGAGGATGATTTTTACAATGCCGGTGATGAAGAGGAATACCGGAAATTTCTCACCGCGGTGCTGAACGGCGATGCTGATGGCAGTGGCGGTCCTGAAGGTAATGGGAGCACCTGTGTCGTTGGGGACGACGATGAGGAGAACGACGCCGATTTCGAGATTGAGATCGAGGAGGCGCTGGAGAGTGATGGTGGTGGAGGCGAGCGGCAGCCTGAGACCCGCCAAAAGCGGCGGCGGAAGGCCTCCGCCAGGAGCAAGAAGAAGAATAAGAAGTTTCTGGGGCAGGCGAATGTGCCTCTGCGCCCTCTGTTGCCGTCTGTCTCGAACGGGCAGGTCCTGCCTGCACTGCATCCCCCGTTGCTGCCCTTCAATGCTTTCGAGCGCTGCCCTCGGCTTCTTCAGCCCGATCAGATGATGGGCTTCACAGCCGCCCAGATCGGCGAGCTGTATTGTCTGATACATGAGCACGTGCAGCTTCTTATCCAGGTATACTCTCTCAGTGTCCTCGACCAGTCTCGGCAGCATGTTGCAAATGGCGTTGAAAAGCTGATTCTGGAGATGAGCCACACACGCAATGAGGCTTTAGCCTGGAGGAAAATTCCATACCCGGATGTTTGCTTTCAGCCTCCATATGTGCACACATCGGTGTTTGATAACTTGCCTCAGTCGCGAGGGACCCAATTGGATTCTATGGGTCCGCATCGAAGTTCTGAAGGTTCTATCTGGATGCCTGTAATTAACGGTCCTGTAAGGTCCGTTCTTGATGTATCACCGCTTAGCTTGGTCAGGAGATATGTGGCTGATGTTTCGATGGGTAGGTGGCAGAGGGATCCATTTGGATGCTCAATTGATTGAATTGCAATAAATCAATTTAGTGAAGAGGAAATGCAGATAGTGGGGGCCACCGTTTGAACCCATGACAACAACCAAACCCCTAATTGCAATTCCACATGTTTCCATTTAGACTTGAAATGAGTAAATGGTTATTGTGTCATTTCTTCTTTGTTCGGTCGATTTATTGCGATTTGATTCAGCTAAACTTCCAAACACCCCCTAAATAGAACTTAGCATCGATCATCTATTTTCTAGTGATTAATCACCGATGGGTTTAACTTTTGGATAGTCTGCCTTGGTTTGCCCGTTTCAACAGCCGTAGAAGTGCATAAGCAGTGTCATGTGGAAGCTGTCTACAGCAGTACCCATTTTGAGAAAGAACCTCTTTTCCCGCTTCCTAGTTTAAGTCCCTCTGTTGAGGAAGCTAATAATGAAGCTTTGAAAGAAGCTGCTCCCACTGATCAAGCACAAAAACCTAAGAAGACTTTGGCTGCGTTGCTTGTAGAAAGTACCAAGCAGTCAGTTGCTCTTGTCCCAAAGGACATTGTCAAGCTAGCGCGGAGGTTTTTCCCACTGTTCAATTCGGCGTTGTTTCCTCATAAGCCTCCCCAGGCATCTCTTGCTAATCGGGTGCTTTTCACTGATGCAGAGGATGAGTGAGTTCTATACATCCTTCCTTGCTGTCCCAGTTTGATGGCTTTTGTTTACTAGATTTGGCATTTTACATGCATTTGTTCATGTTTGTAGTTGGGCTGCCATTTGCTGTTAGCTTCAACCATGTGATTTATTAATAGTCAGGGCAGGTTAATGGAGGTGTATCATATCATGGACATGATATGTGCTGAGTTTAAGGGGGATATGAAATAGGAAAATGCCCAAATTACTTGGAACATTGAACCTTGCCTGCCTGCAAATATTAGTTGCAGTCAATGTTTTTAATATCGTTATCGCATAATGTATCGTAACCTTGGGATACGGATACATATTGGTTATTTGTGTCGTGTAACCTATCACCGTTGTTGGGAAACATGAGAATATTGGGAAATTGGTTAATTTTTTCAATGGAACTTCAGAGATTGTTGAAAAAGACATCAATACACACTTAGAAATCAAAACATTACAAAAAAATTGCACATAATAGGGGTTCCTTTGTATGGGGTCCTAATATATGCGCTTTCCAACTGAACTGATGTAAGTATATTTAAAGTCTATTCATATAAGTTATAAATGTAAGAAGACATGTATGGAAACACAAGCAATACATTCAAGAGCAAAAGAAGAATCACTAGATCAGGTTACATGTTTAGTTTTGTGTTTATATATAAAGATTTGCAACTGATTTATGAGAAATTGAGAAATTTCGATTTTTCTCAATTTTCAGCAACTTGGCCCATCTCCCCTAAATCTCGAAATCGAAGTTTCAAATCTATGATTTTTCATGGAAAATAGATTTGTAACAATTTGACACTAGTTTAACGTGATTTACAACAAAAACATGGATTGGAAATCGAAAATGCTCACTGGATTGAATAAGTGGGATATATCGGCACTACCTGTGCATTTCATATTGCACAGGTGGGATACAAGATATATTGTGGGATATATCGGATGATATCGTTGATATTTAAAACACTGGTTCAGTGTACATTATTACTTGGAAAAATTCTCTACATATTATTGGTGGCGTACTTCATTATGTATTCTATGAATTGAGAATCAGATAGTGACACCCAATGTTGTCGAATCGCATATGCGATCATGTGCGATTGCATGTGCCTATGCGCATATGCGATCACACAATCGCATATGCGACCGCATGTTTTTATATTTTTTATTACAAAAAAATAAAAATAATATATATATATATATATATATATATATATATATATATATATATATATATATATATATATATATATAAAATAAGGAAAAATTCAAAAAAATGTTAAAAGAAAGTAAGGAGAACTTTTCTAAGTTAATAGATAACTAATTTTACATATTTAAAATGCATTTAAGAGAGTTAAAATCAATTAAACAATGAATTAAACATCAAGTCATCTGCATTTAACAATATAGTTAACAAGAAGTAACAACAAAATCAACAAGCTATTTATTTATTATTGTAGAAAATCAACAAGCTATCTTCCTTGAAACTTGAAAGTGCTTGAATCTTGATCTTCCAACTTCCAAGAGAGGGAATGTAGTAGAGAGAGATTAAGATCACTTATTAGTACGAAATACAAGAGAGAGAGAGAGATTAAGACCACTTGCAATTAAGAAATGTAAGAGAAAAATAGAGTAAGAGAGTTTTGGAGTGAGAATATTGATAAATGGAGGAGATTTGGAAGCCTTTTTATAGGCAAAATGTTTTTTTTTGCAAAAAAAATATAAATAAAAAATTCAATGTGCCATGGCCAATATGCAATCGCATACATCGCATATGCAATCGCATATTTTCGCATATGCCACATATGCGATCGCATATGTGCCATGATCGCATATGCCATGATCACATATGTGGTTTGCATATGGATATGCGCATATGTAGTCGCACATGACAACATTGGTGACACCTTAGCTGTAAAAACCAAAAAAGTCTAAATGATATGAAATAGGAGAATGCCCAAATTACTTGGAACATTGTACCTTGCCTGCTTGCAAATAATAGTTGCAGTGTACATTATTACTAGGAAAAATTCTCTACATATCACTGTTGGCGTACTTCATTATGCTGTGAATTGAGAATCAGATAGTGACACCATAGCTGTAAATTTATTCAATGATATTTGCACCACTCTGTTTAACAGATACACCCCTTCTTTTATACTTTCTGTACTACGATAATAAGCGTAGGCCTCTTGATCATTATTTGATAAAGTTCACTGTCTCTGCTGAAAAAATACCTGATTTATTTTGAAAAGGTTGAGAAAGAAGGTTCAAGCTTTCTGCATTGCCAAGAAATGGCAGGAGATATGATGAGGCATGTTTTGACAGTAGCCCAATTCACTGGAAACAACTTCCCATTGTTGGATTCCTTTTTCATCTCTTAAATAAGTTAACCTTTAGTGCCAATTAAAAAAGGGAGCGAAGAGGTAACCAACTGTCTCTTTCACCTTCCTATGTATTATGCATATGTGATTCCGGCCTGATATTGGATTTTCTATTTTTGAGGGGTTGTAACTAAGGATTTGTTGATGCCGTCCAACAAATGTCTCCATGATGGGAGTGCCATATGCCTTGGATCAAGGTGATATACAAGAATTGTGGGATGACTTGGGCAAGGAGGAGGGAGCAGATTGTTTGAAGGACTTTCGACCAATAAATTTGCTGGGGACCCCGTACAAGATTTTAGCTAAAATTCTGGCGGAACAACTCAAGCTAGTTCTTGGGAAGATCATATCCAAGTTTCAAAGTGCTTTTGGGCAAGGCATATAGATACCAGATAGTGCTTTGATAGCTCATGAATGCTTGGACTCGCCACTCAAGGAAGGATGCGCCAATGTAGTTTACAAGCTTGATTTGGAAAAGGCATATGATCATGTGGAGTGGGAGTTTCTGGGCTAGATGTTTGGACGGCTTGGTTTTGGGGCGAAGTGGAGAAATTGAATGTACATGTGTAAGTTTGGCTTGATTCTTGGTTCCAGTCAACGGATCGCCGAAGGGCTTCTTTAAGTCATTTAGAGGATTAAGACTGGGTGATCCCTTGTCACCGCTTCTCTTCGTGGTGGTGGTGGAAACACTGAGTAGGATGTTGGAGAAAGGAGTCTCTTTAGGCACCATAAGCAACTCTAGGATCTATAAGGGAGGTGTCCAAGTTTGGCATCTCCAGTTTACAGATGATACCCTTCTCATGTGTGATGCCAATGAAGACCACATGGATAGCTTGAGCGAGATTATCTGTTGTTTTGAGGCAGTTTCAGGGTTAAAGGTGCATCCTTTAAAATGTGAGATGTTAGGTATTGGCATTTTCTTTGAATTTTTAGAGAAGTTGGCCGTAGTTTTTGGTTGTAGATAGGGCTCTTTTCCTTCTACTTACTTGGGGCTCCCACTATGAATTGGGAAGCTTTCGAAATGTCAATGGGATCGAGTAATTGAAATATTTTAGAAGGCACTATCTTCTTGGTAGCGATGTAATCCAAGGTGTTTCGTATCTGTTACGATGCGCCCATAAAGGCCAATACGTATAGGTAATGGCCATTACCGTTATGCGATACGGGGGTGAAACAGGGCAGTTGATTTTCTAGGACCATATTGGCCGTTACGGGGCATAGCGACCGTTACCCCTTAAAAATCCCCCCCCCCCACCAATACTTTTGTCATTTCAAAAACTCTTCTAGATCATTTTACAATAGATTTTGACTACACTTACTATAATTTTTAATATTAAAATCATATATTGAAGTGATTTGAGTGAATAGAAGCTCCGATGGCCTTTATTTTTTAAAAAAATATGAAAAAGTACTATTTATGCAATTTTTCTTATTTATAGTTTTAATGCTTTATTATGATGTGTAAACATTAGATATATATATATATGTATGTATGTATGTATATATGTATATAATCATGTTCACAAATTCACTAGACAGTCCGTACAACACTCTCACCAAAGAGTGGACCGTTACACTACCATAAACATGTTCAAAATAAAAAAAATGAATACATATTTGGAATATTTACATTATTCTTGATTTTCTAAATATTTTTTTAAAGAATTTTTCGGGCAAAAGAAAATTTTCAACCATTACGGTGGTCGTAACAGTCGTTACGCCCCCATATCAACCGTTACAGCCAATACCCGTATCGGTAATGGTGGTGACCGTTAGGGCCACTGTTACCAATACGGAATACCTTGATGTAATCTCTATATGCAGGGAAGGCTCGTTTTGATAAATGCCGTCCTCTCAAACTTATTGTAATACCTTTTCTCTCTATTCAAATGTCATATGGGGGTGATAAAAAAGCCGGAGAAACTCATAAGTGATTTTCTTTGGAGAGGTGCTGAAGGCAAGAGGAAATTTCATTTGATGAGGTGGAAAGATGTGTGTCACCCGAAAAGTAGAGGAGGGGTGGGGATTAGGCAATTGGTATCTGTCAACAAACTTTTCCTTGGTAAATGGCTATGAAGATTCAGTGAGGAAATGAGTCTTTGGAAAGAAATAATCATCATAAAATATGGGGTCAAGGATTTGGGTTGGTGGCCTAACAAACCCACATTGTATAAGGCCATGCGGATGTGGAAGGCCATAGTAGAGTTGGAAGGTAGCTTCAAGAGGGGGTTGTCTTTCTCCATGGGGGATGGGTAGTGTCTAGGATTCTGCGAAGATATTTGGTTCCGGGGTCGACCCTTAAAGGAGTTATTCCCTTGCCTAGCCCTAGTTTCTTTGAGCCTAGAGATATCGGTCGCGCTAGTTGCTTCTTTTGGCTAGGCTCTTCAGGCATGTGAACTCCCTCATGCAAAAGGAGTTTGAAGGAAGAAGAGGCTGTGATTCTCTCTCTTTTGGAGAAGCTTTCGAGGATTGAGCTGAGTTAGGAGAGGGATTGGATGACGTGGTCATTAGAAAAATTCAACTCTTTAAGTTAAATACTTTTATTCGCTGCTCTCTGGACAACATCTGAGGGACGACCCCCCACATCTGTCTGGTCATGTGGTGCACCAAAGAAGGTTGTGGTCTTTGCGTGGTTGGTAGTTTGGAACAAGATCCTTACTATTGAGAACCTTCACAAACGAGGTATGACCATGGTAAATGCATGTGCTCTCTGTTGGAAGGAGGGTGAATCGGTGGACCATCTCATCATTCATTGTACATTTGCAAGGGGAATTTGGGATAATTTCTTATCTTTGTTTGGAGCCTCACGGGTGATGCCAAAATCCTTCCCCGAACCTTTATGGGCATGGCATCGAGGCAGAATTGGCAAGGTTGGGATGTGCGTATGGCGCCTAGCTTTGCTTGCTAGAATATGTGAAATATGAAAGGAAAGGAGTAAACGGTGTTTTAACAATTCCTCGGGAAGTGTGGAAGGTGTTTTTTGCAAGGCGAAAAGTTTGGTTATTGAATGGGCAGCACAAAATTCTTTCTTAAAAGAAGTTTCCCTTGCTCGACCAGACTGGGCTGATCTGTAAATTTTTGCCTTTTTACCTGAGCCATTTTGGCCTGGGTCCTGTGCGTAGATGTACTATTTGCTGTATATAACTGCTGTTAATATGTTGCTTCTTGGCCCTGCTCTAATAAAATTGGTATCTTTCCAAAAAAAAAAAAAGCATCGCGATATTTCATTTATTGACTAAACATGTCATACGTTGTTTAGAGATAGTTACAATCTAGAATTACCCATTAGCTAATGCATTTACTTGCATGTAAAGCCAAAACAAGATCTATGAAGCTGATCTCAAATAGCTGGGACAAGGCCATGATGATGATGTTGTGGCAGCGGCACCAGTGAAAACGACTAAGATGTCAATGATGACGATGATGATGGAGGGGGGAGAGGGAGGCTGAAGGAGGGAGGGTTTCATGCTCAACATGTAAAGCTGACCCAAGTAGCCGGGGCAAAGTTGTGATGATGCTGATGTTTGATTCTAATAGCATTTAGCCGATTTTTCATATCCCTTGTCCTCCGGTTTTGGTGTTTTCTTCCTTACAAGTATCCCCTTGGTGTACATAATTTTCTATTAGCTGTCTCACTTTGCTAAATTCTTCTTAAGGACGGACCTTCTGTTTTAGTTGTTGGGTTGGTTATACGGATCTTACTTTGTTGACCTTGTTGCCACTTACATCACAACCATTTTAATCCATTGATATTTTCAGAACAAGCAGCTAGCATCAAAATTTGGCCAGAACCTTTTCACACGAATCCTGATGATATTTTATATGAATTGAGAAACTAATGTGCAACTTAACTGATAAATTTTTTCTCTAATCACATGGAGACTTTTGAAGCCACATGCAATGATGCAACTTTATGGGATTTAAAGGATTGTTAAAGAGATTCATTTGTGGTTTTAGATTTTTCTGTCAATGACTTTAACTATCTGTTATTACAATTTATTATGTATGATTTTTCTGTTAATGACGTTAGAATGCATAATTCCTAATGACAATGTAGTTTTAATCTAGTTGAATTGGTCTGGTATTGTTATGTTCTAACTTTTGGTATGTGGCAGATTATTAGCAATGGGTTTGATGGAATATAACAATGACTGGAAGGCAATCCAACAACGGTTTCTTCCTTGCAAATCCAAGCACCAAGTTAGTTCTTTTCTTGCACATGTATACTTATATGTATAATGCTAATGTCTCCACCTTCTTGGGGATACTATCAGTGCCTGTTCGACAGCCTGTCATCGTTGTGGACTGTCCATTCATTCATGCTACTAGGGACATGTCTTGTTGCAAAAATCACGCAGATGAATCATCTGATCAATGGCATGAAAAATGGACAGTCAAGACCAAGCAGAGAGTAAAATAGGTCCAACCATCATTTTGAAACATCTACTCAGTAGGAATAATTCTATAACACTTTGGTTTTGATGATGCTAATTATCCAATCTATGGTATATAAAAACAGATGGTGGTGAGAAAATGAACCCACACTCAAAGGGCTGGGATCATCTGATTTAGCCCACCCTTTCGTGTAGTCTTTGTGAGATGGCATGTAATAACCTTGTTGAATGCCATGCCACCTAATTTGCGATTCCCTTAATTGAAACTATTGATTGTTCACTAATTCAAAAGGTCTCTCCGTAGACATGGATTGGCCCATCAACACAATGATAGTGACTCTACTCCTAATGGACAATGGAAGTTATATTGTCATATTGTCATCATGCTTCCCAAGGCTGTGCTCTCAGGGAAGCGTACCTGCTATATGAGTTGAAACTTTGGTGGAACCTCTTGTAGGTAGAGTGTCTAGTTTCTAGCAGCGGGCCAGTCACACTACCACATGAGGCCCTTACGTCTGGATGAATGGGAACTCTCCACTTAAATATCTGTCTTCCATGGATGTCTTGAGTTCCAGTGTTTAGTACTGTCCAGTTCAGTTTGATGGAAGAAGATTCTTTATAAATGGCTAGATTTTAGGTTTTGCCAAAAGGTGGGATGTTTCTCCTGTTGAAAAGGGTTCCATCTCGCCTAAACGAGGAAGGGCTTCTTTCCTTTATTCTCACCACCAACTTGTCATCCAAGCTCCGCAACTTGAATTCATGGAACGAGTTGTCAAATAAACAGCATAACTGAGTTCCTAGAACTCTGCTTATTAGAGTCTAAAGTTCCATGAAACTCTATACGTTTCCTGATACTCCAGTTCCACGTGTCCACGCGAACCGTCAGTTACCGCTGCATGTCTGCCTTAAAGGAACTCGATCTCGGGGCAGACATATTTCTTTCCAAGCTTTGACAAACAATTTTGCAGAAGGAATCTTGCCATTGTGGAATTTGCCTGTCCATGTTGCAGCTAGATGGAGCTTCCAATCCAAGACGTATAGACATCAGCAGATGCAGTGTTTCTTTCCATGGATTTTAATTGGCTTATGATAGGTTGTTTAGTAGGGGCCCCAATCTTGTTGGACCTTTTCTCTTGTGCGATAAAGTTATTCATTTTTAAAGAATAAAATTAGGTTAAAATTTTAATGATTACCAAAGTATCCTTTAGGGCCCGTTTTGTGCACATCATAGCCACATGCACATAGAAATAACACAATCAGCACATACTATTTTATGTCTGGCTTGCTAGTCCACTATGCAAACAGCAAGATCATCTCAATAACATTATTTTCATGTCTTTTGCCTTCTTTAAATGTGGCATTATCTCTCTCCTTTCCTTTCTGTTAAGAGATAAAGTTAGCTGCTGATGTCGGCGATGCACTCCGAAGTTCATCGGAGAGCAGGGACGATAGAGGAGGGGACGGGTGAAGATGGGTTCAAAGGAGCACGAGAAAAAGAGGGGGTAGAAGATACACAATCTGCTTTGTAGGGGGGAAGAGGAGTTTGGATTAACGTTTCGAGGTGGAAAGGGAAAGGGAAGCAGTTTGTAAGGGATGTTGCAAGTTACCCGACGTTATACATAAAGGGCTTCCCTGCGGGATGGCTACCCATCAACTATTCAAGAGTATTCGGTAGAGCAGGAACGGTGATGGATGTGGTTATACCTAGGAACAAAGAAAGTGGGGCTTACAGGGGATTTGGGTTGGTAAGAATGAGTTCAGACGACGAACTCTTCAGGGCCATTCGGACCCTTCATCGCGAAAGTTTTGGGGGAGTTACGTTGCTTGTCCAGAAGGCCAGATTCAGATCAGAACTGAAGCATAAACTTGGAGGACGACAAAAAAGATCGATGAATACTTCAGTGAAGCAGAATCATACAAGTCTAGATCTCATTTTCCAGAAGGGATTAACATCCTACAAAGAAGTGCTTACCAAATCCAAAGAGGGAATCATACCAAAAGAAGCTGCAGTACTCACAGTCTGTAGTAGCGGTAAGATGGAATTTGGGAAAGGGTTGGAGATGGCAAAGGAAGGGGAAGACATCTCGATCCATATTAATCATGATACGATTAAGCAATCTAGCGAGGCCCTTCGAGACTCGGTTGTGGCGATCACCAGAGTAGGCACAATGATCACCCAAGTGAGACGCTGGTTAGATGAATGTTGTTCACTCCCGCCAGAGACCTTTACCATTAGACCCATAGGTTTCAGCGAGCTATGGATCAGATTGTGCCCCGGAGTGAATCCGGACCTTCTGATAATGGCAGGGGCACTGCACAAAGATGGCCCAGTGATCAGGATCCTAAGCTGGGAGGAATTTTCAACGTTCGGAACAGAAGCCGTATGGATGCTGATCTGGTCGGTTCCTCTCGAACTTTGGTACGAAGATTTCTTCCTTACAGCAGCAAATCGGCTAGGGAGCTTCATTGAATTGGGACGAAGCAGGGTGAGGAAATGGGGGTCATAAGGGTTAGGGTAAGGAGGAGGAAGGGAGAGTCAGTACCTTCATATATTCAAGTCATTGTAGCTGACAAAAACCTCTTCTTGCCGATCCAAATGTAGGCAAAAGACTCTTCAATCGCACGCTGGGGTGATCTCTGGAGTTTTAGAGGGGTAGCGTCATCGACAGTCGTGGCAAGAGAGGCAGTGGAAGGAATTCACCAATCGTATACTGTGGGAGCATCGGTTCTTTCGAGACCCATGTGTCTCGACCTGGTTGGAGGAGATGTCGAGTTCGTCAGTCTTCAAGCGGATCGCGTGACATGTGTCCACCCTTCGTCGGATGGCGACATGCATCCCGTCTCAAAAAGCATGTCTCTCTCTCCCCAGCACACGTGGGCGGTTGAGCCGACGCCACGTATCCTCCCAAGGAATGCTGTATCGGCTGATGCTGATGTTGCCCGTCAGACTATCACAGCTTTGGCACGCGTGGCAGCTCTGTAGCCACGTGTGATGACTTACCAAAGGCGCGGGATCCGATAGCCTTTTTGGGTCCAGATTCGGTAGCCACATGTGACGACTTATCGATGGTGTGGGATCCGGTAGCCTTTTCGGGTCCGAGTCGGGTGCCTTCGATCCGTCGATCCGAGCCACTCTTAATCTTGACCTCTCTCTTAACGCAATCCCTCATATCGAGCGTCAAATGATTCCACGGGTATCAGACAGAGAAATCTCTCCCTTAGAGTTCGCGGTTCCAGTAAGGGAATCCCCATCTTGGAAGATTACCCTGCCTCCGCAAGCCTCGCAAGATTTGTTTCCCATGGAATCGTCAGTAGATCTCCTCGAAGCAGATTGTCTGATGATTGGAGAGAATTTCGTCGACTACCAGGTAGATGGTCACTCTTGGTCCTCGGAATGTACGACTTCCCTTTCGTCGTTCCGTTCCCTGGCTTCCAGAGATGCCATGTCAGATCAAGCTTTGGTTACGCTATTCCAGGAGCAAATCAGGGAAGAAGTTATAGTAGTAGAGCCTCTGCAGATTCGGATGGGAGGAGCCAACGAAGTTATGTATGATGAACAAGTTCCAATGGCGGAGATGGAAGCTAAAAGGGCGAACTTGGTCAACATAATCCAGAAGAAAAGATGGATCAGAGATGCTATGAGACAATTCGGAAGAGCCATTGGCCTATCGTTTGGCGATCATCTAGAGGACTATATAGCCCTCGTCCAGTGTATCGAGTCTCGTGGCAGACCTTTGATACAAGCTAGATCCCTAAGGAAACTAGCACTCAAATCAAGAAGCAGCAGGGAACTTCAAAGTCTAATATCCAACCCCAATCTGGCCAGTGGTGTCTACATGGGAAGTGGCAAGAAAGGACTAAGGGGTAGTTATGTTTCCTAAATGAAGATGCTGTCATGGAATGTCAGAGGGGTGGGATCAAAACAGAAGAGAAGAATCCTCAAAGATATATGTGGCAGAAGTAAGGCAGATGTGATGTCTGCAGGAAACAAAGGTTAAAAAATTCAATGACAAACTGATGGGCCCTCTGTGGAAGGAAAAAGATGTGGGATGGGTAACTGTAGACACAAAAGGAAGTGCGGGAGGTATTGTGCAGGCATGGAAGTCGTCAGTTTGGGCCATGGAGCAAAGTTGGAAAGGAGAGTTCTCAGTTTCGGTTATCCTAACGGAGGTATGTTCTAATTTTAGATGCCTTATCACCTCTGTTTATGGCCCAAATTAGGAGGATAAAAGAAGCGTCTTCTGGGAAGAACTGAAGGAAGCTTGTCAGAATTTTGAAGGGCCTTGGTGTTTGGGAGGGGATTTCAACATTATCAGATATGCCGAAGAGAAATCTAACGGGGGGAAAGTCACTGCTACTATGCGCTGTTTTTCGAATTGGATTGAAGATCAAGAACTTCTGGATCTTCCCTTGGTCGGTTCCAGATTCACATGGTCAAACCAATGAGTGAACCCGATGATGTCTAGATTGGACAAATTCCTGATCTCAGTTGATTGGCTTGAAGTGTTTTTGCTCGTGTCTCAGTCTGTCCTTTCGAGACCCACCTCAGATCACAGCCCGCTGATTCTCTCAGCAGACAATCCAAATTGGGGTTAGAAGCTGTTTAGATTCGATTTTGCTTGGCTGAGAATTAAAGGCTTTCACTAACTCATCAAAGACTGGTGGGAGGGGCTTAAAGTAGATGGCTATGCTGGCTTTAGGCTTTGCTGCAAGCTGAGACTTCTCAAAGCAAAGATAAAGGATTGGAAAGTAGTGGAACTTCGGAAAAGGGAATTGGAAACAAAAGAAATCCTCTCAGAGCTACAAGCCATGGATTTAAAATTTGAAGATGTCCCTATGACCACAACAGATTGGAACAGAAGAGTCCAGCTGATCTAGGATTATTCAGCAAGGATGCTCGAAGATGAGATCTCATGGAGGCAAAAATCACGATGCAAATGGATTAAAGGAGATAAAAATACCAGATTCTTTCCCAATTTAGCTATTGCGTGAGCCAGAATGAACAAAATTAGCAGCATTGTTGTGAATGGTGTTTGAATAGAGGATAGAGATAAAATGTAACATCCCGAATTTTCATGGCCAGAGTACTCGTGCCCGAGAAAACCGGGTGTTAATGATGTATAAATTGGATGCTTTTGAAAATCCCACCGTATTTTTTTTTACATTTGGATCACATCCAGATACATTTATGAAGGTAACATTCACATGAATAAAATCAACTGTATTAATTATATTTCATCAGAGTAAAAAAGAATAATCAAATGTCTTCTCAATGGGATCTTATTACATTTATTGAGTTCGCAGCGGAAGTATAAAACTAAATCATAAAACCGTCTTCTTATTCTTTCGACATAATCTTCCTTAGGAAGATTGTTCACTAGGTCTTCAATTTGTACGTCACTTGCATGATATGTACGGTTGGGAGAGGGTCAATGCCCTACTCATAGTGATGGTTATTCTTTAAGATTAACAATAATTCAAGAGATTCATAAATGTAAGGGTTCTGATATGTCTTGTACTCCACTAATAAATGAGATATCAGTACGTGCAAACAACCTACATGAGATGCATGCCTAGCAAAGTGTGTGCGGCTCATTATACATAGTGATCATTACAATGTGGAACACGATTCGTAGAAAAACCCGGCTCGACCTGCATCTCATAACTACGGATATTCGCTGGCATGACCAACGCTAACGTGGATTTACGCGAACATCTCAAGGCAACACAACACGCGGTTGGGGGATTTACGTAACACGATGTGTTCATGGAGCGACTATTTGCGACATCTAATCCTGAAAAAGTGATGTAGCACGCATGATGATTTACCTACATCGATTGTGCACCACGCCAACCAACCCACGGAATTATGTGCCGACCAAGAGGGCCGCTACCCGTAACGCATTACGTCCATGATAAATATTGAGTCACTAGTCGTGATACATCTTAACACCAAGGTGTCACATATCCGTTACAATACGGCCGTATCGACCGATACGTAATGGTAACGGTTGACTTCGTTACGCGATACGGGGTCGAAACGGGCACCCCCCCGATTCTGTGACCGTAACGGCTGTTACGGGCCTTGAAAATTAGGGAAAAAAAAGGTAAAAAAAACTTACCTTTTTTTCTTTCTTTTCTTCTTCTTCTCCTTCATCTTCTTCTTCTTCTTCTTCCTCTTCTTCTTCTTCTCAGGCAGTTGCGGCTGCGGCCGCCGTGGCCTTCTTCTCTCTCTATCTCTCTCTCCTCTTTCCCTCTTTTTTTCTTTTCGGTTTCCCTCTCTCTCCCTTCTTTTTTTATTTGCAGGTGTACCACACACCAGCTAGCTACTGTAGGTACGTGTCATGCTAAGACGAGCGCTGACACTCCTTGAGCTTCGAGTTGTACGAACGGTTCAAAGGAGATCAAAGTTACATGGGCTCCACAGTGATGTATTTATTATATCTACACCGTTCATCTATTTTTAGAGATCATTTTAGAGCACTACCCAAAAAATGAATTATATCCAAAGATCGTTTGGACCCCACCAAAAATAGTAGCGGAGATAATGATTTTCACCATTAAACAATTCGTAGGGCCCACCATAACATTTATTTTCCATCCAATCTGTTCATAAGGTCAAAAAGACCTAAATGAAGAAGAAAAACAAATTTCATATTGATCCAAAACTTCTGTGATCCCAAGAAGGGTTTCAATGGTAGATGTTCAATCCCCCACTGCTTTTTGCAGTGTGGTCCACTTGATAATTAGATCTGTATTATTCTTTGTGTCAAGCCTTAAGACGAGCTCGTCAAATGAATGGATGGTTTAGATATAACACATACCTCATGATCAGACCCGAGTGGGCCCCACCATGATGTATATATTTTATCCCTGTTGTCCGTCCATTTTGCCACGTCATTTTAGGTCAGGATCCAAAAAATTAGTAATATCCAAATCTCAGGTAGACCACACCATAGGAAACAGTGGTTTATAAAATGCTCACCATTAAAAATTTCTTAGGGTCCACTGTAATGTTTATTTTCAATCTAACCTATTAATTGGGTCACACTGACGTGGATGAAGGGAAAACACACATGTCAGCTTGATCTAAAACTTTTGTAGCCCCCAATAAATTTTTAATGGTGAACGTTTAATTATTGTTGTTTCTTATGGTGCAGTCCACTTGAGCTTTGGATCTGCCTCATTTTTGGGCTCATGCCCTAAAATTATTTGGCAAAATGGATGGACGGTGTGGATATAACACATTCATCATGGGTGGGGCCCAAAAAACTTTGACACGTGTGCTACACTTCACAATTCGAGTCCTGCCTAATTCGAGCCCTTAAAAAATTGTACACGAGACATATATTAACTTAAAATTTACCAATTAAATTATGGACTACAATTGCTAACTCACAATGCTAAAATCAAATTGTTTGAATAGTTTTAATTGTTAATTTGTGGACTTTTATTTTTTAAAATAGGGCCTTTTGATTTTTTTCATGATTCACTATCCAATAAATGTCCACCAATTCGTAAGTGGGATAATGGCAATAAATTGCATGAATTTGAGGCTGATTTGGGGCATAGATTGGTCCTCCAAGTCAGCCCCAAATTGGCAAACCTATCTTACCTGAATTTCATTTTTTTAAAGAACTATTGGGAGAAATGATATCAAATTGTTAAGTATATACATTAGATATTTAGAAAATTAAATATATGAATTTTGTAGTCAAATTTAGGTTACTTGGTTCAAAAATTAATCAAATAGTCCGATACAACTTCTCACCAAAGAGTGGACAGTTACACCACGATAAACATGTTCCAATTTATAAATGAATGTATATTTGGAATGCGTAGAATATTCCATATTTAATCCATTTTTTTCATATTTTTTTGGCAAAAAAAAATAAAAAATAAAATTGCACCGTTACGGGATATTACGCTCCTGTATCGCCGTTACACCCCCATATCCGTATCGGTATCGGAGGGCACCGTTACGCCAATCGGTACCGATATGAGATACCTTGCTTAACACATCACTTGCACTTATAGAGAATGTAAACTGAATCATGGAGGTTTTGAAATATCAAGACACATGTCCAAGCCTTAAAGATGGATAGCACAAGGCCAATATAATAAAGAGAAGAGTAACAATGGTCAACTCAAAAAGTGACAATGGCCAACATAATATAGAGGAGAGTGATAATGATCAACTTAATAAAAGAAGAGTAGCAATGGCTAACTCAATAAATAGAAGAGTGGCAATGGACAACTCAAATAATAAGGAGAGTGGCAAGGGCCAACTCAAATAAGAGACGAGTGGCAGGGCCAACTCAAATAAAGAGACGAGTGGCAAGGCCAACTCAAATATAGAGACGAGTGGCAGGGCCAACTCAAATAAAGAGACGAGCGGCAGGGCTAACTCAAATAAATTTGATAAGGTAAGGGCAAGGCTTGTATTCGTCGCCTCACATAAATTCATAAATATCACTTGTAAGCAACATTATACTATAATCCCAAAAGGAAAATAATTGATGGCAAAACATATAATTGCAGGGAAAATTTAAAGTAATATGAAGGCATGTAAAATGCAAGATAAAATAACATGAAGGCATGTAAAAGATATGATAAATATAACAACTTAAATTAATGTAAGCTTAAAGGATAATACCCTCACCTTTAAAATCGAACTGTCCTCATCCAATTCTAGGTGTTCCTGCACACTCCTTCACATTCAATCTTATCCTATGTTATAAGATCTACAAGGTTTACTAGGTTAGGACGAAATCTAGGGTTATATTTATGGCCCAGGTATAGGGCTTGAATAATTACTATTTCAGTAAAACTTGAATCGAGACATTAGGTATTTACATAATTTACCTCATTTAACGTAGCTCGTTAATCCTATAACTCCATCTGATGAACGCTCCTCACCAAGGTTCTTAGTACTGACTCGAACCTGGCCCTGACTCAGTCCTGGGACTCGGCGAGTCGACTCAACACACAATCTCTCCCTCTCTCTCTCTCTCTCTCTCCCTCTCTCTCTCTCTTTCCTTTCCTTTCTCTCTCTTCTTCTTTCCTTTCTTTTCCTTTCTTTCTTTCTTTCTTTTTCTTTTTCTTTTTCTTCTTTCTTCCTTGTTGCCATGTCTAGCAAGGCTGGCCACTGTTCCCTCCTCTCTCACGTTTTTCTTCTCTCCGTCGTGAGCGTCCCCTAGAGGGAGGGATGTATTTATAAGGCCTTGGAATTCCAGAACTTTCTGCGTACGCAGGTGCAATCGGTCTTGCGTGAAACAAGAGTTTGAAGTCGGGTGGCCTGTTTGTTTCCGCGCTTTGTTTTTGCGCATGGATTTCGCAATCGACCGGTTTAAGGGAATCGAGATCATCACCACACGCTATTCCTACTACGATCGGTTCTTTGGGAAGGCTTCTTTGATGCAAATCCATCAGATGAACATCCTTGATTTCTCTTTGAATACCTGGCCCCTGTTTCTGTCTCTCATTTTCTGATCGAACAGACGGTTGTTGTTCTACTGGTAGGGTGTTTTCCACACCTGTTTCTAATTTGAATTTCTATCTCTGGATGTTTAGGGATCATCATCTGACGATCCCTGGCCCACAGCTGATCACATCTTTCGAACTTTTCGGAGATCTTGCATGCGAGATTTTTGGTTTCGCTTAACATGCAAAAGAAATTCTCGGTGTTGTGCTTTGGCACAAGAAGTTTGGTGAGAAACGACAACCTCTGCTCGTCCTTCCTTCCTTCGGACGACTAGGGTGGGGTCGGACTCTCTGATCCTTGGTTTTGGACGGCCTAGATTGGGCCGGTTTACCGGTGTAAGGACGTGCAATGTCCCTGATCTGTCGCACGTTTTCTGGGTGATGTTTAGCTCGGTCGGATAGCGCACACAGCCCCTTCTGTTTCGGGGTGCAATCCGTCATGTTCTAAGGTTGTGGGTGAGGGACGCATCTAATAGACGATTCAAATTGTCGTGGATGATCGCAGAGGTGGCCCACCAGTCGTGCAAAACGGATGCCATCCGTCCGCTGGGAAAGGAGTGAAAGAAGGGAGGATTCGATGGAAGTTATGGGGTCAAATTCAGTTTGACCCGATTCTAGGTGTGTCGTGACGTGAGTGCACACCTACTAGTGCACTCGTAGGTCGTCAAGTGGGGTCCACTATGATTCTTCTGGGAAATCTACACCGCCCATCTGTGTTTCCATCTAATTTAAGGGGTGGAGCCCAAAATTGAAGCATATCCAAAGATCAGATGGGCCATATCACATGAAACAAGGGTTACCATGGTTTCTACCGTTGAAACCCTTTTTAGGCCCTTCAGTGATGTTTATTTGTCATCTAACCAGTTCATAAGATCATATAGACATCGATGAAGGGGAATATCCTACTAAGATTACCCCTGACCTTTGATGGACACCTAAATCGATGGTTAAGGGGCTGATCTGTCGATTGGGCCACGTATACAATGATCTAAGTGCTGAAATTCGACGTGTACCGTTAATTTATGATATCTAGGAATGATATAAAATTTTACATGCAACGGATCATGGGAACTATGTGTTTTGGAATTCAAGGGTCTATGTTATTGACATTTTCGTAATTATTGCTGATCCGTGAGTTTTGGGAAATCTAATGGCTCCAAATAGTTATAGGTACGTTTCTAAGCGATTCTTACAAAAGAACGTATATCTAAATCATTATGGATAGGGAGTTATTCGTCATTTCATTCAAGGGAAAGTACTTATGTCAAATCACGTGATGGAGGGTCTTATTTTGAAATCAACGTTCAGATGGCTTGATCTATAGAATGGAGGTCATTCCCAATGATTAAATCCGTGTCAGGTAATGGCTGTAAGGTTAGGATAGTTGGGTTTGTATCGCATATATTAGTTAATTTCTTGGTAACGCTCGAGAACTTTCAATACTCGGGTATTGAAATGTTTGGGGCGTTACAATCTACTCCCCTTAAACATAATTTCGCCCCCGAAATTTAGTACTTCCATTATACAAGCCATTTGCTATGCCTCTAAGGATTCCCTATTTCCTATGTCGAGGTAATATGAATAGATGGTTGTAGTGGGTTTGTGGCCGATACACGGTTCCTTTGCCTGCGCAGTACAGAGGATTTACTGGTATCAATTCGTAATCCTGCTAAGTATCGGTCCCTTGCTTGATCAGGGTATTAGGATCAATTGAGATTTTCTAGGACTTGGAATTTGAGTTAAACTGCGCAAATTTCGCGTAAACATGTTTCCATCAATCCATAATCTCGATTGTTCTAAACTCATGGGGGATGTCACGAAATCTTATATTCTCGTAATGGATAATTCTACGTGGCCTATTAAGCTTTCACTGCATATTTTGATTATCTGATACATTACCTGTACTTGCTTTTATCATCTTAACCGATTCATTACGTTTAAATTTTCAACGTATTACTTGCGAGGTAGGTATGTATACGTCTAGGTGCGTTTAATTGGCTATATGAATTGGGATGCTACATAAAATCTCAAAAGATGCAATACAGTACTTCAGCAAACTCCTTCAGGGAGAAGCTTGGCCCAAGCCAAATCTAGACCATCTTGATATCGACCACATTTCAGAAGAGGACTCCAAAGCGCTTGAGTCCCATTTCTCGATAGAAGAAGTGAAAGGTGCGGTGGACTCCCTATGTGTTGACAAGGCCCCTGGGCCTGATGGCTTTCCAATAATCTTCTTCCAAACTTTTTGGAACATTTTAAAGGAAGATGTCATGGATTTCATTAATGAATTTTTCGACCGTGGGCGGATCTCTAAGGATCTTGGGGCCTCCTTTGTAGCTCTCATTCCTAAATTTTCGGGAGTGGAATCCTGGAAAGAGTTCAGACCAATCAGTTTACTTGGTGGGCCCTATAAGATTTTAGCAGAAGTTCTGGCCTCCCGGTTGAGAGGGGCGATGGGAAAGATCATATCTAAGGACCAAAGTGCATTCATTTCGGGAAGACAAATTATAGATAGTGCCCTCATTGCGTTCGAATGTTTGGACTCGAGTCACAAGTCTAGCTCTAAGGGTCTTCTATGTAAGCTTGATCTAGAGAAGGCGTATGATCACATAAACTGGGGCTTCTTGCAGTTATATGTTACATCATATGAGATTTGGAGCTAAATGGAAAGGGTGAATGAGGGAATGTGTGGGCTCAACTTATTTTTTGATTCTTTTAAATGGATCCCCGAAAGTCTTTTTTAGCAGTTCAAGGGGCCTTTGCCAAGATGATCTGTTATCTCCTTTTCTCTTTCTCATTGTTGGGGTGGCCTTATGCAGAATGTTGAGAAAAGGTTAGGATGATGGAACCATCAGTGGTCTTACAGTGAAAGGAATGGATACATCGATCTCCCATATTTAGTTTGCAGATGATACACTTCTATTTTGTGAAGTAGACCAAGAAAAAGTGACCAGCCTGCGTACCACTATTTTGTGTTTTGAGGCAGTTTCGGGCCTTAAGGTAAATTTGGAAAAGTCTAAGATGTTTGGAGTGAATATGGAGGATAGAGAGACATAGGTTTTCGCGAATTATTTTGATTGCCCAATGGAAAAATTCCCGACCACGTTTGTGGGGCTCCCGTTAGGTATAGGCAAGCCTCCAATATCCGTATGGGATAAGATTATTGGTAGGTTTGAAAAGTACCTAGCAAGATGGAAATGCAGATACCTGTCTTTGGATGGGCGTCTCACTTTGATTAAAGCGGCACTCTCAAATTTGCCTTTATATTTCATGTCCCTATTCAAATGCCCACCATTGACATTAACAACTCTAGAAAGACTAAGACGAGATTTCTTATGGCAAGGGAAGGAGATAAGATGAAATTTCATCTGGTGAATTGGAAGGAGGTGTGTAAGGAATGGAAAGATGGTGGAGCAGGGGTGAAGGATCTCAAAAGAATGAATCGAGCCCTCCTAGGTAAATGGACTTGGAGGCTTGGGACTAAGAATGGGACTCTGTGGAACAGCCTAGTTAAAAGTAAGTATGGCCGCTTGGAGGGTGGTTGGTGGACTAAGGACTCGTCTTGGTACAGAGCATCAGCGCTATGGAGAGATGTGCTATCCGTAAAAAATGAGGTTCTAAAAGGTATTGGTATTGTTCTAGGAGACGGAAAGAAAATTCGTTTCTGGGAAGATGTCTGGATAGGAGAAGCTATCCTCAAAGAAGAATTTCCGAACCTATTCTGTTTAGCCCCGAAGTGATCCATCAAAGTAGTGGACTGTTATTCAGTTGAAGGGAATGAAATCGTTTGGAATCTTACGTGTAGAAGAGACCTCCAGGACTGGGAGATTGAAGAATATTTGGCTCTCCTAAGCCGCATAAATAATTGTAAATTGGATCAGAATAGCGAGGACACCCTAGTATGGAAACTAGATAAATCCAACACGTTTTCGGTAAAGTTGGCAGCGAATCCTCTACCAAATCTGAGAACTTAAAAGGGCGAGTGTGGAAAACTAAAGTTCCTCCAAAAATTGCGGCATTTGGTTGGCTAGTTGGTATGAAGGTGGTCCTGACAATTGATAACTTGAGAAAAAGCGGCATGCCAATCACGAATGTCTTCCTGTGTTGTATGGCAAACGAAGAATCTATAGACCATCTGTTCATTCATTGCCGTTCGTCAATCAGATCTAGCCAACAATTCTGTCCCTCTTTGGCTTGTATTGGTCCTTTCGAGACTCTACCGATCGGCTGCTTAATGCCTGGCAAGGTGCTATAGTAGGAAACAACGTAAATATGGAGAATGGCGCTTCTAGTTGTCTCGCAGTCCGTATGGGAAGAAAGAAATGGGAGGTGCTTCAGGGATACCTCTAACTCGGCGGAGTCCCTTCTTAAGAGGGTGATTTATCTAATAGTAGAATGGGCCTCTAATGATGTTTCCCATTTTTCCTTTTTAGGTGAGTAGTCTTCCCGCTACCTCAACGGGTTTACTCTCCCTGCGTTTTTAATCCTTTCTGATCTAATATAGATCCGTTATCTTTTAAAAAAAAATAAAAATAAAATAGTTGGGTCTGAGAAAGGAGTACAATTATTTAAGAGATGAGAGTTCGTTTGGCCTCCGTCGCAAACCGTCGCAATTGAAGATCAAACGTTTGTCACCATCCATTGATGCCTAAACGCCGAGGGTACCGATGATTGGAACCGTCCGTGTGAAAAAAAAAAGAAGAATGTGCCATGCAGGCCACATTTTGAAACTTGCTCTGGAAGGGTGATTGGTACCACCACTATCTTTAGATGAATTCGGGACAATAAAAAGAAAATTTCAATGGTTCACATTCAACTCTAAAAATTGAAGTTGAGGACCATCATTAAAGAATCTTTAGATGAATTTGGGACAATGAAAAGAAAATTTCAATGGCTCACACTCAACTCTAAAAATTGTAGTTGAGGACCATCATTAAGGAATGATTACACGATAATAGCTTATTTATGATAGTAAATAGAATAAAGACGATTCAAATCATCTAACCATCAGCGTATATCGCCACCTAATGATGCCCACATGCTAAGTTTTATGATGATCAGAACCGTCCATGTTTGTGTATTGTGTGCAATATAGGCCAAAGTAAATATGCAAACGGATGATTGTGACTATTGACTGACTTTGAACAATGAGAGGAAAACTTTTAATGGCTTCTATTCAGCTCTAAAAATCGATGATTAGGATTAACACCTAATCGTGATTATTGGATAATAGCTTATTTATGGTAGTAATGAGAATATGGACGGTTCAAATCATAGGATAATCTCTGCACGTGTGTTCTAATGGGTGGTGATGCGTTAGATTGCGAGTTACCTCAGAGGCAGGGAACTCTACTTCTAGAAGTTGTTTCGTTTGGAAGTCTATAATTACAAGGATTGTGCGTGGGCCCCACCCTGATGTGTACGTGTCATCCAACCTGTCCAGCAGGGTAGCCCAACCATTAGAGTTGGACACTCCTCTTTTGGCTAGATTGTGACAACTCATCTACAGTTGGCGTTTTTAATGGCAATCCATACCTTCAAAAGGTGAATACCATTATGAATATGTGGTAGCCTAAAAATCACATGGGTAAGTGATCTTAGCCATCTACTGTTTGAGTTTTTAGAATCTTAGATTAGTAAGTTTTAATAATACATTATTAATGTAACTTAATTATTAAAAAAAATAATCTACACATTTTATCAGTAATTCATGGAATGCTAATTTGTGTCATCAGAACATCTGAGATCACTATTCAAACATGCTTATTTAGATAGTCAGAGTCACTACCAAACACAAATAGCCACTATCATGACAATAGTAATCATCATAAAATAACTGTCCGGATGACTCTATCCACATAGCACTACGACGGCCCCAAACAGGCCCTAGTGAAAGAAATGGTCTTTCGTGAAGACATGTAGGTGGTTTGACAAGCTATCCTGGGCCCTCTTGCTACCATGAGTTTTGTGCCAAATAGAAAAACAATAGTTGCCTTTTTTCTTCTTTAAATTAGAAAATATATTCCAAATCGGTTTTGATAGTTGTAGGATATATCCATGTTATTGTACCTATTCTCTTGGGGGGTTTTGAATGTTGGAAGAATCTTGAGGTTTTGAAAGGTCAGGTTCTCTGTCTATGGTAGAGAGATTTACCTTCTTGTTGCTTTCTGCCATCAAGAAATGATTTTGGCATCCATTGTCTTTGTTGGTTTGTCTTTATACCTAATCTAAACCACCATTAAAGAGATTTACTCCATTTTGTTGGTTGGTCATTGGGATGTTTCTTTCAAATCAGTAGAAACACCAGATCTTTATTTAGGTGCCCATATCTCTCAATGTTTGATCATGTCATGATTTCTCTGAAGTATGGCTTCTGATTTTTTTATTTTTTATTTTGAAAGGTGATACTTTTATTGAAGAAGAAAGGAGAGAAGCAACAAGGAAAGGGAAACTAGAAACTAAAAACTACAAAGAAAACATAAGATAGAAAAAAGAAAAAAAACAAGAAAAGGAAAACTCCTAGAGACGAAGCCAGGCAAAGTGGAGCAAATGGGGAAAAATAGAAAAAACAGAAGCAAGAAGCAAAAGAGAAAAAGGAAAAAACTAAGGGGCCTAATCTCTAAACAGAACAAGCACTCTAGAGAAAACCCCTACTGAGGAGATAGAGATATTCTTGAAGCAGCGATTGTTCCGCTCGTCCTAGATCGCCCAGATAACAGCCAGGAGGATAATCCTCCACTTTCTTTTACCCAGAGCTCCACCTGGATCCGTGTGCAATCCACTATAGAGGCTCTCCATGTCATGGGGCATGACCTAGGAAACCGCTGCAAGTCTGAAAACACTCCACCAAATGTCTGTTGAGAATGGACAATGAAGAAGCAGATGATCCACCGTCTCTTCTGCACAATAACAGAGTAAGCACATATTCGGGAGCTGCATGCTGCGCTTCCTCATATTGTTGATGGTCAGAATCATTTTTCTACTAGCCAACCAACCAAAAGCAACCTTGGGAGGGACTCTATAGAACCACACAGGGTTGGTATTGTCAAACAACCATTTACTCTAAAAGCTTAAGCTGTCAGAGTGTGGTGTATCAATGTATATCAAGGGACTTTATCACTCCAAAACCCCCTCGACACGTGCGGGGTGAGAACTCGGCACGGGAACCAAGGTGTTCTGTTGCGGTATATGTGGGCGTAATGGTGCCCACCGTTACCGATAGGGATATGCCCCGTATCGGCTGATGCGGGGTCGTAACGGCTAATATGAGGTGTGTATTTCTTTTTCTTTTTTTTGGAAAAAAAATTATGGAAAAATATCCATTAAATCCAGAATATTCTAAATATTCCAAATATGCATTCATTTATAATTTGGAACATGTTTATGGTGGTGTAACAGTCCACTCTTTGGTGAGAATGCTATATCAGGCTGTCTAATGGATTTATGAACCTGACAACCTGGAATTAATTGTAAACCTTTTATATTTAGTTTTCTAACTATATAATATCTATATAAAATTACTATAATGAATGTAATACCAAACCATCTTATATTTTCAAATTTTCCTTTTATTTATAGTGCTACTGCATTGCATACTTCGTGACTCACATACATTTCTTTTCAATATGTAGAGTTTGGGGACTTTTGTATCCTATTATGTAATTCATATACCCAACAATTTGATATCATTTTCCCCCATAAATCTTTAAAAAAATTAAAATTAAATTGAGGTAAATAGTGTTGTCGATTCGGGGCTGATTTGGGGACCATTTGATGCCCTAAACTAGCCTCAAATTAATGCAATCTATTGGTACTTATCCCACTAATCGGTTGGTGGACATTTTTTGGACAGTGAAAAATGAAAAATTTCAAATGGTCCTATTTCAAAAAACAAATATTTGCAAACTAATGGTGAAGATTGTAGGAGTTATTTAATTTTGGGATTGTGACTTGGCAACAATGGTCCCAAAATTTAATTGGTTAATTTTGAGTTGATATATACCTCATGTATAAATTTTTAGGGCTATGTACTTGGGTCCACTCGATTATGTATTATATATCCATGTCATCCATCCGTTTTGACAACTCATTTAATGGCATTGGAAAAAAATAAGGTAAATCCATATCTCAGGTGGACCACTAGTTGGCCAGGCGGGCCACCTCGATGTATTTGTATATCCATGCCATCAATTTGTTTTGCCAACTGATTTTAAGGCATGGTCCAAAAATTCAGGTAGATCTAAATCTTCGGTGGACCACTAGTGAATATCCCTTTAAAAGTGGGGCCCACCTCAATGCATTTGTTGTATATCCATGTGGTCCATCCTTTTTGCCAACTTATTTTAGGGCATGGTCCAAAAAATGAGGCTGATCCAAATCTTAGGCGAACCACAAAATAAGGATTTAATTCCCACCATTAAAAATTTCTTATGACATGTTTTTTTTTTTTTTGGGATCAAGCTGTTATTTGTGTTCTCCCTTCATCAAGGTCAAAGTCTATGTGACCTTATCAACAGGTTAGATGGAAAATACATACTATAGTGGGCCTTGGGAAGATTTTAACAGTGGGCATTCAATCCTAATTGTGTGGTCCAATTGAGATTTGGATCCCTTCACTTTAAGGATTGTGCCATAAAATGAACCTGAAAAATTGATGGACGACATGGATATACTACACACAAATCAAGGTGGGCCCCACGTTACAAAACAATGCATGTGCACTGTACTGCGTGCACTGCAAAGCATTTGAAAAAATAAATTGAAGTGCGTGGCTGTTTCACAGTCATGCAGTCCATTCATTTTTCCAAGATTGAAAATGAAAACAAGAGAGGGAAATTGAAAAGAAAAAGAGGGAAACAGGAGAGAGGGAACTGAAAAGAGGGAGAGAGAGAGAGAGAGAGAGAGAGAGAGAGAGAGAGAGAGAGAGAGGGAATTGAAGAAAGAAGAAGAAGGGCAGCAACTGCTCCCATTGTAGCCGCAGCAGCCCAACAAGAAGAAGAAGAAGAAGAAAAGAAAGAAAAAAAAGTAATGTTTTTTTTTTGGGGTCATTTTTTCCTATTTTCTTTAGGGGGTTATGGCCCGCAACAGTTGTTATGGTATCGTAACAGCCGTTATGGGCACAAAAAAGAGGGGGTGGCCGTTACAACCCCGTAACGCGTAACGGTCATGGCCGTTACCGTTACGTATCGGCCGTTACAACCGATACGTAACCGTTTTCGAATACCCTGACGGGAACATATTGATAAGGGTGGAGGGATACTCACACCATAAATAAGCAGGGATTGATTTCCCGGTCCCTGGGTTGGATCTGATTTTTTCTAACCCCTCGTGGGAGAATAATATATTAGCGAGGCATATTTGCTACTCTCGAGATTCAAATATAGTACCTTCCGCTCTGATATCATGTCAAACAACCATTTACTCTAAAAGCTTAAGCTGTCAGAGTGTGGTGTATCAATGTATATCAAGGGACTTTATCACTCCAATAGGTATGACATGGAGTGTTGAATGATGAGGCAGCTAGGGAGGAGTAGAAAGACCGCACAGAGAATAGACCTGTGGGCGACAATGCTCATGAATAAAGTCCTTAGGCTTGATAGGTAATGGAGTGGGTGCCGCTTGCAAATATGAGAGGAGATTAATAAGTTCTTGAAACTCAAAATCAGAAAGATTCCTATGGAGCGAAGGGTTCCAAATCCCGTCACTACCATCTGGATGGAAATAGTCTCTAACAAGAGTGTTTGGATTCTCTGAAATAGCAAATAGAGCAGGAAAAACTTCTACCATAGATCTATTCCCCAGCCAAATGTCTAACAAGAATCTAATTTTGTCCTTTTCCCAAAGAGAATGTAATTCTTTCAAACACATATGTAGACGATTTGGCTATTCCTTTGCACAAGAATGAAGCACGATGGTAGAGGAATTTTTGGTCCACCATCCAGTAATGATATGCTGTACTTAGCCACAACTATCTGGTGCTAGAAGCTATTCTCCTTACACCCAAATCTCCACACCCACTTTCCTAGGAACTCCTTTTGATGCAAGAGTCTAAAGATAATTTTGTAAGTTCAAAATGAGATTGGCAAAAATGGCAACAGATGTGGAAGTGTCCAAGACTCCAAGGCTAATTTTGGCAGTTCAAAATGAGGTTGGCAAAATAGCGACAGATGTGGACTTTGGGACATTTATCAGCTGCCCCCCTGTGAACATGTCCTGTCCTACAAACAATTGCCAAATCTATGATTGTTCATCGTTACTCATTTAATTGGTCTAGGTGGGGCTACGGTTATCACTGCAGTTGCGGTTCCTGTTCATGGAACAAAGCAAGAAAAAGTCAGAAAAGAAGGGAGAAACCTTATCTAAAAGAAGCTTTGTATCATCAAATAACATATTCTTTTCTGTTGTATTTAATGTTAACAAAATATTAATATTGTCCATGCTACATAATGTTCATGTCTCAATATTAAAAGAAAAACACATCTTTTAGCCAACAACACAATGCGACATTCTCAGCAATACCTTTTTGACTCAGTCAATTGATTCACTAAATCACAAAAAAAAACCTTGAAAACTCACCAGAGACACCTCAATGGTGTGTCCTCACAAAGTTCACTTTCTCCTGACTTCATGTGTCACTGTTTCGTAAAATATAGTTGATTGGGTATGTCACCCAGAGATCGACTTGTCAACTCAACTGACGTTTGGTTCGCCTCAATAGTGAAGGGATTTTTTGGTGCTTATAGTTGGCACTTGCATGGTTCATTTGACCATAAATTAACTAGTTAATTTTTGCACATTTGTTTCAAAAATTCTTAAACAAATCCTGGAAGTAACAATATTGGTGTACTGGATATGTTCTGTCAAGGATTACATTAGTGGCCCACTGTTAAAAGAAGGATTTCATTAGTAGTCATATTTGTCTTTCCTTTGATCATATAGTAAACTTGCAATTCTTTAACTGTGCTGCTTTACATTTTGTAGATCTTTGTAAGGCAGAAGAATCGTAACTCCTCAAAAGCACCTGAAAATCCAATAAAAGTATGCATTTAATCTCTGGTATTCATTCTCATATATGTTCATTGAAGTTTTTAGTACTTTTCAGATATTGGTTTCTTATTATATTTGCCCATGCATTAGTGGGTGTTTTTGCATGTGAAGCTGTGCTTCGGAGTTTGTTGCTTATTTCTCTTTGACGTGAATAATAGTACTTTATTGATCTGGAGAAGCGGACGAAGGAAAACAAAAGGAAGAGGAAAAAGAACAAAGAAATTAAACAGCCTTTACAAAGGTTAAAAGTTAAAGCAGCCAACAAGATTGCAGTGGAGATCTAGTAAATACGACAAATATGAACAGGCTTAGAGACCCCATCTTCTGCCAGAGATATGCAAGCTTCTTAATGAATGTGTGATTAAAGGAGACCCAAAGAGTGCATAATAAAAAGTCTCCTCTAAACTGCTTGTCTTGATAGTGGAAATCCTTATTATTCTCCCCTATGTTAATATTACATTACTAACTGCTATCTGCCATAAGGGGACAGAAGAATTGAGGGTTGCAATATTTGTAGACTTTGTGCAAGAACATTATCTTCTGCTTCATTTAAGTGCTTAACACCAACAAGACCAACTAGGATCACTCTCACCTAATGTAGGACGGCCTAATCCAACCTTAAATGAATATGGTATTTGAAAGGGGCAGATTTATGCAATCTTTAAAAAACAAATAAAAAAAATCAGCCTTATTCATCATAAACACAAGAAAGAAAAAAGGTTAATGCAACAATGATTATGGCCATCCATCACAAGCACGAAGTATTGAATCTTAAAATCTGAATTTAGTCCGATCCGGCGAAAGATAGAACTTTCGTCTTGCAAGAGGTCCGTCTAACGATCCAAGTGGATTTTCTAATCCAGAAAATATGAATTTTCTGGATTGGGAAATCTGAAAAATTCAGAAAAAAATTGGTGGTTCTTCAAATTTAGGCTTTGGGTGATGAGATTTGAAGAATGTCAAAATATGTAAATGTGGGGATGAAAATCTTTTAAGATCTAATGATTTCGATAAAAAGAAACAGGATCGGCTTCTATATCTAAAGATTTTAGGAGAAAAGGAAAAGAATAGGGTTAAAGAAAAGAGTACCTTGAGAAAAGAAAGAAGGAGAGAGAAGTAGAGGATGAGAAATCACTTCCCTGGGCCTCATGCCCTCTTCCAATCATTGGAAGTCGAAGACGAAATCGTCAGAAGCAAAAGTTTTTTTTTTTTTTTTCCTTATTCTTCTTAAAACATAACATAGCCTCCTTTAGGTTTAGGGTAAAACACCCATATAAATTCGTAATTACATGAAATTACCAAAATACCCCTATTAAAAAATTTCAAACAGAAGAAGAAATTTGCACAAAAATTGTGCGCAAAATGTCTCAAAACTTAAATACCTCAAATGTTTATAAACTAAATTCAAATTCAAGATGCTCGATGGGCCCCGATGATAGTGCCATGAAGGTAGCGCAATGAAGGTAGGTCGTGATGATCCAATGGTCCGAATTACACCATCCTTGTGATCCAATGGTTCAAATGTCTCTTTCAAGCAATTTACACATGTCACGAACACATGTGTAAGGTCTTCAACCGCTAGAGACCGGAACCGTATCCATCATCTAACCATATTGACATGGGTAAAGCATGCCTCCTGCGTTGATATACTTTAAATGGCCTAGTGTCCGCATCATCACCACACCACAACCATCTTTAATCAGCACAACAACCCCATAAGGACTTATTTGCCAAAAGAACCACTGTCAAAGTTCATATATAGAACTCGAGGGGGAAGCTTTTCTTGAACATACAATTCATTCCAAGTCCTGTTGAAGTAGGCACTTGCTATAATTCCACAATAAATGGACAGCCTTGGCAACTTTGGTATGGTCAACAATAAAATGCAGGCAGCATTTATCTCCTAAAAAAGATTGTAATTTCAATCAAAATGTATGTCATCAGTGCCAAGGACTAAACGTGTTGGCTTGTTTGGGCTATCGATTGAATGAATGCCTTTCTTGCAAGGGTAGGAGTCCAAAGACACCATTAGCTTTTGAAAGGGGATGCTACCTTTTTATGCTAGTCAAAATAAACCAAGCAATCTTATGCAGTAATCATTCAAATATCAAAATATTGCTCTGGTAGGACCCTCCATTGCTTGGTTGCATGGATAGGATCTACGACTCAACTGGGAGGTGTCTCACTCCTGAATGAATCCTTCCCATGATGCACTCAGTCCCCACACAATACCCTTGTCCAGTCTGATAACTCCAAGCAGTCTTTAATGGCTTCCAAATGGAAGGACTTATCCATAGCAGCTCGTCCACATTTTAGTCTTATTGGTCAAGCCTACATGCTATCTGGAGCTGGGTGTCCTATTTCACTGCTTTAGCTCACAGGTACCACATCTTCCAGACGAGTTTGGTCCCAAACTCTTTGTAAAGTGGATGCAATGAGCTCCTCAAAATCCCATTCCTTCCAGCATCATGCCATTTTCAATCATTTCTTGGCCATTAATTATTAGGATCATGTATTGAAGTCCAACAAAATGGTAGCAAAAGAACTAGAGATGCTGGTTTATTGCTGATGCGCTCAACCAAAAGCGAGTAGGGAACCAGGCATTCTACATACTTATTTTCCCACCAAACACGAGAATTACAACCAAGGCTCTCATCTGGTATTACATATTACATAATGCCTGTGTAAATAACACTATGAAATGCGTTGTGTAATATGTTGTATTAGTATGGTGCTCAACTAATATTCTAGATAGCTAAAGATATTTACACTCAATGTTATGATGCACAAACCCCTTTTTCTGCTTTTGGCTATGCTTGGAACTAAAAAAAGTGGAAGGACATGATAGGAAGTGTGCACAAAAGGTGCTAAGAAATGAGGGTGTCATCAGTGTTCATAGTATTGTTATCATTATGTGCATCAATGACTGGGGTTACAGAAACATGTCGTTATCACTGATATTTGGAAAAATATCGCTGACTGAGGGAAACATTGGGAAAAAGGTGAATTTTTTAGTGAAATTTTAGGAGATGCTAAAAGACACATGTTTACACATTTAGGAATCAAAATATTGCAAAAAACAACTATACATCCATTTTATAGGGGCCTAAGCCATGTGTTGTCGGTAAAATGCAGTCAATTATAACTAAAATGAGTTCATATTATTCAAATACCATCGAATGAAAGTAATAAAACATAAATTACATATTCACAAAGTAAAAAGAAAGGAAAAACATAACTTTGCCTCAAATCCACATGGAGTTAAGATGCAGCTTGAAGTCATCATCTTTGTTTCCACTGCATACATCCATGCATCCATCCATACATCCATACATAATAAATTCATGCCTCCATTCATACATACACACATATGTACATACATACATACATACATACATGATACATCCATGCATACATACGTACATCTCACGCATGATATGTCAGTACATGCATAACACATCCATCCACACATGCATACATAATTGGGAAACAACATAATTGTTTTTTGATAAGTAAACAAAATTTTAATTTATTTTTCTTAACTTTTAAAATCATTTGACAATATCCCCTGTAGTAGCGTTAATATCAACCATATTGCCAATACAAAATATTTGTGCTAGCGGGTCAGCGGCATATCGGTGATATTTTGGCGATACGGGTGATGTTTTTGCCAATGAAAGTAAAACTTTTTTTAAAAAAAAACTCCAGTATCTCTATTGGCCACCCAACGATACCAATAACATCAACAATGTTTAGAACGCTGGGTGTGATATTGGCTCTTTCACAGGAACTTTATTCCATGTGATATACATCGATCGATGGTATTAGAGACAGTGAAGCTAACCATGCACTCATGTGGTTTCTTATTTCCATATGACATACACAAATCGACGATATACACCCTCTCTCTCTCTCTCTCTCTCTCTCTCTCTCTCTCTCTCTATGTGCGTGTAAATTCAATAATAGTAATGCAACATGATGGCAACCATTTGGATGCATTATTTTTTCTGTGATCTAGTGGACTATACAAGGAAAGGTACTTTGAATTATGGGCATACATGCCAACCTGATACTGTAGGAAAGCTACATTGTGTACTTGGTGTATGTATTGGGTGTGTGGGTGCACAGTGTTATGTACTCTCTTAGAGCATGTATATTTGTTTCTAATGATATAATAAAGGTGTGTTAGGGCCTCTCTCTCTCTCTCTCTCTCTCTCTCTCTCTCTCTCTCTCTCTCTTTCAATACTTCTTCTCTTTCCTTCATTTCTTTTCTTCCTTCCTCACTTCAAATCTCCTAAAACCAACTTGGTATTAGAACCTCGTTCCTTGCATTGATCGGTGACACATAAATCTGCTGATGTCAACAAGTGTACGAACTGTATGAATTCTTTTTGTTCGGGAAGAATATAGTTTGATAGATCTCAATTTGAGAAGATTTGCGGTGATTTTTACAAGGTTTATGGAGCCCATTTGAGGTACATTTGGGACACATTTCACTTTCAGCTGGAAAATCCCAAAATTAAGTTTTTCGTCGAGTTTTCTCAAATTGTAGCTAATCCTTAAGATTCTTCACATATGTTGGGTCAGATTTTCTCTATCTACCTTCTCAAGAAGTTGTTTCTGGAAGAACTAGGGATTTGGAGGTGCTGTTGAGCCATACCAAGGTGTGGTGGTACCGTTTTTGGGTCCTTGGGGGTTTGGAAATACATCGAAACCCTCCATGTATGTCTTAAGGCTTGATTCTCTTGTGTAAGGCATTGTTAATGCTTGGATCAAGCCTTCTATGATCTCTGTTGTGTGTTTCCTTCTTTTCATCTGTTTCTGGACCGCCAAGCCATCATCTGAAGCTAACTTGCCATAGATCTATGGTTGTCACTGATCTGTGGCCCTTCATTGAGTTGTTTATTCTTGGGTTCTGTATGTGTGGGTCCTTATGTTGGACAATATTCCTTCCGGATCTGGTATGGGATCGTCGGAAGCTCATCCCTTGTTAATTACAACAAGTGTTTTAAATATCGATGATATCAGCTGATATATCCCACGATATATCTTGTATCCCAACTGTGTGTTACGAAATGCACAGGTAGTGCCGATATATCCCACATATTTGATCTAGTGAGCATTTTCGATTTTTTTGTTGTAAGTCATGTCAAACTAGTGTCAAATGGTTATAAATCTATGATCCTTCACGTTTTCCATGAAAAATCGTGGATTTGGAACTTTGATTTTGAGATTTGGGGGAGATGGGTTAAGTTGCGAATAATTGAGAAAAATCTAAAATTCTCAATTTCTCGCAAGTCAGTTGTAATCTTTGTATCCAAACACAAAATTAAACATGTATGTAACCTGATCTAGTGATTCTTCTTTTGCTTTTGAATGCATTGCTTGGGTTTCCATACATGTCTTCTGCGTTTATAAATTATATGAATAGACTTTGAATATACTTGCATTAGTTCAGTTGGAAAGCACATATATTAGCCCCTATACAAAGAAACACCTATTATGTGCACTTTTCTTTTGGTAATGTTTTGATTTCTAAGTGTGTATTGATGTCTTTTTCAACAATCCTTGGAGTTTCATTGAAAAATTCGACCAATTTCCCAGTGTTCCCATGTTTCCCAACAACAGCAACGATACATTATGCAATACAACTGATATATCCCATGTGATAACTGATATGTATCCGTATCCTAAGGGTGTGATACATTACGCGATAATGATATTTAAAACATTGATTACAACTTTCAAGTTGAATGGCAACAACTATTTGTAGTGGGCTCAATCTGTAAAGTTTTTTCTAGGGGGAAGAGATAGACTTTTATATATATTGGATGAAGCTCCATATTCAACAGATATACATGCTCCAAGAGGGCACACAACACTGTGCACTCACACACCCAATACATACACTAAGTACACAATGTAGCTTTCCTATAGATACACATGAGATAATTGACCACCTGATGAGTGGGCTTGCTTTATTTTTTAGGCCAGCGCATGTTGAGAGTGGTTTCCATCTATGAACGGTCCCATATTCTTTACAAGTGTGATGTTTTACTGTGCATGTGAAGTTCTCTACATCTAACATGGCGGGATAGTGTCCATGTTCCTTTTTCATGTGGCCAATATTAGATCATTCTGATCCTGGGTCAAACTTTCTATCTGCACCATGTTGAATGTCTTTCTCCATGCACAACCATGCATCGGGTGGTTCCCAACTAGTTTCAGAAATTAAAGTGTAAATTTTTCTACGTGCTGTCAACCATCCTTGATTGTTAGGATGCTATTTTTGAGAAACTTTTTTTAGTCCATCACATCTGCACCTGCAAATGATCAGTTAACCTATAATTTTTGGTAGATTGCTTGCCCTGAGCCATACACTCTTGATATAACATATGCTCTTTCTGTTCCTGCCTTCTTGGGGATTAAGTCAGGAGACTTGGTTGCTTCTATTGTTCTGTTATGGAAAAGACATCTCGTTTTCTCTCCATATTATCTTTTGGATTTATTTCAAAGAACAATTAATGGTATCATTTAAAAGAATAATGCATCTATGGACTGGTTGGTGTTTATTAGTGTAGAACTTTCAAATCAATGTTATAGTTACAAGCCTAATGCACATAGCTGCTATAATTCTTCTTTCAAATAACTGTGACGGTTTCATACACTGGAAACTCAATGCCTGCTTGGCTGATTTGACAGTTGCACTCCTCATGTTCAACTGCATTAATATGGACAACTTAATTGTCTTCCCTTTTTTTACTGATGCTTTCTGATATCAGGCTGTAATTTCTTGGCTAATACAGTGGAATATTCAGTTGCTATTTCCAGTTGGCCATTTTCATGTCTATACCTAATGAGCTAGTCTATCCTTTTGACTTAACGCAGGCAGTTCGACGCATGAAGACTTCTCCATTGACTGCTGAAGAAAAAGCACGTATTCATGAGGTGATTATTAATTGGCCATTCTGCTCACTTATCTCATTTCTTTACAAATCTCCCACTTGGATTATATAACCATCATATGCCAATTTTGTAATAACCAGGGACTCAAAGTCCTAAAGCTTGATTGGATGTCAGTATGGAAATTCTTTGTCCCACATAGAGATCCATCCTTACTGCCCCGTCAGTGGCGAATTGCACTTGGGACTCAGAGGTCATATAAGACAAGTGATTCTGTGAAGGAAAAGCGGCGATTATATTTATCAAAGAAAAGAAAAATAAAAAAGGCTTTGTCTGGTTGGCAAAGTACATCAGAAAAAGAGGTGAGTTCAATTTATGGTTGATCAGTGAAATCCACAGGGTTCTAAAACATTGGACCCTGCTATTGGGATCTCTTTGGGATTTTTGTGGGTACATGAAAGTCAACATGGCACACGTGTGCGGGGTCCAGGCTGTTCATCAGATGCCCCACCCCACATATCTTCTGCCCCAAAATCAGGCTGGTTCACTCATCAGGTGGATCACACATGTACGAAATCAAAGGCACTGAAAGAAAGTCCAAAGGTCCACATTCAACATGCATTTGTAGCCAACTAGATGATTGGACCGGCCTGTGTGGGTCAGGGCATCTAGAAGGTGTTCTCTCTCCTGATGAATGGCCAGTTCTTGAACAAGTGTTCCCATTAGATGTGTGCCTGCACATCTAAATGTGCGTGTTGTGTACACATTTCTTGAAGCATTCTAATGACCTCATCATGTGTATGCTGAATGTTTGGTTACCAGGTTGATAATGCTGATGGAGGGGATAATAGTGCAGAAGGTAACATGGATGATGAAGATGAAGCCTATGTGCATGAAGCATTCTTGGCAGATTGGAAACCTGGAAGCTCCAGGCCCATGTCTTCTGAACTTCCTCTCTCAAATTTTAGCAGTACCCTCCTGCAATCTGGTGGTACCCTGGCACAAGTTGGTTCACATGGAGGAGAAAAATGGACTGGAATTATGAATGAATACGAGGGATCTGGTTCCATGCACGAATATGAGGCTGCTTCGGAGTCCCCTGGTGACCAGCAAAATGCATCTTGTTTTAATAATGTTAGGTACAGTGCATCTCACACTGTGGGTTCTGGCCAAATGACTTCTGATTGCAAATTGAAGCCTTTCAGGCCATACCGAATGCGTAAAAGCAATGCTGCTCAGTTGGTCAAGTTAGCACCCGATTTGCCTCCAGTAAACCTTCCCCCATCTGTCCGCGTGATCTCCCAATCTGCTCTCAAAAGCTCCAACTGTGAATCACCAATTTCTAAGCACCATGGTTGTGAAACAGAAAATCCAGTCTTGAGGTCTCCCCATGTGGTAAGATCAAGTGCTCCTTCCATGACTGCTGTAAAATCCAGAAACGTACTCCCCAAAAACAGTACTGAAAATCATTCCCAAAAAGACCCAAGAACATCTCCAAATCAACTCGTCACTGAGGAAGGCGTCCCTGAATCAGATCTTCAGATGCATCCTTTACTACTCCAGGCCCCTGACGATGGACGCGTGCCATATTTTCCAGCGAATGAGAATGCTAATGGTTCTAATACTTTCAGTTTCTTTCCAGGAAATCCTTTTCAGGCTAACCTCAAGCCCTTCAGCAAGTCCCAACATGTAGGTAGCACCTTGGATTGTTTCCATCCAGCTCTAAGGTCAAAGGAAACACCTTCTGACTTGTGCACTATTGACTTCCATCCGCTCTTGCAAAGATCTGATAATGTAGATAGTGACCCCGTAATTGGATCTTCGGTGGCTCACATGTCTGGTGATTCAGAATCACTCCAAGGCAGTTCTGCTCGTATTTCCAATTCATCTAATCCCATTCCGATTTCACAAGTCATTGATGATCAGTGGGCTACCAATACTGCACCTTCCAGCCCTTATGAAAAGGCAAATGAACTGGACTTGGACATCCACTTAAGTACATCAACTAGCAAGGAGAATATTAAGGGAAGCAGAGGCATGACTGAACATGACCTTAGTGGACCGACCACAAGTGCACTGGACGATAGAAACATAGAAGAAAGACAACAGAGTAATATCCAATCTTATCACAACGGAGAAAACTGCTCTTCAGCTTCTTTCGCAGCCAATTCATGTGTGAATGCAGCGGGAATTGGTAAAACAGGCTCGCAGACAAAAGCTAGCAATGATACACATGCTATAGCTCATGAAATGGCACTATCAGGCAACAGTATAAGCAGATATGGTGAAGATAATCAATGTGAGCAATCTCTTCAAGAAATTGTGATGGAACAAGAAGAGTTGAGTGATTCTGATGAAGATATCGGAGAAGATGTAGAATTTGAATGTGAGGAGATGGCTGATTCCGAAGGAGAGGAACTGGATTGTGAGCAGCTTGCTGATATACAAATTAAGGTACACCAGTTTCTCATATCTCAATGCTCAGGTTCTTGTGGGAGTTCTAGGGCTTGTCTGGGTGTTACCTAAAAGCGCAGATTAGAGTGCAATTTAGCTTCCCGGGATGAGAATGAGATGGTAACAGTTCTAACCTTTACCATTTCATTCTCGTTTTGGGTAGTATGTTTCTGTTGGGAGCATTTAGTGCATCCTGCCATACTCAGTTGCAGCACATGCCTATGTCTCTAATTCTGGGAAATGTGGATTGGTAGATGGCATCAGCTGCTGTCCTCATTCTGGGGACATCCAGACAGCTGCCAACGCTGGATATTAGAATATAGTAACTGTATTTTAATAAAGCTTCAATATTTTCTACTTTGTACTACTTTCTTGGCATAAGTACATACTACATGCATATATACACATCCAAATGTGCTTGTAGTGGAGATAAAACTTGTCGTTTATTTATTTGATGGTTTTCATACTGGCCATACTCGTTCATCACTAATTGGAGACCCTCATGCTGGCTTGTTCATCACTAATTGGAGACCACCATTCTGGCTCCAATCCTATTCTTTGTATGTACACAACTTGTCGGAAGAATACTTGCCCCATACATTTGCAGAGTTTGCCTTGGCCAGAGTGCTTGAATGCACACATGCATTTGTACAAGTGTCAGCATGAGCCAACCTCGCACAAATAGGGCATTTGAGCTGCGAATTAGGTGGTCCCAACCTTGGATGAACCAGCACAAAAGTCATGCTGCTCCACTCATCAAATGGGCCACACATGTACATTGAACATGGTCTCTGTAAATACTTTTGAAATTTGAACCATTGTCTTTGAACATTTGTTTCTACTTTATGAATTCACCATTCTAAGTTTTGGGCCTGTCATCTCTACCGTGGGGCCACATTTACATGGTTCCGATATCCCAAATGTGCTAGGCTGGCACATGTGGCTGTGTAGATCTGATGTAGGTTTAGCAAACCTCTATCTTTGAAATTTAGTTTATTGTTATGCATAGGGGTGTACATCGAGCTGAACCGAGTCGAGCTGGCCTCAGCTCAACTCGGCTCGGCCACTAGCTGACCTCAGCTCAAACTCGGCTCGGCTCGGTCCTCAAGCCTGACTGGCTAGCTCGGTTCGGTTCGGTCAGCAGCTCGGGCCAGTTCGGGTTGAGTTCGAGCCAAGATCGAGCCGAGTTTTTCTGTGCAGTATTTCCACAAACACTTGGACTGCACCTTCAAAATCCCATTGTCTGTAAAACAGCAGCAAAGGTTGTTCAGGTATTTTATCAAATACCTTCCAAGCAACATAGAAATCCAAAAAAAAAGGGTATTTGTTTCATATACATACCTTCCTTGCCACTAGCCACTCTTCATTGAGTCATTTCATCAAACACTTGGCGAGTAACATCAATATCAAAGTAACCGAGTCACCAAACTGGTTTGATCCGAGTTCGATTCGAGCTGGGTTCAATCCAAGTGGAGTCAAGCAGGGGCCAGCTCGAACTCGGCTCGAACTCATTTTCGAGTCGAGTCGAGCGAGCCAAACGAGCTAGCTCGGTTCGTGTACACCCCTAGTTATGCATTCCATGAAACTATTGCAGAAATTATATCCCATCCTCATGTTTCAGTTCTTGCTTTTGCTTTACTGTTTTGTTTCCATAATGATTGCAGCCCTTGTACAGTTTGAGAATAGATTCTCAACCATACTGGAAAAAAATAATATATTGCTTCCCTTTATGATCTCGTAAGTCTCAACCCACTTCCTAGAGTTACTTCTTAAAAAAGAAGAAGAAGAAGAAGAAGGAAGAAAGAAAAAAGAGCTTCTTGGAGTACCTAATAACCGTCTTTACAATCCAATTTCATCAATCATTCCTATCAAAGCCCTATTCTTTGTAAGTTTGCCGTCATATTTCTTCTCACCACTTCTATCCTGGTAGATGTCTTCCGCATGTCCTCCTTTTAGGCCTTTCAATGCTAATTAGAGTTCCCTTCCTGACCGGGCTTATTTTAGTATCGAACCATCTCAATCTCCTCTTCATCACTTGATCCTTGATTGTTATGATGCAGCATACAACAAGACTAAACCATCTCAACATGCTCCTCATCATTTTATCTTCGGTTATTATGAAGTGGTGTAGCTCATGACTAAACCATCTCGATCTGTTCTCCAGGTCTCCATCATTTTCCATTATTGGGGCCGGTGTTTTAAATATCGATACTATCGGCCAATATATCGGCCGATATTATCGTTAACGGCCACCGTCGACACGAAACCCCTCAAAAATACTAAAAATTTCTGGAATTATTTGTATCGTGCGGTATATCTCACGATATCGCACTATATTTTGCGATATTGCCATTATTATCATCTTTCTCATGTTTTATTAAGGGATTTTATCAAATTTGATGCCTAATTACTCAAAAAAATTGAAAAAAATAAAATAATAAAAGAGAAAGGCTTTCAATCCATGTAAGAGAGGGGATTTCGGTACTAGATTGCGTGATCGAAAGTATACTTTGGTGGGCCATGATCGATAGCAGTGCGCCGTGCGAAAAAATCTCAATTTCTCCGTTTTTTTTCTTCATATAGATGATAGATTGAAATTGCAAAGGTGATTTTGGCGACAAATCAGCAAAAATCCTGGAGTTTTGGAGTTTCAGCGAGAGATTTTAGGGTTTTGGAACCCACTTGTTTGAAAAATGGCTTTAGAAGCCCTTTTACAGGGAAGCCACCAACAACCTAGCTGGTGTGGGTACGTGTCGTTCGAAAACGAGCGTTGACACTCCTAGTGCTCTGAGTTGTATGAAAGGTTCAAACAAGATCAAAGTTACATGGGCCCCACAATGATGTATTGATCATATCTACACCATTCATCCATTTGGGGAGATCATTGTAGATCTTGATCCCAAAAATGAGTAATTTCCAAGGCTCAAGTGGACCACGCCACAAATAGCAGTGGGGACAATGATTCTCACCGTTAAAATATTTGTAGGGGCCACCGTGATGTTTACTTTCCATCCAATTTGTTCGTAAGGTCACATGGACCTGGATGAAGAGAAAAAACAAATATCATATTCATCCAAATTTTCTATGACCCTCAAAAGGTTTCAATGGCTGGCGTTCAATCCCCCACTGATTTTTACAGTGTGGTCCACTTTATTTTTTGATGAGTCATAATTTTCAGCTCAAGTCTTAGTACGAGCTCACCAAGTGGATGGACAGTTTGGATATAACTCATACCTCATGATGGGACCCACAAAACTTGGTGACGTCAACACACCAGCTAGTGGTGGTGTGTGGTGCACCAGCCAATCCGCTGCCCTTTTACCCTACGAGGTCTCTAGTTATAGATGGACGGTCTTGTTGGGGGCTTTGTGGGTTCCACCTTGATGTCATGTGTTTTATTTGTACTGCCCATCTATTTTGGATGATTAGTTTAGGGCATGAGCTGAAAAATGAGTTAGATCCACATTTCAGGTTGAGCACACTAAAAAAAGTGGTGATTTAACGGTTAAAATTAAAAACTTCTTTGGCCAATGGTAACATTTATTTGCTATCTAACCACTTGTTAGGGCCCGCTAATTTATCACATAAGATTTGGATGAACAAAAAACCAAATATCAGCTTGATCGAAACTTTTGTGGCCCCTAAAAGTTTTTAATGGTGACCCTTGTTTTGTGTGGTGTGGTCCGCCTTAATTTTGAATCTGCCTCATTTTTTAGCCCATGCCCTAAAATCATTTGCCAAAATGAATTGACGGTGTAGATACACCTTATTACATCAATGTGGCCCTATGGTCAAGGTCTCACTCAATGCCACAGTTGACCACTATTCGAGGAAGTGGTTTGTGTAGTGTGCGTGGATTTCGAAAAGCTGACTAAACTCTTTTCGGCCTACCTCGATGTATGTATTGCATATCGATGTTGTACATTTGTTTGGGCTGCTTGTTTTATGGCATGGTCCCAAAAAATTAAGTAGATACAAGTTTCAAGTGGACTACACTACAAGAAATAGTAATGATCTCCCATCATTAAAAACTTCCTAGGGTCCACCGTAATGGTTATTAACCATCCAACCTGTTGAATCTGCTTTATTGGATCTGCTTTATTTTTTGGATAATGTCCTGAAATGATATGGAAAAATGGATGGATGGGGTGGATATTGAATATAGTTGTCTTAGTTCAATCGGACAGCACATAGCTTAGGACCCTATACAAAGGAAACCTATTATGTGCACTTCTTTTTTGAGACTATATGATTTAAAAGTGTGCGTTAAGGTCCTTTTTAATAATCCTTGAAGTTTCATTGAAAAATTCAACCATTTTCCCAATGTTTCCCCATGTTTCCCAAAAAGTGCGATAAATTATGCCGATACAAACGATATATCCCGTGCGATAACTGATATGTATCTGTATCCCATGGGTGTGATACATTGCGCGATACCGATATTTTGAAAACGGATTGGGGCTACTCCTAAGCATGAACTCAAAGCCTGACCACGACCTCATTCTTGATTCTTTCCTTCCCAATCTTACCACACATCCACCTCAACATCCTCAACTCTGCACCTAACATTTTTCAGTCCTCACTTTGCCCATGTACTGTTGCAAACAGAATACCATTCTAAATATCCCTTTGAGTTTAGTTCTGCACTCTCCAATGTCCCATGCAGTGATCAACTTTTAGAAGCTTTTCAACCATTAACACCTAACCATGCCAAAGTTACCTCTTTGTGAGGGGGCCATACAAATGACATGTGACTAATTTGGCTGCCCGATGAAAACTCAGAAATAAATATGTAGAACAATTTGACTGAGAATTTACCATATTTCTCTTTCAACGACAATATAGAATCTTCCTCACCAACTGTTACTGATACGGGTATCGGCCGTAACAGCCCATACGGGCCCCCCCGTAATGGTTGGAATTTTTTTTTTTTTTGACTGAAAATTCTGAAAAAGTACCTAGAAAATCCATAATAATGTAAATATTTCTCTCTCTCTCTCTCTCTCTCTCTCTCTCTCTCTCTCTCTCTCTCCATCAATCCATCAATCCCTCCCCCCCCTACTAGGGATCAATACCAGGACCTCAGTGTTGAAACGAGGTATCTTTCACTCAGTCTACCACTTGAGCTATGGATCAGGGTGTTCCTAGAACTGCCTCTTGATTCTAAGCATATGCACTGATAACATTGATTATCTCCTCTCCTAACATAAGTTTTATTAATAAAATTTTACAACTTACTCTCTTAATATCTAAAACTTTATCCTTCAAATCTTTATCTACTACTATCCCTATCCCATTTCTATCATTGTCCTTAACTATACAGCATGGTTTATATCCATCAATTTCTTTAGTTTTTTGAATCCTTTCTACTTGGTCTCCTGAATGCAAGCTATTTTAATTCTACTTTGTTTCATCATGTCTACTAGCTCCATACTCTTACCTGTCAGTATTTCTATATTCCATGTGGTAAGGCGAATCCTATTCTTCTTGACTAGCTTCTTTACTCTTGCGTGTCTAGAATGGCGTAAGAACCCCCGTGTACTTCTCATCACAACCGGGTGTTGTTGTGGGGGAGTTGCTTCTCGGGGACACACTAGCCAACCGTTGCCCATTTCTCACTCCACATTGATATTTATTGATCAATGGTTATGCTAACTATTAACCTTTCTTTGTCATTCAAATGTAAGGGTAAAATGATAGTACATTTTACCTTTGGAATGAGATTCGTAAAATTCCATTGGAATGAAATTCAGTTAACTGTAAGTTTCACTTGTGAGATGGTAATGAGGTTTGGTACCCAGTGCCATAAAAGGGTAAAATCCGATGGATGGAAGGAGGTGTGGGTTCCAGGATGAGAATGGGTGATACCCCTGCACCATAAAAGGGTAAAATCTGAACTCTCCTTGGGAGGGGAGTGGTTACAAAGTACGAGCTGCAAAATTGTTGTTTACAGCCAACGTTGTATATGGTAGAGAGAGAAGTGTGTAAGTACTGCCATTGCTCGGTTGCATTATAAATTGTGTTGCATTCTGATATGTGGACAGTGGAATCAACAAATCTGGATCGTTGATTTGGTCCAGCACCTGTTCATTGGTCGCCATGCAAAACTCACTCTTGAGTTGATGATCAAATCCATCCGAATGTCAGCCTTCTTTTGAATAGCTGTATGTTTTGTAGTTACTGATGGGATCTGTTTAAAATGGTTCTTTGGATCCATAAGATTCCAAGTTGGGACTACAGTGGATTGTCTGGATTGATTATTGGGTTTGGACCTATTTCATTTAAATGATCCTGACCAATAGGATACTGATTGGATGGTTAGTTGAATCAGTGTAATCATTTTCCAGTGGCCTACAAGTGTCCTGGATCAACAGATGGTCCAGATCGGTTGATTAGGCTCTTCATGTGTTGATTTCTAAATCTGTCTTGTAGCACCATAACTTGCACTGCTATGAAAGCACTGCATTTCTCATCTTTATACTGCAATATATTAGTGTGATCGGCAAATCTGAATTTTGTTTGGTGAAACACTTTTAGCTAACATTGCCACTGTAGCAGGTGGGCTCAACCATGACAGCAAATGGAGAAAAGATTGTAGCCAGCCAGGATCATGATAGACAAAGGACATGCGATCCGCAAAGCAATGTCTGTATTGCCAAGAGCAACACACGTTCCCGTAAGTTAGGATCGACTGAAAAACAAAAAAATGCTGTGAGTTTTAGCTCTGAGACGTGCACCCCAGGGAGTTCTGGTTCAAAATCCAAACTTGAAAGAAGGAATCAAGATGATCAAGACCTGAGCAACGGACTTGGATCCCGTCCCAGCAGATTGAGCAAGAGGAAGCCCAAAACGGAGGGTGCAACGGCACGTCCTCGAGAATCTCCACTGCCCCATTTAAGTTCTGCTGCTGCTGAACATGATGGTATTCTGTTAGTGAAGAAACCCAGAAAGCGGGTATGCAGAACAAATCCGAAGACCACAATGAATAAGAATACGGTTTGCTCAGACCCATTGCCATCGGCCAAGACAAAAGAAGGCACGAAACTGGAGCCTGATACGGTTTGCTCGGAGCCATTGCCATCGGCCAAGACAAAAGAAGGTACGAAACTGGAGCCTGATGGAATTCCTTAACCTCCATTGTAGGTTGCTTTTGTAAATATTTTCTCATTGAAATGGCATTAGTTATTTTTTTGTGTAAATCTTGGCTGGCCCGTTAGCTCACTAGGGAATTGGCATGTGCAATGCATATGGAGAGAGAGAGAGAGAGAGAGAGAGAGAGAGACTTCTGGAGGAAAAAAAAAACCCCGGAAGGAATGTGACTACATGAGAAACAGTAGGTTGTCAGTGGTGGACCCATCCAGACCTTTTTCTTTGAGAAAAAAATAATCCCCTATTGTGGCCCTTTGGAGTTTTAGATCTGCTTCTTTGTTTGGGCTGACATCCTAACAAGAGGCAGTGCACTTATGTAGGAGATGTTACACGGTTATCATGGTGGGCTCCATATAACCTTTGTTAGATGGGCTCGTGTGCACTTGCCCATAGGGCGGATTAGGTGTTAATGTGTTACCCTTACTGTGGGGCCCACCTTGATGGTGTGTTGTATATCCATGCCATCCATCCATTTTTCCGGCCATTTTAGGATGTGGTCCCAAAAATCAAGTGGATCCAAATCTCAGGTGAACCACACCACTGGAAACAGTGGTGATTGAATGCCACCCGTTAAAAATCACCAGGACTCGCTATAAGCAGATCCGTAATGTTTATTTGCCATCCAATCTGTTGATAAGGTCAACCAGACCTGGATGAAGTGTAGCTGATCGGAAACTTTTGTGGCTTGTAAAAAGCTTTTAATGGTCATTCACCACTGTTTCCAGTGGTGTAGACCACCGGCGATATAGATCTGCTCAAGTTTTGGGACCACGTCCTAAAATGAGCTGAAAAAACGGATGGGCGGCCTGGATATACAACAAATTCATTAAGGTGGGCCCCACACGGTAAGGGTAACACCTAATCCACTCCCCTTGCGTAGGAGCAGGTCTAACCCCCTCTTGATGTGGTTAAAATCCAAGCCATCTGTCTTCTTGATGTGGTTAAAATCCAAGCCATCTGTTTGTAAGCAGGCAAAATTTCAAAATTTCAGAAATGTTATTGATCTAGATTGAAATCTCATTCAATACCTTGTAGAATCTGTGTGTGTGTGTGTGTATAAACCAAAATTCCTAAGGAATATATATTTTACCAAATAACGCCAGGACCATTAGAAATTACAAGGAGGTGCTCTCTGGGGGATGAAATTACAAAATGCCTTCATCTAATTTTTCTCTAAAAAAAAGTAGTGAAAGTTGAGACTTGTGGGTCCACATGGTATGTGTGTAACATTCAATTCATCCAAGTGTATGAACCCCATGGTGATAACATGGAAAAAAAAAAAGTTTGATCAAATCATCAAATGGTATACACTTACATGGGGTTATTTTGAGTGGGTATATTTTATTTTTCATGGATTGGCCTGCCTTATTTTTTTTTTTTTTTATTGGTTACCATATAATTGGATTTGAGATATTTTTGGTCTGTCTAACACATGCCATATGGGCCCCACAATGTTTTATTCTTGCCTTGGCAGAGAAAAAATCAAGGTAGTAATATAATTTTTTTTTTTAATTACTGAAAAAGCAGTTTAGGAATATCGTTCCGGGAGGCACTGTTTAGTAAAATTAGAGTTCCGGATGAATTTTGCAGTAAAAATCCCAACGAGGAGTTGCATGGTAAAGCTCCCATACAACAATTTGTATGTGAATATTTATCCTAACAGGGGTAATTTGGTCACTTTCATTATCATTCTAAACTAATTCTCAAAAAATAAAAAATAAAAAGAAAGAAAAGAAAAGAAAATCTAAACTACAGAGTATTTTCGTCTTTGCAATTTTAAAAAATACTTTTTATAAATGATCCGTTGCTAGTTCAATAAAAGAGGAGAACGTCCAATAATTCTAGGGGCAATTTGGTCATCAGGAATTATATGGAGAAATGATCTGTATATGTTCCCTATTTGCATCGCCACACTTGGGACGGTCCGATTGATAAAAAGGATGGATGGTCAAGATTATTTGTGTAAAAATAGGTCCAATCAACAATCTGATCCTTACGTATCATGGGATTATCATAGATCCTTATGTTTCTGAAATGGACGGATGCAAAAAAAAAGAAAAAGAAAAAAGAACTTACAGGTGGATCGGATCATCTTATTCGTGCATTTTTTTTTGCATGGTAGACCAAAAAATCAGTGCATCACCAGATGGACGGCTTGGATTGATTGATCGAATTGCCCATGTGTCCAGCTGTAACATCAAGTCATTGACTCATTTCTCCATTATATGATACATTATACACATCTTTACACCATTTTGATTTTCAAAGGTGGGGCCTATGGTTCGGTAATCCAAACCGTCCGTTTGTTGCATCCACCATGGATGGACCATGTGGTGAGGATGACCTCAATAAAAAAAGGAACTTTATTATTTATAGGATTTTGGAAAAAGCAGCGTGTATCATCAGGTTAGGTTAGCCGGTACATACTAACCTTTTTTCTCAAGAAATTCAAGTACAAGGAATTGTTTAAAATAATTTCAAGGAAATTAAAATTATTATTATTTTAATGGATTTTACTGACAAATTCCTAACAAATGCAATATTTTAACGAGAAATGTTTCCGTCTTCTCTGACTACTCAGTTATAGTGCTCCTAGTTGCACTGGGACATTCAGACTGTCCATCGACTGATCCAGACTGTTCATTAACTCCAACGGGCCTTTCTAAGGCTATCATTCAAAGATCAAATGAATCTGATAAATATTAACCATTTGATGAATATCCTTTATCTTAGACGGTCAAGATTGTTTACAGAAATAGCTCTAGTCGACAGTTTGATCCATTCAGGTTAGGGCCCATCAATAATCATGGATTGCTTATGATTCTTAGGAATCTTTTTTTAGGCAATCGCAACCATCTGATCAATGACTTGGAAAAAGTGTAGCTACTGAAAATAAGGCTAAATCAAAGGACTGGATCATCTGATTTCTTAGATTTTTGTCTGGTAGCCTATATAATGTATTGTGGAATTAATAGACGGCTCACATCGATCGATTGGTCTGTCCAAGTGAACTGATGCAACTGAGAGCACTATAACGTATAGTGCTCTGCGAACACTGGAACATTTCTCTGTTTTAACGGGAAGTAACTGATCACGTAATTATAATTGTTTAGTTCTTGGACAGAGGATATACACGGTGGGTTCCACCTGATATAGGGCCCGGTGAGGTGGCCCAGCAAATCTCTTGTAGCCATCAATTTAGAGGTGTACACGGCCGAGCGGAGCCGTGCTTTGTCCAGCTCATGCTCGGCTTCGACAGCTTGAGTCTCAGCTCGTGCTCGGCCTTTGAGCTTAGAATAACAGATCGTGCTCGGCTCGGCCAACAGATCGGTCCAGTGCAAGCCGAGTTCAACTTGAGTTTTCAAGTCGAGTTCGAATTCGAGTCCTCGAGCTGGTTTCGAGTTCGAGTTTTCGAGCCAAGTTTCGAGTTTCGAGTTCGAGCTTTGGGCCGAGTTCCGAGTTCAAGTTATATATTGAGTTTCATTTGAATTTGAATTCGATTACTTTGAAGTTGAACAAAACAATAAAATATATAAAATACATAATTTATGATTAAAAAATTTCGATAAATATATTATTCAAAATTACAATTTACAACTAATAACCTTCATACGAGTAGTGCTTTTCTGTATCGTTATCTGATCCATCCGAACTATTATCTAATTTTTCATATACATATTGATTCACTTCCTCTGAGTCAGAAGGTTAAGACATGTTTCCTTTGTACTCTTTCATACTTTGAACTAGATTTTTCAAACTTTCTTTATGTGAAGATTTGTATGTAGTACCCATTGGCTTATAAAATTTACCGAGATGGGTGAAGAATTTTAATTTGTTACTCTTCTTCTTCTTCTTGCTTGTCATACTTGATCTTGCTTTAACATCGTATTGTCTCTGAGGATATCGCTGAAGTCTAGAAACTTCTTCCATACTGTGTTTTAAGGCGAGTTGGAATTGTTCTTCCTCCAAACCTTTTAATCTGGCTTCCTACTCTGTATCTTCCGTGGAAGTCATTCGTGTACTAAATTCAGAACCAAAAGGTTTGGATGGAGTGGAAGGTTTTCTATTCGAATCTAAAAGGGTCTGAAAAAGAATTTGGACATCATTAGGGACATTGGGGCATGATTTTACATCACCACTTCGACATGACAAGTGTAACCGAAACCAATGAGTCTTGTTCATAAATTTGTGCCACACAAACCACATACAATCTTTGTTCTTCCAGACTTTGGTGGCGATTCAACTAGGAAAGCGTGGTCCCGAATGTTTGTTAATGGGTCAGATGACGACATATCTATACTCAATTTTTAATAAAAAAATAGAATGTTGATAAATAATTTGAACTTAATATAAGAACAAAATAAAAGCAATATAAATATATCAAAAATAAAAACAAATGAACAATAGTGAGTAAATAAATATCAAAGTCTTAAAGAACACATTCCACTACTTTCATATTTCAAGTTAAATAATATTATAGATTATTCAAGTTTCAACCAAAAAGAAAATAATTGAAAAACCGAAAATGCCTTCATGTATTTGTTGCTGCAGGTAGAGACTCGTCATGAATTTTAATTTCTTCTTCTTTATCATCATTAATATCATCTCCTCCCCATATCGGGTGCAACCAATCTTCCGTACAAATCAATGCTTCAACTGTATTTGGTGAAAGTGAGTTTTGATACTTGCTCACAACCTTGCTTTCTATACTGAATGCGGATTCTGATGCCATTGTTGAAATTGGTATTGATAATATGTCTCATGCTATCACAGATAATGTAGGGTATTTTGATTCATTGACCCTCATTTTCTACCATTCCAACACATCAAAGTCGGATCACATTATGATTGGCTCATTAAGGTACAATTCTAGCTTTGATTCCTTAGTCTCAACTCCTATTCGTTCTTGTGCCAAGTATGATATGTATTCATTTAGTACATCCTCAATATCAGGTATAGAAACATTCGTGTCTCTAATTTCTTGAACACCTGCTGTAAGTAAAGTAGTAGCATACGAATTGTATTAATCTTCAAGGGCTTGACGAATCTTGAACATCTCTGTTGCCGCTCTTTCAGGAGGATAAATCTTCATGAAAATAAACTTGACTAAACCCATATTACAACGAGGATCAATAGCAACTGCTAAGGACATCAACAAATGACATTCATCCTAACATTTATTGAACTTCATCTTCATACCAATTGTCATCTGGCGTATGAAATCTGTACCCGCATTGACATTTTTATGTAGAACATTCTTAATCTTCCAAAGAGATGGAAGAAACAAATTTGCAGTTGGATACTGGTTCCTGGAAAAAATCTTCGTGCAATCATAGAAAATTTTGAGAAAGGTGTGAACTTGTTTTGCTGTGGTCCAATTATCTGTGCTCAGCAACCAAGAATATGTTCTGTCATGCGCCGCATATTCAGAAAATGCAAGTTGTAATTTCATTGCCGTATCTAACATTTTATAAGTCGAGTTCTAACGTGTACACACATTTAACTTCAACGTTATTTTAGATGTCATATTCAAACATTGGATGATGTCTTTCATACACTCAGTCTCGATGACAATCCCCTTATATATTTCACACTTTCTCTTATGTTCTCTAAAATATGGTTAATTTCTTTAAGCCCTTCATGTACAATCAAATTTAGAATATGGGCACAATATCTGACCTGAAATATTTTTCCATCAAAAAATAAATTTTCTGTTGCCTTGAACTGGTTACGTAAACACGAAATGACACTGTCATTTGTTGAAGCATTGTTTAAAGTTATCGCTGAAATTTTCTTCTTAATGCCCCAATCTTGTAGACAACTGTACATGCAATCTGAAATAAGTAAACCGGTATGTGGAGGAGAAAGATTGTGGAAGTTCAAAATTCTCTTGTAGAGTTTTCAATCTTTATCTACATAGTGAGCGGTTAATGAAATGTATCCTTTTCTATGATTGGACGCTGTACGTAAATCAGACGTCAAACCTATTCTGGATACTGAAGCCAAAACTTCTTTCAGTTTCTTCTCTTTTGCGTATATCTTCATGCACTCTCTCTGCGCAGTGACGCGGGAGATATTCTCGGCTCGAGGGTTAAGAAATTGACAGAAAGACCTAAACCCTTTACTTTTTATCATTCTGAAAGGTTTTTCTTCAAGAATCACTAATCTAGCATACTACTATTTTAACTTTTCTTTATCAAACTTATGAGTGGATACTACGCCTTGTGAGTCGTCCCCTTCTGACTTCATACATGATAACAATTGTTGACCTTTAGGAGGGAGTCTTGGTCTCTTAGGACACATCTTCAAATGTTTGTTTAAATGTGTTGTGGATCCTCCTAGAATCTTGTTATATAACGACTTACAATGATTATACTTTATCTTTGTCACACCATTAACTGTGACTTCTTTGAAGTTATCTCACACCACTGATTTCTTTTTTTCTTTGCCTGTAGTTGTAGACGTGTCTCCCTATATGATTAGAGGAGATGTGGCTGATGCACCCACTTCGGGAGTATTTGGGCTTTTGTCTTGACTAGTTATTTATAAAATAAAGTTCTTGATATGTTATAATCTCCACTACATCGCTTTATATAATTGCATGATGTAATGCTTATCTTAATTACCTATACGGCTATACTTAGATCGCTAGGGGGGCATACTTGCTTAACTGTCTAAATCAGTTACCCATTCAAGGTTGGATAAATTGTAATGCCTTTATTTTTCAATTAAAATGCTACGCCGAAATTCCGGTAACATTTCTTATTATGTCTATAGAATATATTCATCCTGTATTTGATTCCCATGTAAATAATCAACATAAAGTGTGGATATTTGACGATGGAAATAAATACAAGAAATTCTAGAGAGAAAAAAGAGAGACGAAACTATAACAGGCATATGCATTTAAATTGGAATAAATGAAGACATTACAATCTATCTAACCCTAAACTGTCCAAAAATGGAACAATTTGAGAATTTCTATGTCTCTAAGAATACACTGTATGTATGTTTGGCAATATAAAAATGTTCAAATGGGTAATTGATTATCTATCCTTATTCCTTACAATCTAATAATAACATATAAAAAACAACCTAACTAATTAAAAAATTAACATTTACATTTATCTACATAAAATAATATCAGAGTCACATATTCACAATTATCACAATTTAACAAATTAAAGACAATTTAACTAAAATACAACTTAACAAATATCAATTAACAATTTAACAATTAATAGTTAACAAACATAACTTAACTAATAAACAAAAACAATATCACAATTAGAGGTATACATTTGAACAATTTATAAACAAGTTAACTCAAAAACAACCAATGCAATTAAATTGTAAATTAAAACTTACATGATAATTGATACATCTATGATCTAACCATCACATCATTCAAACCAAATCATCCATAAATCCATCCCATACATCCATCATCATTCATCCAACCATCCTCTCATACATCCATGATCTATTATCATTATATATATATATATATATATATATATATATATATATATATATATATATATATATATATATATATATATATATATATATATATATATATATATATATATATATATATAAACAGAGATGATCATGATACACATCCAGAGTTTGCACCGTGCCCATTCGTCTTCCCCTATCCTGCCTTTCCAATATGCATGGCTGACTGATGCTGATATAAGGGCCATGAGTAGACAGCATCAGCAAGTTGGCTTTGAACATGGGAACATCTACTTGCCGGAAAAAATGGAGAGAGAGGAGAAGATGACTCACTTTGGAAGAGGAGCTCGTTCGAATAGACGCTGGAAGAAGGAATGTCGCCGAGCAGTGGAGAATGGCGAGGGTATTGGGCGGAGCTCGTCCAGACGGACGCTAGAAGAAGGAATGTCGCCGGGTGGTGGAGAACAACAAGAGTATTGGGCGAACGTACGGCCAATTAGGGTGAAAGGGAGGGAGAAATGGGTTAGGGTAGGGCGATTTGAGTGAAAGGGAGGGAGAAACGGGCTAGGGTTGTTGAGTTAGGCGAACTGGGTAAGGTTTTTTTAAAAAACTCTTATATACTCACTTGAACTCGAGCCGAGTCGAGCTCAATACTAAGTCGAGGTAGGTCTAGCTCGGAATCGACTTGAAATGTTCTGAGCTCCCAAAAAATGACTCAACTTAGTTCGAACAACGTTTCAATCCGAGACAAGTCGAGCTTTTTCGAGCCGAATTGAGCAAGTTACCAAGCTAAGTCTGCTCGTGTAGAGCTCCAGTGATCATCATCATTCAGTAAAAATCGTTGCCATTAATGGACAACGAAAACTTGGTATCGCTCCACATGGTAAACATGTAGAAGGTTCGAAACACTTGCTCTGTCGGCCCATCATGGATGTTGACGGTTCTAACTCCAAATCAGGACATGCGTTATTCTCATCTCGTTGAGAAAGAGTTCCTCATTTTTGTTATCAACCGTCTATTTGCACGCAACCCAGAGAAAAACTTTGATACTCTGGCAGTGTGTGGTGGACGATACACAGGCACTTAAAAATTATTTAGAAATTTCACACGTGCCATAAAACCAAGTCAAAACTAAGCCGTCCAAATTATGAGCCCATTTCAGATGTATTAGCTAGCTGATTAGCGGATTGCTTGACAATCATTGGACGGTTAAAAACGAAAAAACAGATCCAATGGTCCTATTTCAACAAACTAGTGTCCACGAATCAAAGTTTAAGATTCTTTATCCAATCTGACTGTAGGAATGTGACTTAGCATCAATGGTTTCCACAACTTAGTCGGTTTGATCTCAATTATTGATTGCCACGTCTACAATTTCTGAGCGCCTGTGTATCAAGTCCCATACACTGCCAGAGTATCTTACAACTCCACCGCAACCAATTGAATTAGTCCATGATGTGATGTGTGGGCCACGAAACCATGAATTTCTTTTTCCCTTCTTTTTACAGTACCAAACAAGCCACCAAATCAATCAAACCGTCGACTTTCCGTACTCGGAATACAATATCGTTTTCAATACGTCAAAACCTTGTTGTGCTTGTACGTGTGACCCATATGCGATCAGAACCGTTCATTCAGTGGGCCCCACCCTATACAACATAACCCAAAAGCATCATCTCTTGGATAATCCTAGCTAACCGTCCGATCAGTGGCCTACGAACTGAAGGTTAGAAACAATGATGGGTTAAGGGAAACATAATATTCGAAGGAAACTCTACCCAACTCACCCGAGTCTTCTGAGTTAACTCAACTCGTTCTCTGAGTCGAATCGTCTGGTTTTTAAACTATGAAAATCACGCCGGTCAACTCATCAAATGGGCCACACATCCAAAACAATTAAATAGCCAAAAAAAAACCCAAACTAGTTCAAAAATCAACATGCACGTGGGGCTCATTGGTCTCATTTTCTGGCCCACCTGGTCACACGTGTGACCACTTGCAGGTGGACACGTAGAGGCTTGCGTGTGGAGCAGATTTTTTACTACAGAATTCAAAACCCATCCTTAAACACAAAATCGGGTTGGTAATTATTAGCTAAGTGAGCAGAGCACCCACCAACCTAACCATGTCTAGTATGGTTGCATCTTCTTTTGACTAAGAAATGAATCCTTTCCATGGCTTCACATAAAAGCTTGTAATCTAATTATTAAATAATGACCAATGATCTGTTACTCTTTGGAAACTTGGACAGTCCAATCCATTGATCTGAACCGTCCATTAGTTGTGGCACACAGTTGATGGGAAACCATCTAAAAATCACACGGATCAGATTACTATAAACATCAGATGAGTGCCTATCCAATGGACAGCCAAGATTGATTATAAGATAAGGTCTAATCAATAATCTGAACCATCTATTTGTTTGTAGTTATTACGGATCATTTATGGTTCCAAAGTTAGCTCACATCAGGCCATCCTAAATGTCCCATCCATGGCTGGAAAATGAACGGCTATGAATAATAGGGGAATGCTCACATCGTACCCGTACAACCACTATTAGTGGTGGTGTCAGCTATTGTGGGTCCGCATGGTGCAACCATGACTTCCAACCAATCCAACCTATGATGTGTATTAGCATAAGAATTAGGCTAATCCAATCATCAGTGGGCCATACCACTGTAAACAATGCACAACCATCCAAATCCCCCCAAATTCAGGTGTTTGGATCCACATGGTGCATATGAAATCCAATCCATCCAGTAGTTGCACCCCACCATATGGATATGATGCTCCTCAAATCATGCCAATCCAATCATCATGTGGGCCCTACCATTAAAATTTGAAGCTCTCTTTTACTCAATTTAACATTTTTCTCTAAAGTATGGCGCATCTGATGGTTGGATCAGGCTGATTTTTGGGTTGTCTATCAATCATGGTGTTGCACAACTATTGCATGGGTTGGATCTGATAAAATATCACGTGGGCCCCACAACATCCCGGTACCATTTGATCTCACCACCCCAAAAAAGGCCAACTTGGTCAGATGATCTGATACTTTGATTATAGGCCCATGCCTCATGAATACGTGCTACACCTAATAGACGGTCCGGATCAATCAGTTGGACTGTCCAAGTGTTCAGATGCAACTAGGAGCACTATAACTTGTCGTGCTCTAAAAAGCACAGGATCTTTATTCATAAATCAAATATTTGTAATAAGAGATCTTCCTCACCCTCTATATAACTCCAACGTCCCATTCATTCCCTCCAACTCTCTCTCTCTCTCTCTCTCTCTCTCTCTCTCTCTCTGAAAATGGCAATGGCAATGGCCTTGATCATCTCCATCATCAGCATCATTAGCACAAATACAAAGGCAGAAGACCCATATTATCTAACCTTGGATTACTACTCAAAATCATGTCCCACTGCTTTGGAGATTGTACGGTCCGAGATGGAGTGTGCCGTGCTCTCCGACCCACGTAACGCAGCTTCCATCATACGGTTGCATTTCCACGATTGCTTCGTTCAGGTCAGTCCACCATCTGATTTCCTAACAATACAGAAATCTCGTTTTATTTGAATTTATTAAGTTATGTGTAATCATAATTAAGAGAAATTATCACTTCATGGTCCACTGGCCCACTTCCTGTGATATCACATTGATTGGATGATCCTATCCATCCAAGTGCTGTCCTAGCTAGGGTGATACTTTTATGAACATATGACCAAAGTGATTCTTCTGTGGAATGGATGGTGATGATTGACGATTGATCCTTTTTCTGGAAACAATCTTGACCATTACCACTAGAGCTCACCCCATTTATCAGAAGGTCCGGATAGTTCGACTAGACTGTACAAGCTAGGGGTGCACACGGTTCGGTTTGGTCCGGTTCAGGGGTGAAATTGGATCTGAATCCTTCGGAAGGGTGCCCATGGTTCAGATCGGTCCGGCTCTGGGATGAAATCGGAACCGAATCGTTCCCAGCAGTTCCAAGAAAACCAGAATTGGAACCGGACCATTTGCACCCTAGAACCGAATCAGAACCGGACCAAAAAAAACCAGTTCGGTTCGGTTCGGTTCTACGGTTCCGGGCCTCTTATAATCCAATCCAATTGCATGGTTTGTTTTTATAATCCAGCCCAATTGCATAATTTTTATTAATATATATAATTCAGTCCAATTGCATGGTTTTTGAGAGACAGAGAAAGGCTGCGAAAGAGGGGTGAATAAAGAAAGATTAGGATTTTTGTTTTTGTTTTTTATGTTTTAAAAAAATTAAAATTTAATGGTCCTGTTCACAGTTTGGTTCATTTCTACGTAACCCTAAACCGAGAACTGAATTGAACTAACCGGTTCTTTGATTTTCAGAACCGGAATTGGAACGGTGTGCTTTAGAATACGACCAAACCGTGTAGTCTGGTCAGTTCTGATCCGATTAACTGGTTCCACTGGTTCCGTGTGCACCCCTGGTACAAGCACACAACGTCTATCGGTTGAGATGAGTAGTGACTCAGCTCAAAATCTCACTGAGTTGACTCGGTCGAGTTTGGAATCGAGTCACTGAGTTTCAGAACAAGTTATAGTGTAGTAATGATCTGATGCTAGTCACTACATTTTAATGAATGTAGGGCTGCGATGGGTCGATATTGCTAGACGACACGATCACACTCCAAGGAGAAAAGCAAGCCACCTCCAACGTGAATTCTCTGAGAGGATTCGAACTCATCGACAGAATCAAGAACAAGCTCGAGTCGGAGTGCCCGGGCATCGTTTCTTGTGCAGATTTACTCACATTAGCAGCAAGAGATGCAACAATTCTGGTAAAAGAACACTTGATTTTCCACTTGAATGTTCCTAATCTATCCTTTGATCAGGTGGGCCACACATTCACAAAGAAATACACATCTAGAGGAACAAAATCAACGGTCTACATTCTAGATGCATGGGTTGCTTAATCAAGGATTAGAATGGAATACTTGTAGAATATAAGACATGCACAAATGAAGATGGCTGGGCCAGATCAGGCCCGGTTCATCTCCGGTCGATCGCCATCGTTAAACTTACATAGAAAAAAGCTAGATGGGTTGAGAATTCATGGCCCACTTGATCTTTGTACTATATCTGCTAAAATTTCTAGTTTTAAACGTTGGATTTATTGAACGGTGCAGGTTGGTGGGCCCTACTGGGATGTCCCACTGGGTAGAAAGGATTCCAAAACTGCAAACTTGGATCTAGCAAATTCAAACCTCCCAACAGCTGATCAGGACCTTCCTTCTCTCATAGCCTCGTTCCTCTATCAGGGGCTTTCAGTCACAGATATGGTGGCTCTTGTGGGTAAGTCCGGACCGCATACGCAAGATCTGGGTCATTCATCAGATGGGACCTACCACCATGGCTAGCTTGTTGACTTATCAAGCAGGCCACACGTGGATATTTTTACAAAAATACGTGATCCACTTGATATCTGTACCAGCTTGGTTTTCAGGCCAGGGAATGTCCATGGTGTGGTCCACCTGATGAACGGTCCAGATGGCACGCTGGCCACATTGGTTGGCTCTTAGAAGCATATCTAATTGCACAAAACCAACATAAAAAATCACTGGTAAGGATCATATCATCATAGTTCTATAACTCAGCTGAGTCAACTCAACTCGGTGAGGTTCCCGGACGAGTCACTGAAGAACTCAATTTCGTGCTTGACTCAGCCGAGTTTTAGGGAGACTCGTTGAGTTGACTCATAAACCCAATGGACTCAACGCGACTCTCAGCTTTATTGCACTCGTACAGTAAAGCTCATGTATGCACCACACTTGTGCTAGCATGGCATGGTAGGTGCAAGATCCAATCCATCCATTAGAAAGGAACCACTATAATGATGCTCTAGCCCAAGAATCTGGTTGTTCCACTAGTTAGGTGTGCCACAACTTGTACATGAGCTTTATTGCACACACGTGCACTAGGGCTGAAAGCTGGTTGGGTTGGGTTGGGTTGGGTTGGTGCACGCTCAACCGTAGCCCAACCCAAGGTTCCTATGCCTCAACCCTAACCTAACCAAACCTAACCTTAGGTTGGGAATTCTCGACCTAAGCCCAACCCAAGCGGGCTCCGTCGGGTTGGTCGGGTGGATACATGCTAATAATTTCGTTATCACACAAGTCATTATATTTTCAATACAATTCTCTCTTCTTTTTTTCTTTTTTTCCTGTACATATGATTTTATTAATTATATATGTATTTATTTATTGTAAAGAACTTTATTTTTTAAACAAACTAGCTAAAATATAGGATAACTATTCCTTTAAAAGTTATGTTGTGTAGCACGCAATCTATTTGGGAGAGAGAAATCCAGCATATCTTGTTAGCTTGAGTTATCATAAATGACGTTGACCAATGAAACCCGCACTGGAATTTCTTATCCCTTCAACATGGATAATCTACATTCAATTATAATTTATAAGTAAGTTATATATCGATCAGGTTCGAGTTGGGTTGGGTCGGGTCAGGTTGGGCAACTGGAGACCTCAACCCAAGCCTGACCCAAGTTTTATCGGGTTGGTGTTTGTCAAGCACGAAACCAATCCCGATACATCCTGGCCAAGCCCAACCCAATGTCGGGTTAGTTATGGGTTGGTCGGGTTGAACCCACCCGACTTTCAGCTCTAGCATGCGTGCTTAGCAAAGTTCTATTTATTATCAAATATTGACCCAACGCAGTTAGACTCGGTCGACTCAATGAGTCAACTCGACCCAGCTAGTACTGAGTCGGGCCGAGTTTCTGGGTTTTGAACTATGGTTAGGATGAGATAAACCAAATGCTGTGACAGGTGCACATACGGTTGGCATGGCCCGCTGTGAGAACTTCCGGGCGAGGATCTACGGAGATTTTCAGTCGACGGCGGGCGTTGATCCCCTCAGCGAGGCATACCTCAACAAGCTGAAATCCATCTGCCCTGCGAACGGCCAAGGCAAAGACAACATCAGTCCAATGGACTACCACACACCAAACCTTTTTGACAACTCCTTCTACCATCTCCTCCTGCAAGGAGAAGGGCTATTGAACTCAGACCAGGAAATGCACACTAGCTTCATGGGATTCGAGACAAAGGAACTCGTCCAAAAGTACGCCAAAGACTCGCTAGCTTTCTTCCAACAATTCTCCGATTCAATGGTGAAGATGGGCAATATCACTAATCTCGAGAGCTTCACCAACGGCGAAGTGAGAAAGAATTGCAGATATGTGAACACTTGAGGTGTTTTCTTTCTATTTCTTGTTTTATTATTATTGTTACAATAAGTGTATTCGATGTGATTTTTGTGGTAATAATTGTAATGTGAAGGGGATTGTTTTTCTTTGTTGGGTGGGGATTATTGGTGATTTCTTTCTCTTTAGCAATGCAATGTATAAGTTAGTGATTTTGGGTTTATCTACCAATGCAAGAATCTTATATATGTTGTTTGTGAAATGTAGAGTTGGTTTTGAGTCTGTATCAATGCAAGAATCCTATGTTCTTTATGAATGTAGTGTTTCCAATGCAAGAATTCTATGTTGTTTGTGAAATGTGGAGTTAGTTTTGAGTTTGTACCAATGCATGAAATCTTTGCTAGCGGTGAAATGTTGAGTTGGTTTTGAGTGTTTGTACTAATTGAAGAATCCTATGCTCTCTATGAAATGTACTGTTTATTAATATTATTATTATTATTTATTATTATTATCACCATCATCTTTAGATCGTTCCCAGCAGTTCCGAGAAAACCAGAATCGGAACTGGACCATTTGCACCCTAGAACCGAATCAGAACCGGACCATAAAAAACCAGTTCGGTTCGGTTCAATTCTACGGTTCCGGGCCTTTTATAATCCAATCCAATTGCATGGTTTGTTTTTATAATCCAGCCCAATTGCATAATTTTTATTAATATATATAATTCAGTCCAATTGCATGGTTTTTGAGAGACAGAGAAAGGCTGCGAAAGAGGGGTGAATAAAGAAAGATTAGGATTTTTGTTTTTGTTTTTTATGTTTTAAAAAAATTAAAATTTAATGGTCCTATTCACAGTTTGGTTCATTTCTACATAACCCTAAACCGAGAACTGAATTGAACTAACCGGTTCTTTGATTTTCAGAACCGGAACTAGAACGGTGCGCTTTAGAATTGGACCAAACCGTGTAGTCTGGTCAGTTCTGATCCGATTAACTGGTTCCACTGGTTCCGTGTGCACCCCTGGTACAAGCACACACCGTCTATCGGTTGAGATGAGTAGTGACTCAGCTCAAAATCTCACTGAGTTGACTCGGTCGAGTTTGGAATCGAGTCACCGAGTTTCAGAACAAGTTATAGTGTAGTAATGATCTGATGCTAGTCACTACATTTTAATGAATGTAGGGCTGCGATGGGTCGATATTGCTAGACGACACGATCACACTCCAAGGAGAAAAGCAAGCCACCTCCAACGTGAATTCTCTGAGAGGATTCGAACTCATCGACAGAATCAAGAACAAGCTCGAGTCGGAGTGCCCGGGCATCGTTTCTTGTGCAGATTTACTCACATTAGCAGCAAGAGATGCAACAATTCTGGTAAAAGAACACTTGATTTTCCACTTGAATGTTCCTAATCTATCCTTTGATCAGGTGGGCCACACATTCACAAAGAAATACACATCTAGAGGAACAAAATCAACGGTCTACATTCTAGATGCATGGGTTGCTTAATCAAGGATTAGAATGGAATACTTGTAGAATATAAGACATGTACAAATGAAGATGGCTGGGCCAGATCGGGCCCGGTTCATCTCCGGTCGATCGCCATCGTTAAACTTACATAGAAAAAAGCTAGATGGGTTGAGAATTCATGGTCCACTTGATCTTTGTACTATATCTGCTAAAATTTCTAGTTTTAAACGTTGGATTTATTGAACGGTGCAGGTTGGTGGGCCCTACTGGGATGTCCCACTGGGTAGAAAGGATTCCAAAACTGCAAACTTGGATCTAGCAAATTCAAACCTCCCAACAGCTGATCAGGACCTTCCTTCTCTCATAGCCTCGTTCCTCTATCAAGGGCTTTCAGTCACAGATATGGTGGCTCTTGTGGGTAAGTCCGGACCGCATACGCAAGATCTGGGCCATTCATCAGATGGGACCTACCACCATGGCTAGCTTGTTGACTTATCAAGCAGGCCACACGTGGATATTTTTACAAAAATACGTGATCCACTTGATATCTGTACCAGCTTGGTTTTCAGGCCAGGGAATGTCCATGGTGTGGTCCACCTGATGAACGGTCCAGATGGCACGCTGGCCACATTGGTTGGCTCTTAGAAGCATATCTAATTGCACAAAACCAACATAAAAAATCACTAGTAAGGATCATATCATCATAGTTCTATAACTCAGCTGAGTCAACTCAACTCGGTGAGGTTCCCAGTCGAGTCACTGAAGAACTCAATTTCGTGCTTGACTCAGCCGAGTTTTAGGGAGACTCATTGAGTTGACTCATAAACCCAATGGACTCAACGCGACTCTCAGCTTTATTGCACTCGTACAGTATAGCTCATGTATGCACCACACATGTGCCAGCATGGCATGGTAGGTGCAAGATCCAATCCATCCATTAGAAAGGAACCACTATATTGATTTTCTAGCCCAAGAATCTGGTTGTTCCACTAGTTAGGTGTGCCACAACTTGTACATGAGCTTTATTGCACACACGTGCAGTAGGGCTGAAAGCCGGGCGGGTTGGGTTGGGTTGGGTTGGGTTGGGTTGGTGCTCAACCGTAGCCCAACCCAAGGTTCCTATGCATCAACCCTAACCTAACCAAACCTAACCTCGGGTTGGAAATTCTCGACCTAAGCCCAACCCAAGCGGGCTCCGTCAGGTTGGTCGGGTAGATACATGCTAATAATTTCGTTATTACATGAGTCATTATATTTTCAATACAATTCTCTCTTCTTCTTTTTTTTTTTTTTTTTCTTTTTCTTCCTGTACATATGATTTTATTACTTATATATGTATTTATTTATTGTAAAGAACTTTATTTTCTAAACAAACTAGCTAAAATATAGGATAACTACTCCTTTAAAAGTTGTGTTGTGTAGCATGCAATCTATTTGGGAGAGAGAAATCCAGCGTATCTTGTTAGCTCGAGTCATCAGAAATGACGTTGACCAATGAAACCGGCACTGGAATTTCTTGTCCCTTCAACACGGATAATCCGCGTTCAATTATAATTTATAAGTAACTTATATATCGATCAGGTTCGGGTTGGGTCGGGTTGCTCGACCCGGAGACCTCAACCCAAGCCCGACCCAAGTTTTATCGAGTTGGTGTTTGTCAAGCACGAGACCAATCCCGTTACATCCTGGCCGAGCCCAACCCAATGTCGGGTTAGTTACGGGTTGGTCGGGTTGAACCCACCCAACTTTCAGCTCTAGCATGCGTGCTAAGCAAAGTTCTATTTATTATCAAATATTGACCCAACGCGGTTAGACTCAGTCGACTCAATGAGTCAACTCGACCCAGATAGATACTGAGTCGGGCCGAGTTTCTGGGTTTTGAACTATGGTTAGGATGAGATAAACCAAATGCTGTGACAGGTGCACATACGGTTGGCATGGCCCGCTGTGAGAACTTCCGGGCGAGGATCTACGGAGATTTTCAGTCGACGGCGGGCGTTGATCCCCTCAGCGAGGCATACCTCAACAAGCTGAAATCCATCTGCCCTGCGAACGGCCAAGGCAAAGACAACATCAGTCCAATGGACTACCACACACCAAACCTTTTTGACAACTCCTTCTACCATCTCCTCCTGCAAGGAGAAGGGCTATTGAACTCAGACCAGGAAATGCACACTAGCTTCATGGGATTCGAGACAAAGGAACTCGTCCAAAAGTACGCCAAAGACTCGCTAGCTTTCTTCCAACAATTCTCCGATTCAATGGTGAAGATGGGGAATATCACTAATCTCGAGAGCTTCACCAACGGCGAAGTGAGAAAGAATTGCAGATATGTGAACACTTGAGGTGTTTTCTTTCTATTTCTTGTTTTATTATTATTGTTACGATAAGTGTATTCGATGTGATTTTTGTGGTAATAATTGTAATGTGAAGGGGATTGTTTTTCTTTGTTGGGTGGGGATTATTGGTGATTTCTTTCTCTTTAGCAATGCAATGTATAAGTTAGTGATTTTGGGTTTATATACCAATGCAAGAATCTTATGTTGTTTGTGAAATGTAGAGTTGGTTTTGAGTCTGTATCAATGCAAGAATCCTATGTTCTTTATGAATGTAGTGTTTCCAATGCAAGAATTCTATGTTGTTTGTGAAATGTGGAGTTAGTTTTGAGTTTGTAACAATGCATGAAATATTTGTTAGTGGTGAAATGTAGGGTTGGTTTTGAGTGTTTGTACTAATTGTAGAATCCTATGTTCTTTGTGAAATGTACTGTTTATTATTATTATTATTATTATCACCATCATCTTTAGATATATACTCTGTTAAACTAATCGCAGAATGAAGGATTGCATTATGCATCAAGGTCATGAATTGGACCTTAAATCATCTTCAAATCTCTTCAATGGAACTAGGTTCTATAAATCATGTGGGTGTGGGAGCGAATACATGTATATATAAATATAATGACTGAAGTAGTTTAAACCCATCACAACTCCTCCTTTATGAATCTTCACACTAAATAAAATCTAAGTTTATCTGAAATACTGTGCGTACGTGGAACAGTCCAAGTGTATTGCCCCTTACATATTTGAATTGATCACAACTGTTGTGCGGCTCCCCATTATTATCAATCCAATAAATCATAGGTCTAATCCAAATCAATTATCATGTAGGCCTACCTAATTTAAGTCCTATATACTTCATATCAATTAGGGGTTGTTTAGATTGGTGGAAAAGAGGATTCAATAGTAGGAAGGACATCAATTGCCTCAGGTGAGATCTTTTCAATAAGGGTGTTAATGGGCCGGGCTCAGACCTAAGAAATCAAAAATTTGAATAGGCCCGGCCTAAAACAATTCAAAATCCGGACCAAGACCTACTCAAGCCCGGCCCGTCGACACCCCCCGTTTTCAACCGTATGTGACAGCAAAAGCAGCTAAGGAAATTGGTTTTCCTTTCTACTGTTCTCGAAAAATTAGGGTTGTCAAGATCCTGGGTTCATATTGGGCTAAGGTTAGTCTAAGCCGCCCGTATTAAAGGAATTAAGCCCAAGCCCTGAGCCCTTAACATGCCAAAATGTATAGGCTTGTCCCTGGTCCCGTAAGCCGGTTTACTCCAAGCCCACATATTAATTGCTATTAATAAGTTGTCTAATTTAAATATATTTTTGGAAAACGGGCTTTATGGATTGCCCAAGCCTATCCCACTTAATAAACGGGCTTCATTTTTAGGCCCGGCCCTCTGACTACATATGCCAACCCAAGTCTAGCCCAAAGCAGGCCAAGCCCGGAGCCCGACTGGTCAGCCCGACCCATCAACAGCCCTAATCCATGTGCATTTTATTTTTAATTCATTCTTTTGATATCCTTTGACAGATGGCTAAGATTTTTTAATCAGCCCTAACATCTCCTGGCATGTTTGGATTTAAGTAAGTGAAAGGTTTAATACCGTGGTAGAGTGTAATGGATGATACACAGGCACCTAGAAATTACTCATAATTGGCAATTTGTAGTACACAATTAAGTTTAATGAACCAAAAATTAAAATTATTTATTTATTATCTGAATACTGGATTGGTAGACATATAATGGACAGTTCAAAATTAAAAATATCCATTGGTCCCATTTCAGTGAACAAGTGTACACAAACCAACGGTTAGGATTGTTCAACCAATCTGATTTTGGTACTGTGACTAAGTGGTAGTGGTCCCACGTTTTGGTCATTTAACGTGAATTAATGTATGTCGCCCGTGTATTAAGCATCATATGATTTCTGAGTATCGTATAACTCCCCTTCAGCTTCAAGGAAAGAGGCCGGATCCTCGAACCATGTCTATGAAATAAACTTCTACCAATATCACTCTTGCAGGTGGGGCCCACTTTTGTGTTTTAATGGCATCTAGACGTTCCAGAAGGGTCATTAAATCATTAAAATTGGCTGTGCCAAGCATCACATTAATCAAACCATCATGGGAAGCACTATTTGAATTTAGAGATTTTTGGGTTGTTGTACGTTATTTTCTACAGTGTGGCCCACTTGATGATTGTGATTGTGTGATTTTTTGGAAATACCATCATCATGATATGGCTAACTTGATGAGAGGGTTGGATCACATAAAAACAAATTTACGAGGCACACCATAGAAAATATTAATAGCCTCTGATCTAAACGATGGCTTATATGGTGGTTATATTAGCCTGATTTTTTAGGAATCCCAAATTCATGGTGAGATAATCATTTTGGACCGAAGTGATGCTTATATGATAGTTCTATCAATCTGATTATCCCAAATCCATGGTGAGATAATCATTTTGGACTGCTTAATTCCTCTAGAAAAATTATGGTGTGGACCATTCAGAAGGATTGTAGTGGAAGATTTTGCCTCTTTCCCTGTGCATGAGATCTGCACCATCCATCAAGTGTGCCGCCTAATGTTTGGCCTTGACCCTAAAATTCGCTGATCCAAAACTAAGATAGGCCTCATCACTGGGGACAACATAAAATCATGCCTAAAACCTATAAAATTCACCTAGTGTAGCCCACATGTGTTTCATAACAACATGATTTTTTAAAACTTCCCTTCATCATGGAAATCCGCATTAGATAAACAGATTGGATGGCATACATAAACTATGGTAGGACCCACTATCAACTAATTGTGGGCATTCCATCCCAACTCTTCCCTAGGGTGTGACCTACTTGCATTTTGGACTGGCATGATTTTTGGGCTGGAGGGTAAGGTTTAGGACAATGGACCTGATGGAGGTGTTAGATCTCATGCATATTGCCCCCACTTGCTGCTCGATTAGTAGTACCAATGGGCTGGGATGGTCCGCATACTTTTGGGCCTGCCCAATCAGGCCCAAGGACCCAGCTCCGGTTTAAAAATCAAGCCCATTTCTCAATCAGGCCAGGTTGGACCATGAACAATAGCTCCTCATCCTAGCCTGTTGGGATTGCAGTGGTAATGAAATTTAAAAGTTAAAAAAAAACATACAATTTATACAAATTTTAAGAGAGGCGAGTGATGGACGGCTGAGGTGGGTTCTACTGTAATGTTTACGTGAAATCCACACCGAATCACTAGATGTATCATCTCATTTTAGGCCAAGGGCTAAAATATCATGTAAATCACTGACTCAAGTTGAGCACACCATTAGAAAAAAAAATAAATGTAAAGGGTAACACTCACCCTTCAAATTGTTTCTCTTGTTATGTCCCACCTAAATCACCTATGAGCCTGATTTTTCAGCCCTATACCGAGTTGTGGCATCTAAATGGTTTAAATTTTTTAACACACACCCCCATACTCGGATTTCACCACCTATGGATACTCGAACCCGGGTGTTGAAACTCCTGAGAGTCTACCACCGGAGCAAGAGTAAGGATCCAAAATAAGGGTGGCTTACCTCTCCCAAATGTAGAGAGAGAGAGTGGCCCCCATCCTAATCAAAATGATGTTTTGTGGGAAGAATCCCAATCTTAAGACAAATCTTTTTTAGAACTCGACAATATGCTTTTGTCCAGTCACATAGTATTGGCATGATTAACGAATGTGATAATGATGGCTAGGTGGTCCACTCTATCCATTCATCTCTGACATGTATGAAAGTTGAAGTTAGGCACCTGGGCCCCCATGTCCATTCAGGACTTCTAGACATAAATATATAGGTGTCCACATCAATCAATGGTCAATTTTCTTTCCGCTTTGGTAGAATTTCAATAGTTTGGCAGACAATAACCAACGTTTAGCTCACGTGAATTTGATGGTGTATAGGGTTACAAATGGACTGGGTCCACCTAAAGGAAGCTAACCTAACAAGCCAAGGCTTGTAGTTCAAAAATGGGCCCCGCATCTTTTCAAGTTGTTGATATTGTATGTGAGCAAGGGAGGTTCCTTTACAAGTCCTTGTAAAATAAGCTTGCATGTGGGGCCCATCCCGGTGTGTGTATGGCATCCAACCCATTGAGTAGGATGGCTACATGAAAGTTAGATGTTCCAAAACTCCAACTATCATGTGGGTCACAAGGTGAATTTCTGAGTTTTAGGGTGGTTGTCCATTGTTTTAAGTGGACTACCTAATGACTGACTAGGTAGGTTTGATTTTTGGGGAGTGCTATAGTTCTTGGGTTGGATGGTGCATGGCAACATAATGATCCTGCATAGACAATAATGCCTGAGTAGGAATGTGAGTAACTATTTATGCAGGAGTAAATAACTTATGTCATAAGCTTATTCTAAAATTATTTGTATATAAATTTATTTTGTGCGCTTATTAGAAATGGTGACAAAATCTAGCTAAATAGAAAAGAAAAATTACAGGGTGGGCTCCACATAATGAGCAAATCAAAGGGCACACGGGCACCTTTTGCTTACATGGCAAATTTGTTTCCTTAATGATAATATTCTAACCTTTTGTACACGATGGCGTCCTTGATAAGTGCTTAAAAATGAGTTCATCTCATTTTAGTTAATCTAAATTATGTATTAAGGATCATATTTCTGTGATTCATTAGTGAGAAATCAAGTATTTGATGGCAGTTGTCATCTTTTGGTAGCATCAAGCTGTTCAATGGTTTGGATCAAGTGAATATGGGCCCACATGCAGATAGACAGCTACACTAATATGATTCATATATAGGTGGCCAAATTCGGGATGTTGTGATCTTCCAATGTGAAATTAACTCACTGTTTTCCGTTTAAATATGAAAAGACACGTAGTATGAACATGGAAGGATTGCGAAGGGTCAATGATTGTGGCCATTAATGGAATGTGTGAGAAGCTCTTCTTGGTTGCGTATTGAGATTTTAGTACTGATCTCGCATGTACCTAATACTGTCAAATGCTACGAAGTCAAACCGATTATAAAAGATGGATATGTAGGTCGTCCCACGTATATTCATGTACCGATCAAGGAACATGTTGGCATCTTTTCTTTAAATACACACGTGAGATTAGCATTTTTATTTTATTTTATTTATTTATGTGTTTTTGTTTCTGAACTTGCATGATTGTCCAACCTTGCGCACTGATGTCATAGCTTATGTTGCATTGTCTCTTTCCTTTCCTCGGCTTCCAATACCTTAGGATTTTTTATTTTTTATTTTTATTATTATTTTTTTATTTTTCATTTTTAACCCACGCACACACACACCCCCATGCACTCACGCCATAGTGGGATTTCACCACGTATGGATACTCCAACCTTTGACTGGGTGTTGAAACTGCTTGAGAGTCTAGCACCTGAGCAAGAGTAAGGATCCATCTACCTTAGGATAAAACGCTATAATACCGTGTGAATTCACAAAAGATGTGAAAAGAAATCTTTTATGATCATTAAGGGGTGTTTGGATGGAAAGTTAGATTGATCAAGCCATAAATAACTTATCTAGGCTTCTACTTATCCATAGATAAGTATATTGGATAAATCACATACTTAATCAGCCAAAAAATAGAAAAGCTAATATCACAAGTATTTATTCCTTAAGTTTTTGATGTGGACAGCTCTTTATGTGAGCCGATCTTTAATAGGTCATCTATCATGTGGGGCCTACTTTGGATGTGGGCCATTCATTATTAGGGGCCAACCTTTAATGTGCATTGTCTATTATATAAGGCCCACCTTTGATGTTGGTCATCTATCATGCTTCCCATCATCAATGTTAATGTTCATCACGTGGGGTCCAATTTTAATATCCATTGCCCATCATGTGGAGCCCACCTTTGATGTAGACCATCCATCATGTGGGCCCTGCTGTAGTTATGATTTGTCGTTCATGCAAGACCTGCCTTAGATGGGAGCCATCCATCATGTGGGGCCAGCCTTAGATATGGGCAGCTTATCATTAGGACCAACCTTTGATGTGGATTGTCCATCATGTGGGGCCCACCTTGATGTGAATCGTCCATCATGAGGGGCCCACTATTTATTAATTGCCCATCATGTGGAGCCCACCTTTGATGTGGACTACCTATTATGTGGGCCCTAACTTCAATGTGGGTTGCCAATCATGCGGGGCTCACCTTGAATGTGGGCCATTCATCATTAGAGTTTGACCTTTGATGTGGACTATCCATCATGTAGGGCCTACCTTCTATATCCATTGCCCATCATGTGGAGATCATATTTGATGTGGACCATCCATCATGTAGGCCCCACCTTTGAAGTTGGTAGTCCATCATATCCGCCCATTGTGCATGTGGGCTATTTATTATTAGGAGTCGACCTTTGATGTGGACCATCCATTATATGGGCCCATGTTAATATGAGTGATTCATTATGTAGGGCCAATCTTTGATGTGGACCTTTCATCGTGTGGGCCCCACCTTCGATGTGGATGATCTATCATGTGGGACCTTCTTTGATATCAACTATGATTGAGAGAGAAGTAGAAAAATTAAAAAGTTAAAATGCTAAAAAAAATTATGGATATATGTAATTTTAAGTACATAAGATACTTTTACTACTTAAATTAAAAAAAGTAACTTACCACCAAATAAGTTTCTTTTTAACTTATGTTAAGCAATTAAGTTACTTTTTCTACTTAAATTAGTTTGGTAAGTATTAATATAAAAGTAACTTATGTTCCAAAAGCTACTTATCTTACTATATATATATATATATATATATATATATATATATAGCTTCTAAACTTATGGATTGACCTTTGACCTATCTACTTCTTTCTTATAGTACATGTCAAAGGAGGCTCTGTTTCATGGTCTATATCAAAGGAGGCTCCATGTGGTGGACTGTTTACATTGAAGGTGGGACTCACAGAGTAGACCGTCCACATAAAAGGTGGGCCCCACATGGTGGATGACATCATATTAATGTGGGTCCACATATGGATGATTCACATCAAAGGTCAACCCATGATAATAAAAAGCTCATATCTAATGCGGGCTAGTATGATGGACAACCCATTTCAAAGGTAGGGTATACATGATGAACAATCCACATCAAAGGTGGGCTCCACATGATGGGTAGTGGACATTGAAGTTGGTTCCCATATAATGGATGACCCATATTGAAGTGGCCCCACATGATGGATAGTCCACATCAAAGGTTGGCTCTTAATGATGAATGATCCACATACAAGGTGAGCCTTTCATGATGGGCAACCCACATTGAAGGTGGGGCCCACACGATGGATAGTCCACATTAAAGGTGGGCTCCACATGATGGGCAATTAATAATGGTGGACCCCACATGATGGATGGTCCACATTAAGGTGGGCCTCACATGACAGATGATCCACATCAAAGGTCAGACCTAATGATGAGTGGCTTATATGCAAGGTGGGCCTGCATGATGGATGACCCACACGAGAGGTAGGGTCTACATGATAGAGGGTCCGCCTTAAAGGTGGGCTCCACATGATGGCAATGGATATTGATGTGTGCCCCACATTATGGACAATAACATTGATAGTAGTGTCGACACTGGATCCTGAATGGGATTGACTTGTGACTTCCATGAGTCGTCTCTTTCTAGAGCTTCAGTGTTTGCACATTTGAAGGGGTCTTATATATGACTAAAGTTGCCACTAATCAATCACTTCGATCTTATAGTCAACTGACCCTATAGAAATGCTTAGGAGGGAGAATCCAAAGATTTTCAACTCTAAGATTACTCCTTAATCTGCGGTCAAAGATTCAAGGTAAGTAAGCACGATTACAGAGAGGGAATGTGTTAGGCACCCACTCTGATCGTACATTTACAAATGTAACAAGATCTGACTAACTTTTGAGGGTTGGATTTAGTTCTTGCATACTAATGATACGATGGTATATATGTAATAATGTGTTGAATGTAATATGCCAACGATAAGTTATAGTTTTTATTGATAGATCCACCTTGACTGGCCACTTATCATGCATAGAACCAATCAATCCAAGTTTTTGATAAATAGGATTCGGCTATATCTCACCGAGCATATGTTTGAACTGACTAGGTGTTGGGTGCTATGTATGTGATATGATGTATGTGAAATTGTGATACTGCATTACATGCAATGCTCATGACAAAGCATAAGCTAATCAGTCGAGTTTTTGATGGGGTCCGATTATATCGACAAGCCACATAGCATACGTATAGGTCAATTAAGTGTGAGAGGCGGCATAATACAATGCAAAGATGATGAATTTAGTGAGCAAAGGAATTAAGAGAGGAATGAGTGTTGCGTTATGATAATGTTGGGTTGGACGTAGTTGATTAAAGATCGAATGATTAGATGAATGTGTTGTAAGAATGGGATTGAGTGACCTAGATTAGATTTTGGATAGCTCGAGAGGCTAGGATAAGGGCCAAGCTAACTCAGATAGGGATCTATTGGATGCTTGAAATGGGACGCGGATTTCTTGTGAAAGCCTTTCGCAGGAAGTTCCTGCGCTGGGAACTTAGGTGGGGCCCACTGTGATGTTTGTGAGTCGTGTGAGGTCGAGCGCATAGTACCATTTTCCGTATTGAAAAGCTAGCAAACAAAAAAGAAAAAGAAAAGAGAAATTTGCGACTGTACGACCCATTTATGGCCCATTTAGGAAACTACGCCCACCTCATTTTCCTTCGCGAGAATACGCCCCAGCTGTACGGTAGGCTTGCCAAAGGTCGAAAATGCCCCTGCTTGTTCCTTCAGGCGGATATGTGGCGCTCGAAGTCAAGCGCTGACACTCTTCGAACTCCGAGTTATACGAACGGTTCAAAAGATATCAGAGTTACATGGGCCCCACAGTTACGTATTTATTATATCCACAACGTTCATCCATAGTTCGAGATCATTTCGGAGCATTATCAAAAAAAAAAAAATCCTATCCAAAGATCAACTGGACCACACCACAAAGAGCAACGGGAAAATTGATTTTAACCGTTAAAAATTTTGTAGGGCCCACCATAACATTTATTTTCCATCCAATATATTCATAATGTCACAAAGACCTGGATGAAGAGGAAAAACAAATTTTGTAATGATCCAAAACTTCTGGGGCCCCTAAAAGGGTTTCAATGGTAGACGTTCAATCTTCCACTGCCTTTTACAGTGTGGTCCACTTGATAGCTAAATCTGTCTTATTTTTCTTCCCAAGCGTTAGTGCGAGTTCGCCAAATAGATGGACGGTTTGGATATAACATATACCTCATAAAAGGACCCACAAAGGCGGTGGGGATTACAACAGGAAAAAAAAGAGCTGGTATCTTTGGCTACGGATTATAACCGTAGCGATAACCGCAGCCAATGCTTTTTCAATATGTCCTCTACTATACATCGAAGGTCTTTCGATATATCGAATGTCTTTCGATTAATCGGAAAAGGTCCAAAACTGTCCAGCAACTTTGCATAAAAAATCCTGCAATTTTCGATTAATCGAAGTGTATTCGATATGTATCGAAGATATAGCTACAGATTATAGCTGTAGCCATAACTGTAGTCCGTAAAAGTCTATGCAAATTTTTTTATTTTTTTATTTTTTATTTTTTATTTTTTACATGGAGAACTTTATTCTACCTACAATTTTCTCTAATACATATTTATATAAATATGTATATATAAGCATATAAAAAAAATTCTCTCTTTTTTTCATTTATTTCTCTATTCATTCAACAAGAATATCTTATAAACCAAAATTAGTTACTTCATGTACCCTATATGATTTTGGGGTAGGAGAAGATACTTTAGCCAACTAACCTAGTTATTTTCTAAGATGCCATCAGGTCGATGGTCGAAAATCCATTTCATTCACTTTGCGGTCAATTTCAATTAGTTCGTGGTCATTTCCATGCATTTCACCTTAAATTCCCTCCACCTCACAGACAATTCCATTCATTTCACTGTAATACAATACTATTTTGTTTTGATTCAATGTCGCTTCGATGCATTTCGCTGTCAATTCACTTCACTTCAAGATCATTTGCATGCATTTCGCTCTCAAATCGCTTCAAACCATGATCAGTCCCATGCTCTTCACGGTCATCCCATACTATTCAGTGTTGATTCACGGTCATTTCGCGGTCAATTCCCTTCACTTCACGGTCAGTTGCGTGCAACTGACCGCTGATCATGAATTGATGCGATTTGAGCACGAAATGCATGCAAATGACCGTGAAGTGAAGGGAATTGACCGCGAAATGCCTCAAAGAACGTGAATCAACACGAAATTGTTTGGGACGCATGAAATGCATGGAATGATCATGGTTTGAAGCGATTTGGCCGCGAAATGCATGGAAATGCCAGTGAAGTGAAGGGAATTGACGCGAAATGGTGAATCAACACGGAATTGTTTGCGACAACCGTGATTTGCGATGGGAATGATCATGGTTTGAAGTGATTTGGCCAGTAAAATGCATGCAAATGATCGTCAGTGAAGGGAATTAACCGCGAAATGCCTCGAAGCGAATAGTGAATCAACACGGAATTGTTTGGGATGAGTGAAATGCATGGGAATGATCATGGTTTGAAGCGAATTGATCGCGAAATGCATGCAAATGATTGTGAAGTGAAGCGAATTCGCGAAATGCATGAAACGATAGTGAATCAACACGGAATTGTTTGGGACGAGTGAAGTGCATGGGAATGATCATGGTTTGAAGCGATTTGTGCGCGAAATGCATGCGTGCAGTGAAGGGAATTGGCCGTGAAATGCCTCGAAAACGCCGTGAATCAACACGGAATTGTTTGGGATGACAGGAAATCCATGGGAATGATCATGGTTTGAAGCGAATTGATGGCGAAATGCATGGAAATTTGACGTGCATCACTGTTGCGAAATGCCTCAAGCAATAGTGAATCAACACGGAATTGTTTGGGACGGCAGTGAAGTGCATGGGAATGATCGAGGTTTAAAGCGGGAATGTGCGCGAAATGCATCTGAGTGAAATGAGGCGAATTGTGCGAAACGCCTCGAAAACGGCCAGTGAATCAACACGGAATTGTTTGGGACGGCAGTGAAGTGCATGGGAATGATTATGGTTTGAAGCGAATTGATCGCGAAATGCATCGATGATCGTGAAGTGAGGCGAATTGACCGCGAAATGCCTCGAAACGACCGTGAATCAACACGGAATTGTTTGGGATGACAGTGAAATGCATGGGAATGATCATGGTTTGAAGCGAATTGACCGCGAAATGCATGTAAATGACCGTGGAGTGAAGCGAATTGACCGTGAAATGCCTCGAAACGACCGTGAATCAACACGAAATTGTTTGGGATGACCGCGAAATGCATCAGAATGATCATGGTTTGAAGCGATTTGAAATCCATGCGAATGGCCAGTGGAGTGAAGGGAATTGTGAAATGCCTCGAAGCGTGAATCGACACGGAATTGTTTGGGACGGCCAGTGAAGTGCATGGGAATGATCATGGTTTGAAGCGAATTGGCCGTGAATGCATGGAAATGGCGTGAAGTGAAGGGAATTGGTCGTGAAATGCCTAAGGGGCATGACAGTGTATCAACACGGAATTGTTTGGGATCATGAAATGCATGGGAATGATCATGGTTTGAAGCGAATTGAGAAATGCATGTAAATGGCCAGTGGAGTGAAGAATTGTGCGAAATGCCTCGAAGCGTATAGTGAATCGCGAAATTGTTTGGGATGTGAAATGCATGGGAATGATCATGGTTTGAAGCGAATTGACATGAAATGCGTGCGAATGACCATGGAGTGAAGGAAATTGACCGCATTGAATTGATCGTGAATGAACACGAAATTGTTTGGAATGGCGCGAAATGCATGAAAATGATCATGGTTTGAAGCGAATTGCATGAAATGCATGCGAATGGCCAGTGGAGTGAGCGGAATTGCGAAATGCCTCGAAACGGCCAGTGAATCAACACGAAATTGTTTGAAATGGTAGTGAAATGCATGGAAATGATCATGGTTTGAAGCGAATTGTGCCATGCATGCAAATTACAGTGGAGTGAAGGGAATTGCGCGAAATGCCCGAAATGACCGTGAATCGACACGGAATTGTTTGGAATAATAAATGCATGGGAATGATCATGGTTTGAAGCGAATTGCTGAAATGCATGTAAATGGCCATGTAGAGTGAAGCGAATTGGCCATGAAATGCCTCGGAACGACCGTGAATCGACACGGAATTGTTTGGGATGATGCGAAATGCATGGAAATGATCATGGTTTGAAGCGAATTGAAAGCGGGAAATGCCAGTGAAGTGAAGGGAATTGCCGAAATTGATAAACGACCGTGAATCGACACGGAATTGTTTGGGATAGCGAAATGCATGGGAATGATCATGGTTTGAAGCGAATTGGCCGCGAAATGCATGCGAATGAGTGGAGTGAAGGGTATTGGCCAGCGAAATGACTCGAAGCAATAGTGAATCAACACGGAATTGTTTGGGATAATGGCGAAATGCATGGGAATGATCATGGTTTGAAGCGAATTGATGAAATGCATGCGAATGGCGTGAAGGGAATTAGCGAAATGCCTCGAAGCAGTGAATCGACACGGAATTGTTTGGAATATTGCGAAATGCATGGAAATGATCATAGTTTGAAGCGAATTGATGAAATGCATGTAAATGGCCATGAAGTGAAGGAAATTGGCCATGAAATGCCTCGGAATGCGATCGTGAATCGACACGGAATTGTTTGGAATGAATGCGAAATGCATGGGAATGATCATGGTTTGAAGCGAATTGTGAAATGCATGTAAATGGCCATGGAGTGAAGCGAATTGGCCATGAAATGCCTCGGAATGCGACAGTGAATCAACACGGAATTGTTTGGGATAATGAAATGCATGGGAATGATCATGGTTTGAAGCGAATTGGCCAGAAATGCATGCGAATGGCCAGAGTGAAGGGAATTAGCGAAATGCCTCAGCAAGTGAATCGACACGAAATTTTTGCGATGACCACGAAATGCATGGGAATGATCATGGTTTGAAGCGAATTGAGAAATGCATGTAAATGGCCAGTGGAGTGAAGGAATTGGCATGAAATGCCTCGAAGCAATAGCGGTGAATCGTTTGAACACGGAATTGTTTGGGATGACTATGAAATGCATGAGAATGATCATGGTTTGAAGCGATTTGACCGCAAAATGCATGCAAATGACCATACAACTTAAGAGACTAGAAGAAGCACACTATGAGCACAACTTGGAAAACATGGAGTGTGTACCGACATGGGTGTGTACTAACAAGCTAACCTAAAAAAGTAAAACAAAAAAAAAAATTAGAAAAAACACATTACAAAAAAAATAAAAAAATTGCACTAAAAAAACAGTTTGACGTTGGACATTTTCTGACAATTTTCGATATATCGAAATCTAGTCGATATATCGATACCTCGATATATCAACATCTACTCGATTATATCGATAATACAATTTAAAAAGTATTTTGTCGCTGGACAGTGTGTGACTATATTCGATCAATCGAATAATAGTCGATATATCGGTCGGTTGTAAGGATGACTTACTAATATTATATCGACTAGATTTCGATATAATCGACAACTTACTCTACCATTAATCGATTAGGCTTCGATTATATCGAAGAGTTTCGATATATCGTGTTCTATTTGATATATCGAAGTGTAATTTTTTTGTTTTTTTTCTAATGTGCTTTTTTTATTTTTTTTTTATTTTTTTTGTTTTACTTTTTTAGGTTAGCTTGTTAGTACACACCCATGTCGGTACACACTCCATGTTTTCCAAGTTGTGTTCATAGTGTGCTTCTTCTAGTCTCTTAAGTTGCATGGTCATTTGCATGCATTTTGCGGTCAAATCGCTTCAAACCATGATCATTCCCATGCATTTCATGATCACGTCATTTCGAGGCATTTCGCGATCAATACCCTTCACTTCGCGGTCATTTGCATGCATTTCTTGGTCAATGCTTGAAACCATGATCATTCCCATGCATTTCGCGATCATCCCAAACAATTCGTGTTGATTCACGCGTTTCGAGGCATTTATCAATACCCATCACCTCACGGTCATTGCATGCATTTCGCGACCAATTCGCAGCCATGATCATTTCCATGCATTTCATGATCATCCCAAACAATTCCGTGTTGATTCACGCGTTTCGATTTTCGAGCATTTCGGTCGAATTCGCTTCACTCGGTCACGGCGGTCATTCGCATGCATTTCATTCCATGTGTGTTGATCGCGAAACCATGATCATTCCCATGCATTGCACGTCATTCCAAACAATTTAGTGTTGATTCACGCGTTTTGAGGCATTTCGCGATCAATTCCCTTCACTCCGCGATCATTGCATGCATTCGCTTCAAACCATGATCATTTCAAGCATTTCGCGGTCATTCCAAAATTTCGTGTTGATTGATTCGACCGTTTCATTCATTGCATGCATTTGCGGTCACAATTCCGTTGATTCACTGTTGATTCGTTTCGAGTTCAGCATTTCGCGATCAATACACTTCACTTCACGGTCATCATGCATTTGGTCAATTCGCTTCAAACACTGATCATTCCCATGCATTTGCGATCATTCGCATTTCACGCATTTCATTTGAGCCATGCATTCATTTCCATGCGCTTCCATCCCGATCATTCAATTCATGCATCGTTTGATTCAATCCAAGGTTCATTGCATTTCATTTGCATTTGGTCATTCCATGAATTCAATTCGTGTTGATTCACTGGTTGTTCGATTTCCGGATTCATTTCATCATTCCCTTCACTCACGCTTCAAACCATGATCCATTCCCATGCATTTCCGGTTTGAGCACTCAATTCACGATTTGCATGCATTTTGCGATTTTGCTTCAAACCATGATCATTCCCATTCCTTTCACTATGCATTTCATGGTCATTTCAAACAATTCGTGTTGATTCACGGTCAGTTTGAGGCATTTTGTGTTAGACATCCACACCATCCGCGGTCATTTGCAGCTTACTTCACTTTCCGGTCATTTACATGCATTTCGCTGTCAAAAAACGATGATCATTCCCATGCATTTCGCGGTCATTCCAAACAATTCGTGTTGATTCACGGTCGTTTCGAATTTGTGGTCAATTCCCTTCCTCCACGGTCATTTGCATGCATTTTAGTCGTCAATTCCCTTCAAACTTCCATGCATTTTGCGGTCATTCGTATTGATTCATCGTTTCAGGCATTTCGCATGCGGTTCCATGCATTCGCGGTCGGTCGCTTCATGCATTTTCGACCATGATCATTCCATGCATTTCACGGTCAATCCCAACGATTCCGTTTTGATTCACGGTCGTTTCGAGGCATTTCGCGGTCGAATTCCCTTCACTCCGGTCATTTGCATGCATTTATCGGTTCGCTTAAACCATGATCATTCCCATGCATTTCACGGTCATTCCAAACAATTCGTGTTGATTCACGGTCGTTTGAGGCATTTCGCGGTCGATTCCCTTCACTCCACGGTCATTTGCATGCATTCGGTCATTCCCAAACAATTTCGTGTTGATTCACGGTCGATGCATTCGCTTCAAACCATGATCTTCACTTTATGGTCAAATCCATGCATTTCGCGGTCATTCCAAACAATTTAGTGTTGATTCACGGTCGTTCGAGGCATTTCGCATTTCGGTCAATTCCCTTCACTCACGGTCATTTGCATGCATTTTGCGGTCAATTTGCGGTCGAGCCATGATCATTCCCATGCATTTCGCGGTCATCCCAAACAATTCCGTGTTGATTCACGGTCGTTTCGAGGCATTTCGCGAACAATTCCCTTCACTCCACGGTCATTTGCATGCATTTCGGGTCAATTCGCTTCAAACCATGATCATTCCCATGCATTTCGCGGTCATTCCAAACAATTCCGTGTTGATTCACGGTCGTTTTGAGGCATTTCGCGGTCAATTACCTTCACTCCACGGTCATTTGCATGCATTTCGCGGTCATTAAAAACCATGATTCATCATTTGAGGTGATTCCCATGCATTTCGTCATTCCAAACAATTAGTGTTGATTCACGGTCGTTTGAGGCATTTCGCGGTCGATTCCCTTCACTCCATTGTCATTTGCATGCATTTCGCGGTCAATTCGATTCCCGGATCATTCCCATGCATTTCGCGGTCATTCCAAACAATTGTGTTGATTCACGGTCGTTTGAGGCATTTCGCGGTCGATTCCCTTCACTCCACGGTCATTTGCATGCATTTCGCGGTCAATTCGCTTGAACCATGATCATTTCCATGCATTTCACAGTCATCCAAACAATTCCGTGTTGATTCACGGTCGTTTCGAGGCATTTCGCGGTCAATTCCCTTCACTCCACGGTCATTTGCATGCATTTTACGGTCAATTCGCTTCAAACCATGATCATTCCCATGCATTTCGCGGTCATCCCAAACAATTCAGTGTTGATTCACGGTCGTTTCGAGGCATTTCGCGGTCAATTCGCTTCACTCCACGGTCATTTCCATGCATTTCGCGGTCAATTCGCTTCAAACCATGATCATTCCCATGCATTTCGCGGTCATTCCAAACAATTCCGTGTTGATTCACGGTCGTTTTGAGGCATTTCGCGGTCCATTCCCTTCACTCCACGGTCATTTGCATGCATTTCGCGGTCATTAAGCGCTTCAAACCATGATCATTCCATGCATTTCACGGTCATTCCCAAACAATTCCGTGTTGATTCACGGTCGTTTGAGGCATTTCGCGGTCAATTCCCTTCACTTCACGGTCATTTGCATGCATTTCGCGGTTAATTCGATTGAAACCATGATCATTCCCATGCATTTCGCGGCCATCCCAAACAATTCCGTGTTGATTCACGGTCGTTTGGAGGCATTTCGCGGTCAATTCCCTTCACTTCACGGTCATTTACATGTCATTTCGCTTCAAACCATGATCATTCCCATGCATTTCGCGGTCATCCCAAACAATTCCGTGTTGATTCACGGTCGTTTGAGGCATTTCGCGGTCGATTCCCTTCACTCCACGGTCATTTGCATGCATTTCGCGGTCAATTCGCTTGAACCATGATCATTCCATGCATTTCGCATCGCGGTCATCCCAAACAATTCCGTGTTGATTCACGGTCGTTTGAGGCATTTGGCGGTCAATTCCCTTCACTCGTTCACGGTCATTTGCATGCATTTCGCGGTCGATTCAGCAAACCATGATCATTCCCATGCATTTCACGGTCATTCCAAACAATTCCATTTCGTGTTGATTCACGGTCGTTTCGAGGCATTTCGCGGTCAATTCCCTTCACTCACAGTCAATTCGCTTCATTTCACGCTTGCAGTCATCCCAAACAATTCGTGTTGATTCACGGTCATTTTCAATTCGCTTCAATTCATCATCATTCCCATGCATTTCGCGGTCATCCCAAACAATTCCATGTTGATTCATGGTCGTTTTGAGGCATTTCGCGGTCAATTCCCTTCACTTCGTCATTTGCATGCATTTCGCGGTCAATTCGCTTCAAACCATGATCATTTCCATGCATTTCACGGTCATTCCAAACAATTCCGTGTTGATTCACGGTCGTTTGAGGCATTTCGCGGTCAATTCCCTTCACTCCACGGTCATTTGCATGCATTTTCGCTCAAATAAATCGCTCCAAACCATGATCATTCCCATGCATTTCGCGGTCATTCCAAACAATTCCGTGTTGATTCACGGTCGTTTGAGGCATTTCGCGGTCAATTCCCTTCACTCCACGGTCATTTGCATGCATTTCGCGGTCGAATAATCGCTTCAAACCATGATCATTCCCATGCATTTCGCGGTCATCCCAAACAATTCCATGTTGATTCACGGTCGTTTGAGGCATTTCGCGGTCAATTCCCTTCACTTCCACGGTCATTTGCATGCATTTGCGGTCAATTCGCTTCAATTCACTTCAGACCATGATCATTCTCATGCATTTCGCGGTCATCCCGAACAATTTGTTGATTCACGGTCGTTTGAGGCATTTCGCGGTCAATTCCCTTCACTTCACGGTCATTTGCATGCATTTGCGGTCGAATTGCGCAATTGCCATGATCATTCATTCCATGCATTTCGGTCATTCCAGGCAACAATTCCGTGATTGCATTCACGGTTCATTTCGTTTGGTCGAGGCATTTCGCGGTCGATTCCCTTCACTTTCATGCATTTCGCGGTCATTCCCTTCACGTTCATGCATTTCGCGGTCAAATCGCTTCGAACCATGATCATTCCCATGCATTTCACGGTCATTCCAAGGCATTTGTGCAATTATTCACGTTGATGATCAATTCGCTTGTCATTCCCATGTTTCGATCCCAAACAATTCGGCATTTCGCGGTCGATTCCTTCACTTCACGGTCATTTGCATGCATTTGCGGTCAATTCGCTTCAACCATGATCATTCCATGCATTTCACGGTCATTCATGGCAATTCCGTCACCAAGAGAGTTTGATTCATTCGTTTCGTCACGCCGTTTCGAGGCATTTCGCGGTCGATTCCCTTCACTTCACGGTCATTTGCATGCATTTCGCGGTCAAATCGCTTCAAACCATGATCATGCATTTCACGGTCAATTTGCTTCAAATCATGATCATTCCCATGCACTTCACGGTCGTCCCAAACAATTCCATGTTGATTCACGATCGTTTCGAGGCATTTCGCGGTCAATTCCCTTCACTTGACGGTCATTTGCACGCATTTCGCGGTCAATTCACTTCAAACCATGATCATTCCCATGCATTTCACGGTCATTACAAACAATTCCATGTTGATTCACGGTCATTTGTTTCGAGGCATTTCGCGGTCAATTCCCTTCACTCACGGTCATTTGCATGCATTTCGCGGTCAAATCGCTTCAAACCATGATCATTCCCATGCATTTCGGTCCCAAACAATTCCATGTTGATTCACGATCGTTTCGAGGCATTTCGCGGTCAATTCCCTTCACTCCACGGTCATTTGCATGCATTTCGCGGTCAATTCGCTTCAAACCATGATCATTCCCATGCATTTCGCGGTCATTCCAAACAATTCCGTGTTGATTCACGGTTGTTTCGAGGCATTTCCCCGTCAATTCCCTTCACTCCACGGTCATTTGCATGCATTTTGCGGTCAATTCGCTTCAAACCATGATCATTTCCATGCATTTCGCGGTCATTCCAAACAATTCCGTGTTGATTCACGGTCGTTTCGAGGCATTTCGCGGTCAATTCCCTTCACTTCACGGTCATTTGCATGCATTTTGCGGTCAATTCGCTTCAAACCATGATCATTCCCATGCATTTCGCGGTTATCCCAAACAATTCCGTGTTGATTCACGGTCGTTTCGAGGCATTTCGCGGTCAATTCCCTTCACTTCACGGTCATTTGCATGCATTTCGCGGTCATTCCAAACCATGATCATTCCTATGCATTTCGCGGTCATCCCAAACAATTATGTGTTGATTCACGGTCGTTTCGAGGCATTTCGCGGTCAATTCCCTTCACTCCACGTTCATTTGCATGCATTTCGCGGTCAAATCGCTTCAAACCATGATCATTCCCATGCATTTCGCGGTCGATTCACGGTCGTTTCGAGGCATTTTGCGGTCAATGGTCATTTGCGTCCAATTCGCTTCAAACCATGATCATTCCATGCATTTCACGTCATTCCAAACAATTCCGTGTTGATTCACGGTGTTTCGAGGCATTTCGCGGTCAATTCCCTTCACTTCCACGGTCATTTGCATGCATTCGCAAGTCATGATCATTCCCATGCATTTCGCGGTCATTTCCGTGTTGATTCACGGTCGTTTGAGGCATTTTGCGGTCAATTCCCTTCACTTCACGGTCATTTGCATGCATTTCGCGGTCAATTCAAACCATGATCATTCCCATGCATTTTGAGGTCATCCCTTTTAAGGATTTTGATTCACGGTCATCCCAAACAATTCCGTTTGAGGCATTTCGCGGTCGATGGTCATTTGCATGCATTTCGGTCAATTCGCTTCAAACATGATCATTCCCATGCATTTCGCGGTCATTTGTGTTGATTCATGCACGGTCGTTTGAGGCATTTTCGATTCCCTTCACTCACGGTCATTTGCATGCATCTATTCAATTCAAACCATGATCATTCCCATGCATTTCATTCCCAAACAATTCCGCATCGTTTCGAGGCATTTTTCGCGGTCAATTCGGTCATTTGCAATTCATGGTGTTGATTTCACCATTTCACCCATGCATTTCGGGTCATCCCAAACAATTCCGTGTTGATTCACGGTCGTTTGAGGCATTTCGCGGTCAATTCCTTCACTTCCACGGTCATTTGCATGCATTTCGCACATCAATTCGCTTGAAACCATGATCATTCCCATGCATTTCGCGGTCATTCCAAATAATTCGTGTTGATTCACGGTCGTTTGAGGCATTTCGCGGTCAATTCCCTTCACTCCACGGTCATTTGCATGCATTTTCAATCGATGATCATTCCCATGCATTTCGCGGTCATCCCAAACAATTCCGTGTTGATTCACGGTCGTTTGAGGCATTTCGCGGTCAATTCCCTTCACTCCACGGTCATTTGCATGCATTTCGCGGTCAATTCGCTTCAAGCCATGATCATTCCCATGCATTTCGCGGTCATTCCAAACAATTCCGTGTTGATTCACGGTCGTTTGAGGCATTTCGCGGTCGATTCCCTTCACTTCACGGTCATTTGCATGCATTTCGCGGTCAAATCGCTTCAAACCATGATCATTCCCATGCATTTCGTCATTTGCATGCATTTCGCGGTCAAATCGCTTCAAACCAGGATCATTACCATGCATTTCGCGGTCATCCCAAACAATTCCGTGTTGATTCATTGTCATTTCGATGCATTTCACGGCCTTCACTCCACGGTCATTTGCATTCATCGTTTGAGGCATTTCGGCCGCTTCGAATTCCTTCGCTCAATGATCACGGTCATTTGCATGCATTTAGCGGTCAATCGCTTAAACCATGATCATTCCCATGCATTTCGGTCATCCCAAACAATTCCGTGTTGATTCACGGTCGTTTGAGGCATTTCGCGGTCAATTCCCTTCACTCACGGTCATTTGCATGCATTTTCGCGGTCAATTCATCCAAACCATGATCATTCCCATGCATGCGGTCATTTCCGTGTTGATTCACGGTCGTTCGAGGCATTTCGCGGTCAATTCCCTTCACTTCACGGTCATTTGCAGCACTTCGCGGTCCTCGATCATTCCCATGCATTTCGGGTCATTTCCGTGTTGATTCACGGTCGTTTGAGGCATTCGCGGTCAATTCCCTTCACTCACGGTCATTTGCATGCATTTTGCGGTCAATTCCGTGTTGATTCACGCATTTCGCGGCACTTCACGGTCATTTGCATTTCGCGGTCATCAAAAACCATGATCATTCCCATGCATTCACGGTCATTCCAAACAATTAGTGTTGATTCACGGTCGTTTGAGGCATTTCGCGGTCAATTCCCTTCACTCACGGCATTTGCATGCATTTCGCGATCAATTCCATGCATATCGCGGTCATCCCAAACAATTCGTGTTGATTCTCGTTTGAGGCACGCGGTCATGGTCATTTGCATTTTCGGTCAATTCAAACCATGATCATTCCCATGCATTTCGCGGTCATCCCAAACAATTCCGTGTTGATTCACGGTCGTTTGAGGCATTTCGCGGTCAATACCCTTCACTCACGGTCATTTGCATGCATTTCGCGGTCGATTCATTCGAACCATGATCATTCCCATGCATTTCACGGTCATTCCAAATAATTTCAATTCCGTGTTGATTCACGGTCGTTTTGAGGCATTTCGGGGTCCTTCCCTTCACTCACATTTGCACGAATTCGCTTAAACCATGATCATTCCCATGCATTTCGCGGTCATCCAAACAATTTCGTGTTGATTCACGGTCGTTTGAGGCATTTCGCGGTCAATTCCCTTCACTCCACGGTCATTTGCAGGCATTTCGCGGTCATTCGCTTCAAACCATGATCATTCCCATGCATTTCACGGTCATTCCAAACAATTCCGTGTTGATTCACGGTCGTTTGAGGCATTTCAGTCCAATTCCCTTCACTCCACGGTCATTTACATGCATTTCGCGGTCAATGCAACCATGAACTTTCATGCATCATTCCATGGCAATTAATCGCATTTTGAGGCGCGGTCATTCCAAACAATTCCGTGTTGATTCACGGTCGTTTGAGGCATTTCACCTTCACTCACGGTCATTTACATGCATTTCGCCGATTCGCTTCAAACCATGATCATTCCCATGCGTTTCATTCTTCGTTTTGAGGCATTTCGCGGTCGATTCCCTTCACTCACGGTCATTTGCATGCATTTCGCGGTCAATTCGAAACCATGATCATTCCCATGCATTTCGCGGTCATCCCAAACAATTAGTGTTGATTCACGGTCGTTTGAGGCATTTGCGGTCAATTCCCTTCAACGGTCATTTGCATGCATTTTCGCGGTCAATTCCAGCTTTGAACCATGATCATTCCCATGCATTTCACGGTCATTCCAAACAATTCCGTGTTGATTCACGGTCGTTTCGAGGCATTTCGCGGTCGATTCCCTTCACTCACGGTCATTTACATGCATTTCGCAGTCACCCATGCATTTCGCGGACATTCCAAACAATTCCGTGTTGATTCACGGTCGTTTCGAGGCATTTCGCGGTCATTCCCTTCACTCCATGGTCATTTGCATGCATTTCGCGGTCGATTCGCTTCAAACCATGATCCATGCATTTCATTGTCATTCCAAACAATTCCGTGTTGATTCACGGTCGTTTGAGGCATTTCGCGGTCAATTCCCTTCACTCCACGGTCATTTGCATGCATTTCGCGGTGCATTCATTCCCCATGCATTTCGCGGTCATCCCAAACAATTCCGTGTTGATTCACGAGCATTTTAGCGGTCAATTTCCTTCACTCCACGGTCATTTGCATGCATTTCGCAATCGCTTCAAACCATGATCATTCCCATGCATTTCGCGGTCATCCCAAACAATTGTGTTGATTCACGGTCGTTTCGAGGCATTTCGCGGTCAATTCCTTCACTCCACGGTCATTTGCATGCATTTCGCGGTCAATTCGCTTCAAACCATGATCATTCCCATGCATTTCACGCTCGTCCCAAACAATTCCGTGTTGATTCACGGTCGTTTGCGGTCAATTCCCTTCACTCCACGGTCATTTACATGCATTTCGCGGTCAATTTGCTTCAAACCATGATCATTCCATGCATTTCGCGGTCATTCCAAACAATTAGTGTTGATTCACGGTCGTTTGAGGCATTTGCGGTCGATTCCCTTCACTCCACGGTCATTTGCATGCATTTCGCGGTCGAATTAAGCTTCAAACCATGATCATTCCCATGCATTTCACGTCATCCCAAACAATTCCGTGTTGATTCACGGTCGTTTGAGGCATTTCGCGGTCAATTCCCTTCACTCCACGGTCATTTTAGCATCGCAGGCATTTTCGCGGTCGATTCATTTGCGAACGCAAACCATGATCATTCCCATGCATTTCCGGTCATCCCAAACAATTCCGTGTTGATTCACGGTCTGTTCGAGGCATTTCACGGTCAATTCCCATTCACTTCACGGTCATTATAGCATGCATTTCGCGGTCAATTCGCTTAAACCACACCATGATCATTCCCATGCATTTCACGGTCCATTCCAAACAATTCGTGTTGATTCACGGTCGTTTCGAGGCATTTCGCGGTCAATTCCCTTCACTTCACGGTCATTTGCATGCATTTCACGCTCAAATTCGCTTCAAACCATGATCATTCCATGCATTTCACGATCATCCCAAACAATTCCGTGTTGATTCACGGTCGTTTCGAGGCATTTCGCGGTCAATTCCCTTCACTCCACGGTCATTTACATGCATTTCGCGGTCAAATCGCTTCAAACCATGATCATTCCCAAGCACTTCACGGTCGTCCCAAACAATTCCGTGTTGATTCACGGTCGTTTCGAGGCATTTCGCGGTCAATTCGCTTCACTCCACGGTCATTTCCATGCATTTATTGTGCATTAAAGCGCTTCAAACCATGATCATTCCATGCATTTCGCGGTCATCCCACGGTCGTTTTGAGGCATTTCATGGTCAATTCCATTGTTGATTCACGGTCGTTTGAGGCATTTCGGCGGTCATTCCAAACAATTCGTGTTGATTCACGGTCAGTTCAGCGCGGTCCATTCCCTTCACTCCACGGTCATTTGCATGCATTTCGCGGTCGATTAAGCGCTTCAAACCATGATCATTCCCATGCATTTCACGGTCATTCCCAAACAATTCCGTGTTGATTCACGGTCGTTTGAGGCATTTGGCGGTCAATTCCCTTCACTTCACTGGTCATTTGCATGCATTTCGCGGTCGATTCGCTTCAACCATGATCATTCCCATGCATTTCACATTCCCAAACAATTAGGTGTTTCATTATTCCCAATTTCGTGGTCACCCTTCACTCATTCATGCATGTTTGCGGTCAATTCACCATGGCTGCACGTTTGATTCACGGTCGTTTGAGGCATTTCGGGTCAATTCCCTTCACTTCACGGTCATTTGCATGCATTTACAAACCATGATCATTCCCATTTATTTCACAAACAAAAACGTGTTGATTCACGGTCGTTCGAGACCGTTCAATTCCCTTCACTCACGGTCATTTGCATGCATTTCGCGGTCAATTAATCGAACCATGATCATTCCCATGCATTTCGCGGTCATCCCAAACAATTCCGTGTTGATTCACGGTCGTTTGAGGCATTTCATCAATTCCCTTCACTTCCACGGTCATTTGCATGCATTTCGCGGTTCGCTTCAAACCATGATCATTCCCATGCATTTAGCGCATCCCAAACAATTCCGTGTTGATTCACGGTCGTTTGAGGCATTTCAATTCCCTTCACTCCACGGTCATTTACATGCATTTCGCGGTGCTTAAACCATGATCATTCCCATGCATTTCGCGGTCATTCCGAACAATTAGTGTTGATTCACGGTCGTTTGAGGCATTTCGCGGTCAATTCCCTTCACTTCCACGGTCATTTGCATGCATTTCGCGGTCAATTCGCTTCAAACCATGATCATTTCCCATGCATTTCACGGTCATTCCACAATTCCGTGTTGATTCACGGTCGTTTGAGGCATTTCGTCAATTCCCTTCACTCACGGTCATTTGCATGCATTTCGCTGGCAAATTGCTTCGCGGTCAATTCACTTCAAACATGATCATTCCCATGCATTTCGCGGTCATCCCAAACAATTCGTGTTGATTCACGGTCGTTTGAGGCATTTCGCGGTCGATTCCCTTCACTCGCTTCAACCATGATCATTCCCATGCATTTCGCGGTCATAAACAATTGTGTTGATTCACGGTCGTTTGAGGCATTTCATTCACTTTTCGGTCATTTGCATGCATTTCGATTCCATGATCATTCCCATGCTTCCAAACAATTCCGTGTTGATTCACGGTCGTTTCGAGGCATTTCGCGGTCGATTCCCTTCACTCCACGGTCGTTTGCATGCATTTCGCGAAAGAATGATCATTCCCATGCATTTCACGGTTGTGTTGATTCACGGTCGTTTCGAGGCATTTCGCGGTCGATTCCCTTCACTCCACGGTCATTTGCATGCATTTCGGAATCATTCGAACCATGATCATTCCCATGCATTTCGCGGTCATTCCAAATACAATTCGTGTTGATTCACGGTCGTTTGAGGCATTTCGCGGTCGATTCCCTTCACTCCACGGTCATTTGCATGCATTTCGCGGTCGATTCAAACCCATGATCATTCCCATGCATTTCGCGGTCATCCCAAACAATTCCAGTGTTGATTCACGGTCGTTTGAGGCATTTCGCGGTCAATTCCCTTCACTTTGGTCATTGCATGCATTTCGCGGTCAATTTGATCATTCCCATGCATTTCGCGGTCAAAACAATTAGTGTTGATTCACGGTCGTTTGAGGCATTTCGCGGTCAATTCCCTTCACTCCACGGTCATTTGCATGCATTTGCGGTCAATCGCGAGCCATGCATCATCATTCATCCCATGCATTTTCGCGGTCAAAACAATTCCGTGTTGATTCACGGTCGTTTGAGGCATTTCGGGTCAATTCCCTTCACTCACGGTCATTTGCATGCATTTCGCGGTCATTCGATTCGCTTCAACCATGATCATTCCCATGCATTTCGCGGTCATTCCAAACAATTAGTGTTGATTCACGGTCGTTTGAGCATTTCGCGGTCGAATTCCCTTCACTCCACGGTCATTTGCATGCATTTCGCGGTCAATTAACCTCTTAAACCATGATCATTCCCATTCATTTGCAGGTCGTCCCAAACAATTTCCGTGTTGATTCACGGTCGTTCGAGGCATTTGCGGTCGATTCCCTTCACTCGGTCATTTGCATGCATTTTAATTCCATGATCATTCCCATGCATTTCGGTCATTCCCAAACAATTCCGTGTTGATTCACGGTCGTTTGAGGCATTTCGCTTCACTCCACGGTCATTTGCATGCATTTCGTCGTCTTAAGCAAACCATGATCATTCCCATGCATTTCACGCGGTCATTCCAAACAATTCCGTTGATTCACGGTCGTTCGAGGCATTTCGCGGTCAATTCCCTTCACTCACGGTCATTTGCATGCATTTCGCCATCATCGCTTTGAACCATGATCATTCCCATGCATTTCGCGGTCATCCCAACACAATTCCGTGTTGATTCACGGTCGTTTGAGGCATTTCATGTCAATTCCCTTCACTCACGGTCATTTGCATGCATTTAGGGGTTTCTGATCATTTCCATGCATTTCGCGGTCATCCCAAACAATTAGTGTTGATTCACGGTCGTTTGAGGCATTTCATGGCTCATGGCGGTCATTTGCATCGCCGCGGTCAATTCACCATGATCATTCCCATGCATTTCACGGTCATCCAAACAATTCCGTGTTGATTCACGGTCGTTTCGAGGCATTTCGCGGTCGATTCCCTTCACTTCATTTGCATGCATTTCGCGGTCAATTCGCTTGAACCATCATTCCCATGCATTTCACGGTCATCGAACAATTCCGTGTTGATTCACGCTCGTCGGTTTGAGGCATTTCGCGGTCAATTCCCTTCACTCCACGGTCATTTTTCAAACCATGATCATTTAATTCACTTCAACGCATGATCATTCCCATGCATTTCGTAGTCATCCCAAACAATTCGTGTTGATTCACGGTCGTTTGAGGCATTTCGCGGTCGATTCCCTTCACTTCACGGTCATTTGCATGCAATTTCCGCTCGCTTCGAACCATGATCATTCCCATGCATTTCACGGTCATCCCAAACAATTGTGTTGATTCACGGTCGTTTCGAGGCATTTCGCGGTCGAATTCCCTTCACTCCACGGTCATTTGCATGCATTTCGCAATTAGAGCCATGATCATTCCCATGCATTTCGGTGTCAATATCGTGTTGATTCACGGTCGTTTGAGGCATTTCGCGGTCAATTCCCTTCACTCCATGGTCATTTGCATGCATTTCACGGTTCATTCCATGCATTTCACGGTCATTCCCAAACAATTCAGTGTTGATTCACGGTCGTTTCGAGGCATTTTCGCGGTCATTCCCTTCACTCCACGGTCATTTGCATGCATTTCACAAACCATGATCATTCCCATGCATATTTCCGTGTTGATTCACGGTCGTTTCGAGGCATTTCAAATTCCCTTCACTTCACGGTCATTTGCATGCATTTCCGGTCATTCCATTCATTTCAGGGTCATTCCAAACAATTCCGTGTTGATTCACGGTCGTTTGAGCATTTGCGGTCAATTCCCTGGTCATTTGCATGGCATTTCGCAAACAATTCGGGTCATTTTCCCAAACAATTCTCGTTTCGATGATTCGCATTTCAATTAAGCGGATCATTTGATCATTTTGCAATTCACGGTCAATTCCGTGTTGATTCACGGTCATTTCGAGGCATTTCGCGGTCAATGATCCCTGGTTTTGCATTTTGCGGTCAATTCGCTTCGAACCATGATCATTCCCATGCATTTGGTCATCCCAAACAATTCCGTGTTGATTCATTGTCAGTTGGCGGTCAATTCCCTTCACTTCACGGTCATTTGCATGCATTTCGCGGTCAATTCGCGGATCATTTCGTCGTCATCCCAAACAATTCCGTGTTGATTCACGGTCGTTTCGATTTCGCGGTCGATTCCCTTCACTCCACGGTCATTTGCATGCATTTCGCGGTTCATTCGCTTCAAACCATGATCATTCCCATGCATTTCGCGTCATTCCCGGACAATTTGTGTTGATTCACGGTCGTTTGAGGCATTTCGCGGTCAATTCCCTTCACTCACGGTCGATTGCATGCATTTCGCGGTCAATTCGCTTGAAACCATGATCCCCATGCATTACACGGTCATTCCAAACAATTTCGTGTTGGTTCACGGTCGTTTAGAGGCATTTAGCGGTAATTCCCTTCACTCCACGGTCATTTGCATGCATTTCGCGGTCAATTCGCTTCCAAACCATGATCATTCCCATGCATTTCACGTCGTCCCAAACAATTCCGTGTTGATTCACGGTCGTTTCGAGGCATTTCGCGGTCAATTCGCTTCACTCCCCGGTCAGTTGCATGCATTTCGCGGTCAATTCGCTTCAAACCATGATCATTCCCATGCATTTCTCGGTCATCCCAAACAATTCCGTGTTGATTCACGGTCGTTTCGAGGCATTTCGCGGTCAATTCGCTTCACTCCATGGTCATTTACATGCATTTTGCGGTCAATTCGCTTCAAACCATTATCATTCCCATGCATTTCGCGGTCATTCCAAACAATTCCGTGTTGATTCACGGTCGTTTAGAGGCATTTAGCGGTCGATTCCTTTCACGCTTCGAACCATGATCATTCCCATGCATTTCACGGTCATTTCCAAACAATTCCGTGTTGATTCACGGTCGTTTGAGGCATTTCGCGGTCGATTCCCTTCACTCCACGGTCATTTGCATGCATTTTCGCTCAATTTCGAACCATGATCATTCCCATGCATTTCGCGGTCATCCCAAACAATTCGTGTTGATTCACGGTCGTTTGAGGCATTTCGCGGTCAATTCCCTTCACTCCACGGTCATTTGCATGCATTTAATGGTCAATTAATCAAACCATGATCATTTCCATGCATTTCACGGTCATTCCAAACAATTCCGTGTTGATTCACGGTCGTTTGAGGCATTTCGCGGTCAATTTCCCTTCACTCCATGGTCATTTGCATGCATTTGCGGTCACTTCGAACCATGATCATTCCCATGCATTTCACCGGTCATTCCCAAACAATTCCGTGTTGATTCACGGTCGTTTGAGGCATTTCGCGGTCGAATTCCCTTCACTCACGGTCATTTGCATGCATTTTTCAAATTAAGCTTCATGATCATTCCCATGATCATTCCATGCATTTTCGCGGTCATCGAAACAATTCCGTGTTGATTCACGGTCGTTTGAGGCATTTCGCGGTCGAATTCCCTTCACTTCACGGTCATTTGCATGCATTTCGCGGTCGATTCGAACCATGATCATTCCCATGCATTTCACGGTCATCCCAAACAATTCCATTCAAATCTTGACATTTCGCGGTCAATTCCGTTTCGTTTCAAACCATGATCATTCCCATGCATTATGTCCCAAACAATTCCGGTTGATTCACATTGTTGAGGCATTTCGCGGTCAATTCCCTTCACTTCCACGGTCATTTGCATGCATTTCGCGGTCATTCATTTCGCATTCAAGCATTTCATTTCACCGGTCGATCCCTTCATTCCCGCGGTCATTCGCATTTCATGCGGGTCATTCCAAACAATTCCGTGTTGATTCACGGTCGTTTCGAGGCATTTCGCGGTTAATTCCCTTCACTTCACGATCATTTGCATGCATTTCGCGGTCAATTCGCTTCAAACCATGATCATTCCCATGCATTTCACGGTCATCCCAAACAATTACGTGTTGATTCACGGTCGTTTCGAGGCATTTCGCGGTCAATTCCCTTCACTCCACGGTCAGTTGCATGCATTTCGAGGTCAAATCGCTTGAACCATGATCATTCCCATGCATTTCACGGTCATCCCAAACAATTCCGTGTTGATTCACGGTCGTTTCGAGGCATTTCGCGGTCAATTCCCTTCACTCCACGGTGCATTTACATGCATTTCGCGGTCAATTCGCGAAACGAACCATGATTCATTCCCATGCATTTCGGTCATTCCCAAACAATTAGTGTTGATTCACGGTCGTTTGAGGCATTTCGCGGTCAATTCCCTTCACTCCACGGTCATTTGCATGCATTTCGCGGTCAATTCGCGTCAAACCATGATCATTCCCATGCATTTCGCGGTCATTCCAAACAATTCCGTGTTGATTCACGGTCGTTTCGAGGCATTTCGCGGTCAATTCCCTTCACTTCACGGTCATTTGCATGCATTTCGCGGTCAATTCGCTTCAAACCATGATCATTTCCATGCATTTCGCGGTCATTCCAAACAATTCCGTGTTGATTCACGGTCGTTTCGAGGCATTTCGCGGTCAATTCCCTTCACTCCACGGTCATTTGCATGCAGTTCGCGGTCAAATCGCTTCAAACCATGATCATTTCCATGCATGTCTCGGTCATTCCAAACAATTCTGTGTTGATTCACGGTCGTTTCGAGGCATTTCGCGGTCGATTCCCTTCACTCACGGTCATTTGCATGCATTTCGATGTCTTCGAACCATGATCATTTACATGCATTTCGCGGTTATCCCAAACAATTCCGTGTTGATTCACGGTCGTTTGGAGGCATTTCGCGGTCAATTCCCTTCACTTGACGCTCATTTGCATGCATTTCGCGGTCAATTCGCTTCAAACCATGATCATTCCCATGCATTTCACGGTCATCCCGAACAATTCCGTGTTGATTCACGGTCGTTTGAGGCATTTAGCGGTCAATTCCCTTCACTTCCACGGTCATTTGCATGCATTTCAATGTCAATTTACCATGTTCATTCCCATGCATTTCGCGGTCATTCCCATGAACAATTCCGTGTTGATTCACGGTCGTTTCGAGGCATTTCGCGGTCATTCCCTTCACTTCACGGTCATTTGCATGCTTTTCGCCAATTTGTGATCATTCCCATGCATTTCGCGGTCAAAACAATTCCGTGTTGATTCACGGTCGTTTGAGGCATTTCGCGGTCAATTCCCTTCACTTCACGGTCATTTGCATGCATTTCGGTGTCAATTCGCTTCATCATTCCCATGCTTTTCACGGTCATCCCAAACAATTCCGGGGTTGATCATTCCCATGCATTTGCGGTCATTCCCAAACAATTCCGTGTTGATTCACGGTCGTTTGAGGCATTTCGCGGTCAATTCCCTTCACTCACGGTCATTTGCATGCATTTTGCGGTCGATTCGCTTCCATTATCATGCATTTCGCGGTCATTCCCATTCCGTGTTGATTCACGGTCGTTTGAGGCATTTCAGTCAATTCCCTTCACTCACGGTCATTTTGGAACATTTGCGTCAAATCACTTCAAAACATGATCATTCCCATGCATGCAACTGACCAAACAATTAGTGTTGATTCACGGTCGTTTGAGGCATTTGCGGTCGATTCCCTTCACTCACGGTCGTTTGCATGCATTTCGCGGTCGATTCAGCTGCAAACCATGATCATTCCCATGCATTTCACGGTCATCCCGAACAATTCCGTGTTGATTCACGGTCGTTTCGAGGCATTTCGCGGTCATTCCCTTCACTCACGGTCATTTGCATGCATTCGCTCCGGTCGATTCCCAATTTGCTCATTGTTTGATTTACATCGTTTCGCCATTTGCATGCATTTCGGTCATTCCCATGCACTTCACAGTTTCGCGGTCAATTCCCCTTCACTCACGTATTTCGCGGTCATTGATCCCATGCATTTCAATGTCATTCCAAACAATTCCGTGTTGATTCACGTCGTTTCGAGGCGGTCACTTCCCTTCACTCCACGGTCATTTGCATGCATTTGGGTCAATTAAGCAATGATCACATTCCCATGCATTTTATGTGTTGATTCGCTTCAGCCATTCGATCATCATCCATCGCATTTTCACATTTCGGTCATTCCCAAACAATTCCGTGTTGATTCACGGTCGTTTCGACGCATTTCGCGGTCAATTCCCTTCACTCCACGGTCAGTTACATGCATTTCGCGGTCAATTCGCTTCAAACCATGATCATTCCCATGCATTTCACGGTCATCCCAAACAATTCCGTGTTGATTCACGGTCGTTTCGAGGCATTTCGCGGTCAATTCGCTTCACTTCACGGTCATTTGCATGCATTTCGCGGTCAATTAGCTTCAAACCATGATCATTCCCATGCATTTCAAGGTCCTTCCAAACAATTCCGTGTTGATTCACGGTCGTTTCGAGGCATTTCGCGGTCAATTCCCTTCACTCCACGGTCATTTGCATGCATTTAGCGGTCAATTAACTTCACATGATCTTTCCCATGCATTTCGCGGTCATCAAAAAATTAGTGTTGATTCACGGTCATTTCGCGGTCAATTCCCTTCAACGGTCATTTGCATGCATCGGTCAATTCGCTTCAAACCATGATCATTCCCATGCATTTTCGGTCATCCCAAACAATTCCGTGTTGATTCACGGTCGTTTGAGGCATTTCGCGGTCGATTCCCTTCACTTCACGGTCATTTGCATGCATTTCGGTGTCAATGCTTCAAGCCATGATCATTCCCATGCATTTTCGGTCATCCCAAACAATTCCGTGTTGATTCACGCTCGTTTCGAGGCATTTCGCATTCAATTCCCGGGTCATCCCATTCCGTGTTGATTCACGGTCGGAGGCATTTCGCGGTCAATTCCCTTCAACGGTCATTTGCATGCATTTCTAGGAGTATCATTCCCATGCATTTCAGCGGTCATCCAAACAATTCCGTGTTGATTCACGTCGTCGTTTCCCTTCACCCCACGTCATTTCGCGGTTTGCATGCATTTACGGTCATCATTCCGTGTTGATTCACGATCGTTTGAGGCATTTCGCGGTCAATTCCCTTCACTTCATGCATTTCGCGACTTCGAACCATGATCATTCCCATGCATTTCAAGGTCGTCCCAAACAATTCCGTGTTGATTCACGGTCGTTTCGAGGCATTTCGCGGTCAATTCCCTTCACTCCACGGTCATTTGCATGCATTTCGTGGTCAAATCGCTTCAAACCATGATCATTCTCATGCATTTCGCGGTCATCCCAAACAATTCCGTGTTGATTCACGGTCGTTTCGAGGCATTTCGCGGTCGATTCGTTTCAAACCATGATCATTCCCATGCACTTCACGGTCGTCCCAAACAATTCCGTGTTGATTCACGGTCGTTTCAAGCAATTCCGTGTTGATTCACGGTCGTTTCGAGGCATTTCGCGGTCAATTCGCTTCACTCACGGTCATTTGCATGCATTTCGCGGTCAATTCGCTTAAACCATGATCATTCCCATGCATTTCATCATCCCAAACAATTCCATGTTGATTCACGGTCGTTTGAGGCATTTCGCGGTCAATTCGCCTCACTTCATGGTCGATTGCATGCATTTCGCGGTTAATTCGCTTCAAACCATGATCATTCCCATGCACTTCACGGTTGTCCCAAACAATTCCGTGTTGATTCACTGTCGTTTCGCGGCATTTCGGTCAATTCGCTTCACTCCACGGTCATTTACATGCATTTCGCGGTCAATTCGCTTCAAACCATAATCATTACCATGCATTTCGCGGTCATTCCAAACAATTCCGTGTTGATTCACGGTCGTTTCGAGGCATTTCGCGGTCAATTCCCTTCACTCCACGGTCAATTGCATGCATTTCGCGGTCAATTCGCTTCAAACCATGATCATTCCCATGCATTTCCCTGTCATCCCAAACAATTCCGTGTTGATTCACGGTCGTTTCGAGGCATTTCACGGTCAATTCCCTTCACTTCACGGTCATTTGCATGCATTTCGCGGTCAAATCGCTTCAAACCATGATCATTCCCATGCACTTCACGGTCGTCCCAAACAATTCCGTATTGATTCACGGTCGTTTCGAGGCATTTCGCGGTCAATTCGCTTCACTTCACGGTCATTTGCATGCATTTCGCGATCAATTCGCTTCAAACCATGATCATTCCCATGCATTTCATGGTCGTCCCAAACAATTCCGTGTTGATTCACGGTCGTTTCGAGGCATTTCGCGGTTAATTCCCTTCACTTGACGATCATTTGCATGCATTTTACGGTCAAATCACTTCAAACCATGATCATTCCCGTGCATTTCACGGTCGTCCCAAACAATTCCATGTTGATTCACGGTCATTTCGAGGCATTTCGCGGTCAATTCCCTTCACTTCACTTCACGGTCAGTTGCATGCATTTCGCGCTCAAATCGCTTCAAACCATGATCATTCCCATACATTTCACGGTCGTCCCAAACAATTTCGTGTTGATTCACAGTCGTTTCGAGGCATTTCGCGGTCAATTCCCTTCACTTCACGGTCATTTGCATGCATTTCGCGCTCAAATCGCATCAATTCATGATCAGCGATCACGGTCAATCACCATGAAGTGAAGGGAATTGACCGCGAATGCCTCAAACGACCGTGAATCAACACTAATTAGGTCGATGACCGTGAAGTGCATGGGAATGATCATGGTTTCAAGCAAGAAGCGGCGAAATGCATGCAAATGATCGTGAAGTGAAGGGAATTGACCGCAAATGCTCAAACGACCGTGAATCAACACGAAATAGTTTGGGATGACTGTGAAATGCATGGAATTGTCCGTGAAGTGGAGGGAATTGACGGTGAAATGCATGGAAATGACAACGAAATGATTGAAATTGACAGCAAAGTGAATGAAATGGATTTTAGACCATCGACCTGATGGAATCTTGGAAAATAACTACGCTTTTTTGTTAAAGTATCTTCTCCTACCCCAAAATCATATAGGGTACATCAAGTAACTAATTTTGGTTTATAAGATATTCTTGTTGAATGAATAGAGAAATAAATGAAAAAAAGAGAGAAATTTTTTTTTTTATATGCTTATATATACATATTTATATAAATATGTATTAGAGAAAATTGTAGGTAGAATAAAGTTCTCCATGTAAAAAATAAAAACTAAAAAATAAAAAATAAAAAAAAAATAAAAAAAAAAAAAAAATTTGCATAGACTTTTACGAACTACAGTTATGGCTACAGCTATAATCTGTAGCTATATCTTCGATACATATCGAATACACTTCGATTAATCGAAAATTGCAGGATTTTTTATGCAAAGTTGCTGGACAGTTTTGGACCTTTTCCGATTAATCGAAAGACATTCGATATATCGAAGTATATATCGAAAGACCTTCGATGTATAGTAGAGAACATATTGAAAAAGCATTGGCTGCGGTTATCGCTACGGTTATAATCCGTAGCCAAAGATACCAGCTCTTTTTTTTCCTGTTGTAATCCCCACCGCCTTTGTGGGTCCTTTTATGAGGTATATGTTATATCCAAACCGTCCATCTATTTGGCGAACTCGCACTAACGCTTGGGAAGAAAAATAAGACAGATTTAGCTATCAAGTGGACCACACTGTAAAAGGCAGTGGAAGATTGAACGTCTACCATTGAAACCCTTTTAGGGTCCCAGAAGTTTTGGACCATTACAAAATTTGTTTTTCCTCTTCATCCAGGTCTTTGTGACATTATGAATATATTGGATGGAAAATAAATGTTATGGTGGGCCCTACAAAATTTTTAACGGTTAAAATCAATTTTCCCGTTGCTCTTTGTGGTGTGGTCCAGTTGATCTTTGGATAGGATTATTTTTTTTCGATAATGCTCGAAATGATCTCGAACTATGGATGAACGTTGTGGATATAATAAATACGTAATCGTGGGGCCCATGTAACTCGATATCTTTTGAACCGTTCGTACAACTCGGAGATCGAGGAGTGTCGGCGCTTGTCTTCGAGCGCCACATATCCGCCTGTAAAAAGCGGGGCATCCGTTTTTGAGTTCATTTTAGGACATGTTGCCAAAAAAGAACCATATCTAAAGCTCAAATGAGTCATACTAAAGGAAAATGTGGTTAGGGAAATTCCTACGATTGAAACCTTCCTAGGTTAAATAGTGATGTTTAGATGCCATCCATACCGTTAATAACGTCATTCCTATTGGGATGAACTGAAAACAAAAACATTAACATGAATCAAAACTTCCGTGGCCCCACGAATATTTCAATTGTGGATGTTTAATTTTCACATTTTCGGCTCACTTGAGCTTTGGATACGGTTAATTTTTGGCAACATGTCCTAAAATGAACTCACAGAATGAATGGACGGGGAGGATTTTTCACAAACATCACAGTGGGCCCCACCTGGGTTCCCAGTGCAGGAACTTCCGGCGAAAGGCTTTCATAGGAAATCCGTGTCCCTTGAAATGGGAATGGGAGGGGCTATTTATAGCCCCCAAGCCGGTTTTCTAGAAATTCCTGATAAGTTTAGGGTTGAAAAGGGTGTTGATGGTTGTGATTTGAGATTGCCACATAATAAGATCTCCATGAATGGATGAGATGGTAAAATGGTAAATATGGGTCAAGGAGGGGGGTACCGGAGTCATAGTACCTTACTACACACTGCACCTTGTCCTTGGAGCAACCCCACATGCGTGAAGCTCGCCCGACCAAGGTAGGAGGGCTGCCATGTCATAGGTAGCTCCTTACGAGCCACCAGTGCCACATAGGCCCTCCTGCTTTGATAAGTGAGCTCCACCATTTGTGTGGAGGCTCTACCTCAAGAAGTGTTGATTTGCTTTGTGTTTTGGATGGGCTTAGGTTTAGGCTTGGTTCGGGCCTAGTTTTGGGGGTGGGCTTAACTAGTTAAGTTGACTAGGTTGATGGATTGGGTAGGTTGATCGGGTGAATCGACTCAGTGGGTTAACTTTCCACGTTGACTGGATTGACTAGGTTTTTTTTTTTCTAGGGTTAGGTTTCTAGATTAGGGCTTGGATTAGGGGTTTAGGGTTTAGACCATGGGTTTTAGGATTTAGGCCATGGGTTTTAGGGTTTAGGTCATGGGTTTTATAGTTTGTATTGGCTTTTGGGGTTGGGGGTCAACCATCCATTGAATCAATCCAATTTTAATCAACTTATCGACTTGATTTGGGTGTCTACAAGTAGGCCCACTTGATGGATGATCAATATCAAAGATGGCCTTGCATAATGAACGATGCACATTAAAGGTCAAGACATAATAATGAATGACCCACATTCAATACAATAAATGCTCCACATCAAAGAATGACCCGTATAATGGAAGGCCTACATCAAAGTGGGGCCCACACAATAAATGGTCCTCATCAAAGATTGGCTTCATATGATGGATAGTGGATGTGAGGGGTACCAAACAAATTTAAGGGATAATTACTTATGATGTTGAACCAAACATACACATCAATTGAACAAGTAGAAACGAAGATAAGCTACTTATGGCACAAGTAGCTTATCAGAAGTAACTTACAATCCAAATGCCCCCTTAACAACTTAATATAAATTAAAAGTAACTTATTTGGTGGTATCCAAACCGGCCCTAAGTGACTATTCGGGAATAAGGAAAATAAATGCAAGAAAGCAATTTCATATTTTATGAAAAAAGAAGAAATAGAGAGATGACCAAATACATTGGCTGTATCTAACATAAAAAAACAACTTTTTTTTTTCAAAGCTTTTCATTTGTAGAATATAGGATCTGGGAAAGGTGGGCCATATCATGATCATTACATGGTACAAAAATCAGGCTGATTTGCTATTCGGGTGTACCAGTTCATTGAATCATTCCATTGGTTGTCCATATATTTTGACATTATTGACAACTTAATGAGTGAATAATACTGATTTTCATGCCATCTGATTATTATCGTGTGTCCGACCTTGTATGAAGTGAATATTCTACACTTGGCACGTGGGAGTGGCAATGGGTGGGGCTTGGGTAATCTAGGCTAGGCCCGGCCTAGCCCAACACTGAAGACCTAAGGCCTGAGCCCAACCCAAGCCCTAGCCTGAAAAAACTGGTTGGGTTTGGTTGGACCTGAGATGGCCCACCTTAAAATAAAGTCCCAGTACAAGAAAGTGGAGAATTTTCTGGGCATTTACTGGCGGTTTTACTGTCCCTAGCAGGTTGAAGCTAGAGTACTGAAATTCAAGTCAGGGTCGTTGAGTTGGGTGGGGTACCTTGCCCATTGCTGCCCGTGGTGACACATCGGCATGAAAGAAATGATTGAATTTTAAAATTCACATGCAACCGTTTTAGCTGATCATTTCTCAGGGAAAGAAAATTAAGGACTGAGCTATGTCATTTATAAGAAAGGGGACAAATCAGAAAACTAGGATCTTCCAAAAGTGCCTTATTTGATAGGCAATCCTCATCAATAGTGCTGCCAACCTATCCATTGGTTTGGATCAATTAATCAAGCTTTCATGCAATGAGACAACTACAATTACAAGAGTGGCAGATTTTGGAAGGTTGGCAGCACCATTGGAAAGATAATGGATGGCTTGTATCTCATACTCACGTGCCAGGTTGCACACTTAGAGAGAGATGGAAAAGGAATTGAATGGGAAGTGACCTAGGTAAGAAACATTAGTAAAGAAAATATTTTATTAGCTTAATTTTGAATGAAGCAACAAGTCATTATCTTCCTCTGCACTTGAATTTAAAAATATCTTCAACGCAAGGGATTTTAGACGTTCCTACGGCGACATCCGCATGTGAAAATTCAAAACGCCATAAAATTCTCTCTCTCATCCTTCATTGCACCAAAACAAAATGGCCCAAGTAAAAGGCGACTTCCTCCAAAAACCAAACTTGCCGTTAGATAAACTCGGGAATAACTTTATTTGTGGTCTAGGCCATCAACATTGTGGAACCCACCGGATGGATGGCCTGTATCTCATAGTCATGTGCCAAGTGTTGATTGATGTCTTAAATTTGTAAATCAACAGGTATGTTAATGACAAGTTTGATGTCATAGAGCAGACTTCGATGACATCGAAGGCCTGTCGATGCCATCGGAAAAATCCGAAAAATTCATGTTTTGTCACTGAAATGTTTTGATATTTAGTTTGATGTCATCAAAGATGGTTTGATGATATCGAAGCATGTTCGATGCCATCGAAGTCCTATCGAAATTATTATCGAACGATCGTGAAGAGTTACGCAGAATTATATATCTGCGGGTTTTGTTTTCGATTCTGATTGTGATTATCCTATAGGCTATAAATAAGGGTGTAATCGGGATTATGGTGTATCTAAGAATTTTCTAATTCATTCATAGGGTATTCAAGGGCTTGTAAGGGAAGATTTGATGCTTGTAAGGGAGTGCCATGGTTTTTTTCTGAAAGGATTTTTCTATATAAAATTTGGAGTCTTCGTGATTGGACTTGGTTGTTGCAAGTAGTGCTTTGCTTGATTGATCTTTGTGTGCTTTCACGGTCCCCAACACAGCCAAGTTGGCACACTTAGAGAGCACACAGGCAGAGAAAGATATAGAAAAGGACTATAACGGGGAGTGAAGGTAAGAAACATTAGTAAAGAAAAGATTTTATTAGCTTTGGAGTGAAGCAACGAGTCATTATCCACCTCTATACTTGAATTTAGAAAGTGTTCAACCCAAGTTATTTTACTCGTGCGGCAAGCCAAAATTCAAAACTGACATAAAATACTCTCTCTCTCTCTTCCTTTGTTGCACCAGAATAAAAATGGCACGAGTTGCTCGTGACTTCCTCCAAAAACCAAACTCGCCGTTAGATAAACCTAACTCATGAAATTCAAAGATGTTGACAAACGCCGCCACTGACATGTCCGAAATCAATCATGTCTTGAAAGTTCCATGCAAACCAAACTTACAAACATGCTACGATTGGCATCATCCACATGGAAAATTTAATTTAATTTTTTAATTTCTTGGGAGTGTTTGGATACACCTAATATGGTGGTATTTCAGCATGACAATTTTTTCATATGAACACAATACATTGCTTGAAATATTGTAAGATTCGACATTGGTTTCATCAACTTAGAAAGTACTAAGAAACTCGCTCATAGGTGTGACTCGGTCTTGAGTCCGCACCACTCATTAATACAATACATTAGGACTTTAGCCCTTGAAAACAATAGGTCATTTTCCAATGATTCAAATCATTTATCGGGTGCCGAACTTTTCCTTCTTCACTACTAAGGCCCTTACTTAAAATCAACCACAGTAGATTGATTATAGGAATCACTCACATTAGAGAGCCTTTAATTCCCTGACAGGCCTATGTTGTTGAGACGAATGTAGATTTTGAGGCCAGTGGCAACTTCAAGTGATACCATATCATCCATGAGTCAACTGCACAACATTTATGTGCACGCATATTTGGAAATGCACTCCTAGTTGTAGTGAGACACTTGGACCAGTCAATAGATCCATCTCCATTTAATCCACCACACATTGCATTCCTGTATTGCTAAATTCACCGTACATAGGATAATCAATTGCCAATAAAATGTATGGTCAAGATTATTATATAAAAATAGGTCTAATAAACGATTAGATTCATTTACTATAACGTCCTAGATTTTCGTTATTTTGGATCTTTCAAAAATCCTTGATTTTTATTTTTTATTTTTTAAAAAATAACTTATGTTATCACTTGCTGACTATTAACACTGAATATTATCCTATAAGTGGGTGGTACCAATAAAGGACTGCACAAATTCAATTAATCAATAGTAAAAAGCCAACGAATCTGCTCTATCACTTAAGCATTGAGTTTAGCCTCGTAATTTGTTCACATAAGGCCCAAATCTAGCTGACTTCTCACTGACTAATTAAGATGACTACAACTAAATTAAAGACATACTTAAAGCCAAGACAACTATGAGTTGGATTTTAATTAATCAACAAAATCAACCCAATCACTCATTTAGCCTAATAACCAACGATCTAGAGTGATCATGAATGAATCACCATTTTCGCTAATTTTAAATAGGCCACACTATGAACTTAGTTAATCCAAATCCTAACAACTGTGACCAAGAAATCTTTCTACCCAATTCATTCTAAAAATACATCGATTATCCGAACAAGTTCTAGATCGCTTGTTAGTGGGCCACTGGTTCTGAAATTATAGAATAATATCTGTTTCACTGGACCTGGCGTCCATCACGGGTGGCGAATCAAGATACCAGAACTGCATAACTTGGGCCAGCGGCCGAGTGCTTGAAATGCACAAATACCCATTGGCTGAAACCTAAAACTTAAGTGAAATGAACCTCTCACTCTTTTGTGAAATTGTGGCCTTTTAACCGTTAGATCGCGCCTAAACTTGAGGTATGAGTTAAAGATATTTTCCTACTCATATCCATATAGTCGCGGCCCTGATCGAGCATCGACGACCATCAATCGTAATTAGGGTCCCCGCAGTCGATCAAGGCATCCAATCTCCACCAAAATTGGTCCTATCACTCATCCTATGATGGGGCACCTGCCCCATAGCGCGGATGGGCCAGCAGGTCCCTGAAATAGCCCTATGGGATAAAATTCAGCCCACTATGGGCATGCATGCTAAAAAAGGGCCCCCAGGGCCATTTAGGCATAAAATCTGGACTATATATGACCTATAATTTCACTTCCTCATTCCCATACCAATTTCTAGTTGCAAGGGAGAGAGGAAGTGGGGAGAAGTGGAAGAAGGAGCTCCTTGGAGGTTTCCCTTGCTGCCGCTGCCCACGTTGGAGCCCGCAACTCCGCCCCACTGTAAAGAACGGCCCACCGATACTAAAAAGGTAATCCTCTAGCCCTTTTCAAATTTGAGCCTTGTAAACTGTTTGCATGCGCCTTTACAAGCTAATCCCATCGGCATGGGGCTTCGATACACCCATCCACGGACTCGAATCCTAGTGGTGGCACTAGAAATCCAATGGACTACCCCTACGTGCGGACTATTACCCTTAGTTTGAACTTATATCGCAATTAGTGATTGTGTAGTGTAATTTGAAATTTGCATGCTAAACATTGAGAAATTCTTAGGTGTAATACCCTCCATGAATTGTGAAGTTTGCCTAGAATAGTTGATCCTTGATTACATGCTAGAATAGAATGTTTTGCTGAAATTTTCATATCCATATGCTCCACATTCTCCCATTAATACTTGTGCATAATTATCTAGTTATTGTGAATTGTGCGATGATTGAAAAATGCACTTGCATGCCTTTTGTTTTGCCCATATTATTTAGAATACCCTGAGGTACTGATAAATTTAGTTGCTTATTCTTGAGTAGAATTATTTGTGGCATGCTATAGAATTTTAGTTTAGCGTCAATTGAGTTGGCTAGCAAAATCAGAAAGATTCACAAAGGTAGCCTTACTGGATCGGCTACCTTGGGCCAATCCGACCAATTTATACCAAAGACAGACAACTGACAGTAGTTGGACTTCGCAGGATGCTTGCACCTAGTGCTGGTTGTGTCGTACTTCACATGAGTCAGCCGAATTGGTCCACCAGTTGGCCAACCATGTATGGTCACGCTTGCTTGAATCTGTAGCACCACATACCTTTGAGGGGCCTACTATTAACCGTTAGTGATACGATCCCTAAGTCTCGGGAGCCGGGCATGGTGGTATGGGACAATGTGTCCGTGCTGTTGCTCTACGCTTGGGTGACGAGCCTCCCCGTAGTGACCAGCGAGCACAAGAGGTGATAGGTTCTTGTTTGAATGGCCCACATCAAATTACCCAGCCAATGGTTCCGTACCAGAGTACCATTCAAACGACCTATGCATGAATAGAATTGGGTATGAGCCCTTGTGGTGATTTGGTTATGTGATAAGCCCATACCTTGAAACTAAGTGATCATACTCGGTGTTTGTGTATGACGACTCATACTGAGTTGATCCTAATACTTTTGGGCATCATGCATTACCTTTATAATTATTAATTTGTAAGACAAATGGATGATGCTTAAATTTGGATCATGAATCGCAGGCTTAGAGCTGCTACGACCATCCTAGGTCAAGTGATCTGGATAAGGCTATTGATTAAATGGAGGCGTTTCAGCTTCCCCAATCTTGCTGGATGAACAGACTTAATTAAATACTCGGCTAACATGAATATTCATAGCATTGCATTAGCATAGGTTGGTGATTCGGCAGTCGAGGTCGCATTGAGAAAGTGTTGGTCATATACGAACGTATAGATGGTATCACTTGGGGTAGTGTTAGATGGTGAGGGCATGCATCATATCATAATACCATGCATGTGCATTAACAAGAGTATCTAGGAATCGTATGCTTAGTTGCTTCTCATTATTCTCACATGTGGAATTGATAACTTGTGTAACTTGATGCTAATGGAACCACTGAGTTGATCACTCACTCCTACTCTGGGACAGTGTTTTAAAACACCAACCAGACACTTTCGTAGATGCTGGTACTGAGAATCTGATGCGTTGGAGGAGACTCACATAGACTCAGAGGAGTCCTCGTACTTCCAGTTGCTGGATGGGCCGATGTAGGACACTTTTAGGACGTCAATGAGATTTTTGGGTTAATACATTTCGTAATTTTGAAACTGTATATATATTGCTCAGTTGTAGTCTCGTACTCTAGATAAACATATTTTACTTGTTGGTCGATTTACTTGCGTTAAAATTTACGTTTATTCCAGAGTACATCGCATAATTTAATTCAATTCCATGAATTGCTCAAATGTCAGGTAAAACGAACTATAGAACCCCGCTTCCGCAAAGCATAAGTGGCACCTTGGATATCGAGAGTCGGGTGTTTACTCGGGCCTTAAAAATCAGGATGTTACATTTACTAACGAGGCATCATGAATCACATGTGGTTCTAAAGCTTCACTTTCATTAGGTCATTTTAACAATCCCATCCATGAATTGGAAAATGGATACTTATAAAGACAAAGGTCATCTTATGGACGTATGGAATTATCTTATTGATGTGATTTTCTACTCCTACCATATGAAATGTGCTCTTGACCTAAGGGACAATCCAAATCTCTCGTTTGGACTGTCCAAGTATCCCAATGCACTACAAGCACTATAATTACACCTTGATCAAGGAACAATTGTCAGATCATATGCATGAGGAGATAGTGAACAAGTGGGTGAGATTTCACGAATGTTTAATCTTGTTTTATGGCTTGGTTTCTTCTATGATGGGAAGGATGATGTTTGTTTAACATAATCATAGCCGTTGATCCTACTTTTGGACATGATGGAATTGCGAAACCCATTAAAGATTGTGCCTAGGAATGGGGCAAGTGTCCTTTCCCTTTGGTATTGAGCTTTGCTAGCATGCATCCCCATGTATTGTGATAGGGTAAATCGAGACTTCAACCTTTGGATTTGTATTCATCTTTCTATGAACGATGGCGTTTATTTGATGGGCCTCACATTGGATGAGTTGGGATGGACAAAGGATCAAAACTCTTATAAATGGAATATTACAATCCTTTCTTATAAAAATGGATGGTCTAATTGATATTTGAATAATCAAAGGGTTAAATTTTTCAACTTGATATATTTTTTTTGTGCATCCTTCATCCACCGTGGGAGTCATTTATTTGCACCTAACCTATTATGATTAGCTCCAACAAATAGGATGCTGCCACTAGTAGGTACAGTTACATGGAAACCATAAAAGGTGTTTACAAAGTCAAAAGAGTGAAAATCTGAAACACACTTATGCTACAAATGCGTGTCACGCTAGGAATGTCATAGCACCTAATACATGACTGAAACACTAACGCAGTCATCCTCTTGATAACACATTGTAAAAAGATACGTGTTGTATATATGCAAAGTGCCTAGAGAGTACACATAACTTGGAGTAATGTTAAGGTGATGATACCTGATAACACACAAAGCCTGATGTAATTAACTACACACAATCATAGACCTCTAGGTTCGCTGTCTTATCAATAATAATTAATAAGGGTGAGCAGTCAATAATTTTTAGTTGAATTATAAATTCTTTAATAAGATAGGTGAGTACATTGAACCCTAATTAAGGTGATGAAGAAAATAGTTATTGTGAATGTCATGTAGAGCGGATCGCAGACAATTTCATGGCCAAGATGGACCAGAGGAGGCTCAACCGGAGGCGGAAGTGATCTGGACCGTCGGAACTTTAAAACAACGTATCTTGCAAACCGGAATGATTTTAAGGTAGGAGAAGCTACTTTGGCCACCCAACCCTACTATGTCGGTTTTCCCATGCTGAATTTGCGAGATTCCATAAGATCGATAGTCAAAAATCCATTTTAATTTCATTTTTACTATTTATAGTAGGTTTTAGTTTGATCATAACTTTTGATATATTGAGTTTTAGGAGTCATGCCCAACATGAAAGGGCTTAGAAAAATTAGGAGAATAATGTGGTTAAGCCAAATTGGACACTTACAATTTTTGGCCGAAAACCATGAAATCTAGTTGTAATTATGATCTTCTATAAATAGTAAGTTTAGTATTTATAGTAATTCATGATTTTGGGGAGTTTGAGTTGGAGTTTGATTCCGAAACTTCTTCCTAGGTTTGGTATCACTATTTAAAAGATTGTGAATTCATTTTTATTATCAATCAATTTATTTTCAATTGTATTAGAATTATTAATATTTTCTATCTCTCCTCATGGATTCGAGGAATCCTTGCGAGGAGCCTATAGAAGTTGCATTGATTTAGAGTAATTATTTTAAGAATATTATAAGGTGGGCCTTATTGATCAAAAGTCTAGATTATCCTATAGGGTTGGATAGTATGATCAAGTGTAACAGTGGACCCCACGAAGTTGTGATGCATCCAGAAAATCGTATATGGGGTGGTGTGCGACAACTGTGATACACAGTTTTTTAGTGGGACTAGGATTATTAATTCATGTAGACCCTTAGGGAGAGGAGTTTTGATGAGTTCCAAACTCCTCAACCCTCTACAGCTATAAAACAGGGTTGGGTCCCAATCCAAGATATAAATAGAAGCTATAATTCTCATTAGAGCTTCTCTAATGGTGTAATGAGAGGAAGACTGCAACATCCAGTTTACAGCAATGATGTCTCAACAACGTATGCCATTTAGTTCTTTTGATCTTCATATCTGATGCATAGCATGGTCCTTGCAATTCTGCATCTACTTCACAATTATCCTCTAAGGAAGATGGTACTTGACCGCATCATGTCCATCCCTGCATCAAAATGTGAGTCTTCATGTAATGCCCTGAAATTCGGGGGTCGAGCATAACTCGGCTCTCGAGTTCCAAAACATCACTTATGCAACATATTTAATGATGAATGTATGTTGTATTAATACATAAAACATGGAATAGATTAAGCCAAAACACGAGATATGATTCAGGGACAAGTGAATAAAGCAAGCGGAAGACTTATAGTAAAACGTGTACAAGTGTAAATCCTGAATTACATATACAACCGGATCGTGTAAAAGTGTTATTTAATCAAAATTATAAGTATCAAATTACATCATTTCATTCCCAAAAATAATCCCAGAGATCCCGCACATCAGACCGAGGCTCGCTGAACCCGTCTGAAAACTGGAGAAGGCAGCCTCGTCGTCATCCGGCTCCCGCTCTGCCTCGACGTCACATCCACATCTGCAACATCGGGGCCTAAGACAGTCCGGTGGGTGTGTAACACCGCCCGAACGTGGGAGTGAATGATCAACTCGGTGGAACAATAAGGCACTCTGGTTAACATGTTATCAGTTCAATCAAACAGTAATGATAAAGCAGAACAATTAAATAAATCCTAAGTACTCTTGTTAATGCAAGGATGAATGAAATATGATGCGTGCCCTCACGCGTACACCCTCAGCGTCTTCATCTTACGTTACGCATGACATCGCCTCAAAGTGAGCCACATCTGCAAAGCACATGCAAATGCGGTGCATGGATATGATTACCAAGTTGTTATTAGTCCATTTCACACAACAGGATTGGAAAGCTAAGATACCTTCCCCATATCACCATCCAAACAGTAATCCATACTAGGGTCGTCAATCCTAGACATATCATACGATCATATATTTGAGGTCGTAGCAAAGGGCTCGTCACCAATCAATGCACGCCTTTCATGCCTTTCCTACCACAATTTGGCTCGTCACCTCCTTGCGGTATCCAGGTATGCTCGAGGTCACTACAAAGGGCTCGTCACCAATCAATGTAGGCCGACAGCACGAATATAGTGTCCCATACCACCATAATCGGCTCACGAGTTTAATTGCTCACTGGTCACTACGGGGAGGCTCGTCACCCCAGCGGACAGCTCGACCACGGTATCCCATACCACCATGTCCGGCTCATGAGTCTTGGCGGATCAAGTACCATAGTTAATAGGATTTCACTGGTAAGTTCGGTGTCCTAGATTCAAGCAGTAGCGTCCACACATGGTTAACATACAACGGATAATCGGGTTACTTGACGAACTCGACTAGCACGAGCGCACGTTGAATTTAACGACATAGAGTGCGCAAACACTCCGCGTGGCCAAACCACTGCCGCCAACTCTAATACGGCCCGGGTTCGTCTAATACGTCCTACATTGCGAAAGCAATCTCAACAACGTATATAGGGTCAATTACCGATTTCCTGGACTAAGGCATAGTCTCAAACACTTTACACTACTATAGATATTCATATGGAATGTAAAACAGTAATGGAACAACAACTCAAATCATGGTACATACTCATCTGAAGAATATCAACTTAACATAAATGTAAGCATAGGAGATGCTTGAATTTAAATAACTTGGAATGTAACTTACATAAAGAAAATCATGCGCATCAATAGGAGTATTGAGAATCACTTCTCAACGCCCACAGTAAGTGTAATAAGTTACACTTAGATCATTCATGCGTTTCTACAAACACTTAGCATACATGGAACAACATACATGACGTATGTTGGAATACATGCACTTAGACAATTCCTTTTACCAAGGAGTTGTCATACATGCATCTAGCATACATACATGACAAATAATCATGGCAAACATAAGTGCATAATATATACGTATACGGTACTTTATAAATACACCTAGAATACACAAATCTCAATATAGCACATGCATATCAGGAAAGCAATGTAAACATAACATTTGGCATGTGAAATCTCATCCATAGCAAGAATAAATCACTAACTGGGATTGAAAGCCTTGAAAACCATAACCTATACACTTAAAGTCCGCACCTTAAGCAAAGAATGAACCACCGAACCTGATTTAGACGTGTTGTCTTCGTCAACGGCGCTAGAATACCCTAAAATAAGGATAGAAATGAGATACAACAACACCAAGACTAATCTAAGCTCTAACACAGTTAGGGTTAGGTTAACTTACCCCAAAGGAACTCAGAATCGTCAGAGGAACGATTCAAAGTGAAGGTTCAAAGGTGAAGAAGAACAAGGAAGAAATCAAGATGATTCACCAACTTATCTCTCTCACTTTCTCTCTCTTTTCCACTCTCTTTCCAAGCTAGGGTTAGAGAAAATCGTATGGAAAAGAGGGCTAGGGTTTAAGGACTATAAATAGGCCTTTTCTTGATGAAAATAACCCTAGGGACAAGGTATACTTAGGTTATAACCAAAGTAAGCCTTTCTCGATCCAACGAAGCACTTCTGGTGGGCCTATAACCACGAAAGGTCGGACTTAAGCTCCTTGACCATGGATCTAGGTCAAGCTGAGTTTTCATACCGACCGGCTCTTCAGATCAGCCGTGGCGGACCACACTCAATTCAACGGTCACGGAATCTCGATCAGGTCCACAAGCACTAGGATATGCATGGGCCAACTATCCTGATCAGAGGGTGAAATTGGGTCAGAATCCAACGGTCAGATAGCTTAAAATCGTCGCGCAAGCGACACGACTCAGATTTCAATAAAAGCTTAATAAATTCCAACCGTTCTCACACTCTTCACTCCGAGCTCAAGCAAATCGACCCAGAACATCGGATCGACTTGATTTTCGAGGTGAAGATCAAGCCCAACTCGGTGACCGCAATAGCCTAAGATCATCGCCATCGGACTTTCGATGCGCGGTCCAGGTCCGATCCAGATCTTTCAAAAATTTCCCAGAATAACTGGATTTAGCGATGGATCCCAGATTTCAGAGTAACGTAGCGCTCACTAATCTACACGTTTAGAGCCATGCAGATACAATTTAAAGTGATTGATGCGGATTTCACAAGCAATCGAGTAAAGCGCTAATTACCCCAAAACAACTACTTAAGGAAAGATTAGCAAAGAAATTCCAAGGTCGTTACATCTCTCTCTCTCTCTCTCTCTCTCTCTCTCTCTTGATTAGATTATACCACATTTCTTTTTTCTTATAAAATGTGGGTTCCTTTGAAAAGGGTGTGATACAACCACCTATCAAGCCTGATGAGGAGCTGCATCCCTATTCATTTGGTCCATGCACATCACTCTCTCCAAAAGGTTAGTTAAACATCCACTATTTATAGAAAATATGGATCGAATAAATTGTGGGCTGATTGTCATTGGATGATATACCTAAAATTACAATAACTAAATTACTCTGTTCATTTGATTTTATCTCTTAACTTTGGATTTTTGATCATTTTATTCTTTATCATGAAAATTGATAGCAACCATGATCAGTTGATTAATTTAGAACATTATTTGAATGAAAACTCATTTGTAATTTCTATACTTTAATCAGATCCAACCCATGAGATAAATGAGTTGGGTTGGATCCTATCATGCCCATACCCTAATTATTAAATAAATGAGTTGACTATTATTAACCTGGACCGTACCTAGACAGGCCTAAATTTTATTTGTACATACATGCATCCGTAAATTTGACTAAGTCAGGTTCAGATCTCCCTTATTGGCACCTCAACCTGTACTAGAGACTTCCAATGAATCTGTACCAAATAACAAAAATCTTCAGTCTGAGTTGATGTTGCCTGAATGTGGGGCCCACCATTACATATGACTGGCATCCAATTAGCTAGATTGCTCCCCATAAAACCGGCCATAAATAAATAAGGCATATATATCTCATCATCAAGTACCAAAATCCATGGACAACCACCCAAAAACCTTCAAATCCACATGGTGGGCCACATGGTTAGATTTGTTTTATTAATGGTTAGATCCATTTTTATTAAATGTCCCATTTTTATGGTGGAGTGACCCTACCCAATAGGTTAGATGACATACATGCACTGTAGCCTGGACTACTAGCTGCATGCAAATCTAATAAACAGTTAATTACTCAAAGATAATGGTGTTGTTTCCTTATAGTTAGCTTTATATATGAAATAAATAAATAAATAAACCCTTGTGCAACTCATGTGAAAGGTCCTCTGGGAATGTTGTCATTTTCCATTCCATCAGCGGATGATGATGATGTGCCTGATTTTTTGCTAGGTCATCTTCATGGTGAGCCGAACCTTTTTGACCTTCTGGATGTCAAAAACCGCACGTCCACAATAATGCACGAGGTGGACCATAATCTAGTGGTACGGGTACTTGCATTGGATCTCTCTCTCTCTCTCTCTCTCTCTCTATATATATATATATATGTGTGTGTGTGTGTGTGTGTGTTATATATCTCAAAGATCATGAAAATGTTCAGATCAAGCTGGGCCGACAATCATGATCTGAGGTAGGTCTCATCATGCCGTGGACCGTTGCTTACCCATCAGACTTGCCATTGAGCGCAAATAGATTGCAAGAGGTGTCCAGTGCAGGAATTCCATTGATCATGGTATGTAGTTTTTTTTTTTTTTTTTAAATTTTTTCTCTGCATGGATGGGTTGTATATCTCCAATGATGATATGTGGACATACATACAGATTTATTCTCCAAGTTGGCCAATTTGTATCCATTGATTAAAATTGCGACGGATGAAAATGACCAAATTGTAGTATTTCGTAAGTATGCACTTGAATGTTTGTAAACAATCTTTGTATGTGAATTTTCATATATAGACAATGATTTTTATTTATTTATTTACTTTTGTTGATTTGTCAATTTTATAAAGCATCTTAGCTGGGCATGAGATGGGCTGCATCATAAGGATTAACTAGTGCAAAATTAGGCATTGAAGTTGTTAGTAAGGTATTCCATAACGGTGATGGTGGCCGCAACGGCTACCATCAATACTTTTACGATGTGGGCTATAATGGCTGTTATGGCTGTTACGGTCTCTCTTTAAAAAACTTTAAAAAACTTGTATTTGCCCCTTAATAGATTGTTACGGGACCATTATAGCTTTTACATGGGACACAATAGGCCATTATAGGGGCTATAACGGATTTTATGAGTCATTTTATCCGTAATAGCCATTACAACCTTTACGACCGCATAATGTGTAACTGTTGGCACCATGGTTGTTATAGTATAGGATGTGTACATGTATAGCTATACACACACACACACTATAAATAGCTATGTCAATGGATTCATGTATGTCAGTTAGGATTTCTATATTTTTCTATGATATTATGTATATTCATTCCATTTTTGGTGAAATACACGTTTCTTTGGATCAATAGTAGTAATTAGGTGGGCCACAGCCGTACGTACATTGACTAAAACCATTTTTTGTTCATTAATTTAGTCAGGTAGCCTACCTGACTAGTGGTCCATCATGGTTTTCTATACTGGATAGTTTATGACGTGGTTCTCCTTTAGCCAGGCCGGGATGATCTGCCCAAATAAATGGATGGCTGGGATGTGCAGCACAAATATGTAAGACGTTGGAACAAAAGAAAGGGTTGCATATGAAAGTAAACTTGCATAGTTGTATGTGAACATTTCTCTTTGGATTTTGTCACAATAATAATGCAATACACCAAAATTGGTCATTTTTTCATCTGAATGTAAACAGTTGCTGCATCTCTCTTCCTAACCGTCTATTTGCTGAGAAAACACTGAAAGGATGGGACTCAAAACCCTATTTTTTTTCCTTTGGGAATAGACCATTCATGGTGGGGCCCAACGAACCAATGGCCTGGATGGCTCAAACGATAGGCTATATTTGCACAAAATGAAGATCCTCCTTGTCTTAGGTTCTTTATTGTGGTGGTGTATATTCTCTAAAGTAGGTATGCTTTTCAGCTTTTCAAATAAAAAACAAAAATGTGTCCTTATCGATGGGCACCGTGCATCTCAAAATGGTCCACTTGATTGAGAGAGAGAGAGAGAGAGAGAGAGAGATTAGTCATCTGTTTCTAGTCAAAGAGGGAGGTTGGGCACATGCGTGTGGAGCCATCCACATCCATATGCAAGCACAACGTGCCAGTATGGCACATGCATGTGTTGTTCAAGCTTTCCATCCGATGTTTAGAACTTCTCGCCAAAATACATGGGAGTTGTACTTATCTGGTGGCAGGCAACGGTGCCCAAAAAACAGGGAAACGGATTGGCTACTCCCTTTGGCTGGGGGTCGGTTCTATGTGGGCCCCACCATGATGTATGTCTTTCATCCATGCCGTCCATCTATTTTTCTAGATCATTTTATGATACGAAACCAAAAAATATATATATCCCAATTTCAAGTGGCCACATTACAAGAAATAGTGTTGAATGAATGTCGACTTTTTGAGGGCCATAAAAGTTTTGGATCAAGCTGATCTTTGTTTTTCCCCTTCATCTGGGTCTGTATGACCTAATCAACAGATTGGATGTCAAATAAACAGTACAGTGGTCCTTAGGAGGATTTTAATAATGGATATCCAATCACTATTGTTTTCCTGTGGTGTGGTCCACATGAGATTTATATCCCTCTCATTTTTTGGATCAAGCCCTTAAATGATCTTTAAATATGGATGAACGGAATGGATGAAACACATACATCATGGTGGGGCCCACAGAGCACCAACCACCAGCCACCGGGCTAGTAGCAGGGGGAGTAGCCAATCCGTTTCAAAAAAGAATATTCTTTTCACAGCCATCCACTTGTTTTGGATACCGTACCACCTGAGCCAGGGGTGCAACTCGGGCAGAAAGGGCGGTTAAACAGAACCTGACCCAACTCCAAGAGGACCTAACCTACAACCTGACCCGACCTGAATTCCAGCCCAAGGTTTCCAACCTAAACCATAATTAATCCTTTATGGTCGACCCTAAACTGATGGAACCTGACTCAAAAACGTTTGGTCAATCTAACCCAACCTGAATTTGTTCAACCCAAACCAAATCTAATTCCTGACTTCAGGACCGGAACAACCATTATGTGAAAAAGTGCTTAATTCGATAGCTAGTGGCTGTCAAATTTAAACAACATTGAAAACTCAATTGCAAGAGTCATCTTTGTATCATCATCCATCTGCACATATTCAAACTCAAATGGTTTTGAATTTGTATTTATCCGAACATCTGTTGTAATATAATATCTATAAATAAAGATGGATTTGTGATGTCCAAGTCATTGAATTGATATCAATCAAGTGTAATTATAAATGAATAGCCTACTGCCCTCAGCCGCCAAATTCTTTATTTTACCTTTAAAAAACATTTGAAAAATGGAGCCTTAGGACTATGACTATGTACATGAGCCTGTATATGTAGAAAGCATATCCAGTTTCCACAAAACCATTCAATATACAATCAATTTTCATGAAACTATCAAATTTTTACAAACAAGCAAACAAACCAAAGTATAACAACTATGTCAAATGTAACTCATATATATATGACATATATATATGGATCCTAAGTCAATATCTGCAAACATCTCTTCAGGAGCAGCCGTGCCCTATAGCTCCTCATGAACATCAAAGATCTCCTCAACAACGACCTCAAAGTATTTTGGCTTTGAGGTGCCGGAGAACAATTCACAAGCAAACATTTTATTTTTCTAGTTGTTCTTTAAATGGCAACTATGATTACATGTAGGTGGGAAAGAAGAGGGTGTCGTTGTTTGCTCCATTTGAGTCTAGGAAATTGAGAAATCATGTCTAATTACCTATTAATAATTATTGCAATTAAGATAATCATTAACAATTAAAACATGTGTGTATTCTAATAATTAAAACATTTAATAAAATAAACTATAAGACAAAATTTCTTAAAATTCATACTTGATAAGAACTTAAACTCTGAGGATGGTTATGACATTGCATTCACCTTCGCCATCACTATAACCAATTTTTGAATAATATTCATCAACCTATTATCCATCTCATCAATAAGATCAGGAATATGAGTTGTATATTGCAGAGTAGTTGTCATGATACCCCCTCCCATGCCTCGTACATGGCCCTTTTTGTCTTTTCCACATACCTATGCAACACTATATTTATTAGAACAATGATTTGTATCAAATAAAAGTTAAAAAACTAATCTTATTTAGTACGCATGTACCATTGCCACAACATCATGTTGTATATCCCTTTGGCCAAAAGTGGGATCCACTGCAATGAGATTTTTTATTCGTATTTATAAAATTAAAAAATCATTAAAAATATAAATTTATAGTAATAAAAATGATGTAAATTAAATATATTTAAGAGCATTCACAATGGTATCAATTGACTGGGGAGTCGATGTGTTACCATTTGTTGGGTACGGAAGCGTCACCCAAACATGAATCAAACAAGCACAGAGAGAAAATTCGAGCATTCACATAAAAACACAATGATTTACGTGGAAAAGCCCTTGTGGGGAAAAATCACGACACTAAACGACAATCAATTTACCATGAATCAACGAATACAGGAGATAAACAACTTACACATTTGAAACTCTTGCTCCTACATGCGAATTCCCCTTCTAAAAACCCTGGCTTTCTCTAGCATAATCTTAAAATAACCATAATACCACAATTACCTAGTTTATATAATATGGTTACAAAATTAGAAACAAAACCGCGCACAAGTTCGACAACCTTCGATTAATCAACGCCACATATTTGATTCAACCAAATATGCTCAAAAGTATCCAAAGAGCTAATTAGATATTTCAAATTTATCTCAATCGATCAAGCCTCCATGCTCGATTGATCGAACATGTCCAAAATATATAGAGACCAAACATGGGAAAATGAGATTTTCTCGATCCGATCAAAGTTGGTATCGATCGATCAAAATCCCTGTTTCAGCATATAAATTTTATTTTATTTTTTCAACATACATTGAAAGCACTATTTTCAACAATATCTACTGTGACTTCAATCTTAAATCTTCATTGTTCCAAGCTAATAACACTATCTCTATTCTTCATCATAGCTTAATCATCGCTTAAAGTGTACACTTCGTCTTCATTCATCCTTTAACAAGTACAGAGAAGTCGAGATGCAAAATCACAGAGTTTAGTCATAAAAAATCAGAGAGTTTAGTTATAACACAAACAAAGAGTTCAATTATACCACAATAAAAAAAAATCAATTATAACAAATCACATAGTTTAATTTTAAGTATAAGGTTTGTAGTTATTACTTGAAATTTAGTGTGGGGTATGTAGTTATTACTTGAAATTAAAAATTCTTGTAAAATGTCCTCAAGACCGTCTTCAGTTATAGAAAATCACAGAGTTCAGTAATAGCACAACCAAAGAGTTCAATTATAACAGAATTAAAGAATTCAGTTATAATAATTCACCAAATTTAGTTTTAAGTGTGGGGTATATAGTTATTATTTGAAATTTAGTGTGGGGTCTGAAATTGAAATTTTTTGTAGAAAGTCCTTAAGCCCAACTTCAGTTATAAGAAATCAAAGAGTTTAGTTATAACACAATCAAAGAATTCAATTATAATACAATCACAGAGTCACATGGTGCAAACAAGCCCCAAATACAATTCCATACCACTTAATCACATAGTCCAAACAATCTCCAAATACAATTCTATACCATTTAATCTCGCGGTCCAAACAATCTCCAAATGTAATTCTATTCCATTTAATCCCGCAATCCAAACAATCCCCAAATAAGCTAGTAAAATGGACGGACAGAGTGGATAAAATGTATGTTTCATAGTGGGGCCCACATAGCTTTTCTAGTGGCCCACTAAGCCGGATCTGGGATTGAAATCCCTAATTAGTGATTTCGACTTCAAAGAGAAGAAGAAGAGAAGCGGAGAGAAATATACCTCTTTGCTTCTGCACCCCTTCTGTTGCCGCTGCTCCCACTTGCCCAACAACTATATATATATATATATATATATATATATATATATATATATATATACTAAATTCGACCGCCGGGGGGGGGGGGGGGGGGTTGAATAAATTTGAAGGCTTCAGGCCATCGAATTTAATGTATTTTTCTAGTCAAATTTTTGGCGTTTTCACATAGTGAACTCAACCCAAATAACCAGAACTCAAGTTGGGTCAGTTTGGTTCGAGTTGACAAAAACACAAGTTGTAGGCCTAACCTAAGGTATGAACACTACTACATTTACATGCTATAAAATATAAATAGTGTGGCTCAACTGCTGGAATGCTTGGATTTTACACACACCTGCCTTATCCATATGTGTGGGCAAGCGCATTGGGCCGACTTGTGCATGGGGCTTGAAGAGTTCACAAGATGGGGCTCACTTAATTCTACCTTGTTACCCAAATGGCAAGAAAGATAAACCCCTAGTCCAAACAACTTAAGGGGTTGTTTGATACCCTTGAATTGGTGTGAATTGGAATCCAAATCATAATGACCATGTAATCCTCTGTTGTATTTGACATAATAATTGAAATCTATATAAATTTAAAATTTATGTTTGGCAAAATATAATTGGAATGCATTGAAATTCTATAGTATATTTACACAAATTTGAATTTGATTAAGCAAATAAGCTTTAATGCCCTGAATTAGTATACATATATGAATTTGACATAATGATTGCAATAAGCCCATCAAAATATATACTTTGACTAAAAAATGAGAAAATTTTGAGCCTCAGGTGGGTTACAAATGTAAAGTCTCACGTATATGGCCAATGCTTGGACTATTTGAATCATTATATCAGTGTGATTTTAATGATGCGACTGATAATTTATCAGTCTGGGAGCGTCATCAGCATGTCACATCTAAGGTAGATTGGTAGCTGAGGGATGCCTTTGTTACTTGGGTGACTCTCTACTTTTAGAAAGAAAGCTATCTTTTCATTTATCAGCAATTTACACCATTTGGAAGTGGATTGCATCCTATCCCTTCCTTTTCTGATATCACGTTATGGCATGAGCTCAAAAATGAGACAGATTCAACGTTTCAATGGACCACACATGACTCTTGCATTTAATGTTTTGTGCATTTAATGCAACCCATCCTTACTATTTGGTGTTGTCCATTTGAGCGTTGGATCTGCTCTTTTTTTTGGCTCATATGTTAACATGATTAGAGTAAAGGGATGGACTATACATCATGGTGGGCCTCAACATAGATCTAGTCAGTCTTTAATCCTCTTTCACTGTAAAATATAATGATTTCAAAATACATCAAAAATCAACTTTTCATTTACCACCAATTCACCCTTACCAAACGACAACACACACCAAAGTTTTAGAATGCAACACAGGGCTAAAGGCATGCCTAGCCCTGCAATGTAGTGAGTACAAACAAACATACATGGATAATGTATATGCATCTAGACTCATCCTATTATAATATTGTATTTCAGGTTTTGTGCTAGGCCAGGTTGGATCATCTAGCACAACTAGAGGTTCAGGTTAACTCGAACCCAACTAATCCAGTCCAAGTTGGGGCCGCTTAATCAGGTCTGGCTGTCAAGGTCCTCGGGACAGGTTTGGGTTGGGAATACTAGCATGTATTTGGGTGGGGTCCGGTAAGGTTGAGTTGGATCTAGAGGACATTGGGTTGATCTTCTTGAATTGACCCTCAACCCGATCCAACCTGCCTGAATTGCACCCCTAAGCACAAACCATTGATAAGCTATATGGGTGGGCTGGCCTGGTAGGGTTTGATCTGATCGCAACCCATTTACATAAACCAGCCACAAATTTTAACCCTATGTAGTTTGTTGATGGGTTATGCTCGATGACTAACCCAACTCGACCTAAAACCCAAAACAAATTGATAGAAGATGAAGGTGGATGCATACAGCGTATGTTCCATGTACGCACTAATTGCATAGGCCCTACACCAAAATCACTAAGTTACTTAAATCGCTTATGCAACTAGTGCGTACACAAAACATACGCTGTATGCATCCACCTTCATCTTCTATCGATTTGTTTTAGGTTTTAGGCCGAGTCAGGTTAGTCATCAAGCACAACCCATTGACAAACTATATAGCGGGCATGTTGGGTAGGATTCAACCTAATCGAATCTGTTTATGCAAATGGGTCACATCCTTTGACCCTTCCCAACTAATGATTACATACAAACATATATCTTGTGTATGCATTTATATATGCTCATCTTCTATTGATTTGTTTTGGGTTTTTGGCCGGGTACATCAGGTCATCCAACACTACCTATTGATAACCTATATGGGTGGGCCAGCTGGGTTGGGTAGGGTTTAACTTGAACCCAAACCTTTTTAAATAAACAAGCCACATTTTCTAATGTCACCCAACAAGGAGCACATATAAACATATATACATAATGTGTATGTATCTATTCTTATCTTCTATTAATTCATTTTGAATTTTAAACTGGACCTAGCACAACCGTTGTTAAGCTATATGTGCAGGTCAAGTTCCGTGGGATTTTGAGCCAACCCATTTACTTAAACAGCCCCATCTTTTAACTGTGCCTAACTAGTGAGTAGATACAAACACACATTATCATAGGTATGTATCAACGAGAATACGTTGATCTTCTATTGATTTGTTTTAGGTTTTAGGCTGGTTAGGGTCGAGTCGGGTCATCTAGCACCACACATTGACAAGCTATATGGGTGGGCCAGGTTTTTGGCCTGAACTGAACCTTTTTACTTATTCCGGTCACATCTTTTAATCTGCTTAGCTAGGAAGTACCTACAAACATACATGCATCATGTATATCTATATTTATCTTATATTGATTTGTTTGGGGTCGTAGGATGGGTTGGAGTTGGTGATATAGCATAGATGATTGATGCACAACATGGTTGGACGGTTGGACCAGGTCGTGTGCGGCATAAGGCTGAGCCCGACTCATTTACTTAAATGGGCCACATTGTTTGATCCAAGACCAACATATATAGCTTGGCCCAAACCCATCTCAGTATTGGGTCAATCAAGCTGGTTGACCTGTCCCAATCCATTGACAACCCTATATTCAATGGTCGAAAGTTTCTAGAAGTAATTATAGCAATGTGACTTTCTTTGTTCGCTTGTCATACCTAAAGAGACGGGTTGTATCCAGCAAAGTGGCAAATGCACCCCGTCCATCGTCGATAAAAAAGTATTATATTCACCTCACAAGCTAAAAATCCTCTGTGAAAACGGTAAAATAGACATTTTATATTTTAAAATATTACTTTCTCATTGTGGGTCCCATGAAAGAAAAACCGACATGATGCTTTTTCACCTGCGCTAGATCCAACATGTCTAATCCTAAGCCTTGCTGGATGCGATCTGCTTTCTGTCTAGCACCAATGAAAAGGTATCAAGTGCGTGTGAGTAATACGAATGTACTTTGAAAAGGGTAAAATGGTAATTTCAAATAAAAAGGCTATATATATATATATATATATATATATATACACACACACTTGGCTGTGGGTCTCATGCATTAGACATGAGTGCTGGATGGAGTCCGTCCATCCCCTATTGGATGCAATCCACGTCACCTAAAAGAAAAATGCACAACCATCCAAGTCAAGATTGCAAACCGAGTGTTTGCCGCAAATCACTAGACTGTTGAGCTCATCAGTGGTACACGTGGCATACATCCATGCTAATCTCAGACCGTCCAAATCATGGATTGCACTTTGCCTTGGTCATCTCTCAAAGATCTCATTGATTGGACCAGATTTTTAAGGGAAGCGTATTGACGTACTGAGCAACTCAGTACGCTTACAAACTCCATGGGACCCACCGTTACTTATATATGCCATCCACTCCTTACATCCATTTTAACATGTAATTTGAAGGCTTAAACCCAAGAATGAAGTGTATCCAAAGCTCAAGTGGGCCACACCACAGGAAAAAGTGTGAATTGAATGTCAATGGTTGAAAATATCTTGGGATTTACATAAGTTTTGGATCAATCTGATATTTGTGTTTTCCCTTCATCCATATCTATGTGATCATATTAACAATTTGGATGACAAATAAACATCACTCTGGACCCTAAAAAGGTTTCAAGGGTGGAAATTAGTATTCCCAATATTCCCTGTTCTATAGTTTACTTAAGCATTGGAAATTATTCAATTTTGGTCTCAATCATTAAATGCGCTGTAAAAGCAGATGGACGGCGTCGATAGATCACATCCATTCACAGTGGGCCAACGGAGTTTACTCAAGACGATAAAAGCGTACTGAGTAACTAAATACACAATCTGATTTCATTTTTAAGAGAGTTTGATTTGTGTGATTTCCAAGTTATCCTCCATCCATAAGGATATGATTTGAACGGTCCAGGTCAATATGATTTTAAGTTTATGCTCCATCTTAGGGATATGAATCTTGCCTTCCTAAATTAAAGAAGCATAATCAATCCTAATACCAAAGGTAATCAAAACCACTAATACCATGGGATAAAATTAATGCCATGCTTTGTTGATAATATACCCACCATCATTTGAAATTACTGAGAATTACACACGTGTTATATCTAAACCGTTTATTTGTTTTGTAACTTCATTTTATGGCATGGGCCTAAAAATTAGGTGGATCCAAAACTTATGTGGCCCCAAAGAAATTTTCAATGGTAAGTATTCAATCCCTATTGCTTTCTATGGTGGGGTCCACTTGAGCTTTAGATTTACCTGATTTTTTGGCCCATGCTTTAAAATAATCTCGAAAAATGGGTGGACAGTGTGGATATAGCCCACACATCATGGTGGGACCTACACAACTTGCTAAACATTGAGTGAAATGGGCACAAGATCCAATGCAATTCCATTTAATGTAATTCCAAGCTTTCCCATTCTTCTCAAACATGGAGTGGAATGGGCACAGGATTCAAAAAACATAATTATTACCCATGGCAGCCTGTTGCCATGGGATAAGATTAATGCCCTGCTTTGTTGATAATACGGTAGTACATTGAATGGATATACCACCATCATTTAAAATTATTTAGAATAACACACATGTGTCATATCTAAATTGTTCATTTGTTTTGTAGCCTCATTTTATGGCATTGAGGTCACAAAGAAGTTTTTAATGGTAAGTATTCAATCCCTGTTGCTTTCTATGGTGGGGTCCACTTGAGCAATAGATTTACCTGATTTTTTGGCCCATGCTCTAAAATAATCTCAATAAATGGGTGGACGGTGTGGATATAGCCTGCACGTCATGGTGAGACCTACAACAACTTGCTAACATTGAGTGAAATTGGCATGGGACCCAATGCAATTCTATTTAATGTAACTCCGAGCTTTTCCAGTCTTCCCAAACGTGGAGTGGAATTTGGCGCAGGACCGGATGAATCCCATCCCACCTAATCCCTTCTAATCACACCGCCCAAACAGACCCTAAATGATAAGTATAGAATCATCCAAGTCAAAGACTCTATACCAAATCAAACGTTTCCTTACGGAATGCGTTTGCCACAAATTAGACTGTTGTAGCTCATCAGTATTCCACTCGGCATACATCCATGCTGATCTCAAACCGTCCAAATCATGGACACCTCTATGACTGGATCATCTCTCAAAAATCTCATTGACTAGACTATACTGTTAAGAGAGTTTGATTTGTGTGATTTCCTAGTCATGCTCCGTCCATAGGGATATGATTTGAATGGTCCAGATCAATTGATTTGTGTGATTTCCTAGTTATGCTCCATCCATGGGGATATGATTTGATTTGCCCAGATCAATTGATTTGTGTGATTTCCTAGTTATGCTCCATCCATAGCGATATGATTTGAATGGTCCAGATCAGTTGTTTTGCGTGATTTCCTTGTTTTGCTCCATCCATAAGGATATGATTTGAATGGTCCGGGCTAATATGATTTCTAGGCTATGTTACCTAAAACTTTCATTTTTGCCTTGCTAAAAAAGAAAAGAAGAAAAAGTATATGCATCAATTCCTAATATCCAATGGTAATCAGTGACTTATGAAAGGTAAAGAATCATATAAGTCAAGATTCCAAACCAAATCAAACGTACCCTTATAATATGCATTTGTCACAAATTAGTAGACTGTTGCAGGTCATCAATATTACATGTAGCATACATCCATGCCAATCTTGACCGTTCAAATCATGGTTTCCACTATAGTTGGATCATCTCTCAAAAATCTCATTGACCGGCCAGATTATTGAGAGAGTTTGATTTAGACAGCCGAGATCCATATGATTTCAAGGTTATGCTTCATCATAGAGATGTGATTCTTGCCTTCCCAAAAAATTAAAATTACATGCATCCATTCCTAATATCCAAAGGTAAACAATCACCTAAAAAAACTACAGAAGCATAGAGTCAAGACTCCAAACCAAATCAAACCCTCCCGATACATTATGCATTTGTCACAAATTACCATACTATTAAGCATCCACACTATTCTCAGACCGTCCAAATCACCGATCCCACCATGTCTGGATCTAAAGCTGTACACGAGTTGAACTGAGTTAAGCTTGGTACAGCTTGACTTAGCTCGGCCAGCCCAATGCTAACCCTAGCTCGAATTCAGCTTAACTCAGTCCTTGGCCTGACTTGTCAACTCAACTCAGCTTAGTTAGCAGCTCAGGCTAGTTCGAGCTTGTGTGGCATTTTTTAGAAATACATGGAGTGCACTTTCAATTTCTCACAGTATACAAAACAATAACTGTAGTTTACAAGTATTTAATCAAACACTCGATAGACAACATCAAAATCAAAATTCGAGGATAGTTTTATCATGTAAAGGTTTTTTTTTTTTTGGTAGTGATTTATTTTGTATCCATACATTCCTTGCCACTAGTCGATCTTGCGAAGGATGTATGCACCCAAAACAACGCCTCGTTGAGTCATTTCATCAAACACCTGGTGAGCAACGTCAATATCAAAATAACCAAGTCATCGAACTGATTTGATCTGAGTTCGATTCGAGTTAAGGTTCGATATGAGTCGATTTGATCTCGGACAAGCTCGAACTCTGCCCGAAACTTTTTCAAGCACCAAAAATCAGCTCTATTCAGCCTAAACTCAGTTTCGACCTGAGTTGAATTGAGCTTTTTCAAGTCAAGTCAAGCGCGTTAACCAAGCTAAATCAGTTCATGTATAGCTTTAGCAGGATCATTTCTCAAAAAATCTCATTTATCATAGCAAATTGTTAAAACAGTTTGATTTGTGTGACTTTCAAGTTATGCTCCATCCATAGGGGTATGATTTGAACAGTCAACAAGATTGATATGATTTACAAGTTATGCTCCATCTATAGGGATATGATTCTTACCTTCCAAGATTTTTTAATCATGGCTTCTTAATCTCTCAAAAAATCTCATTGATGGAATCCGATTGTTAAGAGAGTTTGATTTGTGATGATTTTCAGGTTATGCTCATACAACTTGGACGGTCAAGATCGATATAATTTTTATTTATGCTCCATTCATATAGGGATATGATTCTTGCCTTCCTATAACTAAATAATAATAATACACGTCACCGTTCCTAATATAAAAAATTAATAACTCACCTACAAACCAGCATAGACCCATCTAAGTCAAGTCAATACTCCAAACCAAATCAATCCCCCTCCTTACAATGTTTGTTTGTGGCAAGTCATTATATTGGTGGAGCTCATCAGTGGTACTTGTGGTATACATCCATGCCAATCTCAAACCGTCCAAATCATAGATCCACATCCATGCTAATCTCAGACTGTCCAAATCATAGATCCCACTGTGGCTAGATCATCTCTGAAAAACCTCCTTCATAAGGATATGATTCTTACCTTCCTAAATATTTCACGGGTCGATTCCTAATATCAAGAGGTAATCCATCACCTAAAAGTGTATGGAACCATCTAAGTCAAGACTCCAAGTCTCCAACCAAACCAAACCCTCTCCTTACAATGTGTGTTTGTCGTAAATCGCTATACTATTGCAGCTCATCAGTGGCACATGTGGCATATATCAACACCAATTTCAGACCGTTCAAATCATGAATCCAACTATGGTTGGATCATCTTTCAAAAATCTTATTGATTGGACCAAATTGTTAAGAGAGTAAATGGTCCATGGAGATAAGATTTGGACGGTGAATATTGGCAAGCATGCATATAAAGGCCGATACACATGCGTATAAAGGCGGATACACTGAGCGAGGATCTGCATTGTTGATATGGAAAAGTGTGCTCAAAGGCCAGCATCCACCCCGTTGATATGCAAAATAAATAGACAGTTTGCTGTCAATTTATAGATTGAGACTTTTGATTCAAATGGGACGTATTTTCTTCCTAGCTGTCTATTTTTAAGTCATTGATACAAAGGTTAACATAGTTCAATGTTAAGGTCTTCTAAGGAACCTCCATAATTTGTAGATTGAGACTTTTGATTCAAATGGGACGTATTTTTTTCTTAGCTATCTATTTTTAAGTCATTGATACAAGGGTTAACATACTTCAATGTTAAGGTCTTCTAAGGAACCTCCATAATTTGTAGATTGAGACTTTTGATTCAAATGCGACCTATATTTCTTCTTAGCTGTGTATTTTTAAGTCAAGGTCTTCTAGGGAACCTCCATAATTTGTAGATTGAGACTTTTGATTTAAATGTGACTTATATTTCTTCTTAACTGTCTATTTTTAAGTCAAGGTCTTCTAGGGAACCTCCATAATTTGTAAATTGAGACTTTTGATTTAAATGCGACGTATATTTCTTCTTAGCTGTCTATTTTTAAGTCATTAGTACGAGGGTTAACATAGTTCAATGTTAAGGTCTTCTAGGGAACCTCCATTCATGGTGGTGGGCCATTAATCAACGATGTGGATCGCCAATACAGGCGTGTAGAGCAGCACACATACATTCGCAGTCACACATGCAAACGTGAAACGTGTGTATGAGAACTAAATCTACGGTTTTGAAAATTTTCTAGCCATTCATTTATTTAAATATGCTGTGGTCCACTTAAGAAATCCAATGATCTGATTTATATGTCATAGATGTAAACAGTGTACCTCTCCTGAAGGAAAGCTCATAATCAGACACGTGCCACAAGGACACGTATGGACGTTTCCGGCTCTCACACACGTGTGGAATTAGCAACCTCCCTACTCTGACATATTACCATAAGATACATCGGGAGTCTTGGCCGTTGGATTTAGGCCTTTTTCAATTGAAAAAAATGGATGGATGAAATCCAAAAGAACTCCGTGTGATCGTTCATATTCAAAGCAAAGAAGCCACATTATCAATGGGTAGGAATAAATCAGTCAGAGATTTATTTGTAGTATTTCCACTATAAAAAGCGAGTCTTATCATATAGACGGTTTGGATCATCGGAAGATTATCAAAATTCAAAGGATAAAGTCCCGATATATCGTTCTGTAGTACATCGAGATGTACCCGACCCAACCTCATCCCCGACCCGTTGTTCACGTAATTCCTCCACAGTAATTACCAATGATATGATCTCGACCGTTGGAAAGCTATAATTGAGGCCCCTTTACAGATCCAGGCCATTGTTCTACTGGCCCATCGTTGATAGACCTTGATCCAAAGTCTACTTGATGGAAAAGTCCTAACCTTCTCCTTTTTGCAGCTTTCTGATAGACAGCTTAAGACAGAAGCACGGCAACGGTCCACATTCGATTAAAAGGTGCAACATTAGTGGCTAAGATATTCTAATTTGACGGATCTTAGCAAATCCCATCGATAGTGAGATAAAACATGAAACAGATTAATGGTCTGGATCAATGAATAAGTGGGTCCCACTAGCACAAACAATCACGAATGCTGTGCACATCCTCGGGTCGAGGATCCTATAACTCCAACGAACGTCATGTTGCGAGTATGGTGACTGACTACGAGATTACAACTGACTCCCGTGATAGTTGATCACTATTTCTAAAATAGTGGTGATTCATGCTCCTCAGACGTTACATATTTAACGGGTATCCGGACCATCCAAACTATGAGCCACGTAGTTGAAGGAACCCTTCTCGAGTCTTACATTGATTGAGTAATCTCATCCGTTCAATTCTTTCATATCAGATAAAAAATTGTTAATAGAGAAATAAGTTAAAAATTACGGTGCATCTAGACGAATACTATCATCTACTGAGTGTGATTTCTGTTTCAGATATTTGGACCGTCTATATTTTTGTACTGCCATTCCATGTAATGGGCGAATAATCACCGCTCTTTTTTAAAATGGTGGTAAACTAGCCTCAGAGAGTCTCGGAAGCGGTACATTTGGACGCGGGTTTCCGTAACACCTGTCACACCGAGTTCTTGTAAGACAAAGCTCTGTGGGGCCCACGAGATGTCCGTATACAATCCACTCCGTCCATCTAATTATCCAGATCATGTTAGAATGAAAGGACAAAAATGAGGTAGATCCAAGCTCAAGAGGGACACACCATAATTATCAGAGGTGATTGAACGGTCACGATTGACGATTTATTGTGGCCCATATTAGTTCTGGGTCAGAATGAAATTTATCTTTTCTTTCCATCTAGGTATTGATCACCTTATGAACGGTTCAGATGGCATAAAAAATCACGGTGAGGTCCAGAAATGTTTCAGTTGTGGGTCTCTCCATAACCATTGTTTACTGTGGTGTGGTCCCCTAAAGTCATGAATCTTCCTAAAATTTTGGAATTAATCCTAACATGGGCTGAAAAAAATGATGGACGGAGTGGATTCACACGGTCATATGGCGGGGCCCACCGAACCTTGGGCTACAGTAACTCCCTGTTACTTGGGTCCTGTATCTTATTTCTTCCAGCACCATTCCACTCTGAGGAGAGAGGTATTTACAGGAATCTTCGACCCCCAAAAAATACCAAAACGCCCCATCTTTCTCCCTTTTGAGAATAGACAACAACCCCAAAAAGGACTGAGAAAAACCTATATAATCACACCCACCAATCTCACCAGAGAGGTATCTCTCTCTCTCTCTCTCTCTCTCTCCTTTGTATGTATTTGTATTTTTGTGGGGTATTTGTATTTTTCATTCTTTGATTCAAATAACTGATCAAGCGAATAGAATCTCATTAGTATATGTTTTTCCAGATAAAATCCCATGTTTTCCTATCTGGGTTTTTGGTACTTTCTTCATTGAAGCTCATATCTCTGGTTTCTATGGATTTAAAAAGGAAAAAAAAAATGAAATTTTATTGAATGGTTTGATATGGGTTTTGTTGGATTGAAGTTTGTTATATCCAGCACCGATATGAGGTCCCAAGTGCGTCCACACAATGCGTTTTCCTGTGATCCAAGCTGTTGTTAGGCAGGTTATGACGTGTGGATTCTCTGGATCAAGAATTGGGTGGGACCGTTCATCAGGCGGGGCCACAATGTGGCTAACAAAATGGATGGTGGAGAAAAATTAGCAAAATTTCCACATTGATTGTACTGGTGTAGCCCCATCTGCTGAGTGGATTGGCCTCGTTGTTGGTCGATGCCAACCGCATGCTGTGGCCTACCTGATGAATGGTTTGGATCTTGCGAATTTGCACCACATTGGTGTGTGGGGACTGGCCTATAAATGCATGATGGATTTGCAAGACTCTATTAGACACAGTTAAATCTTTTTTCTCCGTACATGTTTTCTTTGGTGAGTGTGTGGGGGCTGGCCTATAAATACATGTTTTTGTTTTTTTGAAGTATGCAGCATTGCATTTATACACATTTAAAGAACAAACCAATGGCATGAGTTTTGACAAAAAAGCTGTGATACTCAACTCATTGATGATAATTCGGAATCATTTATGTAAATGGAAACCTGGCATGTATTTTGACAACCAAACCTTGCATCAGGTGGGCCCCACGTCTAAATGACATGGCTCAAAATTCAGGCCGGTCCACTGATCAGGTGGGCCACATGTGTATGTCCAATGTGGGACTTCTGCAAATTTTCTTAATTCATACATGCGTGGCCCATCTAATCAATTGACCTTCTTCACTTTGGGCCTGCTCGTCTACACAATGGGGCCTACATGCATTTGAGGCAAATTTCATCCATGCTGTATATGCATTTATTGAGTTTGTTATGACAGTTTTCATAGAAACCGTATGAACAAGATATTATTTTCCTCAGTAAGCTGTCTGTTTTTACTTCCTTGTATATATTCTGAAAAGGCACTCTTTCAATCTCCTGATGCTTGCTTTGTTTTTGCTCGTTGCAGGAGAAACTGAACATATATCCGTATTTTAATGGCGCAAGATGACGCTGGTTCTGACTCACCCCAAAAAAAGCCCGGTCTCTTAAGGGATCAAGCCCAACTGGTAAAAAGAAAGGACTCTGATCGGTATGAAATGGTTCCGATCCAAGAGTCACTGTCATTCGAGAAAGGTTTCTTTATAGTGATCCGTGCGTGCCAGTTGTTGGCTCAAAAGAATGACGGGATCATACTCGTCGGGGTGGCGGGCCCCTCTGGTGCTGGGAAAACTGTATTTACCGAGAAGATGCTCAACTTCATGCCCAGCATTGCTGTCATATCGATGGACAACTATAACGATTCGAGCCGAATAATCGATGGCAATTTCGATGGTAACTTTTCTTTCCTATATAACAGGGAGCATGGTTTTAAACATCCAACAGGATTTAGGCATATTGTATCTGTATTGGTTCCCTCCGATACACAAAATGGCTCATACAGAGCTGTAGCCGTTTGTATCGTATTGGTAATCAGCAGGCTAATATGGGCCCAATACCAATATTTAAAACCATGATGAGGAGTGATCACAGTTCTCTTAAGGAAAAGTATGCTTGTATTCTAGTTTTTATACTTCTCATTGTATTTGTATTGGAATCAGCTCAAAATGATAACAGTATCTTGGTTTCTGTGACCCTTCAAGTAGAAAAGCTCTTTTGACGTCATTTGAGTTTGAATAGAAGTCATTGATAAATGACAATCTTAGTGAGAAAGGGAAAAGAGTGTGTGTGTGTGTCTATATATATATATATATATATATTGCAAGGGAGATTGAGTTGATGAGGAGTTGTTCTCTCAAATCACCTCTCTTAGCAATTGAGTCGAGCAACTCATTGGCTTCCCTCATTAAAAGGCTAAACAGAACATAGACTTTTTGTGATAGTTCCTGAATTTCAGTAAAGATAAGTGACTGTTTCCATTGTTCTGATTCTTCAGATATGGCTCATCTAATGCCATCTTGATGACCTATGTTTTAACTAGGATATGGTCTTTGATAGAGTGGAATGGTGGAACAGGATTCGTGTAGCCGGCTCCAATTAGTTGGGATAAGGTTTACATGACAATGATGATCTAAGGAGAAGCATAGGAGAAGTCTTGTGTTCCCAAACAGCAACCTGACCTGACCCAAAACCCAACCCATACCCAACCTGAGTTCTTCCGTGCTCAACCCAAAACCAACACCCAACTTGAATCCCGGTCCGAACCCAACCTGAATTCTTCTATGTTCAACCCAAAACTGACACCCAACCTGAACTTGACCCCACCCAAATACATGAGATTGTTCCCAACCCGAATTTACTCAACCCGAACCCAATGCGATCCAAATCAAACCCAACCAGAGGACGCTGACAAGCTGACCCAAACTCAGGTTGGGTTATTTGCAACCCTTTCTCCACAAGGCATGAAAGTCACTTCCCAAATAAGGCGCTTTTCATGGTACCATCCAATGGCCCACAAATGGCGCCAAACCAATCATGTAGCATTAGATCCAAAGTTTAAAAACTTTGTTGATTGGTTGAAGAAGAGATCTAGGCTTCTTGTTTAAAAACCATCGCGAGACCTGTCATGGAACTCTAATTCCATTGCAATCTTCTTGTTTGCAACTTTGCTTTGTGATCTTCAAATTGTAGCATCATACTAGTTTTGTTTTCTAACTTCACGTGTTGCTACTTGTGCCCATGAACATATCAAAATCAGCAGGAATATATAGAATCTGCTTTCTTGCAATTGACTACCACACATGTGAAGCATCACAAATATATGCCAATGATTATTTCAAATAGAAGTACTTAATTGATGCGGGGGCATCTTGATGTGATTCTAAGGATGGATCGTATTTCCACGCTGGACTAGGGTGGCCCACGAGGTGGGGTCTGTGAGATGCAAAATTGCCACGAGGTGGGGCCCACTGTGGGACTGTACGATTTAGGGACTGTGCGAAGTGAGGGTTGCCCACTGGGAGATCTCGCTTAGGTTTGCCTGAGAGAGCCTACATGTAGGGATAAATTGGTCATTCCCCATAAGTTCTGGAGCTTTTGGTGTATTGTTCGATTGTTTGTTATCAAAATGGTACCAGAGCGGGAGCCCAATGTTCGAGTCTTCTCATTGGCATGGGTGGATGATGCGGGGCATCTTGGTGTGATTCCAAGGATGCACCGTATCTCCACGCTGGGGTGGGATGGCCCATGAGGTGGGGTTTGTGAGATGCAGAATGACTATGATGTGAGGTTCATTGTGGGACCTTGCGATTTGGGGACCCATTTGAAGCGGGGGTTGCCCACAGGGATGGCTCGCCTGAGTTTACCTAGGAAGGCCCGCGTATAGGGATAAACTAGTCCTTCCCCATCAACTGGTCGATTATCTGTGAAATGGGACTTGCCCACGGGGAGGTCTTGCCTGGGTTTGCTCGGGAGGGCCCGCGTATAGGGATAAACTGGTCCTTCCTCATAAGCTCTAGAGCTTTTGATGCGCTGGTCAGTTGTCCGCTATCAAAGTGGTATCAGAGTGAGAGCCCAATGTTCAAGTCTCCTCACTAGCGTGGGTGGATGATGCAGGGGCATATTGGTGTGATTCCAAGGATGCACCATATCTCCATTCTAGGGTGGGGCCACGACGTGGGGTCTGTGAGATATAGAATGACCATGAGGTGAGGCTCATTGTGGGACCTTGTGATTCGTAGACTGTGCGAAACAGGGGTTGCCCATGGGGAGGTCTCGCCTGGGTTTGCTTGGGAGGGCTTGCATATATGAATAAACCGGTCATTCCCCATCAACTTTGGAGCTTTTGGTGTGTTAGTCGGTTGTCTGTTATCATTAATTTATTTATTTTATTTTATCCTTTGTTGAGTCCAAGTAGTTGTGATAAGGCTTAGATGATGATGATGATGATTTGTTTATTTGCACATGTTGTTTTGATATGCATTCCTTGCACAAACCATGGACCAAAATGGCTCTTCAAGACATGAATTTTTCCTGCCAAAAACCTGCCATTGGTATTTTTAAACTAGAAAGCTGCTTAAATTGATGAATCATCCAATTTGGTGGAATCGAGCCAATGTTGTTTATTTTCTTGAGAAGGGAAAAAAGAAGAAGAAAAAGATAGCCTAACCCCAGCAACCATAAAGTTGGACCAATATTTTTAGCGACCCAGATAGTTCATCTAGTGGGACCCCAACCAATACTCTTACCAGTGTCAGGGTTTATCAGACCTTGTTAAGACATCTTGCTAGAGAACATCTCTCTCTCTCTCTCTCTCTCTCTCTCTCTCTCTCTAAATACACACACACATACCACAGAAAAAAACCTTACTAGATATAGTTCAAGCCTGATACCTGCCAATTTTAAATTCAATTCTCTCATCTTGTAACCACAAGAAACCCGAACAGTTCTTATCTTGGTTCCAGTTTTCTATTGTCTAGTAAGAATGTTAGAGGTGTTAATATAATCTCTGTATAAAATTAAATAATGAGGTTATGGGTGTGTTTGGTTGCACCAAATATCATGATTAATCAGTATAATTTGGTGCAAAATATCATGAAATTTTTTGATACTTGGTGCAACTGAATGCATTGGACATCAAAACCTTATTTCGGAATTCTAGACGTTGTATAATTATCCCTGGGCAGTATATCATCTTTTCTATGTTGTTCATGAATTTTTAACTGCATTCTTACATCTATGCTTTGCCAAGTCAACACACTGTTGCGTCAGGTGGACCGGCCCCACTGCACAGACAAACTGGATCAAATGTTGCTAGTCCACCTGTGGGCAGCCACATATGTCGCGCATGTGGACCATTGATATTTCTGTTGATCGATCATAGTTTTCATACATGTGAATGCCACCTAACTAATGAGTTGATGGGATTGAATTTGGGCTGGTTCGTTTACGGTGGGGTTCCACCTAATTTACCTCTCTGACCTCCCACAATATGACATGTGGCTATGTTTGGAGAGGTGCGTGCAGGCTTAAGAAAGCTTCTTAATCCAATGTTACTTTTCAACAGTCTTTTGAGCTGGTGGGTAGCCTGTTTGTTTACTCTTTTTTAGCTGATTTGATACAATACTTTCTGCTCTTTCTAGATTCTCTCTAAAGATGATTTAACAGGTCTTTCTGGTTAATTGTTTCTTGATGTCTTACCTGAAGTTTTTCTATCCATTTATCACCATACACTAAGGGAAACAAAATACATGGCTGCACTCTGATGGTCGAAATGTTGATACAGATCCGCGATTGACAGACTATAAAACTTTGCTTGATAATATTCAAGGTCTGAAAGAAGGAAAGCCTGTTGAGGTTCCGATATATGATTTCAAGTCAAGTCGCCGCATGGGGTACAGGTTTGTTTTCTCTCCCACCTAACCAGATATCTGACAGCTGTTTTTTATTTTTATTTTTATTTTTTAAAATTATTATTATTAATATTTTATAAAGTATTTGATCAAAGAAGACCTATAGGGTTCCACTGCATCGGGGCATGTATGATGTCTCGATGAACTGGTCTGTACAAGTGGATCCTATGATTCTGTGATCCAGACCATTGATTTGATGCGAATCATGAGTTGGGATGGCCCAAAACATACCCAGATTTGAAGATCCCAACCCTTTTATCAGCGGCCCAAACAATTGACAGCTTATTAAAGAATAACAGCAATGGCCTGAAAGAAAGGTGAAAGGTCTGGTGAATGGATTTCCAATCTGGAAGACTTTTTGAGCAACCCCCATCCATGGTGGGTCATCACATCAAACTTTAGATCACTAAACCACGGGCAATGCATCAGGACCCTACAACTCTCCTCTGATCATTCTGTATTTTTCCTGTTATGATGGTTTCCCATCCCATGTGATATTTCTTCATTGTTTTGATTTTTTGCTTGTATTGATAACAGGACGGTCGAAGTTCCCAGCTCTCGCATTGTTATTATAGAAGGCATCTATGCTTTGAGTGAAAGGTTGCGTCCCTTTTTAGGCCTTCGAGTATCTGTGACAGGCGGTGTTCACTTTGACCTCGTGAAGAGGGTTCTTAGGGACATACAACGTGCTGGCCAAGAACCAGAGGAAATAATTCATCAAATCTCCGAAACGGTTCATTCACTTTTCCTACGCTTCTCTTTAGATCATCATCGTCGTCGTTGTCATCATCATCATCATCATCATCTAAGCCCTATCCCAACTAATTGGGGTTGGCTACATTTTGAATCCTGTTCTTCTATTCCACTCAATCAAGGACCATATCCTCAGTTAAACCATAGGTCATCAAATCTTTCCCTACTACACACCACCCACGTCTTTTCAGGCCTTCTCCTTGCCCTTTTTCCAACTTGAAACAACTCACTAGCTGGTGGTCTCTGTTGCACAAGGCCAAACCATAAGTCTACTTTCCCTCATTTTATTACCAACTAGCGCCACCCCTAAGTTTCCTTGAATGTGTTCATTTCTAATTATATTCTTCCTAGTCTTGCCACTCATCCATCTCAACAACCTCATTTCAGCTATATATCCTAGGAACATATTGTTCCTTGATTGGTGAACAAGTTGTCCCATAAAGCATGCTTGGTCTCAATGTCTCATAGCTATTCAATAGTATCTACCCTTTAGTTTGATTGCTATGCAACAATCATGGTTTTAGACTCGGATGGGTCTGACATAATTTTCTGAGTCCACCTGGATCTGGTACTGCCCAATCCGGCTTGATGCCACGTGGTACTCCCCCGAGTCACCCCTGACTTGGGTGAGTTGGGCTGATACACTCCCCAACGTGGGCGAGTTGCGACTCAACTTGATACAGAACGAGTCGATCTGAGTCAACAATTCTAAAAACCATGGTGGCTATCACATAAAACTCCAGAGGTACATCTCCACTTCATCCATACATCTCTAATTCTACAAACAACATCCTTCTCAATCTCTCCACTCTCATGATTGATAGAAGCATTATAGGTCTTGATGTGTCCAGACGTATATATTGTCCCGATGCCTCCAATCTGCACAAGTGGATGGTTCATTGATTCAGACTGTTAATCTGAAGAGGCCTACCATGGGTGGGATGCACCATAAATCTCTTAGATTGGAAGATCCTAACCCTTCAATCAGTGGCCTACAAACAGTCACTTAATAGAAATACTGCAATTGTCTGGGTAAAAAATGGAGATTGAGTGTCTGGGATTCTACCAATCTGGGCATCCCCCACGGCGAGCTTATCAGATCAACAGTCTGCATTACAAAAGATGGGTCCCACTTGTATGGAGTACGGACTGGTGCATCAGGACATATATTGATGCATCGGTATCCTATATTTCCTCGGATGCTAAGAAATAGTAACTAGTTTTTGGCAATGTCATGATGACTTGCATTACTGCTTCTTGGTTAGGCATCCAGAGCTTCTAGTCTGAGTAAAAAAAAAGAAAGATGAATACTTTTCATTGATGAATTCCTTTATCGGTTTATTATAGTTCTTAACTATGGTGTTCTATGCAGGTTTACCCAATGTACAAGGCGTTTATTGAGCCAGATCTTCAAACTGCACATATTAAAATCATCAACAAGTTCAACCCGTTCACAGGATTCCAGAATCCAACCTACATCTTAAAGGTTAATACTTTTCCTATTTATTTCTTTCAGGAACTGATATTCACCCAAACCTGATAATCTGCTTTTAATGTGAAAAACCCGACTGTCAATTTGGGCAGAAAGGGGAAAACAGATAGCCTGCCTTATTCAAGGCTCTGCTTTTCGTGCTGTGCGGAATGAATCGGGGGTTGCCTCATCCACACTTGTACCAGTTGTGGTTTGAGTGTGCTTCTGGACGCAATGTTAAACATGTTCTTGTGAACCAAGGCCCTGTTTGGGATTAGGGAAATGAGAACATGAATTTGCTAAATCCATGAACTTGTCAAATTCATGAGTTTACATTGGATTTGCATCTGAAAAATCCCAAAATCCACTGTTTGGGAATCAAGTTACAAATCGTGGAATTGTGAGCGTATATTGCAATGAAGTAGCTTTTATTGCTTTTAAGAAAGCCTCTCATTTTGTGGATTTGCAAAGTCTTTAGTTTTTCTTGGGATTTGGATTTGCAGCATTTGCTACAAATTCGTTAATTTGTGTGGTTGTGGATTCGCAAATCCACAAATTTGGCAAATCCCCAAACAGTCAAAATTTGAAACCTGTGGACTTCACAAATCCCTACTCCAAATCCATCACCCCAAACAGAGCCCCTAAACATGCATTTGCTAATGAGTTTTATAAGTTTACACAGCACTAAGTTCTGGTCTATTATTGTAGTCGCCAAGGACCTTGACAGCAGATCAAATCAAGGCCGTTATTTCTCAAGAACATACAGAAACTATGGAGGACACTTATGATATATATCTCCTGCCGCCAGGTGAAGATCCAGAAGCATGCCAGTCATATCTGAGGATGAGAAACAGGGATGGAAAATACAACCTTATGTTTGAGGTTTGTTTGTTTGGGAACTTGATAACATTCCCTTGTCAACATAAATCTTCATGTGTTGAGACATGGAGACTGGTGTAATGCATATGTTTATGCGGCTCAGTTGTCTGCTGATTACTGACTAGAATGATTAATCAAGAGGCAATTTGCTAGACCCAACAACTGTACAGGCATGGTCCACATTTCAATGATCCAACCATTCATATGGTGGCCCCGGTAATGGCAGATGCCTCAAAACTTTCTCCAATCAGATCATCCTAACTGCTTGACTGGACCCGCCTTTTTCCTCAATGGTTGGCTGCTACTGTCCATTGCAACCTGCCAATCAGATGGCTAGCATTGCACTTACTGTGATGAGGAAGATATTGAGGCATGGGTGATCCCATGATGATGTTTACCAAATGAATGGCTTAGAGTACTGAAAGGAAGGTCCCACCTGTAAAGTTTCTGGGCCAAATAAACAATGCCATTTTGTTCGGTCAAGCATCACAAAAAGCCTCTTAAATAGAAATTTTTTTCCCTTCAAAGAGTTGGATAATTCGATATTCACATCATACAAAATGTTTGTTTGGACCAAAAAATTCAAGTAGGGTACAATTTTTCATGTGATCGCTCCAAGGGTTAAAGTGCCAACCGAAACTGGTAGGTGTGGCCCATGTACTGAACGATATAGGTGTCTCAGCCCGAACCAGCCCGATACAGGGTGATATTGATACATATCACCCATGAATGATATGGGTGTCTCAGCCCGATACAGGGTGATATCGGCGGTGATTTGGTGAAGGATACATTATATAACACACGATCTTAAAACTTGGATGGCCTATAGAAAGTCATTGTGAAGACATCGGATTGCTCTAGTTTATAAGAAAATATCCTCCAAAATATGAGATTTGACATCCAATTTGCAGAAATCCACTGCAACATTTGGTTCTTTTCCAATCTCAGCATATCTTGACTGAAGCACAATCTGTGGTTCCAGTCTTTGATAATATTTTCAAAAACTTGGACGATGTTTGGAAAAACAATTTCTTAAACTACAACACTGTATTTTGTTGCTCTGGTCCTACATTGTTAACTGAAAGTATCTAATGGATACCCAGCATTGATCAAATAGATTCTTTAAGTGGATGTTTGCAAGCCATGAAAGGACCTAGGAAAAAGGAAAGATGGTTTGTAGCTGTTTCGCCTATAAAGGATGCCAATTAACTTCTTGGATATGTAACTTGTACATTGAGAAATATACTGGTGTTAGACATGAAGAAAACGTGTCAGACACAGATATTAGGAAACAAAGTGCTGAGTACATCAATGCCGCTTATATCATAATGTTGGAACTTTGAAAGGTTTATTACTATAGCATCTCAAAGGAGTTAAAAAAAAACCTTTTGAATGGTAAATGATGTATCTCAATTAAATTAGAACTCCCGTAAGTCGCATATAAATAAGAGAGATGCTCCAGTGCTCTTGGAGCATTGGAAAGTTATGGTGCTCCTAGTTGCATTGGACGCTTAATCTGATCCATTGATTGAGACTGGTTGTTGGGTTCAGCTCACATTTCACGGGCTACCCAGATATGACAGATATGAACCATTTGGTCATTGGTCCTTTATATGGACGGTTGAGATAATTTACATAAAAATAGGTCCAATCAACAATTCGATCCATGATTTTATTAGTGCCTATCATGGATTGACTTGCGATTTTAAAAATTCACTTTTGTTGGGCAACTGTAGTCATGCCATCCATGGCTGCAGAAAATAATGCCAAATCAAGGAGGACTGGATCATCAGATCAGTAGGGTTTTTTCTTTCCTTCCTCTAATAGTGTAAGAAATGTGTTCTGGACTTGATGGACAGTTCAGATTGATCGAATGGACCACCCATGTGAATTGATGGTACTAGGAGCACTATAATTGTTAGTGCTTTGAGAACACTGGCGAATGCCTCTATAAATAATACTAATAAAAGTGAAAGTTAATGGTTAGTCACTTACTTTAAAGTTAAGGGTCAGCACATACCATTCCCATCTCAATATATTCCTTTTAACTTGAAATTTTAATTGGCAGACCTCCATATGCAGTTCATGTGAAATGTTGATGTTGTTTTCAATAGTTGGGAAGCCCTTCTTATTCAACCTTGTCAATCTTTTAAAACTCACATCACATGTACCATGTTGTTGTTTTTTCAGGAATGGGTCACGGACAATCCATTCATCATATCACCAAGAATCACGTTCGAAGTCAGTGTGCGCCTTCTTGGTGGTCTGATGGCCTTGGGATATACGATTGCAGCCATTCTGAAAAGAAGCAGCCATGTTTTCTCTGATGATAAGGTGTGCGTGAAAGTTGATTGGTTAGAACAACTGAATCGGGGTTATGTGCAGGTACACCATCCACATTTACCATTGTTACATCCTTGTAGGTCTTGGAACCCTATGTTGCATCCTGCCACTGAAATGTGGTGCTGTACTCTCTACACCATAGGAGTAAGTATAGGGTCCTGTGTATCAGCAAACATACAGTTTACCAACACAGAATCCTTTTATGTGGCAATGATTCTGTGATCCATATTGTTAATCCAATGATGGCCCAACCATGTATTATGGATGGCCCGTAAACATCCCAGATTGGAAGAACCCAACCTTTTTATCTTTGGACCTTTTTTTTTTTCCCTCTGAATGCAGGTCGTTACTGTGTTTCTCCTTCACTGTCTATTTTATATTATAATTGGGAGGTCTTTCAATATGGAAGTTTTTTCAGGCTTCCTTGAACTGAGCATTGACCGCCTACAACTGGCTGCATGCTCACTTTGCGGCAAGGTATTCTGTAACGGTAATGGTAACAGTGGCCATAACGGTTACCATGATTACCTTTACAATACGGGCTATAGTGGCTGTTATGGCCCCCGTAATGGCCTCTTTTTATATTGAAATAAAAAACCCAAAAAAGCCTGTATCTGCCCTGCAACGTTGAATAAAAAATCTGAAAAACCTGTATTTGCCCCGTAATAGACCATTATGGGGCTATTACGGCCTTTACAGGGGGTGTAATGGGCCGTTAACAACTCTTATATGTCTTTTTTTTTTTCCCTATAATAGTTGTTACGGCTGTTAAGACCCCGTAACGTGTAACTGTTGCCACCGTTACCTTTACATAACAGCCTTTACGGCCCTGTAATGGCCTTTATGGCACACTATGCTTTGCGGGCAGCTACATCTTTGCCAATGTGTTACATGTGTAGCATCTGATCTGTGCGAATGTGGAGCCCTCTATGAAGATTGCTTGTTTCGAAAATAAGGCCGATGAACTCGATAGGTGGTAGAACATTGATCTCGATGGTCTGGCCTGACTGATGATTGGATGCCTGGTTTCTGTACCAGGTGATCTTCATGATGGGGTCCGCTGTTTGCATAGCTCAATATCCTAGCAAGTGATGAATGGCAGGAAGGATTGGACTGCGTGATAGTTTAACATGTAGCCAGCTGTATGTGTGCAGTTCTCCACCAAGCCATGGACCCAAATTTGGAATGTTAACAAACTATATTGGCTGATGCTCAAGATGGTACAATTCCCCATATAGTAGTACGAATTGAAGGATGCCTATCACTGTGTTCGGTGGGAAGTATGCCGATTACGAGGGTCTACCCATTGAATACATGGGATCTTACATGATTGGTGAAACAAACATTCTATTTGATGAATGTTACTTGAAAGTTTTCTGAAACTCTCTTAAGTAAAGCAACGATGGTCTAAACATGCCAGTAATTGGTGTTTAACCTGTTTTACCACATCTCTTGGTTGACGCGGCAAAATAGTTCGTGCTAGAATGGTCATTCTTTTCAACGTTTTTTTTTGCTAGTATGGCACTGGTCCATGTAATCAGGTACAAGTGAAAGCTAAGGTTAGTTCTTCTCGTGTAGATATTTAAAAACAGGAGCATCTTCTCCATGTTTCTCCCGCGTTTGTAGGCTATCATTGCAATTGTGTAGCATTTTAAAGATGTAACTTTTGCTGGTAGGGGTTTTGCTAAACCCATGTGTGTAAACTTGTTTGGGCTTACAGATTTTTTTTTTTATTTTTTATTTTTTATTTTAAATGTCAATTGTTTTCACATATGTGACCCTCCTAATCAGTTCAGGTGACCTGATTTGAGGGCCAGACAGGTCTACTGTCCTACATGCCATGCACGGCAGCATGTGTGTTGGCTTAAGCAGAGCTCGTGTTGTAGATTGCGTGATAATGTCAGTGTTTCTCTTTGCAGAGTTCATCACTAAATATTTGTGTTGATTTTGGTAACAGGTTCAAGGAAGGGACCGTTCTGTCGTAAAACTTGTAGCAGAGCAATTAGGGTTGAACGGTTCATATATTCCTCGTACTTACATAGAACAGATTCAGCTGGAAAAGCTTGTAAATGAAGTAATGGTATGGTGTCTCCTTGCACATCTGTATGGTGAATCTTTTGTTTCTTGTTCTTGTTTATACCATAAATCAATCTCTGATCTGATAGCATCGACACACAGGCATTACCAGATGATTTGAAGACAAAGCTCAGCATAGATGAGGATCTTGTCTCAAGTCCTAAAGAAGCACTTTCCCGAGCCTCTGCAGATATGGTTGCCACGAGAAACAAGAATATGAAGGGGTACAATAACTCATCTTGTCCCTCCATATTTTGGATGAAGTAGTTGAGTATAGAGCAAGCAAGAGAGTTGTGGGATATACTTTTACATTGTTGACCATCTATCTGGTTCTCATAGCCCAATGAATCATGGGTCCAGATGCTATCCCTTAGCCCCAATCGTATGCCATACATATGGCACCAAGGTATTCAATAACCATGATGATATGGGCTGTTACGGCCTTTAAGGCCAAATTTTTGATGTCTCCATGACGGACCATTATGGGGCTGTAACGGCTGTTACATCCCCGTAATGCGTAATGGTACCCATCATTGCCATTACATAACCGTTTTTAGATACCATGTATGGCATGCATGCACGCCAATCAGACCATCCAAAATAATGAGCCCCATCGTGGATGGAGCACAGCCTGAAAGAGGCACTGATTAGACAATCTTAGCTTGCTGATTTCACCCATTGAATTTGGACTACTGACCAATTTATTTTCAACCATCCATTTACTGTGGCCATTTGGCGTTAGGTTCATCTCTTAGTTGAACGATCCTCTAACCAGGTGCTGCCCATGCTTCGAACCACACTTCAGACTCGTGTTCCTGCTCCCACTTGCTGAAGTTTTGAAACAGACGCTTCCCTAATCCCACGCCTGAATTTGTTGCCATGTTGCTTCACACTTTGTGCAACTTTAGTTCATCTCATCAGTTAGATTCTCTGGTTATGTTCCATCACATTAGGGCCCATGATTTGAATGGTCAGATTGGCATGCGTGCATGATACACACACACACACACACGGTGGATGAGTTACAAAATTGCAGCACCTACTGAGGTATGACCTGCTGAATTTTCAACTTTTCTCATGAATTGGACCAGAGTCTACTTATCAGACAGTATCTTGGATAGGTTACACATTTGGTAATAGTACTTCTAGGACACTGTTGATATTATACCCAATCCAAAATGGATACCCCCAATTTCACTGTCGACCTTCCCACAACTTTCAGTGTACACGTTCAGTTCATTTTTTGTTAGCCCCATTTTCCAATGCATACGACTGAAAGGAAAAGATGCGATCCTACTTTTGGAAAAATTTTAATGTTAAAATAAACGTTAGTTTCCTCTCTCTTTTCCCTTCCTACTATTCTAATCACGCCATTGGGCTAAAGAGCTTATGCTTTTATCATCCCACATATAGTCAAATATTTAATGTTAAAACAAACGTTAGTTTCCTCTCTCGTTTCCTTTTCTACTATTATAATCATGCCATTGGGCTAAAGAGCCTATGCTTTTATCATCACACACGCAGCAAATAATCAACTTATACCTTGTATTATTAATGTTCTATAGTGCTATCAATTGTTAGATTTTTCCAGCCTTTGCAAATTTCTACATGATTTCATTGTACCTTAAATACTGTACCAAATGACCCAAGGATACATCGTGTTTGGTTTTGGAGTGTGTGTGTGTGCACGCGCGCACGCACGTGTGCTCGTGCGTGTGCGTGCGTTTGTTTTGTTTTACTTGTGTTCTTTTCGGATATTATTGGGTGAAAGTATAGTCTTTGGGTGCTCCTCCTGTGCACCATACACATTCTATTTTAGGGTTTTTATATAAAAAGGATATTATGGGTTGAGGTATTTCTCTAAACAACCCTTTCTCCAAAGTCTTTTTGATGGGGACATCACGCGCACGCACCCCCCCCCCCCCCCACACGGACGCACGAAGGAGGGCCCCACCGTCGATTTGGATCAATGACAACGTCCAGGTTGGGCCCCCTAACTAGAAGACGGAGTTTTGGTTCTTTGGAGTGGGCCCGATAATCAAGTAAAGCCCATCATGGGATCTCATGATCAGGGCCTAATAGTCGGATTGATTTCATATTTTAGGTTTTGCTTATTGTTATTATTTAGAACATCATGAACGTTTTAGATTTCTTTGTTTGATTTTTATTTTAGTTTACTTCATCACCAAGTAATAGGTTGTGCACATAGCGCGAGTTTTGGGGTATAGGATTTTCTTATAAATAAGCACACCTTGTAGTTCTTTTGATTCCATTTAATAAAAATTTTGCGTTTTCCTACTCTCTGAGTTGTGGAGCCTAATTGGGTGCGAAGCCCTCCCTTCATCGAAGGTTAATTGCCATGGTGCGAAACCACATCTATCCCGATTTGCCCCCATCCATCGCCATCTCTACTACCCATCTTCTACCATCCCTTCTTCTCATCTCACCCCATCATCTACACTTCGAATCAATCATCTATTGCAGCAATTCTCCTCCCCACAGCAGAATTTCAGAATCTGGCCCTACAGGAGGGCTGAAACTTTGGCGGAGCACCACGCACAAACCGTACATCGGATCGAGCTGAGATTTGGGGGTTTTAGAGTCCATCCCTAGCCGACCAGGGCCAAGGTGGCCTTTTTCTGAATAGTGGGCCCCACACACGTGCGGCCGGGATCACACGCACATGCGTCTGGGCCATTGTTGTTATCCACGCATGCGGTACTTTTCTGGTTTGTCTCTTCTCTCTTTTACTCCGCTTTCGCCCAAAATCCCTAAACCTAACCTTAAATTACTCAAATCTCTAAATTTATGCCCATTTTCTTACCCTAGGGTTCCCCGAATTGGAATTTCTGAATCCCTTGGATTAGGGACTGATTACTATGCATGTGTGGATGATTATTTCTTATCTTTGAGTATCGTTTGGTTCATAATTTTTATTGATCCAACCCTATCATGTGTAGGCCTGGACCCGCATAGATTCCCCTTAATTGAATGTTTGGACTTTCATGTGGGATATGAAATTTGTGTAATTGTTTCTAAACTAATGTGATCTTAAGCCTAAAATCTCGCATATCATATTTAATTTTCATGTCCTGCATCAAATTGGTATTAGAGCGGGAGGTCTCGTGTTCTAGACTCCTCACACGGGGGTGATTAATGCAGTGGCATTTTCACACTAGGTTCGAGTGGGGTCGCCTGTTGGATGCAATGGCACACTCGGGGTGGGTGACCCATGCGATTTGGGGTCCATGGGGGAGGTCTCATGTTCAAGACTCCTTGCCAGGGGTGATTAATGTGCATTTCACACCGGGCTCGAGCGGGGTAGCCCGTGGGATGCGGGGACACAGTCGAGGTGGGCGGCCCATGTGATTTGGATCCCACGAAGGGGATTCGGCCGAGGTCCTAACCCATGAGATGTGGGGCCTGGGCTATGAGATAAAGGGATTAATTTGTCATACTCTAACAGTTCGAGCTTTTAGAGCAAGTGGTTAATTGTCCTGCATCACTTTCTTTTCTCCTTTCCACTCCATGATTACAAGTTTCATCAAATTTCATGATATTTTGCACCAAGTTAGATTGATTAATCATGAAATTTCATGATATTTGGTGCAACCAGTGTTGTTAAAATCCTACGATTTACAATTTGAGTCAAATCTTAAGCAAAACGATTTGAATCCCACCTTTGAATCCATTTTTATACAAATCTTACGATTTTATGATTTGAATCCTATGATTTACGATTCAAATCCCGATTTACAATTTAAATTATATATATATATATATAAAAAAAAAAATTTATTTTATTTTTCTATTTTAAGCTTCACTTGGCTTTCATTTTTTGTTTTTAAATTGACAAGGGCTTTAAGAATCATTTAGAAAAAACCTTTAAAAAAGAATTGTTTAGAAGAGGTAAATTATTTTATTTTGTTCTTTATAAGAGATTAAATGATATATCTTCTCTTCCATGTTAAATCATAAAGCTTTATTTATTTATTATTATTATTATGATTTCTTACTTCTTAACTGGTTGAAACACTAAATTGATGTATGACTTATCTGGAATGTTTTTATGAATGGTTATGATCATATTGACTTGTATGGATTGTGGTATGGTGGTTAGAAATCAAAATATCTTTTTTGGTCAGTCTACAGAATCAAATGTTGCTTTTCCAATGTGATTTTATCTTCAAGAAAGGTAACAAGAACATAAATCATTAAAGGATCCTTGCATGGTTTTTAAGAAAAATTTCTTGAAAGACAAAAAAAAGAAAAGAAAAGAAAAGAGAGAAAAGTAAAGAAAAAAAATCCTTTAACACTGCCCTGGCATGGTACTAGGTGCATATTGATGGCAAATGGATGATTGCTAAGTTTTTGTTTTTATTTTTTTTCTGATTTATTTATATTTTTCATGTTTCTAAGAAAATCATAAAAAATCTTACGATTTATGATATAATTTGCAATTCAATACAGTTCAACCCCTATTATGATTTGTGATATGATAATGATTTTGACAACTTTGGGTGCAACAAAAATGCACTCTAAACGAACCAACATCATATCTCATACTTTCCGTTCGTAGATGGGAGTGTCTATTTACCAGTACACCTTACACCTATATCTGTATCCTAGTAAACATTCCAAAGTGTTTTTTTTTTTTTGAAGGATGGAAATTTATTAATTGAAGCAATACAAACGCAAGAATACAGAAAAAAGAAAAAGAAAATGAAAAAAATTACAACGCAACCCATACCTAAACTACTTAACTACAAGCCTCTAAATTATGAGAGACCACAACCCATTCTATTACATTTGATTTCACCCTATGAAAGACTCCCCTTGGATATCCAGAAATGTCCTGAAAGCATCTGTTGTTCAAGCCCAATAGGAAGAGACATCCTCCAGACTGCTCTACCCAATTTACCAAGACCCCAAAGGTTGACTGGTGATATCCACATAACTCCGTTGAACCATTCTCATCTTTCCATTTGTGAAAAACTAAAGAGTGCTGCTTGGTGCTTTAGTCAAGCCGTAATTTGGGTGTATAGCTGTTAAATGAATGTGTTAGTTGGTGGGCGGGTCCTTGGTTGTCAAAGGGGACTCTAGGAATGCAATTGCTTGGGCCTCAACATCATGTCCTCCCTAGAAGCTGGATTTCACCTTGAATGAGTTGCTTGGGCCTCAAATCATGTTTATGTTCAAATTCATCGGTATGGAGCTTGTCCGTTGTTCCCCTTTTGCATTTGTGAATGAAATTTTTTGTTGCCGATAAAATAATTCAACATTTTGGTCAATAGCCAAAACTTTGAGTAAAAAAAAGTGCTTTAACCTACCGTAACGCTTCATCAATTTGAGATAGATGTTGTATTATGTTTGCATTTTTTTTTTTTTTAAAAAAAAAAAGCAAAAAAAAAAAAGAAGAAGAAGAAGAAGAAGAAGAAGAAGAAGAAGAATGAAGTGGAATGCCAATTGTTGTAATAATAATAATAATTATTATTATTGTTGTTATTATTATTATTATTATTTTTTTTTGTATTTCAGCAGTGGTTTATCACACTCCTATTCAACACAAGGGGACAGGAATCTAGCCAAACTAACCAGACTTGCTGCCAACAATAGAAGTTTTGACAGAAGAACCTCAGAAACATCTGCTGTACTTGCGAACCAGGTGAGTTCATGCAAGGGGCATGCTTCTTTGAAGCTGCACTTTATTGCACAAGTAGACTTCCGGCTCATTTTAATCAAGATGGAACAGCAAAATCTAGGGACGCTTCCTAGCCTTTGTAATGAAGGATAACCTCAAATTGCAGCGGCCTTTCATTCAAGCAAGCTTATAAGACTTGGACGAGGACGAGTCCATTTGACTTGTCCGAGTCGACTCGGAATGAGTTAGACCTGATCCATTTGACACCATGAGACAGAATTGAAAGTATGGGACCAAACTGAGTCGGTCCAAATCGCTGACTCGGGAAGTCGTGGTTTCAAGTTCATCTTGAAAGTAATGTAATTGCAATTTGGGGCCAGGATCTCAATTTGAGTGCTAAAGAAGGAAACTAAATTTGGTTCTTTCCATGTTATTCAATTAATAATTGCAATTCAATTCAATAGTGCTTCTGAACACTCCATAAGTTACTCAAGTATATGATCAATTTAAGGCTTTGAGCTCCAACACCAAGAATCTCCTTCCCAAAATTGGAAAAGAGAAGGAAACTTATTTTCTGCAAGACCTAGACTACTGCCCGCATTGACTACCTTTTTTAAAATAGTGGTCAGTCATTCACCATCCATGTGGTGTTAAGTGTATAGAAATCCAGAGTGTCTGAATTGTTGGGCCGGTTTTGGGTGGAGCATAGCCCAAACAATGAGAGTAATTTTGGCCGTTGAAAGATCTCTGACCAAGCTATCCATTTGAAACTCGGACGGTCTGAACTGACGTCCACTATCACATGTGCAGCAGATGGGTCACAGCTATTGAAAAAAAATGGTGGTGAATGCACACTGTAGTCTTGTCCTTTCAGCAATTACAGTGGTCATAAGTCCATGACATTGATGTTTCTTTAGCACTGAATTTACCAAGGAACTTATACTGTAGAAACCAATATCTTACTGCCATCTTAACTCCCTTTCTTGCTTGCCATCTTCTTTGCGATGCGTTTTAGGGAATCATTACCCAGCTCTCTGAACAGATTTCAACGCTGAATGAGAGGATGGATGAGTTCACGTCCCGCATTGAGGAACTCAACTCCAGTTTGACCGCCGGGAAATCTTCTACCAGCCAACAAAACCTGGCGCTGCATGCTGAAGCCTGCAATGGCTCCGCTCCAACGTCCCTCTTTGTTTCTAGTCTGGGCAATGGTACCTTGACCGGATCGTTGTTATCAAATTCACCGTCTTCTAACCAATTGGCTAAGGACTCTCAGTTAGTGGAAGAGGTATGCCCGAAAACATCTCATTTTCTTCTCCTCCGTTATGCATTAATTATGATATTGGCAGGTATATAGCATGCTAGCGAGTCATTGATAGGCTAAACTTAGCAATATGCACCACCAATATCGATGTGTTTTGTTATTTCTTTTTACAATGATACTCTGCAGTTCTATAGATGAGAGATACTCATATACTTACCGCTGAAGTACCGTACTCGAGCTGATAGGGTCACTTTCCGTTCAGATCCCGACCTTGGTTTCCAGTCGGGTTCGGGTTGGATCTGATTTGGGTCCGTGTCAAATAAGGGCATTTACATCTTGGAGCTACCCAATGGATGGATTAGATCGCACACATTTGTGCCCTTTTCACATGTGTGATTTGTAAATGGGTTCTCTTGTGTGCTTGTGGCTTAGCAAATCTCTTTCCATTGACACACACACACACACTCAACATTACATTACTAAAAACAAATCAACTGGACACGACCAACCCAATTTTCAACCAGCTCCAAAATGGTGGAACCAAACCTGATTTGATTTCTAAATGGTTCTGAAAAATTGGACCCAGACCCAGAAAAATTGGGTCAGGTTCATTGGGTATTCGCGGCTCTAGATGCCTGTTGACAAACCCTACTTACTGGTAGGGCTAGTAGCAATTTGTTGGATTGTCGGCTTGTAGGCTAACTACCACAACCTGCTGGATTGGGGCCTGAAAATGAGTTCCATTAAGTAAAGGTCAGGCCCAACCCTTTTAATGGATAAAAACTGCAGTTTTATTCCTTGACCTTGGAGGTGGAAGATTTGGAAAGACTGATTAGAGAGAGTGAGGTCAATTTGGTAGTGTTCAATCTTGGGCGGGATAAAGCACTAGGTCTAGATGGCTTTCCATTGGCTTTCTTCTGAGAGTTTTGGGGTGTGGTGGGTGGAGATGTGCTTCGGTTTGTTGAAGAATTTTTTAGGGGTGATCGGCTAGTTACAGAATTGGGGAACTCCTTTGACGTAGGGCATGAATCAAGAAGCCCGAAGAAGAGTTGAAAATTCAGCATAGTTTGACCGGTCGATGGATCTGGTAGACAAGTTAAAATTCCATAATTGTTGTTGGACAATTTTTGCTTGTTGCGACTGGTTGATAGGTCGACTAATCGGGTTAACAAGTCGAAATTCATTGAATTTTTTATGGGGACATCTTGCGTACATGCACCCCCTCCCCCCCCCCCCCAACAGACACACACACATGTACGCAAGAAGACGGAGGGCCCCACCATTGATCTGGATCGATGACGACGTCCAGAGAGGGCCTCCTAGTTAGAAGACTGAGTTTTGGTTCGTTGGAGTGGGCCCGGTAGTCAAGTAAAGCCTATCATGAGATCTTATGATCGTGGCCCACTAGTCTGATTAGTCTCATATTTTAGGTTTTGCTTATTAATGTTATTTAGAATATCATGGACGGTTTAGATTACTTTGATTAGTTATTATTTGTGTTTACTTCATCGTCAAGTAATAGGTTGCGCACATGGCGCGAGTTTTAGGGGTATAGGGTTTTCTTATAAATAAGCACCTCTTGTAGGCTTTTTTCTCAATGAAGATTAATAAAAATTGCTGTGTTTTCCTGCTCCTTTCCGAGTTATGAAAACCTAATTGGGTGCGAAGCCCTCCCTTCTTCGAAGGGCTAATTACTGTGGTGCAAAGCTGCATTTATCCTGATTCGCTCCCATCTTCTACCATCCACTCTTCTCATCTCCCACAATCATCTGCACTATAAATCTGTCCTTTATTGTAGCAATTTTCCTCTCTTCATCAGAATTCCAGAATCTGGCCCTGCACGAGGGCTGAAACTTCGGCGGAGCACCACGCTCAGGCCGTACATCTGATCGACTTGAAACTTAGAAGTTTTGAAGCTCAGCCCTGGCCGACTAGACCCAAGAGGGCATTTTTTGGGTTCGTGGACCCCACACACGTGCGGCCAACCATTAGCGCACGTGCGTTAGGCCCAACCTGTTGTCCACATGCGCGTGTTGGTTACAGGTTCTCTCTCTCTCTCTCTCTCTCTCTCTCTCTCTCCTCTCTTTCACTCCTCTCTCACCTAATTTCCCTAACCCTAACCCTAGATGATCCTAAATCCCCAATTTTTATCCATTTTCTTGAACCCTAAGGTTCTCCGAATTGAGCCTGTGAATCCCTTGGATTGAAGAAATATTTTTGTGCATGTGTGGATGAATTTACTCTCCTTTGAGCATTGCTTGGTCTATAATTTTACTTGATTCAGTCCTAGCATGTGTAGGCCTGGACCCGCATAGATTCCCCTTGTGTGCTTGACGTTATATGGGATGTGGAATTTTGTGTGATTGTCTCTGAACTAGTGTGATCTAAAGCCTGAAAATCTTGCACATCATATTTGAATTTCATGTCTTGCATCAATTTTAGTTTTAAGTCTTTGGACGTTTGTTAGCCTGTTCGACTGATGGACTTGACTGGTCGACGATAGGTCGAAGGACGTGGGAATTTGCGTGTTTTTTAGATTTTGTTTCATATTCGATTACGACTCTTTTGATTACGTTTTAGGGTTTGTTTAGGGTTATTTAAGCTTGCTAAACTTGTTTTTTTTAGTCAATTAATTAAAATTCCTTAAAATTTTTTATTCTCTCGTGGATTTGAGAATTTTCTTTGTGGATTTAATAGTGCCTTGTAGAGTCAAGGTGTTTATCAATTGAGGAAGACAATGATCAACCTCATCACGTCCTTCCCTGCGTCAGTTGGTAGTAGAGTGATGTTTTTCCTCGGATAAATGGTTTTTAACAATGGGTCGGCAACAATCCCATGGGCGGTGTTCTAGGAAATTGTCCTTTAACAGCGGCGGCTTTTGAAGTGGTGCAGTGAGAGAATCGACAAGTCATGCAAGGGTTGTAGGTTGCCATCGATCGTATGATAGAGGCTGTAGGACAATTCCATGTTTGTGGTGATGATCTGCCTCCGGTAGGCACTGGAATTTGCAATCATGTTGATCGTAGGGCAATGCCGATAGTGAATCGCGGAATCACACCTGAGGAGGTGGGATCCAGTGATGAGGAGATCGATGGCATGATCCTCCAACATCCCATACGAGGCGATGATCGGGTAAATCGGATAAATCGAGAATTCAAGATAAAAGTCGATCTTCTTAGTTTCAACAACCAACTCCACATTGATGACTTCCTCGATTGGCTCCTTGAAGTCGAGCATTTCTTCGACTACATGGAAATCCCTGAAGAGAAGAACGTCAAATTGGTGGCGTACAAGTTGAAGGGCAGAGCTTCGGCTTGGTGGGAGCAACTTCAGCTCGCACGGATGAGGCAAATGAACGCACTAATCTACACGTGGTAGAAGATGAATGTCGACTATGATCAAGTACTGTTCCAACAATACCAAGATTGTCGGCAGGGTAGTCGAACGGTGAGAGATTATGCTAAGGAGTTTTCATTTGGTGGCGCAGAACGATTTTGTTGAAACTGAATCGCAGTAAGTTCCTCGATTCAATGGAGGGTTGTGTGTTGCTATCTAGGATCGGCTTCAGATGCAGCCCGTTTGGACAATGAATGAAGTGATCAAGCTAACCACCCGAGCGGAAGTGTAGCCTGAGCGTTCCAACACAAGGACCTATCCCGCTATTAAGCTAGTTGCTGCACGTTCCAATACACGGACCTGTCCTACTACTAAGTTAGCTGCTACGGGTCCTTCGTAGGGAGCACCACAGGCCAAGTGAAAGAACCTGTAGGGGGTCTCCCTCAACCTCCTACACCTGCAAACCGGGAGTCGGAAAGCGGACAAGTTAGACCCCAAAGGGGCGTGACCACTGCTGCCGGTCCGAGCAGGATCCTGAACCCCTATAGCTGGCCGAGGCCCGACCATTGTTATCGATGTGGCCAACTGGCTTACCTATCAAACACTTGCCCCCAACGACAAGTGGCTAACCTCACCATTAATGATGGTAGCATTGAAAACGCAGGGGAAGACCCGGATATTGATGAATAAGAGCACGCCGCGGATGAAGCAGATTGGGTTCTGCAGGATCACGGTGAGTCCCTAATAGTGAGGTGGCTCTTGTATGCACCAAAGGAGGAGGTATACCCACAACGACACAACATCTTCCGAACAAAGTGTACGGTGATTCGAAAAGTCTGCGATGTGATCATTGACAGCGGAAGCAGCGAGAACATCGTCTCCAAGATTATGGTTGAGAAGTTGTAGCTGAAAACGGAACAACATCTCTCCCCGTATATGATCGAATGGATTAAGAAGATCAGTGAAACAAAGGTAACTGAACAATGCACTGTATCTCTGTCAATTGGTAAGCATTATAAGGACCAAGTCGTATGCGACGTAGTTGACATGGAGGCCTGTCATAAACTACTCGGTCGACTGTAGCAATCAGAACATGACGCCGCTCATAGAGGATGAGATGATGTGTATATTTTTGTCAAGGACAACCCGAAAACCATACTAGCCCCTATGCGCGTAAAGGAGCATCCTGAAGCTTCTAAAGTGGAGGGGCATTCTCTCCTAGCCATACATGACTCTGTGTAGGAATCCAAAGAGACGAGACAAGTCTATGCATTGATTGTAAAGGGGGAAGAGGCAGAGCCCATCATCATTCTCGAGAAACTAAAACCATTGCTACAGGAATTTAAAGCAATTTGGCCTGATGAACTTCTCGACGGGTTTCTTCTTCAGCACCATATTGACCTTGTCCCAGGGTCCAACTTACCCAATTGCCCTCTCCATTGGATGAGTCCGAAGGAGTGCGATATTTTTGCAAGGACAAGTGGAGGAATTGATCCGAAAGGGTCTAGCGAGAGAGAACATGAGCCCATTTGTCATGCCAGCTCTATTAATGCTTAAGAAGGATGGGAGTTGGCGCATGTGTGTTGATAGTTGGGCCATAAATAAAATCACCATGAAGTACATATTTCTTATACCTTGGAGGACATGTTGGACATGCTAAAGGGGATGAAAGTATTTTCCAAGCTGGATTTGAGAAGCGGCTATCATCAAATCCGTATTGGGCCGGGCGATGAGTGGAAGATGGCATTTAAGACCACGGAGGGTCTGAGCGAATGAATGGTCATGCCCTTCGGGCTCTCTTATGCACCTAGTACGTTTACGAGAGTGATGAACCGGATCCTGAAGTCATTCATTTGACGATTCGTGGTAGTTTATTTTGAAGACATCTTTATATACAGTCAAAACAAAGCAGACCATATGGAACATCTTAGACAGGTCTTTTAAGTCCTCATCGAGATCAAGTTGTACCTTAAACTGGAAAAAAAAAAAAAAAACAACTTTTTGACTGAGAGCCTGTTGTTTTGGGTTTTGTCGTGACATCCATGGCCATCCGGGTGGATGACGAAAAGGTGAGAGCCCTTAAAGAATGGCCGGTTCTGACAAACATCCACGAAATACGCAGTTTTCATGGGTTGGTGACATTCTATTATCGGTTTGGGAAGAATTTCAACATCATTGTGGCACCGATTACATATTGTATGAAGAAGGGACCATTTCAGTGGATTGACGATTCTGACAGGTGCTTTGCTGAAATCAAACATAAATTGTCCACAACCCCAGTTCTTGTACTTCCCAGCTTCGCGAAACTATTCGAGGTCAAATGCGATGCTTCATATGTCGAAATTGAGGGAATTTTGTCACAAGAAGGCAGGCTAGTAGCCTTCTACAACGAGAAGCTTAGCGACGCCCACAGAAAGTGGTTGACGTATGAGCTTGAATTGTATGCAGTAATCTAGGCATTGCGACATTAACAACATTACTTGATTCAACGGGAGTTCATTCTTTACACAGACCATCAAAGCTCTCAAATTTATAAATAGTCAGGATAACATGAATTGTGTGCATGCTAGGTGGATTTCATTTTTAAAGGATTTCACGTTTGTGCTGAAGCATAGGTCCGAGCAAGAAAACAAGGTGGCTAATATGCTTAGCTAACGTACAACCTTATTGATCACCATGAGTATGAGGTTGTCGGGTTCGATTGCCTCAAAGAATTATATGCCGATGACGACGACTTCAAGGATGCGTGGATTAGATGCCAGGAAGGTCAGCCCGGTAACCTTCATATTCGGGATGGATTTCTCTTCAAAGGAAATCAGTTGTGCATTTCATGGAGTTCATTGCGAGACCGTATCATCCAAGAGATACATGGAGGTGGCCTCAGAAATCATCTAGGGCGAGACAAGACAATTCCTTACCACTAACCGTGCCAAAACCATCACTTTGGGTACTTTATAATGCCATACAAACGACGTATGACTAATTTATCTACCTGATAAAAGCCCAGAAATAAATATACACAACAATTTGACTAATAATTTACTATATATCTCTTTCAATGTAACTGTAGAATCTCGCTCACCAACCACTAGTGCAACTTGTCTACATCCAATAAATTTTCTTATGCACGAAGGAGCTGCTTATACCGCCTCATTTCTTTCAATTGAGAAGCGACAAACAACCAAAATATTTAGTTCCAAAGCAATTCTAGCTAAATTAGGGAAATCTATTTGAAGAGGCTTGTCCCCCATCCAAATGTCTTCCAAATAAAAAATAAAAAAATGCTACTATCATCTCCCAAAGAGAAACCAACCCTTAAAATTTCAAATTAGACTTGTTATAGCTTTCCAACCCCCCGAGGCTTTATAGAGGGATGACTCTCTAATCCATTGACCACTTTTTTGCACTCAATATTTCTTTCTAAACTTATAATTCCTCGCCACAGTCTTATTGAATAAGCTTCCCTTTAAGCTGATATATTTTTTTCCCCTTATCCATGTCTTAGTGACATTATGAATAGGTTAGATGAAAAATAAACAATTATGCGGGCGCTAGGAAGAAAAACCTTCCATTAGTAATAGTTTTATGACCACTGTTTCTAATGGCGTGGGCCACTTGAGCTTTGGATCTACCTCATTTTTGGGCTCATGCCCTAAAATATGCAGGTAGAAGAGATGCACGCTGTGGACATGTCACATACATCACTATGGGACTCATAGATTTAAGTCAACCTTTTGTTAACTGATTTTTTAGGTAGAAATACCCATGGGCTTTTGGACAGACTTAAAAATTAATAATGAGCTATTTACTGGTATTTACCATGAAAATGAAAAATCAAGGAACCTTGAAAATGAACTGAAATAATGGATGAAAGGCGTGAATATTAAACACATACAACAAAGTGGGCCCTATGGTCACGTCCAGATGCCCCTATTATAACCCCTCCTGCCCATCCTTCCCCCTGAACCCGGCGAGAAGAAAAGAAGGCTCTCTCTCTCTCTCTCTCTCTCTCTCTCTCTCTCTCTCTCTCTATCGATCCATGGCAAGAACATCATCCTCTCCTCTCACTCATCTCTCTCCTCCAACGAGCTTGTGAATCCGATAAACATTTTCCCGCTCATTCCAACAAAAAATCCAAAAACCCGTTAGCGGCAAAATTTCAACAAAACCCCACCTTTGTCCCCTACCCGCATCTATATTAACCCCAGACTCTTCGAACTTCTTAACCCTCTCTTTGTCTGTCTGTCTCCCAAGAAAACTCCGTCTCTCCATGACTCTCCTCCTGCAACGCCCCTCCTTTCATCCTTCAAACCCTAATCCCAATCATTCAATCATTCCCCACTCTCTCTCCCTAACTGTTCGATGCAATCATACCTCATCTCCAATCTCCGATCCCTCTCCAATCTTCATCTCTATTAAATCCTTCGCCCTTGCTACATCACCAATCTCGACCATAGTGCCAATTGCCTCGGCTATGTTGTCAACGGCGTCGGGGACGCTGTTACCATCCACATTGATCCATCCGTCCATCTTGGCTCTATTTCCATCTCCTCCATCCACGACTTTGACTCCAAAAACCTTAGCTTCGTTCCTCTTTGGAAGTCTGCTGGGATCACCGTAAATGCAGTCATGCGCATGGAGCATGCTCAATGTTCGCTTGATGAGCATCTAGATGTCTCTCGAGAAGGGCTTGCCGCTCAGCATCAGCTTTGGGTCAAGCGTCGCCAGTGTAGCTGCTATGGCATTCGTTGTGAACGAGTTGTTTAGTGAGTCCTTGTCGGGTTTGAATTGTAGATGAAGCTCAGTGGCTACTATGTTGACCACATTATCCCTACAATCTTGGGTGAGTTTGTGTTGATCTGTCGCTATAATCCTCTCAACTTGTTCAAGCTCCCAATGCTGGTCGCTGCTGAGCTCTGCTTCTTACTCATCATCCTAGAATGGCGAGGATGCGGGATCCGTTGCCTCGGATGCTCGCATTGGGATCCTTTATACCAATATATATATATATATATATATATATATATATATATATAATCCTATAGTTCTCCTGCAAAAAAGCAATGAAGAAATAGATGATCTCTTGTTTCTTCATCCTACACACACATTAGACATACGTTCAACAGACGTATCTCTATTTGAAGAGGCTTGTCCCTCATTGGCAATGGCGAGCGTACCTGGTTTTGGGAAGACATTTGGGAAGGGGTCGAAGCATTTTCTGATAGTTTCCCACGCATCTAACGCTTGGCTCAAAATCAGTCCGTCACAGTGAAAGAATGTTATGCGGTTATAGGAGTAGTGGTTTGGAATCCGGAATGTAGAAGACATCTTTGGGACCGAGAGATGGAAGAATATGTATCCCTCCTCAATCGTATACAAGGCAACAATCTAGATCAGTCTTCGGAAGATTATTTAGTTTGGCGGCTCGACAAATCGGGATTATTCTCGTTCAAATCCTTTTACAGTCATGTCGCAAAAAAACTATCCTCCTATCAAAGAGGAATCGGCACATTAGATCTAGAAATACCTTGTTCCTCCAAAGATAGCTTCTTTCGGTTCGTTGGTTTGTAAGAAAAGGTGTTGACAATGGACAATCTGAGTAAAAGGGGCATGTACATCACTAATATCTGTCTTTATTGCATGGAAAATGAAAAAACATTGGACCATCTCTTTATCCACTGCCCCTTCACATATCGGATTTGGACTGATATTCTGCTTCGCTTTAACATCCAATGGTCTTTTCCACAATCTGTTCGAGGTTTGCAGCAGGCTTGGCATGGCATAAGTTTTGGAAATGATAGGTCAAAGTTGTGGAAAATGTCTCTTCTGGCAGTTCGGTGGGCTGTGTGGGAAGAAAGAAATGGGAGGTGTTTTAATGACATGTTTAAAACTTTAGAGGGTACTGTCAATAGGGTGATTTATTTTATAGTTGAGTGGTCTTATGCTGTTGATAAACTAAGGATTGTAATCTTCTTTTTCTAGGGGAGTAGTGGAGGGGCTATCTCAGCTCTTTAGCCTCCTTTGTTTTGTTTTTGTTCTCGTTTTTTATAAAAATATCTGTTACTTGTCAAAAAAAAAAAAAAAAAGAGGCTTGTCCTCGTTCAGACGTCTTCCAAAAAATAAAATAAAATGCTAACCATCGCCTAAAGAGAAACCAGCCTATTCCTTAAATTTCCAACTTAGACTTGCTATAGCTTTCCAAGCCCCCGAGGCTTTATTGAGAGACAACTCTCTAATCTATCGACCTCATTCCTCCTCTTCATAGTTCTTTTTTATAACTTGTCTCCATAGATGACTTTGCTCACCCCCAAGCCACCAGTATAATTTCCTTAATAACGCTGGATCCATCATTTTTGAGCTTCTAATACTCACTTCCTTTTCATGGAAAGGCTTGCACACCTCCGCGCAATTCATCAAATGGAACTTATGCCTTTCTTAATCTCCCTGTGATGCAAGCCCATTGATGGGGACATCACACACGCACGCTGCCCCCCCTAAGCACGTACGCCAGAAGGAGGGCTTCACCGTCGATCTGGATCAATGACGACGTCCAGGGAGGGCCTCCTAGTTAGAAGACGGAGTTTGGTTCATTGAAGTGGGCCCGATAGTCAAGTAAAGCCCATCATGGGATCTCATGATCGGGGCCCGCTAGTCGGATTAAGTTCATATTTTAGGTTTTGCTTATTTATGTTATTAGAACATCATGAATGCTTTGGATTTCTTTGATTGGTTTTTATTTTGGTTTACTTCATCGCCAAGTAATAGGTTGTGCACATGGCGCGAGTTTTGGGGTATAGTGTTTTCTTATAAATAGGCACCCCTTGTAGTTTTTTTGATTTCATTGAAGTTGAATAAAAATTCCTGCGTTTTTTTCTGCTCTCTTAGTTTCTGAGTTGTGGAAAAAATTTAAGTGGGTGTGAAGCCCTCCATTTTCGAAGGGCTAACTACCGTGGTGCGAAGCCACGTTTATCCCAATCTGCCCCCATCTCATATCATCCATATTTCTCCCATTCTACGATCATCCTCGCATCAAATCGATCTGTTTTGCAGCCATTCATCTCCCTACAGCCAGTTTTCAGAATCTGGCCCTGCAGGAGGGCCAAAACTTCGATGGAGCATTGTGCCCCGACCGCACGTTGGATTGCCACGAGATTTGGAGGGTTTGTAGCCCCCGGCCGACCAGAGCCTAGAAGGCTGTTTTGGGATTCGACATTCAAGCCCCCAGCTCACATGCAGCCAGTCTCTTACGCACATGCGACAGGTCCAGGCCGCGGTCCGCACGCGGGAGTTGTCGTTTGGTTCAGGTTTTCTTCCTATTTTTCCCTTTCATACTAGTTTTTCATAACCCTAACCCTATATTGCATTATCCCTAACTTATTTGCCCCTTTTCTCACCCTAGGGTTCCTTGAATTGAAATTGGGGAATCCCTTGGATTAGGGACTGATTGTTGTGCATGTGTGGCTGAATTCTATTTCCCTTTGAGCATCGTTTGGTCCATAATTTTATTGATCCAATCCTAACCTGTATAGGCCTGGACCCGTGCAGATTCCCCTTTACTTGAATGTTTGAGCTTTTGTGTGGGACGTGAAATTATTATGTGATTGTTCTGAAATAGTATGGTCTAAGCCTGAAATCTTGCGTATCATATTTAAATTTCATGTCCTGCATCACCCATGGCCCACCTAGGTCCACATGTGTTGCTTTTTGGACTGTTTATTTGCAAATTTGGGGGCCTAAATAAAGGATTATAATTTACTATTTTTGGGAGATGTGAGGGCCAATTTAAAGATGTGATTGAGGATGTAATTGATATGATTCAAGATATGGGCTAGTTTTGGAGATATAATTACCTTCTATGCTTTTTTATTTTATTTTTTAAATTAAGCTTTTACTATATTAAGAAAGATTAGATTGGCTTGTAATAAAATGTGATTGATTTGAAATCAGTCTCTTAATTGGGGGAATTTTAATTAAAGATTCGTTTAGGATCTATGAAAAAAGGTGGTGGTGTAGGAAGTTGGTCATTCGAATATTTTCTTAAAGTTTTTATAAGAGAAGAATGTTAATATAAATAAAGTTCACTCTCTTTCTACTCCATTGTTCTTGTGGGTATACTTTTCTGTTTTTTTTTTTTTTTGCAATTTGGGTATCGAGATCTCATTGACTCGATAATTAGCTTGCACCACCTTGCTATATGAATCTTCTACATTTATCCATGTGATTTAACACTAACATGGGGCATCTAAACAATGACATAAAGTAAACTGGGATATTAAACATTGTCACCTTTATCAATGTTAACCAACCTCCTAGAGATAGATGTCTTCTTTTCCAGCTTAATAACTTACATTCAAATCTTTCCACTACCTTGTCCTGCAAAAGTTTAGTTAGTTTCTCTATACACAATGGGAGACCCAAGTATGTTAAAGGATAAGAACTTTGCTAACAACCAAAGATTCTTGCGTACTCTTTCACCTCTTCTTTGAATAAATGGATTCCCAATAGCATACTTCTATAGATATTCACCCTCAAACCCAAAATTGCCTCAAAATAGGAGGCAACCTTCCTTAAATTGTCTACCTTGCTCACATTTGCATCACAAAATAGAATCATATTATCCGCATACCGAAAGTGAGAGATTTGAAAATCTGATCTATCCACCTTAACCTTCTATTAGATTTGATTCCACACCTCTTTCTAACATTCGACGGAAAGCTTCCTCCACTACAAATAGATATGGTGATAATTGGGTCTCCTTGTCTCAAACATCTCGAAGGCGAAAAGAATCCCTTTGGAGATCCATTAACTAAGATTGAAAACTTTGCCGACTTAACACACACCTATATCCACCTTCTCCATGTTTTACTACAGCCCAAACATTCTAGCATTTAGTCTAAAAAGTTCCAATCCACATAATCATATCCCTTTTCTATGTCTAATTTACGAATCACCTCTTCTTCTTTTTTCTTTCGTATCCGGAGTCAATCGCTACAATCAGAGCTTAGCCGAACAGACCATGTACCCAGTGTTCGAAGTATCAGTATCACTACAAGTTTGTTGACCAGGGATATAGAAACAATATTGATATCGCTGACAACCAGAAATGCGTGGAAACATTGGGGAAACATGGGGAAAATGGTGGAAATTTTCAGTGGAACTTCAGAAGATGCTAAAATACATAAATTTGTATATTTAGGAATTAAAAAATTGTAAAAAGAATGTGTACATAATCAGTTTCCATTTAATGGGGTCCTAAAGCATGTGTTGTTGTAAGAAATCAGTCTAATTATCCCACCAATCCCATCTATCCATCAAACCATCCAACCTTTCATCCAAACATCCATCGATATTTCAAAATATTGACAACATATGATATTTCACCAACAAACCGCCGGCAATTGGAAAGGAAACGAAAGATTGTGGTCTCAATATCACCCATGTTGCAATAACGATAATATCACGATATTATCGTCGACAATTTGAACATTGTATACATCCATGCACCCACAAAAAAAATAAAAATAAAAATTAAATGATATTTTTAATAAACAGTTTTTTGAAGATATTGATATTGTCGATATTATCGAAATATGGCCGATACATTGGTGATACAAGTGACACCGTGAAGTTAGATAGTAAAAATTATTGGTTATGCATTTGTGATACAAGCGACACCTGGAAGTTAGATAGTAAAAATTATTGGTTATGCACTGGCGATACAAGCAATACCTGGAATTTACACAGTCAAAAATATTGGCAATATTGATACATTGGCGATACTTAGCGATGATACCTGGAATTTCTGATACTACCAGTGTTATCAGTATTATTACTAGAGTTATCAATATCACCAAGCTAGAGATATGGATAGCATCGGGGAAACTCTGAACAATGCTTGTACCCAAGTGCCACTCTTTCTCTGAATCGTGGTTTGGACTCGAGCTCTTGCACCCACTTCTTAGCCATTTCTATTTGGTAACAATTTGAAATGGATGCTTGACAGCCCCCACACCCAAATTCGTATCTAATGACTAGCTTAGGGGAAAAAAATGCTTTTGTTTTTCTGAATAACAGCTGTTGTACTATGGAAGTAGCTATATGATATAAGAGAAATGGTCCAATTCTATGAAGGCACTATAAGTTATAGTTCTTTTAATTGCATCCATTCACATGGACAATTCAATTGATCGATCTGAGCACTCAGGGTTATCCGAACTGGAAAGCCCTTCGCTTCTCTTGCCTTGCGAATGCTGTGCTCGGGCTTCACCTCATCGGAACTCTCAATTAAGTTGAAAACACATTTCATGGACTACCATGCAAAAATTGGATTGACCGGATAATCCGCTCCCTCCTTGATTTGGCCATATGTTATACAACCATCCGTTTTCCAAGCCATGGATGGGATGGTTACCTTGACTAACAAAAGTGGTTCTTTAGAAACATTAGTAATCCATGGTGGGTCCTAAGAAATATATGGATCAAATTGTTGATTGAACCCTTTTTTTTTTTTTTGCACTGTCTTTACTGTCTATATTAAGGGCCATGGCTCGAGTGGTTAACCTTTGTCAGGTTGGTGTGATATTCGCATGATGGCCCATGAAATGTGTTGGACCTAATGAAAAGTCTGGATCATTTGATTGGACTATCCAAGTGTCCCAATGCAACTAGGAGCACTGGAGCATTTCGGAAAGATGATTTTTCATCATTTCTTTGCTCTTCCCTAGAGTTGATACTTCCACCATGTATGATGCACAATATGCAGGCCCTCAGAAATTATACATTGCCATCCATTATGGACCGTGCAACCCGGCTATTGAGTCAATAAGATCTCCATATCCAAATTGTAAAGAAATTAAGAAAAAATAAAAGAATACTCACAAGAATAATGGAGTAGAGTGGGAGAGAACTTGGATTGATATCAACCTTTCCTCTGACAAAAGTTAAAGAAAAAAAAAAACTACACTGCGAAAATATTCAAATCTCCTCACTCCTACACCACTACCCCATTTTATAGATCCTAAAGAAATCTTGATTGAAATCTCTACAACTAAGAGAATCAATCACAATTTATGGCACCCTAATCTAATCTTTTTTCGTATGGCAAAAGTCTAAAGAAAAGCAAACATGGTAAGCAATCCAATCTCTAAATCTAGTCCATGTCCTCAATCATATCTTTAAATCACCCCCCATATCTCTAAAAAAATAGCTTATTATAATATCCAAATTTGTAAATAATCAGCCCAAAAATCAGCACATGTTGGGCCTACGGTGGGTTACGAGCCTATGTTTAATTGGGCCACATAGTGGGCCTAAGTGGGCCGTGGGCATAGGTGGGCCGTGAGCCTGCATCAGTTCTCCCTGGCTTCTAAAGAACTCGACCTCGAGTTGGAAACTAATCTCAACCTTTAGACCTGTACTACCTTTACGACGAATCTTCTTATCCTTTGTGGAAGATGATGTAACCCTAAGCATCAGCTCGGTCAGGTTCTCTATCACGTTCCAATAATCAAAGGATTTGATTATTGGTGTCTTTAGGAGCCAGGGCCGCCCGTTGTTGGTTAGGACATTGATGGGGATTTTCCCCTACATGTCCACTTGCTCCAACTTCGGTCTCCAGATTCCCTTCACGCCAGAGCTTCTCCACTTGATTAGTGAGATTGCTTACTACATGCATGAGTTTATCTACTCATTCTGCAAGTACGCAGATCAATTGAACTACTTCTGCAAACTCTTCTTGTGTTACCTCTTTCGACGCCATTAAGAGATGACGTTGAGTCAAAATTTTCTAAAGACAACCTGCTCTGATACCAAAATGGTGCAACTTGGTTATCGAGTCCATAAGATCTCGATATCCAAATTGCAAAGAAATTTAAAAAAAGAAAATAAAAAAAGAAAAAGAAAAGAATACTCGCAAGAATAATGGAGTAGAGAGGGGGAGAACTTTTATTGATATGAACATTTCCTCTTACAAAAGTTGAAAAAAAAAAAAAAAATCACACGTAGAAAATATTCAAATCTACTCACTCCTACACCACTACCCCCCTTTCATAGATCATAAAGAAATCCTTGATTAAAATCTCTACAACTAAGAGAATCAATCACAATTTATTGCACCCTAATCTATTTTTTTTTTTTTATTATTATTTTATATGGCAAAAGTCTAAAGAAAAGCAAACGTGGAAAGTAATCAAATCTCTAATTGTAGTTCATATCGTCAATCATATCTTTAAATCAGCCCTACATATCTCCCAAAAATAATTAATTATAATATTCAAATCTGTAAATAATCAGCACATGTTGGGCCTACAGTGGGTTATGGGCCTATGCTTTGTTGGGCTACATAGTGGGCCTACATGGGCCCTGGCATAGGTGGGCCTGCATCACATCAACTCAAATTAAACCACCTTAATTGTAGAAACTACTATAATTAAGTCACAATCCCAAAATCAGATTGTTGAAACAACCTGATCTCTGATTCATGGACACCTGTTTGCTGAAACAGGACCATTGGATATTATTCATTTCAACCTTTTAATAAACACCACCATTCAGATAGTTACACACACACACACACACACACACACACACACACATATTGGTTTATGATACATCTAAATTAGTACCCATGATTTGGCCAGTTCAATTTGAATTTGCTTATATTTCACAGCTGCAATTGCTCAGTGCTTGCTTATCATCCACCACACTTCGCCAGATTACCATTGTTTTCCTCTTCCTTCTTTGCGAACCAATAGTCAAAACCAGCTCTAACCATTGCATAAGTGGTCATTTGGTAGCTTGGATTTTCGGCAGCTAGGAATTGGAATTCAGGATTTTCAATCCAAATCGTGTTTGGCATCCCTTAGAATCATGGATTTCAAATCCAACGTGGATTGAATATCCTCAAAAAGGCCTCTCTTCTTAAACATAGAAAAGGCGGGGTGCAAAATATTGTGTTTTCAATCCTTTCCAGCTGTCATAACTGCTCTCCTCTCTTTTAAGCATGTTATTAAAACACAGTTACGTTACTACCATTACGTCATGGCTACATTACGTAATGGTAGCCATGGTGCCTGTCACACAATATGGGTCTGTAACGTCTGATTTGAAAATAATGGGCTGTCATGGGCCAATATGGGACCATAACGGACTGATACAGACATGTAAAAGGCTGATACAGTGCCAATGCATGTTTCCTTAAAAAATAATTTGGACCGTTACAGCTTGTATCTTAACGGCTATAAGGCTGGCTGTTACAGCCACCATTACCGTGAGTGAATATGTTGCGTGTTAAGGCCCCCTTGAGCCAAAATCCAGGCAACTGAACATAACTTCTGGATTCGATAAGATAGAAAACCCAGGCTGCCAAATGCAACTGAAAGAACTTAAAATCCAGGTTTGAAAATCTCCAGGATTTGGTTACTGACTTGCCAAACAACCCGTAAGAGTAAAACGCTGCTTGGCCGATTGTTCATGTAAAACCAATTTTGAAACCTTCATATAAATTGCTGTAGTGTATCATAACTAGTTCTTTATTTATTTATTGATTCATAAAGTCTGTCTAATTCCTTGATGGTTATCATGAATAGATTACAGGCATTGCACGTAGTCAACGTCAAATCATGCATCAATTAGACAACCTCAGCAATCTCCTCCACGAGAACATAGGAGGGATGGCCCACCATGGAAGAACGGCCAACAAGAGCAGAACAACCGACATAGCTGTTTCCCCGAATCTTATTCTCATGTTTGCAATTGGTGGTGTAGGTATCTTTCTGTTCAAGGTTCTATGCAGGAATTGAACCCGCCCAAAATCCCAAACTCCGAATTCCAGTCGGATGTGCCACTGCATTCCTTTGGTACCGTTCTAAGTCGGGTTCCAAGAGTCTGCCCTTCTCTCCACCCAGACAAGGTGGTTGGATTGGTTTCAAGCCATGGGCTTAACGATTCAACCCCCACACGGCATTCTTCGGTCATTGTTATAGAGTTCTTGGAGACGGTAATCCCTCGGAGAATCTCTGAGTTTGAAGAGAAGGGTCTTTTAGAAAATTGTATTTTGAGGGTTGAGAAATTCTCAAAATTCTCAAATAAGGTGAGATTGATGTTACTTTGAAATGTAGTCTTATCTTTTTTTAAAGGCTACATTGTTATGGGTAGAGAGCAATCCTTGTTCACGTCCAAAACTGAGTTCTATTTGTGTGTGTTTTAGGGGAGTTATTTGATACTCTGGTTTCGTGTGTCACTTGATACACAGGCCATATGAAATTGTATACGTGGCACGGGCACGCTCCGGTACCATTGTAAGGTAGGGTGGTAGCAAACAGAAGTGGGGCCTACGTTGTATTCATGACATCCAATACGTCCATCAGATGCTAGACCTCAAGTTACCCTCTGATACCCAAAGCTCGTCTGACCAAAGATTCAGGTGGGCTGCACCATAAAAACAAATTGAGAGCAGAGAGGCCTATGGTTGATTTAAATAGGGGGCCCACTGTGTAGTGTGTCTGCAATCCAGGCCATTCAGACCCTTCATCTAGACTGGATGAAGGGTCAGGCCAAAATCAGGCTGTTTTGCAACGAAAATGAGTGTGAGTGCAAATGAAGGGTGGGTATTCCTTCCCATCTTGTTACCTGTGCTGTGACCCCCATGAGTGCTGGATTGTGCTGATTTTTTTATATCTCGTGGTAACATCAGTTCCTGCATCTGATGGACCGGTTGGATCTGCATAGAGCCCCACATCTGCCTGGGCCCACTAGAATGCACCTGGAAACTTCTTGTTTTTTGGATAATCGTCCAATAAAAGTTCACCAAACTGATTGTAGGATGACAAAATAATAATAATAAAGGGTGCAATTTTTGGGTCGTGGGGCATCTAAACCAAGACCCGTAATTTGGACGGTTTAGATTGAATTATCTGCATATGGATGCAATTGTAAAGTGACTGCGTATCATCTATGACACTGCCAGAGTATCAAAGTTTCTCTTTAAATCATAATGCTTTGGTAGAGGAGGTATGCTCAGATGCATCTCCATGGTTTATCTCGGGGCTTTAGCCTTTGATTCCGGCTCATGTTCCAATGATCCGATCCGTTTATTTGATGAGTCTCACTTTGTAGGGTTGAAAATCAACAAATAAAAGCTTTCAATTGGATTATTTAACCTTTCGATAATTTGGCTCTTTTGATTGGAACATGAACGGTGGCGATAGTATTTATATTACCAAAGGGTTACATATTCAATCTGAGGGTTTTACGGGCTATCCTCCATATAGGGGAAGTCCTATAAAATAAACGGTTCGGATCATTGAAAAAAAAAAAAAAAAAACAAATCCAACACGTGGGGATGTGCTAGAGTGTGGTGGATGCCACACATAGAGGCATCCATGTGGGGCATGAATCAAAGGTGGGGATTTTAGACACGGATCAAAGTAAATTTAAAGAGGGATTGGCTACCAAAGGTGGCCCTACATGATCAGGATCTTCGATTTTTGTGGCTTCCAATAAGTTTTTAACGGTGGGCATTCAATCACCACCTTTTCCAGTAGGGTGGTCCACCTGATATTTGGATCTGCCTCAATTTTAGGCCCATGCCCTAAAATGAGCTTAAAAAATCGATGGATGGCATGGATGAAGCACATCCATCATGGTGGGGCTACAAAGCTTTTACAGCACTAACGAGGTTGGCTAGTGATCTGAACCCCATCCAGCTAGCTGGTATCTAAGCTAGATGGGCCTCACCATAATGTATGTGTTTTATTCATGCCGTATGTCAATTTTTCATTTGAATTTAGGGCACGGGCCCAAAAATGAGACAGATGCAAATCTCAGGTATACCACACCACAGGAAAAGAGCGTTGATTTAACGTCAACCATTAAAAACTTCCTAGAGCCCACGGTAATCTTTATTTCCCATCCAACCTGCTGATAGGGCCACATGTACCTGGGTGAAGAGATATATATATATATATATATATATATATAGAGTCATGCTCACCTGCACACCTACACACGTGTGCACCTTTGCACACGTATCAGGTTGAGGTGCTGCTTCACATGAACGGTTCAGATTTTAGATCCACATCAAGTATGATGGGTTCTCAAAAAAGTCCGCACCAATTTTGTGCGAACTGGTGCGTAGGTGAGCATTTCCATATATATATATATCAGCTTGATCCAAAACTTGTGGCCCCTAAAAAGCTTTCAATGGTAAGCGTTCAATCCCTAATGTTTGCTTTAGTGTGGTCCACCTGAGATTTAAGCCTGCCCCATTTTTCATTTCTTGCCTAAAATAAGATGGAAAAATGGATGGACGGCGTGGATAAAACACATACATCATGTTGGGCCCACAGAGCTTTGACACAAGCTATCTAGCTGATGTTCGGGTCACCAGCCAAACCGCGTCCTAAGGAATCCCGGTCCGTTTTAAGAGTTCGTTTTGCCTGCGTTGCCACACAGAATCAAGCATGTGTTGCCGCTCAATGGGGCCATGGATAATCCTATGATCTAAACCGTTCATACTATCTTTATGAGCCCATTGAAAAAAAACTAAACAAGTGTCCAATAATCAGAGTCAAGATTCTTCAGAGAATCTGATCTTGCTACTATGATCGGTAAAGAACGAGATTTACAATATAATTAGTTTTATTTGAGTAAATGTATGCCACGTGTGCAATTTCTTGGTGCATGTGTATCAAGCGTGATATGCAGCGCGAGTATCATATAACTCCTCCAGTGCGACGCTGATTCAGTCCGGTAGGGGCTAGACCGAGTTCGGTAAGTCCGTGATTGCGGGTCCCACGTTTATGTATTTGTTTTATATCCACTCCGTCCATCGGTGTTTAAAGATAAATTTAAGACGTAGATAAAAAACTGAAGCAGATTCAAATTTTCAGGTGGACCACACCAGAGGAAACAGTGCTGATTGAATGCCTACGATTAAAACATTCCTGGGGTCCATCGTAAATTTTATTTTCCATCAAACCTGTTGATAATGTCAAAAGGACCTGGATGAAGGGTTTTTAAAAATATCAGCTGGATCTTAAATTTGTTCCACTCACAGAAATTTCTCAATGGTCAATCACCACTGTTTCTGCTTTGTTAGACACCTGAGACTATATCTTCTTCATTTTCATGCCCAAGTATTAAAATGATCTTTGAAAACGGATGGACGGCGTGGATGTACAAAAATACTTCAATGTGGACCCCACGGTAACGGCCTGACCGAATTCGTTCAGTCACCGACTTAACTGAATCCGCGTCCGTTTCCATCCTCTCCCGCCCTTCCTCCTCTCAAACCAGAACTAACGGAAACTCTCCTTCTCTCTCTGGCAAGAAAATCCTCCTATCTCATCTCTCTCCCCAAACCCTCATCAGCGCCGTTGTTACCCTGTCCAACCGCAGATTGGGCTCCTTTTAGTGAACGTACTCGCTTGGAAATTGAAAAAAAATCAAGAAATCTAACCGAATCCAATCAACCGTTGTCCCGCCATTCAAAAATCAAGAAATCAAGAACCAGTTACGCAACTAACTTCTGTTTATCAACGATCCAATAACCATTTTCCCGCCCATTCCTGGGGGCATTTTGGTAAAATTGAAAAAATAAAGAAATCTCGCCGCGTCTATATAAACCCTACACCCTTTGAACTTCCGACACTCTCTCTCTCAAGAAAACTCCATGGATGTCCTCAAGCAATCGATTCTGCAGCACCACTTCCTTCAAACCCCAACCCACGCCATCTATCCGTCAATCCCTAATCCCAGCCGTTCCATCCTCACCCGCACTCTCTCCCTAACCATCCGATGCTATATCCCATCTCACAAGACCGACGGTATCTCCGATCCCTCTCCGAAGTTCTCCTCTGTCAAGTCCTTCGCACCAGCGACAATTGCAAATCTTGGCCCCGGCTTCAATTTTTTGGGCTGTGCTATAGATGGTATGGGTGACACTGTCACTGTCACCATTGATTCAGCCGTCCCTCCTGGCTCCCTTTCCATCTCCTCCATCAGTGGATTCGAATCCGAGAAGCTGAAGTTGGATCCCCTATGGAATTGTGCGGGGATAGCAGCAACCGCCGTGATGCGAATGCTCAGCATCCGGTCAGTTGGACTGTCGATATCGCTGGAGAAGGGAGTACCACTTGGTATGGGCCTCGGGTCCAGTGCAGCTAGCGCAGCAGCTGCAGCGTATGCTGTCAATGAATTATTTGGCGCGCCACTGTACTACAAGCATCTTATACCTGCGGGTTACGAATCAGAATTGAAGGTAAGTGGGTTACCTGCTGACCATATCGCCCCTGCGATTATGGGCGGATTCGTATGGATCGTCAACTATAGTCCGCTCGATGTGTTCAAGATACTCTTCCCAGTCACTACTAAATTGTTCTTCGTAATTGCAACCCCACAATTTGAGTCACCCATGAACAGGATGCGGCCTCCAATGCCTAAGCATTTTGGGTTCTATGATATTACGCGGTCTTTCAACCAGTTAAACGGGTTGGTGAACGCGGTGTTTGATGGAAATGTGAGGCTGTTTGGGTATATGTTGTCATCAGAATGGTTGGTTGAGGCGAGCTTGATCCCAGCGATGGCTTGCGTACAGAGGGCTGCTCTGGAGTCAGGTGCATTAGGATTTGCCATAAGTGGGGCAGGTCCCACAGTTGTAGCGGTGACAGACAACAAAGACAAAGGGAAGGAGATTGGGGCGCGGATGGTGGAGGCATTTTGGGAAGAGGGAAAACTGAAAGCGTGGGCAACAGTCCGGAAGATTGATAGAGTTGGTGCGAGGATTATTTCCCGCAGCGTCTGATTTTTTTTTTTCCATCTGTTTCCCTTGTGATACTGGACGTCTACGGTTGTAATTGATACATCTTACTGATTGCTTTCATCATGTGCAAATTTTGACATTGTTTTTTTCTCTTTCTGGGTTGTCTTCTAACAGGAAATGTCTTTTGGATGGAAACTTTTTGTAAATATACATCTCTGCCTGCTTCACTTTAAGGAATGTTTCATACAGTTTAAATTTGCAGTTTTCCATGGCAATGGCATTAATATTTTTGGTATTTCATGATGTTTTCTAAGCATTATCTTTGATCAGGTTATCTTTGTGAATGATTCACGCTAATACCATGTCTATGTTCTTCATATGTTGTTGAAATTGACGCAGCAAGCAATTATCCATTTACTCCTTTAGCTAAACAGATTGCTAGTTCATGTGGTTTTGCCTTTTACTTTTTTACTTTATAATTCAATTGTATTCATTTAGGTTTCTTTTCTTGAAAAGGAATTATGGAAATTGTAACAGTTAAGTTCCTACATGTTCAAAAATTCCAGAAAACCATTTTTTGTGGACTGCTACCTTTTATTTGTCAATATCCATATAGTTTGAGCCTGACGCTCGATGGTTTCTAATGAGCCTGACCTAGATTCTTTTCACAAGTGCTTTTTTTTTTTTCAAAGCTTGAGGTGATACAATTATCTTGCTGGTGGCTTTATTTGTTGTGACTTAAACCAAAGTAAGAACTTGCGGAAATTGACTCTGTTTTTCTGGAGAATGAACTGAGTCACACCTGAAATATTTGTCATTTGGGTGAAGTATAATGATTTCAGCCCTGGGTTGAAACTGAGTTTTGGATTGTTCACAATATAACAATAAGTAGTTGTTCACTATTGCTGTTAACTCTTATCTTCAAGCATTGATAATGATGCTCTCAACTTTAAGCATGAACTATTTTTACTAATGATGCTGATGTCCCGCAGCTCATGTCTTGCAAAGGGAGCATGAATTACTACGTGTCTATATGCTTACCTTTTTTTTTAATAGGCAATATCTATATGGTTATCTTAAGCATTGAGGTTTGTATGCTAAACTAAATGTGCAGCCACTTGATGGCTGGGAGTGAGCCACTTTCTCAAACTCTCAAGGGAACAGTAGATGATCAAAATATTTCTTTTCTTGATGCTGTAAGATCTGCTGGCTACACCAAAAATCGAGTGGATCTATCTAGCATGTTTGTAAAGAAGGGGACTTATTTTACTTTTCTAAAGTTATGCATAGAGCAGGGTCCCATACTGGAAAAGAAGGTATGTTTCATCTCAGACTAAAAGCCCTTTGCTTTCCCCATTTAAAAAATTTGTTAATGCGAAATATCGGCATCTAGGTGTTTCTATTGGTTTCGTAACTGCTATTGCTGTGCCCGCAAGTATTAAGGTGGATTTTGAAGGCAATGGAGGACATGCAGGGGGAGTCCTCCATTTTCCCTTGTTTGATCAGTGCAAAAGACAATAAGTCACATGCCTGTGAGATGAATTTTACAAAGGAAACCAATCAATAGCTATAGAAATCTTAAAAGGGCTGATTTTCACCATCAAAGTATGTCTTAAAGACTAGCAATCACTTGTATCGCTGTTTACACTATCTGAGTTTGAGCCTTTGACCCTTCTTGTGAACTGTGGCAATGGGCATTTGTTTTACTATTTGGGATCCATGATTTGGGTTCTTAAGTCGGAGTGCATTTGGTTGCACCAAATATCAAGAAATTTCATGATATTTCAGTATTAGTCAATTTAATTTGATGCAAATTTTCATGCCATTTCATGAAATTTGGTGCAACCAAACACACTTAAACATATTGTTTACCCATGTCCTTAGAGAGGCATATGTTATTGACGAAACCGTAGCCAAGGAAAGTGTTTAAATGGATCCACTTTGAATTGGGAATTCTTTCTACTATCTTGCTGAATTCGATGAATTTATGAATGACAAGCTATTTGTTCTGTTCTTCTTCTTTTTGTCTGAATTTAAATGGCTTTTGGACACCCTATGATTGCATAGGAGCATCTCGAAAGGATAACACAGTATAATCTGAAGTTTCTGATATTTTTTTATTTTTTTATTTTTCTGTTTTTTTTAAAAGCAATGTCGAACAAGGCTACTGTGTTGAAATGCATTGAAGCAATTGAAAATGCTGCTTAGTTCTCCTATTTAATCACCGTCAACTGAAGATTGAATTCACCTCATCCATTTGTCTTGTTTGTTTGTGGGATACATAGTTTTGCTAATTCCGTGGACTTACAATTTTATTTTCTTGCAGCCTGACAGCATTTGGGTTATGGATGATAAAGCTACTGCTAGAGAAACAATGAAAAAAGTTGGTGTACCAACTGTACCTGGAAGCGATGGATTTTACGGGTAACAAGCCATATGCTTTCTGGACATTGGTTAATCGTAGGAGCATATTTACTATTACCCTTAAATTTGGTATTGATTACTGAATCTTTTCTTTGTTGAAATTTCAGTCCATGGAGGAGGCTATCAAGCTTGCTCATGAGATTGGTTTCCCTGTGATGAAGGTATATCACCTCTCTTCCATTACCTTGTGTTCTTGTTTACTGTTTAGGAATCAGATGGTGCGGTGTTTTCTCTTACTGAAATATAACGCTGGAACTGATGTTTTGGGCTATTTGGAAAGAAACGAACAGTTGTATTTTTTTAGTGTAAAAGAGTTAGTGGTCTCGGCCAGCACCTATCATGTGAAACATTTGGTTTCTTCATCGATGGAGGCCTTGGGTTCCTTTTGTCTTTCCTATCATGTCAAACATTTGTTGACACTTTTAATTCAACAAGCAAATGTTCATCAATCAGGTGTTATGATCATTCACTCAATTTGGTTTTGATGTGATGAACTATTTGTAGTAGGCCACACAACTTGGATAGTTTAATTTGAGTAGTGTATGCCTTGTACAAGTTACAAGTCCTGGTGCCTATGTCTCATCAATTGCCCACTGTTGAAGTACTAGTAACTCACCAAAGGGAAGACTCTTGTGATAGTCATCACCATTTTGAAAATGGTGTGGACTTATATTTTTCCTCACATATTGTTTTCTAGACTCTTGTGATAGTCATTAATCAAGTACATGACGATCACATAAAACTCCAGAGGCACATCTCCATTTTCTTCCACCCCACTTGATTTCATCTTAATTATTCATCATTATATTGCACAATTGGTCGAGTTGAGTTTCTTTCCCAATTTGAAATCCTGGAAATTGTAAGAAAAGAGGGCTTAGAACGTAGTTGAGATAAGAGACTGCTAATGAATAAGTAAAGAAAACAATGATTTTTTTTTTTTTTAAATTTTAAAAAAAGAAAAGAAAAAAGAGAAGTCTCTATTATATTAGAGCATTCCCATGAGCATCTTTAGTTTCCTCTTATCCACCTCTCCACTTTCCCTAGTTTCTTATTTGATGACTTTATCTTATACATGTATTACCCCTCGCTAAATTAGAGACCTTTTTCTGGTGGAACTCTTACTTCTATTGGTGCCTATTTCATCACACCCTAAGGGCCCATTTGGCACGCATCATAGCATTATGTGGATAGAGTAATCTTGATATAGTTATTTTATGATAATCATTGTTATAAAATAAATGAAACTTCCAAAAGGCCAAAGGAGCAAGGTCCAAGGCTTAAATAATAGATACTGCTTTGGGAAAAGTGCCTGTGCATGCAATCATTCCTTGCTAGTAAACACAACTCTGCATCTAAACCTGGGTAAGCTCTGCTTCTCTAGATCCTTTTGTTTGTGCTTTCATCTTTTTTTATTTCTTCCTTGTCTTCTGTATAATTTCCTATCTCTCTATGTTGGGATCTCATATGTATTGGCCCAAAAATCATATACGTTGACATAGGTCTATACCGATTGAAGGAAATTGGGGCAACCCATTAACTAATTTTTGATTTGTTAGAACAAAAACAAAGTAATTTGGGAATTTGATTTGAGAACATAGAGTATCTGAATGAAAGAAATCCTGTTACATGTGTATTTATATCTTTGTGATGCTGAATTTATGTTTTCTTTACCATGTGAGAGTACATTAAATACAAACCTTAGGGTTTTGTTTTTTTTTTTTAAAAAAAAAGTACACAGAGGTTGAATAACATGTGAAACAGTTGATACAGACCAAATTAGTTGCAATCCCCAATAGATCTGCTTAGAGAATAATGGAGAACTTCCCCAAAAGTATTGCTATTCATCAGGCTTGAACACAAAAGATGTTCCAATGTTGCACAAAAAAAAAATAAAAAAATGCAAGTTATTCTTACCATGCCTAGAGAACATTCCAAAAGTATGCAGAGCAAGCACATGAAATTCCTGGAAACTATTCTTTAGTGCATCAACATGGTGATTGGCACTGGCTTTGTAGTTACTCTTCGTTAATGCTTGTGTCAGAATGAAGTACCCTGAAACTTCATTTTTCTTTGGTTAGACGGTTCACCACAATACTTACCACAAAGATCCTTATGCAAAGGAGTTTGGCATCAAAATCAGTGAGAAACTTGCTTCGGTTGAAGCACGCATTTTACCTACACTTGGGTAAATACATTGGTATTTTTTTAACAAATGCGGGATTTGTTTCATTGACTAGCTAGTTTAACTACAGGAACTCCTTCCTTTGAGTGCTTTTTAATTTTTTGTCATTGCTTCTGGTTGGTATTGTAGCTTAAATTCCATGACACTGGTAGAGAAAAGGATTGCTTGCCCCAAGTGGGTCAATGGAATATGATGAATAAGGTATACTCCTTCAGAAATTGAAACTCTCATTTTAACTGTGAATTAAATATGCATGTTGGTTCTAATCGATGACTCCAAATTCTTAGGCTCTCGATTCTTGTTGATGCGATTAAAAGAAAAAAAATAATAATAATACAGCCCTGTCCTAGTTTCTGTTCATGTCTGAAATATGTTGCCTTTGCCTCCATGGAAATGGTGTTGGTGCTGGTGTATGCTAAGGCACGGAACCTTCTCACTCCAATAACCATGCATGCATGCATGCTGGAACTTGTTGTCATCTGCAGGTTCCTATAGACTAACATTGTATTGTTTGCATTCAGCACCCCGCCTTCCTTCAACAGGTGGTAATTTTGGTATCATGTTTTTATACGTTAGGTCAGAACGTAACGTTAACATGGCCTTTCTGTTACTTATGCTGTGATTTTGAATGCCAGGCCTTGCACGTAACAGGGGGTGTCCATCTGAAGCCCTAGTATTTAGAGGGATTGTTTCAATATCTTTCGGTATGTTACTTACCAGGAAAAAAAAACATTTTTTGCCTACTTTTGAGGTTTTTATGTTTCCAATGGCATATTATTTCTATTCTCAGTCAGGACTGTGAAATTATGGATGATAGGTTATGCTTTAAACTTCAATGATGTAGTGAAAAATAATAGTTTCCTTGGGGTCCAAATGGGTTTTAAAAAGAAAAATTGATGGTGATGGAGTCGTTGGCTTTAGTTCACAATGCTCAAGTTCCGATCATAGGGAATTACTGCTTGGTTCCAATGAATTCTGATATTTTTTTCCTCTTTTGCACATTTTTCCTCTGTCCTATTGGGTTAATTTATTGACTTTGGGTCCTTCTGGATGTCATTTTTTTTTTTTCCCCACAAATAGTTAGTTTCAATATATGAGGCAAAATCAGAAAATGAGATTATGGTTCAAAAAACAAAACAAATAAAACAGAAAATGTGAAGCCTTCGTGCATTACCCAAAATGTACAGAGGAATAGATGCATATTTGTTCCAAAGAAGAAAAAAATAGCTGATTTGTTTATATTCAAATAGGTCGTTAAGTTATAAGCACACACACAAAAAAAAAAACAACCACCACTATGAAGGCTGATTTAACACTTCTACACATGCAAAGTTCATCCTTTGGTGTCTCTCTGGTTTTTCCTAATAGAATATCACCATGTTACTGTTGTGGGTTAGCTGTGTTAAGAGGTATTAACATTTGCTTAATGGCTTTATTTGTTTTGTTAAACTATTATCATTAGAGGTATATAGCATATCATTATGGACATTTTTCTTTTTTCTTTTACTTTTATTTTCTTCACATTTTTATCAAACTTCAGCTAGAGGCCCCATTTCCAAGATTGCTCCAGTTAACTACCTCAACCAAGTGGTTAGTGTTCTATATATGCAAATGAAACAAAAATGAATAACACATTGACTCCTAGAAACTTGTCTCAAAGAAGGATTAGGTTGCCAGGCAGGAAATATCATATTAGAAATGATCGTCTAATACAGCAAAAGTTTGTAAAATACATCTTCTAGCAGCCCCTCTTAAGTCTTTCTCAAATTTTCTTTCAATGCAGGTGCCATTATTCATTGATGATGAAGAAACACCAAGTAGATCGGATGCTCTTTTCATTCCTTGGGAGAATCCAAGGGCATTGGTTATTCATCCCATGGACCAGTGGCACACAACTGATTGTGTACTCTTTTGGTGGTCTAAATTGCATTGAACGCCTTTATTAAAACCGAAAATAAAATATCTCAATTGGTTCACTCCTATATTGAACTTAGAGTCAAGCTGAGTTTAGTGACTCTGATGAGTTCCAGATGCATTGTTCGATCATATGGTTGGATTGTTCATCCACATGGTGTCAACCATCCATAAGATGGCCAACCAGATGATAAATCTGGATACTGAATGATGGACCTTCACTTGTACTAAATGCTGGATGAAACGAAATGCTGGTAATTCAGCAGATCATTTTCTATTGTTTATTTCTTAGTGAAATTGTATTGACAATGCTAGTTTGAAAAACTCAGGCTGCCCATGTTGGATTTTGCAGAGTACTACTGGTAAATGGCAGCTTCTTTGAGCAAATTTTATAATTGCATATGAAGCCACTTTATTGAAAGATATTAACATCTCATCCTCGTATAGGCAAAACCTGATGCAAGGAAGTTGATCGATGCTACTATTGCCTTGCTTATAGCGTCCACATCGAATCTTCTGATTGTAGGTATTTCATGTATTGGTTTTCATGCATGATCTTTTTTTTTTTTTTTTTTTCTTATTCTGCTATTGCTGTTGATGTCTATTTGTTTGACAGGGTTGTCAGGAGATCCAAAGCTTGGGTGGACCACACCTCATGAAACAATGGTGATTGAATGCTCACCATTAAAAATTTCTTGGGGGCCACCAGTTGTGTATTTTCCATCCAACTTGAAAGGACCACACAAATATCAGCTTGATCCAAAACTTTTGTGGGCTTAATCATCACCGTTTCCTGTCTGTGGTATACCAGATTTAGTAATTCTCATTTCACAGTTGTCACGTCATTTACTTGGATGTCACAAGACACCACAGTCTCTACAGTTCTATTTCAATCCAAGAATATGGTTACAAAACTGATGGTTTTGCAATTATATGTGAACAGATGCAGTGGGTCTCTTGGAGCATGTAGCTAATTGAAAAAGAAAAAGAAAAACACACACACACACAAAAAAAAAACCATGTTATGTTGCATGCTAAGAAAGCTCCTTTTTTTAGGAAACTGAAAGAGATTGGGTGAAATAGATGCTTCAAAACCTCTCTAAACAATTTCTCCAACGAACTTGGAATGATTATTTTATTTTTTACTATTCTGACAACATGAATTTTATTAGAGGAAACATGATGCATTCCATGGTCACTTATGGTATGAACTGATGGTTGAGATTTTTCTTGCTGCACTTTGATGATTTTCAAAATTACCTGATGCTTTTGGCCATAGTTTGCAGGAAGATCCTTCAGCTGGAGAACATTGTGGAATTTCTCGGAAAGAAAACAGGCTCAAAAGAAGATTAGCGATGGTACATATGTTGGTGGGTTTTGTTCTGATTCGTTAAAGCTACATGATCAGCCAGCCTTAATTATTAGCTTTGATCTTGATGAACAACACAATTTTTGGTAGTGGATCGATTGAAATACAGCATAACCCATGAATTTTCCACGGCCCATTAATGTTTTCCTTAGGAACTGTTGTGCATATCTGATTGTAGCTATACATGCACCCTGATTTCAATGGATTCTACCACACCTTTGGGGGAGGAAGAAATCGTGGTGCTAACGGGAAACCCATACTTTTCGTGCATTATTTCACAGTCGCATATCAAATCGCCATGTTAGATGGTAATCGTTCTTTACCCTTTTGTAGATGTTAGTGGCGAGTGCCTTGTCCTTTCATCCTTCTTCTTCTTCTTCTTCTTCTTATTCTTCTTCTTCTTCTTCTTTTCTTTTTCTTTTTTTTTTTAATATATATATTTTTTTACACCCACACCCACACATAACAATGGGTACTCAAACCCATGACCTTAGTTCTAATTTGGAGTAGGCATTTAAGGAGACTATGAACAGGCTGGATTCAGACCCCAGGAAGAGATGGAATGTAAGTGACAGTATGACAAGGACATTTGGCATGAAGCCGGTATACATGCTTTTGGCAGTTACACCATTTACGGTAAGCTCTCGTTGGTTGCTGAGTGTTGTTCTGTTTTTGTTATTTTGTTTGGTTTGGTTATTTGAAGTTGGATTGAATTTGGCAAGTTTGGATGCCTGCAAAGTCCTTAAGTTGTAAAGGGATTACAGGGACTGTTTGGATGCATGTATTTGCCTGTAAAGGCTTTACAGGCTTTGAAAGATACTGAATTTTATTAAAGCCTGAAGGGCAGACTGGGCAACCCAGAAACAACTATCTAGATGTCCAATCTCTCACAAGATACATCACCCTAGAACCAGTCCCATAAGAAGAGCTGCTTCTATTCCTGAAAATGCAGTCGTTTCTTTCCACCCGAATGGCCCAAATGATAGCCAAAAGAGAGAGGTCCCATTTAGAGTTCTTGTTACTGGGAACAACTTGTAAAACGTTAAGAGATCATTTAGAGACTTCCCAATTTGGAATTTACTTGAACTGCAAATGGAATGACTTGTATGATTCTCTTCTTTTTCTTCTTCTTGCTTGTTTGATTATGATATGCAAATGAAACAACTTATTTTGAAAACAGTCATTTAAACTTTACAGTTCTTGGGCCTTGAAGTGGATAATATGTCATGAAGGAATGGCTTCTGTTAGGATGTATCAACAGGTGGGTTTTCCCATCTCGATGGGTATAGTTGGTTTTGTTAATTGGGTCTTGCCTTTGGGCATTTTCAAATGTTGTTTTTTTGGGGGGGATACTCTCATATCAGGCTTTTTGGAAATTGGGTATTGCTGGCATTCTCAATTGGGTCTTGCATTTTGAATGTCTACATGCACTTGAACTCTCCCAAATCTGGTTTTTCGGGTATTGCTGGTTTTCTCAACTGGTGGTTGCATTTTTAACTTGAACAGGAACCAGGAATCTCTCATATGTAGTTTTTTGGATATTGGTTATTACTGATTTTCTCAGTTGGGGTTTGCATTTTGAACTTCTACATGCACTTGGACTCTCATATCTGGTGTTTTTGTATATTGGGTATCGCAGGTTTTTCTCTAATGGGTCTTGCATTTTGAACTTCTACATTCAGTTGGACTCTCTCCTATCTTGATTTTGGATATTGGGTGTTGCTGGTTTTCTCTAATGGGTCTTGCATTTTGAACTTCTACAAACACTTGGATTCTCTCATGTGTGGGTTTTTGGATATTGGGTATGCTGGTTTTCTCAATGGGTCTTACATCTGCTTGGACTCACTTTTGGATATTGGGTATTGCTGGTTTTTTCAATGAACTGTAAATTGAGAGTCTCTTGGGTCGAGTGTTTTTCTTGTTCATTCTGGTTTTGATGAAGTCGTGTTTTGTTTAATCATAGTTAATGTGTTTATGGTGTTGGACAGAATGTATGATCTGTTTATATTTATCTATGATCCTTATTTATTTATTATTATTTTTTTAATGGAGTATGAATGTTCTTCTCATTATAAACAAGAGAAATGGTTTTGAATGCTTAAATGATGTATGAGCCTTCTCCTTGTGGTTCGTTTTCCTGTTTTGTTAGATCCTTGAATATAAATGGTGTTTGGATTCAGTTGGATATTCACCTGTTGTTTGGATATTCAATTGAATTGAATTGGAATTCAACTATTTACATAGGAACTAGACAAATTGGGAGTGGCCACTCCCTTACAAATGATCCAAGGGCCACCCCATTTTGCATCATATGGTCTGTATTGAATTAAATTAAATTATCAGAATTCATTTTGGTTGAACATCCAAACACAGCTTTAATGGCTCCATCGAGCACCTAATATTGTCCATGACTTGGACAGATGAATTGTCTTACCCATTTTACTGGTCCAGATTGTGTAAAGACATGTTGTTGCATTCATTATTCTTTTCTTTATGGATTCTTCTCCTGTTTTGTCAGATCACATCTTGAATTCAAGTTTTGTTTGGATTAGATTGGATATTTAGGCTTGTTTGGATGTTCAATTGACTTGAATTGCAATTCACTTATTTCCAATTGGAACAACCAATTTAGGATGGTGCCATTTTAATTTGTAATAGCAATCAAATTAAAGTGTGCTACTCACATAGCACTTCCCATATCATTTTCACAACTAATTATACATTTTTTTTTTTAACGATTTGAAGGCAACAGCTATTGGTGGAGGACGTGGGATGCGTCTAGCTAATGAACCTGATGAGTTTGTGAAGTTGTTACAGGTATGCGACCAACTAAACTTAATTTCTATGGTATGTGTCAACTGTTGTACATTCAAAAGATCACCTCTGACTTCTATTTCATTCTGTTTATGTTTGTCTTCAAAATTCACACTGTATTATCCTTTTTTCTTTCTTTTTGTGCAGCAAGTGAAGAGCGAAGCTGCAGCTGCATTTGGTAATGTCTTCTTTAGCTCCTGAAGTTCCTATTCTGAAAGTGTACATATGCATTCATCATGCCTTGACTGATGCCATTAAATCTGATAATTCAAACTGTATCTTATTGTGGTGTTCTTTCAGCTATTGGACTGATTTGGATGAGATCGACAGAGTAGACCATATTAGGGTGTTGGAGGAATCTCTTAAGGAATCACTCAGTCGAATCCGGACACAAGGTGTGCCTTTACTATTGGGTTACATGTTTTGCACAATGTGTTATGCTTACAAGCTTGATGTGCATATTTGATTCCTATTTAAGAGTTTGATTTGCATCTTTGGAATGGCTTATGGCGTATATGCATGGAATTTCTTTTGGTTATTCTGATAAGATGGGTTGGCACCAATACTTTAGGATTTTAAGATGACCTGCCACCATTAATTAGGGCAACATAGCTCTGAGGAGACCTCCGTAATTAAATGATCTTGTTGATTCCACTATACACACGGCCCAGACTCATTAATCCCAGTCCACTATGGAAGGTTCTCACCACTGATTGGATGATCCCAGCAGTGTGATATTTTTACCTGCAAATGTAGGGTTAAACATGAAATGAGCACTGCCCCACAGTCCAGGGTAAAAATCCATTAGTCAGATTGAGTATTATCTAATCTGTGTAATTTCAGTTTCTGGCTGATTGAATAAGGCCCATTCTTTGGACGATACTGAATAGAATGCTCTTTGGCCTGTTGTATTTTTTAATGGTCTTAATTATTCTCATTTATTATTATTATTATTATTATTTTTTCATCATAGTAAGGAGTTGTTGTTTATCTCTCTCTCTCTCCAAAAAAAGAAAAAAAAGAAAGCAAGAAAGAAAAAAAGAAGGGAGTTGTTCTTCTAGATAGCAGCTCTATACTGCATATTGAATCCATTTGTAATTCTTGACAGGGAAATTTTGGGAAACAACAGCTTATGTCACTAGAATGTTCTGCTCAGGTTAGAAATGCTGGATAAAATTTAGTCCCAATTGATCATGGGCATGGATAATGCAAATGTCTTATATTTCTAAAAAAAATAGTGATTGATAGTATCATGATTTTGTAGTATCAGAATGGGATGCATGTACTGTTAGTAATGGATGGTGAACAACAAGCGAAGCCACTATCATGGTTTCACGATAATGATGGTCAGCATATGATGATGTCGGATGACCCAAATTTTGCTGCCTCAAAGGTTAGTGTTCTATTTAAGAGCCTTATGATGGTACAAGTGTGCCCACCTTTTTTCCTTTTCCATCTTGTGCTTTTGTCACTGATGCACCCCCCATGGCAATGATTGAATTGGAAAGTTCAAGCAATTTCAACTAAACATTTTCGGTAATTTAGATAACAGCAATTTATTTGGGGTTTCCATTTTGATTATGGCCAAAATCAGTCTTTCTATGTAATTTAAGTTCAATGCTCAGAAACCTACCGGTCAATTTGGAATTTCATCTAGTTGACCCAATTTATCCAGCCTTCAGTATGGAAATCCAAATGCTGATTTAAATAAAACAGGATGGTCAGTCAAATTAAGGGACTGAAATACCAAGTTTATATCATATTCCAAGTTTTTTAAAATATGATTTGATATATAAAATGTATGATATTTCTTAAAACTATCGATCGCTATGCATCTTTTTGCAGCTTTTTATGCTATTTCAGGAATCTTGATACAAGCCTTTGTTCATTGAAGTAAATGCAGCATTGTAGCTCATCTAAATGATTTTGTAGGAATTTTTCTACCTGCCCCTGCTTAGATCTCATGATTCTTTGCAGCATCAGGTCCTAAGATTGCTTCTTTTCTCCTACTCTTTTGCTACTTCAGGTGTAAGTTGTCTGAGATCTATCATTGATATGGTGGGCATAACTGTGTCCTGTTTTAGGGATATAGACTGCTCCACAGGCACCTCTGATCCCAATTATTTGGGTTACTTTCACATGGGAAAGCAAGCGACAATTGATAGTTCAGGGCAAGAAGGTGCTTTGAATGAGTTAAGCAAAAATGAGTGCTTGAGGCTACAACTAGGTATGTGTTGACCATCTCCATGGTTGTTTACTCCTCAGCTGTAAGAAAGCCTTTAGTGGCAGCAATTGATGGTTTGCATTTGGTTTAATTTGAAATGAGGGATATTTTTTATAAGGAACCCAAATTGAAACCATCGTTGCATGTCTTGGCTCCTTTTGAAGTTATGGTTTCGAGCAAGGTATTCCGTAACGGTAACGGTGGCCATAACGGCTACCATTGTTACCTTTACGATACGGGTTGTAACGGCCGTTACGGCCCTCGTAACGGCTGCTACGGTCTTTTCTTTTTAAAATTTTTATTTTTATTGAAAAAAACCCGAAAAACCTATATCGGCCCTATAATGGGCTGTTACGGGGGCTGTAACAGCCTTTACGGGTCATTTTATCTATAACGGCCGTTACGACCTTTATGACCCTATAACGTGTATGGTTGCCACCGTTACCTTTACGGCCCCGTAACGGCCTTTACGGAACACCTTGGTTTCGGGTCTTTGTTTTTACCGTATTAGTATGATCTTATGTAATTAATGGTTTCTATATTGTTAGGATGGAACCCAAATTCAACTAATGTCAGTCACACGAAGGAAGTATTTTCTGTGGCCGAGAACTTGTGCTGCTGGGATTGCCAGTGGGCTAGGTTTTTTTCTCCTCTTTTTGTCAACATGGAACATGAATTGCCAAGGACTAATTTTCCATTTGCGGACCACAGCTGTAGCAACAGATCCTTGTCATGAGGAACCGACATGTTGTGTGGTAAGTGACTCCTTTTATCAGCTTACATTAATATATAGTTGGTGGGAATTGAATGAGTGTTACCTACAGACACATGCTGCCACTACAAGAAAATGGGCCTTTAGCCATGGTTTTTTACCCGCAAACACATTCTGTTAATTTTTTTATTGTTTCTAGCCCTAAATCAATGTTTAAAAGAACTATGATTGACTTAGATCTGTGTTGGGTTCAGTTTGGCCATTTTAGGTTCCTGAGACTAAACTTATCTCATTAATAACAGGTTTGTTAAGTTCACGCCCACTTAGATGTAGGGTTCTTATGTCTTTTATTTACTTTGTGAAGGGAGAAGCTAGCAGTAAATCCAAAGTTGCAGATATTTTCAATAGTAAGATGTTTGAATGGACACAAAGAGCTTGCTCTCCTGAACTTTGTTCTACACCCATGAAAACATAGGTGCTGTTATTTTCAGAGGAATGTTTGGCGAGGGAACCCGGAGGATCATGGATTTAGGGATGTGATACCCCGGTCTAATCCAAGCTAATTCCGCCTCATTAAGGGTTGAGGGCACAGGACCTCTCGGACCCTTGCCAGAGGACTCGTCCAGATCCTCTTCAACAGATGGGCCACGGTCCACCCTAACCGGCCTCTTTGCCGGGGACCTTTCCATAGCCCGCGACGCCTGAAAATCGACAACGGCCATTATTGCCAATGACGACGGTGGGTTTGACACTACCTGGAGGCTACTCGCTCCATTGTCACCGCCAAAAGCCCCCTCCCATGAACTCAGAGTCAGACATGTTAGCTTTTATAGATGTTGAGAGTCGCTATTAAAAAGAAAAAGAAAAGCAGTTGTGAGTGAAGTATGAAGCTCATTGGGGAAGGAACAATGCCCGACCGCCGGTGAAGACATCGTCGGAAATCGCCTATGGGAGCTAATGAAGACGATTGGAAGGGGAAAATGGAAAAATGCAGACGAAATCGACTAAGGGGTTAGGGCTTTCCTTATATAGGGAAGCCACGTGACAACAATTACATGAGCCCATCAATGCAAATCTCGTACGACGTCCCCTCGACTACCCCGTCTACACGTGGTGCGACCCCATGCGCTAGTTGACCCAAATATTGAGAATTGGCCACGCGTCATTCTCTCGTTGGTTTGACACCGAAATGGCAGCCTGCAGACCACGTGACCTCGAGCCACGATATGCCACCTCGACTACGCAGTACATGATTACTGATACGCCTTGAGTCCCTTGTTGGCCGTCATACTTGGCGATTATGACTACATAACCCGATCTAAGCTACATTCATCTTACTTGCCGAGCCTTTGAAGATCGCCTCGAAAGTAAGGGGGGCTTACTGTTTGGGAAAAAATAGAACGACTTATGGAATGGACCAACTCTACAACCAACACAGACCCAATGGGCTAAACTACTTGCGAGGCGTCTACTGGTGAAGAATGGCTGACTACACAGTAGGTCGACATAGCCATAAGCCCACTCGATGAACAGCCGACCTAATGAATAAATCGTCACAACTACATGTCGGTTATAGGTCGACACTGCCATGGATCAGCCATAGCTCAGCTATAGGTCGAATACAGGTCGGGACTGCCCCTGACAAGGTCAATAATTGTCGGAGCCTAGCTAAGGTGAATGTTGATCTATCGACTCAACCATAGGTTGGCCAAGGCTTGGTCTGAACCTCAGCAAAGTTGGCATTGAGGTGCCTACCTCAAAGTGAATGCTAATATATCGAGATCGAAGATGGTGAATGTTGATCTGTCGAAAAGGTCGGTATTGCCTATCTCTGAGACATCATCCGCCCTTAAAGGTTGACCTTATCCTGAGTAGTCGGTCCAAAAATCTTTCTAACATCTCGAAGATCTCTCCCAAGATCTTCAGGGGATAAGACCAGATCCCAAGGATCTCAGACACCCGTAACCGCAAGGGAAGATCTCCGATATATCCAGTCTCCTAAAGTAGAAAACCTTCTATACCCCGCTCATATATATATAAGGGTCCTTCATTAATCTAAGGTATGCATTCTCTATCACAATACACGACTGGCGATTCTTTTCCAAGAGATCATCTCCTTCAAAAAGACTCAAGGTCCTGACTTAGGCATCAGAGGGTCCCTTGCACTAGCTAGGGTCTCCTTTGTCTCTTACGTTCTTCTATGCATGTCCCAGAGGGTTAGCCGAGGGCCTACCGGAAAACTGCATCAGCATGCTTTATTAGTATAACCCTAATATTATATATTGTCGATAATCAACTTTGACAAGTGTTGTTGTTACATGTTGGTTCGTATTAATGTAAATTGGATTGTACTGATTATTACATGTGTTCCATTGATATACCTGAGTGTAGTATAAATTTGTGTTGTTGATATACGTTGGATATTACTTATATATGTTGGAGCGTGCTAATTTGCATGTGTTTACTTGATATACTCTTTTATAGTATTGAGTTGTTTTGTGAATATGTTTATGTATTTGATAATTTGAATTATTGTTGTGGTGAATCGAGCATTGCAAATTGTGTAAGTAGATAACCCATTCTAAGTTAGCTATGCCAGACTTATATAGTTGACCGATGTTGAACATGGACGAACAATAATTGTTGGAGTTATACAGGATGCTTTGCATCCAATGCCGGTTGTGTCCGGGGTCTCGTGTTGTCGATCGGATCAATCAAATGCATGGATCGATTATTCTTATATTTGATGGTTATATAACATTCAAAGAATTATGGGATACCACTATTACCATTGATTTAAGTTCATTTTAAACGTTAGTGCATTATGATCTTACAAAGACTCATAAGTCAGACATGGTAGTATGAGACACCGTAATTAAGTTGTCGACCTACGTTTGAGTGATGTGCCTACTACATTAGCAAAATATTGGGTGATGAGTTTGCCATGTTGATAAAACATTGGGTGACGAGCCCGCTATGTTGGTAAAACATTGGATGACGAGTATCCTCGTGGTGACCAGTGAGCATCAAGGGAAGTGGCATATTGTTATTCGAATGGCCCCCATCATATACCCAGCCGATGGTTACATGACAGAGTACCATTTAAACGACCCAAGTGTTAATGGAATTAACGAACCCTTCCCCCATTGACGTAGTGTTGGCTGGCAAGTGCTTACATTATTTATGATCGTCCTTGGGCGATGATCCCTTATTGTCGTTTAATTGTATAAATTGAATTTATGGGTGACAAACCCAAAAGTAGACTAATGAACATTGATGAGGGGCCATTGCGTGCCGTCACAAGTCACATGATACATTTAGCGACTTTTGATACAATGGAAGTATCATAGCATCACTAACTTTATGTTTAAACTGCAAATAATAATTACTTAGCTAATCATGCATATCATCATGAAAAAATTGTTGGGTTTGTGCTGAGGGCCAACCATTGAGCATATCATCACGGTAAACATTGTTGGGTTGTGGTGTGGGTCAACCATTACGTATACCATCATGTCATTCATGCATTTAAATAATTAACTTAAGAATTATTATTTTTTATAACGCTATTATTATTTATGCTTAATTGTGTTGATAACATACGTAACTTATAAAATGGTACCAGTGAGTTAGACACTCACTCTTACATAGGACGGTGTTTTAAAACACCAACCAGTCGATATAGTTGATACACGTACCATTGAATCTTAGACAGACATGCTTAGATCAGGTTGCACTATCGTTTCGATGTTTTAAGATTGTTGTGTGAAAACAAAATTTTTTACACTTTTTTCATTTTAAATATTAGTTATATATTTATGAATTTGGTTATCTTTGCTTAACTTTTATGTCACTAATTTAAAGCTACTTTAATAATTAATTATGGGTGAATGTTAATTGAACTGCATGAACATGGTATTACTTGTACTTTGAATATCTACGTTAAATCAGGCCCCATGATAAGAGGCGCGGATTAGTTACTACCCTCCGTACAGAGCTGGGGATAGGCGGAGGCTCCGAGGGCCACTGAGGGGCTACCGTAATACATCTCTTTTTTCATATCATTCCAAAGTGCTAGACCAAAACTAAGTTATATAAAAGGATCAAGTGGGCCACACCCATAGGAAGCAGCGGTGCTAAGGACGCACACCATTGAAACCTTCTTAGGTGTCACTGTATCGTTTATTTTCCATTTAACCCCTTAATATGGTCATACAAAACCTGGACGAAGTGAAAAAAATAAATATAATCTTGATCCAAAATTTATGTGGTCCCTAAGAACTTTTCAACGGTAGGAATTTAATCCCTACCGTGTGGCCCATTTGAGACTTAGATCTTCTTTATTTTTGGGATAATATTCCAAAATAATATGAAAAAATGTATGGACGGTGCGGACGAAGTTAATACATAGCGGTGCCCCTCAGTTGCCCTCCGAGCCTCTGCCTATACCAAGCTCTGAACATGCGGGGTAGTACCCAATCCGCGCGCAACGAGGTAACGCTGAATCCCCGTACACTACGCAATCCGCGTCCCTTCAGTGTCCTGCGAAACTGGATTCTCTCTCCTTCCCGCTTTCCCGTCTACTCATGAAACGGATTGGCTACTCCCTCTGCCACTAGCCAATGGCTGGTGGTTGGTGCTCTGTGGGCCCCACCATGATGTAATATGTTTCATCCATGCCGTTCATATATTTTTCCAGATCATTTTATGGTATGAGACAAAAAAATGAGGTATTTCCCAATCTCAAGCGGACCACATTACAGGAAACAGTGTTGAATGAGCATCGACCATTAAAAACCTTTTGTGGGCCATAAAAGCTTTGGATCAAGATGATATTTGTTTTCTTCCCTTCATCTGGGCCTTTATGACTAATAAACATACTGGATTTCAAATAAACAGTACAGTGGGCCGTCGGTGGATTATAATGGTGGATATCCAATCACTATTGTTTTCCCGTGGTGTGATCCATATGAGATTTATTTCCCTCTTATTTTTGAGATCAAGCCCTAAAATGATCTTTAAAAATGGATGAACAGAGTGGATGAAACACATACATCATGGAGGGGCCCACAGAGCACCGACCATCAGCCAGGTGGAAGGGGAGTAGCCAATCCGTTTTCACCTGTGTTTATAAGGTATAGGGTGCCACATCTCTCTCGTGCCAAAACCTGCAACCCCTCTTCAGTCTTCATACATCAAACCCAAAATCAGTCTTCATACATCAAACCCAAAACGATGACGTTGCTCTTTAAACAATTGCCCCTGAATCCCCACTTCATCTATACTTTAAACCCTAATCTCAGCCGTTCAATCATTCACCACACTCGCATTCCAACCTTGGTCCAATGCAATCATACCCCATTTCACAAGACCGAACCCTCTCCCATCTTCACCTCTGTCAAAACCTTTGCCCCTGTCACATTTGACGATCTTGGCACCTGTTTTGATTTTCTCAGCGTGGCAATCGACGGCATTGGCAATACCATCACCCTCAGCCTCGATCCAACCGTACATCCCGGCTCTATCTCCATCTCATCCATCCAAAGCTCGGATCCCACGAACTCCAAGAATCTCATCTCCGATCCTCTTCTGAACTATGCTGGAATAGCTACAATTGCCACCATGCGCAAGATCGGCGTTGGCTCGGTGGGACTTTCAATATCTGTCGAGAAGGGTCTACCGTTCAACGACAGCAGACTTGGGTCGAGTATTGCCAGTGCAGCTGCTGCTGCGGTAGTAGCTGTTAATGAATTATTCGGTAGGCCACTTCCCGTTAGCAATCTTATCCCTGCTGGACTCGGATCAGATGCGAAGAGCAGCGGGTGCCATGTTAACAATATTGCCGCAGCAATCATGGGTGGTTTCGTACTGTCCAATAGATATGACCCGCTCGATTTAATTCCGCTCTGGTTCCCACCCACTGCCGAGCTGTTTTTTGTCATCGCCACCCCAGAATTCAATGCACCCCCGCAGGTTCCGCCTTTTGAGAAGTTTGAGTTGAACAACTGTCGATGGAATTGCAGACATGCAGTCATGTTGATGGATTCGGTGTTTGAAGGGGATGGGGGAATGCTCGGATCATCGACACTACCGTCGAATAAGATCTTAGAGCAGTGTTGGGCATTCTTGATCCCAGGGTTGGCTGGTGTGAAGAGAGCAGCTTTGGAGGCCGGGGCATTTGGATGCACCACCATCAATAGTGTGGGACCCAATGTCATCGCGGTGATAGATGATGAGGACAAGGGGAACGAGATTGGTGCGAGGATGGTCGAGGCCTTTTTGGTGGAAGGGAAATTGAAAGCATCATCAACCGTTCGGAAGATTGATCGAGTTGGTGCAAGGGTTATTTCCTTCAACTGCTTGTAACGCTTGCACAAGAAAAAGGCCCACTTTCCCCTTTTAACCTATCTTTAATTTCTAATCTTAGATTTTTCTTATTTAATTATTTTTTAAATTGAATTTTTAGTTAAAGTGCTTTCTTATTGTAGAGATTCTTATTTAGATGCTTTCTTGTTTATAGATTTTTTGCTAGCTAGGAATGCTATTTTTATATTCCATAGATTTTATTAAAGATTGGAAGCACTCATTATAAATAAGGCTAATGACTATGGAATAAGACACAATTGAATGATATTATCATTGAGCAAATTCTCTTATTTCTGTACAGTAGTCCTTGAATGATATAATCAGCTTGCTCACAGTCAATGTATTCTTTTCTTTTCTGTGATTCAAACTTCAATCCAGTACTTGAATCTTATAGTAGTTAGCTTATTACTTGATCTAGTTGCATAGATTGTGCCTACCGTGATGTACGTGTCTTATCCATGCCGTCCATCAGTTTTTACAGCTCATTTTAGTGCATGAACCCAAAATTGAAGCATATCCAAAGCTCACGTGGACACCACACCACAGGAAACAATGGGAATTGAACGAGTACAGTTGAAAACTTCTTAGGGGCCACAGAAGTTTTGGATCAAGCTGATATTTGTGTTTTCCCTACATCCAAGGTTTTCTCTATTAGTTTAAGCCTAGTTTTGCTAAATATTATTTCTAATGTGTGTGGAAGTTTATTTTTAAGTTGGGAACAAACTGTTTTTGATGTTAGTCATCATGGCAGAGGAAGTTAATTTTTAAGTTGGGAACAAACTGATGGTTGTATTCAGATTACCTATCTTATTTTGCAATGATTATTTTTCCCAATGGATCAGGGGAGTAGTGGATTTTCTTGGGGATTATGAACAGGATTCAGGGCAGCTCATTGATAAATACATTAGCTGCAATGTCCTGTCAAAAGAAAGTGTCAACAACTAGGCAAAGAGTGGTGGAGGTTTGTAGAGATTTCTTCAAGAAGAGTTTTCCAGTTCAATGTCATGGCATTCCTCCATACTTGGGATGATGTGCAGTGGTTGGGCCAGAGCACGATGCTGGGCAGGATTGTGATGGTGCATGAGTGGTACTTGGTGACGCTTTTGTCCCACGTTGAATGCTTTCGAGTGTGTCGTTGGCTGCGGCCTCGCCCGATGTTGTTGCATGAGTTTATTTGTGCCCAGCGAGCTTGCCCATGTGAAGAGACCGTGGCCGTTTGCAAAACCCTCCGTTTTGGAGGCGATGAGCAAGGGAAAGCTTCGCTTGTTTTGTGGAAAAGTTGTCTTGCTTAATCATTTTCTCAGCAGTATGCTGGTCTCCTCTCAGCTATATCACCTAAAGATAGTGCTTAGTGATATTAAAATACTCTTAAGATGTTGATTAATTGTTTAGAATGAAAATGCTTTGGAGAACTGTGAAAGGAAGTTAGTGGCGCAAGTTCATGGTTGGAAGGTACTAAAAATAACCATGTTGTGGATTTCATAGTTTAAAAACTTGAAAAATAGACTAGATGTTCATTGACCCGACACAACAACATAGCTAGTAACTAAATTTACAATTTAGTTATCTTTTAATAATATTATAAAATAAGAAAAATAGCAACTAAGTATCTCATAACTAGTTAAAAGTACTCTTGCCTCTCTGAAAGAGGTCGTGTGGGTGTTCGAATCTGGCCCATTTACTTTTATTTTATTTTATTTTACTTCTAATTAAAAAGAGCTCTGACAAGGCAAGTGACTCGGCCTGCCGGGTCACTCTCAGATTCAAGTTTCCTACAGTCTCTGCTTGAAATCTCGCCAAGTTGACTTGGATGAGTTTTGAGTCAATTCAGTGAGTTTTAGACCTATTGTGGATATTGACTGGTGCTGTGTATGAAAATTAAAGATGTTCTATCCAGAATTGGTTTATGGAATGAAGAAATTTTCCCACGGATTGTATTCCATCCTCTACTGCCCAGGAAATTACGACCTCCGGTTTGAAGACTTCCATCCTCTACTGCCCAGGAAATTACAACATCTTCTAGTGGTTTTTTTTCGCTGTTGAATCAACTTGGGAATCTCTCAAGAGTGCATCTTCAAGAAGTGAACTGGTGCAGATGGGTTTGAGATAGGGACATTCCCCTGAAGATTTGTTTCTTTCTTTGGAGGGGATTTATGGGAACCTCCTGCTGACACTCAAGTCGATTGTTTGGGTATTTCACCACCTTCCAAAAGCTTATGATACTCCTAATCTAAGGTCGAAAGTTTCGATAATGTTTGGATCTTGTCCATTCTGTTATGGACATTCCATTTTCAAGTATCTCTCACTTTGTCAGCAGTGAATGAAAGCTTCAATTTTGTATCAGTTCGGGATGTGTTTATTTCTGGCATTCCTTGTGTGGGAAATCTTGAAGGAAAGGAAATTTTGAAAATTTGAAGACAAATAACATGCTTGGCAGTTGGTTCTTTCTTGGGCTCCCTCAATTGATAGGAAAGGAGGATTTATTGATGATTGTAGCTTTGTTGGTAATCTTCTTTACAAATTTTGAAAATTCCGACCATTGATTCTCATCCTAAGAAGGTAATATTCACGAGAGACAGTGTGGACTTCCAAATGTTTTAAAGCTGAATCTTCACAGCCCTTGTAGGGGGATGTGGGCTAATGGTGAGGAATCATAGCGATTGAGCCAAAAATGCCATTTGATGTAAATGGCAGTTGATGGAGTGCATTTGGATGCACTTTGCAAAACCCCCATCTCATCTTTCACTCGACAAAATAGGCACTAAATTGCAGACTTGCAGAAAGAAGGCCTTTTTTTTTTCCCCTTCTTGAAAACCTGCAAAAAAGCAAGAAAAGAATACAGCTCACAACAGGAAATCAATAAAGGCCCAAAACTAAGATCAGTGGGGGCTGCCTTAACGTACATAGATCATTCCAAAACAAGACCCCTGATTCTTTAAATGACCTCTAACTCACCCACCTGCTCATTACTAAAACATTGACTATTTCTAGCCCTCCAAATGACCCAGAACATTGCTGTGATTACCAATCTCCATGTAATTTTACAAAATTTGCCCACTCCACCTCCATGCTAAGCTCAAAGAAGTTCCCTACTGGCTTCGACATGATCCAATCAGTGTGGAAAAAGAGAGGAAATGCGTTCACATGCTAGTGGCGAACAGGTAGTGAATAAATGGTCAATCGACTCATTGGCGATGCACATGAGACATGTATTGGTAAGAACAAGTGATCTCCTTTATAAATTGTCAATTGTGAGGATTTTCTTCCGCCCCACCAACCAGTAGTATGCACATGAGGAGAGGCTCCATGTCATGGAGCCGACTGACAATGTCTCTCTAAAACGATACAGAAGAGCGAGCTCACTGATAACTTGCAACTGCAGGTGAAACACTGTTAAGGAGATCCAAGAAACTGACCAAATCACCAATTTTCACTTCCAATAAATCCCTATGACATGAGGAAGCCACACCACTGAACCACTCTTTATAGAGAAACAGTTCACAACTCGAACAAAGCGATCAAAAGCCTGAAGAGCAATCCTTGGAAACATCTACTAAAGCGCGCTATTCCTGCATTTTTTATAAGCATGAGACAGCTCCCAGCGAGAGATACCTACATTTCCAAGATGATAATTTCCTCTGGATCCTTTCAATAACTCTATCCCAAAGGAACTTAGCTGGAGGCAAACCAAGATACATAGACGAAAAGGAACCAGACTTACATAAACAAAAATGTTTATATCAGTTAAGATCTCCGTCCCAACGTGCATTCCCAACTTTTTTAATTTAGCAACATTGACCTTCAATCCAGAAACCGCTTTGAAATATACTGTAAAAAAAAAAAGAAGTCTGTTTAATAAATGTCTAATCTTATCCTCACGAAGTTCTCTTCTCCTTGCACATCAGCGAGTTGTCAGGCCCCAAGGTAACTATGGCCCAGCTTTTTTATATTTCCACTCCGGTCTATCCGTTTTTACAGCCCATTTTAGGACAGGTTCCAAAAAATTAAGCATATCCAAATCTCAGGTGGACCACACCACAAGAAACAGTGATGATTGAACGCTCATCATTAAAAACTTCTGAAGGCCCACTGTAAAAAGATTCGTAGTGTTTGTTTGCCATTCAACTCGTTGATGAGGTCAATCAGAACCGGATGAATGGAAAATAAAAAGATAAACTTAATCCAAAACTTTTGTGGCCTAAAAAAGCTTTTAATGCTCATTCACCACTTTTTCCAGTGGTGTGGTGCACTAGATATTTGGATCTACTTAATTTTTGGGATAATGTCCTTAAATAAGCCGAAAAAAACCGGATGGACGGTTTGGATATGATTTTTTTTAAAAATTTTTTTATTATCAAAGTGGGCCCCACATGGTAAGGGTAACACCCACCGAGCTGTTACCCTCGGAAACAAACCAGCCTCATGTCGTCGCTACAGCACCCATTTCACTTTAAAGCTCTGGATGGGCTGGACTGGGCCATTGGCCTTTCGGTCTCAGCCCACTTCAGTCTGAATACTAAGACCTCGGGCAAAGCTGGCCCGGGCCTAAAAAATTAATCGGTTATTAGTCAGTCTGGGCTCGGGTTGTGAATAAAGGTCCTTCAACTTGGCCTGAGGGCAACCCGGCCTTGCTTGTGTAAGATTTCATGAGTATTTCTATCAATATTATGCCTGATTTGGTACACTTTAGCCTTAGATCTGTCTCATTTTTGGGCTTGTACCCTAAAACGATATGACAAAATGGATGGACAGTGTGGATAAAATCCATTCATGATGATGGCCTGTCAGAGGCCGAGTCCCTTCCTAGATTGGGGCTAGGTACCCAATCTGCGTCCGTTCATGGTGGTTTGCATTTCATGTTGGCATAGATGCGCATATATGCTGCAGGGGAGCGGATTAGCTGTTACCCGAGTAAAATAAGAAAAAAAAAAATGAAATAATGCTTACAGAAATAAAAATAATAGTTTAATCATTATCAGAATATCATAATAACATTGCCTGTAAACATTGTTTGTATGGATATCACAAAATTCTATTTCAGAAATTTTCTTCTAGGATTTTAAAACTATTTCTACAAATGCATAGAAGGACAAATCATCAAAGACTTTGGTCTCATTTCTTCTCAAGGATTAAGTGGCCTCTAAATAAGGTTATTTTAATTTCATTGGAAAAGCTCATTGAATTATATTTTCAAAGAGCTCAAAAATTAAAGTGTCGCCTACAATAATTAAAGTGATGCCTCCCTACCAGTGTGATTTAGAGTCTCTAGTAGGGTAGGTAGAGTGTTGCGTCCTACCCCTGTATGGATGGATGTAAGTGTTTTATCCATATTATTCATTGCTTTTCTCGTATCATTTTAAAGTATGATCCTAAAAATGAAGCAGGCTCACATCTCCAATGGACCACATCAAAGGAAGCTGTAGTGATAATGACACTCACCGTTGAAACCTTTCTAAGGACCACCGTGATGTTTTTTTTACCATCCAATCTATTCATAAGGTCATTTAGACGTGGCTGAGGTGAAAACACAAATATCCATTTGATCTGAAACTTATCAAGCTCCCAAGAAGTTTTTAATGGTGGACGTCAACTTAAGCCTTGTACATGCCTCATTTTTAAGATCATAATTTAAAATGATATGAGAAAAATAGATAACTGCGTGGATAAAACACTTACATCAAGGTGGGCCCCACAGAGTCACGGATTACCGTCCGGGTGGAAGTAGGACGCAATCCGCATCGGATTTGAACTTCTACTTTCCTTAAAATGGCCCCCATACTTTTAACAAATTACATAGGATGCCATCACTAAGGCCCAATGAAAGGGTGACATATACGTCCTAGGCTTCCTCTAGCTAACCAAAGCCAGACACATGTCATTTCATTCCATACCTACCCTCGTATTACCTAAATGCCATGAACTCTTATGAGCCCTTCACTTCATTCTATTCCTGCAGCATTCCTTCCATTCCTTCCAAGTTCCAACCTAGTCTTAGCCACTCCACCCTTTAGCTATCCTAGCCTTAGTCACTCCTCCCATTCAGCCCAATCTAACCCATGTAAACCAATTTAACCTAGCCATCCAACCCAATCTAACCTTAGCCATCAAAACCATTCACTCTAGCTAATTCAAGCCACTCATCCAACCCATCTAATGCAGCTTAATCTACGAAGGTATTCATCCCATCCATCCAAGTCACTCATCCAACCTTAGATCACATCCAAGCCATCCAACCCAATTTAACCATAACCATCCAACCTATCCTAGTAATCTAACCAATCTAGCCAATATAAAATACTCATCCAACCCACCTAATCCAACCTAATATACTTAAGCCACCCATCCATACATTCAAACCCTAGATCACATTTAAATCAATTCAACTCATTCAAAGCAATCACCCAGCCAACACAAATTATCTCAATGGTCTAAATGCAGTGGAGTAGAGTTATGGTTGAAGATATCCAATCATCTTGTATGTGAAGATTTTGAGTCTCTTCTTCCTTCTTTCACATCTCTATTTGCTAGTCATCTCACATGGCATCATTTACTGCTTTTTTTTTACTTTTGTTTATAATCCTTCCCAACATTCTACTTCTCATACACCTCCCTGCTTTTTTAGGCAACTTCTTAGTGTATGCTCAGTGCCTTGTTGCCTTTCTCAAACTTTGGCGGGTGCCAAGTTTTTGCTTCTTTTACTTTTAATTACTCCTCAGTTATAATTAATGTAAGCAAGCTGCATCCATAGCTATAACCGAGTAGAGCCTTTTAGTTGGCTCCTGATCTTGTTCATAACCGACTAGGTAACAGGATTATTCTGGAACTTGTGATCCCTAAAAATCCTACAAAAGTCTAAACATCCATGCAAGCGGAGAAGGGTGCCTAACAACTTTTTCATCACTAAAAAGAGAAAACACTAACAAATACCAGCTTTATACAAAACTTCTCTGGCCCCAAGAAGTGTTCAGTGGTAGGCATTCAATCTCCACTGTTTTGCATGCTATGGTCCACTAATAATGCTTTTGTAACATCCACTCTACCCATCAGATTTGCGAGGTGGTAGAAGGGTGGAAACCCAAAAGCCAGGCAAATCTAATGCTCAAGTGGGCAAACACGAGCGCAACAGTGGGTGATGATATTTTCAATGGTTGTTTTCAATCCCACAGTTTCCTATGGTGTGGCCCACCTAAGTTTTGGGACCTGGAAATTTTTTACTTCATGGAAAATAGATGGACAGAGTGGATGTCACACTAACACTGTAGTGGGCCCGACCAATCTCACCCAATAAACCTTTCTGTCTTACATGTACAAAGAGTGTCTCTGCTTCATTGTTATACTCTGTGACTGTGAATAAGGGGTCTTATTAGTCTAATGGAATGTAACTGTGAAAATGAATGTCTGGTAGGGACAAAAACGTTAGCTAAATCATAGCTAAAGCACCATTTCAATATCTTGATACCTGAAGTTTTTGATGACATTCTTTAAAGTTGCAGAGACATGCATTCAAATTATTCAATCAGAAACTATAGAAAGAGTGTCCCAAATTTCAAGGTGGCGAGTACGAGTGGCTAACTGGTGGTTGGAAACTAAGCTGCATCACTTTTGAGCAGATTATAGTTCTGAAACGAGCAGAGTTAGCTCAACTTGTGTACACCTCTAATGATCAGCATGGTAACCACTAAACTTCAGCTCGATTCGAGTTCAATAAAGTCAAGATTCTCATTATACAGTGGTGCATCAAAATAATTAATTGAAAATGACTACTGCAGCATTTAAGTTACTAGTGACACAAGGCCTTTACCAATCAACAACCCTTATACAGGGATATTGAGATGCCCACTGAGCTGATGCCAATCATGTGCAATTGCAGCGATTATGAGACAATTTAATTGGGGATCCGAGCTAAGATTCGAAGAAGGGCAGGAATCGGAATGTGTACTGATTAACTCAGTACCATAAGTGGTACTGAGTTGACGTGGCAGAATAATATTGTCTCTGAGATGTGGGGCCACTTCCATCCTCCAAACAGCGTAACCAACGCCGTTAGCCTCTTTCTCTCTCTCTCTCTTCTGCAAATAGAAACGTAAAGGGATCTGCTGGTCATCTTCCCCAGCAGAAATTGTATTGCGCAGTGCGTATTATCATACTGAGTAAACGTAGTTGGGCCCGCCTTAAACGTATGTAGTCTATCCACACCGTCCATTCGTTTTTACAGAAAATTTGAGGTGTTGAGCTCAAAATTTAAATATATCCAAAGATCAAGTGGATCATACTATAGGAAACAGTACGAGTAATGATTTCCACCGTTGAAACCTTGCTAAGCCCTACAGTGATTTTTATTTGTCATCCAACCTGTTCATAATATCATAAAGACATGAAAGAAGGGAAAACACATATATAAGTTTGATCCAAAACTTCAGTGGCCTAAAGAATTTTTCAACAGTGGACATTCAACTCACACTGTTTCCTGTGGGGTGGTCCATTTGAACTTTATATATGATTATTTTTTAGCCTCAAGTGTTTAAATTACATGGTAAAATAGGTGAACGGAGTGGATAGGATAAATACATCACAGTGAACATCACAATATTTACTCAACTTTCAATCCATACTTGCATTTGTTCTTAGGTAAGAAAATTATTGAAAAAATGTACGGTGAAACAAAATCGTTGAATGCAATTTTATTTCAAGTTTATGTTGAGATGATTTTTACTGGGCATGAAATGAAAAAGTTTAAAATGTTCCTAGTTGTTACAATCATTGAAATGCTTAAAGCCTCGCTTATTCCAATGTAAAAGATAAGATCATCAGGAGATTAAACTCCAAATCATAATTGAGCTTATTTCAGGCTGGACTTGAAATGAATGTAGTCATGATTTGAGGATTACTCTGCCATTGAAGTACAATTCAATTCACTTCTATATCCAAATGCGGTTTAAAGCAATGTCATACATACCTTCATATGAAAAACCTTAAACTATGTCATTGTTGTGCAATTCAATTCACTTTTGCATCTAAATGTAGCCTAAAGCAATTCACATATACCTCCACATGGAAGACCAAAGGAGCCCATGAGCATCCTAATTTCAAAATGCACTTAGATCCCCAGCCGTAGATCCAATGCAAGGTCAACATCCAAATTTCAAAATGCCCTTCGATCCCCAGCCTTAGATCCAAATCAAGGTTGGATGAAGAAAGGTTCCCATTCTCTAGTGGGGCAGGCAAGTCCCAAGTCCAAATCACGCTACTTGGTTGTGACAACTTATAAAATCCTTGGACAAATGCCACACTTGTGGCCCAAACACCCTTACAACTAGAGCATTGGAACCTGCAGTTCAAAGCCAAGTGAGTGACATCCATGCGATCCATCTTCACCATGGGTCCAATAGAGCCGCCTAATTTAGGCAGGCACCAATCAACTAAAACAAAATGTGTATTGCATTTGTTATGAAAATGTTTGCTAGCAACACTAGACACACATCAACTCAGTACCCCTTAGCGTACTGAGTTACTCAATACACAATCCGATTCCCTTGTGAGCATCATCCATCATTTTAAGGGCAATGAATACAGACAAAATCTAATTCAATTCCATTTTAAATCCACATTAAAGTCACATTTAATTCACATCATAAACATTGCTTGTGATCACACATTGATAGATATTCAAATCAAACAAGAGTAATGTATTCCCTTATTTACAATTACAACCACCTTAATTTCACCGATAAAAATTACAGCCAAAAGGTAGGGCACAATGCATAACAGAAGTGTCTTTCCAATGCAACTCTGATTACACAATTCACAGATACTACAAAATACATGTGTGAAGTCAATATCCTTATAAAGCACTCGCCGATTCACTAAACAACCATTTCCAGCATATTGCAGTGCATCCACTGTGAAGATTACAGTCATGTTCAACATTTGCAGCTCTCGACTAGGGACCCACTCATCATAACTCAAAAATCGCTTTGACCATACAGTTCTTTGCTCTACTAAAATTTGCAGTTCCAAACAACATCAATCACCAAAGTTATCAATAATGAAAAAAAATTAGTAGATGAATGTGGTCTGTGAGGTTTAGTGGTAGACTTTGAAGAGTTTCAACATGAGGTCTTCGATTTGATACCCATAGGTGGTGAAATACCACTATGGCGTGTGTGTAAAAAAAAATAAAAATCTATATCACACACTCCTCAGTCAATCAACATGAAGGTCGCTTATTGAAGCAATTTAAGAGGCAACTGAAAGTGACCACTCACATCAATAAAAACACATTTAAGCACCATCTAACATGGTACACAGATCTTGAACATGCCCATCCCACATGCCAACATGGCATACATGCACCAAATCCAAATTGTGGACACCATTATTGATGCAGCAGGGGCAAGAAAATCACATGCATCAATCGATCCCCAACCTACCCAATCAATGAACACTTGCAAAACTGAATACGGATAATTGATGATTTTCCTTTTTAATTGTCAATTCGATGAACATAGATACACAACTTGCATCTGGTCCAGATTGATTCAAAAATTAGTAGATGAATGTGGTTAATGAGATTTTGTAAGCACACATACAATTAAGAAAAAAAAAAAACAATTTAAGATGGTTGTCTCAGGATACATAAACTTTTTTTTTTTTTTAAAAAAGCATATGTTGCTGCAATAAGAAAATGTAATTATGAAGAATTCTAATTAAAATTGTAAAAAACCTTAATTAAAATCGTAATGAAGATCCTAATCAAAAAGTTAATCAAAATTTCAAAAAAAAAAAAAAAAAACCTAATTTAGGATTTTCAGTCTATAATCTCTAAATAATCTCAAAATCCCTAATTATGGATTAAATTTTATATATATATATATATATATATATACCGTAACTAGATAAAAATTGAAAGTCCACAATTAGATTTACAAATGCAAAACCCTAATTAGAGATTAAAAATAAAAAATCTCAAAATATATTCACGATTGCAAAACTCTAATTAAGGTTTCAAAATTCAACATTGGAGAGAAAGACTTGTTGTAATGGCCGCCCTTGGTCCGGTTGGAGAGAAGATGGCGTTAGAGATGGGAGGCGTGGGTTTTTCTTAGAGAGAGAGAGAGAGAGGGCACAAAGAACGAGAACGAGAGAGGGAGCTCCCTCATGTTTTTTTTCCATAGTACTGGATGGAGCTAGCGAGAGAGATGCCGAGAGGAGATGGAGAGGATCGACGGTCGGTTTTTCCATTTTTTTTTTCTCTTGTGTTGGTGAAGATGAGCAGCAGATCCTTTCACGTTTCTATTTACGGAAGAGAAAGAAAGAGGCTAACGTCATTTGTTACGCCGTTTGGAGGAGAGAAGCGGCCCCACATGTCAGATCTAATAGGCTTTTGCCACGTCAACTCAGTACCCCTTATGGTATGGAGTTACTCAGTACACAATCCGATTCCATTGTTTAGTTGGTATGGCCCACCTGATTTTTTATTTTATAAGGGTAATTTCCAAGAGGTGTGGAATAGAAGTTGTCTAAACTATAAATAGGGGTCCTAGGGTTATTCTAGGGTATGAGAAAGGGTTTTCTAAGCTAGGCTAAGGGTTATCTCTATGTATGGGAGCATTGAGAAGGTTAGTATATTGCTTGTAACTTCATTTTCTTCATAGTGGAAGTTTGTACCCGTGGTTTTTTACCCTTGTTGAGATTTTTCCACGTATATTCTGTCTTGTGGTTTGTTGATAGGCTTTAATTCTACTTCTAGATTATATTTCTTCTTGTTTATTGTTTGTGGGTGAGATCGGAGATTGGATCTCGGTTCACTTACGTTGTTGGCGTACTTCGCAACGGGGAGAGCTCTTAAGCAAACAGATAGCGATGACGAAAGAAGAGAAGACTATAATTGAGAAGTTTGATGGTTTAAACTTTGCTTTCTGGAAGATGCAGATGGAGGATTATCTGTATCAGAAGGACCTCTATATTCCTCTAAGAGGAAAATAGAAAAAACCAGAGAAGATAACAGATGATGCATGGTCTTTATTGGATCGGAAGACTTTAGGAACGATCTGACTCTCATTGTCTAAGAGCGTCGCCTTAAATATATCCAAGGTGAAGACCACAAAAGAATTAATGCAAGCTCTATCAGCGATGTATGAGAAACGCTCAGCATCCAACAAGGTTCATCTTATGAAACAACTATTCAACATGAAGATGTCAGATGGTGGGAGCGTGGCTAAACATCTAAATAAGTTCAATACAATCATGAGTCAATTGAAATCCGTTGACATCATTTTTTAGGACGAGGTTAGGGCGTTATTGATCTTGTCCAGTTTGTCAGACAGTTGGGATGGTTTAGTGATTGCTGTGAGCAATTCTTAAGGGTCGACAAAGCTGAAGTTCGATGATGTAGCCAGTTTAATTCTCAGTGAAGAATCTAAAAGAAAGACATTAGGAGTTTCAGGGGATTCAGGGAATGCTCTAAACGCTGAAGGAAGGGGAAGATCGCTGAGTAAAGGAGACAATAAATATGGACGTTCTAAGTCGAGGAAGAAGTCCAAGGGACCAAAAGACAAAGACGGGTGTTGGCATTGCGAGAAGAAGGGGCACATGAAACGTGATTGCAGGACGCTTAAGAAACAAGGAGGAAGCTCTCAATACGGGAAGGATTCAATGAATCTATCTGAGGAGAGCGACATAGAAGCGTTGATCTTATCTCATGCGAGGAATGAGTCTTGGGTCATAGACTCGGGTGTTTCATTTCATGCCACTTCGTGTAAGTTATATGTGATTATATGTCAGGAGACTTCGGAAAAGTCTACCTGGGTGATGATGAGCCGTGCAGTATTGTTGGAAAGGGAGATGTTCATATAAGTTAGAAAGACGGAATGACTTTGAAATTGAAGGATGTTAGACATGTACCGAGTTTGAAACGAAACTTGATCTCAGTGGGGCAGTTAGCCGATACCGGATATGTGACGACCTTCACAAGTGATTCTTGGAAGATCACAAAAGGTGTCTTGGTGATATCTCGAGGCAAGAAGGAAGGTACTTTGTATGTGACTTAAGGATCGTATAGTTCACTCGCAATCGCATTAAGCTGGAGTGAAGTGTTGGAATTGTGAGAGGTTGGGACATATGAGTGAGAATGGGATGAAAGTATTATTGTCAAAAGGGAAGCTACCAGGGCTGAAGTTTATTGACTTGGAATTCTATGAGGACCGCGTGTATGGCAAGCAGGAAGAGGGTAAGTTTAAAAAAACAGGACGCGCTCTAAAGACGCATTGTACACATTGATGTGTGGGGACCAACACATACGTATCATCTCTTGGTGGCTCACGTTACTTTGTTTCTTTTATTAATGATACTAGTAGAAAATTGTGGATCTATTTCTTAAAGCATAAATCGATGTATTTAAGAAGTGGAAAGTAATGGTAGAAAATGAGACAGTAAAAACAGTAAAATGTCTCAGATCGGATAATGGGGGAGAACTATTGTGATAAAAGGTTTGAAGAGTATTGTGCAATAAATGGAATCAAACATTAGAAAACGATTTCAGGGACACCACAACACGGTGTGGCTGAGCACATTAACAGGACTATCCTTAAGCACGCCAGGAGCATGGGGTTACATGTAGGGTTACCTAAGACATTTTGGGCAGATGCTGTGAATACCGCCACATATCTCATCAATAGAGAAGTCTCTCGGCACCATTGGATGGTGGGCTACCATAAGAAACGTGGGTAGGAAAGAAGTGAACCTTGCACCTCTCAAAGTGTTCGGTTGCACTTCATATGTTCACATTGATGTAGAGCATAGAAATAAGCTGAATGTGAAGTCCAGGGAAGTGCATGTTTATAGGCTACGGGCGTATGATTTTGGTTACCATTTTTGAGATACAAAAAATAGAAAAATCATCAGAAGGAAAGACGTAGTCTTCAATGAAAAGGTGATGTATAAGGATAGTGTGCAGCAAAATAAGATCAAGGAAAAAGAATTCATAAAGTTGGAAGAGTTACCGGACACGGGTGTTACAGCGCCACAGGATGATCATGCAAAGGAGCATTATAAGGCAGAGCTATAGACACCGATTGTGAGGAAGTCTACTTAGGAGAAGAGACCCACGGTTCGATACTCACCCTCCCGACAACTGGGTGGGTCAAGCTGAATGTGGATGGGTCGGCAAGAGGCAACCTGCGTTTATTAGGGGGAGGAGGTGTTTGCAGGGAGGACAAGAAATCTCAGTTTTGCCATCTCCACAGGCTATGGGGTGGGCTCAAATAATCTTGTTGAACTACATGTGATCCATGATGGGATCATGTTTTGCCTGGCTAGAGGGTTGCAGAAGACACTACGCCAAAATCGCGAATTTGTCACAAAAATCGCTTGGTTTAACGACGGATTTATTCCGCTGCTAACGGAAAAGGTCCATCGCCAATCCTGTCTTCCTCGAAAATCCATAAGTCGCGGAATTTCGTGACAGACCAAAATCCATTGCTAAAATCTGATTTACGATGGATTGTGGTTCGTCGTAAAATGGCGACGGAGTATATCCATCGCAAATTTTAATTTTGCGACGGAATATCAGTTGCAAATTCCCGCCCAAAATAGCGATTTGCGATGATTTTTAGTTGCTTTTGCGATGGATCATGGTCCGTCGTAAAAGGACTTTTGCCTTAAACATTTATTTTTTTCATTTTTTTAGAATATGGTGGAAAATTATGTTTTTTTTGTAGTCTAAGAATTATCTTTTTATAGAATTTCAGTGGTTTAATTGTACATATTTGTATCTAATATTATTTTTTAACAATTGATTGAATGCAAAAAATATATATATTTTTTTGTTTTTATATCAAATGAGTGGAAATTATTTTTTTTTAAAATTTTTAAAACTAATATTTAAATGATTTGTAATATGACATGAAAAAAATATTGAGAAGTTAAAAAAAATTTAACAATGTTTTTTTTTTTTTAAAGAAAAATGAGATTTTGAAAAAATAAAAATCATGATTTAATAAAAATCTATTTTGTTGGAAAAAAAAAAAAGAAGAATATTGAATAAAGTTGATAATTTTGAAAAAGAAAATTTGATTTTGAGAAAAAATAATATCCTAAAAAAGAAAATTAAAAAGATTTAAAATTTGTGAAAATTTTGACGATGTTGAAAAATGAAAATATTTTGAAAAAGAAAATGAGAGTTTGTATTTTGAAAAATAAAATAAAAACGAAAAGTTTGAAAAAAATTGACAAGTTCGAAAAAAAAAAATGCTTTTAAAGAATGGAGAAGTTAGAAAGAATTGAAAATTTTAAAATTAAATGATATTTAAGAATCGATACTTCAACAAAAAACAAGTACGATTGCTAATTGCTATATCACTCTACTTCATTGTACTAGTCGGCTGCGTGTTTATATTTGTTTTCCCATTTTTCTTCTTTCTCCCACTTGACACATCAATGTTTTCCTCTCTTCGAAACTAATATTTTCTATGGAATTTTTGAAAATCTCTTTAACACTCATCATCTGAATCTCTGTTTTTGTGCATGTGTGGGTGGGTGCGTGCATTGACATGACTCTCCATATGCATCTAAGGAACTCTTCTTCTTTTCATTTTCTGTGTTTATGTGTCTACATGCACATGTAAATTTGCAGACAGGTCAATGGAACCCTGATCCTATAAATTTGCAGCTAGGAATTGGTGCTTGACGCACAGAAAACTGAGTCAACTCGGCTGAGTTCCAATGGATTGCCGTGTTTTTTTTATTGCTTATGGTAGCTTTTTAGTGCCCTTAAGAAAATCTAATAGGATATATCTGTGTCAGTGCCATCCTACTTTCCAAAACTGAACCTATAAGCACCAACCCTGTCATTTTTGATGGTTTCTGGTTCTGTTGCAACTCATCTTTGTATATGCGGAAATGGACAATGAGGATGTTGGGAAACCAGTTTCAGATTACTTTGGTGTGACTGGAGATAGTCTGAAGGTAATTTTACTCTATATTTAGTTCAATTTGCTATTCACACCAACTGAACATCCAAACACACCCAAAATGATATTTAATCATGTTTATGTTCAAGTCCAATTCCTTCTTCTTTGGTGAACATATAAATCTGTAGGGAATTGTAAGTTCTCGAAACCTTTAATTAATCTTGAATTATTTATATCTTTATCGCTTCATTTATATGCTATCATCAGGGTCAACTTGTAACGCCTCAGAACCCACTCTGCCGTAAGACATTACGGTGCATGATGGTTCCCAGTAGGTTAAGTTGCAAATTATTATTAAGAGTTGGTTGGATATCTTTTATTTTTTGTAAATGTTGTTAATAGTTGGATGGATGATGAATGTATTTGCGAATGTAAATGAAAATAAAGAACTTATAATATATATATATATATATATATATATATATATATATATATATATATAAACATATATATATATATATTTATATATATATATATATAATATATATATATATATATATAATGTTATCAATGGAGAATACCTTGTTTTGGGGGACATGAAATTCTTTTAGCTTATGGTATGGTGCCCCAATGTTGGTTGTATGTAACTAGTGCGGAGTAGATAATACTAGGTCCAATATTTTTTGTATGTGGCTAAATTTTTTTATCTCAACTACTCTCTCCTGCGTGGCCCACTTGAGTTTTGGATCTACCTCATTTTTCATACCATGTTTTAAAATGACCTCAAAAAACATATGGATATAAACTATGTGGGGCCCACTATGGACGTATGTCTTATCTACACTGTCCATCCATTTTTCCAGCTCATTCAGGGCATGAGCGAAAAATTGAAGCATATCAAAGGCTTAACTGGACCACACCACAGGAAACAGTGAGGACAATTGCATCCAACTGTTCATATGGTCACATGGACATGGATGAAGGGAAAACGCAAATATCGGCTCGATCCAAAACTTCTTTAGCCACTCAACAATTTTCAGCTATAGGCGTTACATTCAGACAGTTTCCTTTGGTGCAGTCCAATTGCATCTTCATCTTGGATATGCTTCAATTTTCGGTTCAAGCCCTAAAAGGAGCTTCACGTATCATATACCCGAACAAAAAAGATCAAAAAAAAAAAAAAAACAATGCTGCATGATAAACAGCTTGCATTGACTCACAGACACATCCCCAAAGCAAAACTGACAATTAACTTCCTTCTCAGCTGAGCATTGTGTCTGCTTCCCGAGAGTACACCCATCACAATCCAAAAATCAACTCTGAGCTTCCAAACAGAGCATGAAGACTGATCCTTGAACTAACTTGCTAACCAGAAAAGCAAGGCAATTCAAATTCTTTGCATAACAAAGATTCCCCATGCAACACAACTTTTGTTAACATTTTCAGGTACACTTCTAAATTGAAATGCCCGAAAACTTGGACCATAGTTAAAGCCTGATTTTTGGGTTAGGACATGTTTACAGTTTGGCCCACGTAGTCGGTGTCTCAGATCTTGTACATAGTTCACATGAACTGCTATTTGTGTCTTGAATCTCTACACAGCAGCATTCAAATTAGGATGTAGACTGTTGCTGAATTTCTTAGTTATCTATTTGAAGGTTAAGGGTCTGTTTAGGTGCTATTTAAAAATAAGCTCATCTCATTTTAGTTATTTGTGATTATGTATTAGAGATCATGGTTGCAGATGATCTAGATTATTTCTAAACCTTGCCAAAAAGAAATATGATCTCTAACAAATAATTACAATTAATTAAAATGAGATGAACTTATTTTTAAATGAAGCCCTAAGATTTTCTCATTTTAGATAATTCTTCTTAGATGTTTGTTTCCATGTTAGAGAGCAGATGGTAGGAAAGAAATGCCTGGATTGGCTAGAAATGGGTGTTTCTTCGTAATGTTTATACACCCAGACTGGAATAGGTGGTCAGACTGGTTTGGACCAGAGCTGACCACGTCACCTTAAAATCTGGTAGGTTACGCCGACAACTGTTTTGTACGAAAAATTCAACTGCATCCATTAACTTTTGCTTGAAAACTAAGCACTAGCTACTAGTTTAACAGAAACCTAACAGTCAATTCCTTATATTTTCTTTTATTTCAAAGGAAGCAGATTTTTGGGCCAAGCAGGACTTTGTCCGACTGAAAACGCCGGCAAAAATGTATGAAGGTCTGGTCCAAGTTTTAATACATTGGTTCTTTCCAAAATATACTCTCTTTTCTTTTTTCTTTTCATTTCTTTTCTTCTCGTTTTTATTTTTGCTGAAATTCCCAATGTAAGTGAAAATAAGAATAAATCATAGCAACCAAATTCAGGAAGTTGCATTAGATTTCAAGATATTTGAGAGCAACCAAACACAAGCAAAACAAATTGTTTGGTTGAATAAAGTAATGTACTTTTCATGGTGTTGTTTTAATATCTAAAGATTTGGACTGTGGATCAGAGTGGTTATTCCCTTCAATTTTTAACATGAAACATGTTTATAGGTGTAATTAACCTGTAAGCAGCATGCCTTCTTTTAAATAAAACACGGAACACCTAATTAATCACCCAGTACAGTCAAATTGGACTCATTATTTGATGGATGGACCCTTTTTTCCTTTTATGTGGATTGACCCTCAAATTGGATACACAGAGCAACAGTCCATAGTTCGGACCAGGTCCTGCATTGGATCCGCAACAGCAAAAACTTCAACCATGTGATTTTAACCATCCAACCAGTGACCCACAAATGCACAGTAGAAAAGAATATTGCTGACAGTGGAACATAACTGAATGTAAAGGTCCAATTGAATGACAGCAGTATGATTATCGAGTCCACACGATGGCTCATCCACAGTGGAGGCCGCCCAACGATCCATCCAGATCAAGGACTAATGGCCATGACTCACAATTCAGGTGCAGCACTACAATTTAGGAAATTGAGGCGCTGCTCACAATTAAGATTTCATCATGTATATATCTATAAATCTTATTTAATCATCATAACATGAGTATGTGAAAAACCTGAGATTTGCATAAACTTTTCCTCTTTTTCATCTTTATCACTCTCTCCAACAGTAGCAACATCCATATCAGCTACTGATGTCATGTGCACTGAGTGGCATCCATCTGACAGCCACACATTTTGTGTTCCTGCAACATGATGGAAAACTTCATTTAAAACTAAAACCAGCTCGGCAGTCTCACAGAGTCGCAATAGATATGAAGACGCATCTACTTGCAGATTCCGCTGCAAATGCGAAACAAATGTGACCCATACCAAAGTGGCATACAAGTGCACATTCATCAAGGAACTGCTAGTGGGCCACATGTAAGTGAAAGGTGGATAGTTAGAAAAGGACAGCCAACAGTCCACATTCAACATACATGTGTAGCCCACCTACTAAGTGGAGCCTATTTCTGAACCAGGTGCATTCACTGTGAGGCATACCTGATGAACAGCAAGGTTCTCAAACATGCATGCCACTTTGGAGAACCACAGTACTACATAAATGTTGCCTGTATTCACTTTTAAGGTCCTCTTCAGTAAGATATTTTTCAAGTTGACATCACCAAATACCAAATGCTGATTTGGAGCGTCTCACTATTATGATATGTGGAAATTTGCAGGGAGTGCGAAGGCAGATATTTATGATTCTAGGTACAAAAGATTTGGAAACTTGTCATATTGGTGCTTTGAGGGCCTTTATGTCACACAGAAACTGGGACTTAGGATCAAGGTCAGTAATGTTTTTGTTTCCTAAAGTTTGATGTCCACAGTTTGATCTCCACATGAAATGCTTTTCCTTTAGATTTCAATCTTGCATTATACTGCATGTTTCAGGTCCTGATTCTTCAGGACTTCGAAGTGGTATGACTTTGTTTTTAAGCTGCACGAGCTGTACGAAGGTACACAGCTTTCAGAAAAGAATGTATGTTTGAGAAGGTATTTTCTCTTGCCTGTGTTTTATAGCATAGTGTTTGTAATTATCATTTTCTTGCTATATAGTGGATGGTGGAACAAGATTCATCGCAATTTTTTGAATAGGATTCTTATTAAACAATCGTGCGAATTATTTTTTGAATGACTCAGGTGCAAGATCTAAAATAAATGAATAAAAGTCAATACGTTTTCCTCACTGACATTTAGCGACGGACTAACTCCGTCACTAATACTTTTAATGACGGCGAGTGGGTTTTTCGAATTTTAGTGACGGATTTTTTATTTTTTGCAACGGATCTTAACCGTCGCTAATAAGCGACGGAGCATATTAAACGACGGATGTTATCCGTCACAAAAGAAAAGACCAGGAAACAGCCACGGACGAAATTCGTCGTTTCTTTTTTTGGGTTTTACAGCGGATTTGGTCCGTCGCAAATTTGCAATTTTAGCATAGTGATTAAACATAAAATTATCTTCTAATCTCGCCACAAAACTCCAGTAAATTGACCTTAACTCAAAAGGCATCGAAATCAAATAATCTAGGCTTGTTGAAAGGGTAATAAGCTTTAAAATGGCGATGGTACAAGAAGTTCGACAGTTTCATGTCGGGAAAGCGGTTTTAGGAGATGCCATGCGACCACTATTGCTATTTGAAGAAGTTTAATACGTCATATATCATTCTTCTTCTATACGTAGATGATATGCTTGTGGCCAGATCAAGTATGAAGGACATCTCAGATCTCAAAAGACAATGTCTAGAGAATTTGCCATGAAGGATTTAGGAGATGCAAAAAAATCCTAGGCATGAGGATAAAGTGTGACATGAAAAATAAGAAACTAATTTTGTCACAGAATACATAGCCAAGGTACTTGATCGATTCAATATGAGAGGTGCTAAGTGGTTAGCACTTCATTAGCCAATCATTTTAAGCTTTCTAAGGAGCGAGGTGCGAAGACGTAGGAGGAACGGGATTACATGGCTACCATACGCATCGGCTATTGGGAGTCTCATGTATGCTATGGTGAGCACGAGGCCGGACATTGCTCAAGCAGTGGGAGTTGTTAGTAGGTTCATGAATAACCACGGGAAGGAACATTGGGAAGGTGTGAAGTGGATCATTAGATACCTGGTTGCGGATTTAGGGTTATGTTATGGAGGATCGAAAATCAAGCTACAAGGCTACGTAGATTCAAATTTGGCAGGAAATATCAACAGTAGAAGAAGTATTATAGGTTATGTTTTTTACTTTGGGTAGTGCTACAGTCAGCTCAGTCTCTCGGTTACAGAAGATAGTATCTATTAGTACAACAAAAGTAGAATATGTCGCAACTACAGAAGCTTATAAGGAGATGGTGTGGATGTAAGGTTTTATGGAAGAGTTGGGAAAGAAGCAAGTAGATTGCAAGCTGTACAATAACAATCAGAGTGCAATACACTTGGCTAAAAATTCAGCATATCATTCAAAGACCAAGCATATTGATATCAGATATCATGACTTTATACGTTCCTTACTGGAAGATAGATCAATTGCTCTAGAAAAAATTCATACAAGTGAGAATCTTGCGTATATGCTGACCAAGGCGGTCACACGGGAGAAGCCGAAGCTTTGTTCAACTTTGATTGGTCGTTAGGCTTAAAGAAGGGGATGTGGTACACTCTAAATGTATAAGACGAAGGATTATGGCGATGTATCTCAAAGTGAGAGATTGTTGAGAAGTAGAGCCACATCCGGGCAGTTCCTGCTCGATCGGTCGAGTGACCCACTTGACCGATTGAGGGTTTGCTTGACTCAAAGTCCAGTGTGTAAAATTTATTTTTGGTTCGTGGTGCTCGACCGGTCGAGGACCTCTCTCGACCAGTCGAGGTTATGCAGATTTGTTTGCGGATTTTACACGGAATGCGGAAATTTGAGGCGGTTTTCGCAGAGGTGCGAAAGAAAGTTATCTAAACTATGAATAGGGGTCCTAGGGTTATTCTAGGGTATGGGAAAGGATTTTCTAAGCTAGGCAAAGAGTTATCTCTGTGCATGGGAGCATCAAGAAGGTTAGTATATTGATTATAATCTCATTTTTCTTCATAGTGGAAGTTTGCACCCGTGGTTTTTTACCCTTGTTGGGATTTTTCCACGTATATTCTGTCTTGTGCTTTGTTAGTATGCTTTAATTCTACTTATAGATTATATTTCTTTCTGTTTATCGTTTGTGGGTGAGCCCGAAGATTGAATCTCGGCTCACTAGCGTTGTTGGCATGTTGTACTAGTGACACAAGGCCTTTACCAATCAACAACCCTTATACAGGGATATTGAGATGCCCACTGAGCTGATGCCAATCATGTGCAATTGCAGCGATTATGAGACAATTTAATTGGGGATCCGAGCTAAGATTCTTAGAGATAGTGGGGTTGAAGTCGATGATAGGGGAGATGGAGTCAAGATGGAAGGCTAGATGGATGCTGAGTTTGATGGTGTTTCCAACTCCATGGATGGCGCATCCTAAGTAATCAAAGCTAGGAGCAATATTGATGATCGTTTCTGTTATAAAGGATTTGACAGAGATAATGGGATATTATTAGTGTCTGGCTTACGTTGTTGTGAGATGGGGTATGGTTGGATCGGATGGTTTCAAAGTATTTAATTCTCTATTGCAGAACACTTGTATTAAGTTGTGTTTCACACCGGCCCTATGAAATAGTAGGGATTGAATGACTACCAAATAATCTTGGATCACCTCGGTTAAATCCTTTTTCTTCACCATGATCACCAATCTCTTCTCCATCTTTGATTACTTTGGATTGTCAATGGTACTAATGACAATGTCACCCACCTCCTCGATACAACTGCCTATCCCGGCATCATCTCCATCTCTTCCATCTACAGCTCTGAATCCACCCCCTCCAAGAAGCTCAGCTCCAATTCCCTTTGGAACTATGTTAGTATTGCAGCAATTGTTGTCATATGATCAACATCTGCTCGGTGGGCCTCTTGACGTCAATCCCCGCTGCTTTTTGCAGTGTGGTCCACTTTATCTTTAGATCTGTCTTATTTTTCATCTCAAGCCTTAAGATGAGCTCGCCATATGAATGGACGGTTTAGATATAACACATAGCTCATGATGGGACCCGCAGAACTTGCTGACATCAATACAGCAGCTATCTCGCTACTCAACCTCTGAGCAGCGGACGCAGATTGGATACTGACAGGTTGAGCAGCGAAACTTGCTACTGAAGTGACGACACCAAGTTAGGTGGACCCCACTATGATGTGTGTTATATCCACGACGTCCATTCATTTAGATATGTTATTTTGAGGCATGACCCAGAGAACGAGGCAGATCCAAAGCTTTAGTTGACCCCACCAAAGAAAACAGCGGGAAGATTGATGCCCTCCGTTTAAACCTTCTTAAGGCCCATCATGATGCTTGTTTTTTTCCAAATCCAACCTTTTCAAAAGTTAACAGAGACATTAAAGAAGGGAAAACATAAATATCAGCTTGATCTAAAACTTTTGTGGACTTTAGAAGTTTTTAACGGTGGTGTCACTCTCCCCACTGTTTTCTCTGGTGGGATCCACTGGAGCTTTGGATGTGACTCATTCTTTGGATTTTACACTAAAATAATCTCTTCAGATGGATGGACGGCGTGGATACAAAACATACATCATGGTAGGGCCCACAGAACTTAGTGACGTCACTTAAACAGCAGTCTCGCTGCTCAACCTGTCAGTAGCCAATCCGCGCCCGTTAGTAGCTAATCCGCATCGATCGGAGGCGGATACGTACGTGTCGTGCGAGGACGAGCACTGACGCTCCTCAAGCTCCTCAGTGATACGAACGGTTCAAAGGAGATCAATGTTACATGACCTCCACATTTATGTATTTATTATATCTACACCGTTCATCTATTTTTAAAAATCAGTTTAGAGCATTATCCAAAAAATGAATCATATCCAAAGATAATCTGGATCACACCACAAACAGCAGCTAGATAATGATTTTCACCACTAAACAATTCGTGGGGCCTACTATAAAGTTTATTTTACATCCAATCTGTTCATAAGGTTACAAAGACGCGCATGAAGAGGAAAAACAAATTTCATATTGATCCAAAACTTCTGTGACCCCAAAAATGATTTCAATGGTAGATGTTCAATCCTCTACTACTTTTTTGTAGTGTGGTCCACTTGATAGTTAGATAGCTAATCTGTGTGCAGTCCACACAGCAAGGTATTCATCACCTTGAAATTCTCATGTGTAGTTGGAAGAGTCCATATTCCCAAGAGCGCGGGAAGGTTATTTTAGTAACTCACGGTACTCGCTTACGCATCCCAATATATGTAGAGATGAATGGTCTTATTAGGCCCATTGTGATGTATATATTTTATTCATACCGTCCATTCATTTTGAAAGATCATTTTAAGGAATGAGCTAAAAAATGAGGCATATCAAAGGCTCATGTGTACCACATCATAGAAGGTAGTGAAATTGAAAACCTACCATTGAAAACCTTTTGAGGCATAAATTTTTTGGATGTAACTCATTTTTTGGCTCATGACGTTAAATTAAATTCTAAATCTAAAGGACGGATTGAATTCAACACATAAATCATGACAGTACCCAAGAACTTTATAACATGATGACATCGACCCTTAATACGTTACAACCACGAACTACACACGTCACACGTAACCACCTCGACCCCTATAACGGACGCGTCTTACTCCCGCCTGGACGGTAATCCGTCTGGGCAGGTCTTTGTGGGGGCCACTGTGATATAAGTGTTTTATCCACGCCGTTAATTGCTTTTATCAGATCATTTTAAGGTACGAGACAAAAACTGAAGCAGATATAAATCTCTAGTGGACCACATCAAAGGAAGTTGCAGTGATAACAATACCCACTGTTGAAACCTTTCTAAGGGCCATCGCGATGTTTTTTTACCATCCAACCTATTAATAAGGTCATGCAGATGTGGATGAAGTGAAAACACAAATATTAGCTTGATCCGAAACTTTTCCAGCTCCCAAGAAGTTTTTAATGGTGTACGTTCAATCCCCACTTTGTGGTCCACTTAAGCCCTGGACTTGCATCATTTTTTGTATCATACCTTAAAATGCTTTGAGAAAACCGATTAACGGCATGGATAAAACACTTACATCACGGTGGGCCCCACAGAGTCTTACCCAGACGGATTACCGTCCGGGAGAGGGTAGGACGCAATTTGCATCCCCTTATAACATGATAACTACTACCCATATAATATTACAACCACAACCTATATAACATGACAACTACGACCATGACCCGGGTGACAACTAGGGATCTGTGGGGGTCACCATGATGTAAGTGTTTTATCCACGCCGTTAATTATTTTTCTCAGATTGTTTTAAGGTATGAGCCAAAACATGAGGCAGGAACAAGGCTTATGTGGACCACAAATTGGGGATTGAACGTCCACCATTAAAAACTTCTTGGGAGCTAGAGAAGTTTCAGATCAACCCGGTATTTGTTTTTTCACTTCATCCACGTCTACATGACCTTATGAATAGGTTGTATGCTAAAAAACAATCACGGTGGCCCTTAGAAAGGTTTCAACGGTGAGTGTCATTATCACTGTAGTTGCTTCCTTTGGTGTGGTCCATTGGAGCTGTGAACCTACTTAATGTTTTGGTTTATATCTTAAAATGATCTAAGAAAAATGATTAATAGCGTGGATAAAACACTTATATCACGGTGGCCCCCACAGAGCCCTGCTCAGATGGATTACCATCCGGGTGGGGGAAGGACGCAATCCGCGTCCAAGTACACGCACCTTCACATGCCAACCTGGCCAGCGTGTAGGACATCTGAACGGTGTATGATCATGATGAGCTACACAAGACACAGATTCCAAGAGGTTTTGGCATTACGAAATTTGACAATCATAGGAGCTAGAAAACATAGCACTTACAGTTCCAACAGTGGGACTTTGTTTCCCTCAATGCGGTCCACTCGGGGCTCAGATCTGTATCTTTTTGGCTCATAGCCTGAAATAATATGGAGAAGGTGATGGATGGTGTGGATTAAACATATACATCAAGGTGGGGTCCACGTGACATGGCAACCTCAACCCTTATGAACTGCACACGTCACGTTACAACCATGACCCATATAACATGATAACTATGACTAATATAACATAATAACCACGACCCATGATAACCACGACTCATATGACAGGATAACCGTGACCTATATAATAGGACAACTGCGATCCATACAACTGTGACCCATATAATAGGACAACTGCGACCCATATAACATAACAACTGCGACCCATATAACAGGATAACTACGACCCATATAACAGGATAACTGCGACCCATACAACTACGAACCATATAACAAAACAACTGCGACCTCATATAATATGACACTGCGACCCATATAATAGGACAACTAAGACCCATGTAACATGAGAACTGCAATCCATACAACTGGGGCCCATTTGGGTCGTGGTTTGCATGGGTCGTAGTTGTTATGCTGTATGGATCGTGATTGTCATGTTGTATGGATCATTGTTATCATGTTGACCACCAGATAAAAACAATAGTGATTGGATATCCACCATTAAAATCCTCCTAAGGCCCATTGTACTGTTTATTTGACATCCAATCTATTGATTAGGTCATCCAGACACAGATGAAGGGAAAAAAAAAGATCAACTTGATCCAAAACTTTTATGGCCCCCCAAAAAGTTTTTAATGGTCTACGCTTATTCAACACTGTTTCCTGCAATGTTGTTGACTTGATATTGGTATATACCTCATTTTTGGTCTCATACCATAAAATGATCTAGAAAAATATATGGACGGCATGGATGAAACACATACATCATGGCAGGGCCCACAGAACATGGAGCACTAGCCATTGGCTGGTGGTAAGGGGAGTAGCCACTCCGTCACTTTCTCAGGGTTGCAATAAGAAGGTAATTTCTTATTCACTCTAGGACCGTACGACTTTTGAACCAAGGATAGGGGCATTTTCATCCGAAACAATATCCAAAAGTTGTCAGAAGGTCACTTTTGGGATATCTGGAACGTAGTACCTCCCAAGGTAATTTGACCAAACTTCGAGGTCAGTACGGTCAAATTCCCTTCGGGATATCTCGAGTCAACAGTTGTTTGACTGAGCTAGCGGTGCACTACAAGCGCACTGACCGTGGTGCATATGCAAACTAGTGTGTCACGCCTAATTCTTAGATTGGATTGAATTGTATGATCAGTGGTGAAAATGTGTCAACGCATTCGATGGATGGGGTGGATCTGATGGATACTCTGCCCCACTAATGACATGCACCCCGTCTATCGTATAGGGCCATCCAGATGTTTATATGCTCTCCAAAACTAATGAACTGAAAACACAAATACAATCCTCCAAAAAATTTCTTTCTTTGAATATATGAGTTTGATTTCTATCAAGTGGGTCATGTTTGAAAGTCTGTGCGAAAGAGTGAGCCCTCAAAATCTGATGGTCTACACGATATGTGACATCCACAGTGCTGAAGATGAACAGTCCAGATCTATCAGTCCACCTAACCACTATTAGAGCAGATGAGTCTAATCACCCATATGATTCTACGGTATAAATGGCATCGGATTACGATATATGACTTAAATCGTCCCAAGACAGTTTTTACTTAAGTTGTTGCTAAATGTCTAATTCACAAGAAAGCCTGGGAGTTTGGATGAGACCATAAATTATCGAGTCTTATCTCCTCATCTAAATATTTATTTACAATTGAATTAGAAATTCAACTTCAAACCTAAGAAAGAAAAATAATTAATAAAAAAGGATGCCGAACCTCATGGACCCACCCACTATTGATTGCCCAACAGTGGCCCCATTGACCTAGCTATGTCCAACAATGTTTTGGTAATCTAGAATATTGGTCCTTCAAACCTAGTGGTAGATGTGCCACATCTCAACTATCTAAAGTCGGATGTCCTCATCATGTGCGCCGCAACTTTGGTTGCCTATCCCTCTTAAGATTTTACTTTGATCCGATGATATTAACCATTTGATCTCCATGGCCCATATATACATAGTAGACAGCCTGTGTAGCAAGTGTCACAGGTAATTAACACAAGAGTATCAAATAACTCCCTCCCTGAAACACACACAAATAGAACTCAGTTTTGGAAGTGAACATACCAATGTAGCTATGGCCCACAAGAAGTTTTTAATGGTCTATAACCACTGTTTCTTGTGGCGTGGTCCACTTGATATTTTTATCTGATATATTTCTGATCTCAAGCCATAAAATGATATGGAAAAATTGATAGACGGCGTGAATATACAACACATACATCAAGATGGGCCCCACGGTCAGGGCTTCACCCACTCAGCTATTCGGACCTCCTTTATCCGCTTCCCCTTCCAAAGCATTGGATGTACTGCACTTGCATGTCATTTCTATGCACGTGCTAACCTGGATTAGATCTAAACCATTCGTTTTGTTATTTAAAATTGTGAATTGCAGTGGTCTAAAAACGGTGTGGACAATACTAACTCCGTGGCATATATATATATATATATATATGAAAAGACAAAAGTTAGCAACGACCCACATTATGTGAGAGAAGTTCCATCACTTACACGGTTAGGATTTTTCAATTAAAGCAAATGTCTTTGTAGCCAATCAAAGGAGGGGCCTGCAGGATAACTCGCTCAGATCATAATACACATTCCCCACGTGTGTCTTGGATCATCATGCACGTGCATTTATGGTCATACTCGACTAAAAAATGAATGCTGTGGAAGTTGATGATAGATACGTGGTGTTTGGCCCTGTGGGGCCCACCATGATGTATCTCTTTTATATCCACCACGGCCATCCATTTTTGTCAGCTCATTTTAAAGAATAAGCCTAAAAACAAAGCAGATCCAAAGCGAGTAGAACACACCACGAGAAACAATGGGATAATGACATCCACCATTGAAACCTTCCTAATGCCCACCGTTATATTTATTTTCCATCCAACCAGTTCATAGAGTCCCACAAACTTTGAAGAAGGGAAAACACAAATATCGGCAATTTAAACAGTAGCCGTTCAATTCTCATTGTTTCGTGTAGCGTGGTACACTTGAACTTTGGATATGCTTCAATTTAGGGCTAATGCCTTGAAATGAGGTCACAAAATGGATGGACAACAAGATAAAACACACATATTTCATGGCCTCACACACATACTTCATGCCCCCACGCAGTCAGGTTCGAATGAAAACCTCAGTTTCACACACTTGTTGCCTATTTACATGTTCATGCCTTTTAGATGAAAATATGATCTTATATGTGCGTTCAATGTTGCATCACAATTATTTTATGCATAACACGTCACACTAAAAGTTATATAAGAGTTATTTTTTACATATGATTTATGCTTACAAATTTACCATTTTACTTCTTCTTCTTCTTCTTCTTCGTAATATTATTATAATAGATATTTTAAGAGTGAAAGTAATATTTTTAAGAATAATATTTGTTTTATAAAAAAATGAGATATTGGAAGAAACTAATAATTTAGGTTTCATTTGGATGATTATTATTTATGTAAGTGGAACATATTGGTCATTATAAGCAGCGATCAGACAAGAAGATTGTTGAAATACAATCCACGGAGCAAAGAGGTGACCGTGTTGCTTGAAGGTCTCACCTATGCAAATGGGGTGGCAATTAAATAGGAACCCTAGAGGAGAATTCTGTGTATCTATTGCCCGTAGTAAGACTCTAAAAAATGACGCTCTTTTGCACTCACATGAAAGAAAAACAGTTTTAACATCCACATGGAAATCTAACACATTAAAACTAGCATCCATCAACGGTGTGATTGGAATGTGTTTTAATGAGAAGGGTGAGATCACGAAGGTATTAAATGATAAATTTGGAAAGATTACTCCACGTCTTAGTGAAGTAGAAGAAAACAATGGGAGTTTATGGTTGGGATCTGTGGTTACGCCCGATGTTGACATTTACAAGCTTTAGACACTTATATAGTTAATTTGCTAGTAATGTGGTTAATTATAACATTTGTTTATGTTTTCTATGTTGCTATTTACAAGCTTTAGACACTTATATAGTTAATTTGCTAGTAATGTGGTTAATTATAACATTTGTTTATATTTTCATATAATTATATTTTGTTCAATTTATTGAAATATTGATCCTATGCTCATGTTTTGAGTTTTATGCGTATCAGAATCTAAAACTCACTAACTCGACTTGAAATCAAGTTGAAGTGAGCTGCTCGCTTAAGTTGAGTTTTATTATAGAGTTTTGAACTCAAGATCTCAAATTAAGAGAGAAATGTCTTTGACCAACAAATAAAGCACCACATAATTACATGTTCTTTCATTATTATATTGGAGAATGTAGCATATGCAAACCATGTGGAGGGAGGGAGGAAGGAAGAGAGAAGTTGAGACTGTCATGTGGAACAAACATGCATCTGTTTATCAGTGGCCATCACATTTTCACCATGGATCTGGAAATTCAGTAAAATTCAAGAATTACAAGACCACATTGCAGGGAACAATGTAAAATCATTCCTAAAACCTTTAAATTCACATGGTTTGGCCAACATAAGCATTAGAATGTTTTAGTTTTCGAGGAATATATGTTAATCCTGGTGTGGAATGGGAGAGAGTGGATTGGATTGCATATAAGCACCACAGTGGACCCCACATGCAATTTGGACTATTTTAATGATGGGACTTCCCTGGATTGTCCTCCATGGTGTGGCCCACTTGAGTTGAATTAACCTGAGTTTTGGAGCCCTAGTCCAAACACAGGGTGATGCACTTGTTTGATGGGGTGGATCTCATCTACGTGAAGATGTTCCCTCATGCGTGCACATTGGAAATTGGATTAAAAAAAAAAAAAAAAAACTACTCTAGTGAAAAGATTTACTGCAAGTAAAAGATAGTTCCTTGGCTAGCAATGTAGGTGAAATTGGAGCTTTCAGTTGGACAACAGTTACATTTTCAAGTTCTTAAAATATCCTACCTTTGATTAAAAAACCTTACCATATTCTTTGAATATTAGAATCCTAAAAATTAATTGTGAGGGCAAAAATGCCCAAACATTTCTCATGTTTTGTGGAGCGTAGATATTTTACCCATATCACTATTTACAATATTTATAAATAATATTAATTTGATTATTAACATGTAAAAGCTCATTTAAGTCCTCAAGTCAACCCATCGGGGCAATACTAACCGAGTCAACTCCCAACACACACACACACACACACACACACACACACACTTCCCCCTTATCGAGCCGATGGTTTAGTGTTAGCTATTGGGGTCCACCATTAACTAGATTCCTGGTCTAGCCCATGGCTTACCATTAACTAACAAGGCCCACCATAAACTAGATTGTGTGTCACACGCACCATGGCCTGTATACAACTTGTTCACAAGGTGAACCCCACCAAGAAGGATGCCCCGAAAAACCAAGCTGCCACATCTTGAATTTTTAGGGTTAGGTACACTTTTACATTGTGTTTTTATGGTGTGGCCCACTTCAGTATTGCTTAGCTTTATTTTTGGGCATCCCATCTCCATGTTGGGGTGCATTTGATGCACAGTTTGGATGCCACACAAACATTGCAATTGGGCCCACAGACAATTGAAGGCATTTGGTAATTTATCTTCATTAGCGATGGGATGTCGAAAAATTGGCACTTTTGAACTTAAGTTTTTTTTTTTATTTTTTTTGAACGGACGCTGATAAAAAAAAAAAAAAAAACAGTTTTAACATCAATCTGAGAATCTAAAATGTTCTCATAAGCATTCATAGATTACCAAGTTCACAAACAATTCAAGATGTATGGTAATTTATCTCCATTGAAGACTAAGTTCTTTTAAACTCACATGAAAGAAAGAATAGTTTTAACATCCATCTGAATATCCAACATGTTTTGATCAACACTCAAACATTGTGTGATTGCAATTAGAGCTGTACACGAGCCGAGCCGAGCCGAGTATTGCCCAGCTCATGCTCAGCTCGAACTGCTTGAGTCCCAGCTCGTGCTTGTGCTCGGCCTTCGAGCTTAGAACAACAGCTCGTGCTTGGCTCATTCAAGTTCGAGTAGATTTCGAGCTGAGTTCGAGCTGAGCTTTCTATTCAATTCTGAGTTTTCTAGGGAATCAAAGGTACTTACCGGGCGGGGCAGGGATGAGCGGCAGGGATGATCGGCACAGGACAGGGCAATGTGAGAGAGAGAGAGAGAGAGAGAGAGAGAGAGAGTGAGAGAGAGAGAGAGAGGGAAGAAGAGGGAGCGCCGGACGGTCGTCGGGCAAGTGAGGGAAGAAAAGGGACAGTTGAACAAGGCGATCAAGCGGCTGGGATGGCTGATGGGAGAGAAGGGAACGAGCACTAGGATGGCCGAAGATAGGGGAACACCGAATGAGTGCTGGGATGGGCCGGATGGCCGATGGGATGGCTGAGAGAGGGTGAGGGTTTTTTTTTTTATTATTTTAAGGGTTGAATTTTTTTTTTTTTTTTTTGAACGGGTGCTGGGAGGGATGGGCGATGGGGTTAGGGCTTAGGGTTTTTTATTTTTGGAAATTAGAAGGGTATATATACCCTGGTCCCTGTACCGAGTCGAGTCCGAGTTGAGTCGAGTCGAGTCGATTTCGAGTACTATTCGAGTTGAGCCGAGTCGAGTAGGGTCAAGCTCATGCTCGCCTCGAACTCATTTCGAGCACCAAAAATCAGCTCGTACTCGGCTCGAACTCATTTTGAGCCGAGTCGAATCGAGCTTTTTCGAGTCGAGTTGAGCGAGCTACCAAGCTAACTCTGCTCATGTACAGCTCTAATTGCAACGCAGCTTAATGATAAGGGTGAGATAATAGATGTATTAGATTATTTTTTTGAAATGATTGTCATGACTTTAGTGAAGTGAAAAAAAACCAAAAAAACCAAAAAAAACAAGGGGAGTTTATGGTTATGATCTATGGGTCATGCATTATGTTGGTATTCAATGGCTAGGATCTATGGTCACGCCTTATGTTGGTGCTTACAAGCTTTAGATATTTATATGTGTTTTTCATGAATGATAGTGGGATGACAATATTGTTATTTCCCACTATTGAGTATTGAGCACAGGAAGCCCCCTGAAGTTATGGATCAGGGTGACATATGTGTTTTCCCTTCATCATGGTAGAAATTACCTTGTGAACAGATTAGATGACATATAAACATCATGGTGGGCCCTAATAACATTTTCATGGTAGGCGTTCAATTCCTGCTATATTTTATAGTGTGGTCCATCTGAGTTTTGGATCTACCTCATTTTTGGGATCACGTCCTGACGTGAGCCGGAGAAATTGATGGATGGAGTGGATGTTACACAGGAATCATGGTAGGCGGGCATTGTGTGCAATCGGTGAAACTGTAAACTTGGCAAAACTGTGGGGCCCACTTTGGAGGACGCATACTATATAATCACACTGATTAGGTGATCTTAACCGTCCAACTAATTTGGATCGTTCACCATTTTTCTCTAAAACCTCCCATTTGATGTCTATGATCAGATGGTTAAGATTATTGGTTTCTTGTCATTTTTTCAGTTTATTCCACAGGAAAAAAAGAAAAGAAAAGAAAAGCACGGTATGGACCGGTAAGATCTTTACTCCAGGCCAAGTGGCCACAAACAGGGATTCGGGCTAGATTTTGGGACAAATCATAGCTTGATTATAAAGCCCAATAATCAAAGAGGTCTGGCCCAATCACAAGTTCCATAGCATTTCTATTGATGGCCAGATCAAGATTAGGTCCAGGCCCATTGGATCCAACGGCTGGATCGGGCTCAACTTCAGGCCCATGCACTGGCCCCGTCCATGGACGGCCCATTTTCAGCCCTGGATACCCAAATAGGAACAATGGACCACCTTAACATTTGCCCAATTGAATATAAGTGGGTCACAACACTTCAATATTAGGACATGACGGAGGAGCAAATTTTCGGTGCTCCAGCGGGATAGTTAATCATGCACATATGATAGTTAGGGCTGGCCAGTCAGGCTCTAGGGCTTGACCTGCTTTGGGTTAGATTTGGGCTGACATATGTGACTGGAGGGCTGAGCTCGGGACCTAAAGCGAATCCCATTTTTTAATCGGCTGGGCCTTAGTTGTTTATAAAGGCTCATAAAGCCCAGCTTAAGTCATGCTCAGCCCAGCCATTTATGGTTTCTAAGAGAATATTCATGACTAACATATAGAGCTATGTATCGGGTCAAGTCGGACCAAGTTAGGGCTGACCAGACTCAATCCGGTTTTAAAATAGACCTTATCCGAACTCGACTCAATCCAGTTTTAAAATAGACCTTATCCAAACTCAACCCGACTTAGTACCGAGTCCAACATTCCTGACGTGATCCGATTCTGGGTCTAGCCTGGACTAATTCGAACCAAATCCGATTTGATCACAAGTACCAAGTCGGGCTGAGTCAACACCGAGTCAGGTTGGGGGCAATGGATATCCATGGGTTGAATTCACTACTTTAAATGGCATCTCATATCTGAAACGTTATATCTGAGTTACACGCGCGCGCGCACACACACACATGAGTTGAGTTTGGGATCGAGTCGAGTTAGTACCGAGTTGGATTTCGGGTCGAATCCAGTTGAGTTACTGGGTGACTCGAACTCAACTTGGTTTGAGTTCGGATTGAATGAAATCTACTTGGTTCAGATCGACTCATCTAATCGGTTCAAATCGAGTCAGGTCTAAACTAGTCGAACAAGTTGAGTTTGCCGAGTCGAGTCGTCCCATGCTCAGCTCTACTTACACGTCCTATAAAATAAGCCCCGCTTTACTTACATGTCCTCTAATATATATATATATATATATATATATATATATATATATATATATATATATATATATATATATATATATATATATATATATATATTAAATAACTTATTAATAGCAATTAACTTTTTTTTAATAATTATTCTAATTATGATTTCAATAGTAATTAATATTCTTCTTGATGACTCTTAATATCAGTTAATATTTTCCTAAATAACTATTCCAATTTCAAAGATGTTAAATAGGTTCAGTTCAGGCTAAACAGCCGAGCTTGGGACTTTTCATTTTAGCCCTGACTGGGTTTAGGTTTAAGTCTTATTATGCGCCCCGGATTGGATGAACTTGCCCCGGTTCGAACCATTAGGTGCGCTCCTTGATGCAAGGATATGGGCCAAAAATCATCGAAATTCACGGCTCATGTCGATCACACTACAGGGAATGCATAAGTTTGCATGTGGGGCCACATCTTTAGTTAAACCAGTTCATCATGTGTGACTCAAAATATACAAAATTAGCGCAATCTAAAATTATCAAACCCTATGATGCGAGAATTTAAAGGTTTTAGGCACAATTTTACATTATTTCCAATGTCACGGCCGTTTAAGTTTCATGTCTGATTAATCAACTATAAACATAAGGATTATCACCTGATGGACGGAGTGGATTCCACATATATGACATGATGGGGCCAAAATACCTAAGGTGTATTAGGTGCTAGGTAAATCAGGTTGTGTGGACCATTCCAGTCCCGTGATGCAGGGGGTTGGAAGAAAGACACCACAGTGGGACCCACAATATTGATGATCTCTATTGAGTATGAGCCATAAATCTGCACATAATGATTACAACCATTGATCTATCTGTAGTCGCCCATAGATAGACGACCCTGTCTGTCCGATCAATGATCAATCTCAATTGGGCAAATCCCGGGACTTCGAATCTCAGTCACCTGGGTAGGGGTGTACATGGGTTGGTTCGGTCCGGTTATGGGGTGAAACCGGAACCGAACCGTGAAAAACAGTTCAGTTCCGGATCGGTTCCATGGTTCTGGGCTTTTAAAAATCCAATCCAATTAGATAATGTTCTGATTTTTTTTTATTTTTATTTTTCCTTTTTGGGTTATTCAATCAGTTGGAGCTCTTGCCACCATTTTCTTCACTGGGATGCGTTGAAAGCTGAATGAAAAACCTCCCAACCATCGTATAACAAGGATTAAGTATTAGAAAGACTATGAGAAAAGGGAGTGGGTCATTGCCAGTGCAGTTGCTGTCAAACATGCAAGATCCCAGAGACTCAATATGCAAGCCCTACCTAGTAGCCACAGATGCACAGGTCATGCATTGCAAGCTCTGGCACAAATATCAAGCTGGTTCACTCAATTCAATGGTCCCCATGTCCATGTGCTGTGTTAGATACCCAATAAGCAGATGGCTACATTTCCCAGCCAAGGGATCTACATGGTGAGACACACCAGATGAGTGGCTTGGATTTCACACATGTCAAACAACTATGGAGCTGAGATTTGCATTAGCCATATAGGCAAGGCTGTAAGATTATAATTGCACAGTCATCCTTGTCATTAAGTCAACATAGAAAGTTAATATTTCCTTACATATAGCAAAGCAAAACAAAGCACCATGTTTATCCTACTGATCAAACAATGAAAATCCTCAAAACGATGATACTAGTAAAGAGGAGATCAATGGCGCATTACAACTATCCAGCTTTGTTTACTATTAGCATTGCTATGTAACTTATATTAGAGAGCAACGTGGCCTACCCATGACCAGATAAAAATGATGGCATAAAAAGAAGAAGAATACGGAATTCAATGCAACACAACCAAAATGAATTGAAAGATCTATTTCAGGTAATAAAAGATGGCTCTGTACATGGCTGTCTCTGAGCTTCAGCTTCAAAAGAAATAAGTTGATGCTATGGATTATCTTTCGATAGAAAGAAAGAAATGCTATGGATTATCTTTCGAATATACCATTAAAAGAAGAAGAAAGAAACTTTAAAGTAAAGGTTCAGATCGACGGTTTGGGTCACGGTTCGGTTCGGTTCTACAGGGCCCTAAACCGGAACAGATCCGTATCCAACGGTTCTTGAACTTTTGGAACTGGAACCGAAACCGGTCTTGTCTAGAACCGGACCGATCCAACAGTTCTGGTTTGGTGACACGGTTCTGCCGGTTCGATGTGCACCCCTACACCTGGGGTTGTCCGCGTCTCTCAAGCCATCCGATCAATAAGCAGAGCCAGCGGTGAAGATTGATTTCAATAGAAAGGCTATTATGTCGGGCATGGATGATGTTTGCACGTGTAATTTGGGTACGTGGAGCTGCGCATATCAACGGTACAGCACAAATCTCAAACACGTGTGATGATTTGGGCCCGTGTTCCACTCTCTACATGGGACGTGAATTGCGTAGTGTGTGGCCCACAATGAGTATTGAGCAATGATGATGTATGTCTTATCCACACCGTCCATCTGTTTTTTCGGATCATTTTAGCGTATCTGTCCGGAAGTGAAAGCATGCCCGAGGCTCAAGTGGACCACACTACAGGAAAAGAGTGGGAAATGAATGCCTGTCGGTGAAAACTTTTTGCATTGAGTCATACCCGGAAACGGATTGGCTACTCCCCCTGACAATGCGCCGTGGCTGATGGTCGGTGCTCTGTAGGCACTACCATGATGTATGTGTTTCATCCATTTCATTTATCCATTTTTAAGATCATTTTAATTCTTCATTTAAAAAAGTAGAGGTATATAAATCTTAGGTAGTCCACACCACACGAAAACAATAGTGATTGGATATCCACAGTTAAAATCCTCCTAAGGCCTAATGTACAGTTTATTTGACATCCAATTTGTTGATTAGGTCATACAGGCCCAGATGAAGGGAAAAAATAAAAATCAGCTTGATCCAAAGCTTTTGTGGCCACCAAATTGTTTTTAATGGTCAACGCTTATTCAACACTGTTTCATGTAATGTGGTCCAGTTGAGATTGGGATATACATAATTTTCGGTCTCACATTGTAAAATGATCTGCAAACATAGATGGACAGCATGGATGAAACATATACATCATGGTTGCGCCCACAGAGCACCGACCACCAGCCATTGGCTGGTGTCAGGGGGAGTAGCCAATCCGTTCCCTACTCGTGTCTTCCCTTAATCGGAAGCGGATTGGTTGGTGTACCACACACCACCGAACTTGCTGGTGTGCTTACGTCACCAAGTTCTATGGTCCCATCATGATGTATGTATTATATTCAAACCGTCAGTCTATTTGGTGAGCTCTTTGTAAGGCTTTAGCAAAAAAAGAGTAAGACAGATCTAAAGATCAAGTGGACCATACTGCAAAAAGCAGTGGGGAATTGAACTTCTACCATCCAAATATTTTTGGGGTCGTAGAAGCTTTGTATCAATATGATATTTATTTTTCCTCTTCATCAGGTCTGTTTGACCTTATGAACAAAATTGGACAGAAAATAAATGTTATAGTGGATCCTATGAATATTTTAACGGTTACAATCATTGTTCCACTACTATTTGTGGTGTGGTCCATTTCAGCTTTTTATATTTCTATTTTTGAGCTCTTGCTCTACCTTATGAACAGAGCATATGACAAATGAACAGTACATCACTGTGGGCCCTACAAAGGTTTCAACAGTGGTGGATGTCATTACCTTCATTGTTTCCTGTAGTGTGGTTATTGTTTGGAATCAATCAGGATTCCGATGAAATCCCTTAATCCACTATAGATTCTGGCAATCATTGTTTGGGAATGGAAGAGCTTCTAAGCTACTGTCAGCTCCTCTATATTTCAACTCTTCCTTGCCGGTTGTCTGCGGCCGATCTTATGGAAGGGAGTGGAGGGAGATGGCACCTTTGAGGGTTAGGGTTCCAACCCTCGCTATTCGGAAAGTTGACCTCTCTTCTATTTATTTATTTATTTTGGGCCAGCGCAGCCGGTCCTTACTTCCCAGCCCCCTATGATTCAGTTGTGGGCCGATTACACCTGGCCACACTTGAGATTATATGCGGGGGCATGTTCATGGACCATTTGGTCTCATGGGTCCTATCCATCGGGCTGAGAAGTTCAATAGGCGCTTTATGCGTGGTGACCACTTGAGATTTGTTTGGGGTTCATCTTAGCCTCTTGGGATGATCTTTAATTTAGGCTTAAGCTTAAATTTGGTCCGTATAATAACTCATGATAAGGGACCACCTCATGGACATGGTCCAATTAATTTTGGGCCCAATTAAGGCCTGAAGGTTGACCAGATGAAGCTCCTATTCTAGGCCCATACCATTTTAATTCAGCCCAAATTCGAGGGCATATTGAATCCCCATTTAGTGTTTGGGCATTCCTTTTGGGGCCAATTTTGGGACCCGTTTCTTAGATTACGATGTGATCATTTAGATTTATAGGCATTTTCTCTCTTTCAGATATTCTCAATTACTTATTCTCTTTGAGTGTGATTTTGATTTCCCACATCAATGGGTTGTACATGAGGTTCATAGTTGTGTTCTGCAGTGATTTCAAGTTTAGTTGTTGTTAAGGGTTAAATATCGCATATTATCCCTTATTTATTACTTGGTTTTATGAACATGATAATGCTTAATGTTTTATTTTAATCATATTTGTGTTGCGAGGTGAATTTAAGAATTTGGATTGAAAAGGATGCTAAAAGCATAAATTTAACACTCAAGAATCATCAAACAAAAAGTTTGTCACGCTCCAAATCCGGAAATCGGATTCACAGGAATTCCGATCGCCGAACCCGGTGTCGACAGCCTCCGTAGTACCCCATTCTCGACCCCCAGTGTACATACGCCAGGTTTCGATCCTGGAATCCTACAAGGAGGATTTTTCAACGTACATTTGTTTCATGAGAAGCATAACCACAAGTATACCCAAATCATAAAGGCAACATTATCATCACATATCTACTAATATAATCATTTGGATACAATGCAGAAAGGGATATATATATATATATATCAAAATCAAAGCTCCAGAGAACAGCTGCACGCTCCAAGCTCAACGCTGCTGCAACCTAACGCCACCTGCATGTATCTATCGTGCATAAGCTTACAAAAGCTTAGAGGGTGGTGAAAGTGTGTGCACAAGATAAGTGCCAAGTATACCATAAATCCCATAAATCATACATATCGGAATAAACGGAAATACTGACAAGACATGAATATAAGATATCAGAGTAAGTGGAAATATACTGGTAAGTCCATGAGTGCTATCAGTTGTACCAAGGCTATGCGATGCAAAACATAATAAGACAATAACAGATGCTGAGGATGCAATGCAATATGCAAATCCTGACGAGCCACGAATACCATCAACCTCATCTAGGCCATATAAGTGCAAAAACATAGTAACACAAAATGCTAAGTACTGCGGATGCAATGTAATATGCGGTGCGAATGAAATGACCATGCTGGAATGTGAAGTCGGGATGATAGTACGTAGTATCGCAAGCTACAGGGTCCACCACAAGGGACTTCTATCCAAACCAGTCCCATACCTAAATTTAGATAGTCCGACTCAATGTGGTAAACTCCTGATCTCAGGTTAGTCATGCGCCTAACTGAAATCCTGGCCATGCGATAGTACACGTAACAAATAGTTACGCACCACCAGCCCAAGTGGATAGTGAATGAATGAATGAATGGATATGCAATTTCTGCTCAATAAGTCCACATATCAGTACGGTTGCTCTTTGAAAAAATCACCGGGGTCTATTACAATCCACTCCGACTGCCTCCTCCCTAGCTGTACAGCCCAGTGAGTGAAAGAGACATCACTATCCGCCTGCCAATATCGGGCCCAGCTCGTAGATAGCGGACCTATTTATGAGCTGGTCATACTCAGCCTCGCTTATAGCCTCCTCACTGGGGCGGATAAGGCCACACCGCCTTCCAACTGACCACGACACAGTGGGACACATGATCTCATGATATATACAACGACGCTCATATTCTACTCGGTCTAAACGTTGGAGTATCTCCTAGTACCAAGGAGGTTCTGAGATTTTTACCCAAGGACATCCTACGTGCCCACAATGCTAGAACCAAACATTTTTGGTGTCCCATCTGGCCATCCACGATGTGTCTGTGGAGGCCACGGCGCTGATGTCGCTAGGGCGTACAATGATCAAGTCATATATATGTGAGATGCATGAGTCACACTATCTAGTCATGCAGCAATCCTGCGCATACGGCGCGATAATGTGGGCACTCCGTCTTATAAGGAGTCCCGTAAATAGTTTGCCCAATGGCGTATGCTATGATCAAACATTTCTCATATCAGGCATACATATAATGTGTGTGGGCATGAATCATGGAGTTATACTAAGCATTTTATACGGTGATGAACTATCCTCACAACAAAGATGGGCCTTGATGGCCTACACACAACAAATATGGGCCTATCAATGGGCTCTAAGGAGAGTTATAATGCGGACATTTAATCAACATTATTCTTACAATGTGGACGTCAAACCAACATTGCTCTCAAGGCATGGCCTGCCATAAATGTCATTACATAACTCATGGTGAAATCACACAATGCAATAAACCTTGTATACATCCCATTAGGCCTCAAATACATCAAATGGGCTTCAACCCACGGGCCCTAATACATCACAATGGGCCTTAACCCATGGGCCCTGATACATCGCAATGGGCCTCAACCCATGGGCTCCAAATACATCAAATGGGCCACATCATATGGGCCTCATATACATCAAGTGGGCCTTAACAACGGGCCATAAACATATCAAAGGTGGGCCTCACAGATGGGCCATAAACATATCAAAGGTGGGCCCCAATGGATGGGCCATAACTACATCAAGATGGGCCTTAAAATACATCAAAATGGGCCTAATCACATGGGCCCTATGCATATCATATGGGCCTCAATGGACAGCCACAAATAAATCAAGATGGGCCTCATACACATACCAAGGTGGGCCTCAATGGACGACCATAAATAAATCAAAATGGGCCCCATACATATACCAAGGTGGGCTTCAATGGGCAGCCACAAATAAATCAAGATGGTCCCCATACATATACTAAGGTGGGGTCCACTTGAACTATAGATCTGTCTTATTTTTAGTCTCAAGTCTGTAATACAAGCTTACCAAGTGGTGGATGGTTTGGATGCAACCCATACATCATGGTGGGGGTCCACATGAATTATGGACCTGACTCATTCTTTAGCTCATATCATAAAATGAGCTTTTAAAATGGGTGGACGGTTTGGATGTAGCACATGCATCATGGTGGGGGCCACTAGCCGTCCAACAACCAACCATATGGCTGGACGACATTGATAAAACACGTACAGTCTGGTGGGTTCCACCGTCCACAGCAGTGGATGGTGCGAATAAAACACATACATCCTTGTGGGTCCCACATGGGGCCCACCCTACTGTTTATATGCCGTCCAATCTGTTCATATGATCACAGAGACTTGGACAGAGTAAAAACAAATTTCATATTGACCCAAAACTTCTGGATGCCCAAACGAGTCCAATGGCAGCTGTTCAATCACCACTGTTTCCTATGATGTGGGCCATATGAGTTTCAGATCGGGCCGATATTTGGAGGGGGCTCACTTCAAGAAGGGGCCCACCAAATGAACGGAATGGATGACAAATACACATCATGGTGGGGCCCACGGCTGGGACCGTGGGTCCCTACCTAGTTGTCCGCCCGCCTCCACGCGGCAGGCGTTGCCTGCGCGCCTCTGGCAGCAACAGCATTTGCTACCTCTTTTATTGTATTTTATTTTATTTTATTTTTGAAATCGCATTTTCTGAGGTTTTAGGTGTGTGGGGCCTGTATCGAAAAAATCCACCCCGCCTATTGGTTCTCATATCTCAAGACAAGCCCAACAAGCCCAATATTCAATATATTTTGGTGTGTGGACACATAATGTGGATTTTTAACGGTGAAAACCACCATTTTCTATGCTATAACCCGCCAGAAGGTCAGATTGGCCCCAGTTTTCAGCTCAACGCCTAAAATGGTCCGAGGAAAAGGATGGACAGCGTGGATTGAAACATACATCAAGGTGGGGCTTATATGAGTGGGCCACCCCATAAGCTTGGAAACAAGCTAATATTTGTGTTTTTCCAGTTCACATCCAGCGTCCTAGGGACGCTGGACGGTTGAGCATAACACATGTATTGAGGTGGGCCCTGCTTAGGTGGGCCACCAAATGGTAGATGGTGTAGATACAACACATATATAAGGTGGGGTCCATCCAAGTGGGCCACACAACCATATCATCACAAAAAGGGAGAGAGAGAGAGAGAGAGAGAGAGGCACGTGTGATGGAGGGCTCCGCCACTATGAGCCCTCCCTTGCATTCAATCATGCATCAAGTGGGTCCCAATACATGTGGGCCCACCAAATCAAAGATCAACGGTGGAGATCCCTTTTTCACCCCAAAATGAATGGTCTAGATGGCCTCTTTTCATGCAAGGAAAATAAACATCATGATGGGGTTCATGGAGAATGACCCTATCATGGAATGATCATGAGCATCAAGGTGGGCCATCGGCCACACTTAGGGTCCAAAGTGAGATCCATACCATCAATCGGTAGGCCTCACTTGGCCCATCATCAAAACATGAAAAATCTAGCCTAATAAGCACCTACCTTCGATCTTCATAGTCCGTTGGAAAGCTGATCTTCTTGTGCTTCACTTTAACGGTGGAAGATAATAAATGGATGGCTAGGATGAAGGTTTATGGGATAGAAAAGTGGGCCACAAAAATCACTTCTCTCCTTAGAAATGCATGGATGTCCACCTCTCTTCTCTCTTGGAATTGTTGCTTTGAATTTGAGTTGAGAAAGAGAGAGAGGTGTGGTGGTTATAAGAGAGGTGTGAGTGATGGATGTGAGGTGAGTGATGGGTGAGGTGAGAGATTGGTTGACTTTGGGGTTTGCTTGACTTGTGGAGAAAGGAAGCATGGGTTGCTCTTGTACTTGACATGATGTGATGTGATTGATTGATGGAGTGATTGATTGATGGGACATGTTGTAGAGATTCTCTTGGGATTTGCAACACGCGGTATTTTTCCTCGAATTGAACGCGGGTCCACATTTCCCTGCCAGGGTATCGGATCGGTCTGCGAGTCGTGGCATTGGAACCATGGGGACGATGCGGTCGCAATGGTACAAGTCTCGAGTCGAGCCAACTCTGATATATGGGACATGACTCAGGATCACGTGCAACTGCTGTCTACGCATCGCAGGTCACCGAAATTCGACCGGGAGGACCGTGGAGCCTACGAAACAGTATGGGCTAGGATATGGGTCTTACACAATGTGCAATGGGGATTCATGAACAAAGAGGTCGATGATGTGTGAGATTATTTTGATAAGCTTGTTGAAGTAAAAAAAAAAAAAAAAAACCTTAAAAATCTACCTACTTTGACTAGTCTAAGCCCTTATTCGACCAGTCTAAGGCTCCTGCTCGACTAATTGAAGATTCTTCGACTCGAATTCCAGCAACATGAACTTTTAATTTCACGCGATCCTCGACCAGTTGAAGGTGATCCTCGACCAGTCGAAGGTTATCCTTGACTAGTAGAGGGTTACGCAGACAGCACACGAACTGCATAAATTTGAGGCGGTTCCAAGGTCGATTTGCAAATTTTAAAGGTCGGTTACTCTAAAATAAGCTGAAAAAAATGGATAAAATATACAAATCACGGTGGGGCCCACATAGCTTTGACACTGGCTAGCAGGCTAGTGTTGGGGTCATCGGCCAAACCCACTCACCTCGCGCAGGGATTAGATGAGTTCTGGGTAACAGCCTGGTGCTTGAGCCCCAAACGATGGGGCATTTTAGGGCGGGAGCCCAAAACTAAATCAGACCCAAATCTTAGGTAGCCTACACCATAGGAAAAAGCGGTGATTGAACGCACACCATTAAAAACTTCTTATGGCCCACTATAATGTTCATTTTCCATCCAAGCCGCTGATGAGGTCACGGAGATCCGGATAAAAGGTTAAACACAGATATCATCTTGATCTAAAGCTTTCGTGGTCCACAAGAAATTTTCAATGGTCAATCACCATTTTTTCGTGTGGTGTGGATAACCTGAGATTTGTGTCTGCAAAATTTCTGGTCTCATCATATAAAATGAGCTGGAAAAACGGATGAACGGCATGGATATGCAACACATACATCAAGGTAGGCCCATGGGTCAGGGCCTCACCCACTAAGCTGTTATCCAGGCCTCACCTGATCCTCTCCCTACATTGGAGGTACTGCACTTGCATGTCATTTCTGTGCATGTGCCAACCATGGACTAGATCTAAACCGTTCTTTTGGTATATACAATTTTGGATGTTAAAAATAATGGTGCAGATAATCCTAATTCGGTGGCATACAAAAGGATACCAAAAAATCAAAAGTTAGCAATGACTTACATTCACTGAGAAAAGTTCCACGGTTAGGATTTTTCAATTAAATCAGATTTTTCTTCATAGACAATCAAAGGAGGAGCCTATAGGATGACTGGCTCAGATCATCATACACGTGTGCCCCACACGTGGTTTGAGATCATAGATCATCTATGAGCGTGGAGGGTCATACTCGAGCAGACTATTAATGTTGCGGATTGGGTGGTGACCCAACATCACCAGCAAACAGTGGGGATAATGATGTCCATCATTGAAACCTTCCTACGGCCTACCATGCTGTTTATTTGCCATTGAACCTCACAAAGACCCGGATGAAGAGAAAACACAAATATCAGCATGAATTGTTGTGCCCCGCCAAGAAGTTTTTAAATGTAGGTGTTCAATCCTCACTATTTCCTGTGGTGAGGTGCACTTGAGCTGGCAAAATAGATGGACGGCGTGGATTAAACATCTACTTCACAATGGCCCCACAGAATCCGGTCACTAGGAATATTCAGTGGACGGCAAGAAATTAATTTGTTTAAACCATTAATCAACTTTAAACATTGAGGCTCACCTGAGGAGTGGAATGTTACTTTTTAATTTATGAGAAAAAAAAACAGATGGATGGAATGGATTAAACAATGACTTCACAATGGGGCCGATAGAATCCGGTCACCAGAAATATTTAGTGGACGGCTAGAAATTAATTTGTTTAAACTGTTAATCAACTTAAACAGTGTGGCTCACACGTGGAGTGAAACGTTGTTTTTTCTTCTTCTTCTTTATTTTTATTTTTATGAAAAAGAATTTGATCATTACTTTACAACCACATCAAAAGCTACGTTAACACTATGCATCACACACTTGTTAACTATTAACACATGCATGACCTTGAGCATAAATGACAATCTCATCTCACATTCAAGTTGTATGTTGCACCACCATTATTTCATGTCTAGAATGTAACACAGTAAAAGTTGCAATTAGACTCATTTTTTATTTATGATTCATGCTTATAAGTTTAGCATTTGTTACAATTATTATAAGATACATTTTAAGTGTAAAATTAATGTTTTTGAAAATATATTTGTTTAATGAAAGGGTTGAGATATCAGAAGAAACTAAAAATTTAGGAACCCTTATCATGCTCGTAATTTTATGTCAGAGTAAGATTTTGATGCACGTTAATTTTATTCAATAATATTGTGAAAGTTTATATTAAGTTTTATAATTCCGTAAATTAAGATAATTTATTATTAATTATTAATATTTATAAATTAATTAATGTATTAAAGAAATATGTAAGTTGAATTTATACAAATACTTATAAGTTTACTCAGACATAAATTAACACGCATATTTTATAAAAGATAAATCACAAATATGTTGTTGTTCATCTAAAACTGTTCATTGATCTTCCTCTCTTTATCCTAATCTTCTTTGGCCAGCAATTTTAAATTTATATACCTCCAAGACTACACATTCAGCTGTACATACTGAGACAAAGATGGGCTCCACCAACAGTTACGATGATAGCTTATCATCCATCTAAAGTATACAGGGGACTGGGACAGCCGAAATATATCACTTATGTAAAGCATTTACTAGGGGAATAACTGCACTGCTAACTTCTAATACAATCAAAGGAAATTAAGGACATACCAAAATTGTCAATTACAGCAGAAGAAAGATTTAAAAGAGATTGAGGTGATTTTGCATATTGTTTCCTAATCCAGTTAAAAAGCCAATATGTGAAAAGATTGAACTGCGGATATTGTTTTTTTAAAGGAAGAATGGAGCTGCGTTGCATGTATAATTGCGTGCAAAGTGTAGAGATAGAATCGTAACAATTCACAAATCGGATTAGGTTTTGAAGGAGGTATAGAATCAGTTTATGAATGTATTCAATTTTAAACACAAGCAAATTTGTATTAAGGGTTTATTATTTATAGAAACACCGTTGTCATCCCAGATAAAGGGTTTAGTATTCATAGTAAAACTCACTACCATTCATAATTTTTTTTTTATATAGCTGAAATTAATGAAGAATTTCTAAAAAGACTCTTTTTTTAAAATCCAAAATCCTTTAATTATTAATGAAGCATTAAACATTAAAGAAGAAATACAAAAAACAAAAAAATAAAGAAATAACAATATATATATATATATATATATATAGAGAGAGAGAGAGAGAGAGAGATGCTCACCTACGCAACTACGCCGGTGCGCACCTTTGCACACGTGTCATGCGTGTCGAATCCTAACGGTCCATAAGATGAGGAATCCCATGAAACCTTAGGGGTAAATTCTCACCCTGATATAAGATTCTGGTGGGTCATAGAAAATAGAAATTCAAATCAAGGAAAGAAACTGTTTGCATTTTTCATGGCCCAACGAAGTTTTGGATCAAAGTAAAAATTTGTATCAGAACGTTTCATGAGGTTCTTCTTCATATGGACCGTTCAGATTTATGAAAATCATCAGATGTGATGAGTTCTAAAAAACATTCGTATGTAGTACGTTCGAACTGGTTCGCAGTTGAGCGTTTCCGTGTGTGGAGGCATGCTCACCTACGCACTTACGCACGTGAGAAACTTTGCACACGTGTCATGGGTGTCGTATCCGAACGGTCCATAAGATGCGGAATCCCATGAAACCTTAAGGGTGAATTTTCACCCTGATCTAAGATTCTGGTGGGTCATAGAAAAGAGAAATTCAAATCAAGGAAAGAAAATGTTTGTATTTTTCATGGCCCAACGAAGTTTTGGATCAAAGTAAAAATTCGTACCGGAAGGTTTCATGAGGTTATGCTTCATGTGGACCGTTCAGATTTATGAGACTCATCAGATATGATGAGTTCTCAAAAAAGTTCGTATGTAGTACGTACGAACTGGTTCCGTGTGTGTGTGTGTATATATATATATATATATATATATATATATATATATATATATATATATATATATATATATATATTAAACATTTGATTTTTGCATTTTAAATTTGAAGATACATTGAGTCTGTGAAAATCACAGTAGGAACAAACTATCACATAAAAATTTCTAAAACAAATAAATATAATTTAAAAAAAAACTACACCATCCAGTAAATATCTAGAAGTGAGTTTATCTCATTTAAATACATAATCGAGATGTTGATCTCTAATATATAATGAGTTTGTATTAACATTGATTATATATTAAAGATCAAAATTTCAAACCCTAAACTCTAACTAAAACGAGATGATTGGTATGGATAACCGTAGCATGGGTCCTATTGGATGCTCAGGTTGGGACTGCCCCAATACTATCCTATTCTTTTTTGTGCTAGGGTCTGACCGTCCATGCTATACCCATGCCCATATCTGGAACTCAGAGTGGCAAGCGTGGGCTGGGACCCGGCTCAAACCCGTAGTAGAGTCACCACGCACTCACTGGGCTCTCAATAGACTGGGCTGGCTCATTGTGCTTGTGATCTCGGCCCACTTCACGTTGGGCTTGGGCAGAAAACTAAATCGGAGCTTGCCTGGGCTTAAAAATCAATCCCTTATTAGTCAGTCTGGGCTTGGGCTATGTCTAAAAGTCTTTTAATGTGTCCCGAGCCCAAAGTAGCTCGTGTAAAGTTTCAATGTTAATACTATGCATGATTTAGCACATGTAAGGAACCCCACTTGTTTCCTTTTGCTCATCACAGGATTGATACGTACGCGAGCCTAGGACATGGGGAGTGGGCCCAGCTTGAATAAGGAACGTTGACAGCCCAACTTACTGTGGTGTGGGCCATCTGAGATTTGTATCTGTAACATTTCAGTCTCATGTCATAAAATGATGTGGAGAAACCAATGGCCTGGATAGATATACAACACATACATCAAGGTGGGCGCACGGTCGTTGCCTCACCCACTAAGCTGTTGGACGGGGATTGCGTCCTACCCCCGCCCGGACGGTAATACGTCCGGGCAGGGCTATGTGGGGCCCAAAGTGATGTAAGTATTTTATCCATGCCGTTCATAATTTTTCTCAGATCATTTTAATTGATGATAAAAAAAATGAGGTAGATCCAGGGCTTTAGTGGACCAAAAAATGGGGATTTAACTTCCACCATAAAAAACTTCTTGGGAGCTGGAGAAGTTTCAGATCAAGCTGATATTTGTGTTTTCACTTCATCCACGTCTCCATGATATTATTATTAGGTTGGATGGTAAAAAAAACATCTTGGTGGCCCTTAGAAAGGTTTCAACGGTGAGAATCATTATCACTGCAGCTTCCTTTGATGTGGTCCACTGGAGCTGTGGGTCTGCTTAATTTTTTATTTTATATCTTAAAATAATCTTAGAAAAGCGATGGACGGCGTGGATAAAACACTTACATCACTTTGGGCCCCACAGAGCCCCACGCGGACGGATTAATCCGCGTCCCTAGGCTGTTACCCGAGCCTCAGCTAATCTGCTCCCCCTTGAAGTTAGCAGAGTTACTGCAATTGCATGTCATTTATGTACACGTGTTAACCTGAACTGGATTTAAACTGCCCGTTTTGGTATTTAAAATTGTGAATTGTCATGGTATAAAAATAATGGTGTGGACAGTCGTAACTCGGTTGCATACAAAAGATACCAAAGACAAAAGTTAGCAATGCTCCACATTCGGTGAGAGAAGTTACATCACTTGGACGTAACGGTTATGATTTTTCAATTAAAGCAGATTTAAGATGACTAACTTGGATCATCATACCCATCTGCCCCACGTGTGGCTCGGATCATAATGCACACGCATGAAGGGTCATACTCGACCAGTGTATGAATGTTGTGGAAGCGAATTGGGTGGTGGCCCCAAATTAGCCCAGTGGGATTGGGTGCTGTGGGGACTACATGATGTATGTGTTTTATATCCTATTAGGGTATGATCCTGAAAACGAAGCAGATCCAAAGCGAAACAGTGGGACAATGATATATATCCACTGTGGAAAACTTCGTAAGGCCCACCATGATGTTTATTTGACGTCCAAACTGTTCATAGTGTCACACAGACCTGGATGAAGGGAAAGCATATTCAATCTTATAGCTTTACCGGTCATCCGCATCTAGGGGAGCCTTGTCAAATAAACGGTTTGGATCATCGGTGGGAATTAATTAGAGTATTGTGGATGCCACGTATATAGATGTATACATAATATATGTTGAAAACGGAGATTGAATAGTTTAATATGATTGGGTCAAAATCTTAAGAGGGATAGGCAAGCAAAGGTGGGGCCCACATGATCAGGATCTTCGGCTTTTAGATAGTTTTGAGATGTGGCCATCTAGCATGGGACACTGAAGGATGAAGAACCAATATTCTTTTGAGTACCAAACCATTTCCCACTTGATAAAATTGAGAATTGGGTATTCCGTCGAAGAAGTCGTGTTGGGTAAGAAATGACCTACCTATGTGTAAGCTCCGTGGGGCTCACCAGAATGACCATATAACATTCCCTCTGTCCATCAGTTTCGATAGCTTAGGGTTACAACATGAATTCAAAATTGAGGCTGATACAAAACTCAAGAGACCACACCACATGAATTGGGAATTGAATGGAATGACTTTCCTAAGTGTAAGCTCTGTGGGGCCCACCAGAATGTCCATATAACATCCCCTCTGTCCATCAGTTTCGATAGCTTATGGTTACAACATGAGTTCAAAATTGAGGCTGATCCAAAACTCAAGTGGGCCACACCACATGAAATTAACATCGGGAATTGCATGAAAACCATTGAAAACTTCAAGGGAACAAGACAAATTTTGGATAAGGATATCTGTCTTTTCCGTTCACTAGTTCTGTAGTGGGTATAAACATCAAATGGCCCCACATGATAGACATGTGCTCCCCAATGTTTCTTGTGGATTGGCCCACATCAAGTTGATTAATGAAAATATATTAAAATTGAATGCATAACATTTATATTGTATGTGATGATCATTTCATCAAATATTATTAAATACTTTTAAATCAGTCTCAATTGATAGCTAGTTGAAGGAGAATCTTGAAAAAAAAAAAAAAAAAAACCTTTTAATATATATAATTTTTTTAATTAAAAATAATTTTTATTTTCTGAAAATTGACATTGACTTAACAAATCAGTAGATCAGCTATCATACATGCTTGATTTTATGTTTGGAGTACAATAATGCAAGCAATTTGCTAGAAATTTGGAAATTTCGAGAAATTGGGAAATTTTGCATTTTTCCAAAATTTTTCCAAATTAGACCACTACACTTAAATTTCAAAATTAGAGTATTTATGATGATCATTTCATCAAATACTCTTAAATACTTCAAAATTAGTTTCAATTGGCAACTGGTTGAAAGAAATTTTGGAGAGGAAAAAAAAAAAACGTGGAGAATAAGAAAAACCAATGGATATTGAAATCAAAGCTCTAACTCCATGATTTTTCATACAAAATATGAAGAACCAATAAGTTCATAACTATTTGACACTGATTTAACATAATTTCATTTTAAAAAAAAAAAAAAGTGATCGAAATTTTAAAATGCTCACTGGATCGAATATGTGGGATACAAGATGTATCATGGGATATATCAGCCGATATCATTTATATTTAAAACATTGGTTCCTATATCCAAGGCCATCAAAACTTGTAGGAATATCGATACTTCAAATGCTAGGTACCATTATGTATTATGCGGCTGTAATGCTTGTTATAGTCCCGAAATGGTCCATTACAGGACCATTAAAAATTTGGCTCGAAAGCCCATTAGGCCCATATTGTAATGGTAAGGATGGTCGCCATTAAACATGCCATTACCATTATTGAATACCTTGGTGCCATATGTACCGTAGACAATTTGGGTTAAGAGATAGCACCTGGAACGGTGATTCGTTGGGCTAAGAGAACTGATAGATGGTCGACAATGTAAAAGTATATTCCCACAACTCTGTTGCTTGCTTTGTACTTAACTACTTCATCCAAAACATGGACGGACAAGACGAGTTATAATACCCCTTAAGGTTCTTATTTCTCATGGCAACCCTGTGCAGAGGATCAGGAAAGTGCTTCTTTAGGACTTGATACATGATCCTCATCTAAGCTTAATTTCGTCTTCAAATCATCAGCTAGTGCCTGCATGTCAATACTATCAGTCCACAGATTGATTTATGGTATTAAACAAGAACAAGAAACGAAAGATTCACCTTACAGATGTGCAAGGAAACACCATACCATTACTTCATATACAAGCCTTCTCAGCTGAATCTGCTCTAAGGAATAAATGAACCGTCCAACCAAGTGCTCTGCTACAAGTTTTATGACGGAACAATCCCTTAACCTTTTTACCAAAATCAACAAAAATATTTAGTGATGAACTCTGCAAAGAGAAGCAACGACATCATGCAATCTACAACACGAGCTTTGCTAAGCTGAGACGCACACCGCCGTGCATGGCATCTAGGACAGTCGACCTGTCTGGCCCCCAAATCAGGCCACCTGAACTGATTAGAAGGGTAACATATGTGCAAATAATGGACAGCTTTAGAAGAAATTTCTATATGCCCAAATAAGTGTACATGCATGCGCTTAGCAAAACTCCTACCAACAAAAGTTACATCCTTAAAATGCCTGCACAATTGCAATGATAGACTACAAATGAGGAATTGTACCATCTCGAGCATCAGCAAATATATTTTGAAAATAAAAGGAAAAAAGAAATATCGTATGAATAATGCTAGTTTTTTCATGAAAAAAAAATTGTGATAAAAAATATGGTATTTTCATGAATTATAATGTTCCAAAAAAAAAGTGATAAAAGGGATGCGGGAGACAATTTTCCGCATCTCATATTCCTAATCTTGATGGTTAGTGCATAATGGTAACGAAACTTATTAATTGGACATCTGATCTCGCTCACACTTTCCTCATTAGTGATCATGCATGGTCGATGCAAATACAGAAGGATTTGATTGTAATGCAATGTAATTCAAGTAAGAGGAGGATTTTTTGTTATGTTTCCTATTTATTGCTATCAGTTTAGAAATGGGGTCGGAGCAAATACAAAATGATTTGATTGTAGATATTAGGCAGAGCGGATGCAGCCTCTAGATTTTCTTTTTTCATTTTATTTTCTCTCTCCTCTTTCTGGACTGAACCAACATGAAACTTGGTTTTACGGAGTTCCAAACGAGTCAGCGGGTCGACTAAACAGAAATTCCGCGGAGAAGACAACATCTCTCTCCTCTCTTCTTCTCTCCTTTATTCCTTCCCCCTTCATTTGCTAGAACTTCAGCAAGGTCTGGAGCAGACCCAAACCAACTCAACCCAGCTGGCTTGATTCAGTGACTCGGGCAGTCGCACCAGTGACTCGGTTCGACCGAGTTTGGTGCAACATGCACACACACACTCTCTCTCTCTATCCTATTCTTCTTCCTTTTTCTTACCTTCTCCTCTTCTCTCCCTAGCCTTTCACAAGGTCTGGAATGGACCAGACCCATCTCCAACTCGGGCCGACCTCTGCCCAGCGAGTCGATCCCACTCGACCCGACAGCAACGTCTCTCTCTCTCTCTCTCTCTCTCTCTCTCTCTCTCTCTCTCTCTCTCTCTCTCTCTCTCTCTCTCTCTCTCTCTCTCTCTCTCTCTCTCTCTCTCTCTCTCTCTCTCCCCTTCTTCTTCTGTTTCTCCCTCAACACGGTGCGTCGTATTGAGTAAACTCTGTTGGGCCCACTGTGAATTCATGTGGTTTATCCACACCGTCCATCCGTTTTTCCAGATCATTTTAAGGGTTGAACCCAAAATCGAAGTATATCAAAAGCTCAGTTAGACCGTACCACAGGAAACAGTGGAAGTATTGATTTCCACCGTTGAAACCTTTCCAAGGCTCCCAGTGATGTTTATTTATCATCAAAACTGTTAATAATAGCATACAGATATGAATGAATCGAAAAAAAAAAAATCGAAAAAACAAATATCAGCTTGATCTAAAACTTCTGTGGTCTCCAATAACTTTTCAACGGTAAACTTCAATTCATACTGTTTACGGTGGTGTGGACCACTTGAGCTTTATATATACTTAATATTTGGATTAAAACCATAAATTGATATTATAAACCGGATGTACGGAGTTGATACAATGCATGAATTACGATGGGCCGCACAGAATTTACTCAGTAGGCAATCCGCTTCCGGTGCATCGAGCTCAGCGTCGGTTTTCGCTCCTCCTCCCTTTTTCTCTCTCTCTCTCTATGGACTCCCTGGAATCTCGGTGGTAATCCCGAGACACTCGCGGCCCTTATATAGAGCTAGGGTTGGCTCCATCAGCGCCTGATAGCTGCTATTTTCTATCAGTGACGGCTAGGATGGAGTGGATGCACCATCATTTTTATTTTTTTTTTCGTTTGCATGGATCCAATTTGCCATGCGGGATCGATTTCTATCATCATGGTCCACCGGACGAGTGCATTTGATCAGAAAGCGGAGGAGATGAAGTCGCCTCCCATGGTGAGTTTTTATCAGCCGTCTATCATGGTGATCCAAGCCATTTGGATGGACCCGATGGGTCTACTGGCTTCTGGATGGCCCACCATCTATCACCACATCCCTCGCACGAGTGTCACACGTACGATATTTTTGGCCGCAGCCAAAATCTCGTGCGGAGGTGTTTTCTCCAGCAGGTGAGCTACTCTCAGCCCTAAAATGGATGCTCCGGATGCGCCCAGAGAACCCTCAGATATTCCTTTAATGGCCGGGATCGGGCCTTGCTCGAATTAGAAAGATTCTCCCCTGCCTTTCCTCCAGCTGTGCCAAAGACTCCCTTTCTCAGCGACAAACGGAAGGGAAAAATTTTAGTTCATCGCACGGCTGAGATCAAAAGAAGACTGTTGCCTCGGATTGCCAGCACAGCACGTAAACAGATTTCCAGTTTCAGAAATTACCGCGCGCACAACTTTGTTTGTGCCCATGTCTGTGCACACACACGTGTGCATGAATCCATGTGGAAAGTGTAGTCCCGATCAGATCTGTCTCCTGAATCCGATGGATGGTTCCGATCGTGCTGATGGATGGATAAGGTGTGTCACAAGTGAAAACAAACGGATGCTGTCCGGTTTAACAGCCCGCATGACTCAGTATGCAACCGAGCTCGAGCACTCATACGCATGTGGTTTTACGTTAAATCAATATAATTTTTATTAAAAAATTCCCAGATCCATGATGGACGGTTCAGATCCATCAGAAACAGTCATATGGTGGGCCATGATCGGAAACAACGGACGTTGTCCGTTCGTATCTCGATTGGGCGGGAAAGGAGGAAGAAATCCTTCCTCTTCGGTTCTGTGGGTCAAACCAGGATTTGACCGAACCCTTTGTCGGGTGCACATCCTCTTGTGCACACATGAAGTGTCTGTTGGGTCCACAAGTCTTTTTTGAGAGATCTGCTCAATTTATGATGCTCTATGGGCCCAACTGGGTCGGTTGACTAGAGATGAGGCAGATCCATTGCTTAGGTGGGCCATACTAACTGCTTCATAGTCTTAAGTGTCGATTAAGTCTATCTGACGGTAGAATTAATTCCAATCTAACCATGAATGGTCAGAAGGTCCTGGAAATCCTTTGTGTGTTCAGGTCCACCTATTCTACATGTTAACAATATCATTATTGTTATAAGAACCTCTATTATCATTTTTTTAATTATATTATTTTATGTACATACATAGATATTATATTTATTTATTGTTTATTAATAATAATAATATTATTATCCTGTATGACCTGCATGTAATTAGAGTAGCCAATGAATTGAATCATATCCTAGTGAGCCATGTGTCCAATCTCAGTCACATTTACTACTCAAGGAGTCTTATGGTCAATTTTATAATCAGATGGTCAAATTAGGAAAATCAGTCGTTAGATCCAGCAATGGAACGTTGTGATTGATCTATAGTTTATATGAGGAGTCCTAATGCAAATATATGGTCTACCTATGTTGCTAATGAATGGCTTTGTTTGTCTCTAATAGGGTTCATTGACTATCCAGGTTTTGACGAACAGTTGGATGGCTTGATGAATGGACGGAGATATCTCATATCGACATGATTTAGGCTAGGATGTAGGTGAACATTCAATTAAGTTAGATTACACGGTAACACCCGAGTGCTGGAAAGTACGGGGTGTTACAGCTCCCCTGCAGGTTAGGGTAGATCATTAGAAGAACTGTAGGGCGGTTAGATGGTGAGAGCAGACTTCGAAAAAAAGAGTGTAAAGTTGATCAATATTATTTAAAAGAAGAAATGGATCAGGGACGCAATGTGCTAGGTAGGAAGGTTGATAGGGCTATCATTCGACAATCGTCTGGAAGATTATACAGTATTTTTTCATTATATTAAGGCTCGCGATTGAGCTCTAATAGGAACAAGTTCTCCCAAGAAACCTCCTAGGAACAATATTCATTTTAGGGTCCCACCATGATGTATGTGTAACAACCCATTTTTTTGTGAGAACTAACCCCACCGTCCGTTTGCATGTGGCCCACCTGAGTTTTAGATCAGCCTCATTTTTGGCCTTATATTTTCTCTTGGCCTAGCCGAGACGATGGACGGAGTAGATTTATATTATTGTTAGTGGGACTGACCATATCTTAAAAAATAAAAATAAAAAATAAAAATAAAAATAAAATCTTTCGCACGTGTCATGCCCCAAACCCGAAAATCGAATTCACAGGAATCCCAATCGTCGAATCCGGTGCTGACAGCTTCCGTAGTACCCCATTCTCGGCACATAGCGTCCATATGTCAGATTCCAATCCTGGGATCATACAAGGAGGATTTTTTTTATATACATTTAACTCGCAATAAGTATAACCACAAGATTACCCAATTCACAAAGGTAACATCATCATCACATACCACTAATATAATCAGTTGAGTACAATGCTGGAAGGAAATACATGAATAAAAATCAAGCTCCAGAAGACCGTTGTACGCTCCAAGCTCAACACTGTTGCAACCTAACATCACCTGCACGCATCTATTGTGTATAAGCTTATAGAAAGCTTAGAGGGTGGTGTAAGTGTGTGCACAAGGTAAGTGCCAAATATTCAATACAATGCCATAAACATACAATACCGGAAATACTAGTAATCCATAAATCGTACAATATCGGAATAAGTAGAAATACTGACAAGATCATAAATTATCTAATATTAGAATACGCAATACAAATCAACTATGCAAATGACGAATCATAGATAGCCAAATATAAGATGCAGATGATGCAATATAATATACATTCCTGATGAGTAACACAAATAGCGTCAGCTGTACCTAGATCATATAAATGCAGAGATACAATAACCCAAAATGCCGTATGCCGCGAATGTCATGCAATATACGGTGCGAATAGAATGATCATACTGGAGTCTGAAGTCGGGATGATAGTACGTAGTATCGCAGGCTATGGGGTCCATCACAACGGACTTCTATCCAAACTAGTTTCATACCTAAATTTGGATAGTCAGACTCAATGTGGTAAACTCCTGATCTTAGGTTAGTCGCGCGCCCCAACCGAAATCCTGGCCATTGTGAAGGCACACGTAACAAATAGTTGCACACCACCAACCAGAGTGGATAGTGAATGAATGCATGCATGAATGAGTATGCAACTCCTGCTCACTAAATCCACAATCAGTACAGTTCATCTCTAGGATCATCACTGGGGTTTAGTATACTCCAAATGACACTACCGCTCTCCTAGCCGCACAATCCAAGTGAGCGTAAGAAACCTCACTATCCGCCTGGCCAATAGTCTGCCAATACCTATCCGGCATGTCGATAGCGGACCCATTCATGAGCTGGTCAAACTCAGCCTAGTATTGCCTCCTACTATCGGGTGGGTAAGGCCACAACCCCTCCCAACCGACCACGACATAGTAGGAGACGCGGCCTCCTGATATTCAGCACTCGAGTGCTCATGATTCACTTGGTCTCGATGTTGGGGGTGTCCTCTAGCATCAAGAGGGTTTAAGAATTTTCACCTAGGGATATCTATGACGCCCGTATACTAGAACCAACATTTTCGGTGTCCCATCTGGCCATCCACGATATACCTGTGGAGGTTACGGCCCTGATGTCACTAGGGCACACAATGCAAGATGCATGAGTCATACAATCCAGTCATGCATCAATCCTGCGCATATCGTGCGCTCATGTGAGATAACCTCTGCCTATCAGGGAGTCTCATAACAACCTGCCCAATGGCATATGCAATGGTCAACCACATTTCATAACAAACATGCAAATGATGCATATGTGCATGATCATGATGCTATGCAGTCACATACTCATAATCAGTGTCAATATCCGGCATCGACAATCAATCACAACAATGTGGACATTTAACCAACATTGTCCCCCAAGGAATGGTGGACCCATGGCCTCACACAAGGGCCAAATATACAACACCATGGGTCCCACTTAATAGCGTAATACACACCACGATGGGCCTTTCACATGGGCCTAACATACATTACAATGGGCTCCTTCGCCTGGCCCCCAAATGCATCACAATGGGCCTCATCACTTAGGCCTCAATATACATCACATTGGGCCTTAAATACGAGTTGGATATACATCATATTGAGCCTCAAACACAAGTTGCATGTACATCATATTGGGCCTCCAACATAGGTTCCATATACATCATAATGGGTCTTAAACATAGGTCGTATATACATCATATAACTCTCGACCATCAGCCTCGACAAACATAATCGGCCTCTACAATCGGCCTTGACAATCGGAATCAATTAATAATCAGCCTCAATGATCAGAATCGGCAATCAGCTAGGACAATTGGAATTGACAATCGATCACGATAATCGGCCACGATCGCTAATCGGCAATCTGTCACGACAATCAGGATCGATCAATAATTAGCCTCGATGATTGGAATTGGCAATCGGCCACAACAATCGGCTTATAAACAAGGTGAGGTCTATAGATGGACGACCGATCAACCATAATATATATCAAGATTGGCCCACAATAGCGGTTATATCAAATCTGATGGCACGGGGCCATCCGTCTATGGCAAATGGGGCCCACTTATTTGGGTTAACATATATAGAGAATGGTACGAATGGGCCTAACAAAGCCCAATGGAAGGTCACAAGGTGGACATTCAACCATCATTGCCCATTAATGTGGACATTTAACCAGCATTGCTCTCAAGGAGTGGCGTACATAATCACCATTACATACATCATGGCAAAATCACACATCATACCGGGCCTTGAATACATAACAAGTGAGCCCTGCACCTGGGCCTCAAATACATCTCAATGGGTCTTAACCTAGGGGCCCCAAATACATCTCAATGGGCCTCAACCTATGGGCCCAAAATATATCATATTGGGCCTTAGACAAATACGTAATATTGGGCCTTAACGAATGGGCCGCAAATACATCATATTGGGCTTTATACAAAGGCCTCACATTCCTCACATCAGGCACTTCCAAATGGGCCCCAAATACATCTCAATGGGCCATATCGAATGGGTCGCACTAATAGGCCTCATAAACATCAAGTGGGCCGCATCAATGGGTTGCACTAATGGGCCTCATAAACGTCGAGTGGGCCGCATTACATGGGCCTCATATACGACACGACAGGTGGGCCCTGCTCATGAGCCCTCAAACACATAACATGTGGGCCCTATGCATCAAATGAGCCACGCCAATGGGCCTAACACATATCACAATGGGCCTTGCCCATAGGCCACGAATACATCACAATGGGCCTTGCCCATAGGCCACGAATACATCACAATGATGAAAATCCATCCCACGTGACGGATTGCCCCCATACAGACAGGAAACAAAGATGAGATCGAGAAACACGGCCACCTATCCTAGCCGTTCGTGGTAGCGGATAGGGCCGGTCGTGAGCGAGCCCTATGCCTATAAAAGGGCGCGTTTTCCTCGGGATTCCCACCGAAAATTTAGAGAGAGAGAGAGAGAGAGAGAGGAAAACAACGGGAGTAGGAAGAGAGGGACGACGGATTGTGTCCAACATGGGCGGGGCTTTGTGGGGCCCACCGTGATGTAAGTATTTTATCCACTCCGTTCATCGCTTTTATCAGATCATTTTAACATACTTTTGAAAAAATGACGAAGGTCAATGGCTCCCGTGCACCACGCCAAAGGAAGCTGCAGTGATACTGAAACCCACTGTTGAAACCTTTCTAAGGGCAACTGTGATGTTTTTTTTTTTACCATCCAACCTGTTTATAAGGTCATGTAGACGTGGATGAAGTGAAAAAACAAATATCAGCTTGATCCGAGACTTCTCTAGCTCTCAAGAAGTTTTTAATTGTGGAAGTTAAATCTCTAATTTGTGGTCCACTTAAGTACTGTACCTTCTTCATTTTTTGGCTCGTAACTTAAAATGATCGGAGAAAAACGATAAACGGAGTGGATAAAACACTTACAACATGGTGTTCCTGGACGGATTACCGTCCGGGCGGGGGTAGGACGCAATCCGCGTCAGGAAGAGAGCTAACCCGAGCTTCGTGCGAGACTCAGTGCCATATATTCTAGTACATGCATGCATTTTCCATATCATGTGTGCTGAAACAAACAGGTTAACACATTCATTTCCATGCATTTTCCTTTCTTCTAAGGTAGGTGATGTTTGGTTTCCATATCCACGTTTTGGTTTCCACTAATCCAAACAGACCATAAAAAGGACTCTTTATATCAAACTGCTTCGCTTGGAATACTTGCCCAACCATACAGCACAGTATCAAGCATATACAAGGCCCATGCAGTTGATATATATGCAGAGGGTTAGAGTGGAGTTGGACTCTTTAATTTTAGCATTTTACATTTATTGGCGAGTTTTGATATAAAATCGTCACTTCAAGCAGATAAATGTGTTTGGTTTCTTGTTTTGTTTGCTTGTTTATTTATTTAACCTATGGTTTAACTCATGATATGGTCCACCATAGAGTGGAATAGAGTTGAATAGCAGAACTGGATTCATGTAGCCGACCCAAATTAGTTGGGATAAGGTTCATATGATGATGATGATTTATTTATTTTGCACTAACTAATGTATGCATAAACCCCACTCTCTTTGAACATCCTACCCTCCTATTTCTGTCTCTCTCTCTTTCAAGAAAAGTCTATGTACTCTCTCGGTGGCTAGTCTCCTCCACATGCCTACTCTCTTCCAGCAACGCCCTCCTTCCATCCTTTAAGTGCGGATATTTGCAATCGTGGCGGGACAAAATGCTTTGACGGAAGTGATGACCAAAGAGGGATCAGATATTAGAGATGTTGTATGACTGATCTTACGGTGAGTGAACGCGTGAGGGGGTTGAACGCCTCGGATTTGAAGTGTGGAAGGAGGGGAGTTGCTGGAAGAGATTAGCCATGTGAGAAGACTAGCCATAGAGAGGAAAGAGAGTTTTATTGAAAGAGAGAAAGAAAGTTCGAAGAGGGTGGGGTTTATACAGACTCAGTGGGTTAGATTTAGTGGGTTTCTTGAATATTTCACTTTACTGACTGTTTTTTTTTTTTCTGTATCTTGGAATAGCGGTGGGTTACATAAGTTTTGCATCCAGATGATATTTGTGTTTTCGCTTTGTTTGACATTATTAGTAGGTTGGATGACATCCAACTGAAATTTCAATCTGCTGCAGTTTTGGGCCTACGTCTCTGTAAAAACGAATGGACATCATAGATATATGCATAACATACATCAACGTGGGACCCATGGTCACCGCGACTTACCGAACTCGGTCTGGTCCGACCTCACTGAATCAGCGTCCGTTTGAAGCAAGAGTTATATGATACTCAGACGCAGCACTCAGAAATTGCCCGTGTGCATACATTAACACTAAAAAAATTATTATATCTTGAAATTCGTTCAAGAATCTTTTCTCCGATTCTTTCGACACTTGTGACCGTTGGATTTTATTTTTTTCATTTTTAACAGTTAAATAAATGTACACCAATCCTGTAGTCAGACAATCAATAAATTTTATTTTTGCTTCATTATACATATGCACCGATTACCATAATTTGGACGGTTTAATTTGACTACTTATATTCCACATGTGTAATATCTAAGTGCTTGTGTATCATCCATCCCAGTCTGCCAGAGTATCAAAGTTTTTCTCCGTTTTTGTTTTCGTCTGTCGCTGATGCGGCTCAAGTGTCTATCACAAATCAAAGCGGTCCCCGTTTTGACTGGTTTGATGATAAGAACGGCTCATGTTATGAAATCTTTCCAAAATATGCCTTATGCTGAAATAATAATATTCGCCTTCAATTACTATATATATATATATATATATATAGAACAATGAAACAAAGATTTAATGGATCCGGATCCTTACTCTTGCTCGGGTGGTAGACTCTCGGGAGTTTCAACACCCGGTCAAGGGTTCGACTATCCGTAGGTGGTGAAAACCCACTACGGCGTGAGTGTGTGGGGTGTGTCTGCGTGGGTTAAATAAATAAATAAATAAATAAGATTTAATGGATCCATTAGACTCTAAAAAACATAAAGGTTGAAGGCAAATCAATTACGCTGCCTTTCTCTGGGCGTAGTAACTATTTGCTGATGTGGAAGGACGACTCCATAATGATGAGATCCGCTCCGTCCATAAGGTGCGCCACCCTATTCATGGTCAAGGTTCCAAAAATCAGGCAGTTACAAAATTCAGGTGGGCTATACTTCACAGGGAGGAGTTGAGGTGGAAAGTCTCACCATTAAAATTTTTCAGATTGTATGTAGGGCAGACCATCGTGTTTATAATTTCTATGCCATCCAATCAACTCGCCTAACGTGGCAAACCAGGAAAATATGAGCATTCCAAGCTCATGTGGGCCACACCATGTGAATTTGGAGTTTTTATGCATGATTAATTTTACACTGTTACTGATAGTGTGGCACACCTAAGTCTTGGATTGGATTGAATTGTATGATCAGTGGTGAAAATGTGTCGGCACATCTGATGGACGGGGTGGATCTGATGTATATTCTGCCCCACCAGTGACACGCACGCCGTCTATCAGTTTCACCAGCTCACGTGGTTCAATCCACACGAAACATTGGGGAACGAATGCCACCATGTGGGGCCATCCCAAAACTGATGAACGGAAAACACAAATATCATCCTCCAAAAATTTTCTTTCTTTGAATATACGATTCTCAGTTCTATCAAGTGGGCCATGTTTTGGTAATCTAGAATACTTGTCCTTCAAACCCAGTGGTAGATGGGCCACGTCTCAACTATCTAAAGTCGAAGATTCTCATCATGTGGGGCCCACCTTTGGTTGCCTATATATCCCTCTTAAGAATTTACTTTGATCCGATGATATTAACCATTTGATCTCCATGACCCATATATACATCCAGTTTCAGACAGCCTGTGTATCAAGTGTCAGAGGGAACCAGAGGATCAAATAACTCCATGAAACAAACACAAATAGAACTTGGTTTTGGAAGTGAACATACCAATGTAGCTATGGCCCGTTACAAGTCGGTATTGTTGGTCCGTTATGCCCTCACCCATTATTTTCAAATCAAGCATTATTGACACTGTATTACATGACAGGCACCATCGCTATTATTACGTAACGGTCACTACCACTGTAATGTAACTGCTTCTGTATACCATGCTTACATGAGAGGATTGAAACTCCAAGACATTCTGGATTTTGGGGTGCAAAACATGATTTGGATTGAAAATCGTGAATTCCAATTCCTAACTGCTTAAAGTCAATGCTGCCAAATGACAACTTATGAAATTGCTGGAGCTGTTTCACAAAGAAAGAAGAGGAAAGTTTGATAATCTGGCGGAGTATTATGGATGACAATTAAGTAGGCACTGAGTACTTGCAAATATGGCATATATGCAAATTCAAATTGAACTGGCCAAATCATAGTTACCAGTTTAGATGTATCAAAAAAACAAAAAAAAAAAAAAATGAAAATAAAATTACTTTTTAATTTTTATTTTATAACTACCTTGTTGGAGGTGTTTATTTGATGATTAAAACGAATAATACCCAATGGTCCTGTTTTCACAAACGTCCAGGAATAGATGTTAAAATTGTTTTCTCCAATCTGATTTTAGTATCATGACTTAGTTTTTATGTTTTATTTTTATTTTTTGAAAGGCAAGAAATAAACAAAAAGCAAGCCAAGCTACAAGCCAAATAAAAAGGAAAATAAACCTTAGAATGCAAAAAACAATCTTTCAACCCATCTATACAAGAGGCCCATTCAACAATAAACCCTTACACCGCATGACATGATATAACACCCCATACTTTTTAGTACTCGAGTATCACCATGTAACCTAACTTTAGATGAATACAGACTAGCTTAAGTGGATATTCAAGTGCTTTCAGTCTGAATCCAACCGTTGAAAGCAGTTCCCATCCACGTAATAAACCATCCATCCAGTATTTTTCAAGATGGACCACCACATAGTTAGAAAAACCTATTATTAAGAATTCAATTTCATTTGATGGACAAATTTAACCGACCATCTTAGATTTAGAAACTCGGGTCACGAGATCCACCGTTCATCGTGTCATTCACACCCTATTTATCAAATTATCACCTAATCATGCAATTTGACCACCTGATTACGAGGATAACCCTTAAGATCCATTTAGATTAGATTAGAAACCCTAATCTCCATTAATGGTCAGATTTGAATTCAATCTGGCCATTTGATAGATGATAATCCACAATCAAACACCAAGGCCTAAAAGCATGGCCCATCTGAACCTTTTGATCATCCACACATCAGACCCCCAGCCCTCACTAACCTTGCTAAACAAATGGGTGGATTGGATTTACTGAAATTCCTCTATGGGTCCCACAAACCACTTATTGAACATGAAACCATCAAGTTGTAGCGCCCACTTGAATGTTAGATCAGCCTCATTCTTAGGCTCATGGCCTTACATGGATCAACAAATCGAATGGTTGGTGTGGATTAGATTTGAAACGCATTGGACCGCCAGATCGCACGAACATGTTAACTAGATGCACGAATCCTAAAGTATGTCCCATCTACACTTTGGATGTACCTGATCTTTGGTTAGAGGCTCTAAGTGGACTCCTAGAAATGAATGGATGGAGCAGATCAAGCAAAACAACCATGTGGAGCCCACCATCTGCGGTGGGTGTACACGTCACGTGTGCAGCCGAGGTGCACTAAACCAAAGGTCGGGTCAAACTATCTTTGACCCAACGTTTTCCAAAAATGGGAGAGATTTCTCGCCTATGGGCGTTCTTAAATGGAGGATGTTCATGTGTTAGTTGGTGGCCCACCATCAGGACCCGTTTGGACGATCTAATCCGTCCATTTGGTAGAGGGGCCACAAGAGACCCAAACCTCATACTTTAGCATGCTGGAAAGCCCGTTCGTGCACACAACGTCGATCATAACGGGCTGGCATACAATGGAATTGTGTTTCCAACCCCTTCAAAACCAACCCATTGTGATTAATGTGGGCCACCTTGATCCAATCCAAACTGTTCATATGATCCAGGGGGTGAGCCTGACCACATCCATGCCATCCATACACATACACACGTACATGCACTCAAACCTGAGCCCAAACAGAGTCGTGTGTGGCAGTTTCGAAAATGGAAACTTTTTCCCCTTCGGTTTGCCAAGCTGGCAATCCACATGAGCCCTCCTCTCTCAATCCTAGTTGTCCGTATCATGCAATCTTATCCCTTCAAAGCTAGGTTTTTATAAAAGAAAGAGAAAGAGAGAGGGTGCGTGTTGCACCAATCTCGACCTGCCCAAGTCGTTGGACCAGCACGAGGGCCACTGTTGCATTGGCATTGGCTGAGCCAGACTCAACTGGTTCAGGCCATGCTGAGGTTCTAGCAAAAGGAGGAAGAGAGAAAGAAAGTAAGAAGGGAGAAGCAGGAAGGAAAGATGAAGAAGAGGAAGAGAAGAAGAGAGAGAGAACAGGTCGCTGCCGCACTCCCGCTCAGGCTCAGGCCGAGTTGGGCCAAGTCCACTGAGTTAGGCTGCCCTTGAAATGAGTCCATCCACCTATAGACTTTCTAGAAGCATTAAAGAAGAAGAAACAAAAAGAAAGAAAGAAAGAAAGGAGGAAGAAGCAAGCAAAAGAAGAAGAGAGCTCGAGCGGTTCATCGACTTGACTCGCCGAGTCACGGTTGAGGGTTGGTGCATCTGGGCACTTCTAGTCGGGCTTTGTATAAGCCCAGGAATTGTTGGACTTCCAACAGGAGGGTGAAGGAGAAGAAAGTGAAAGAGAGGGTGTGGAAGAGGAAGATAAAGGAGAGGGAGTTTGAGTCCTAGGTTACAGCTGAGTTAACTTGGTTCGAATCGAGTCCAGCTGGGTCGAGTTGGGCTTGGGCATAGTCCAGGCATGGTTGGAGTTCCAATTGGGGAGAGAATAAAATTAGAGAGAGAGAGAGAGAGAGAGAGAGAGAGAGAGAGAGAGAGAGTAGAATGGTGGTGTCGCACCGCATCAAGTTGGGTCGAAGGTTGCTTCTAGGTTGACTTAGCCACACGTTGAGTTAGCCGAGCTAGGTCCACTACTGAGTTTAAAGTGGGTTGGGTCCATATTTATAGGATGCATTTGGTAGAAAGAAGGAAGAAGATGATCAGTCAAGAGGCGAGGTCCGTCTCCAAGACACATTAAATTGTGTCGAGTCGAGCCGAGTTGACAAAGGTGAGTCAACATTTTCTCCCCATTCTAAACTTATTTCGATGCACTATTATCATTTTTACCAATGTTATTATTAGGATTATTAATATTACCATTGATTAGCCGTTAGTAGGTTATTTATGCTAAAACTAGTTAGTATAAACAAAATTGCAACTATCATATAGTAGTATTTTATTTATCGCTCTTAAATATTATCATTAATGGTAGATTAAAATATTTATTGTCATCATAATGATTATTATTATCATGTACCTAATATTAATTACATTGCTAGTATTAATGGTGGTTTTACAATTATTAATATTATTAACATCGCGGTTAATCATACATCAATTAGCGTTCAATTCTATAATCCGAGTCTAAGACTAAACTCTAGGATGAAACCCTAACTTCACATCAAAACCCTAAAAATAAATAATTCTAACCGTAGGTTATCATCTTAACCCTGAGTAGTGTATAACACTTGGATCTAATTGTATAATTTTGAAATTTATGGTAGGATTCGATCATAAGGGTGCATGCACTCCCTAGCAACATCAGTAGGCGAATCGACTCATAAGGTGATGATTTCTTTCCCTCAACCTTTCCATTTTTCCATTAGCTTAAGTGATAGTTTTTATTTTAATTTCAGTTGATGATTGATATCTTTATTTTATAATTACATGTGCAAGTTGTTAGAATTGAATGCTAAATTACATGCTCAATATTTATCTTGCATATTTTCTTGTGCTTGTGGATTACTTGTGGATTGCTTATGAAACTTAAACTGGTACATCAATAAGTGGGAAACCCCACTTATAAATGTACACCCATACTTGGGATGTAACTTGATTAATTATTTTTATAATGGGCCCTCAATATAGTGGTTACTTTGAATGAGGTGAATATCGAAGTGAGACTACCATCTATGGGTTATTATGTCTACATGGCTTTTGAGGGTGGTCTTTTTATCGCATCGATTTGATATTTGCTCTATGCGGCTTCGATTTGATATTTTTCCTATATGATTTTGATTTGTTATTTGCCATATGTGGCTTCGATTTAGTATTTGCCCTATATGGCTTCGATGATTTATTTTTACATAACCATGCGATACTAAATCCCATATATTGAATTTGATTGGCCACTAGTCGATGGGCTTCCATTAAACATCCTAAGGTAGTAGTCTTATGAGTCGGGAATGGTGGTCATGGGACACTATGTCTGAGCTGTCGACCTACGCTGGGTGATGAACCCCCCGTAGTGACCTTTGAGCTTCTTTAAATTGACTGGTTGTAGATGAAATAATAATGGTTGGGCTAATCATGCATTCATAGCATACAGGTGATGACGGGTGGCTAATTCTGGATGTTGTGACATGTACTTATAGGATTTAGTTAGGGTATCATTTCGCTAACTCCCAGACCACCGACTATCAACCTACTTTCGATGAGCTTGGCACTACGCATGTACGATGTACTTTCACTAGTGACCGGTTACATGTATGAGTTTTGCCCGAAAGCCAACTGGATGAGCATCCCGAGTTGATTGCACTTATGCATTCATGCATTTAATAAGACTGCATCATGTAATGTTTTGAATACCTTTTTGTTTATAACTATGCTCACCTAATGTAGCAGTACGTAATCTTGAGGGGAGTTTGTAAGACCCATATCCTAGACTGTATCATTCCATAGGCTTCCGCGTCCTTCCGGTCGAATTTCGGTGACCTGCTATCTATTATCGACATTTGCACGCGACCCTGAGTTGCATCCTGTTGATGTTAGTCGGCTTGGCCTAAGACTTGTATCATTGCGACCGCGCTATCGTCGCGGTTCTGATGCCGCGTCTCGTGCGCCAAGATAATACCCGGGCCAGGAGATGTAGGCCCCCATCCAGTTTGAGAAAAACGCTACACTTTATGAATTTCGATAAAATCTCTACGATATGTCCCATCAATCACATCAATCATAAGTCAAGTACGTCCCATCACAAGCCATCACTCACCCTACCTCTCCTTTCCCATATACAACCCATGCTTAGCCCATTCTTTTCTTACAAAAGTTAAAAGAACTCATCCCTTTCCACTCCATCACTACTCCTCTCTCTCTCATTTCTTACTCTCCCAAGCAACTCCCAAGGAGAGGAAACGTCCAAGCCCTCCATGAGAAGAGCCATGTGTGGCCCACTCCCTACCACCCTATCTCCCATCTCCACCCTTAGATCATTATTTCCACCGTTGAAGGAGCACTTTTGGAGCATTGGAAGGCTAGGGAGGAAGAAGAAGGATAGGATAGGTGGGTGCTTCTTTCTCTCTCTCTCTCTCTCTCTTTCAATATTTTGGTGTGATGATGTGGCCGTGTGGCCCACCCGGATGTACCTCACCTTGATGTATGTGATGTTCAAGCCATCCATCAAATGGACCCCATGGCCGTCTAAGCCATGTGGGCCCTACTTAACGGTGATGGGAAAACACAAAGATCAATTGATCAAGTGGGCCATGACCATTTGGGACCCACCTTAAAGAACATTCCAAGTATCCAGCGTCTAGGGACGCTGGACGTATTTTGTGAAGAGTGAGCGGACAGTGAGGTGTACTCACGTTGAATTTTTTTGGCTTTTGGGTGGGCCACTCATACAGGCCCCACCTTGACGTATGAAGCTAATCCACGCCGTCCATTTCTTTCCCTAACTCATTTTAGGCGTTGAGCCGAAAAATGAGGCTGATCCGATTTTCTGGTGGGCCATGGCATAGAAGACAATGGTTTTCACCGTTAAAATGCACTCTGATCTTCCTACATAACGAAACATGCCCAATATTAGGCTTGTTTAGCTTGTATTGGGCCATAGGAACTAGTGGACGAGGTGGATTTTACTGAAGCAGGCCCCACATAGGAAAAACCATTAGCAAAAAAAACAAAACATAAAATATCAACAGCAGACGTTGTTGCTGTCAGCGTCCAGAGGACGCTGCAGCAAGCAACGTCCGCATCCCAGTTGGACGCTGGGTCAGTGGGCCCCACTTCAGGTCCCTCCTTGATGTGTGTTGAACATCTGCACCATGTAGTTGGTGGGCCCCCTTTAAAAATGGGGTGTTTTCAAAAATCAGCCATATCAGGAATTCAGGTGGTCCACTACAAGAAGTAGCTGGGATTGAACGTTTACCATTGAAACCCTTTTTGGGTCACAGCAGCAAGGGACCCACCCTCTGTATATATTTAACCAAACCGTCCCTCCACTTAGCTGGGATAGGTAGGAGCTTTGAATAGCCACCTTGATGTTTGTGGTCTATCTAGACCATCCGTACACGGGTCTCACGTGATGTACATGTTTTCTCCAGACCGTCCAAATGGTGGGGCTTATCTAGCATGATGTATGTGTTTCTATCAGCGCCGTCCATCCAACATCTGGACGCTCGACTGGATGTAGTATTACAATAATAATAATAATATTATTATTATTATTATATATTATATATATAAGGTGGGCCCTACGTGGGACCCCACTCTGTTTAGAAACGGGTTGGTTGGGGTGCACTGACAACAGCAATATAGATGCTGTCATGACGTCAGCAAGTTCTGTGGGTCCCACCTATATTGAAGTCAACAGGGTTTGTGGGACCCACATGTGGTATGCGTGATATCCAACCGTTCATCCATTTGTATCCACACCATCTGTCCGTTTGGAGACGGTGGGACCCACTATTGCCACTGACGTCAGCAAATTCTGTGGGTCCCAGCATGAGGCATGTGTATACATCCCAACTGTTCATCCAATGGTTGGACACACTTGATGTATGGGTCTGATCCAGACAGTCCAACATTTTGAATGGGTGGGATCCACCTTAATGAATGTGTTTTATAGCCACCCCATACACCTGTTGTAGACATGGGACCTGCCCCACACGTGTGACACGTGTGGGCAGATGGGACCCACCTTAATGCATTTATTTTATATCCACAGCGTCCATATAACAATATGTGGACTCCACTGCAGTGTATGTGTCTTATACACACCATCCATGTGGGACCCCCCTCTAATGTATGTGTCTTGTATCCATGTTGTCCATCTGCACGGGGCACGTGAAGCCCACCTGGATGTAGTGTTGTATCCACTCAGTGTATCTATGGTGCTATGTGGGGCCTACTATGATATACGTGTTTTATTCCAAGCCATACATCCGTGCAGTGGACCCCACCATGGTAAAGTATTTTATCTGCACCATCTGTGCGGTGGACCCCACCATGGTATGAGTATTTTACCTGTACCATCTATCAGTTGGACCACACTGCAGATCAGTGAAGGATTGAACATCCACCATTGAAACCCATTTGGGTCACAAGAGTTCTGGATCATTAAGAAATTTGTTTTTCCTCTTAATCTAGGTCCTTGTGACCTTATGAAATAAAATGGGTGGAAAATAAACGCTATGGTAGGCCTTGGAAATTTTAAGCGGTGCAAATCATTATCTCCACTATTATCTATAGTATGGTCCAAATGATCTTTGGATATGATTCATTTTTGGTTAATACTCTATAATGATCTCTAAAAATAGACGAACGGTGTAGATGATGCAGCCTAAATAGTGCAACCCATTGGTATAGCCACTTGATTGGTATATGGCCCACTTGATGTGTATATGGCCCACTTGTGTGGCCCATTGGTATAGCCCACTTGATGTGTATATGGCCCACTTGTGATTTCCATTGGTATAGCCCACTTGATGTGTATATGGCCCACTTGTGCGGCCCATTGGTGTAGCCCACTTGATGTGTATATGGTCCACTTGTGCGACCCATTGATGTAGCCCACTTGATGCATATTGGCCATTGGTGCAACCCATATGATGGGGCCCACCTACTTGAATCTGAGGCCTATGGGCAAGGCCCATTGGTGCGACCCATATGATGGGGCCCACCTGCTTGAATTTGAGGCCTATGGGCAAGGCCCATTATGATATGTATTAGGCCTATGACGCGTGGCCCTTCTGATGTATACTCGGCCCATGGGTTGTAACCCAATAAGTATACTTGACCCATATGTCGTGGCCCATTGTGACGTATTTCTGACCCATTTGGCCCATTGTGATTTATTTTTCGGTCCATTTAATGAGGCCCATTATGATGTGCATTAGGCCCATGGGGTTGTGGCTCGTTTGATGTATCTGAGGCCCATGTGCAGGGCCCACCTATTGTGTATATGAGGCCCATGAGTGAGGCCCATGGTAATGTACATTGGGCCCTTGTGTGAGGCCATGGACCCACCTTATGTTTGACTCTATATGGGCCACTACTTGGGAGCAATGTTGGTTAAATGTCCACATGGATGGGCAATAATGGTTAGATGTCCTCATTGTGACATTCCCTTATGCCCTGTTAGGCCCATTCTCTTCATGGTTTAACTCAAATAAGTGGGTCCCATTCACCATAGACGGATGGCTCCGTGCTATCAGATTTGATATAACCATGGTCGAGAGCTGATCTTTACGTTATGGTTGATTGGTTGTCCATCTATAGACACCTCCTTGTTTATATATGCTGGTTGTTGGTGCCGATTACCGACATTGATCGTCGGTGCTGATTATAGATGTTGATTATCGGTACCGATTATCGAGGCCGATTCTGATTGTCAAGACCGAGTATCGAGACCGATTCCAACTGTCGAGGCCAAGTATCGAAGCCGATTTTAATTATCGAGGCCGCGTATCGAGACCAATTTCGATTTGTCGAGGCTGATTGTATAGGCCGATTTTGATTGTCGAGACCAAGTATCGAGGCTGATTCCGATTTGTCGAGGCCGATTGTATATGCTGATTCTGATTGTCGAGACCGAGTATCAAGGCCACTTCCGAGTGTCAATTTTGATTGTCGAGGCCGATGCCGATTGTTGAGACCTATATAATGTATGTGTGACCCACAGTTAGGGCCCATTGTGATGTATTCGTGGCCTATGGGCAAGGCCCATTGTGATATGTATTGGGCCCCTGATGCATGGCCCATTTGATGTATTCGAGACCTATGTGTAGGGCCCACATGTCATGTATTTAAGGCCCATGAGCAGGGCCCACCTGTTGTGTATATGTGGTCCTTAGGTAAGGCCCACTGTTGTATATTAGGCCTTTGTGTGAGGCCGTGGGCCCATTATGTGTTTGGCTCTATTGGGCCATTCCTTGGGGCAATGTTGGTTAGATGTCCACATTGTTGAGGTCGATTGTTGATGCCGGTTATTAATACAGATTATGAGTATGTGACAACATAACATCATGATACATACCCATACGCATCATCTGCATGTTTGTTATGAGACATGATTGACCATTGCATATGACATTGGGCACGTTGTTATGAGACTCCCAAATAGGCGGAGGTTATCTCACATGAGTGCGCGGTATGCGCAGGATTGATGCATGATTGGATTGTATGACTCATGCATCTTGCATTGTGATTACTGTACACCCTAGCGACATCAGGGCCGTAGCCTCCACAGATATATCGTGGATGGCTAAATGGGACACCAAAAATCTGTTACTAGCATCGGGCTGCCATAGATGGCCCTGGGTGAAAATTCATAAACCCTTTTGGTACTAGAGGACGCCCCAACGTCGAGACTGAGTAGATATATGAGCGCCCGAGTGCCGAATACTAGGAAGCCGCGTCTCCCACTGTGTCGTGGTCGGTTGGGAGGGGGTGTGGCCTTACCTGCCCGAGGGTAGGGGGCATAGCTAGGCTGAGTTTGACCAGCTTGTAAATGGGTCTGCTATCGACGTGCCGAATAGGTATTGGCAGACTATTGGCTAGGCGGATAGTGAGGTTTCTTACGCTCACTTGGACTGTGCTGCTGGGAGAAGGGTAGTGCCATTTGGAGTGTACTAGACCCCGGTGATGATTCCAGAGATGAACTGTACTGATATGTGGACTTATTGGGTAGTATTGCATACTCATTCATTCATTTATTCACTATTCACTCGGGCTGGTGGTGCGCAACTATTTATTATGTGTGCCTTCGCAATGGCCAGGATTTCGGTTGGGGCGCGTAACTAACCTGAGATCAAGAGTTTACCACATTGAGTCTGACTATCCAAATTTAGGTATGGGACTAGTTTGGATAGAAGTCCCTTGTGCTGGACCCCATAGCCTGCGATACTACGTACTATCATCCCGACTTCACACTCTAGCATGATCATTCCATTCGCACCGCATATTGCATTACATCTGCGACATATGGTATTTTGGGTTACTGTGTTTCTGCATTATATGGTTTAGATACGGCTGATGCTATTCGTGGACTCATTAGGAATTGCATATTGCATCGCATCCTCGGCATCTGATATCTGGCTCTTTATGACTCCTTATTTGCATAGCTATTCTATATTGCATATTCTGATATTGATTGACTCATGGAATTGTCCGTATTTCTGCTTACTCTGTTATCGTATGATTTATGATCTTGTCAGTATTTCTGTTTACTCTTATAATTCATGATCTTGTCAGTATTTCTACTTATTTTGATATTGTACGATTTATGGATTACCAGTATTGTATGATGACGACATTGTATTAAATACTTGGCACTTACCTTGTGCACACACTTACACCACCCTCTAAGCTTTCTATAAGCTTATGCAAAATAGATGCATGCAGGTGATGTTAGGTTGTAGTAGGGTTGAGCTTGGAGCATGCAGCGGTCTTCTGGAGCTTGATTTTCGATTTATGTATTTCCCTTTCAACATGTACTCAAATGATTATATTAGTGGATATGTGATGATGATGTTGCCTTTGTGAATTGGGTAATCTTGTGATTATGCTTATTACGAGTTAAATGTATATTAAAAAAAATTTCTCATTATAGGATCCCAAGATCAGAATCTGTCGTATGGACGCTAGGAGCCGAGAATGGGGTACTATGGAGGCTGTCGGCACCGGATTTAGCAATCAGGATTCCTGTGAATCCGATCTCCGGGTTTGAGGCCTGACAGAATTGACACTGAGCTGGCCACTTATTCATCGAATATATAATCGTATAGGTAGTGCAGGTGGCTTATATGATATTCGTGTTCATATTGATGAGGAGCAGGGTACAATTGTCAAGGATGCATGATTGTATTTGCCAAGAGTTGCTACGTGATTTTACAGCTCAAGATTTGTTATAATTTACTTTGTTTCACATGCAATATTATTTCATTTAGTCATTATAAGTATTGAGACATTGGTTTATATAAGTCATTATGGGCAGCCGCTCGAATATTTCAAATGTGTTTGAGATTCTCTTTATGTTTGGTTTATTCTTATTCCACTAAACTGCTCACTCTGAAAAAGAAAATAAGAAAAAAAATTAAAAAAATATATATGTGGAATTTGGCTATTTTAAAAGATTAACACTCGAGTTTTTGGAATACGAGTCGTATACTCGGGTTTTGAAAACACCGGGCGTTACGGTTAGTATCAGAGCATAATTTGGACAAACCAAGCCTTGGGGAAATGAACTTATACAAACTATAAACGTCTCAAGTAGGATATTGGAAAACTAGAGATTGAACTTAAGGGAATCTCCCTTAGAATTAGAGAAATGTTGGAAACCTACACAAACATAGGTTCCCCTAGAAATTGTTAAGATAGTCATTTGAATTGATGAGGTATCCCCTTAAAAGTAGGAGATATTAAGAATATAGTGACTCAAAATTTTTGGCCCCCTAGAAAATTATTTGGATAAATATAGAACTTAGAAATGAACTTAGGCTCCCTTGAAGATATAACGTCCTGGATTTTGCTTATTTTGGATTTCGAAAAACCCTTGAAAATTTTCATTATAATTAACTTATATTGTCACTTACTGACCATTAACACTTGATGCTATCCTATACATGAGTAGTACCAATAAAGAACCACACGAATCCGATTATTCAACCGTAAGAAGCCAACGAATCCAGCCGATCACTTAAACACCGAGTTTAGCCACATATCTGTTCACACGGGGCCCACATTTAGCTAACCTATCACTAACTAATCAAGATTACCATAGTTAGATTAGAGATCTACCCAAATACGAGACAACTAGGGGTCGGATCGTAATTAACAAATTAAAGTTACCCAATTATTCATTTAGCCAACGAACCAACGGTTTAAAGTGATTATGGCTGAATCACCATTTTCACTAATTGCGAATAGGCCACACTATAAACTTAGCTAATCCAAACCTTAATAATTACGCACAAGAAAACTTGTTACCTAATTCATTTCGGAAATGCCCTAATTTTCTGAACAAGCTTTAGACCGCTCGTTAGTGGACCATTAGTTCCAAAACTATAAAATAATGTCCGTCATACTAAGATTGATGTCTATCGCGGGAGTCAGACCTGAATAATGTCTAGAATTGCTCAACTTAAGTCGATGGATGAGTGCATGAGAAGTGCAAATACCCTAAAGGAAGAAGCTGAAACTGAGGGCTTGTTTGGCCGGGCGTATTAGATGGGATTGGAATGGATTAGGGTGGATAGGTTTTTTGAATCCAACAGCGTCCGTATTGAGGTATGTTTGGGCGGCGCAGGAGTGAAGAAGGACGGGATTGGAGGGTGAATTCGGACAGGATTCCGTGCTGGGTTTGGGATTTCCTTGCTAGATTTCTCGTGAGATTGGGGGTATTTCGCTACTACATGCGAAATCCCGCAGAGATACGCACCTATTCCCTGGTTGATGATATTAAACCCATGTGGAGCCCACTGTATATATGTATGTAAATCCACTCCGTCTATCAGGTGCAAACCTGTATTTAAACCATAAATGCTAAATATAGATCTGATCAAAGATTTCTATTGGTCACACCAATGGGAACGATTTTGGTGTATCATTTGGGATATGTTGCAATCCCATACCTGTCCAAACATGACAGGGGCTGGATATGGTAAATCCCGTCCGCCCGCTCGTCCAAACATCCCAACAGGTGACTTGCTGGATATAGCAATCCCATGGGATTGCAAGCAATCCACTGACACAATCATTAATTTCTCGAAAAGGGTGCAATCCACCTTAATACAATCCAATCCCATGGGATTTGCCTATCCAAACACGCCCTTAAGTGAATTGGGTTGTCCACTTTTACGCAAAGTTGAGAATTTCGGACCGTTGGTTTACGACCAAACTTCACACGTAGAGTAATGATATTTTTTCACACATATCCGTATAGCCCGGCCCCGATTGACCTTCGGTGACCGTTGAACAGACTTCTAATCATACCCATCAATCAGCGCATCCAAATGGTGGGCTGATCATATCTATACGTAGATCATCATTATGGCTAACTATCCTACGGTGTATATTGACATGTACACCCCATAATGGGTCCTAGAGGTTAGAAACACTATCCCATAGGGCTAGTATAATGAAAACCTAGCCCTTGGGGCCATTTACACAACATCTAACACTATATAAGGCCCTTATTTGGGCACCCCCTCCTCCTATACGAATTTTAATAAGAGAAAAAAAAGGAGAAATGGAGAAGAGAAAGTAGAGAAAAGAGGAGAAAGAGAGAGAGGGAGAGCTTGAAAGTATGAGGGTTTGTGCACCTTCACCCTCTCATCTCCTCTATAGCAACATTGTCCTTCATTGGTGTCGATTTGGCAATGATTGAAGGTAAGTATTGAGTTATGTTTGTAGGTTTAGGTCTTGTGTTTAATTTCTTCCAAATTCTTATAAGCTTGTATGCTTATTTAGGCCTTTCAACGATGTTTTCCTAACACCTTAACCCTATGAGCTCCGTGAGTTGAGCGGTTCGTCATAAGGTACAAACTATTATTTCTAGGTTTCCATTTATCGACCCTTGAGGGTGTCAGTTAATGATATATTATCTTGAATGAGTTGTAATAGCTAGCATATTCATATTTCTTGTTTGATTGTATTATATGTTATTGGTTGGATATGGATACTCACATGTTCGATGAAATGTCTAAGTGGTAGAATGTGTTAATTTGTTAATGTTCACATGCTTGATTTATCACCTAAGTGATTGTATTACTTTATGCATGCCTACAAGTTTGATTTAATGCTTTAGTGAATGTAATACCCTATGGATGCTCATGTGTTTGATGAAATGCCTAAGTGATTGCGTAGTGAAATTTACGCTATAATGGTTGATATAAAGTTTAGTCCATACAAACACTTAAGATTGCTAAGATGTTGGGTCAGTCGGTAAACCACCCAAATTAAGGGGTGACCTAAGTTAAGGCGGCCACCCAAAACTTGTTCAATTAACTCGGGTTGAACATGAATGACCGATAGTATCTAGACTACACGAGCTACTTGCACCTAATGCCGGTTGTGTCGTGGTTCTCCCAGATCAATCAAATTAGTTCACAAGCCGACTGATCATGTATGTTCACAATATATAACATGATTAAATAGAATTTAGGATACCCCGTTCCCAATAAATGTGTCCATTCATAACCGTTTGTGCGATACGATCCCACTAAGACTCATGAGCCGGGCATAGTGGTATGGGACACCATGTCTGATCTATCGGCCTATGCTTGAATGACGAGCTTCCCCATAGTGACCAATGAGCAACTGAGACTCATGAGTTGGACATAGTGGTATGGGACACCGTGTTCGAGCTGTCGGCCTATGCTAGGGTGACGAGCCTCTCCATAGTGACCAGTGAGCACTGATAGAGGTGATAGACCATTGTTCGAATAGCTCCCATCGAATTACGCAGCAGATGGTTGCGTGCAAGAGTACCATTCGAATGACTCGGGCGTGAATGGAATTAGGTGATGGGCCCTTTTTCCTTTATGTGTTTCAGTTTTATGTGACAAGCCTGCACCTCAAAATCGAGTGATCATACCCGGTATTGGATGGCGATTCATACCAAGTTGATCCTCAGACATTTAGGTATCATACCGTACCTTTAGAATTGTTGATTTGTGAGATAAATGGGTGATACTTAAAGTTAGATCAAGGGACACGGGTAAGGAGTCGCTACGTGAAGCAACGAGCCACGTGATCAAGATAAGGACTCGTGATATAACGTTGGTATCCTAGCTTCACCAATATGTTGGATGAATTGAACTTAATAATTACTCGGCTAATATGATCATTCACCACATTGCATTAGCTTAGAATGTGGTGAACAGGCATGCTTGTCGCGTGATGAGGAAGTGTTGTCATTTGTGAAACAGGTAGTCGGAGTCGCGTGTGAGGGAGTGTTGTTTAGAAAAGGCATGTATCATGTCATATCTTCATATGCACATTTAACAAGAGTATTTAGGAATTATTTGTTTCTTGTTATCGTTAACTGCGTTGATTGTGTGGATAATATGTGTAACTTAGAATTAATGAAACTATTAAGTTAGCTACTCACTCCCACCTGGGACTGTGTTTTAAAACACAAACTAGGCATATTATTGATGTAGGTACTAGTGAGACCTCAGACAGGTAAGCTTATATCGGGTTATGCTAATGCCGTTATGTTTTAGAGAATTTGGTGTAAATTAAAAGCTTTACACTTTAATAATCTTGGGTATGTATATTGTGGTTTGTATAATCCCATTTTGGACGATCATCACTACTGGAATTGTATTTTTGACTCTTGGCCCTATATTTCTGAATCTTTCGCTATTTCTACATCACTTTGGATGAGCTAAGTGAATTGCGTTACTCTGATTATCCGTGTGCGGAATGAATGTGAATTTGAATGAGGTCACACGTGCATTCTTATTAGGTTAACACCCGAGAACTCGGGATTGGAGTCTTTGTACTCGGGTGCCGATTTCCAGGGTGTTACAGAAGATTTTAGTTCAATCATTCGAACTTAGAAATGAAAACTTTAGTTCCCATGCAAACTGTCGAAACTACTGTTTGAACTTGAAAACAAAGCTTAGGAACTGTGGGGGAGCAAATGCCCACTATGATTAAACAAGATCAATTAGAACATTCCTTGGACTTAACTCTCAGTGAAGAAATTTTATAAACCAATAAATTTGAACTTCTTTAAAAAATTTCTAGTTAGAAATAATGTTGTTACAATTTTCAGCAAATGAAACCACCTTAGGCATCGTAAGAAAAATCCCTTACCCACCACATTGTACATTAGGTCGGTCGTGAACGTTCCAGAACCTGAAAAATCATACTAGGAATTATAATTTAAATTTCCTAATGCACCTCGTTAATTAGAGATGGCAATTCTCACAAATTTTATCACCTAAGGTTTACTAAAAGTGAAGTTAAAGAATTTTAGGTAGAATTTCAACCCTAGGCTGAACTTATCGAGACTAGATTTGAAATCCTAGGTGAACTTGGCAATTTTTAAGCTCAGATTTCATGTAGGAAATCCCGGTCTTGAAAATTTTGCATTGTGTTTAGATGATCAGAGTGCGCGGTGAAAGCGTAATGGGCCACATAAATTTATCTATTATGAAAATAGAAGATTACTTGATATTCCCCGGGAGTCTAGAATAATCTGAATCATGGGTTGATGGAACCATACTTAAGTAAAGTTGCGCTGTTTGATCCAAATTCCATATCCTAGCAAATTCTAATGATCTCAATGCCCTGATTATGTAGAAGATTGAGATTTAACAGGATTATGAATTTATACCAGTAAATCCTTTGTTCTATGTAGGCAAGGGATCGATGTATCGGGCTCAAACCCACTACAACTATCTACTCGTGCTAACTCGAACATTGAAAATGGAGAATTATATCGTACCTTAGACAACGGGGAACTATTATTAAGGGTAAAAGAAAATAAAAGGAAAGACAAGATGTTGTTATTAGCCACCCAAATGAACTTATAATCTTAGTAATTAGTGCTATTAGAAATCATAATGTTGATGACCATTAGAATGATTCCCTAGTTCCAGTTAATACTTAAATGATTTACGACCCTTAGTGGAACCTCAACACATTAGTTGATTTGCTAGATTAAAGGCTTGAGGGTTGTGGTAAGTCTGTATATAACTTGTTGGGATTTCGCACTTAGGCATATACACTGACTGATTTATTAGAATGACGGTATGAGAGTTGGGCAAAATTTAACTACGACCTGTTTAAGTCTAAGTCATGATGGCATGCATGGATAGGTGCAAAATAGGGTACACCAATACGATAGTGCTAGAAATTGAGATGTACTTTACTAAAATTTCAATGGAGAATTCTCTTTAAGGGGGGTAGCCTAGAATGACCCTTGTTCTAGTGGTCGGTTGTGAGTATTGGTGCATGCATATCAACTTAATAGGAAAACTAGTGCACGTACGAGGGACACCGTAAGATCGATTATCATTGACAATTATAGTAGAAGTGTTGTATTTTGAGGACGAAATTCTCTTTAAGGGGGGTAGATTGTAACACCCCGTACTTTTCAGTACTCGAGTGTCACCGTGTAACCTAACTTTAGATGAATATAGACTAGCTTAAGCGGATATTCATGTGCTTTCAGTCTAAATCCAACTGTTGAAAGCAGTTCCCATCCACGTAATAAACCATCCATCCAGTATTTTTCAAGATGGACCACCACATCGTTAGAAAAACCTTTTGTTAGGATTTCAATTTCATTTGATGGACAAATTTAACCAACCATCTTAGATTTAGAAACTCGGGTCACGAGATACACCGTTCATCGTGTCCTTCACACCCTATTTATCAAATTATCACATAATCATGCAATTTGACCACCCGATTATGAGGATAACCCTTAAAAATCCATTTAGATTAAATTAGAAGCCATAATCTCCATTGATGGTCAGATTTGAATTCAATCTGGCCATTTGATCGACGAGAATTCATAATCAAACACCAAGGCCTAAAAGTATGGCCCATTGAACCTTTTAATTGGCCACACATCTAACCCCTAACCCTAACTAACCTTGTTAAACAAATGGGTGGATTGGATTTACTGAAATGCCTCTATGGGTCCCACAAACCACTTATCGAACATGAAATCATCAAGTTGTAGGGCCCACTTGAATGTTAGATTAGTCTCGTTCTTGGGCTCATGGCCTTACATGGACCAACGGATCGAATGGTTGGTGTGGATCAGATTTGAAACACAACGGACTGCCAGATCGCACGAACATGTCAACTAGATGCACGAATCCTAAAGTATGGCCCATCTAGACTTTGGATGTACCTGATCTCTGGTTAGAGGCCCTAAGTGGACTCTTAGAAACAAAAGGATGAAGCGGATCAAGCAAAACAACCATGTGGACCCCACCATCTGCAGTGGGTGTACACGTCACGTGTGCAGCCGAGGTGCACTAAACCAAGGGTTGGGTCAAACTATCTTTGACCCGACGTTTTCTAAAAATGGGAGAGATTTCCCGCCTACGGGCGTTTTTAAACGGAGGATGTCCGTGTGTTGGTTGATGGCCCACCATCAGGACCTGTTTGGACGATCTGATCCGTCCATTTGGTAGAGGGACCATAAAAGACCCAAACCTCATAATTTAGCTTACTGGAAAGCCCGTTCGTGCACACAACGTCGATCGTAAGGGGCTGGCGTGCAATGGAATTGTGTTTCCAGCCCCTTTAAAACCAACCCATTGTGATTAATGTGGGCCACCTTGATCTAATCCAAACCATTCATATGATCTAGGGGGTGGGGCTGACCAAATCCACGCCGTCTGTACACACTCATACAAACGTGGATGCACTCAAACCTGAGCCCAAACAGAGCCACATGCGGCAATTCCAAAAATGGAAAATTTTCTCCTTCGGTTTGCCAAGCTAGCAATGCGCCTGAGCCCTCCTCTCTCAATCCTAGCTGTTCATATCATGCAATCTTAGCCCTTCAAAGGTAGGTTTTTATAAAAGAAAGAGAAATAGAGATCGTACCAATCTCGACCCACCCAAGCCGTTGGACCAGCACGAGGGCCACTGTTGTGTCGGGATTGGCTGAGCCAGACTCATCTGGTTCGGGCCATGCTGAGGTTCCAACAAAAGGAGGAAGAGAGAAAGAAAGGAAGAAGGGAGAAGCAGGAAGGAAAGATGAAGAAGAGAGAGAGAGAGAGAGAGAGAGAGAGAGAGAGAGAGAACGGGTCGCTGCCGCACTCCCGCTCAAGCTCAGGCTGAGTTGGGCTGAGTTCGCTGAGTTGGGCCACCCCTAAGACGAGTCCAGCCACCTCTGGACTTTCCAGAAGCATTAAAGAAGAACAAACAGAGAGAAAGGAGGAAGAAGCAGGCAAAAGAAGAAGAGAGCCCGAGCGGTTCATCAACTTGACTCGCCAAGTCACGGTTAAGGGTTGGTGCCTCTGGGCACTTCCAGTCGGGCTTTGTATGAGCCTAGGAATTGTTGGAATTCCAACAGAAGGGTGAAGGAGAAGAAAGTGAAAGAGAGGGTGAGGAAGAGGAAGATAAAGGAGAGGGAGTTTGAGTCCTAGGTTACAGCTGAGTTAACTCGGTTGGAACCGAGTCCAGTTGGGTCGAGTCAGGCTTAGGCATGGTCCAAGCATGGCTGGAGTTCCAGTAGGGGAGAGAAGAAAATTAGAGAGAGAAAGAGAGTCGAGTGGTGGTGTTACATTGCATTAAGTTAGGTCAAAGGTTGCTACTGGGTTGACTCAGCCACTCGTTGAGTTGGCCAAGCTAGGCCCACTACTAAGTTTAAAGCGGGTTGGGTCCATATTTATAAGATGCATTTGGCAGAAAGAAGGAAGAAGATAATCAGTCAAGAGGCGAGGTCCGTCTCCAAGACACATTAAATTGCGTCGAGTCAAGCTGAGTTGACAAAGGTGAGTCAACATTTTCTCCCCATTTTAGACTTGTCACTACGCCAAAACCATTGGTGATAATGTTTTTACCGACGAAAAATTTCGTCGGTAAAACTGTTATAATTTTTAAGATAGAAAATTTTTGAGCCATCTTGAAAACTTTCACAGTAAGAGTTTTACCAATGAACCAAAACCACTGGGAATAACGTTTTTACTGATGGAAAAAACTTTCGTTGATAAAATACTACTTTTACCGATGAAAAATTTCGTCGGGAATAATGTTATAATTTTTAAGATAAAAAATTTTCCCGAAATCTTAAAAACTTTCGCGATAAGAGTTTTACTGATGAATGAAAACCATCGGAAATAATGTTTTAATGATGAAATTCAATTTTCATCAGTAAAAACATTTTTACCGACGAATATTTTTGTCGCCAAAAATAAATATTCCCAACAGACTTTTTTCCGACGGATGAAAACCGTCGGTAAAGTTAATATGTTTGTATATGTGTGCGTGTGTGTGTGTATATATATGTATATAGTTTTTATATCATACGAGTGGAATTTTTTTACATATAATTAAAAAGTAATATTTAAATGATTTGTAATATTACATGAAAAAGAATATTGAGAAGTTTAAAAATTTTAACAATGTTGGAGAAAAATTTTGAGAACAAAACGATGCTTTTGAAGAACAAAAAATCAGCATTTTGAATTTTTTGAGAAAAATTAAAATATAAGAAAAATTTTGAGATTTTGAAAATAAAAATTTTGAGATTTTTTTTGTATCAGACGAACTGCGAATACTGGTCTACTATTAAAAATAGCTACATTACGAGCTTTCCACAATTCCCAAATAATGATGCAGGGAATCAACATTTTGTTATCCGATCTTTGCTGCATGGAAGAAACTACCTTCCACCACTGATGAAGCCTAGCTTCAAAGGATAAAGCAGGCAAGATGCTGATCCCCATCCAAGATCCAATAGCCGACCATACTATCTGTGCCAAATAACTGTTGACGAAAAGAGGAAGAGGAGTTTCGATGGCAAAGGGTTGGGAGATCTGAGAACTTAGCATTTTATTTATTATTATTATTATTGCAAGAGACGTTTTGAGTGTAAAATTAATGTTTTTAAGAATAATATTTTTTTAATAATAAAAAAAAAAGTTGAGATGTAGGAGGGAACTAATCATTTAGGGGTCATTTGGTTGCCTCTAATTACTTTGAATGGAAATTGCACTAAATCAATGTTTTGTATCATAGTAGGATTTTGATATACATTAATTTTCAAGAAAGGTATTAAAATATTTTAGTTTATATAGTGCATATATGCAAGCTTATCATACAATATTGTGGAGATTTAGATTAATTTTTATAATTTTGTAAACTAAAATAATTTATTATTAATTAATTAATACTTATAAATTTCAGACGTGTACACATTTAGAAGGCTCAGCGGGTCTTTTACTCTTTTCCAGCGTTTCAAAATCAGGCATCCTGATTCGACCTAATGTTATGGTATATCAAGTCCAATAAAGCTAAAAACATATGTGTACCCTCCTTGCACCTTTATAGGCTTTCCGGATAATTTTTGACTTGTTCTGGATTATTTGGTGCAAACATTCACAATTATGGCATTTTATCCTTGAACATATCAAGGCAAAGTGGTAGTTATAACCTTTGTATTATCAAAGGGTTTCATATTTAATCTTAGGGCCTTATTGTAATAACCCATTTCTTTTAACCGTGGCCATTTCACTCCCCACTGTTTCTTAGGGTGTGACCCACTAAAACTTCAGATCGACCTCATTTTTAGGCCCATACCCTAGTATGATCAAACAAAAATAATGGACGGAGTGGATTTATATTGCCATCTCTGTAAGGCCCACCATCGTTTTTAAAAAAGAAAAAAAAAAAAAAGAGGAAACAAAGGAAGCCCACGGAAAACCTCCTACTTCTCTTCTTTCCTTCTTCTTCGAGCGTCAGGGGAGGGTCCTGGACCCACCATTTCCTCACAAACATCCATCATGGTGGTGCCTCACCGTCAATAAGAACCGTTCATCAGGTCAAAACATTAAAGAAACACTATCAGTTGAAAGTTTTCAGTTGTCCAATGAGTTAGGCAGCCCACTGGATCATCCAATCGGCTCCATATTTTACTCTATCAATGCTCGTAATCTGTAGAAACTGCTGAGTGACTTGGATTTTTATCTCAAACATCATGGTGGGATCTACAACCTAATCCAAACCGTCCATTGAAACCGAATCTTTATTAAACCTCACTCGCACGACGTTACACCTTGTAATCTTCTCCTCCATCTTCTATTCTAGAAACCTGCTACAACCGAAATTCTCATCTCCGCCACCCGTTTTTCACACATCATCCTCTATCCAATGGTCCACAATGCTCCAGCACATTCCACAACCTAGAGCCGATCAGGAAGCTTGATTTTCCATTTTTCTTCTCCGTATATTCAGCTCTGTGAATGTGTAGAAGGCTCACCTTTAAAGTACAAAGCCACCAAGTCATCTTCATGGAAGCCTTGGAATCACATATCTGGAAGTTTTCTTTGACCAATCTAAGTTGTCCATCAAAGTCAAAATATATCCAAATCTGATGCAAATATTGTGAAAATTGGAAACCAGTTGAACCCAACCTTTTTCAAATTGTCCGTTTGTAACCACTATCGTGTCTCGTCAAGTAAAACAAACTCTTAAACCGGAGAGGATCTGGACATTTATAACCTTTCTAGGGAGATAAGAGAGATAATAAAATATTTAGAAGAGAGATCGAAGGACCAAGAGATTGAGATCAAGTCATCATCTTTTCATGTATTTCATCCCTGTGTTGCTGAATCCGAACTGACCTTATCCTCCCATAATAGTAGAGGTAAGTAGCTTCTTTTTTCTTTTTCTTTTTTATCTGAATATAAATTCTCTCTGTTGCTATTGTACCAGTGATCCTTTGAAATTTCTCATTTTCCAAGGACTTACCGAGTTGACTTGATCAAAGCGATAGAAGAGTGGACAGTCGTCTAAAGGATAACCATACACAAAATTCATAACTATATTTTTTTCCATTACAGGTAGGTGATCTTCCCTATTGAAAATTTTAGGTTAACATATAAATTGATTTGATTATTTATTATGCATTAAATGTATTTGATCATTGTCATTAGTTGCATATTATTTAATTTAATTTCTTGGATGCATATTGTAGAGATAGTTTATTTGAGTTATTAATTAACTTCATTTTATTTATCGTGGTGTGCTTAAATTACAACTATTTCCTTATTATTACATGATGAAGAATGTCTTTCAATTTATGGGTGATCTGCCCCAAAAGGATCACCATATTATTTGTTTATGCGTGTTCTGCCTAGGGTCATTCCCGAAAGGATCGACTCAATATGGGTACTCTGCCTAGGGTCATACCCGAAAGGATCGGCACAGGTGCTCTATCCTGGGCGATTCCCTAAAACGATCAACACACACGGGTGCTCTGCCCTGGGTATTTACCCTAAAAGTTTATTCACTAGGTGCTCTGCCGAGGGTCATTCCCTAAAAGGATCAACACACACGAGTGTTCTACCCTGGATTGAATCAGAAATGATTTTAGATGACTGTATTATCTTATTTTGTTATTATGGAAAACAATTTGTTATTGTTGTCATGTAGAATGCCGATTCAATACTCATAATTAATCTTATTTAATTTATTGAGTTGTATTGGTGTTAAAGTAAAATTTTTAAGAATGATTTGACCCTACGAGTCATCGCGCTCATACCCGTATAGACTGTTTTGCAGCATTTGTACATGAATAACCAGTTGGACAAGATTAAAGACTTTTTCCCTTATTTATTTAGAAATTAATTAGAATTCAATGTATGTTGTTATTAATTTTTTTTTATGTTAATGTAATTAAAGATTCAAGGATTGATTAGTGGATGTTATTTAATGATAGTTACTTTGACCTCCTTTTAGTTGCTCTGATTGCCTTGAAAATGCATGAAATAATGTGGGTTGCAATATATATATATATATATATATATATATATATATATATATATATATATATATATATATATATATATATATATATATATATATATATATATATATAAAATTTAAGTACAACTCACAGTTCTGGAATTCGGGTTCAGGCCTAGCCAACTCAGGTACTGAATTTCGGAGCGTGACATTTTTCGGGCATCCGCATCATAATAAGTTTTCATTTAACAGAGGCTTAAAAGCATGTGTCATCGTAAGAAACAGTCTAACCATCCCTCCAAAAATCCATCACTATTGCATAATATTGACAACTCACGATATTTTGTCAAAAAAATCATCAACAACTAAAAGGAAACAAAAAATTATAACATTGATATCGCGCATGTTGCAGTAATGATAATATTGAGATATTATCAATATTAGCAACGACAAATTGAAAATTGAATGCAACATTGTGCTCATAAAAAACTTGAAATAGAATATTTTTTTAATAAACCAACTTTCTATGATATCTATCAATTGATGATATTATTGTAATGTCGCTAATACACTTGTGATACAAGTGTCACAGCGTCACCTAGAATTTATATAGTAAAAATGTTGCGATACATTTGTAATACAAGTGATTCATGAAATTTACACAATTGAAAATATTAGCGATACCAATACATTGGTGATACTTAGTACATTGTTGATGCTTGGAATTTCTAATACTACCAGTGTTATCGGTATCTCCAAGCTAAAGATAACGATAATATCAGAAATATTTCGATAATATGATAGATAATTTAAACAATGGATGCCATTTGGTACAACTTAATTTCAGGACTCATCACTTAAAATTGCCATTTTTAGTGATTTTGAGAATTCAGACCATTTGGTAAAGAAAAAAAAAAAGCACTGAATGTTAAAAATCACTTAAAACTGGTGGTTTTTTTATGAATTCAGACCAATTAATATTTGTTGCAATTTCAACCTTAGACACTCAATCTGAATGACAAGGCGATGGAGCAACTAGAACTTGGTAATTTCCACTTTGTAGTATTGATCTCAATTCAGATGAAACAGAGTAGTGCATTCAAATGCAGGATGAGAAGGTAAAAAAAAAAAAAAAAGTTAATGAAAATGAGGGAAGCAATGTGGGATGAGATTAACTAGCAAGGAAACAAATTGAAAGTGATGAAATTGGAAGAAGGCATGGCGGGATGAGAAATAAGATCATATGGTGATTCAAAATGTGGAAAGGCATAGTCTGATCCTGACAAGGCAAGTGTTTAAGCGTTCAAGTAAGAAATAAATTTCAGCTTGAAAGTCTATTTTATTTTTCCATTGGATAGCCAAACGTGCAGCTCGCTTATGTTAGAAGTACAAAAAGACTCATTAACTACAGAATGAAGCTGGAACATGTCAGTTAAAGACATGCAGGATTTGAGGAATCGATAAATTACCTATGGTCATTGTATTCCAGGGTGAGAGAGAGAGAGAGAGAGAGAGAGAGAGAGAGAGAGAGTAGTTTCAAGACCCAAACTCAGAAACGAGCTATTATTCTCTGTAGAAACAGAACAGAGCCTGGGGATAGAGAGAGAGAGATGCACACCTCAAATATCATAAGGGAAATAGAGATCAAACAGATGAAAAGGCAAAAAAAAAAAAAACGTTAGAGATTCATCATGGAAACTGCTTCAAAAAATAATTCTTGCACCGACTTGATCAACTCTGTGAACCGTTGCCGATGCTTTCAGTTTCCCTTTCTCCCAAAATGCATCAACCATCCTTGCCCCGATCTCTTTCCCTTTGTCTTCATCATCCGTCACTGCAACTACTGTGGGACCCGCCCCGCTGATGGTAAATCCGAATGCCCCTGCCTCTAAAGCAGCACTCTGCACGCCAACAACCCCTGGTATCATGCTAGATTCCACATACCATTTTGAGGACAGCCAATCCCCTAGTAGCGGCACATCCCCTTGATCCACAGCAGTCACTAGCCCGGAAAGTGGTTGGTAATACATCTTGGCACCGTCGCACCTAAACTCCTTGTACAGCTGAGCCCGCATCCTCTTCGTGGGTGACTCGAATTCTGGGATGGCAAGGACGAAGTACAGCTTAGCAGCGGCCGGGAATGGTGGATTGAACACGTAAAGCGGGTCATAGTTGATAATGAACGCAAACCCGCCCATGATTGCTGCGGCGATATGATCAGCGGGTACCCCACTAACCTTCAACTCCGATTCATACCCAACAAAGACAAGATCCTTTTTTAGTAATGGCGCATTGAATAGTTCATTTACAGCGACAACAGCCGCAGCTGCACTGGCAGCACTAGAACCGAGTCCAATACCGAGCGGCACGCCCTTATTGAGTGACAATGAAAGTCCCACCGAGCGGATGTCAAGCATACGCATGGTGGCAGTTGCAGCGATCCCAGCGCAATTTGAGAGGGGATCGAAGCTGAGTTTATCGGAGTCATAGCCGCTGATGGAGGAGATGGAAATGGAGCCAGGAAGGACGGCCGGATCGATGCGAATAGTGACCGTGTCGCCGATTCCATCGATAGCGCAGCCAAGTAAATCGAAGCCGGGGCCGAGGTTGGCGATTGAAGCGGGTGCAAAAGAGTTAACAGAGGTGTAGATTGGAGAAGGATCGGAGATTCTGACGGTCTTGCGAGATGGGGTATGGTTGCATCGAATGGTTAGTGAGCGAGGGTGGGAGAGAATTGAACGCTTGAAATTGAGGTTTGGAAATATGGTTGGAAAGCGAGTGTGGGGTAAGATGGAATGGTGTTGCAAGGGAAGCCTGAGGAGAGGAGCCATGAAGTTTTCCTCGAGACAGAGAGAGTATGAAGCTTCGAACACCCGTGAGATTTATATGGACGCGGGTCGGATGCGTAAATAGGTTTTGTTGTTTTTTCATTTTTAAGAAAATGCATATGACGGTTTTTTTTTTTTTTAATTGAAATGTACGTCAAAATTCCTAATCGGATTCCAAGCAAGTTAACTACGTAGTTGGTTTTTGAGCCGAGATGGCGACCGGCCTGACGCGAACTTCCAAGCGAGTCTGTTGGACAGGGTTTCAACGGTGTTGATGAGGGTTTGGTAGATTGGTGGTGCCAGGAATGATGATGAAGATGGGAGGAGAGAGATAACTGAGGAGGATTTTCTTGCCATGGAGAGAGAGAGAGAGAGAGAGAGAGAGAGAGAGTTTTCATTTGTCCTTTTTAGTTGGGAACGGCGGGAGTAGTTGAATAAGGTCGCGGATTAAGTCAGCTCGAGGTTTTACCGATTTGGGCCAGGCCTCGACCGTGGTGTACACTTTCATCTATTTGTTTTATATCCAAGCAGTTTATCTGTTTTTCAACATTGGCTAAAAAAATAAAGCAGATACAAATCTTAGGTGGATCACAACACATAAACAGTAGTGATTAACCATTGAAATTTTTTGACTTATTATTCTCAAGTTAGTATTTGTGTTTTCCTTTCATTCAGGTCTATTCAACCTCATCGATGGGTTAGATTACAAATAAACATTGCGGTGGGTCATGGGAAGTTTTAATAGCCTGAATTCGACTACCACTATTTTTTCGTGGTGAACTTCAGATTTCTGTTTGCTCCAGTTTGAGGCCCTATTTACTAAAATGAGCTCTAAAAATGGAATGGACAGTCTAGGCATACAACGCATTATCTATTGGCAGTTCACCCCATTTTGAGCATTTTGCTGATCAGATCGGTTTATATTATGTAATCTCTTTAGGACCTGCCTTTTTAAAAACTTACTCTAAAATAATAATTTTTATCATCCATCACCATCTGTATATAAATTTAAAATAATGGAACCAAACTCTAATTAAATGAAAGGTTAAAATCATCAATGAGGTATGATTATGTGATAAATAAATAATGAGAATATAAATAGTTTAGATCATAGGACCATCTTACCATGTGGGTTCTGGTTGGTGGTGACACACACTGGATGCTAGGAAGGACAAAATCTGAATGAACACTTGCTTAATTTTCAATAAAGCTTGCTTGTTTTTCTATTATTTCCTGTGTTTAAATTACTAGTAAATAAGTAATTATTATTTACCTCACATGTGACATTGTGAGTTTTATTGTGGGTCCCACCTTAATGTATGTATTACATTTCTATCAATTTTTTATTTTTATTTTTCAAATCATCTTAGGGCACATGAGCCAAAAAAGAAATTCATATACATTTATTTAGTGGACTATACAATAGGAAACTGTGGTGATTGACCATTAATGAGCCACAAAAGTATTGGATTTTCGTCTATGGGGTCATACCCTGAAATGACATGAAAAAGTGGATGGGCCATTTTGGGTGATGCACTGTATCCACTCCTTAGATTGTAGCACATCATCTCTCTCTCTCTCTCTCTCTCTCTCTCTCTCTCTCTCTCTCTCTCTCTCTCTCTATATATATATATATATATATATATATATATATATATATATATAATCTACATGGGCTGACCTGAACTTGATCGAGTCCGGGACATCTGACTCGAACCGATCTGATGCACGGTTGGCCTGACCCGAACCGAGTCCGACTCGATTAGGGAAACCGAGTCAGATCGGGTTGGGTACGGTTCGGAACGGGTTGGGTCTGTGGGTCAAACTATGAGGTATGTGTTATATCCAAATCGCCCATCCATTTGGAGAGTTCGTCTTAAGGCTTGAGCCGAAAAATAAGACAGATCTAAAGATCAGTTGGACTACACTGCAAAAAACAGTGGGAGATTGAATGTTTATCATTGAAACCCTTTTGGAGATCACGGAAGTTTTGGAATAATATGAATTTTTTTTTTCCTCTTCATCCATGTATTTTTAACCTTATTAACAAATTAGAAGGAAAATAAACGTTATGGTGGGCCCTACGAATTTTTTAATAGTGAAAATCATTATCCTCACTGCTATTTTCGATGTGGTCCATTCAAGCTTTAGATATGATTCATTTTTATTTTTGAAATGATCTAAAATGATCACGAAAAATGGATAAGCAGTATGGATATAATAAATTCATCATTATGGGGCGCATGTAATTTTGATCTCATTTGAACCGTTCGTACAACTCGGAGCTTGAGGCATGTCTTTGTTCACCTTTGCACGATATGTATCTACACCAGCTGCAAGCTGCTGTGTTGACGTACACAACACGAAATTAGCAAATTGCATTGCGTGTAACTCAGTACGCTCTTATCTGAGTAAACTCTGTTGGGGCCCACCGTGAATGCACGTGGTTTATCCGCGCCATCCAATCGTTTTTCCAGATTATTTTAGTGGTTGAACCCAAAATTGATGCATATCCAAAGCTCAAGTGGACCATACCATAGGAAAACATAGAAGTATTAATTTCCACCGTTGAAAAATTTATAAGCCCCGGTGATGTTTATTTGTCATCCAACCTGTTCACACACACACACACACATCATGTGTGTCTAATCCGAATGGTCCATGTGATGCGGCATCCCATGAAACCACACGAATAATTTTCACATTGATCTAAAACTTTGGTGGGCCCTAGCAAAGGGCAATGTAAATCAATGGAGGAAATTGTTTTCCATGGCCCACCAAGTTTTGGATCAAAGTATAAGCTGGGCCCTAGAGGCACTACCAAAAAACTGGACCATCCTAAGCACTGGTTTCCTAGTCCAAATGGCCACTAATTTCTTCTGTCAGCGTGATTTTGAGGGGAGTGGATTAGGTGCACCCGGGCCTCACCCAAGAAAGTGTGGCCCTTACTGTAGGGCCCACCTTGATGTATGTATTCTATATCTACATCATCAATCCATTTTGCCAGATCATTTTAGGATATGAGCCAAAAAATGAAGAAAATCCAAATCTCAGGTGGACCATATTAAGAAAACAGTGGTGATCGAATGCCCTACCATTAAAAACTTCTTAATGGTCAATCAGCACTGTTTCCTACCGTACAGTCCACCTGTTGATAAGCTATGGATCAGGGTGTTCCTGTTGATAAGCTCACGCAAACTTGGATGAAGGAGAAAAAAACAAATATCAACTTAGATCCAAAACTTTTGTAGCCCATTGATGGTCAACCACCTCTGTTTCCCACCGTACAGTCCACCTGAGAATTGGATCTGCTTCCAAATGATCATGCTATCAAATAATCTGGTAAAACAGATGGACGGCATGGATATAGAATACATACATCAAGGTGGGCCCCAAGGTAAGGGCCACACCGTCTTGGGTGAGGCTGGGGCACACCTAATCCACTCCCAATTTGTGGGGTAATGCCCCTCATTTTGAATGGGTGAAATAACAAAAATCTTAATGTGAATATTTAATAGTTGATCAGATTTCACCGAAACTCAAGGAAAACTCGATCTGGCCATGACTCAGTCAAAGAGTTTTAGAGAAACTTGCGTGAGTCTTTGAGTCAACTCATCTCAACTCGGTTTCAAGTCTAGATGAGTTTTCGTGTTTTCAAATAATCTCCACACTCGGGAAGCCCTATTATGTGATTAGGATCATTTCGTTCTGTTGGACCCTCATGGATGGACCATCCTTTTAATTTAGACTGTTGGACTAGGAAACCAGTGGTTAGGATGGTCCAGTTAGAAAATTATTTCACCGATCTTGTACTTCTGCAATTTGTGAATGGTCTTTCTGATCTTCCATGAATTGCATAACATTTTCCTGAAACGCTATTTTGGTGTCTGTCTTAAAAATTCTATGCATCTTGCCCATGTAACTTGGTGTACATGTGGTGAGGTGCTCTATTAATCTGCTGGGCCACTGTACAGATGTGATATGGTACAAAACTTTGGCATCCAGCTGTGAGTTTTGTCGGTTGAGTGTGGACCTTTGCCTGTTTTGAGCTAATTGTTCCTTTTGCATTTATATTTCTACATGCAATTGCAGTATGCCTAGAAGCCGACCATTTATAGAAGGTTCTTTGTATTCACAGTAGCTTTGCTAAGACCATATGCCAATGTGAGTTTAGGGCAGCCCATCTACATGCCACCACATGTGACAACTGCCAACATGCAATGTGGGTATGAGATCCAGGCTGTCCATCAGGTGGTTCCCACAAGCATAAGAACCCTAGCCCCATGCCGTCCACTTATAAGGTAGGCCACAGTTTACAGAATAAATGAACAGCTGAAATAAACTTGGCCAAGTGTTTCTGAACAGCCCACCTATTTCTTGCACACATGCTCACACATGACACGTGGTGCCATGTACATGGGCATCCTTGTACATATGTTTATGCTTAGAAAACCTCCAAAAACAATTCAAATCAAGATCAACTAATAAATTGAATAACCAACCTTTGGCTAAATACAAAAAAGTTGGCTTCTTTTCCAGTAGAGATGCAATTGAAACTGGACATTCTAATCTAGGTAGACTTATTTCAGTCTACCTAGATTAGACTTGACGCTCCTTGACACTTCATTTCTCTTCTGATGAAGGTTTTGTCTTTGATATTTGAAGTGAGAATGGGCTGGTAATGGCTAGTCACATTTTGTTGCCTTCGTTTTCTTTTCATTTTTTATTTTTTTTTGGAAGACACAGGGTGTCCCCACCTCTTTTTTGAAGTGAGACTAACCCCTTCGTTTTCTGTTTTTGGTTGGAGTTGGTCACATAGTGAACCCAATATTGCAAATGCTTTTTGGCGACGCAGCCAAAGTATGGTACTGCTTTCGTCTGCAACTTTCTTTTATCTGACTGTTTTTCCTTTTCTTTTTCTAAAGGTTGTTTCCCCATCTTTCCTTCATTTTTTTTTCTTATTTAATTAGAACTTGCTGCTATTTATTGCAGTTATCAGAATCCTGAAAGCCAAATGAGACTCCAGGTTACAACTATTACAAGGACATGGGCAGATGTAGTTCTGCCAACTCAAGAGGTCAGATGCAAGTTTCAATGTTTGTTTTTTGCTAGTGGATTGCTTTGAAAACCATTCTGCCCAAATATTGAAAGAATATTTCCTAGGGCTGTCAATTAAAAAGGATGCTACTTAGAGTTAACACACACGATGGTTAGGCCCATATTGGGATGCCAGTTTTTTGGCAGTGGGGATGAGATGCTTATCCTTTAGGCTTTACTTTTCTGTTAATCTTTGCCAAATTAATGTTCTTCATTATGGTCGCCATATCTGTTGCTACAAGATATATGAAGATTGGGCAATTTTAGAAACATCTAGTAATAAAAACTGTCTTACCTATGGGTTAAAAAGTTAAAGCTATATAAAAAATGGATGACCCAGAATCTTGCAGGTTTGTCATATAACTCTATACAACTAAATCTGTTACAATTACCTAGTTTGCCTATTATCTGCTGGGAGCAACCTGCTCATTGTGCATATGGGCTTTTTGAGAAGGATGGTAACAGAGCAATGGTTATTGAAGAACTTGCGTCGGTAAGTTGAACTTTTGGGAATGGTAGGTTTCATGCATGGAAGTCTGCATTTTCCCTTATGATAAGTGGAAGATCCCCCCAAAAAAATCTAGGAATCACTATGAAGGTTGTGAATGATTCTTCAATGTTGAATCATGTTGAAGTGTGACCCTCGATCTCCATTACATCTCATTAGGGATCTTGATCTTGTACCTAAAGAGCAAAAAACCCCACCATTCCAATTGTGTTTGTGATGTGATGCAGTGGAGGTGGAGGGTGGACCGTGGATAATTTTTGTGCGCATCTTGTCAGTTAGGCAATCTCTTTTTATACATCTGTTATGCAGTCGGTTATTGTATAACAATTCATATCTAAGCATGATATGATAATTCATATAAGGGTGTGTTTGGTTGCACTAAATATCATGAAACTTGGTGATATTTTGCAGTAAATAAGACTGATTAATCATTAAATTTCATGAATGACATTTGGTTCTACCAAATGCACCTAAGCTAACATGTGCTTTAAGCTAATTAAACTATCTTTATTATAAACTAAGGCAATATGCACATAAAATATGTGCTGGTTTGTGAATGCCATGCACATGTATAAGCCGTGCAAATGTGGCACATGTATGAGAAATCCAACCTATCCATCGGCCAGAACAATGTAGATGCTCTGGCCCATGAACTGGGCTGGTTCACTCATGGGTGGTCCACGTTCAACGCCTTTGTGTACCTGATGAATGAGTTGATCAATAAGAACAAATCTGAATATTGGTTGGAAGTTCATTGGTTGGAAATTTGGTCACTAAAAATGAAAATATATCACTGGTACTTTAATTGGGTTTTTAGTTTGTTACAAATGGGGCGTTGTTCATTATCCAAACTGTTGATATTATGTCTCTCAAATAAAAAATAGAAGTATGCAAGTGGAAAATCCTGAGGAGATGATAGTTAAGACAAAGTTGATATGAAAATCCTGAACTTACGTGTTTGATTTTCTTTCACAGATTTTCTTTCGTTGACTAGTTTGATTTTCTTTCAAAAAACCATTGCCTTACATTGTTTATGAATGTAGATTGCATTTTATGCTTATGAAGTAAATTGAAGGTCATCTTATTGGCATTTCAAAACTACATCTTGATGCCGGGAACTAGCGTAATGATTCCATAAATGCATGTTCCAGCAATGAGAGGAACCAACGTAAGTTCATATCCTAGTTTAGATAACATGTATCCTCAACAAAATTTGTTCTTTTCAATAGTAGCGGGTGGTTCTTTTGCTTATGTTATACTAATCCTAGCTAGCTGGCTTGTAAAGAGATTTAGGAGTTGGGTCTTTTGTTAGCAGGGATGATTCATGGTTTTTTATTTTTATTTTTCCTGTTTTCCCAGAACTCATGCAGTGCAGAAGCTATTAGAACATCCCACAACCTTGCAGCAGAAAGAAATCTGTGGTTATATCGGCTCTTGTACCTAACGCAAGAATTTTTTCCTGGTAATGGGTGAGTTGATTGTTGACTCAGTGTTTTGGATTGGTAGTCCATTATAGTTTTAGCCTTGTCATTGGTCGAAGACATGGGATCCACCCAATAAGTGATAGGACCCTCTATTTTTCTTTTAAGTGCTCTATTTCAGCTGTTCTTATAGTAAAATTCGGTATAGTTGGAAATGCATTTTTTCCTTGCCATCAACATCACAATCGATTCAAAGCTTTAGTGATGGAACATAATGATATGTCCATTGTCTTGTGATTTTTCTTGGCAGAGACTGAGTAATGATTGATTTGGTGGACAACAATACCCCCATTGGATGCTTAGGATCACTTCATCATCTTCTTTCGTATAGGGGCACATTGGCAAGGGTGTTCATGGAATATTTATTCTTTCTTGAATTATCAGTCCACCTGTTTTTACTAGGCTACAGTTGATCATTGTTCTCTTTCATCATGTAAAAAGTTACAAATGAAGGAATGTCTTGCATGTTACTTACAAACTAATAGTATTACCCATTGTCGATCAGATCATTTACTTTATATTGCAATTCATTTATATGTGCTTCAAGCTTTTGTGAGTGTACATTTATTCATGTGTGCGCGCATTCTCATGCTCATATATGTAAATTGACGGTCATGTTTATTTTATCTTTTCTTCTGTAAGGTCTAATTTGAAGTGAATTTTCCCACACTAGAAGGGCATCTTTGTTATCCTTCGCTTATCATTCGGTTTTAAGCATAAAATTCTATTTTGTTATTGATGCCGTGTTTATACATTGAGCTTCTATCTAAATGCAGGCCATCAAAAAGATAACTGATGCAAAGCTTGCAAAAGAATTCCTAGCAGTTCTGAAAGAGTTTCAGAAAGCTCAGCAGCTTGCTGCTGAGAGGGAGACGGCATATACTTCTTTTGTTCCTCAAGCAGTTCTTCTTTCCAGGTAAAGTGGATTAGATGAAGCATTTTACCATTTAGTTTCAGGAATTTCTCTGCATTTATTGTCTTCCAAGTAAATTTAGTGTTTTGTTTGTTCTTCATCATTTTTTATTGGTGGATTTATTGGCATGCACACTCATATGATGGGGAATCATATATTGTTTTTGTTTTTCATGCACAACAATCATGTCTCCAACACTTGCACCATGCACATGGCACACATCAAGGGCAATCAGACTGTTCACGTGTTGCCACAGGCAATGATAGAAGAATATTACCCATGACTTGGAGCATTTTTTACCTTCTTGTCCTCGATCATCCATTTTCAAGTGGCTATATCTTCAATTTTATAGTTACATCCCCTTAATCTAAGGGCCCACCTGGTCAATCAATTGCCCTAGAGCTATGCTATATGTATGATGTTGATCTTTGATGCAGTCTTGGGTAGCTATGGAAAATTGTTTTCCACTTCCACATTTTTTTTCCTCAAAAAACATGAATATCAATTTCTTTAGAGAGCCTGTTAAATATAGATTTCCAAGGTCTTGACTCTTGAGAGAGCCATTTGACGTTTGGACTCTTAACATTTCCAGGGAGAACTATTCTCCAAACAAAACAATAGAATTACTGTTGGGATCTGCAATTTTCTATTCCCTTAGGATTATGTTAGTTTTTCATGTCCACTTCTCGGTTTTCTCTACCCAAACCCCTCTAAAAAAGCTACTACTGCTACCACTCTCATTTCCCTTTTTTGAAGCATATATCCAATCCAAATATTTAGAATTTGGATGATATATTTGATTTTGATTTCTTCCTTTTCTATTATGAAGAATTACCTTCTCAAATAGGTTAGTTCGTTCAGGGCTATGGAGAAATGAGTATATCTAGTTTTGGATGTGTACACACATCCAAAACTAGATACACTCGTTTCTCCATAGCCCTGAACGAACCAACCTATTTGAGAAGGTAAGTCTTCATAATAGAAAAGGAAGAAATCAAAATCAAATATATCAGCCAAATTTAATTAATTTTCATTTTTTTTAATTAATGAGAATCGCCGACGGTTTTTAGCCGTTGAAAACACCGACGGTTTTCGCCGTCGCCCTTAGCCGTCAGAAACGTCGACGGTTTTGACCGTTGCTCCTACGGTTGGAAACGCTTAACTGTTTTAGCCATCGAAAACGTCAACGGTTTTGACCGTCGCCCTTACCGTCGGAAACGCCGACGGTTTTAGCCATCGAAAATGCCAACAATTTTAATCTGTCGGTGAACAGCGCTGACGTATCCTTCACTGGCTGACCTTGCGACGGCTAAAAGCCGTCGGGGAAGGTCATTGCCGACGGTTTTTAGCCGTCGGCGTTTCCCTATTTTTTTTGTACTGAGGTTTTATGGGTTGCTGCATCATGTGGACCATTTAAAACTTGGACTCACATCACGTGTGATGAATTCTCAAAAAGTTTTCACGAGTTCCGTGCAAACTGGTGCGCATGTAACGCCTTGAAAATCGAGAGTCGAGCAGATGCTTAACTCCCAAGTTCCAACGCATCACTTATGCAACATAAATAATGATAATTAAATGTTGTCCATATTTATGCATTAAACATGAGTGAGATTATACCAAATCAACATATCATACTTCAAAGGCGATTAAATTAAGCGGAAGACTAATAAATATATAAAGTAAGTGGATAAAATCCCAGAGTATGATCATGTCACCAAGCTGATTAATTACATGTATAGTTTCAAAATATACAAAATGATAGTGTAATGTAATTTAATCCATATCCCTGTAGCCCCAGTGACGCAACTCCAGGTCTAGATAGACCCGCCAGAGAGTTGCAGGTAGGAGAACTCCTCGTCGTCGTAGAAGATAGGCTCCAACTCGTAAGTCTCGCCATCATCTGAAACTAAAATAGGGTCTGGTTGATGTTTTAAAACTCTGTCCCAAAGTGGGAGTGAGTGATCAACTCAGTGGAGCTATAAGGTAAAGATTAACATGTTATCAATTCAGTCAAGCAGTAATGATGAAGCAATATAACAATCATGTCCTAAGTACTCTTGTTAATGGAAGAATGGTATGTATTAATGATGTAAGCCCTCGCCCACACTCCCTCTGCGACATCATCTCACAGTCATGCATGCTAAACTCCCACTGTGCTCAACACCCACGCCAAAGGCACATGCAATGCGATGCATGGTCATATTAGCTAAGTTCTTAATTAAACATATTCATACAGCAGATTCGAAAAGCTAAGGTACCTCCCTTTATATCATTAACCCAAACAATGATCCATCTGGGGTCGTCAATCTTAGTTAATCACATACAATAAGCAAGTTCGCGAGTTTACACTAAGGTTGCTACGGGAGGCTCGTCACCTCAGCACATGCTTAATTCACACTTGAAGTCACTACGAGGGGCTCGTCACCCGATCGTAGGCGTATTTTATACTCGAGGTCAATACGGGAAAGGCTCGTCACCTTAGCGTAGGCCAACAGCTCGAATAAGTGTCTCATACCACCATATGCGGCTCACAAGTTCGGTTTGCTCACTGGACACTAAGGGGAGGCTCGTCACCCCAGCTTAGGCCGACAGGTCGACCACTGTGTCCCATACTATCATGCCCGGCTCATGAGTTTTAGCGGATTGTGGTACCAAGGTTAAACGGATTTTTCAATGGTAAATGATACCTTAGATTCAAACAGTAGCATCCATACATAGTAAACATATATTACGCCAATTGGGTTATTTGACAAGCTCGACTGGTATGAGCGTATGTTGAATTAATCGACATGGAACGTATACACACTCCTTGTGGCCTAACCACTGTCCATAATCATCGTACGACTTGAATTCATCGAACGTGTCCGTGGTGGCGAAACTGATTCAGCCGGTTGATCGGAAGTCGTTACCGATTGCCTGTACTACTTATTAGTCCCAATCACACACCAAAACAGTAGCATTCACGTATGGTAGTCATAACAGTATTAAACAAACAATCCAAGCATCGCAACCATTTGAGCATTTCATATAGCACATAGTGAACATGACATCAAACATATGCATTTCATACATAAATCATGTAGTAGCAAGATAGGTTGCACGAAGAAAACTATAACTATAGCTAAAGTAATTGAGAATCCTATCTCAACACCCTTATAAAATACTTTTCAATCAGCATTTTCTCATTCAGACATTTTACCAAACACTTAGACTACACATATCAATATACATATAATAAGTTAGTTAAAACATATATTATAGCAAATCCTTTCACATAGGAGTTGCTGCGCATACAACAATCATGTATTCTCATTCAACAATCATGGCAAGTACAAATCATGATTCCATATTCATTCAAACAATTCAACAAACACATGGAATACATTATATTCGACATAGTTTTATATATATATATATATATATATATATATATATATATATATATATAAAATACTCGAAAAACAACGTATCCAAGTACATGTGACAGTGATCAAGTCAGTCATAAATCATTAACTGACAATGAAAGCCTTGAAAACTATAACCTAAACATTTATAGTCCGCACCTTCCATCGGTAAACTCATATCGAACTCAGTTCGAACACTACGTCTTTGTTTACGGCACAACGGCTACCTAAATCGTGAAATAGGTTAGCTATTTCATCGATCTACCTATCTGGATACATAAAGCAGATTAGGGTTAGGATTTCTTACCATAAAGTGGATTGAAATCGCTGGTATAGTGATACAAGTAGGATGATTCGGTACGTGGAGCGGTGGGATCGGATTCCAGCAACTATCTCTCACTCTCTCTCTCTTCTCCTCACTCTTTCCTTCTCTTTTCTCTCTTTCCTTCTAGGGTTAGGAAATTCGTATGGAATAAGAGAGGGGTGGGTTAAGGGTCTTATATAGGCCCAGAACTGATGTCAATGGCTCCAGGGCCATGGTATACTTAGGTTATAGCCAAAGAGTGGCTGTTTCGGTCCAACGGAGCTCATTTGGAGGTCCATTTCCCGCATATGGTATGAAGAAAGTTTCCTGGCAGTGGATCTATGCTAGGTTAAAGTTTTGGTCCAATCGGATTTGTAGATCAACCGTGGAGGACCAGTTTCAATTCAACGACTATAGTCACTTGATCAAGGCCACAAGTATACTGACATGTGTTGGGAAATTTCCTTGATCCAAGGGTGTAGTTGGGTCGGAATCTGACAGTCTGAAATGTTAAATTTGGCTTACAAGCGAACAGGCCAATTTACTTAAGTTTGAGTTCATTTTCTAAAGATATTCGCGTTTCTCACACACTTCGCTCTGGGCTCAAGTTGTGCGTTTCTGGTTGCTATTTGGACTTAATTCTCAAGATTGTCAAGCCCAGTAAGGCGGTCATAACCGTATAGCTTCGCGGTAATCGAACTTTCGATACGCGGTTTAGGTCTAATACGGAGTTTCAAGATGTTCCCGAGAGCAACTGGGTTTTGAGATTGATCCTAGGTTTTTAAGTAACGTAGAGCTAGCGATTCTGCTGGTTTTGGGTCTTGCAGTTCATATAGAAAGTGATTCGAACTAACTCGTCGATTAACTCAGTTTAGTACTTAATTAATTTTCGTCTAATTTCTAAAGGATTCGGTCCTTAGCAATTTCTGCCTGAGGTAGTACTCGAGTCATTATACGGATTTTTTCGAGACGTTACAGCGCAGCTGAGCATTCAACTATTTGCACACTAGTTCGCACAAAACTTGTGCAAACTTTTTTGAGAACTCATCATGCATGATCCGACTCCAAAATCTGAATGGTCCACATGAAGCAGAACATCATTAAACCCTCCACTCCCAATTTTTACTTTGATTCAAAACTTTGGTGGGCCATGAAAAATGAAAAAAACTTTCTTCCCTTGATTTGCATTTCTCTTTTCTATGGCCCACCAGAATTTTAAATCAGGATGAAAATTTGTCCCTTGGAGTTTCATGGGATTCCATGTCACCTGGACCGTTCGGATTAGATGCCCATGACACATGTACAAAGGTGCACACATGCATAGGTGAGGATGACACACACACACACACACACACACACACACACACACACTCTCTCTCTCTCTCTCTCTCTCTCTCTCTCTCTCTCTCTCTCTCTCTCTCTCTCTCTCTCTCTCTCTCTCTCTCTCTCTCTCTCTCTATATATATATATATATATATATTGAGAGAGAAGGTTCTCTGTGGTCGAGCTCATGGGAACTTCCCATGAGGTCGAGCTGTGGGCCCCACCATGATGCGTGTCGAACATCAACTCCATTAGTCAAATGCATCATTCCATGGTGGGCCTAGGGCTTAAAAATCAAGTCAATCGGTGACTTGTGTGGGCCACACTACATACAAAAGTTGAGAGGGGCCATTAAAACATTCATAATCATTTGTTGGCCCCACTGAGAATTAGTTAACAAATCCAGCCCATCCATTATGTGCGTCCCACTTGGATGAGGGGTCAGACCAAGTTTCAGATGCATTCAAATTTTAAGTGGGCCCCGCCAAGTGCTTTTATATGTTTTAGCCATGTCTTCACATGATTTTAGATGGTATGGCCCACCTGAGTTCCGTATACTGCTGATTTTTGGGATATCCCATTATTTAAACGGGACCCATCAAATGCACGATGTGATGTTTGACATACATCATGGTGGGGCCCACACAGCTCGACCTCACGGGAAGTTGCCATGAGCTCGACCGCATGGAACCTTTTTCGGGCGCGTGTGTGTGTATTACATGGCGTTTACACCAGGGAAAGGAAACGGTTCCTGGAGAACATCCGTAAGCACGATCCAGAGGTTGTTTGGCCGGTTATGCTCTGAATAGCCATGTAGGTATATACTGGTCGGTGGTCTATGGGCTATATCATGATGCATGTGTTTTATCCGAACCATTCATCTATTTTTTACACCATTTTAGGGCTTGATCCCAAAAAGAGGCAGATCGAAATCTTAGGTGGACCACACCATAGGAAAATAGTAGTAATTTAAGTCCATCATTGAAAACCTTGTAGGGCCCACTGTAATGTTTACTTGACATCCAACCTGTTGATTAGGTCATATAGACTTGGGTGAAGGAAAAAAAAAAAAAACAAATATCAGCCTGATCCAAAACTTTTGTGGCCCCCGGCCCAAAGGTTTTTAATGGTGAGTCTTCAATCAACACTATTTCCTGTTATGTGGTCCACTTGAGATTGGATCTACTTCTTTTTTAGTCTCATACCATAAAATGATCTTAAAAAATGGATGGACAGCGTGGATGATATAATACTGAATGGTGGGCCACGGAGCACTGTTAGTTGCAGCGTTAGCAGCCACACTGCGTCCCCCCTGACTAGGAGGAAACGGATTGGCTACTCTCCCGCCACCAACCCAGTGGCTGGTGGTTTGTGTTCTGTGGGCCCCACCATGATGTATGTGTTTCATCTATTCTGTTCATCCATTTTTACAAATCATTTAAGGGCTTGATCCCAAAAATGACAGGGATATAAGTCTCAGGTGGACCACACCATAGGAAAACAATAGTGATTAGATATCCACCATTAAAATCCTCCAAAGGCCTACTGTACTGTTTATTTGACATCCAATCTGTTGATTAGGTCATACAACCCAGATGAAGGGAAAAAACAAAGACCACCTTGATCCAAAATTTTTATGGCCCCAAAATATTTTTAGTGGTCAACTTTCTTTCAACACTGTTCCCTTTAATGTGGCCCACTTGAGATTGGGATATACCTCTTTTTGGTCTCATAAAATAAAATGATCTAGAAAAATAGATGGACAACATGGATGAAACACATAAATCATGGTGGGCCCACAAAGCACCGACCACCAGCCATTGGCTACTGGCAAGGGGAGTAGCCAATCCATTTCGGGCGTGACTAATTTCTTGGGTGAGATTCGTAAGTTCAAAGCCTGTGTTATATAGACACGGTTGGGGACGTAGGTGGGTTTTTATTAAATTTTGGGAATTTGATCGTACCAGCCTCAATCTATGGTCAAATTCAATAAAGGGATTCAAACTTTCAAATATTCCAAGAGTGACCTTCTGACAAGCTTGAGAAAAAATTTCGGACCAAAATGCCCTTGTCCTTGGATTAATAATTGTACAGTTTAGAGTGCGGAAGAAGTTACTTGTTGTTTCAACCGAAGACTTTTTTAGCGTGGGCAAGGCTCAACTCGTGGGGCCCACATTGGTGTGTGTGTATAATCCACGCCTCCCATCCTTTTTGCCTTGTCATTTTAGGGCTAGGGCCCAAACATTAACTTGAATTAGAGCTTGTATGGGCCACATTATAGAAAATAATGTTGACAATAACACCCATTGTTGAAACTTTGCAAGCTCACTGTGATGTTTGTTATAAGTATACATTGCCCAATTCGGGACTTTTCGGACCTACGGCGAGCTGGCCAAGGTGGATGGAACGGATCACCCCATTGTGGGCCTTAGGCTATGATACCAATGACTATCCTTTCTATAACATGACAACCACGACTCATATAACATGAAAACTATGACCCACGACAACTATAACTCATGACAACCATGACCCATATAAAATGACAACCAAGACCTATATAACATGATAACTACGACCCATGACAACCATGACCCATATAACATGACGACCTCCGCCCTTGCCACATTACAACCACAACCCATATAACATGACAACCAAGACTTCGACCCTTAATCCATTACAACCACGGCCTTAATATGTAGCCTTTGATCCATTTTTGGTAGTGTAGACAGTGAACAAGTAACAATCCGTCCATTGGATTTAGAATTTAATCTAACTTTATGGGCTAAAAAATAGTTAAATCCAAAATTTTGTGGCCCCCAAGAGGATTTTAATGGTAGGTTTTCAATTTATATGGGTCAGAGTTGTCATGGTTGTCATGTGTTAAGGGTAGGGTTGCGATGTGTTAAGGGATGGATTGTTACTTGTACATTGCTTACACTATCAAAAATGGATCAAATGCTACAGATTAAGGTCGTGGTTGTAATGAAGGGTCAATGTCATGGTTGTCATATATGTTATATGGGTCGTAGTTGGTCATGTTATATGGGTCGTGGTTATAATGTGGCAAGGGTCAAGGTTATCATGTTATATGGGTCGTAGTTGTCATGTTACATGGGTCGTACTTGTCATGTTATATGGGTTGTGGTTGTCATGTTACATAGATCGCGGTTGTTACATGTTCACTTTCTTTGCTACCAAATGAAATAATAATCATTGGTACCATAGTTTAAGGCCCATAATGGGGTGATCCATTTCATCCACCTTGTCAGCCAGCTCGCTGTGGGCCTAAAAAGTTCTGACTTGTGCAGTGTCCGCTTCTAACAAACATCATAGTGAGCCTGAAAAAGTTTCAACAATGGGTGCCACTATCAATATTATTTTTTATTATGTGGCCCACACGAGATCTGATTCAGGCTGATATTTAGGCCCTAGCCTTAAAATGACCAGGCAAAAAGGATGGGTGGCATGAATTATACACATACATCAATGTGGACCCCACGAGTTCGGCCTTGCTTATGTGGGGCCCACATTGATGCGTCCTTTTCACCGTATCATTTTAAGGCTAGGGCCCAAATATCAGCCTGAATTAGAGCTCGTGTTGGCCACATAATAGAAAATAATGGTGATAATGACACCCATTATTGAAACTTTCCATGCTCATTGCGATGTTTGTTAGAAGTAGACACTGCCCAAGTCAGGACTTTTTGGGCCCACAGCGAGCTGGCCGACAAGGTGGATGGAACGGATCACCCTATCATGGTCCTTAGTATATGGTACCAATGATTATCCTTTCATTTAGTAGTAAAGGAAGTGAACATGTAACAACCACGACCCATGTAACATAACAATCACGAACCATGACAACCACGACCCTTGCCACATTACAACCATGACCCATGTAACATGACAATCACGACCTATATAACATGACAACCATGACCTCAACCCTTACTACATTACAACCACGACCTTAATCTATAACCTTTGATCCATTTTTTGGTAGTGTAGGCAGTGAACAAGTAACAATCTCGACCCTCAACACATCACAACCTTTATCCTTCACACATCACAACCACGACAACCCCGATCCATATTAATTGAAAACCTACCACTGAAAACCTTAAGGGGGCCATAAATTTTTTGGATATAACTCTTTTTTGGCACATAAAATTAAATTTAATTCTAAATCCAATGGATGAATTATTGCTTGTTCACTGCCTACACTACCAAAAATGGATCAAAGGCTACAGATTAAGGTCACGGTTGTAATGGAGTAAGGTCGAGCTCGTGATTGTCATGTTATATGGGTCGTGGTTATAATGTTGCAAGGGTCGAGGTTGTCATATTATATGGGTCGTGGTTATCATGGGTCGTAGTTGTCATATTATATGGGTCGTGGTTATCATGTTATATGAGTCGCGATTGTCATGATATATGGGTCGCGGTTGTTACGTACATGTTCATTTCCTTTATTACCAAATGAAAGGATAGCCATTGGTACCATAGCCTAAGGCCCAAAATGGGGTAATCTGTTCCATCTACCTTGTCGGCCAGCTTGTCGTGGGGTCCCAAAAGTCTTGACTTGGGTAGTGTCCACTTATAACTAACATCACAGTGAGCCTGCAAAGTTTCAACAGTGAGTGTCATTGTCACCATTGTTTTCTATTATGTGGCCCACACGAGCTCTGATTCAGGTTGATATTTGGGCCCTAGCCCTAAAATGACAAGGCAAAAAGGATGGGCAGCGTGGATTATACACATACATCAATGTGGGCCCCATAAGTTGGGCTTTGCCCACGCTAAAAAAGGCTTTGGTTGAAATAACACGTAACTTCTTCTGCACTCTAAATCATACAACTATTGATCCAAGGACAAGGGCATTTTGGTCCGAAATTTTTTCTCAAGCTTGTTAGAAGGCAACCCTCGAAATATTTGAAAGGTTGAATCCCTTCAGGGAATTTGACCATACATTGAGGCCAATAGGTCAAATTCCCCTTTTTTTTATAAAGGATATCTCGGGTCAACAACTGTTTGATTGAGCTAGTGGTGCACTGCAAGTGCATTGACCATGGTGCATATGCACACTAGTGTGGGACCCATCGTAATGAAATCATGCAATCCACACCGTTCATGATTCTCTGAGGACCCATCTGGCCCATTTGACCAGAGATGAGGAACATCCAAATCTTAGGAGGGTCGCACTAAGCAAAATATGGTCAAGTTGGTTTTCCAGCGGTCCGATGGTTTGTTTAATTCTTTGTATGATCATTAGTGATTCTTATGATTTCTAGCCTAGCCTATATGAGAATCCTTAGTGGATTTGGTGATATAAGTCCCCAATTGCAACATCGAAGGGCAGATTGCTAAACCGAGAATGGAAAGCCGATAAAGAGTGGCTCTAGTACTAGAAAGGGCCATCTAGTGAACTTTCTTGACCATAGTCCTTAATCCCCAACGATCTAATAGTTGTATTTGTTGATCAAGGAGATTACAACCCCAAAATTAGATCCATCTGGCAGTGTGATGGTCCATCTTTAAAACTAACGGGTGGATCACTTAATTTAAGGATAGTGATTTGCTTTCAACGGTCGGATTAAGATTAGAATGAACATGAATGTTCATTTAATTAGGTTCATATTTATACTAAATTAGGTTACATAATAACTCCCAAGTATTGGAAAGTACAAGTTGTTACATGGAGCTATAGAATGAAGGTTATATCATAGATCAGGGTGATTAGGACTATATAAAATTTTAGTCTTTTTTCGTATAATTGCTTACTTAAACTAATATATCAATTGAACTAAGTAAGTCAATTAATTTTAAAGCTTTCAATTCAATAGAGGGTCCAGTCATATAGACTACAAAAGATATGACATTCAAGCAACTATTCTATAGCCCAAGACCGAACCCGATACATCCTGCCCAAGCCTAACCTAATGTTGGGTCGGTCACAAGTTAGTCGGTTTGGACCGACCGACTTTCAGCCCTTGTGAGAAATGGCCGGTGTTCCATGGGCTCCACTATAATGTATGTGTTTTATCTGCCATGTATTCGTTGTTCCATATCATTTTAGGGCTTGATCTAAAAAATGAGGTAGATCTAAATCTTAAATGGACCACACCACAAGAAAACAATAGTGATTTAATATCCAACATTAAAAACCTCATGGGGACCATTCTAATGTTTATGAGACACCCAAACTGTTGATTAGGTCATACAGACATGTCTGTCGGCTTGATCCAAAACTTTTTTAACTTTTCTAGCCCAAAAAGATTTTAACCCCCGGTGTTCAATGGACACTATTTCATGTGATGCGGTCCACTTGAGATTTGGATCTATTCATTTTTTGAATCATGCCATAAAATGATCTGAACAAATGGATAAATTAGGTGATGAAACAATATATCATGGTGGGCCCATGGAACACTAACCAGTAGCAAGTAGCGTCGGTAGCCAAACTGTCTGGTGATTCGCGTCCTAGTCACGTGGGAGCGTGACCATTTGCTGACATGGAAGGACAACTTCAGTAGGATGAGATCCACTCCGTGCATGAGGTGCCCCGCCCTGTCCTTGCAGAAGGGCCCAAAACCCAGACTGATTCAAAAGTCAGGTGGACCACATCACGGGGAAGAGTTGGGATGGAAAGTCACACCACTAAAATCCTCTTAATTACATATGGGGCCCAATCAACTTGTCTAATGTGCCAAACCATATGAATGGTTTGGCTAGTGACCCCAACACTACCCAGCTATAGCTGGAGTTCATCTATATTTTTCATTTTATTACAAGACATGAGTTCAAAAACCAGGCAAATCCAAGTCGCAGGTGGACTCATTACTAAACTTATTAGCACCTACAAATGTTTATTTGCCTTTTAACCTGTTGATAAGGTCACACGGACCTTGACGTAGAAAAAACCACAAATATCAACTTGGTCCAAAACTTACGTGACCCTCAAAAAGTTTTTAATGGTAAGCAATAAGCATTCAATCCCCACCGTTTCCTTTAGTATGGTCCACCTGAGTTTGGATCCGTCTCATTTTTGGGTTCATGCCCTAAAATGAACCGGAAAAATGGATGGACGGCGTGGATAAAACATATCTGATAAATGGGGTGGATCTGAATTCCTCACCAGTGACATGGACGGCATCCATCAGTTTCGACAGCACATGTGGGCCAATCCGCACGACACATTGGGGAGCACATGTCCACTATGTGGGGCCATTTGATTTTTATACGCGCTACAAAACTAGTGAACGGAAAAGTCAGATATCCTCATCCAAAAATTTTCTAGTTTCCCTGAATTTTTCAACGGTGTTCATTCAATTCCTAATGTTTCATGTGGTGTGGCCCACTTTATGTTGGATCAGCCTCAATTTTGAACTCATGTTGTAACCATAAGCTATTGAAACTGATGGACAGAGGGGATGTTATATGGACATTCTGGTGGGCCCCACGGAGCTTATACCTACGAAAGTCATTTCTTACCCAACCCGACTTCTTCCCCGGAATACCCATCTCTCAATTTTGTCAAGTGGGAAATGGTTTGGTACTCAAGAATATTGGTCCTTCGGTGTCCCGTCCTATATGGGCCACGTCTCAAAACTATCTAAAAGACGAAGATACTAATCATGTGGGGCCCACCTTTGGTTGCCTATCCCTCTTAAGATTTTCTTTGAACCAATCGTATTAACTATTCAATCTCCGTGGTCAACATATATTATGTATACATCTATATATATATATATATGGCATCTACTATACTCTAATTAATCCCCATGGGTGATCCAAACCGTTTATTTGACAATTTTTATAAATTTTTATTCCTAAATATGCAAATATATTTGTTTTAACATCTTCTAAAGTTTCATTGAAAATCCTACCGTTTTTCCCATGTTTTCTTGCTTTTCTGTTTAACAGCGATATCGATATTGTTTCCATATCTCCAGCCAACAAAACTTATAACGATACTGATACTTTGGACACTATTGGTACCTAAGTTACTTTTGAACATCGATTTGAGAAACATAACTGCAAATAGTGCTTCACCCAACATAGTTAATACTAGGAAACATCGTTAATTTATCTCATTTCCACAACATTAAACTGACTATTCACACTACAATTTACTTCTGCATCCAAATGCAGACCGATATTTGATCTGAAATGGTGGTTCCAAACTGCCAATGATTGTTGTGTATGTCTGTGTGAAGCTGGTTTAGATTACATTCATCATCAGTGAGGGGTTGGGAAGGTCACTAAACCTTTCATGTTTCCTATGTCAGCTGAGTATCTTGGTCATTTGATTACATGAGTGCTCCATGTGAGGAGGATGAGTCACCACCATTTGCAATGTGGTGGTGGACTATCAGAGGAATCTAGCCCTATTTTAGGTTTATTCCTGTTTATTGCTTCAGGTGATACACCTTTCATATTCTTGAACAGGGTCCAGTGTATGAAGCCGGATATGTTAGTGAATAAGGTGAAACTTGATTAGCTGTTGTATTTATTTATTTATTATTATTTATGCTTATGCTCTGCGGAAGATTTGCTGGATAGAAATTGTAATTTCAGAGAATTTGGGGACATCTTTCTTCACTCTATAATTTCATCAATTTATAGTGAAGAGAGATGTACAAAGATGGTAGATATACAGCTAAATATGGTATAAATCATATGATGGTCCACAAGACCAATTAGTGTTGGATATGAACCTTTCCACCAATTAATGTTGAGAAGTGATCACCTAGAACCAATTGGGTGTTATGACTTGTTGCCTGAATTTTCATTTTCACCTTTTCCTTTGAAAATATTGGACATTCTCAAGGACAAACGGCTTGTAATAATTCTTCATTAATATTTGTAAGGAACATATGATAACAATAGCTTCTCTACTTGCATTTTGTAGAACAAAATCTGTCTTCTTATGAGAATTAATTATGGGATCCTGTGCTACAACATTCATACAGTTTATTGCTGCCCAGGATTCTGTACAGGTGGGACCCATCTTCAGGTTGTCCGGAGTATCAATCTGATTGGCACTACCGTGAATTTGGGATGCCCCGAAAATCTCCCAGATTGGAATATTCCAGCCACGATGTTAGCCTATTCTTGTGAATGTTTAATGTTTAATGTTGTTTTACTTTAGTAAACCAACTTCTATTTGTTGGCCAGTGATTGAGGCATTATAAGTTTAGAATTCTTCTATCTGTAGATGCCAACTCACTTTAGGATTTAAAGAATCATAGTTGTCAAGAAAGATCTTTAGATTTTCATGGCCAATTTGGTTTTCTAATAGAGCTGGGCACGGGACAACTTAACTTGGCAAACTCGACTCATCCGACTCGTTTATACCCAACTCAATGCGAACCAAGTGGGTGAGTCGATCGGAACCAAGTAGACTTTGTCCAATCCGAACTCAAACCAAGTCGAGTTTGGGTCACCCAGTAACTCGACTCAATCCAAAATCCAACTCGATACTGATTTGACTCGATCGGAAACCCAACTCATGTGTGTGTGTGTGTGTGTAATTGGCAAGTGCATCTAGGTTTTGGGTTGTAATTTCAGCATGTGGTTATCCATTGCACCCGACCCTACTCAGTATGTATGACCGGGTTGGACTCAATCCAGATTAGTCCAAGCCGACCCAGACTCAGATTGGGTCAGGCGTGCTTAACTCGGTACCGAGTTGGGTCAAGTTCGGGTCAGGTCTATTTCAAAACCAGATCAAGTTGGGTTGACCCTAACTCGGTCCGACTTGACTCGATGCCCAGCTCTATTTTCTAATCGAAACGGAAATTTGGGTCGGACCAAGCTCATTCATCAATTGGGCTAACCTATGATAGTTATAAATGTGCCAGATCCTATTTTATTGGGTCTGAAACTAAGGCTCCATGCCGAACACATGGCCTAAAAATCCAGCTCAAGATTGGACCATGGCGGGTTGGGCTTGGAAGCGTGACAGTCATGGCCTGACGTATCTATGACTGATTGGGCCCAAGATGTTTTATCAATCTCTTAGAAGCTGAATATACTATATATGCTGTTTCATTCCTATAGACGTTATCATCCACCATTTAGCCGTTACTTTTGAATTTTGTGCGGGCAAAGAGAGCTGCATTGAGTACTTCAGGGACAGCTATAATGGAATTGCAACAAATAAAATTTTCCAATGGTCTTCCTACAACAAAGAAAATTTCCATGAATCAGAGGCTATGATTGTCTAAATAATCTGATTTTGGATCTTCCACTTAGAGGTAGTGGGCCCTACCATTTAGACGGGTTAGATTTGTCAATGTGCAGCATCGCAAAATTTTAAAGTGACCACCTCTAATTCATGATTTTATTTATTTATTTATTTTCATAATTTGGATCTCATTCATTGGAATCAGAGCGCGTAACTGTAGGACTAGCGGTGTCGACAGGCCGATTTAGGGTGGGGCAAGCTCCATCCAAGCCCAGTATTACTTAAGTGGAGCTCAAACCTGGCCTGGGCCCATAACATGACAAAATAGTCTAGTCCAAGCCCGGCCTAGAATATTTATACAGGGTTCAGCCCAAGCCCAAGCCCAAAAGCAGTAATCCAAATGTACATTTTTGTGTGCCCACTCCTACTTCTGGCATGTTGTTTCTAATCTGCTCATTTGGTGGGCGAGAGAGAGAGAGAGAGAGAGAGAGAGAGAGAGAGAGAGAGAGAGAGAACTGCTGCATTGTCTAAGGACAAGGTTGTTGCAATCGTCCAAGGCCCGCTGTCGCAACAACATCAAGAACTTGATCGGTTGGAGAGCAGAGAGATGAGAGGAGGGGGATTGGTGGTGATAAAGTCAAAGGGGGTGGAAATGGGTCGGAGGAGGGAGAGATGGGATTATGGCAGGATGACTGCCTGAGTATTTCTTTGAACCAGAGAGCTCGGTTGGTTGTGTTACCGGCTCGGGTGGGGCCCCCATAGTGTTTATGTGAAATCCACCTGATCAACAGGTGTGACACCTCTGTTTGTGTTTCACGTGGACCACATGATTGGAAACAGTGCATAGGATAACACTCACTCTCCAAATTATTTCCCTTCGTATGGCCCACTTAAATAATGGATGGGCTTGGTGTTTGTGCGCCATGACTAAGCTTTGGTGTGCTGTCTAATGGTTGGAGTGGATTCTATATAATCATAACGGTTAGCCTCTATAATTAGAGAGGTTGGATGTCTTTATGTAGAGTGGGCAAATCATGCTCAGCTTGCGGATCTCTTTAAGGAATAAGGATTACTATATTTGACTAGAGTCGTTAATAGCCAATTACTCCATTTTCATAGTTGGCTAGACCCTGTAGAAATGTTAGGAGGGAGAATCTAAACGTTCTCTATCCTAAAATGATTTATTGATCTATGACCTAAGATTTGGGATGAAGGACCATGGTTACAACGAGGAAAAGTATTAGGCACCCGCTTGACTTACACAACTGAGCAGTCTCTACTTCATAAGATTATACGAACTATTAGGGATTGAAATTAGTTCTTGTACATAGATGATGCAAATGTGTGTGCAATGTCGTGATGATGTAATGTCAATGACGAGCGATGACTCGGGTCAAATGAATCTACCCTGACTTGCTCACTTATCGAAACGGCGGAAACAATCAATCAACTCAAGTTTTTAATAGGCAGGATTCAATTTGTCAGCAAGTCGCAGAGCATACACTTGTGTGAACTAGGTACTTGAATGTGATAGATGCAATGCAATGCAGTGATAATGCAAATGTGGATGACAAGCGATGGCCCAAGTCAAACGAATCTACCTTGACTCACTCACTTGTCGAAGTAATGAGTAACCAGTCAACTAAAGTTTTTGATAGGCAGGATCCAATATTTCGACAAATTGCAGAGCGTACACTAGAGTTGACTGGGTGCTTGAATGCATCAGACGCAATGTGATGCGGATGGGTGAAATAAGCAAGAAGGTTAAGAAGGGAATAGATGTTACATAATGCTAATTAAAGCTTGACTAAAACTAATTAGGGTTGGGGAGAAAAGTGGATGATTTTGTCGCAAGGGTTGGATCGAGTGACTTGGATCGGGGTTTTGGTTGCTTGGGTGGCTAGAAGTTGGACGAGGCATGACTAACCTAGGATGGACTCCTCTCTTTCACTTCTCACTTCTCCTTGGTGAAGGGATGAGATAGGGCTATGGATAACTAAGGGCTAGGTAGATACCTCATTTCAACACTGAGGTCTTGGTATCGATTCCCTAGTGGGGGTGGCTGATAGTGAAGTGTGAACAGACAGTGTTGGTGTGCAAAAACAAGCTAACAAAAAAAAGGGGGAGGTGGACGTGATCCTGAGATTTTTTTTTGGATGATGTTGGAGTGAAAATGAGGAGGCGATTTACAGCCTCCCGGCTAGTTTTCTAGTAATTTATTGAGAAGTCTATGGTTGAAAAGGGTTTAATGGGTAAGATTTGAGATTACCACGTGACAAAATCTTGACAATTTGATCGATAAGTAAGCGGCTAATTTGGGCCAAAGGAGAGGACCGCACGATCTTTTCTCCTCCCATGCGCTTGTTATTGAACTCGGAGCAACCCCACATACTTTTTACCTTCTCCTGCCAAAGTAGGAAAGCTACTACATGACGGGGCACTGTGTAACACCCCGTTTTTTCAGTACTCAACTGTTATTATGTAATTAATGTAGCTTAGTATAAATACAAACTTAACATATCCAAAAAATTCACATTTATTCTAGCCTAAATTAGACCGATAGGGGTAATCTCCAACCATTCCACGAGTCATCTAAATGTTCATCAATACTTGGACAATCATTGAACCCTATTAGAGACAAGTCAAGTTATTCATTATCAATGTTAGCTCTTGGATCACCAAACTCACTGTCCAATCTCAAGGTATACCATACATCTGCAAGTGCAACTCCTCAGAGAAACCCTAGATCAATTATCACCCATCGGATCCACAACATCCCATCGTTCGATCTAACAATGTAACTCCCTAATTTGACCATCAAATTATAAAATCAACCATTAGATTGTAGTTAGATGGCCTTAGAAACCATTTAAAATAGTTTAATGTGGACTATGGAAGGCCCTTATTATAAATCATCTTAAAATTGAGACCCATTTCACTAGATCCACTGTACATCAGGTCTGGCATCCCGTTCAACAATCTAGCACCAGATCATGTGAATCTATCTATTAGATAATAATACTAACTGTTTAGGTGCACCTATGTTGGTTTAGGACCCTTTCAGACTGTTGATGACTAACAATGAGTCGATCTGAACGTTGTATGATTGGAGAACGTCTTCTATGGTGCACAAAGGATGTTTTATGACCACATGAGTTTTTGATCAGCCCCATCCTAGAACCCTAGGATCTTATGGGTTAGCGTCATCAAACCTAGAAGAAATCCGACCATTGGATTGGCAGGAATCAGTAATTGATCATCTAATCAGTAACTGTGGGCCATCTGATTTTAGGATCTGCCTCATAATCAGTCAGGGGTCTTGATAAGACTATTGAAAGTTGATGGACGGCGATGATTTTATAAGATATTCTTGTGGGCCCCACTTTGGGGCAATGCATGTGCACATTTCGCGTGCACCGGTGGATCACCAACCCTGGTCAAACCAGGTCTGACCCCAGAAATTTCAAAAGAGGAAAGATTTCCTCCAGTTTTCCCGCTCAACAGCCATTCGAACGGACGACGTCCATTTTTGTTGAACCGTGGCCCACCATTAACACTCAAAACAGTGATCTGAACCGTTCATCTTGTCTATGAGGGGTTTTCGAATAAATCCCAACTATTTGAAACGTTGAAGCACAAGCTCATGCACACGGATGTCGATGAAAACGGGTGCGCGTGCGGCATTACTCCAAAAATGGAAACGGTCTATGACAGTCTGGCGGTCCGCATGCAATTATCTCCCTTCATCGCAACCATCCACTCGGAATCATCTTAGCCCTCCATCCTAGCTAGGGCTTTCTCAACCGTGGTTAGGGCTTCAACAGCTATCGGTCCGATTTCTCGCCGTCGCACGCTGATCCCGATTAAGTGAATGTTAGAAACCATCCATTTGGTGGGTCCCACGGTAACTAGTGGACTAATCCAATCCGTCCACAAGGCATGGATTGAAAGATAAGCCTCTAGATCATGTTCTGTCATGGACGCTCGAGTCGTCTTCTCCGTTTGGTCGAAGGACCCATCACCTGATGATGTGGCCTATTTGATGATCTGAAATATCCATTAGGTGGGCCAGGATTCCAGAAATGCACAACTGGTGTCAGATAGGAGCCATGTAGGCCGTTCAAGGCACCCCGACTCGGATCAGCGAGATTTCACTTGCATTACGTTGGGTCTAAATTTGGCTTAGCCTAACTAATCCAGTGATTAGTGTGGCCAAAATTTCAGGGACGGGATTAGTGTAGCTTATAAAAGGCAACTTTTAGGGCTTCCTTTCAAAAAATAAAATGGAAAACGAGAGGGGGAGAGATAGCCATGAGCGCCTCTCTCTCCCTGCCGTACCATAACGAGCTAGTCTGAGCACCGACTCGGCCCGCATCCTGCAACTGAGAGTGAGGATCAATAGAGAGAGAGAGAGAGGAAAGAAAAGGAGAGGAGTATGAAGGAGAAAACGATAGAGAGAGAGAGGGAGGGAGGGAGAAGAAAGAGAGAGAGAGAGAGAGAGAGAGAGAGAGAGAGAGAGAGAGAGAGAGATCGCGCTGCGCTGCCCAGCTAGCGACTCGACCTTCGACTCAGGCCGAGTCTTAGTTCGCCCAAACCACGACGTTGGTCGTTGTTGATCCCGACTTGTTCCAGAGCTCCGGGGAAGGAAGAAGAAAGCAGTTAAGAAGAAGAAATAATCGCTGTCCTCCTTCATTTCCTGCTGACTTGTTGTGTCGGCCATTACTGTGAGTCCAGTAGCTTTTTTTCTTTTTTTTTTTTGGGTTAGCTTGTTAGTACGCACCCCACTGTCAATCCACACTCCACTATTAGCCACCCCCACTAGGGAATCGATACCATGACCTCAGATGTTGAAACGAGGTATCTTTTCTCAGTCCACCACTTGAGATATGGATCAGGGTGTAGTCCAGCAGCTTGCTGGCCATGTTTTGGTTACATTGCTTTGAAGGGAAGAGGAAGGAGGCAGAAAGGAAGGAAGAAAAAGAAAGAAAAATAGAAAGAAGAAGAGGAGAAGAAAGAGAGTGGGTGCGATTCGTCGCACCAACTCTGCCCGACCGAGTCGCTGGACCCATGCATGGATTGTTGTTGAGTCTGGACCTAGTTGGGTGCAGGTCTAGTCCAGTCCAGGCTTCTTAGTGGGCATTCCTAGCGATGGAAGCAGGGGAAGGAAGTTAAGAAGAAAGGAAAGGAGGAGAAGAGGGCCGTCTAGCCCAAACCGAGTCGACTCGCTTGAGTCGGGGGCTGACCTAAATCCTAAACTGTTTCGAGTCGTGATCAGATAGCAAGCCAACAATGTTGGGGCTCCTAGCCTAAATCCTAGTGTTAAACACCGTTCGTCAGGTAACCCTTCCAACCAAGTCCAAATCAACTGAGTCAACTCAGTGAGTTGATTCTCCTCTTACTGAGCTATTTTAGACATGGGGAAAATCTTAATACTACCTATGGCTAGCTTAAGAAGTCTAACTTGTTTTATCAGGCTTAAATCATCACACATAACCGCACCAGGTTGGCCTGCCGAAAATAAGTGTTAAGTTAATTAGTAGTTAGTGGAGAGCAGATAAGAGATTGAGGTGATGAATCTTTCCCCTTGAGCTTTTCTCTTCCATGTTAGTTTAAGTAATAGTTTATTTTATTTCAATTGATAATTGACACCCGTAATTCATGATAACTTGTGTTAGATATTGAATCTGATTATCAATCATATGCTCAACACTTAGCTTGTATATATATATATATATATATATATATATATATATATATATATATATATATATATATATATATATGGGAAAAGGTATTATGCGCTCGACCTCACAAGACCATCCCATGAGGTCAAGTTGTGTGGGCCCCACCATGATGCGTTTCGAACATCTACCCCATCAGTCAGATGCACTATTCCATCGTGGGCCTAGGTCTCAAAAATCAAGTCAATCCGTGACTTGTGTGGGCCACACCACATACAAAAGTGGGGAGGGGTCGTGCACCATTAAAACATTCATAATCAATTTTTGGGCCCACCGAGCTGTGGTTTGCAAATCCAGCCCATTATGTGTGTCTCACTTGGATGAGGGTTTAGACCAAGTTTCAGCAGCATTCAAAACTCATGTGGGCCCCACCAAGTGCTTTTATATGTTTTTGGCATGTCTTCACATGGTTTTAGATGGTATGGCCCACCTGAGTTCCGTATACGGCTGATTTTTGGGATATCCCATAATTTAGAGGAGACCCATCAAATGCATGGTGTTGATGGTTGACACGCATCACGGTGGGGCCCACACAGCTTGACCTCACGGGAGCTTATCGTGAGGTCGAGCGCATAGTACCTTCTCTCTCTCTCTCTCTCTCTCTCTCTCTCTCTCTCTCTCTCTCTCTCTCTCTCTCTCTCTCTATATATATATATATATATATATATATATATATATGTTGTACTTGTGTAACTTTTCATGTTTATAGATTGCTTGTAGAACTTGAACTGCTATATCCATCAATAGAAAACCCCACTTATATATGTATATCCAGACTTATGATGTAACTTGATTGATTGTGATTTTAATGGACCCTTGATCTAGTGGTCACTTTGACTAATGTATTAAATGAAATTTTGATGTGAGCTTACTATCTATGGATTATTGCCTCTGTGGCTTTTTTAAGGATGATTATGACTTGATATTTGCCCCGAGTGGGTTTGATTGTATATTTGCCCCAGTGGGTTTGATTGTATATTTGCCCTAAGTGGGCTTGATAGATTATTTTGTATGACCATGCGATGGAAGTCTCACTTGTTGAACTGCGCACGATTGGCCACTGGTTGAAGATGACGCCATTAAACATTCTGATGGAGTCTTATGAGCTGGGGATGGTGGAATGAGACACTATGCCCGAGCTATCAGTTTATGTTGGGTAATAAGCCCCCCATAGTGACTTTTGAGTTTTCCTAAATCGGCTGTTTGTAAATTGAAATAATAATGACTGAGATTAATCATGCATTCATGGCACTTGCATTTTGAATAAATTAACTGTTTGAAAGGTCAATTTCTCTTATTAGGGATGAGCCGACTGTTTGAAAGGCACATCCCCATACATGAATGAGCCGACTATTTGAAAGGCTTATTCATTACTTAAGTGAGCTGACTGTTTGAAGGGCCTACTATCTTACTTGAGCAAGTCAACTATTTGAAAGACTCGTTCCCTTGCAAGTTGAATGAGCTGACTGTTTAAAATGCCTATTCTCTTACTTAATGGACCGATTGCTCGACAGGTTCATTCTTTCATTAAAAATGGGTTAACTATTTGAAAGACCCATCCTATTGTTTAAATGAGCTTACTGTTTGAAAGACTCATTCTTTGCTTAAGTGAGTCGACAATTTGAAAGGCCCACTATCTTACTTGAGCGGGTCAATTGTTTGAAAGACCTGTTCATTTACAAGTTGAATGAGTCAACTGTTTGAAAGATTCATTCTCTTGCATGAATGGACTAACTGTTTGAAAGGTCCATTTCCCTATTAGAGATGAGCTAACTCTTTGAAAGGTCCATCCCCATGCATGAATGAGCTGACTGTTTGAAAAGTTCATCCATTGCTTAACTGAGCCGACTGTTTGAAAGGCCCTCTACCTTGCAAGTTGAATGAGTTGACTGTTTGAAAGACCCATTCTCTTGCATGAATGGACTGACTGTTTGAAAGGTCCATTCACTTGGCCAACTGGATGTGCATCCTTAGTTGATGTGCATTAACGCATCCATGCACTTAAACAAGATCCCATCATGAAATATTTTGTATGTCTTATTATTTAAAATTATGTTTAACTAATGTGGTGGTGTGTAATCTTGAGAAGAATTCACACTGAGCTGACCACTCATTCATCGAATATATAACCGTAAAAGTAGTGCAAGTGGTTTAAATGATAAGTATGTTCAGGTTGATGAGGAGCAAGGTACAAAGTCTGCTTAAGAGCTACTACGTGATCTTGTAATTCTAGGCCAGTTGAAATTTATCTTGTTTCATGAATTAAATTATTGATTTCTTTTTTAAAAAAAAATTGTGATTAATGAGACATTGGTTTGTATAAGCCTTCGGGCAACCATTGCAATAAATAGGTTTATGTATTTGAATTTTCTTTTTTGCTTGACTTGTTCTATTCTGCTAAACTGCTAACTTTAATTTTTTATTTTTTTCAAAAAAAAATACTTGAAATTTAGTCATCTTTAAATGTTAACACTCGGATTTTCAAAAAATAAGTCGTACTCGGGTTTAAAAAATTGGGGCATTACACACGGGCCACATGGGATGCCTCTTGCTTTCATAGGGGGTTTCCTAGGGTTGTTTGTGGACCTTTGGTTCCTATGGGCTTGCCTTGTTGTGGTCCTAAATATGAATGGGCTTGAGTTTGGGCTTATCTTGGGCTTGGTTTTAGACTAGGATTGGGTCTAATTTTGTACAGGTATTTGGGCTGATTTGGCTGGGTTTGGCTGAGTTATCCTTCCTTTTTTTTTTTTTTTTTTTTTGTTTTTGTTTTTGTTAGCTTGTTAGTACACCCCACTGTCAGTTCACACTTCACTGTTTAGCTGAGTTATCTAGGTTAAGTTGATTGCGTTGAGTTGACAGGGTGAGTTAACTGAGAGGTGAGTTGATTGAGTTTGACTTGATCAGCTTGTCAGCCCTAAGTGGGGTATCTACAGTCTCTCCCAACTGTTTCCCTTGGTATGGTCCACTGAATCTTGGAAAAGTCTGATTTTTCATCAAGGGTCGAGTACCCATAGGTGGTGAAATCTCACTAGGTGTGAGTGTGTGGAGGTGCGTGTGGGTGTGTGAAAAAATAATAATAATAATAATCTGATTTTTCATTTATGACTATAACATAAGATTACATGGCTAATGGTTGAAGTGGATCCTGCCTACTGCATGTTGGCGGACCGATAAAAGTTCAAATGTTGGGTGTCCCTCTCTCGACTATTCAAATTTTCTTGTAAAAAGAAAGAAAAAGACAAATGCCTAATATTTTTTATAAGCTTACTTTGATGCGTAGGTGAGATCTACTCTCTCTTCTTTCTTTTTTTCCCCCCTTCAGTTAGCTTGTTAGTACACCCATTATCAGTTCACACTTCACTGTTAGCCACCCTCACTAGGGAATCGCTACCAAGACCTCAGTGTTCAGACGAGGTATCTTTCACTCAGTCTACTACTTGAGCTATGGATATGAGTGTAGGTGAGATCTACTCTGATCATTAGATGTGTAATCCTGAGCTATGGATATGAGTGTAGGTGAGATCTACTCTGACCATTAGATGTGTAATCCAATGTTATGCTTGTGACAAAAAAAATAAAATCAAATGACTATTGATTGAGGTGTGCCAAATCCACTCTAATTATTAGATGCCAGTCCACTATTTAGGCATAGGGCCTAAAAATAAGCCCATCTGTGATTCAAGTGAACCACACCAAAGGAAACAGTTCCGAACTGTATGCTGTTTCCAATTGTTTGGCCCACATGAATTACCAATGGGGCTGATCTTTAGGCCATAGGCCTAACATAATGTGAAACACTTGATGGTCCGAGTGGATTTTAGATAATTACCAGGGTGGAGTCCATCCCGTTTTCTAAAAAGTTTCATGAAAATCTCATCAAATGGCTGAGAATTGCCTATGACCCATTGATATATCGATGCCTGGGGCTGTGTGGAGTCCACAGATATGTCCATGACAAATATACTCTATTCATCTATTTGGAAAGAACACGACAGGATAGGATTCTAAAAATAAAGCAGATCCAAAACTCAGGTGGGCCACACCAACAGAACAGTAGGAACAGCAGTGTCCACCGTTGAAACCTTCCTAGAGCTGACCATGATGGTTATATGCCATCCATACCGTTTATAGAATTATTCACACTCGTATATAAACTGTAGAAACAAATATCATCTTGATACAAAACTTCTATCACCGTCAGGCATTCAATCCCCACTGTCTCGCGCGTTATGTCTGACATGGTTCTGGATCTGCTGCTTTTCAGAATCTTATCCTAGTGAAGTCTTTTAGAACAGATGGACAGAATGGATTTGTCACGGACATCTCTATGCCCCCACACATCTCCAGGAGATATTGCGGGGGTCAAAGGCACTCCCTCCTTGAACAGGGACGCGGATTGCGTCCTACCTTCACCAGGACGGTAATCCGGGCAGGCAGAGCTCTATGGGCCCACTAGGATGTAAGTGTTTTATCCACACCGTTCATCGCTTTTCTCGGATCATTTTAAGGGACCAGACCAAAGGAGACAGGTTCACAATTCCAGTGGACCACACCAAAGGAAGCTGCAGTGATCATGACACCTCCGTTGAAACCTTTCTAAGGGCTACCGTGATGTTTTTTCACCATCCAACCTATTCATAAGGTCACGTAGATGTGGATGAATTGAAAACACAAATCTCAGGTTGATCCGAAACTTCTCCAACTCCCAGGAAATTTTTAAATGGTGTACATTTAATCCCCACTTTGTGGTTCACTTAAGCCTGACTTCTCTCATTTTTGGGACAATATCATAAAATGATCTGAGAGGAAAACGATGAAAGGCGTGGATAAAACACTTACATCATGGTGGGCCTCACATGGCCCTTCCCGGACGGATTACTGTCTGGGCGGGGTAGGACACAATCAAAGGCATTGTCATTCGTGCTTTCATCTGCGGTAATTAATTTGCGAATGACCTCACCGTCAAGGACAAGATCCTAACTAACAACAGCTACCGAAAAATTCATTGACAGGGACTGCCCCAGGAGCAACTGAGCTGGCAGTTCTTGATCCGATTCAACTGTGCAGTGCATCGAGAGGCCCACTAAGTGAATGCTAATCATGCACATGATGACAATCATGGAACTTGAAAAGACTCCGATTGCATAGTGTACTGTCTTGATGTGGTAAAGTTTTGTGGGCCCACCACCATGATTTATGTGTTATATATATTCATATCCTCCATTCATTTTCACCGATCATTTTAAGCTATAAACCCCCAAAAAATGAGACAACTCCAAAGCTAATCCCTCATTGTTGAAACCTTCTTAGGGCCATGATGTTTATTTGTCATCCAGCCTATTCTAAAGTGACACGGACCTTCGTGAAGGAAAATACAAATACCAGCTTCTTCCGAAACTAGTGGCCCCAAGAAGTTTTCATTGGTAAACTTCAATCCTCACTGTCTTTTGTGGTGTGGTTCACTTGAGCTTTGGATTTGCTTTATTTTTGGCTCATGCATGCCCTAAAATAATATGGAAAAAGGGATGGACGGTGTGGATATAACACATACATAATGGTAGAGCCTACAGAAGTTTTAGCCGTGAATACTCTCTAGTTAACCATTCATCTTTTTTATCAGCAATAAAAATATACCATTGAAAAAGAAGAATATTACATGAGCAAATGGGATGTTGGCTAAAAAGTGCGACCCCAACTAGTGTACAGATCAACCCAAACTCGGCTAACCCAAGCTAAGTTGGGATTGCGTTGGGTTTGGTTATCAAGGTCCTCTAGGTTTTAGTTTGGATTGATGCAGTAACCATGAACACAATATAGATATCATCATCAGATATAGTCAACCTCTACACTACTTCACAAGATCTCAACTATATTGAGATAACTTGTATTAGTTGTATGATGGCTTTGAACATGTTATATTTTCTTGGATATAATGTAAGGTTTGGATGAGTGACTTGGATGGATGGGCAGATGACTTACGAAGATTAGGTTTGATTAGATGGGTTAGACCTTGATAACCATTAACACAATATAGATATAATCAGCAAATAATTCACAAAGAAACATCCTTATAAACCATAAACAATTCTAAAAAATTACATTAGTTACAACTCTCATGGGGTCAAGTATAAGGTCATTCTATGAGTCTATTAACATCTAAGAAGAATGTTACCCACTAACCACCTTATAAAATAAAAAATATAAAACAGCTTAGTAATCCCATGTATACATCTTAGGATACACATCTATCTATCAAGAGCATAATTCAACCATTAAATTTGATAAATGCATTTCACATTTACATTTGGACATGTCAAGAAGTTCCCTTTCACCATCACGGAGACGACCTTAAGAAAAAAAAATCTAGCTGCTCTACATGAAAAGTATGCCAAATGTGTTGCATGCGAATTGAGTACCGTTCCTGCCCACACTGACATCTCTAGTGATCTGACGTGGGGCAATTGACTGCCCTGTCTCTGATAGTGGCACGCCATCCAATCTAATCTCACTACGTCAAGTCACCAGTCACCGGGCAAACCTCTCAGGGTTTTTGGAGCACAGGATTAGATGGGTTTAAGTGGGATGGAATTATCAAAATGTAATGATTACAATGTGTTAGGATTTTCACCTAATCCCATGGCTCGGAGGCCATCCCACTTCATGTTTGGGAAACGGAATAGCTACTTATCTTGCCACTACTAGTCGATGCTCTGTGGGCCCCATGATGATGTATGTGTTTCATCCATACCGTCCACCCATTCTTCCATATCATTTTTATGGAATGAGCTCAAAAATGAGTTTGATCCAAATCTCAAGAGGACCCGACAGTTGGCCCTAGGAGGTTTTTAATGGTGTAATTCAATCACCACTGTTTTCCCATGGTGTGGTCCACCTGAGATTTATATCTACCTCATAGCCTAAAATTATATTTTAAAATGGATGGACAGCATGGATAAAACACACACATCATGGTGGGGTTCACATAGCACCAACCAGTAGGCACACGAACCCAAAGTAGGAATGCAGAAAACCTTGTCTCGACAATGATTTCAAGAAGGGTCTTCACAGCCCATACCTTATGTGAGTCCCAAACCAACGTTGGGATGATCCATGGGATTTTAAAGCCACTCCCACCAAATCCCATTTAAACCCATGCCCCAAACGCCCCCTTACCTCTATCTATTAAAGTTTTAGGCCCTGTTTGGTAGATGCCTAAAAATGAGTCAATCTCAATCTAGTTAACTCTAATTAAATATAAGATATCTTAGTCTCTAATATGTAATCAATATTAACATGAACTTATTATGTATTAATAATCAACATTTCTGATATATATTTATTATTAACTAAAATGAGATCAATTTTTTGAAAGATGTCCAATTCTCTCTCTCTCTCTCTCTCTCTCTCTTTATATATATATATATATATATATATATATATATATATATATATATATATATATATATATATATATATAACAACTTTTATGCGATAACATGCTTTAGATAACATGTGTTCCTTTCGGTGGCTGTAATGTAATTTTCAGAGATGTTATAAGACCCATTGAATTTTCTGACCTTAAAGATCCAAAAATCAAATGTATAATTGTTGATGTATTTGTTCCTTCGTCTTAAGATGAATTCTCCATCCACAGTTGGACAACGAGATCAACGGTATGGATGAACATATCATGGACCCTATTGGATGGTTGGGTTGGGTTAGGTCTGGCTGGCCCAATTCTAACCAATTTTTTGGGCTAGGGACTGGCCATCCATGGTAGGGCCATTCCTGGATCTGGGCCTTGTAGTGTCCTGTGTGGGCTGGGACCGAACACAAACCCAACCTACTGTCACCCATTACGGTTAAGTCTCAACCACCTCAACCTGGGCTTGGGCTGAATACTAAGCCCTTGGGCCAGAGCGGGCATAGGGTCTAAAAATTAATCTCAGTCTGTGTTTAAAAATATTTCTTCTACGAAGCCCAATCCAGTCATGCTTTTGTAAATGTAATTCATGATTTGGCAAATGTAAGGAACCGGGCTCGAAATTGGGTTCGACCGTGTATATAGCCCTCACAAGAGGGTTTGGACTCGTTTCCCTTTGCATGTCACAGACTTGGGCTGGACTTGGGTCTAGGGCATGGAAAGCCCGGTCTGGCTCGAACCTGAAACGTTGACAGCCTAACTTCCCATCTATCTGTTGTTTCATAGGGATTTAGGTTAGACCTCTCTCCAGACGTGGTGGGTGATACCAGCACCACCAAGTTAGCCGGTGTCAAAGCTATGTGGGACCCACCATGATGTGTGTTTTTATCTTCTATATCCATCTATTTTGCCAGCTCATTTTAGGCATGAACCCAAAAATGAGACAGATTGAAAGCTCAAGTGGACCACACCACAAGAAATGGTGGGGATTGAATGCTTATCGTTGAAAACTTCTTTAGGGCCAAGGACATTTTGGATCAAGCTGATACTTGTGCTTTCCCTTCATCCATCTGTTATGTGACTTTATGAACAGGTTGGATGGCAAACAAACATTTCGGTGGGATCCTAAGAAGTTTACAACGGTATATGTTCAATTCCCACTGTTTTATTTGGTGTGGTCTACTTCCACCTTGGATCTTTCCCATTTTTTCTGCTCATGCCCTAAAATGAGCTGGAAAAATGGATGGATGGCGTGGATAAAATAGATACATCATCGTGGGGGCCACAAAGATTTGACATCATCCATCTAGCTGGTGCTGGGGTCACAGCCAAACCATGTCTCCACCTCGTGCGCGGCTTAGGTGAGGTCGGGATGACAGCTTGGTCGGTGAGGGACCTGAACATGGGCCCACTTTGATGTATATGTTGTACATCGATACCATTCATCTGTCTTTCCATATCATTTTAGTTCATTACCCAAAAACTGAACCAGATTCGAATCTCAGGTGGCCCACATCACAGGAAGCAGGGTTGATTAAATGCTAACATTTAAAAACTTCTTAGGGCCCATCTTAATGATTATTTGCATCCAACCGGTTGATAAGGTCACATAGACCTGAAGGAAGGGAAAACACATATATCAGTTTAATCCAAAGCTTTTATGGCCCACGAGAAGTTTTTAATGGTCTATAACCACTGTTTCTTGTGGTCTGGGTCACCTGATATTTGTATCTGATATGCTTCTGATCTCAAGACATAAAATGATATGGAAAAGCTTATAGACGGTGTGGATATACAACATATACATAAAGATGGGCTCTACCGTCAGGGCCTCACCCACTAAGATATTACCCGGACCTCCCCTACCCGCTCCACCTTACAAAGCATTGGATGTACTGCAATTGCTTGTCATTTCAATGCACGAGCTAAACCATTCGTTTTGTTATTTAAAATTGTGAATTGCATAGGTCTAAAAATGGTGTGGACAATACTAACCCGGTGGCATTAAAATATATATATATATATACACCAAAGTACAAAAGTTAGCAATGACCCACATTATGTGAGAGAAGTTACATCACTTAGACCGTTAGGATTTTTCAATTAAAGAAAATATCTTTGTAGCCAATCAAAAGGAGGGGCCTGCAGGATAACTGGCTCAGATCATTATACATTTGCCCCACGTGTGGCGGATCATCATGCACGTGCATGGAGGGTTGTACTCGACTAAAGAATGAACGTTGCCGAAGGTGATGATAGATAAGTGTTGTTTGGCCCTGTGGGGCCCACCATGATGTATATCTTTTATATCCACCACGTCCATCTATTTTTGTCAGCTCATTTAAAGCATGAGCCTAAAAAACAAAGCAGATCCAAAGCTCGAGTAGAACACAATACCACAGGAAAGAGTGAGATAATTAAGTCCTCATTGAAACATTCCTAAGGCCCACCGTTATATTTTTTTTCCATCCATCCAGTTCATAAAGTCACACAGACTTCGATGAAGGGAAAACACAAATATCAACTTGATCGCATGAAAATTTCAACAGTACTAGCCGTTCAATTCTCATTGTTTCTTGTAACGTGGTTCATTTGAACTTTGGATGTGCTTCAATTTTGGGCTAATGCTCTGAAATGAGCTGACAAAATGGATGGACAACGGGATTAAACACACATATTGCATGGCCTCACACACATACTTCATGCGTCACACAGTTGTTGCCTATTTACATGTGCATGCCTCTTAGATGAAAATATCATCTTACGTGTGCGTTCCATGTTGCATCACAATTATTTTATGCATAACACATCACACTAAAAGTTATGTAAGAGTTATTTTTTATGTATGATTTATGATTATAAATTTACCATTTACTTATTATCATTATTATTATTATAAGAGATATTTTAAGAGTAAAAGTAATATTTTTTTAAAATAATATTTGTTTTATAAAAAGAAAATTTGAGATATTGGAAGAAACTAATAATTTAGAAAGTCGAATAGTATGTCCGGTGAGATGGAGTAAATGCCCAGGTTTCATATTGGGGATCTTTTTTTGTGGCCATTTCATTCTTGAAGGATGTCCCTGGAAAAAATCAAAGGCTAGGTGGATGAAAAATCATGATCACCCGGGACCATCAGATCGAATAGTTGTAAGAGGATTAAGAATGGGATTTGGTTTTCGAGCATCAGCAAGTCTTTCTGAAGCTTGCTCCACCGCCAAACCATCCTGTATATGGATCATCATGGTCGGCAGAGATCAGGCCGCTCACTTTGCAAAGGAGGCCAATAATGAAGCAACCATCGATCACCATCATTTCAACGAACTCGTTGGAGTTGAGGTCAATGGGCTCCAAGTAACAGTCCCGAGCCTTTGCCTCCACTGACTCAACGGCCTTCAGGTCTCTGTCCAAGATCTCTTTGCTTGAATCTTTGCCGGATCCTTATGTCTAAGAAATGATGTCGATGAGGTACTTGCTCTTCATATCATTCATGGCTTGTAGGCTTTCATTAGAACGGTGTAAAGGGACAATCCAAACAATATGTAGTGGTGGTGTTCGTTGGCAAGACTATGGGTGATTTGGGAGGAAAGGAATGGAAGGTGCTTTTGAAATGTTAGACATTACTCTGGTCAACTGGCTTTGTTGTTGAATGGGAGTCGTGTAAGGGTGGAGAGAATTGTAGCTCATATTTCACTCTAATTTTTGGAGAGTTTTTTTTTAGGTGTTTGTCTCTTTGTATAGTTTCAACACTTTTTTAATAAAATTGTTGTTAACTTTCAAAAAAAAATGTGCTAAAGATAGGTAGAGTGGAAGATTTTAACTAAAAAAACCCACTCTAGTATGTTTTATTGGGCATGGGTTTTTTGTTTGTAAAATTGGAGGTATATAACTGCTTTGTCTATTTCTATGATTGATTGTAAAGAAAAAAAAACAAGGATTATTCTTCACTGAAATTATATGTATACAGATTCCATATCATTTTTGGTATGTTTGATTTGACATTCAAGAGAATTGCCTTTTGTAATCAAGATTGTCTATTTGGAGAAAATGAATTTCGATGTGTTTGCAGAAATGTGATATTGATTAATGTTCTTGAACTGGTTTCTGATTCTATTTATTTTTCTTGTGAAATAAAGAAGTAAATTTTGATATAAGATTTTGTGATATTTGCTGAAAACAATGTTCGTGGGCATGTCACGATTAATAGCCTAACACTGATTAGACTATTAATGTTCTGGTTAGGTGTGCCTTATTTCATTTTTCCATTGTTTATCCCTCAAGACATTTCGTGTGTAAGTTGCATTCAAACAGCTATTTGATCATTATCAGATGATTTCCATGGTCCATTGGGAGATGAATTATTCTTGACCATGATTTCAAAATTTGTATCACTTATCTAAGGGGCCACCATGAATTTGGCTCTATATATATATATATATATATATATATATATATATATATATATATATATATATATATATATATATATATATATATATATATATTGCTTTATCAAGGGTATCTTTTGGCAGTACTACTGTAATTTTGATTGATGTTATAAGACCCAATGAATCTTCCAAACTTAAAGATCTAAAAACCAAATGTTTGGTTGTTGATGTATTTCTTTCTTGGTCTTCAGATGGATTCTCCATCCACAGTTGGACAACCAGATCAATGGTATGGATGACGGTAACAAGGCCTAGGGCTGGGCCATCCATGCTATACCCAAGGCCTGGATCTGGGCCTCATAGTGTGGACTTGGGCCCATCCAAACCTGCCCTGGTGTCACAGTTATATGCGCTCACTTCACAGTAAGGCTCTCGATGGGCTGGGCTTGTTCACTCAGCCAACATTTGGGCTTGGGCTGAATTCTTTTTTCTCCTCACAGGCTTGAGCCAGACTCGGACCAGGGGCATTGACAGATGGGCCCGGCTCGAACCCAGAACGTTGACAGCACAACTTCCCATCAATATGTTGTTTCATAGGGGCTTGCTAGTGTAAAAGCTTTGTGGGCCCATTATAATGTTTGTGTTTTATCCTTGCCATCATCTATCTATTTTGCGAGTTCATTTGAGGCATGAAGCCAGAATGAGGCAGATCCAGAGCTCGAGTGTACCACACCGCAGGAAACAGTGGGGATGAATGCTAATCGTTGAAAACTTCTTATAGACTTTGGAAGTTTTGGATCAAGATGATTCTAGTCTTTTCCCTTCATCCAGGGTTTTGTGACTTGATGAAGAGGTTGGATGGCAAATAAACATTTCAATGGACCAACAACAGGTTTTCAACGATAAGTTTCCAATCCCAATGTTGTGATCCACTTGACCTTTGGTTCTGCCTCATTTGTGGGCCCGTGCATTAAAATGAGCTGGAAAAATGGATGGACGGCGTGGATAAAATACATAAATCACGGCCTCCCGATCTCTTTCGCAAGGGATCTTGAACTGTAATGGCTCTAGCGAAGGTTCCTGAATGTGGGAATAGAAAGCTCGAACAGTACCCACATTGGTGCGGTATTTGTCCTCGAATAGGGGACACCAACCGGCCCCTTCTAGGCACTCCAATAAGAGAAATTTGCCAAATAGCCGCAGATCTACATGAGCTTCAAAAAGGGCCCCATGGTCTTCATAAACTCCATGAGATAGCTCCGCTAACAGAGTTCTTTCAACGGGAGCTTGAGGATCGAGGTCCCGCTTTGTCTGAAACTCTCGAGTGGCGGTCGTGCTTGCGGCGGCACCTCTCGGCCTCCGTGCACGGGTTGGGCGGCTAGGCCCGGCATCATCAACGGGAGCTCTCTTCTTCCCCGTGAAAGAAAGAATGGTGGATATGAAAAATATGGCTGTAACAAGCTCGAATAGGGCCATGAAAAATGAGAGAAAAGAGGGAAATGGGAAGAATGGTGACGCTTCCACGAATTTGAGATCCAAAGGAAGGATTTGAGTGCTCAAATGGAAAGAAAAGAGAGGGAAAACAATAATGGAGATGGGTTTTGAATGGGGTAGGATGGGGATGCACGAAAATGGAAGAAGAAAGGGTCTGGGGAGGGATTTTTGTGGGGTTTTGAGGGTTTAGAAAGGGTTAAAATCGTGCAACCCTGAATGAGTGGGCCACACTAGACCCCACATGCGTCGGCCCAAGCCGGCCCGCTAGGCGGCGAGGGCTTGCCAACCGGCGAGGTCATTGCCAGTCTCTGGACAGTTCGGCAATGACTCACCGTTTGGGCGAGGTCCTCCTGGCCCCTAAGATGAAAAATGATGTGGGTCCCCCTAGAATTGCCCCAATTGGGCCCTTAGTCCGATTCGACGCTTATCGGGCCACTAGGAGTAGAATTTGATACAAATACACTATAACCGGCTTTCTAATGGCGAAAAAGGGATGATACACCGTCTAAACCTAATAATGGATGGTCTAGAAGAGATTTGGGGTCGTTGTGTGTGATCAGGAGTGTGTACAGACTCGATCTCGGTGATCGTTTTCAGTCAACTTTCGCCGAAAGGAGCAACAGGAAAACTTACACAAATTCTAGCATCAGCTCGCACCCTCCTACACTAAGGTGGCGACAGTGTGTGTTGTGTGACCATAACCCAGGTCTGGTTTAATCCAAATCATGCTCTGATACGAACTTGTAATGCCCTGAAATTCGGGGGTCGAGCATAACTCAGCTCCCGAGTTCCAAAACATCACTTATGCAACATATGCAATGATGGATGTATGTTGTCTGTATGAGTGCATAAAACATGGAATAGATTAAGCCAAACTGCAACATAATTCAGGGATAAGTGAAAGTCGCAAGTGGAAGACTTAAAGAAGTATAGATATCAGTACATATCCCTGAGATATGCATACTCTGCCAGGTTATAATTACATTCATGTGTGTCTCAAAATGCAAGTATCAAATGAAATAAACCATTACAAAATAAACCCTGTATCCCCGTAGATCAGGACACGACTCACATGAACCCGCCTGAGAACTGCATAAAAGAAAACGCGTCCTCATCATCCTCATACTCCTGCTCTGCCTCAGGGGTCGCGTCATCATCTGCATCTAAGACAGAGTCTGGTTGGTGTTGAAACACCGTCCCAGAATGTGGGAGTGAGTGATCAACTCAGTGGAACTATACAGTAAAAGTTAACATGTTATCAAAACAATCAAGCGGTAATGATAATGCAATACAATCAAACACGTTCTAAGTACTCTTGTTAATGCAAGGATGTATGAAGAAATGATGTATGCTCTCACTTGTACTTCCTCAGTGTCTTTATCTTACGGTACACATGACAACCTCCCGCAGTGCCAACAACTCCTACGCACATGCAATGCGGTGCATGAACATAATTACCAAGTTGTTATTAGTCCTTTTCATACAGCAAGATTGGGAAGCTAAGATACCTCCCTTATATCAATTTCCAACAGTGATCTATTCTAGGGTCATCAGTCCTAGACAATCTCATACGATCATATGGTTTAGGTCGCTGTAAAGGGCTCGTCACCAATCAATGCATGTCTATCATACCTTAGTTATTACCCTAAGGCTCGTCGCTTCAATGCAGTATCAAGGTATGCTCGAGGTCACTACAAAGGGCTTGTCACCAATCAATGTAGGCCGGCGTAAATATAGTGTCCCATACCACCATAGTCACCTCACGAGTCTGGTGTACTCACCGGTCACTACGGGAAGGCTCGTCACCTCGGCGTAGGCCGACGGCTCAACCACGGTATCCCATACCACCATGTCCTGGTTCATGAGTCTTAGCGGATCAAGGTACAATGGTTAATGGAATTACATCTGTAAGTTTGGTACCCTAGATTCAAACAATAGCGTCCATACATGGTGAACATACATCGGACAATCGGGTTACTTGACGAACTCGACTAACACGAGCGCACGTTGAGTTGAACGACATAGAGTGCGCAAACACTCCGTGTGGCGAAACCACTGCCGACAACCCTAATGCGACTCGGGTTCGTCAAACACGTCCTACGTGGCGAAAATAACCTTAGCCACGAACTCAAGGTTTGTTACCAATTTTCTGGACTATTTCATAGTCCCAAACACATTCAATTATAACAGATATTCATAATAACAATTTAGAACAGTAATGGAACAACAATTCTAATCATACAATATGTGAGCATTTGAAGAATATCAACTTAACATGAATTTACACATAAGAAATGCTTGAATTTAACCAACAAAGAATGTAAATTGCATGTGAGAAATCATACACACCCATAGGATAGTTGAGACTCTCTTCTCAATGCCCGTAAATAGAATAATATCGACACACTTGATCATTCAGACATTTCTACAAACACTTAGACTACATATTCCAACATACATGACGTATGTTGGTGATAACACACATTTGGACAATTCCTTTTGCCAAGGAGTTAATACATATACAACTAGCACAAATACACGACAATTAATCATGGCAAACACATGTTCGTATTTCATACATACACGATACTTTCTACATATACATGGAATACACAAATCTCAATATATCTCATATATATCAGGAACGCAATATAAACATCGTATTTGGCATGTGAAATTTCACCCACAACAATAATAAATCATTAACCGACATTGAAAGCCTTGAAAACCATAACCTATACGAATATAGTCCGCACCTTAAACCGGAAAAAGCGCACCGATCTGATTCAGACGATAAGTCTTCGTTAACGGCAACTAGATAACCTAAGGCATGAATAGAAATGAGTTATATCAACACTTAGGCCATTCTAAGCTCTAAAACAGACTAGGGTTTGATTGACTTACCTAAGAATGAACTTAAAATCGCCGGAATAACGATTCAGAAGTGACGGTTTAAGGATGCAGAGCAACAAGGAAGAATCTCAAGATGATTCACCAACTTCTCTCTCACTTTCTCTCTCCTTTCCTCTCTCTTTCTTAGCTATATGGAATTGAGAGTGAGGGTTTTAAGGTCTATATATAGGCCTAAAATGGATAAAAATAGCCCCAGGACCAAGGTATACTTAGGTTATAACCAAATCAGGTCTATATTGGTCCAACGGAGCACTTGTGGTGGTCCCTTTTCCACGTGCAGTCGGACTTAAGCTCAATGACCATGGATCTAGGTCAGGCTGGGTTTTTGTATTGATCAGATTTACAGATCAGCCGTGGCAGACCAATCTCAATTCAACGGTCACCGAAACTCGATCAGGTCCACCGGCACTATGACATGCCAGGGCCATCTTCCCCGATCCGAGGCTGAAATTGGGTCGAATCCAACGGTCGTAAAGCTTAGAAGCGGCGCCCAAGCAACACGACTCGATTTCATAAATTCATCTTATTTTGGTAGGTGTCTTAAAATCTTGGTGCTATGTAAATCCGTTGAAAAAAGGCTGAATTAATTTTCAAATTTTTTGGTCAAGTGTTCACTCCCCAAGTATAGGGTTGTGATGTAGTAATAAACTCGGTGAGACCGAGGTCGAATCCCAAGGGACTGAAACCTGTACGTTATCTGAAACTAGGTAGAAATAGAAATAGCCCAAGATGAAATCGAAATCAAATATAAATTGATGAATAATGGTGAAATACTAATCTAAAACTTAAGGAATTCAGAGGAAGGAAACTAGGGATTCAGAGGATCCACTTGTAGAGATCAGGGAGATCTTATGCCTGCATCAAGAATCATGGAAATCAAACTGAACTTACTTGATCTAGTCTTCACGAGATGAAAGGTATATGAATTAGAATGGATTCCATCATCAAACCATGCCCAGGAGACAAAGCAAACAATAGAATTAAACTAATTACCAACCAATCAACAATGCATGAAAGTTAGGAAGGATACCGTCATCCAACCATGCCCATGAGACGATGGTGAACAACAGGGCTTCCTGACGTCATAAACATCAAAAGGAGGAAGAAATACTCAAAGCCATCGCAGATCTATTGTAATTTCAGTCACAACAAACCATTAAATAAAACTGAAAGTATTCCTTTTAATTGAACTAAAATCAACATCAGTCAGTCTAGCATAAATCAAAGGCATAGAGTCAGTCCCATCACGCCACAAGCTTCACCTCTTAGCCCTAGCTAAGAGGTTTAGCCTAACATAATCAGACTAAATCTCAACATCATTCATAAAAAAAAGAAGAAAAATAAAGAAAATATATAAAAATTTCCCAACACTTCTCTCTCCGCCTCTCTTTCTCTATCTGACGTCCCCTTGCTCTGGTAACTTTGGAGTGTCAAATTCACACTTTTAGTGCTATTTTTCAGTCCACGTTCCTGATTGCATCCTGCAATAAAAACACAATTAAAATATGACTTCATAACTCTCGCGTTCTTTGCATTATTTCCGTAAAATCAACGTCTCTTGGAAGTGTTTTGGCTGGCCTACACGATGGGTCAGATCTGCTATATAATCAAAGATGGTGGGCCACAACTGCCTGGAAAATCAAATTTCGCGGACGTGCGTAGCCTTTCGCACGTCCGGCGCTGACGTGATCGGTGGGCTCCACAGAGGTGTTTTCGAGGAAATCCACCCCGTCCATTAGATTGCCCTCGAAATTTCAGTCAGAAACGGATGGTTTTTAATGTCCATTGACTCAGAATCAGAGAAGAAATCATTCAAAAATCAAATTGAAAGTTGCAGGGCAGTCCACTTATGGCCTCTATATCGCGCACATGTGTTTGCATGGGTCCAAAAGTTTAGCATAGGTTTGAAGAATTCATGGCCCTCTACAAGATGGACGGTTTAGATTAGCCATATGTACGCTATGTGGGGCCCACTAGCGTCCGCAAATCGGGCGTCGTCCGTCCGTCCGCAGCGCCAAAATGGCAACTGCCGTTTTGGGAAGATGACGCGGGTCAGCTTTGGCTGACCGGCTTTAGTCGGTTTGGTGCGCGGCGCTTCGTGTACATGTGCAATGTACACACCTCACATACGAGCCCCACTGTGATGTGTTTCAAAAATCTGATCCATCCATTCATTTTCTCATCTTATTTAAACCGTCGAGACCAAAGTTGAGATAGTTCCAGATATCAGGTGGGCCCAGAATCAACGGTTTATGAGCTTATCTGTCAGTTGGGGTACTTTTATAGTGATCTGAGGGCTAAAATTTGATATGTACGGTTAATTTATGGCCCTCAGGCCACCTATGAAGTCTTGAGCCAATCAGATGGCGGAAACTATATGATCTTGCATTCTTCACCAATTTCGGGCCTCTTTAACGTGAATGGCTTGATTTTCTCAGATCCCTAGCATGTAAATTCTTTAGTCTTGGTTCTCTGGAGTGCGTCCCTTGCTCTGATAACTTTGGAGTGTTAAATCCACACTTTTAATGCTATTTTTCAGTCCATGCTCCTGATTGCATCCTGCAATAAAAACACAATTAAAATATGACATTAAGCATTATCATGTACGTAAAATCGAGTAAAAGGGGGTCTGATATGTAATATTGGACCCTCAACATCAAGCCCAACCAGGTGATCATAATTGTCTAAGATTATCGCTATCGGACTCGCGCGGTCCAGATCCGATACAAAGTTTCCAAGTATTCCCGAGAGCATCGCATTTATGGCATGCATTCCAAATAGGGTGATCTCCATAAATATGGATATATTGGTTTTCATATTTTCACTTTTATGTAAATACTCTTATATTAGATATATACATGATCCTATTACATCTAGATTAGGGATCCATTAGATCATCTCCAACATTTATCCTGGACCTGAATATCGATCAGGTCATTGTTTCATATGAATGATCCAATCGGTATTGTCCACTTTTCCACGATGGTGGGACCAGATCAAACTCTCCCATTCTTGTAGTTCTGATTGATACATGGCCAGGGGACATATGATGTGTTGGTGCTCAACTTCTCCTAATTGGGGTTCGTGTTGCAACCCTCCTATTTTTTTTTAATTTTTTTTTTACACACGACACACACACCCCACACACTCACGCTGGTGGAATTTCACCACCTATGGGTACTCGAACCCCTGACGGGGAGTTGAAACTCCTGAGAGTCTACCACCCGGGCAAGAGTAAGGACCCAATAACTAAATGACATACCTGATTAAGATGTCATCACTGTAAACCGAATGCTGCAATCTTCCACACCTAACACCTTAGAGAAGTACCACAATGAAAAATAAAGGCTTCATCAGTTTAGGAACCAACTTTGTTTATATAGTTCAAAGCATTGAGGATTTTGAAACCCAGCAAAACTTTTCTTCCTTAGACCCCACACAAATTAGTCAATCATAGTTCAACTAGAATACAATGAATCACAACGTCAACACAGTTGTACTCCTCGAGCTACGAGTTGAACAAATGGCTCAAATGAGATCCACATTACGTGGGCCCCAAAATGATGTATTTATTATATCCATACCGTTTATCAATTTTTTGTGATCATCTTAAAGCATTTGGAAAAAAATGAATCATATCTAAAGCTCAAATGGACCACACCGAAAATAGCAGCGAGGATAATGATTTTCACCGTTAAAAAAATCGATTCGTACCCAATCCGATCCGACTCGGTTTCCCTGACTGAGTCAGACTCGGTTCGGGTCAGGCGAATCATGTAACGCTTCAGCGTTCAATGGTGTAGGATCATAGATCTGGGTCCAAATTTTGTATAACGTTGTAGTCATGTGAGGCAAAAGTGTGTTCCAAATTTGAGTTGCGATGATGGCTGGAAGTGGTTAGATCTGAAGATTTAGATTTATATAGATTTTTTTTTACACACGACACACACTCACGCTGGTGGAATTTCACCACCTATGGGTACTCGAACCCTTGACCGGGTGTTGAAACTCCTGAGAGTCTACCACCCAGGCAAGAGTAAGGACCCAGTTAAGACATTTACTTAGAAATACGGTAGATTGGATGATTAAGCGGCCCATCAAAGGAAGAGGGTGAGAATAGGTCACCCATCATTGATACTATTTGAGTGCTTCGATCTCTACATGGACCATACATGCATGCATGTTCTCCTATACGCTGTATGTTATTAACAAGGTGATACATTTCATCCATGCTGTCTATATATTTTTCTAGATCATTTTAATGCATGAGACCAAAAATGAGGTACATGCCAATCTCAACTGGACCACATTACAGGAAACAATGTTGCATGAATGTTGACCATTAAAAACTTTTCAAGGGCCATAAAAGTTTTGGATCAAGCTAATCTTTGTTTTTTCCCTTCATCTAGGTCTATATGACCTAATCAACAGACTAGATGTCAAATAAACTATACAATGGACCTTAGGAGGATTTTAATGGTGGATATCCAATCACTATTGTTTTCATATTGTGTGGTCCAACTGAGATTTATATCCCTTTAATTTTTGGGATCAAGCTATAAATTTATCAGTAAAAATGGACGAACAGCATGGATGAAACACATATATCATGATGGGCCCACAAAGCACCAATCATCAGCCACGTGCTAGTCGCAGGGGGAGTAGCCGATCTGTTTTCCCCTGCCTACCCTGTTAGAGCCTCTAAATCTGAGATGGATTGGCTACTCCCCTGCCACCTGCCAATGGCTGGTGGTTGGTGCTCTATGGGCCTCACCATGATGTATGTGTATCATTCATGCCGTCCATCTATTTTTCTAGATCATTTCAGGGTATGAGACCAAAAACGACTTATATCCCAATCTCAAGTAGACCATGTTATCAGAAATAGTGTCGAATGAACATAGACCATTAAAAACTTTTTTGGGGCCATAAAAGTTTTAGATCAAGCTGATCTTTGTTTTCTCCCTTCATCTGGGCCTGCATGACCTAATCAACAGATTGGATGTCAAATAAACAGTACAGTGGGCCTTAGGAGAATTTTAATAGTGGATATCCAATCAATATTGTTTTCCTGAGATGTGGCCCACTTGAGATTTATATCCCTCTCATTTTTGGGATCAAGCCTAAAATGATTTGTAAAAATAGATGAACGGAATGGATGAAACACATACATCATGGTGGGGTCCACAAAGTGCCGACCATCAGCCACTAGGCTGGTGGCCGGGTAGTAGCCAATCCGTTTCTTAAATCATACGTTGGAGCCGGTGGCACTTTAATTGTTGAGGGTGACACTTTGAGTGCTGCCCTGCTCGCCATGAGGCACGGCATACAATCTCATCACAATGTTCATATCTCCCTTGTTACAGGTCCGTTTTTAGTATTTTTGGACTAATTGGAAATATAATTGGATGAACTTTTCCAATGAAATTAAATAGCCTTATTTAGAGGCCACCTGAACCTTGGGAAGATATGAGGCCAAAATCTTTGATGATTTGATCTTCCATTCATTTGTAGGAGTAGTTTTTGAATAGCAGAAGAAAAATTCTGAAACAAAATTTTGTGATATTTGTATAAACAAAGGTTTGTAGACATGTTGTGATTATATTCTAATAATGATCAAACTATTATTTTATTTGTGTGTGTATTATTTCATTTTTTATTTTTTTTTGTTTCACCCACAAGACAATGGGTGTTTTAATGATTTCCATGGTGCACTAAGACATAAATTTTTTTATTTTTTTTATTTTATTTTTTTTTTTGGGATCCTTGCTCTTGTTCGGGTGGTAGAGTACTTTGAGGAGTTTCAACACCCGGCCAAGGGTTCGAGTATCCATAGGTGGTGGCGCGAGTGTGTGTAAATTAAAAAAAAAAAAAAAAAGACATAAATTATTATTTTTTTATCATGATTTAGTGACCGGGCCACTGATATAATAGGCCATCATAAATCCCAAATCTCCAAGATCGAAGTTCCTAATCTTAACTAGATCAGAGGCTTACAAGTCAATGAAGAGAACATATAGCAGCAGGTATCTGTTATGAATACAAGTAGTCAATATGGCAGCACTTGTATGTGTTATGGCATGTGGGGCCCACTTTGCTGCTCACGTATCTCCGGTGAGATTCACTGTTAATGGGTGCATTAATGTAATACTAGTTTTTTATCAGATGGTCAGGATCATCTAATGGGTTTAATTTTTGGACTGTGGCCTGCTGGAAGGATGGTTTGCACGTGAGACTCCATACAGATATACACACACACACACACACAGAGCAAGCAAAGGTCCTCAAGGACTCTACACACACACAGCAAGCAAAGGTCCTCAAGGACTCTGCCAGCACAAAATATAATTCTATACAAGCTTAATTGGTATATATGCAATTCTATACACGTGTACTTGGTAATTAAGCAGTTCCAAATCTCGGGTGGACCACATCACAGGAAACAGTGGTTATTGGGTGCCTTGGTAATTTATTTTTTTTGTCATCCAACCTGTTGATAATGCCAAGAAGACCTGCATTAAGGGAAAATACAAAGATCAGCTTGATCCAAAACTTTTGTGGCCCACAAAAAGTTTTAAATGGTGATTATCACTTTTTTCCAATGGTATGGTCCACCTGAGATTTGGATCTTCAAGGTTTGGAATCGAATGCTAAAATGAGATAGAAAAACAAATGGAAGATGTGAATATAAAAATTAATAATAATAATACATCAAGGTGGCCCCACACGGTTGGAGTTACTCGGGTAACGGCTAATCCGCTCCCGTGCGCAGCATATTACATATATGCGCACATATGCCAATGTAGCATATGTGAGTGGGATCCACGGTACCACCGTGAAGAAACGCAGTTTGGGAGTGGATTAGCTGTCACTGGATAAGAGCTTAGTGGGTGTTACCCTTATCATGTGGCGCCCACTTTGATAAATTTGTTTCATATCCAAACCGTCCATCTGTTTTTTCAGCTTATTTAAGGACGTTGTCCCCAAAACTTACATAGATCCATGTGGACCATACCACTAGAAAAGGTGGTGAATGACCATTAAAAGCTTTTTTAGGCCACAAAAGTTTTGGATCAAGCTAATCTTTGAATTTTTCCCTTCATCTGGTTTTGATTGACCTCATCAACGGTTTGGATGGAAAACTAACATTACTAATCTTCTTACAAAGGGCCTTCGAATGTTTTTAATGGATAGCGTTCAATCATCAGTGTTTCTTGTTGTGTGATCCACTTGAGATTTGGTGTAACGCTCCAGTTTTCAGAACCCAAGTATACAACTCGTTTCCTGAAAACTTGAGTGTTAATGATCGGATAAGTGGCATTCAAGAAGAATCAAAGTGCAATAGTGATATCAAGCGTAGAATAAGCCACAAACCAAATAATAATATCCTTGTCCACTCAGCAGGGGACCCCAAATACAAAACTTTAAATTCAAATGTTCTAAGTAAACAAACAATATCTATATCTACTGATTCAGTCCAAAGTATTGTCACTTCTTAATGTGACTCCTTGTACAACTCGTCATCCACTCCAGTTGCAACAGTCCCATGGTCCTTGCCATAATTACTCATACATGCACCTGCGTCCTCTATACGGTTAAACATTGATGAATGAGTGACCAGCTCAATGTGAATTCCCCTCAAGATTATACAACATCGCCTCAGACAAGTATATTATAAAAGCAACCAAGCAAATAAAACATAACAAAATACAGTCTTATTATAACAAAATACAGTCTTATAACAAAATGCATCATCGACCTGGGACTACTCATCCAGTCAGCAGTTGGGCTCGTCACCCATGCAAAGGCTAGCTATTAGCGAAGCACATCACATAAGTACATCACGTACTGTATAACGACTGTCTATCGTACATCACGTACATAAATCGATAGTTGATGATTTGTCAGCTAGCGAAGCGATACCCCCAATAACCCGGAAGGCACGTGCTACAGCATCCAGAAATATCCACTCGTCATCACCAATATGCCATATATACATGATTAGCCAAGCCATTATTAGTTCAATTACAATCGACCGGTTTAAATAAGCTCAAGGTCACTATGGGGGGCTCGTCACCCAGCGTAGGCCGACGGCTCAGGCATAGTGTCCCATTCCACTATCCCCGGCCCATGAGTCTACCGCCTTAGGGTGTGGATAGAACCCATCAACACGTGACCAATCAATTCTTAATGTGTGGGAACTACCATCGTATGCTGAATAAGAATGAAATGTTAAAGATATTAAATATAGCGATTAAAATAAGTCGGTATGTATGATTCAATTGCGAATAAACAACGGCGATACAATGTTGAATGGTTCATTCCATAATCAGGTAGGTGGAATCAGCCCATAGATGGTAAAACTCATGAATTAAATTGCCACTAACGTAACCTACATGTTGAGGGTCTATTTCTAGCATAATCAATCTCGTTACACCCTAAGTACAGACTCTCTTTCTTAAATAATCAATCTCGTGCATGGTGGTGGTGGTGCACTCGCACCCTGTGTGGGGTCCGCCGTGATGTTTGTGATAAATTCACTCCGTCCATTCTTCTTGGAAGCCCCACCTAGGGGTCCTAGGGCCGTTGATCAGGTTGACCCAAAGTTTAAGTGGGTCAATCAGGGTTTTTAATTGATCCAAGCATCGGATCGTATCGAATTTGAATATGGACAATTCAAATGGTTTCCAAGGGCCTTTGGTGTACTTCGGCCTAGTTATTTCCTTCAGGGCCACTTCCAATAGTCCAACACCGTGTAGGGACATACATTTGTCTGCCTACCATTTGTGGGATCTCGTATCTGATCAGGATCGTCGGTATGGACCACCTACCCAAGCCCATACACTCCCATTCCTTGAAGAGTTTATGGTTGGATTCAATGGTTGGGTTAAAATGGTGGATCCTAAGTCAGTGATTTGACAATTTAAGTTGTTAGTGTCCCGTTATCCTACGACCAATAATTTAAAAATCTACTTTGATTTGGGATGATCAGTATGGCTTACCCTCAGAGTTGGTGTAGGGTCCTTCTCAGCTCCTAGAGTCTCTGATGGATGGCTTCAAAGATGAGTGGAGACCCCATCTTGCATTTGTTGAGTTTTAAGTTGTTTGTTAATTGCTTTTGAATCCCATTGATACGGGTTTAAATGGTAATACCAGCGTACCAGAGGTGCGGGGTGTTACATTTAGATATGCTTAATTTTTGGGAACCTGTACTAAAATGAGCTGTAAAAATGGATCCATCGGAGTGAAAATAAAACATATGATCAAAGTGTGCCATATGGTAAGGGTAACACCCACTAAGCTTACTAGTAACACATAATCCGCCCATATGATCAAGTCAGCACAAGACATTGAGGTCCCAGGCCTGGTCTTGGTGGCGTTGGGTTCACTAGGCATAGTTACCTTGGGGTGTGACTGGTCCAGTCGACACAAGACATTGAGGTCCGAGGCCTAAGCTTGGTGGCGTTGGGTTCACTAGGCATAGTTACCTTAGGGCGTGACTGGTCCCAGTCGACACAAGACATTGAGGGCCGAGGCCTGAGCTTGGTGGCATTGGGTTCACTGGGCATAGTTACCTTGGGGAGTGACTACTCACTGATGTGGAAGGAGAATTTCATGAGGCTAAGATATGCTTCGTTCATCAGGTGAGCCACCTTGTCCTTGGGTAGGAGCCCAAAAATCAAGCCTATTCAATACTCAGGTGGGCTACATCATGGCACTACAATGAAATTGGTCTTTAAGCATAGTTTTTTTAGCCTTAGTTCAAAAAAATTAACCTAAATATGCATTTTAGCCTCGGTTGTCGAGGAATCAAGGTTTAAAGTCAGTTTTTTAGTCGTGAGACTAAAATTTCACTTTTTAGCTTCGGTCGCAAAGGAATAGAAGCTAAAAGTCCACTTTTTGCCTCGGTTGCTAAGGAATCAAGGCTAAAGTCAATCATTTTACCTCGGTTGCAAAGGAACTGAGGCTAAAAGTTAGTTATTTCACCCTGATTGCTAAGTAATTGAGATCAAAAGTTTGCTTTTTGCCTTAGTTGGTAAGAAACTGAGGCTACAAGTCCCTTTCTCTCTTTTTTTTATTTTTTTTATTTTTTTAAAAGTTAGCTATTTCACCTTGGTTATGAAGGAACTAAGGATAAAAGTATGCCTTTTTCACCTCGGTTGATAAGTAATTGAATCTAAAAGTTTATAGGCTAAAAGTCTACCTTTTCAGCCTCAATTGGTAAGAAACTAAGGCTAAAAGTCTGTTATTTCGTCTCATTGGTATGAAATTAATACTAAAAGTTCACTTTACACACACACACACACACACACACACACACACACACACTAAAAGTTTACTTTTTAGCCTCAATTGTTAAGAAACCAAAGCTAAGAGTCTGCTTTTTCGCCTTAATTGCAAAAGAACTAAGGCTAAAAGTTTGTCTTGTTGCCTTTGTTGCTAAGAAACCAAGGCTAAAAGTTTATTATTTCGCCTCAGTTACAAAGGAATCGAAGCTAAAAGTCAGCTATTTCGCCTCGATTGCAAATGAATTATGGCTAAAAGTTTGTTTTTTTGCCTCAGTAAGAAACTGAGATTAAAAGTTTGCTATTTCGCTTCAGTAAGAAACCAAGGCTAAAAATCTATTATTTTACCTCAGTTGGTAAGAAATCAAGGTTAAAAGTTCAATTTTTAGTCATAGTTATTAAGAAACTGCAATTGAAAGTCCGCTTTTTTGCCTTACTTACAAAGGAACCAAGGCTAAAAGTCTGCATGTTCGCCTCGATTGCTAAGGAACCGAAGCTAGAAGTCCACTTTTTAGCCTCAATTGTAAAGTAACTAAGGCTAAAAGTCCGCTTTTTAGCCTCAGTTGCTAAGAAACCAAGGCTAAAAGTTTGTTATTTCGCCTCATTGGTAAGAAATTGAGACTAAAATGTCACTTTTTAGCCTCAGTTGTTGGGAAACCAGTGTTAAAAGTAAGCTTTTTCGCCTCCATTGCAAAAGAACCGTGGCTAAAAGTTTGCCTTTTGCCTTGGTTGCTAAGGAATTAAGGCTAAAAGTTTGTTATTTCACCCCAGTCGCAAAGGAACCAAGGCTGAAAAGTTAACTATTTTGCCTCTGTTGTAAAGGAATTGGAGCTAAAAGTCCACTTTTTGGCCTTAGTAAGTAAGAAACTGAGACTAAAAAGCCGTTATTTCACCTCGGTTGGTAAGAAACTGAGGCTAAATGTCTATTATTTTATCTCAGTTCGTGAGAAACCAAGGTTGAAAGTTAAGTTTTAGCCTCAATTGTTAGGAAATCGTAGCTAAAAGTCCTCTTTTTTGCCTTAGTTACAAAGGAACTAAGGCTAAAAGTTTATTATTTTACCTCGGTTGTAAAGAAACCAAGGCTAAAAGTTCACCTTTTCACCTCGATTACAAAGGAACTAAGGCTAAAAGACAGCTATTTTGCCTTGGTTGCTAAGGAATTGAGGCTAAAAGTCTGCTTTTTTACCTCAGTTACTAAGGAACAAATGCTAAAAGTCTATCTTTTCGCCTTAGTTGCGAAGGAACCAAAGTTAAAAGTCAATTATTTCGTTTTGGTTGTAAAGGAACTGAGACTAAAAGTTCATCTTTTCGCCTCAGTTAGTAAGAAACCAAGGCTAAAAGTCCACTATTTCACTTCGCAAAGAACTACATTTAATCTCAATTGCTGAGAACCAAGGTAAAAAACCGAACTTAGCCCCTATTGATACCAACAAAAACTAAATCTATCTTTAGCCTCAATTTTGCTTCATTTATCCAAACTAAGGCTGCAACTACCATGACTAAGGACTTTAGCCTCCGTTATTAAGAAATGATGTTAAAAATAGATTTAGCTTCAGTTAGATGCATTTGAGCCTAAATTTTGGATTTATTCTTAGTTGGAAACAACTAACGCTAAAAACTTGATTTAGCCTCATTTTGAGGCAATCGAAGCTAAAAGGATTCTTTTAACTTCAATCGAAAAAGCCTTGGTTGCTAATATTGAGGTTAAAGCCTTTATTCACGACAACCTCGGTTTAAATAACTGGGGCAAAATTGAGGCTAAAGACTTTAGCCTCGATTTTTAATATTTTTAGCTATAATTTTGAGTGGAGGTTAATCCCCTTTTTTTGTTGTAGTGCGATGAAGAGTTGAGATGCAGAATCAAAAGACTTGCACTTTATCAATCAAACAAGAAAAGAAACCCATGAGGTGGTTATAAGAAAAGTCTGGCAAGTTCTCAATCAAATCTCTTTACAAAAGTATCACATAGTTTATATCTAGAGATATGGAGCTCCTTCAAAGATGGCCGTCTTAGCTTGGTTAGTGAGAAGGAACAAACTGTTCATGGTCAATAATCTATGCAAGAGAGGATGATTCTTCCAAATGTGTCTCTTGTGTTATCAGTATGAAGAATCGGTCAATCACCTTTTTCATCCGTTTTGATTATGCAAAGAAGGTTTGGGAAGGGCTTTTTGTCAAGTTTGCCACTCTATAGGTCATGCCATGTTCAATTGACCTTGTCGTTTTGACTTAGCATGGTGGGGGCAATGTTAAGATAGAGAAGAAGATATGACATCTGTCTTTTGGCTGAAATTTAGTTATATGCTTGGAAAGGAATAATCGCAATTTCAGGAATTGGGAGAAGCTTTTCGGAGGTTTTTAATACGGCAATAGAGCTGCTCATGGAATAGTCGATCAAATAAAAGGGTGATTGTGGTGGATCAGTTTTCAGAAAATTAGGCAATTTTGTAGTTTTCTTTTCTTTTTAATTTTCTATTCTTTAGGCTTTTGGCCTCTTTACAATAAATCATCACAGTTCAAAAAAAAAAAAGCACATGAGGGACATATTAAATGTACCGTGCACATTACAGTGAGCCCCAAACATCAAAAGTGTGTATCAATCATTGTGTTTTGTTATACATAATGTCTTTTTAGTTGTAAAGACTTTGTCCTTAAAATGAAACATGGCTTTTTGTCTTGTTTCAGATTATAGCTAAAAGTTGTAAATTTGTAACGTGTTCGTAGTTTGTAAAGACTCGTAGTTTGTAAAGTTTTTAGGGGAAAATGCAAGTGTTATGGGTAAAAATGGACTAGCCACTGAGGAAAAACCAGCTTGGACATACATGCACAGCGCAAGGAGATCGGTCAATACTAGTCATAACCAAGGAGCCCCTTAATGGCCAAAGAAAGACGCTCTATTATATTTCAGAGAACAACCCTAGGTTCGACCACTAGTAGAAAGAATCTCTTCGTCTACAATTCCAGAGTAAGGACATGGAGGTTCCAGGCTACAAAACTGGTCCTCAGCAGAACCTTCTAAAATACCAAAGAGCGTAGCTCAGGGACCCTGGGGCCGAATTGGGAAGGGTCCTACAAAGTAACAAGCATGAGCCGACTATAAAAGGGTTTTATTTTATTTTGGGGGTTTCAATAGTTTTCCATGGCTTCTATATAATAGGAGTGTGGTGCAGTACCTGCTATGGTCAATAGCACTAGAATTTTCTTTTGTTTTTTTAAGGGATAATTAATGTCTAGGATCTAATAGAGTTCAGTGATTGAGTCTAAGTTGGGTTAGTGTTTTTTAACATGTATACTTGGTTTTTTTGGATGATAAATGGCTTGTTATACTTGGCAAGGAAAGGTACTTTAGGGAAGAGATCTCTCGGAAGTGGGAAAGAAACCTGTTGATCAGTTTCTTTATATTTGTGGCACGTATCTTATTTTTCTTCTTTTCTCCGTACAAATCCATTCCAATCAAAACGGTATCAGAGCAATTCCTTTGTATCTTGTTGATGTAGAGCGGGTCGCGGACAGTTTCATGGCCAAGATGAATCAGAAAAGGCCCGCTTGACGACAGAAGTGATCCAGACGGTCAGAATTTAAAACGGACGGTCAGAATTTAAAACGAACGTATCTCGCAAACCAAAATGAGCTATCGGACATACCATATATGATTTTGGGGTAGGACGAGCTACTTTAGCCACCGGACCCCACCATGCCGGGTTTCCCATGCCAAATTTACTAAATACCATCAAATCGACATTCAAAATCCTATTTTAATTTCTTTTTTACTATTTATATTAAGTTTTAGTTTTGAGTATAACTCTTCATCTTAGGCTTTAGGAGTTGCTCCCAACATGAAAAGTACTTAGAATAATTAGGAGAACATCATGGTTCAGCCATATATTACACTCACTATTTTTGGCCTAGTAGACATTACAACCATCTATAAATAGTAAGTTTACTATTTATAGTAAGTCACGATTTATAGGAGTTTTAGTTGTAGTTTGATTCTGAAACTTCTTCCTAGGGTTTCTGTTATTATTTAAGAGGTTGTAAACTCGTTTTTCATCATCAATCAATTTATTATGAATTTTCTAGAATTATTCAATTTTCTTTTTTTTTTCTTTGTGGATTCAAGGTCTTCTGTGCGACGAGTCTAGAGAAGTTCCAGGGATTCGGAACAAATTATCCCATTGAGGAAGACGGTGCTCAACCTCATGTCCTACCTCATGTCCTTCCATGCATCACTTGTTTAGGGGTTCATGAGACGAATTACCTCAACGAACCTAATGTGTCTCAAGATACTATATTATTGATCTCGAGGTGTATCCTGATGCATCATGTTATCGCAAGGTCCCCGAAGGAATGGACATTATGTTTCTGATCATTCAATAGTCAAACAGGAAACTGAACATTGGCTGAGAATCTTGCCTGAGGAATGAGGCCAGGTTCTTAGGTGTGCATGCATGCAAAAGAGTTTCTATGATAATAGCTGAATCCAAAAGGATATTGCACCAGCGCACAAGGGCAAGGGCTGAAGTTAGCCCTTGGCTAATATTAGAAGGGGGTCCTCAGCTGAATCCAAGCGAATATTGGGAAGGGAGCTGACTTTGCCTTATATCTAATTAACAATTCGGTTAGGCCATGAGTTCGGTACGCAACAACATAAGGTAGCCATGCAAGTTGCAATTCGATTATAGCCGTCCCTGAAGTACACAATGCAGCTCTGCTTGCCTGCACAAAATCCAAAAGTATTTGTTAAATGTTAGATGATAACGTCTCTAGGAATGAAACAACACACATCACAGATTCAGCTTCTAAGAGATTGATATAACATCTTGGGACTCTAGGATTCTTAGTCCAACCCTTCATAGATAGGCCGGGCCATCTGTCACACTTCCTAGCCCAACCCACCATGTTCAAGTCTTGGGCCTGATTTTTGGGCCATTTGATCAGTCTGGGGTCTTAGTTTCAGACCCAATAAAATAGGTTGGCTGGGCCCAGGATCTGGTACATTAATAAATGTCACATGCACAGCTTAGCCCAATTGATAAATGAGCTTCGTCTGGACCCGAATTTCAGGTCAGATTAGAAAACAAGCCTACTGCACTGCTGTTCACCCCCAACCTAAATCCAACTCAAGTACATTAAATGCATCATATTTAAGATTTTGCACCTGCCCAGAAATCAAGAAGGTGATGATCATAGCACCTGCCAAATATAAACCATTAACTCAACGAAGATGGAAGATTTCTTGGGCAGCCCAAATTCATGGTAGTGCCAATCAGATTGATAATCTGGAAAACCTGAAGATAGGTCCCACCTGCACAGGATCCTGAGCAGCAACAAACTGTATGACTGTTGCAGCACAGGAACCTATAAATCCTCATCAGATGACAGTTTGATCTCATGAAAAACAAAAATTACAAAATGATGGAAATTTCAGATTTTGTTCTGTAAAGTCATTTCTATCCAACAAATTGTCTTCTGCAAAGTAAAAGCATCAAATGAAATCAGCAGCTAATCAAGTTTCACCTTATTCACCAAAACATCTGGCTTCATACACTGGACCTTGTTCAAGCATCTGAAAGGTGTATCACCTGAATCAATAAACATGAATAAACCTGAAGTAGGGTTAGATTCCTATGATAGTTCACCAACCACATTGCGAATGGTGGTGACTCATCCGCCTCACATGGGGCACTCATGTTCAGCTACCCCCACCATCCAAATTGTGGGGTGAATAATCATGGATGTCTAAAATCAGCCTGATAAAGCAATCCTAACCATCCAATTGATACTATCAAATGGATGGATAAAAGTAAAAAAGTGAGTTGTCCAAATTTGAAGGGAAAATTAGATGGTTAGTGTCATCTTCCCAGTTTAACTTTTGGTTTATGCCCATCCAAAATTCGAATAGTCTTGGTCTGTGGTAGAAATCTGCCATGTTTATGGTATAGTTAGAGCCAGCTAAAATAATTATCACAAGACCCCTTCAAATAATTCTTAGTCTAGGAAATTCTATCAGGAATTTAGCAAAAACGAGAAATCACGCTCTGCAGCTTTTTTTCCTTGAGAAAATATCAGAAAATAGATAGTAGAAATGGACGTATTTGTAAAATAAGTTTATCTACGTTATCCAATACCACCCCAATTCAGATGAAACATAGTAATGCATTCAAATGCGGGATGAGAAGCGAATAAAAAAGTGACTGAAAATAAGGGATGCATGGTGGGATGAGATTAACTAGCAAGGAAACAAATTGTAAGTGATGAAATTGGAAGAAGACATGATAGGATGAGAGGAAATAATTAATAGAAAGTGATTCAAAATGAGCAAAGGCATGATCTGATCCTGAAATGGCAACTGTTCAAGTAGGAAATAAATTAAAATTCAGCTTGAAAGACTATTTTACATCTCCATTGGATAACCAAACATGCAGCTTGCTTATCTTAGAAGTACAAAAAAGTTCATTAACTACAGGATGTTACTGGAACATGTCAGTTACAGACATGAAGGATTTGAGGAATTAAGCAATAACTTATAATGGTCATTGCACTCTAAAATTTCCAGGTGAAGTCATGAAGTAGCCTAAAAAATGTGTGTACAATAATATAAGAATAACTTGCAACGTATACTTATATTTAAGAAGGAGAACTTAACCTTATCGCCAAGAGTATTTTCATTTTCTGGTGTGCTGGAATCAAATTGAAAAACATGGTGCAGCTGTCCAGCAATTGAACCTTTGGTTGAGTAACTGTGCAACGGTCATGCTCCCTTGCTCCAGTTTGAGTAACTGGGCTATCATTTCGTTGCGGAAAGAACAGGAAATGTATTTCTTGATAAACCTTTCCTTGAATGAGTATCCAGGTGAGAACTCTTCGCACCCTCTGCCACCAGTTGTCTGCCTCTCACTCAAGAATGGTAGGTGGTCAGGCTAACCTTTTGATTGTCCAAGCACCCCAGTGGCTTCATCATCTTTTCCGTCATGTTCAGCCAACATACCATTCGCTCGTGGCTGAATCACGACCACTGGGCAGTGCTGGCCTGGTTCCGAGGTCCGTCTGGCGTGAGCAGGGAGTTGGGCTACTCGAACTCAGCAAGCACTCCCAACGTCTTTGGTGAATGCGGGGCTGGCTGAGTCAACTCGGCAGTCCCACACCAACAGCTCCAGAAGACACCGTCCAGCGAGTCAGGAGTTTGAGACATACCCTGCAGCTCAGCTCCCTTCTCTCGCTTGTCCTTCCTCCCTCTATTTCCACCTTCCTTTCTCCTCACTTCACTTTCCTCTCCTCCACAAACAGGCAGTCCACACTGTCTGGACTTGACTCGGACACGGTCCAGACCAGCGCTGTGCGGCATCCACCACGAACAGCGGTAGCCTGATACTCTCTCTCTCTCTCTCCAGCAGGTGCGTGGTTTTATTGTGCACTCTCAGTGCAAGGTGGGGCCATATGAGAGTTATTTATGAAATCCACACTGTTAATGCACTAAGGAGGTTCCAAATGGTGTCCCTGACTGAACTATTTGCAGATTCAGTGCTCAAGTGAGCCGCAACGAATGATTTTTGGCTTGATTTGTTGATGAGCATTGGTTGGACGGTCTGATCAGTTCTAAACCTGGTTGTTAACGACTCCTAGTGTTTCCTGCCTAACTTAAAGGGTATTTGATGGTCTCTTTTGAAATTTATGCTTGATCCAGGGTTCAATACTATTAATGGGCGGTGATGGTTAATCCTGAATGATGATGTATGGGTCGAATGGTATATAGATAATAGGGTATAGACTAAAATGAACCTAAATGTTTGCCTTAATCGGAATGTTGAGCATAGCACAATTCCAAACAAGGTTATAACTTAGCTTCTCATGGTCAGAGCCATTCATGGAGTAGATGTCGATGTAGCCAGCATGGACGGATGGATCGATGCGGATAGTAAGGGTGTCGCTGATGTCGTCAATCACGAAATTAGCGCTCTGCCGAGATTTGGAATCGTGGTGAGGAAAATGCTTTGACAGAAGTGATGATATGGTCGCCAAGTAAGAGTTTCCATTTTCTGATGCGCTACAATCAAATTGAAAAAATATAGAAAATGAAATGGTATGTGTATTTCAACAAAGAAATCACTATTTTCTGTTTACAGTCATTCATGGAAACAGACTAATAGCATAACCGTTGCTGATGCGTTCAGCTTCCCTTCTCACGAAAGGCCACCACCCTTTTCGCCACAATCTCAAACACCTTTTCTTTATCATCCGTAATTGCAACGACCGTGGGACCTGCCCCACTCATGGTAAATCCAAATGCTTTAGCATCAGCGAACCCCGGAATCAAGCGAGTCCATGGACCCATATGATGATTACATAGACCCAAGCAGCTTCATGTTCCTTGAATCACAGGGGACCCCATCATGTACATCTAAGGGAGCGGATACCGCATCCTTATGATGGGTTCCTTCAATTCCGGTATGACAATGACAAAAAAATCACAGCAGTGGCCGGGAACGCCATCTTCAATATGTCTATAATGGCAGATCAGCACAAAATTGCCCAAGATTGTCGAGGCAATGTTGTCCGCATGATAGCCACTGACCATTCACTATAGTCTTGAATCAGAAGAATGGTCAGTGGCCATCATGCGGACCACATTGGCCGGGTAGTCTTGGGTGGTTTTGTGATGATCCACCATTATAATTCACTCGACATATTGAAGATGACGTCCCCGACCACTGCTGAGATATTTTTTGTCATCGCCACACCAGAATTGAAAGAACCCATCATAAGGATGCGGGATTCGCTGCCTCATATGTATATGCTGGGTTCCTCTATGATTCAAGGGGATATGAATTTTCATGAATCTATGTTGTCATGGGTCTGTGGAATTGAGCTTGATTTCGGGTTTTGATGAAGTGAAGAAGGCTGATCTTGATGCTGGAGCATTTATATTTAGCCTGAGTGGATATGGTCCCAAAATTATTGCAGTTAGGGACGATAAAGAAAATGGGTTGGAGGTTGCAGCGAAGATGGTGGTGTACTTTTGTGAAGAAGGGAAGCTAAACACATCGACAATGGATTTTTATTTTTTTTTGTAATCTTTGTTTCAATATGCTATTGGATGTGTACAGCTGTTTCGATGATTGACTGTAAACAGAAACCAATGATTTCTTTACTGAAAGCAAAATGTTACAAATGATTATAAGTGACATAAATAAAAACAATAAATATTCCACATAAAATGACCAATAAATAGAGATGTGAGACGAAAAAAAGAGACTCAACACTCTTCATAAAATAGATAATCATATATCTTCAACCTCCACCCTAATCCGCAAGATCTGAACTGTTGAGATAAGTTATTTTGGTGTATGAATCTATTATGTCTTTGAATAGGTTAGATTTTATTGGATGTAATGTAGGGTTTGAATGAGTGACTTGGATGGATGGGTAGATGACCTAGGTAGATTAGGTTGGAATGGATGGGTTGGATGAGTGGCTTGGACTAACTAGATTGGATTAGATGATTAGGGTAATTGAGTTGGATAATTTGGACGATTTTTAAAATTGGTTGGTTAGAGTGGGTTGGATGGTTTCAATGGGTGGTTTTGACGGTTTGGATGGGCGGCTAATAGAGAATGAAGGCTAGGGTTTGGGTGTGAAGATGGTAGAGAATAGAGGTTAGGATTTGGAATTAAAGGTAGTAGAGAATGAAGGCCAGGGTTTGGATGTGAAGATAGTAGAGAATTTAGGCTAGGGTTTGGATGGATGGATGTGATGGAGTGGATGACTATAATGGAGGCTAGGTTTTAGGTGGGAAGATGGTAGAGAATGGAGGCTAGGGTCTGGATGGATGGATGGTTGTAGAGATGGTAGATGAGTGTGAGGTTTGTAGAGAATGAAAGGATGTGCGTAGAGGTTTGTAGAGAATGAATGAAAACATTAGTAGGGGCTTTTATAGATAAGGGTGATGGCAAGATTGTAATTTACAGTTACTTAAGGGTTGATAATGCCACATAGAGGGTTTTAATTGGCTAAGGGAGACTTAGGGACTAGGGGTGTACATCGAGTCAGCCTGACTGGCCAACTCGGCTCGGTTAGGTCGGCAGCTCGAGCCGAGTTCGAGCCAAGATCGAGTCGAGTTCGCCATTGAGGCATTTCCACAAACACCCGAACTGCAACTTCAAAATCCCACTGTTTTACAAACAGAGACAATGGTTATACAGGTGTTTTATCAAACACCTTCTAAGTAACATAAAAACCAAAAAAAAAAAAAAAACAAAGAGAAAAAAGGTATTTGCTTAATGTACATACCTTGCTTGCCACCAGCCACATTTCGTTGAGTCATTTTATCAAACAGTTGGTGAGCAACATCAATGGCAAAGTAACCGAGTCACCGAACTGGTTCGATCCGAGTTCAAATCGAGCTGGATTCGAGCAGGAGTTGAGTCGAGTCGAGTTGAGTTGAGGCCTGCTCGAACTCATTTTCGAGCTCAAAAAATCAGCTCGACTCGGCTCAAACTCAGCTTCGAACCGAGTCGAATCGAGCTTTTTCGAGTCAAGTCAAGTGAGCTAATCGAGCTAGCTCAGTTTGTGTACACCCCTATGAGGGACACATGTTATTTCACGTAATTTTGAGAAATATGAAAGATATTTTAAGTGGAGAGTTAACTTTTGGATGTGTTCTTTTTTAAATATGCTTTTCCTTATACGTAAGGGCAGGTGAGCCGCACTCAATGTACCACCCACCACGTGGCATAGTTTGAGCATTATCAAAAGCTTCATTGAGTGAATGTAGGGGTATTTCTTAACATTTGAATGCATACATCTCTGCAGCATTTAAATTCATATATTCCTTATTGAAACATTTGAATCTATATATCTATGGGGCTTCAGATAATGTTGCCAAAAAACATTAGTGGTAAGGTATGGAAGTGTTTCTCACTACTTCAAATTATAACTGATCTTTAGTAGTGATTTAGCTGACATTTTTGTAGAACAGACTTACATTTTCATTGTTATACATATCCTACAACAATGCAGTTAAGATGGTTCATAAGGTGAGTTTGGTGGGCCCACTATAGTACCCATGTGACATGCACTCCATCCATTGGTTTTGCGAGCTCGTGGAAGAACGTGAGGCCAAAAGATAGCCGGATCCCAAACTTAAGTGGGCCCCACCATCCGAAACCGTGGGATTGAACACAAACCATTGAAAATACCATTACCCACTGTTGCATCCATGCTGGCCCACCCAAGCATTGGATCTGCTTAGATTTTGGGCTCCCACCCTTCCACCACCTCACGAATCTAATGGATGGAGTAGATGTCATAAATGCATCATTAGTGGACCAGACAATGCGAAACAGTGGGGATTGAATGCTTACTGATGAAAACTTCCCAGGGCCACATAAGTTTTGGATAAAGCTAATTCCCTTTTATACAAGTCAACCTGACTTTATGAACAGGTTGGGTTAATATCAAATAAACATCATGGCTGCCCGAGGAAGGTTTCAACCATGCACAACACTTGTATATAACAAGTTGGAAGCCATGCACACCCTAGTGGGTCCCACCCACAATACTTGTATAACACTTAATACCACATAGAATTCCAAAATAGGACATTTTTTCTATGCAAGTGGGCCATCATTCAGGGACTGAAACCAACATGAATGCCATATATACACACCCCAATTGTTCCCACCCCCAACACTTTTATAACACCTTATTCCAAAGGGAGATCCAAAATAAGGCATATTGTCTGTACAAGTGGGCCATCAATGGCAAGGATCTTCAACATCCTTATTACATAGGTCAGACATAGTGTGTCCTGTCCTACCAACGTTTTGGAATGCCTAAGTGATGGCCCCACTTCTCACAACAAATGGAAACGGATTGGCTACTCCCCCTGAAACCAGCCAATGGCTGGTGGTCGGTGCTCTATGGGCCCCACCATGATGTATGTGTTTCATCTATGCCATCCATCTTTTTTTATAGATCATTTTAAGGTATCCGACCAAAAATGAGGTATATCCCAATATCAAGTGGACCACATTACAGAAAACAGTTTTGAATGAGCATCGACCATCAACAACATTTTGGGGCCATAAAAGTTTTGGATCGAGATGATCTTTGTTTTTTCCCTTCATCTGGGCCTATATGACCTAATCAACATATTGGATGTCAAATAAACAGTACAGTGGGCCTTGGGAGGATTTTAATGGTAGATATCCAATCACTATTGTTTTCATGTGGTGTGGTCCACCTGAGATTTATATCCCCCTCATTTTTGGTATCAAGTCATAAAATGATCTGTAAAAATGGATGAACGGAATGGATGAAACACATACATCATGGTGGGGCCCACAAAGCACCGACCACTAGCCACGGGGCTGGTGGCAGGGGGAGTAGCCAAACTGTTTCCCAACAAATAGCTCCACATCGAAGTTGTACAGAAGGTGGGACACACCAAGATGATTACCTAGTGAAAATTAGGCTGGTCCAACCATTGGATGGCCCACAAGGTAAAACTAGTGGAATGATATAACTACTTCATAAGAATACTCTACAATCAGCTAAATCACAATTAAAGTTTAGTTATCTTTGCAAAGGGGTGGCAAACCTATAATGGTGACAATGATGATGAGCAGCATTTCCGATGCATGCATTCAAATGCTTCAATGATGAGCACTTCCGAGACATGGATTCAAATGTTTCAATAAATAAAAGAAAAAAATGTTACCCAAAACTGACCTTTCCTTTCTACAAAAATGACTCAACCATCCGAACCCAATCTCTCTTCCTTGTCATCATCATCTAGTCACTGCAATCAAGGGGACCTACTCAGCTCCATATTATTCAGCTTAAAGAACAAAAGTCATCACTTGCACGGTCACATAACTGGAGACCAACACAAACCTGCACATGACTGTTAGGTCGATATTTTCAGCATAATGACCATGCTGAACTTTACCTCTTATTCGAGACCGGCAAGGATAAGATCCCAATGAACAACAACTACTGAATAATTCATTGAAAGTGACTGCCGCAGCAACTGAGCTAGCAGTGCTTGATCCAATGGCACTCTCAAGTGCATCAAGAGGCCCACTGAGTGGATGCTGATTATGCACATTATTTCAATAATGGAACTTGAAAAAAAATAGACTGGCAAGGAAAAGATCCTAACGAACAACAACTACTGAATAATTCATTGAAAGCGAGCTAGCAGTGCTTGATCCGATGCAACTGTCGAGTGCATCGAGGGGCCCACTGAGTTGATGATGATTATGCACATGATGTCAATAATGAAACTTGAAAAACAATGAGGGGATTGCATAGTGCACTATGTTGATGTGGCAAAGTTTTACCAATCATTTTAAGTCATGAGCCCAAAAATGAGACAACTCCAAAGCTAAAGTGCACCAGACCATAAAAAGCAGAGGGTACAATGGTGTTGCTCATTGTTGAAACCTTCCTAGTCACATGATGTTTATGTGTCATACAACCTATTCATAAGGTGACACAAACCTTGATGAAGGAAAACACAATTATTAGTTTGATCCAAAACTTCTGTTGCCCTAACATGTTTTTCTGTTGCCCTAACATGTTTTCGTTTGTAGGTTTCCATATGACATGCCTCTAGTCCCCTAAAAGACCATGATGTATGTGTCATACACATGTCCATCCTTTTTGCCGGATTATTGTAAGGCATAAGCCACAAATAAGGTAGATCCAAAGCCTCAAGTGGACCACACCACAAAATATAATGGGGATTGAACACCTATCATTGAAAACTTCTTGTGAGCTGCAAAAGTTGATATTTGTGTTTTCCCTTCATTTAGGTCTATTTGACCTTATGAACAAGTTGGATGGTTGATGTTTGCTCATATCAGCGGGTGTCAAGAAGTATTGTTATTAATAAGAATAAATAAATAAATAAATAAAAATTAAACAACCCTAGGTTTCTGATGTGGCAGGTTTCTGATGCGGCAGGATCCAATAAACTTGGCAAGTCACAGAGCATACACTAGAGGATCGTTTAAAAAAGCAAAAGGGTTTGAAAGCAAAATGTTACGAATGATTATAAGTGACATAAATAAAAACAATAAATATTCCACATGAAATGACCAATAAACGGAGATGTGAGAGGGGAAAGAAGAGACTCGACCCTCTTCGTAAAAAAGATGGTCGGATATCCTCAACCTCCACCCTACTCCGCAAGATCTGAACTATTGAGATAAGTTGTGTTGGTTGTATGAATCTATGATGGCTTTGAATGAGTTAGATTTAATTGGATGTAATGTAGGGTTTGAATGAGTGACTTGGATGGACGGGTAGATGACCTAGGTAGATTAGGTTGGATTGGATGGGTTGGACGAGTGGCTTGGATTAGATGATTGGGGTAATTGAGTTGGATAATTTGGATGATTTTTAAAATCGGAGGCTAGGGTTTGGATGGATGGATGGATGCATGATGGATGGTCGTAGAGATGGTAGAGAGATAAGTTGAGGTTTGTAGAGAATGGTGTAAGAAATGGCTTTGGGCTAGAAAATTAGGATAGGTAGCTAAAAGTTAAAAGGGGGAGAATGATAAGAATGGGTGTAGAAACCTCTCTCCTCTCTCTGTTTCAATGTCCATAGAGAATGAAGGGGGTAGGGGCTTTTATAGATAAGGGTGATGATAAGATTGTAATTTAAAGAAACAAAAACTAATAATAATAAATTAAAGAAAAGTTGGTGATGATCAGCATCCTTAGAACCTGCTAAGTCGGTTGTTGCCATCTCTGTGACATAAAACCATGATTTTATATTTATCTTTTTTTATTTGTCTTTATAATGGTGCTGACATCAACAGCATGATAATAAACACTATCCCTCTCAGCTAACATGGAATCATCGACAAGAAAGAACTAAATCAGAGAAATCTAATAATCAGCATCATTAATACAATGAAGAATTAGAAATCTTAACAGAGACTACAAACACTGTAAATCACAACCATTTAAACTATCAACAAGAGATTATCAAGAACATAATGCCAAACACTTGCAGTGAAAAGAAAAGAAAAACCTAATGGAATATAAGAAAAATGATGAATGCATAAAAATCATTGATAACGTGCTTGGCATTATGTTCCAAGTCTAATAGCTATGGACCGTCCCAAATCACTGCCCAAACCCAGAACCTGGATCCAGAGCCAGAGTCTGATCCATGCCCAGACCCAGAACCTGGATCCGGAGCATCTCAATCTGAAAAAAAAAAAACCAAAGAAAATACCAAAAAACAGAGACCTTACCTGTAACGTTCAATCTGAGGCTGCACAGCGTGGTGGTAGGAATGAGGGAGAAAGATGTGGAAGCGGTCGCGGCTGGTGGTACCGATTGAGTGAGAGAAGGAGAGAGAGAGAGAGAGGTGGAGGCGAACGTGGCTGGTGGTAGGGATTGAGGGAGAGAGAGGGTTGTGCGGGGTGTGGCTGCTGGTAGGGATTGAGGGGGGGGAGAGAGATGGTTACACGGCTAGTGATTCAAAGGGTAAAAAAATACCTATTTACATGGCCGTGTACATGTTCGGCCTCAAATGACCGGTCTCTCTCCTTCAAATCCCGTCCAGAGCATCTCCGTTGATGTAGTACCCCATGGAATCTCCAATGCCCAACTTATACTTTGATCCATAACTTGATAGGCCATGGAAAAAGAAAACAGTTACCTCCTTTGATCTGCATTTTCCTTTGCGATGGCCTACCAGAGTTTTAGATCAATATGAAAGTTATTGTTGTTTGGTTTCAGGGTATGCCCAATCACATGGACCATTCTGAAATGTGTGCGAAGGTGTGCCCGAGTCGTGCTTACCTGCACATGGGCACACCTATATATTGAGATAAGTTGTGTTGGTTGTATGAATCTGTGATGGCTTTGAATAGGTTAGATTTAATTGGATGTAATGTAGGGTTTGAATGAGTGACTTGGATGGATGGATAGATGACTTAGATTAGGTTGGATGAGTGGCATTTTTTATTTATTTTTTTTACACACAACCACACACTCACACCATGGTGGGATTTCACCACCTATGGATACTTGAACCCTTGACTGGGAGTTGAAACTCCTAAGAGTCTACCACCCGAGCAAGAGTAAGGATCCAAGGTTGGATGAGTGGCTCGGACTAACTCAATTACCCTAATCATTTAACCAAAATCTAGTTAGTGGCTTGGACTAACTAGATTTGATTAGATGATTAGGGTAATTGAGTTGGATAATTTGGATGATTTTTAAAATTGGTAGGTTAGAGTGGGTTGGATGGTTTCAATGGATGGTTTTGATGGTTTGGATGGGTGGCTAATAGAGAATGAAGGCCAGGGTTTGGTTGTAAAGATGGTAGAGAATAGAGGTTAAGGATTTGGAAGTGAAGGCAGTAGAGAATGAAGACCAGGGTTTGGATGTGAAGGTAGTAGTACATAATGGAGGCTAGGGTTTGGATAGATGGATCTGATGGAGTGGATTACTATAATGGAGGCTAGGGTTTGGATGGATGGATGTGATGGAGTGGATGACTATAATGGTGGAGGCTAGCTTTTAGGTGGGAAGATGGTAGAAAATGGAGGTTAGGGTTTGGATGGATGGATACATGGATGGTTGTAGAGATGGTAGAGAGAAAAGTGTAAGGTTTGTAGGAAATGCCTTTGGGCTAGAAAATTAGGCTAGGTAACCAAAAGTTAAAAGGGGGAGAACCATAAGAAAGGGCGTAGAAAGCTCTCTTCTCTCTCTGTTTCAATGTCCATAGAGAATAAAGGGGGTAGGGGATTTTATAGATAAGGGTGATAGTAAGATTGTAATTTGGAGTTAGGTAATGGTTGATAATGCCACATTGAGGGTTTTAATTGGTTAATGGAGACTTAGGGACACATGTCACTCTCTCATTGATATTTGGGGTGGTATTCCATGTAATTTTGATAAATATCAAAGATATTTTAGGCAGTAAGTTAACTTTTGTATTTTGTTCTTTTTCAAATATGCTTTTACTTGTTGCACTCTTTTTCCCCTGCCCTCCGAAGGTGGGCCCCACCTACCACATGCCATAGTTCGGGCCCAACGTCTATCAAATGCCTCACTTCATGAAACCTCTAGGATCCAAAATGCAGTCCAATACAAAACTAAGGTGAGCCACTGAAAAGGGAACGAGGAGGAACTGCAAGAACCTGAAGTTTGCCCTGACCGTTCATCTTGACTAGATGATGGGTCTGAGCACCCTTCATTTTACATACACAACATGTTGGTCCCCACTCTAATCAATGGTGGGCATTCCCTCTCAATGTTCAATATTCTATAGCCCATATGAGTTTTGAATGAAGCTGATTTTAAGACTTGGGGAATTTTGAGATATTGCATCTTATCAATGAGCTGGACTTTCAACCATCGCTGGACCCCACGTCTACCGATTAGCATTGGAGCATGCCCCTTCGATTGAGGCCCAAGAAATTGCACAATCTGAGGTAGATTAGGTTTGAGCAAAATTGTGTCCTAACTAATAATCATATCCATGACTCATTTGTAGTCATGAATATGATTTAGCTATGGATTGAGGTGCAACTACTTGTTATTGATACTTAGTTTCGATGCATCAGATTAATATAATTATCCATACACAAGCATAACATGTTTCCATGTGCCACATGTGTGACCCTCTAAGTTCAAGCATCACACATGTTCATATGTGTCACCATCAATCTTCAATCGCTAAAAAATTAAAAGTTACTAATAAGAACATTCTTGAAAAAGACTATATATTTTATCACATATTCTTTCTTTTTCACGAAAAAAAAAAAAAAAAAATCACATTATTCATACAAGCTCATGACTCATTGCACCTCCCGATTTCCGACGTTCTTACTCAAATTAGCTTTGTATACACAACCTTTTAGACCACTAATATACTACTATACACAACTCTCATGTGTTCTTTCAAACGGCTTGACTACATCGGGACAACGTTGTGGTCGCTTCCTTTTCTTTTCTTTTCTTTTGATTTTTTATCAAAATTCACCTTGGGCCGGAGAGCTCCATTGCTTGCACTAGTAATGAAGAGTCGTCGGTGAGATCGGAGTACCGCTCGGAAGAGGAGAATTCATGGGCTCGACACTTGTGTGGTTCGGCTCTTTGTGATGCTTCCCATCTCTCTGCAAGCCCATCTCCTTCAAGCATTCGAACCACTTCAGACATCTTGGGCCTGTGGCCCGGAAGGTATTGGGTGCATATGAGAGCCACCTGAACCATTTCTTCGAGCTCAATCCGGTCGTAGTTGTCTTTCAAGTCTTTATCAACAAGCATGTCAAGCTTCTTTTCTTGGTGAATTTTCTTCACCTATGGTGTGAAATCAGGCCATTTAAATGAATCAGGAAAAATAATAATAATAATAATACAGGTATGGGTGGCAATGGGTCGGGTCAACTGGCTCGACCCACTTATGAAGTAGGTATGAGCCAAGCTAAATGGGTAGATTGGGCTCAGGTTAGAAATGTGACCCATTTAAGGTAAATGGGTCCGACTAAGGTTGAACTCTACCCAACCCAACCCAACCCAACCCAACCCGCCCATATAGCTTATCAATGGGTTGGGCCAGATGACCTGAACCAACCCAGCCGGGCCAGATGACCTGAACCAACCCAGCCAAAACCTGAAACATGTAAATGGATTAGGCTCAGGTTGAATTCTACCCAGCCCAACCCACTCATATAGATTAGATGAACCGAACCGACCCAGCCAAAACCTGGAACAAGTAAATGGATTGGACTTGGGTCGAACTCTACCCGACCCAACCCAACCCAACCCAACCCACCCAAGCTTAAATGACCCAAAACAATAGTACAGATACATCCACATGATGTATGTGTGTTTGTATGTATTTACTAATTGAGATGAGTGATACATAGCTTTAGCCCCATATTCCATTCTTAAACCCACATGTGGTTGTGTTGGGGTCGGTCGAGCCTGACCCGATTACAATTAAGTGGGTTGGGTTGGACTTGGGCTTGGGCTTGATGAATTTTGAGTGGTTGGGATCAAGCCACAGGGTAATGGGTATTGGGTTGAGTTCGGACCGGAATTCTTGGACCCGTTTGGTAAATGGATCTGGTTGGAAGGTCAGGCCCGGACCCGACCCTTTCCCATCCCCGACCACGGATACCACGTGGGAGTCAGATAGTAGGTTGCTAGAAGAAACAATACATACTACATGCATGCATTTACACATACGAAGATACAAGAGGCGGACAGCCGTGTGCGTTTGCCACCATCTATTAAAATGTGGCAATCCATACGCAACTTAGTCCAGACTGTCCGAGAATCCCATTGTGGATGAAAGATAGAGTTGTCCAAATTCACTAAAATCAGGGCTAAGTTGTGGTTTTCGGGCTGTACTCCATCCGGGACCAACCATGATGTATTTATGACATCCAAGCCATCCACTAAACTCGCCCTGGATCCCTTGGCCAGGAACCCAAACATCGGTCCAATCCAAATCTCAGGTGGGCCACACGGCAGGAAACATTTAGGGGGATGCCACCCTTGATTTTAAATGGGACCCACTTTGTTGTGTTGATGACATCCGACCCATTCACCTAAAGAATCTACATCAGATGAAGAGATCCCATAGCCACCAGGCAATTTTGAAACACAGATGGGCCCCATTCGAAATTAATGGTGGGCATGCCCTTTTTCCATGGTTCCCTATTGTGTCGACTATCTGAGTCATGAATCAGCGTGATTTTTGAACCCATGCCTGAAAAGGGGGCGATGCATCCGATGGTTGGAGTGGATGCCATCGACGCATCACAATAGGGCCCACAAATCATTCGGTGAAAACATTTTCATCGTAACTACAATGAAATGTGTGTGGGCCACCAAAGTCACAGATCTGTGTGATTTTTGGGACCACACACAAGAAAGGGACAATGCATCTGATGATCGGAGTAGATTCCATCACTGAATCACAGTGGCCCACAAATGATTCGGTGAAAACATTTTCGTTGTAACTATAGTCATGTGTTTGTTGTGGGCCACCTGAGTCACGGATCAGCATGATTTTTGGGCTCATGCCCAATAAAGAGGCTTAAAATCTGATGATCGGAGTAGATGACATCAATGAATCACAGTGGCCCACAAATGATTCAGTGAAAATATTTTCAACATAGCAATTACAATGATATGTGTGTAGAGCTGGGCACGGGACGACTCGACTCGTTCAAACCTGACTCGATCCGAACCAAGTAGGCGAGTCAATCTGAATTGAGTTGACTTCTCCCAATCCGAACTCAAACTGAGTCGAGTTCGAGTAGCCTAGTAACTCGACTCAACTTGGCCCGAAACCCAACTTGGTACTGACTCGACTCTATCTGAAACTCGACTTGTACATGTATATTTTTTTATTTTATTTTTTAAAAAAAGTAGGTTTAGAGTGGATGGATACCCACTGCACCCGACCCGACTCGGTGCAGACTCAGTACTTGTGACCGGGTCAGACTCAGTCCTGATTAGTCCAGGCCAAACCCGGACTCGGATCAGGTCAGGTATGCTGGACTCGGTACCGAATTGGGTCGAGTTCGGGTCAGGCCTATTTGAAAACCAGATCAAGTCGGGTCAGCCATAACTCGGTCTAACTCAACTCGATGCCCAGCTCTATGCGTGTGTCACATTACAGACCTCAATGGATGTGGAGGGAACTAAATTCAACAAGAAACTATGAAGTATGCCCACCCAATCAAGCATGGCTCCCTTCTGGTTCGCCGCCTTTCCGAATTCTAGAGCTCTCTGACCAGTGATCAATTCAAGGAGGAGGATTCCGAACCCGAACACATCTGTTTTCTCCGACGATTGCCCAGTTGAGAGGTACTCAGGAGCTATATGCCCGACAGTCCCCCGCACAGCAGTTGTAACATGCGAGTCTCTATGATCCAAAAGCTTCGCCAACCCAAAATCTCCCACTACAGCTTCACAGTAGTCGTCGAGCAATATATTGGCTGCTTTTACATCCCTGTGAATTATCTTCGGGTCGCATTGCTCATGAAGATACAAGAGACCCCTTGCAGCTCCCAATGCAATTCTCTTCCTGGTACTCCAATCCAATGCTGGTTTTCCTACATGAAAGTAAAAACATACAAATGGAATGGATTTGAAATGAGTTGATGTTCTTATCAAAATATTCAGCTCCAAAAGAATGGCCACCAAACATCCAAAACTCACTGACTCGATTCGAAATTGGGCTGTCTACTTAGAGAATTGGCCTAGACTCGGAGAGACTCGTCGAGACTCGTTGGCACTTAACAAGTGAGGTATTCATGATCCTAGTTTCGCTTGGACGTTGGCATCAATGTCACCTATCTCGACCATCCATTCGATCCAGTCAACTCTTCATTGGCTGCCTTGAGAAAATTTTACTTGTCTGATGATCTAAACCATGAAGTCAATGGCATGCAGAAATGAATGGACCAGATTGTTTCGGAAGATTGGATGTTTACAAACAAAGATTGCCATGATTTTTCCATAGGAAGAAGATTGGACTAAACCCAACGGACGATGCAGATAGGTGATGTGGATGCCAACTAGTCCAAATGCAGTTAAGTGCATTGAAAGGTTTCATACATTAATCCAACTAGATCATCTATCTTCCAAATATTTTCAATTTACAATAGTTAAATATCGAGTCAAGAGTTCGATCGAGTCAACCCAACCAGCCAAACATCAAGTTGGCTTTTCAGGTTCCTGATCTATGCTACTAACATGCCCATGAAAACATTTTTTTTTTTTTTTTTTTTTTAAAGGGTTGGATTGCTATCATCTTCCAAACTGATTGATTTTGTGAAATTGCCCATCGCCTGTGGGGTCCATCAAAGCGATGCTCTGAATACCATGGACCCCACTTCTACAGACTCAGGGGACTGACACATTTCTGCAATGGAAGAAGGAAAAGTTCACCAGCCTATTTCTATTCTCTCTATCCAAAGCTTCAACATTCAGATTTTCAACGTTTTTCGTTACCTTTGAGTCGGGAAGCAACGCTCCCATTTGACATATATGGGTAAACCAGAAGCCTTTCTGTTGTCGTCAAGCAAAACCCACAAAGCCTGAGAAGGTTCCTATGCACCGCTAAGCTGATCATCTCTACTTCTGTCTGAAACTGGAGGTCCCCACCTGCTGCGCTGCCATCTTTGAGCCTTTTTACTGCCACAACGGTTCCATCTTGGAGATAACCTTTATAGACATTTCCAAACCCACCTTTGCCAATCATGTTCTTGCTGCTGAAGTTATCAGTTGCAATCTGAAGCTCCTTAAATGGGAACCTCTTCAAGTTTCCGAGGCAAACTTCCTCACGATGGTGGTCTAAAACATTCAAAGAATGGATTAGTTCCAGCGAAATCAGATGTAGAAGTGAATTGTTTTGTACGGAAATATTAGTAATGGTAGACCAGTAGTTTTATGTTTGTTCTGTTTGTATTGTTCATGCTTGTTCTATGTGAGGTAACTTTACAAGTGGGGCCCAAATTTCACTGATCCAGAGCATTCATCTTATGGGTCCTACCATGGATGGGTGAGCCTGCAAAAGAACTCTCTCATTGGACAGTACTAGCCATCCAGCTATTGGTTGGAAAATGGATTGTAAAACTGATATATAACAAGTGGACCAAATGGAAAAAGGAAGAGAATGATTGGATGAATGGGAGATTTTGATGGAGGTGATATTGGTCCATTACAATGCGACCAACTAGAAAAATATTCTGGATTGCCAGTGCTTCCTGTTAGCCGAAAAGCAATTGGGTAGAAGTGGATCTTGATGGCATCGAACGGTCTGTCGATGACATCAACCAGTCTGTCAATGACATCGACAGACCCTGTTGCTGAAAGATTTGAGACATCAACAACACCAACTGCATGAAATGCTGGTCCAAATAGAAATTATTTTAATTGAAGCTGTGATTGTGTAATGCCAATTCATTTTGGGCATGGATTGTTGACTCATTTGAGTCTGATGCAACTCATCTGAGTAGGCTCAGACTCGGTTAAATCTAATCCAGTTCAGTAACACAAGTCACTCTCCCCAAATCCCTGAGTTGACATGACTCAGACGAATCCCTCCTGACTCAACTCAGGATTAGACGAGTTAGTCAGTGTCGTTGAGTCAGAAAATCATGATTTAGGGTGCATTTGGATGCACTATCAAACTCCAATTCCAGGTCTAAATAATGAGGAAATAACCAAATTGTAATTTATTTCCTTCGCATCCATATTCAGAGTCTGTGCTCCAAAATTGCAATCATGTTATTTCAAGTTGGATTCGAAATATGTTATTTTCAAAGGACTTGAAATAAATGTAACTGCAATTTGGGGGATGCTATTACTTTTCGTCATTTCCTCTTCATTAAACAGATACTTCGCAATTCAATTCATTTATACATCCAAATGCAGCCTCAAGAAATCGCCAAAGGATTCCCTTTTTATCCTCATCGATGCATCTAATTCATTCCCTTTTTTATTTTTTACTAACCAGTGACATCAAAGAAGATTTGTTGGTTATATCGTTGCTTCCACCAGAGAAGCCCAAACCCAAGCATGAGTAGACAAATGCATCCAAGACTCGTCCCAAGAGCAAGGGCCATTTTGTGACTTTTGGGTCTTCCCGAAGATTGAGTGCCTTCAAGAACATAGAGAAAGATATCATGTCAAAAATGAGAAAAATAAGAATAAAAGAACAGAAATGACTAACTGAAATATCACCATATTGAAAAGAATACAAGACTGGAAAACCCCTATGGAATCATTAGGAAATGGGAATCTAAGGAACCTAATAGTTTGGTTTGGAGTGAAGTTTTCCATGAAGGCTGTGTTTGGATAGATGCATCGAAAGAGGGAAAAGAAAAGAAAAGGAGATGATTAGGTAATGATTATTTCCATGAGCACAAAAATATAGATTTCATTTTTAGGAGTTGTTTGGATAGCAAATGGAAATCTCATACTTGTAAAGCAACATCACTTAATTTCTTGTGTTACAGAATCCAAACTATGGAAAAGTGCGATGAGTGCTTGTGGAATCCACCCTTTTCTTTCCTATCCTAACTTCAAAAAATGGTCACACCAATGGAAAACCTTTTCAATTTCCATTTATTTCCATGGAATTAGTGATATCCAAATAGTCCCTAAAGAGGGTCGATGGTCAAACTACCAAAACGGTCTCTAATAACATAAGGAATCTACATTTAACAGGTCTTTTGAAAGATAGCGACATTGACATTTTGTTTAGTAAAACCATTGAAATGGAAATAGATTTACATACCTATTTTTTTTCTCAAACAGGGAAGTGTAGATATCCATGAAAATGAATTTCTTTTCCAAAGTTTTCATCGAGGTGTGTTTGGATACACAAATGAATTGAATTGCAACAATTTAGTTCAAAAAGGAGAAGAATCATGGTTTTAGACTCGGCGACTCGGATTAACTCATTCGATCTGCAGTCGAATCATGACTCACCAAGTCATATCGGAATTTTCTAATTCTTAAAACCATGAATGAATATTGAGGAGGCCATTACAATTTAGTCATTTCCTCTTTACTGAACTAATAACTTTAATTCAGTTCAATAATGCATCCAAAAGGCAGCTTCATGCATGACCATAGAAAACTTAGGGAAGACTTAAAGAAGTCGACTCTAACCTCTGAGAATTAGAAGATGATGGACAAAAAAAAAAAAGGAAAAGGAAAAGAAAATACAGAGAACAAGAACTTGCCAACAGAATACATGAAACAGCATTTTAAGAATGGAAAGTCAAAACCTGCCTTGAATAGCTAAATGTAGCAATGAAAATACCAGAGAGAGAGAGAGAGAGAGAGAGAGAGAGAGAGAGAGATTCATCTATTATAAAACCAAAGGATTTAAGAAAAACAATATATCAAACTGGTGGAATGTATAATTTAGAATCAGTACTCTGTGAATTGTTCAAGTTGAATGAAAGCGGTATCGGTGCCTTTCCAAAGCAATCTTTCTCCTTTCCAGTTGCGCATATCAGAGGATTTCCTACAATGCTTCAACCAAAAAAGAAAGCGAATAAGCTAAATGTTTCATCTTTCTGCTAAAAGATTTATGTTGTGTTTGGATGCAATATCAAATCAAATTTTAATCATTAGTATAGCAAAGTGGAAATAACCAAACTGTAGTTTCCTTAATATTCATATTGGATTACATTAATTTTGAGTTGGACCCAAAAGAAATACAATTGCAATTTCTGGGCTACTTCCTCGTTACAAAATGATAGGAAACAACAATTAAAACTACGCCATTCCTCCCAAACTTAATTTGATTCACTTGTGCATCCAAACACAACCTTAGAACTGAAACTAAAAAAAAACAAGACTAAAGAGTCTTTACTTGAATGTTCTAAAGGGAAATTGTGGAATAGGACCATTCAAATTATTATAAGACAAGTCCCTGTAGCATAAAAACCAAAGAAACCTTCTTCAGTTATAAATTTCCAATAGATGAAAGAAATATACAGATTATACAATGGAAGTTGAAGAGACTTACAGGAAAGCAAGCTCGGTGATGTTAGCCAAAGACAAAGGAAATGCTCCTGAAAGACTGTTATTGTTAAGCCTCCTGACCCAAATTCAAATACCCATGATCAGATTCAGCCCAACAATTCAATATTTCAATAAATATAAATAAATATATAAGTGGAGGAATTATATGATGTGTGGCCCACATCTCTCGGCACCATACACAGGTTTTATGTTCCGACAAGTGAGGCCCATGTTTTGGTATCCATACCAAAAAATATCTCCTTCGTGATCTTAACCTTTATATCTGTGGCCTACAGATAGATGATCAAGAAGAGGAATTAAACGACAGTCCACATTCAACTGAAATTGTAGATTTCCAATCTGTGGATTTTCAGGACATTCACCATGCTTGGTGGGACTCAACAGTCAAATGGTATGCATTATTGAACCATGGGCCCACTTGTTGGAAATGAAAACCTGCGAGTACTTTGAAAATCATAGTGACAAATCTGGTTCTCGGCAATTTCTCGGCCCCTGAATTTCTTGGGAGATCTTCAGATTTTGATGTTTGCCTTGTAATATTATCAGGAAAAGCTCACTGAAAATAAAATATTTAAAAATATTTATTGTAAATTACTAAAAAATTTAAAATAAATATAAAAGTATAAAGTGAATTATTTTAATTTAAAAAATCTCAGATATTTGTCAAAATGCTGCAAATACATGGAACTTGTATCATATAATCCCTCCAAAAAAAAAAAAAAAAACACTCACTATATCCATGCATGTGTGGACCCACTATTCAGGGAATTGGAAAAGTACACTTCACTAGTATTTCAATTCCCAAAATTAAAATCCCTATTTGTATGTACAGCTATACAATTACCAAAAAAAATAATAATAATAATAATAAATAAATAAATAAAAATCCTCCATATATATGTATGTATATACATATGCGTGTGTGTGAAATGGATTTCTTCTTCAGATCCAGACCAGACCAAGAACTATAAAATTTTCAAACTTCAGAAGCCCTTCAGCTTCTTTACATGACTTCTACTTACAGGTATTCAAGGTTTTGCAGGTAGCCAAGAGAACTGGGTACTTCACCGCTAAACGAGTTGATAGAAAGATCTAGCGTACGAAGCTTTGAGAGCTTCCCAATCTCTAGCGGAATCACTCCCGATATGTTGTTGTTCTGTAAAAGCCTGCCGATCATCCCCCCATTAGAAATAAAACACCCAAAAAAAATGATCAAAAACCACAAAAATCATGTTATCTTTTCCATTCTACTTACACAGACTGAAGATTTGTCAAGTTTCCTATACTTGGAGAGAGAGTCCCAGATAAATTCTGACTCGGCGCTCCTCTGCAAAAACACCATTCAAACAAACTTCAATATCTGCAACAACATCTATCTACATATTACTAATACTTTCATCATACATATCAAGGTATGGCCAAAATCAAGGATTTGGACTGTTCTCGTTCATCCCACTATGGGCTTGGCCATAGTGAAAAAATCACATTGATCGGACGGTCCTTATGAATATACAGCATTCGTACCCATATATGTAATTCTCCTCTTTGTCTACAGGAATATCAAATACATCTATATTTACAAGATTATTATCAGATCTTGCTCTTAACTTCACATATAAATTTCCTTACCCAAAAATTATATATAATTTGTGTCTGTACTAATACATACATATATAGAGGTTTGCTTGAATACATCCCAATATACAGCAATATGATACCTCAGGACTTTAGTTTTTGAATCTGGTTTATCATTCAATGATTTAAACCATTTATATGATGAGTCACGCTTTGTATGATGGCAAGTCAACAAATAAAGCTCTCAACTGAATTATTTCAACCCTTCCATCATTTCACTTTTTTGCTTTGAACATGAACTGCCGCCATAACGTTTGTATAATCAAACAGTTGAAATATTCAATTCGAGAGCCTTTTTTCAGAAATCCACCATCCAAGGGGAGCCCTATCAAACAAAAGGTTTGGGTCATTGAAAAGTAAAAAATAAAAATCCTGAATCAAACAGCTAGATTCTCAGCCTATTTTATTGCAATTCATTGGGATGTATTTGAGCAAACCTCAAATATATATAGTTCTCATCTTTGAGTTATTGCACAATCAACAAATGAAAATGAATCCACTTCTTCCATTATAAATCAGAAAAGGCAAAAACTTACAATCCAGTGACTAGATTTTCAGGTGAGCAAGTGACCATGGTCCAGCTACACGGATCGACAGAATCCTTATCCCAGTTCTCAAGAACATTATGAGGATCGATTAGTGATGTCTTTATACCAATCAGAGCTTGAACTAAAACAAGAAGGAAAAAAAAATAAATAAGAACCATTTTTCATTTTTTTCAATTTCTAGACATCAAAAAACAGAAAAAAGGAAAATACGCATTTGGATAAATTGAAGAAAAACACTGAAATCACCTTCATAATTGACACCTTTGGGAGAAAGCAATCCATATGAAGTATTCCAAAACACCAACAAAACCACCAAACACAAAGCAGCTCCTCTCCTTCCCTTTCCTCCCATTGAATTACAGGGCCAAAACCCAAACACCCAAATGCCAGAATCAGCTTGTGGGAATCTGAGGAGCTTGTGGAAGGGGTTTAATGGAGTCTATAGATCAAACCCTTGATGGGTTTTGCTTGTTTTAAGGACGTTCATCCTCTCTCTCTCCCTCTCTCTCTCTCTCTCTCCCCATTTTGAGAAATCCAATCACTCATGTCTGCTGTCAGATACAAAGAGAAAAACACAGGTGGTCTTGGTAGTAAAGTAGTAGTACTACCATCCCTGCCACTGATTGCAGTATAGTAGAAAAACAAGGAAAAAAATGAAGAAAGTATGTTAAAAAGTAGTTTTCAAGGGAAAAACAACCCATATCTTAGAATTGCAAAAGTGATAGAGAAATCAAAGAGAATTCTTTGGTGGGCCAATAATACATCTACTTGAGAAAAGGAAGGAGTGTGACTATTTTCTACTATATGATTTATTAACAGCAAGACAAGATTAAAAAATTATTAATTGAAAGTATAATAAAAGTGAAAGTTGATCCAGTGCTCCTACGGTTGGTCCATCCAATCGATTGATCCGAACCGTCTATTGGCTTCAGCATACACTCCATGAGCTACAGCACAAAATTCGTACTGGACAGATGGCCAGATTCATTCATGAGTTGGCATTCTCTTTTATAGCCGTCCTTTTTTCTGATTGATGGACAGGATTGTTAAGATTCTCTGATGAAAGTGATTCTTTAGAATCCCCAAAAAATGGATGGCTCAAATTAGGCCTATTCTTTCTTAGACGATCTTGACCATCCATTTTATAGGTGATCAATCAGATGGTTAGAATCGTTTCCTTAATAGAATTTTTATATGGTGATGAACATAATGTGTGATGGACCTAATGAATGGCCCAGATCAGTCAATTGGACCATCCTAATGTCCCAATGCAATTAGCAGTGCTATAACTTAGAGTGCAATGAGAGCACCGGATCATTGCTTAATAATATTTCATGAGAAATATAAATAATTTTAGAAATATTCTTAAATTTTTGAAAAAAAAAAAAGAAAAGAATGAAAAGAGGAAAATTCCTTAGGCCAATCATAATCTGAATGTAAAAGGAAGGGTGTGGATTTTTTGCAAGATCATAAAATAAAGAGAAAAATAAAAATTATATATAAGAAGGGTGTTCAAATACAATCTGGGACATTTGGCACATGGGATTAGATGGGATTAAGTGGGATGGAATTGCATTTGGCCAGTGAAAATTCTACTCCAGACGTGTTTGGGCGGTGGGGTGGGATTAGAAGGGATTAGGTGGGATGGGATTCAAAAAAACATAATTATTACCCATGGTAGGAATTGTTGCCATGGGATAAGATTAATGCCATGCTTTGTTGGTAATACTTCGGTACGATGGATATACTGACCATCGTTTGAAACTACCGAGAATAACACACGTGTTATATTTAAACATATCATTTGTTTTGTAATCTCGTTTTATGGCGTGGGCTTAAAAATGAGGTAGATTCAAAACTTATGTGGCCCCAGAGAAGTTTTCAACGGTGAGTATTCAATCCCCGCTGCTTTCTATGGTGGGGTCACTTTAGATTTACCTTATTTTTTGGCCCATGCTCTAAAATAATCTCAAAAAATGAGTGGATGGTGTGAATATAGCCCACATATCATGGTGGGACCTACACAACTTACTAACATTAAGTGAAATTAGCACGGGACCAATGCAATTCCATCTAATCTAATTCAAAGCTTTTCCATTCTTCCCAAACATGGAGTGGAATTTGCACATATGAATGGAAAAGCTTGGAATTAATTAAGATGGAATTGCATCGGGTCTAATGCCAATTCCACTCAATGTTAACAAGTTGTGTAGGTCCTACCATGATGTATGGGCTATATCACATTGTCCACCCATTTTTTGAGATTATTTAAGAACATGAGCCAAAAAATCAGGTTGATCTAAATTTCAAGTCAACCCCATCATAGAAAACAGCGGGGATTGAATACCTATAGTTGAAAACCTCTTTGGGGCCACATAAGTTTTGGATCTGTCTCATTTTTAGGCCCATGCCATAAAATGAGGTTACAAAACAGATGATCAGTTTGGATATAACATGTGTTATTCCCAATAGTTTCAAATGATGGTGGGTATATCCATTCAATGTATCACTGTATTACAAACATAGCATGAAATCAAACTTATCCCATGATAACAAGGGCCAATCCCTGCATTACTGCCAACTGTATCATGTTTATACCATATCCAACCGTCCAAAAGGTTGGCCCCACCATGAAGATCAGCTGGCAGGAAAATTAGGCTAATCCATTATTCAGTTGGGCCCATGGGAACTTTTGATCAGGAACAGTGGTTGTCGATTGTTATCTCTTGGGTGGCCCACACAATGAGTGGATTAGCCTGATTTTAGTGCAAGGTGATTTCTGTGATGGGACCAGCTTTTGGATGGGTTGGATTTCGTCCACACATAATATGTTGGCACTACTTCTGTAGTAGGACGGTAAGTTAATGGTCCACCTAAATGCTTTGGGACATTATAAAGGAAACAGGAATGGAAGAAAAAAAAAAAAGATTTTAAATGGTGGTGTTGGGAACTCTGGCTGACTTTGATGGTTGGGGCGCATGGATAGAGAAATTGAACACGTGTCATTAATGTAACTCAGATTAAACCGTTCAAATTGTGGGGCCCACTGTTATGTGGACCATAAGTCCAACATCAGGTTGATTGGATGATTCAGACCTCTGATTGGTGGAAAGTAATGCTGAATTCTGACTGTTGACTACATTTCTCTCTAGCCGTCCATCAGATGTCCACCAATCATCCATCAGGATAACAATTTCACTACAATATTTGGTTTATGACCAATCAATGGTGGGGTCCAGGATTTGAACACTTAAACTTGACGCACATGAACGTCATCCGTGCAATTTATGTACACAAGCGTATGGAGCATTACACTCTGCCAGAGTATCAAAGTTTTCTCTTTAAAATATGTCAGAGAGCGAGATAGTTCCTTGGTGGGCCCATCACACATCATACACATCATCCACTGTCCAAAATTCATTGGTGGGCCCATCACATGTTTCCCACTGGCATACAGACGAAGGAATTTTCTTGGAGAATGGGGGGATGAATATTAAGAAGCATTTTATACGTACCATTCCAGAATATGATACATCAAACGCATGCACATACCCACTGCCTTGTACATCAATCCAGACCATTAAAAAAATCATCCCAACTGTCAATTGGATACGTGCATGTGTATATTTTACACAATTTGAACGGCTCAGATTGGGTGCTTGCACTCCATGTGCACAGGAGATGCGTGCAAGTGTATATTTTGACATACTCTGCAGAGCATGGGATGATATTCCTCACAGGATGAATGGAATAGGGAATCCAACATTCCCTGAATTCGGCCACTCATTAAAGTCACAAATTCCGTCTATTTAAAACTTAGAAGGGGGCGGACTATCAGGGATCATGCACATGCACCAAAAAATTGTGCACATAACATATAAATAAATCATATCAACCGTCCAAATAGTGGGCCACACTTAAGATAGGCCAAAAACCATAAAATCAGATATATATAAAATAATTCTCGTCTCTGATTAGTGGAATATTTTTGCTAAAAAAGGACCACTGGAGATTTCCATTCATGAATGGCCAGTTGGAAGAACCTTCCATTCTAATATTTGGGATGACCCCCATTCTAAAGTGGGGCCCACTTTTTTATACTTAATTTGAGATGCTTGTGTACCAATCTTATCAATTATGAGTGAAGGAGTACGAACTATGACACTCCACCGGAGTACGAGCTCTTCTCATTTGAATGGGGAGAGACAGACGTTGGGAATCTCGAGAATTGCGAGACAACGGTGTGAAGTTGCGTACATGAGATCTCTGTTGGGGTGCTATTTTAGGGGATTGATATTTCTACCCTTGAAATTGCTAGTTCCAACCCCACCGGGTCTCAGGCCCGTTTGTTGGATCCGCCACCGAGTTCTTAGCCCGATGATTGATCGGCATGGATTGATCAGAGGTTGTAATTTTCTAAGGGCCCCACGAGTAGACGTGGCGCAACCGGGCTCGTTAACATTGGATGATGATGGGCCTGGCTTGGTCCCACTGGGCAGACATGGTCTTGGAAGGAGCTCTATTGGGCCCGCTGTAGCGTATGTATCCAATTTAATAAATTATTTTAAGGCATTTATTGGATATAAAAAATGTCCACAAGGTGAGCCGGGTCCCGAAAATCCATCCATGTGGGTGGACCGAGATCATTCAAGCTTTTTGAGATGTGATCAAGATGTTTTCCTTCGGTCAAGATACACTTCATGGCATCAAATATCTTGATGCGCACCGATCCAACGCATACAACTTTACAGGCATTATCATTACCCATAAATACCGGGCTACCATCTCATTCATTATAAACTTTTTCCTGGGGCTTATTCCTTGAAAATGAACCGTTAAAATAGATAAACAATGTGGATAAACATATACGTCACCATGGGCTCCATGAAGTGATCAGCATCCCCTCCAGGTCCAAGCTTCTACCCAACCCGGTTTTTTACATCTGGTTTTCTCATGGGATGAAAGTACCCACGTGAGTGGGGGATGACTATCAACTTTTGGGGTGGAAACGTCAAATTATGGTATTGGTTTTGCTTTTGAGGAGATAAATGATACTCAGATTGCGTATTAGGTTTGATACGCAGGCTCTCAGACATTGTAGCATATGTTAACTAAAAAAATCAACTAAATTGTGAATCCCATTGTTTCCAAGTCACAACCCTAAAAATCAGATTGGTTGAACAGTTCTACACTCCCATTCGTGGACGGTTGTTGACAGTTGGATATTCATTTTTAACCGTCCAATAAATGCCCAAGAATCAGATAATCAGATAATCAAATAAGCTTAATTTTTGGTTCACGGTACATCTAAACTATGTACATTAATCTTAACGGTTTAATTTCACTATTTCTATTTTTCTTATGCATTTTCTAAGTAATTTGCAAGTGCCTGTGTATCATCTAAGTCACTCTAGCAGAGTATATGAAATTTTCTTTTCTCTTTGCTTTTATCAATTTGCACGAACGGCATCAGCACACTCACACGGTCTGTACACTCAGCAGACCATCAAATTCAATTAACAAATCTAAAGGCATAGCTTTTAAAAGCAAAAGCTGACATACCGCCCTCTGCCTCTCTCTCATGAGCAGGGGCATTTTAGGCATTTTAGGAATAAAGGGGTAGCTCGTTTTTTTAAAGGTAGTCGCAACTTTTGAAAAGATAAAAATCTTTGATACTCTGGCTGAATTAGATGATGATACACGGGTGCTGAGAAATTGCACATGTGATGTATGAATAATTCAAGCTAAACGGTTGAAGTTATGTGTCCAAGTTTAGATGTATCTTGAATTAAAAAATTACACATTTAAATGCCAGAGAATTAAGATCATGGATATTTATTCAGTGGTTGGAAATGAAAATGCAGAATCCTAATGTTGGTAGGTCCCAAATGCTCTGTGTGGAATGGTGACTTAAAGTGGCACTTTTCTCTAATTGCTAAAGTTTAAAAAAGGAAAAATTGAAATGTCCCTAATTTGATTTATGTGGAAGAATGTGCCACTTAAACATGGTGAATCTTAAGATATAGGGCCCACCAAAATTGAGATTAGACTTAATAATGTTTATGCAGAATTTTTTGGAAGTAAATTAGGTGAGACCCTGGCCTCACCCAAGACAGTGTGGCCCACCTAGCTTGATGTATGTATTTTATATTTACACTATTCATTTCATCATTCATTTAGGGTATTATACTAAAAATGAAGAAGATCCAAATATTAGGTGAACCATACTCTAGGAAACAATGGTGATTGAACGCCCTACCATTAAAAACTTTATCAAGTGCACCTTAATATTTTCATAATGTTTATTTCTCATCCAATTTGTTTATAAGGTCACATAAGCTTGGGTGAAAGGAAAAAAAACAAATATCAGCTTGATCCAAAACTTTCACGGCCCATTAACAATCAATCACTTTTGTTTCCAATGATATGGTCCACCTTATCATTTTTGGATAATGCCCTAAATGATTTGTAAAGATGGATGGATGGCGTGCATAAAGATTAAATACATAAAGTTGAGCCCCACAATAAGGGCCGCACTGACCCTGATAAATATTAAGTTTCTTAAAAACACATGCACACTTACACCACAAGGGATGCTTGAACCCATAACCTCAATGTTGAAACATCAAAGAGTCTACCATTGAAATACAGTAATCCATGCAAGAGTTAAATACACTTATTAAGAAAACATGTAAAGAAAATTATCATCATTAAATTTTTACATAATAAAATTACAATTTTAACTATGATTTCCATGCGAAATAAATAATAATATCAAATTTTTATCACACAATTACAAGAGCTGGTGATCATTGCAATCAAAAGTAAAGTTATATTACCACACAATTGCAAGAGCTAGTAATCATTATTCATTTTCAGCCATTTATCATTGTTATCATAAAACCAAAAATTCCCTTAGTTTGGACAGAAAGAGTGCCAGTAAATTTTATAATTTAGTTCATTTAATTTGAGTTAAAAGTATGCCATGTGAACAACTTCTAAATTCATGTGCATCGAGTGCCATAATTTGTCAAAGTATAAAATAATAAGGAATAATATGTAATTAAAAAATATATTCATGAACGAATTTATCCCCAATGAGTAGCTACAATTTTTTTCTCCACAGTATGAAAATTTGCATGTAGATAAAGTAAAACCCATTAGTGTTGGTTTTCAATCATAAAAGATGAGATTTCTAATTTTAGTAGACAAGGATTTTTAAAATAGAATGAATTCTTTTAAGCAAGCACTTAAAATTATACATTTGATATGCAGTAGTTTAAATTAAATATTTAAATTAATTGTACCCATTTAAATGTATCATAACTCTAAAGTTATATTTTACTTATTTGACCGATAACTGATGGACATTTATTAGGTGGTTAATAATGAAAAATATCAAATGGTATAATTTAAACAAACAAGTGTCCATAAATAAGAGGTTAGCATTGTTCAACCAACCTCTTCCCTACCACAACTTTAGGGTGGATTTCACCAAAATCTTAAATAAATGTGTAATGATTATCACTACTACATTAGTCAATAGTCCTAAGTAAAGCCGCATGTAATGTAATATCAATGTTGTAGCTTCAAATTTTTGATATACATGTAAAGCACTTGCGTTATTACATACATATAAATATGACTTGTCTAATATAAGTTATATTCACATCATCTATCCATTTTGCGATATCATTTAAGGGCATGATCCCAAATATTTGCTTCATCCAACACTTTTGTGGGCCATAGAAGTTTTTAATGGCAAGTATTAGTCCTAACTGTTTTATGTGGTGTGGTTAATTTCTGTTTTGGATGTGCCTCATTTTTTCTTTCTTTCCATAAAATAATCTCACAAGAACAATGGATGGTGTGGATATAACACATACATCATGGTGGTAAGTCCGAAGAATTACTATGATTTAACAGTTTGGTTTATCTAATTAACTACAAGGACTAATGATATGAGTTTTACATCACATTACGGTGAAATCCAGCCATCCAATCACTGTTGGTTTTTATAATTTATTTGATTTAGCTTAAGGTTTTATGAAATGCCGTCCATTTTTATGTCCAGTTTTGTGTAAAAGACAACGGCTCCAAAAAGTTCTTTTTCTACACTCCACATATTTATGGGGTTTTTAGTTTTACAACTTTCACTCAAATCCAAGTTTCGTAAGACGACAAAAACACATCCTATGCAGGTAATCACATCTTCGCATATATTGATGAAATGAATGGTTCAGATCATTGTCTATCCTCTCACAGCTCTCAATATCATTGTCCACCTACTCATGAATGGTCTAGATCGTTCTCAACCATCTTAGAAAGGTTAATAGTACTGTCTGCATACTTTTGAACCGTTGATATAGCTATTCACCTACTTTCAAACCGTCCAAATTGCTAGTCACATGTTAAATAGTGTAAATTGCTACTGACTATCTTGGAACGGCTCAGATCATTGTCCATGTGCTTTTCAATGGTTCAAATCAAATCCATGGGGAGCATTTTGTCAATTTACAAAATAAGCCATGTTGCGTAGATTTTACAAAAAGTAGTCAATTAAAGAGACCTCTCACAACCTAACCGGTTGCGTCAAAAGAAATGTCATTTGGATGGCTCCATCATATTAGTTAAAAAATTGGGTGACATTTGGTAAAAATCTATTAAGTAAATATATAACACGTGTTTTATTTTTAAGTCATGTGTATCAAGCATCATAGAAAACCAGAGTATAAAATAACTCCCCCTTTAAAAAAGAAATTCTCATCTTTCTTCCATGAGGGGGCATTTTTGAGATTGGGAATTGAATTTCAATCCAATGGGTGGGGCATTTCAAAGGAAATCCACCGTCCCCAACATGCAACACGTGTGTAGGATCCAAGCCATCCATCAGATGGGGGCACTGGGAATCTTTAATCGGTCAGGCTGGCCCATTCATCAAGTGGACCATACATGTATGTTGAATATGTTCTGATCCATCTTGGCGATGAAACTGTTCGCAACCCGCTCTACATCAATCTAGATCATTCATCAAGTAGGCCTTATCCAAAACAAATTAGGCTGATCACATCAGGCGAGAGATGTAATTCATCAGAGGTGTTGATCAGGTGATATTTAATGGTCCAATATTCACGCCCATGTATTGTTATGAAAAAATTTTGATTATATATATATATATAAGTTTTGTTTGAAAAAACTTGTGGTCCTGGCATTCTTGGGAATAGTCCCATATCAATATTAAAAAAACAAAAATAAAATTCAATGTTTATATACAAGGTGTGTAATACCTTATTATTTACTTAGTTGATTAATGGAGTATGTGCGATGACATGGGCATATGAGGCAGTGTGATTGTACAAGCGTTAATGGCGCACTTTGCACTTCGCAAGTGCCTAGATGGGTCACTCCTCCGCGATCTTACGCGAACCGATGCGAGTCGTAGTGCGATAGGGAATATGGGTTAGGTGGCTGGCGTGGGCGAGTGGTCTGAATAAGACCGATATGGCTTTTATAGAGGCTGGAAACTAGACGTTGGCTACAGAAACTGCTGCATGTGGCTAGCTCAACAGTCATAAAAAAAGCTAGCCAATGAATCTAAACGGCTAGCATGCAGCAATCGGTTGTCCTACATGCATCACGGTCAAAAACTATCAATAACAGCTAGTTTCTCACTAATAGTCATATAACAGTCATATTGAGTTATGACCATGGACCAAAATGATCAGCAACCATGGCATATATAAACAGTGTTTGAATGGTTCATTGAACCATCATCAACACTCCAACCATTCTCACTTACAACCTAGCAAGAAGAGTAACAGTGTACTCTGATCCATCAGCAATGTTCATACGAACCTTAACTAGAAGATCTCGAGAAATAAACTAAAGCAGTGGTCTAAATTTTTATAATTTTATTTCTAAATCTAATTTTTTTTTTTTATTTATCTGTCAGAAAAAATTAAAAGAAAATGCATACACAATTCCATTTGTGGCTCTTCATACTTATTGAATGCATAATCACACCCAAACTCATCAATCATCGTACCTTAAAAGCAATTTCTTGCAACCTATTAGCATTCTTAATTATTTTGAGAATCCACGAATAACACTTTAAGGATAGCATAATCATATGTGCTTAAGCTTGTCCTTACATTTTCAGTTTCTTTAATTATTTTACATAAATTGTAAAATCTGTAACCTGCGCTAACATGTACGGCCTAATTCGTGGGCTAGTTAAGGTGAAATGAGTAATGGGCAACTTGATAAGTGATCCAGATCAAGCTCTGATGTGCATGCACGTGTGCCGCGAGGACCATTCTCAAACTTATTGAGTACACGTGACACCATGGCACACGTGTTATAAGATCAACGCCATTCATCAGATGGACTCCTCTCTAAACATGCTCTAGCCCATAAATCTGGCGCGTCCAATGAACAAGTGGGCCGAGTGACCAAAGGTCTACATTGAATGTACAAGCATGTCCCACGTGATTGGTGGGACTCGCTTGATTTTCGGGCAAGGACATGTTGATGGAACGGTTCACCTGATCAATGGCCCTGATTCACCCACGTGCCACTCTACCTCGATAATTATCATAACATTTAGAACGAAGGACTCGCTGCCAACCAAAAGAACGGACGGTTTAAAATACTTGCCAGAGCCACCATTTAAACCGTCAGATGTCCCACACAAATTTTCAGGTTGGCATACGTGCTGCCATACAGTCCCCACGTGTGGAAAAGTGGCAGAAAGACCGTACACACGTGTGAAGGTCAAGGAACCAAAAAGCAGTCAAAGAAGAGGGAGATCTGACAAATGCTTTTTTCCCATGAAACGTCCACTACTGGACGGCTAAAAATGAGTGAGGAATCATTAGTCTTTTTCCCTTTTTACCACTTGTTTGGTGGATTTGAATGGACAGGGATAGGTGGGCCACACCCCCCCACATGAGATGCTTTGCCAACGCACCTAAAATCAGATGCATTTCAAAGCATCCAGAGCAGTTGGCAGAGGTGGGGCCCACCTTTGTCTCTTAATCTCACAACCCCATTCTACCCCTTTGGGTATTATTGTTTTGTTCCCATCCACCCAACTTGTCTCTGGTTTGTACTTTGTATTCTTCTGTTCGGAATTGTATGATACAACCTTACATTGGTGTATAGTCCGGTTCTGTCCTCTAGAGCTTGTGTGGGCCTATGTGGTGGGCCCAGTCCTAGATATTTCTAAGTTTTCTATTCAGACTATGGTTTAGAGACTCGGTGACTCGGACTGACTCAGTGGGCATTCGGCTGAGTCAACTTGTACGAGTCACCCACTCTCTCTAAACACTCGGGTCGACTCCGTTGGCCTTGAGTCGTGTGAGTCATTCCAAGTCTTCCCTTTCTCTTAATTTTAAGTAATTATGGGATCATTCACTCCATTCATCTATTGTGCTAGCTTGTATTAGAACGCAATTTATAAAATCTGGTGAATTAAAACTCAAGGAAAGCATATTGGCTAGTGATTGAGTCACATAGTGAGATTTCATTGGTTCGTGTGCTGTTATAAAAGAAATGTAGCTCACACAAAACATGTTTGAAAGTTATTCAGTCGAATACGTATTCAAACTTCATATAATAGTGACACCTGACCTAATTAAATTTTGCCCTGTCATTATAAGAGATATCCCTGTGATTCAATCACTAGGCCATCTTCGTTGACAAGAGGGTCGTGTGGGCTCCATAGAAATATGGATGACAAATCCACTGTTTACATCTATTTTGAAAGGCCAAAATAGGTTAGTATTCTAACAATTAGGTGGATCCAAAACTCTGGTGAGCCACACCAACAAAATAGGGGGAATGGCAATGTCAATTGTTGAATCTTTCAAGGAGCTGACCATGATATTTATATCCCATCCAAACTGTTCATATAATGATTACCACTCAGATATACTGTAGGAACAAATATCATTCTAATACAAAACTTCTATCACCACCAAGCAATCAATCCCCATTGTTCGTGTAGTATGGCCTACATGAGTTATGGATCTATTTGATTTTTAGAATCCTATCCTATTGTGGTCTTTCAAAACAGGTGAACGGAGTTGATTTGTCATAGACATCTCCATGGGCTCCACACAACTCTAGGCACAGAGATATATTCGTGCTGGAGGTCACAAGCAATCCTCTCCTATCACATGAAACAATGGGATTAAATGCTAGCCATTGCTACCTTCTTGGAGCTCACAAGAGTTTTTTTATTAATTTAATAAAAAAAATTCACTTCATCTTAGTGGGAATGACCTTAGGAAAGGTTGGATTGTATGTAAACATCATGGTGGGCCCCAGGAAGGTTTCAATGTAGGTTTTCTGTCCCACTTTCCTTTGAGTTTTGAATTTACTCATTTTTGGCTCATGCCCTATCAAGAGCTCGCGAAACTAATGGACAAAGTGGATATTACATGCACATCATGGTGGGCCCCACATAAGTTCCTCCTTCCATGGACATCATGATGGCCCCACAGAAGTCCCTTCAGAAGAGGATTAAAGGGAGAGATTCCATCCAAATGACTCGGACAGGTCTGACTTGGCCAGACTTGGTAATTGTATCACCCGAGTCACATTCGACTAGAATGAGTCGGACTGAGTCACCCTAAGAACCCGAACTCATTGTGTGGAACCAGATCAGTGTCTACTGAGTCTGAGTCGACTCATCCTAGTCACACCCGACTGGAACGAATCTTAAAAACATGGCTGAGGCCACCAAAAAGACCGTTGGTGAGTTTGGTGGGCCAGATGGGACTCGAAATTGAAGACCCCGTTACTATCCTAGAGCTGATCATCTACAGGCAACTGTACCACAACTCATGGCGCCATGCCACCATTCCTGCCAATATGCCACCTTTTCAGGAAATCCGTACCATAAAAAGGATAGATCTCACTATAAAGATCACAATGATAGAAATTCAGGCTAATCTGCTGGCTAGGTGGGACAAACTTGTCTGTTGAGTGAAAAACTTCTATCCATCCATTCCCAGAGCATGACCAATCTAATGACCTGTTTTTATGCAATTCAATCAAACACAAGGCCACCCTTGTAATGTAATCCCACGATAAATTGAAAGTGTAGGATTGGATTTGAAAATTTTGCTATCGAGTTTGTCACCGGTTGTAATAAGCAATTAGGTAATTTACAAAAGAGTATGATTAGTCATTCTGAATAGATTTTTTTTGCCTTATAACTTCAGAAATTTTCTTTTATCAATATAAAGATGGACAAATAAATTAAAATTAGACTAAACAATATCATTTTTATTAATATTTAAATATGTGGCACATTATAATCAACAAAGTATCAAAATAAACAATTTAGAAAAATAAACAAATGAGAAATATCTAATCTATCTATAAAAATAAATAATCAAAGTTGATGGGCAGCAAGATGTGACCAAAAAAATGATCACCTAAGTAAAAACTCAATTAATCAGAATCCAGCAACTTATGCTTATAGACATTTAATTTAATTATATAGTACTGTAACGATGGCGCTAGACAATGGCGATTTATGCTAAGACTAGGCTAGGCTATGTTATGATATGCTACGATAAAAGTAAAGATAAATGCAAAAGATAAATGAGTTGTGTTTGGTGTGGGCCTCAGGCTCTTTTCCAATGCTCTTTGATTTTCCTTACTAATCATGAAACCTCTACACCTACGGCATGCATTCTGAATAAGAAAGCATCCGTATTTACGTAGATGGTCTCCTCTGGAAATATTTGCATCGAGATTTGGGATCATTTCCATGTACATTTGGGACTATTGGCTTCCGGATGTAGATTTTCGCATAAATGGTCTCTTGAATGAATTGTATTTAAAAATAAATCCATTAGGGAAACCTCTACCACCCCGAACCTCAAGTCAATCCTAGTCACCCATCTTGTGACCTAATCAAACCACTTCATACAAGACCTTGAACCTTCGTTCCCTTTTAATTGGGGTCCTAAAGGGGTTGGATCGTTCAAGACACTGTTGCATAAAAAAATAGTTCGATCAAAGTTATCTCCACCGTTTTTCCTACCTTGTCCCATTTAATTGTCGAACTGGTCAAACTAAAATTTTCATCGAGCGCTTTTATTCAATTAATTTTGATTATTATACACACTAGGAACCGATTTGATTGGTATTCATCCTCTCTTGATTTGGATCTGAACAACAACCAAATTTTATTGAATATTGGTTCGATTTTCAAATATTCAAAATTTTCGTTATCACCAAAAACTTTTTGATTGTATCTAAAAAAAGTCTCATATTTTAAAAAGACTACGAGAGACAGCCTCACTGATAAAATTCTTACTTTCAGTGAATCTTTATAGACATGTCAAACACTCATTAATTGACTTGCTAATCATGGCCACATGACATGTAATGGTTTGATAATATAAGGGTATGTGCCACCACATTAATAATGAAATAAATATCACCAAAGAAATATCAAACTACTGTATGCTTATGTGGGACTATGATTTATGTGAAAACCAAACCTTTAGTGTAAACATGTGATGGCTAGTTATTGGTCCACATAAGTACACTAAAAATAGGTGTAAACAGTTTTTGTGCCAAGTGATATTTATGGTGGGGCCTATCGTTCCCAAGGAATCAACCGTCTATATCACCTGCCACACATGACACGTCCAGATAATGGTGCTTCCTAACGAATAATGGGCATCTTTCTAGAGAGTATTCCATGATTCAGTAAGTGGGGCCCATGATTCAGTAAATCCAGACCTTTAGAATGTTGAGTCCCACCATAGATGGAGGAGTCATCATCCCAGATTGGAAGATCAGAGACCTTAATGATGGGACTTTTTTCAACTGAATATGGACTGTTGTTTTTATTTCTCATCTCAATCGTCTATCTATAAGCCACAAATCAAACGGTTAAGATTGTCCCATCAAGAAGATTTCACCGTGGGACACAGCAGATAAAATAGTCTATATTAGTGAAATGTGGGCCCCACCTGTCAGAAACCCGTTGATGCTGGCCAACGTACCATGTAAAAACATCGCAAGAGTAGAATCCTTGGAGAAGGCCCTTTTGAAAAGGATGGCTCCTCCTAATGCCACGTGTAAATTTGATGACCGTTGCTACTAATAAAGATTCAGTTCTGTAAAGACGAGTTTAGTAGTCTGCAGGACTACCCAAAATTGCAGTAATCCTCGAGATGTGGAAGTATGGAGGGCCCACCATGGAAAATTTGGGACCGTTGGAGGCCCACAATCCTAACCATCCAATCGACTGCTGTATTAAATTAAACCTCTGGCCTTGAACTTCCACTTTGCATGTGTCCATCTGGTTGGACAATCTGACCGTCCAATCGCTTGTTAGATGTAAACCATCCATGTCTCAATCTCAACCGTCCGTTTGCTAGCGATGTGACACTCCTCATCATCTGATCTTTGGGATTTTCACTAGTGGCCATCCAAAGTAAGGCCCACTGGTGAACAGATCTAGTCACCAGGTGGGCCACATGAAGATAGAGTTCCACAAAGAAGGAAATGGCAGCCATAGTTCAAAAACTGAGCGACTCAACTTAAAACTCGACCGAGTCAATTCAACTCGGCAAGATATTGAACCGGGGAGAGGTCTTCTAAGAGAGAGTACAATGCTCCTAGTTGCATCAGTTTCCTTGGACAGTCCAATCACCGATCTGAACCGTCCATTTAAGTCCAAAACACATTTCACGAGCTCTAATGCCAAAAATTCAGCTGATCAAATGATCCAATCCATCCTTGATTTGGCCTTTTTTCTACGGCCGTCGTTTTTCAAAGCCATGGATGGCATGGTTGTGGTTACCTAACAAAAGTGATTCTTTAGAATCATAAGTAATCCATGATGAACCCCAAAATATAGATGGATCAAATTGCTGATTGGACCTATTTTTGTGTATACAATCTTGACTGTCCATATTAAACGCCACTAATCGAATGGTTAATGTTTGTCAAATAGCTTTGATGTTTGAACGGTAGTTCATGAAATGTGCATAGAAGCTAATGAACGGTCTAGATCAATGACTACGTGTTCCAATGCAACTAGGAACACTATAGAGTGCTCGAAGAGCCTTCTCTTATAAATATTTTATTTTAATTATTAAACGTGAAATCAAGTAAAGATTAAGTTGAGTCATTGAGTTGACCACCATCCCTTGGTCAGGCGAGTCGCGATCCATCTGATTCTACACTAAATGAGTTGGACCGACTCGCCCAGCCATTTAACCATGGATTTAAGCTTTTCCTTCTTTTTTTTCTTTTTCTTTTTCTTTTTCTTTTAAACACACTTCATTTGGGAACTCAAACCCAAGACCTCAGTCTTTAAAACGCACGGTATCTACCATTATGCAATGGGTTAAAACCATGGCTAGGGCTGTACACGAGTAGATTTAGCTAGGCTAGCTCTCTCGACTTGACTTGAAAAAGCTCAATTCGACTCTGTTTGAAATTGAGTTCGAGCCGAGTCGAGCTGATTTTTTGAGCTCGAAAAAATTTCGAACTGAGTTCGAGCTTGCCCAAGCTCGACTCGACTCGGATCGAACCCAACTTGAATCGAACTCGGATCGAACTAGTTCGGTGACTCGGTTACTTTGATATTGTTGTTGCTCACCAAGTGTTTGATGAAATGACTCAACGAAGTATGGCTAATGGCAAGAAAGGTAGGTAAATGAAACAACTACCATTTTTTTTTCTTGATTTTTATATTGCTTACAAGGTGTTTGATGAAATACATATAAAACCATTGTGTTGTTTTACATACAATGAGATTTTGAAGGTACAGTCCATGTCTTAGTCAAAATGCTACACAAGCGAACCCGGCTCAATGTTGGCTCGAGCTCGACTCGAACTGGCCCGAACTGTTAACCAAACCGAGCCGAGCCGAGTTCGAGCTGGGGTCAACAAGTGGTCGAGTCAAGTCAAGCTGTGCCAAGCTCGACTCGACTCAACTCGTGTACACCTCTGATGGATTCGGGTCACACCAAGTCGCGTCATGCATCACGTCAATTAAGTAGTGTAAACACTCCACCCCAAGCTAATAAGTTGATTGAGTTTAAACTGATGGATGGATAACCAAATTCCAATCCTAAACTCTAACCCTCGAAGCCTAAATCTTGAGAATCACAATCCTAAACTATAAACTCCACCCATTTAACTTGGTTATCCTTGAATGATGCAAAACTTCAAAACTGCAATCTTCACAATAAAGTCTTCACACGCTTGGAAGATGTTGCCAACCAAAGCAGGGAGTCCGCGTGTAGACCAACGGCAGCCAGGTTGCCACCGGCTACGTGGCACTCCCTCCCTTTGGGGCAGCGTTCTTCAAACATATGGAATACTCATTTTTTCTACCATAAGTGTGCGTCTGAAGTGCATTTACTCCGATTCTCATCTCCTTATCCAAATTTACTATTTTACCACCTCATCTAACCCATAAGATGATGATGCTTGTGGCAATCTCCAACTACAGCCTTTCAACCACTTTTTGCTCCTAGAATCACCCAGAATTATCAGAAAATCAAGTTGGGAGACTATATATAAATAGCTCTATCACCTTCTCATTTCAAGCATCCACTTTCATTTCAACTCACTCTCATTTCTAGAAATTCATTAACTTTAGCCTTAGTCACCCCTCCACTAATAAGAGTTATAATGAGAGAGAGAGAGAGAGAGAGAGAGAGAGAGAGAGAGAGAGAGCCTAACCCTAGTCTAGCCTAGCCTAGACAGAGTCCAAGTCTCTTAAGTTAAGTTTAAATATGAGCCACTCAATCTAGCCTTGCGACACTAACATTCATCCAACCAAACAAGCTTTTATCAGTTTCATCGAATCAGCGCATAACATTCATTCCCTTCTCAACCCCTCTGCTCCTCATATACATCAACATCATAGTGTATTTTCATCGCTTTCACACATCTAACTAATGGGCATATGCTTTGAGGCTTGCCGATATAATCGAATCTTGCCCATCAAAAACCTTAGCTAGTTAGCTGTTTTTTTAGCATATCCATTGTATTTTATCATTTTCTCGCATCTGATTAGTCGGCATATGATCTGACACTTACCGATATAATCATAACAGGTCCACCAGAAGCCTTAGCCTGTTGGTCCTTGTTTTATCGTAAGTATCCATACAACATCAGACATCCCATACATATATACTTTATAGCTTATACTTGATCATTTCAAATATATGCTCTATGGCTTGTTGATATAGTCGGATCTTGCCTATCAGAAATTTGGATCGGTCAATCATCACTACCATTGCATCGCATTACATTTTCTACATGCAAGAACTATTCTTATTCTTCAAAAATTAGTCAAATGGGTGCCTAACACCTTCCATCTCTATAACAGTTGTCCCTTACTTAAAATCTCTACAGTATAAACTCACGATTCAACTTATAATTAAAGATCTTTGGGTTTTCAATCTTAATCATTTTTACGGAGTTTAACCAACTATAGAAACGTAATAATTACTTAGTGGTAACTCTGGTCAAATATTACACCATTTATCCTCTTTTATGAAACCCCTTGAACGAGGGAATCAGAGAAAAAAAGAGAGTAGATCTCCCATACCCTCAAGAAATCCGCTCTCCGGCGTTTACGAGTAATCAAGCTACTTGATAAGTCTTTTCGATTCAATAAATTCAATATCACAGACTAATTTCTTGTTGGGATGGCTCGAAATTCCATTGAGTCGAGTTGACTTGGCCAACTTTCAAGTTAGGTCATTGAGTAAGTCAATTAAGTGAGCCAACTCAACAAGACTTTCCAATCTAAGAGTCGGATTGACTCGGTGAGTAGTCTAACCATAGATTCATACTTTTTTCTTGTTTTAACATACACACCTCATATGGGCAATTGAACCCATGACCTTAGTGTTGAAATTCACTCTCTTAACCACTAAACCATGGGTTGGAACCCCGAGTTCGAACTTCATCCATACTTCAAATCAATTCAGGTCACACCAAGTAACATCCCATTGACCAAGTGGTCAAGCCATCTTGATAAGTCCTTCCCACTTAATGAAGTCACTATCACATACTAGTTTTCTATTGGGTTGGCTCAAAATCTCATTGAGTCGAGTTGACTTGGGCAAGTTTTAATTTGAGTCACCGAGTAAGTCAATTAAGTGAGCCAACTCAAGTCTTTCCAATTCAAGAGTTAGACTAACTCGGCAAGTCATCTAACCATGGATTCGAACTTTTTCTTCTTTTTTTTTTTCTTTTTTTTTTTTTTTTTTTTAAAGCCACACACCTCACATAGGCACTCAAACCCATGACCTAGGTGTTGAAAATCACTCTCTCTACCACTTTAGCCATGGGTTGGAATCCTAGGTTTGAACTTCATCCATAATTAAAATCAGTTCGAGTCACATCACGTCGACCAAGTAATCAAGCCATCTTGATTGATCCTTCCCACTCAATGATGTCACTTTCACAAACAAGTTTCCTGTCATGTTGGCTCGAAATCCCATTAAGTCGTGTTGACGCGTCCAAGTTTAAAGTTGGGTCACCTAGTAAATCAATTAAGTAGGCTAACTCAGTAAGTCTTTCTAATTCAAGAGTTGGGCTAACTTGGTGAGTCATATTCTAACCATGGATTTAAACTTTGTCTTCTGTTTTTAACACACACAAACACCTCACACGGGCACTTGAACCCATGACCTCAATGTTAAAATTCATGCTATCTACCACTTAGCCATGCGCTGGAACCCTAGGTTTGAACTTCATCCATACTTAAAATTAGTTCAGGTTACACCAAGTCGCATCAGGTTGAGTAAGTAGTTAAGTCGTCTTAATAAGTACTTCTGACTTAATGAAGTCACTATGGCGGACTAATTTCCTATCAAGTTAAACTTGAAATCTTATTAAGTTGAGTTGGCTCAGCCAAGTTTCAACTTGGGTCCAACTCAACAAGTCTTTACAATTAAAGAGTTGGACTAACTCACCGAGTCATGTAACCATGGATTCAAACTTTTTCTTGTTTTTTAACAAGCATACCTCACATGGGCACTCTAACCCTTGACCACATTGTTGAAACGCATTGTCTGCCACTCAGCCATGGTTAGAACCCTGGTATGAACATCATCCTTACTTAAAATCAGTTCAGGTCACACCAAGTCGCATCACATTGACTAAGTAGTCAAGCCATCTTGATAAGTCCTTCCAACTCAACGAAGTCACTATCATGGACTAGTTTTCGTATTGGGTTGGCTTGAAGTCCCATTGAGTAATGTTAACTCAGCCAAGTTTCAACTTGGGTCACCCAGTAAGTCAATTAAGCAAGCCAACTCAAAAGGTCTTTTCAATTCAAGAGTTGAGTTGACTTGCCGAGTCATCTAACCATGGATTCACAAAGAAATATATATATATATATATCTTTCTTTTAAGGCGCACACACTTCACATGAGCACTCGAACCCATGACCTTAATGTTGAAGCATACTCTATCTACCACTCAACCATGGGTTAGAACCCTAGGTTCAAACTTCATCCTTGTTTAAAATTAGAGCGGTTCACACCAAGTCGCATCGTCAACTAAGTAGTCAAGCTGTGTTGATAAGTCCTTCCGACTCAATGAAGTCACTATAACAAACTAGTTTCCTATTGGGTTGGCTCGAAATCCCATTGAATCAAGTTGACCCGGCCAAGTTTCAAATTGGTTCACAGAGTAAGTCAATTAAGCCAGCCAACTCAGTAAGTCTTTCCAATTCAACCATTTCAAATCACATCTCCAAATCTTACCGAATCGAGTTGACTCGGCCAAGTTTTCGAGTTGGGTCACCAAATACTCAGACAACTCTTTCCTAGTCAACCGAGTCACTTCGCCAGCTAGTTTCCAAATGGCTCAGAGGAAATCTTACCGAGTCAAATCAGTAAAGTTTTGAGTCGCTTCACCTAGTTTTAAATTAATTAAATTAACTATGAATTTTAAACCATACCAGCCAAGATGGGACAGAAGTTGTCAAGGTAGAGACATGGTGGGCCCAACTACACTATTCCCCTGTGATGGATGTTGGACCGTTCTAAAAGGACTCCAAACATGTCTACATACTTTATAGTCATAAACACAATCAATGTTTTCACCTTCCATTTATCATGTGTAGAATATCCTATCCATGAAAAATGTGGGCCACATCATGATGATTGCTTCATATGAAAATCAGACCGACCCACTTATCCAATCGGACACAACAACAATACCAATGGTATAACCCAATGTACTGGTATGGCCCACCTAATGAGTGGATCAGGATGATTTTCTTAACAGGCGATATTCACGGATAGGATCACATTTTGAACGGTTTAGATATCCTATATATGATATTTTGGTGGCAAAGGAAAAGGATGTACCGTAGCTTATGATACATCTGCAGTATCTGATCATATCTCCAGGAATAATTTCATGCATGGTTACAGGGATTCTCTTCCTTGGATTTTACTCCAATGTTTAAGGATTTTCTCTTTGAAGATTTCCTTTTTTTCCATGAAAGATTGACAATGGCCCCTTCAATCCAATCAGATTGGTTAGCCCCCCTATCTAGGGTAGCAAACTGGTCGGGTCGACTGGACCCGACCCTAAGAACTTGGATCTACTGGGTCGGGTCTGGGTCTTGTTATAAACCCCGCTGGTGTAACTCACATGGGTATGTGCATTAGATCCGCTCCGTCCATCAGGTGCACCGCCTCATATTCACCGTAGAATCTCGAAACTCATGTAGGCCACACCATAGGGAGCAGTTGGGATGGTAACGCACACCGTTAGTTTTGTGTGGGGTCCACCATAAAGTTTATGTTCCATCGAAACCATTCATCCGATGCCCATCAGCAGTGCGAAGGGACCCCCCAAAAATTACACCATTCCATAACCCCAGTGAACTGATTCACATGATTTTACACCTGATTTTACATTTCTCTCTATGATGTGGCCCACAGGAGTTTTAGGTACGCCAGATTTTCGGTATCAGGATCAAAAATAGGGTGGAAAACCTAATGGACGGAGTGGATCTCCTACACCAGTTATACCGGCGTTTTTCTTGATAAGCCAGTAGGGTCACCCAATCAGACCCTGGGCCTAACTTTTAAATGGTTCAGATTCAAATCACCCAAAACAGATTTAACCAAGACCCGACCCGTAAAAGTTCCTTTGGCAAAGGTACTAAAATTTACAGACCTACCTTTTAAAAAATATATATATTGTTAGATTACAGAAACTTTACATTCAAACTAGGCCCGTTAGTAAACGGGTCTGGTGTGAATCCTCATGATCTAGGCTTAAAATCAGACCTGACCTATAGCCAGCTTATTTGGACCATTGTAACAAATATTTTATAATTTTAAATTTATTTACTGATTTGTTAATAAATATTTATATTTTTAATATTTTGTTTTCAGCAAGAATTTCCCAATAACATCACGAGAAAAACATCAGAATATGAAAATCTCCTAAGAAATTACCAAGAATGAGATTTGTCAGTGTTTTGGACTTGGCCCCGACCCAAAGCTGACCCAGATGGGTCTGGAAGGGATATCTAGACCCGGTTATTGAGAATTCTCCTGCCCATGAGATTTTTTGGGATTCTAATATTTTCAAATGAAACATCCAAACAAGCACCTAAAGATACCCCACAATGTAAGCTTGTCGTTGTTGATGTTGACTACATCATGACTACTTTGTGGCACTATCAAATGACAATATCATGTTACCACACCTTTACAATTATTTTTACATGTGATTGGATGTATCATAAAAAAATATATATTAATTAATTAATTAATAATAAAATTAATTTTTTTAAAAAAAAATATTCTTACATTAGATTACCACCACATCTAAAAATATCAGCCGACGACACCGATAAATAGTGCTAGTGCCATGCCACCCACCCACCTACATCAGGTGGGCCCCACCGTCCATGAGCGCTCAAAACCAGGTAAGCTGATTACCAATGTCGGTGGTGTGTTGATGTCACCAAGTTATGTAGGCCCTACCGTGAAGTATGTGTTATATCCGCACCGTCCATCTATTTTGCGAGATTATTTTTGGGCATGGGCCCAAAAATGAGACAGATCCAAAGGTCAAGTTGAGTACGCCAAAATAATCAGTGGGGACAATGAGACACACCACTGAAACGTTCCTGGACCCCTACCATTATATTTATTTGCCATTCAACCTGTTCATAAGGTCACGTAGACCTGGATATCATAGAAAACACTTCTATGGCCTCCAAGAAGCTTTCAATGGCAGGCGTTCAATCCCCACTTCCTTGTGTGGTGTGGTCCACTTGACCTTTGGATCTACCTCATTTTTCGTCCCATGCCCTAAAATGATCTCACAAAATGGATGGACAGTGTGGATATAACACATACATCATGGTGGGACCCACAGAACTTGGTGACGTCAACACACCACAGAGATTGGTGGTGTGGAACACACCATGGGCCAAAACACACGCCACCGTGCATATATGGTGGGACCCACTTGGTGAAAGACCCTAATCTTGCACATGTGCACAAACCACACATTCCAACATGATTAGGAAGGAATTCAATGGCTGAAATAGAAAGAAACAGGGACCACAGCTGATAAAAATACTAAAAATGTACAGAGGAGATCCTTTTCAAGGCATGGATGGAGGAATCCTCTTTCCATGACATGTCACTACCAGAGGCTTGGGATGATTTTAACAACTCAATACAAACACAGCTAGATTCTGTTTTCATGCATGAATAAAACAGCACCAGCTCTGTTGGTGGTCCCCACCACCACCTAAAAGAAAGGGAATATGACACATGATTTTAAAAATGACAGGGCATGAGCCAAAACAGTTGCATCTGTTATCAAGATCATGCATTTGTTTTTCTTTTTGTCTTTCAACCTCATACCTTAGTTCTAAAACTCAGTGACTCGACTCATAACTCGGCCGAGTTGACTCAGCTTGGCGAGAGTTTCAAGCCGACTCAGTAGGAAACTCGCTCATATGAGTCAAGTCCCAAAGAGTCGCAGACGCAACTTGCCTGAATGTGGGGCCCACCATGATATTTGTGTTACATCCACTCTATTCATCTGTTTCGCTAGCTATTTATTTTTTTCCAAGTTTTTACTGTGAAAAAATAATATTTAAAATATGATAACATGTAAATATTGTCTAGTTTTGGCAAATCGAGTTTTTTAATAAAGCAGTGACCAAAAATCAGGTTTTTCTCAAGTTTTGATGGAATCTGATTGAGTCGAGTCAGCTGAGTCAGGTCGGGCGTTTTTGAATTTCTAAATTATCGTCCCATCTACGCCAACAGAGGACTCTGACATGCATTTTTCCTAAAGACAAAATAGATATGCAAACACGAAATAAATTCAGAGAAATGAATGATGGATTATTTGAAATTCATTTTCGGACAGGAGAGCATGCATAGTACTATTACTGATCACCTACAGGCAAGGTACCACAACTTGCAGTACGGTACCATATTTCCAGCCAACATGCCATTGTGTAGGACATCAGTACCACAGAACCGATAGGCCCCGGCATGCAGATCACCCGCCACAAAATCAGGTCAGCCCGCTCATCCGGTCAGCCGCGACACTGGAATCCATTGACAAACACGTCTCGCTCACTCAGTGACTAGATCAGTCTGATAATCGAGAAGGGTGACACTCATCGTGGGGCCTATCATTTTCATGTTACTGATTCCCAGATACATAGCATGTTGGCAGGAAAGATGGTGCAGTACCACAAGCAGTGGTACCTTAGCTGTAGGTGATCACTTCTCGCATTACATTCCCCAACTCAGAGTACCACAATCTGAGTTGACTCAGGAAAGAGCTAAGTAATGTTCAAAATCTCAGAAAAGAGCACTGATTTTATCATAAAACGGATAGAGTCAGGCAATTCTCAATAATTTTGGAGTTCGGATTCGACTACTGGGCAACAAACCAAGCTGGGTTGACTCGGTTAAGTTCCGAGTCGAGTCGTGCATTTTTAAAACTAACAATCTTTGCAAATAATATAATATGTGGGATATTTGGAAAATGAAGAACTCCAGAACCAATGAATGAAGGACGGCAGGAAACGGAAATGAAGGAAGAGAGATGTCATTGGAATCCAAGTATGACAGGGAGTAATGACGTTAAGAAAATGACAGGACCAGCTAAGAGCGAACTGCCGCTCGGTTGGTACTTGAACATAATAAAAGAACTGATGCAATTTTCATCCGAACCAAATCACAAAGATAGAATCCTCCGTGGAGACGTGAAAAATCGTACACAAGCAATGACCGAAAACCAAGAAATAAAGCTTCAGAGGCTGGATAACGACATTAGGATTAAAATGAGAATATAACAAAACTCCTGTCATGACAGGACATATGTTCAGATACAGCAGAATGGTATAAACGCATTGTACGAGAAATATACATATGCTATTTTTAGCATATAAAATTGCTGTAATATATAGGGATTTTGACTGTACTGACCTTGAAGTTTGGGCAAATTACCTACGAAGCTATGACGTTCCATATGTCCCGAGAGTGGCCTTCCTACCAGCTTTCGAAAATTACTTAGACCAAAATGCCCTTGTCCTTGTTTTAATAGTTGTACGGTTTTCTAAAGAATAAGAAGTTACGTCGTATTTAATGCCAAGAAAGTGATGTATACGGAATCCTTTTTTGCACGTGGGCAAGGACCAAACTCGTGGGGCCCACATTAATGTATGTGTATAATCCATGCTGCCTATCCTTTTGCCGTGTCATTTTAGGGCTACAACCTATATAACATAACAACGACAATCCATTTCACATGCGAACCACTTCCCATGTTAATAACTATGATCCATGACAACCATGACTCATTTAAAATGACAACCACGACCCATATTACATGACAACCACAGCCCATATAACATAACAACCACGACCCATATAACATGACAATCACGACTATAATTACAATACAATATGAATAACAGTTCTCTTCAACGGGCACCTAACGAGCTGAAAAAATCTGTTGAGAATGTCTTGTTTTAGCCTTGCAAAAAACTTTGTTGAGAAGGTCAGGCTTAAACAAGACATTCTCAACAGAGTTTTTCAACTCGCTGGGTGCCCGTTGAAGAGAACTGTTATTAATATTGTATTGTAATTATGGTCGTGGTTGTCATGTTATATGGGTCATGGTTGTTACGTTATATAGGTCATGGTTTCCCACAGAGTCGTGGTTGTTATATTATATGGGTCGTGGTTGTCATGTAATATGGGTCGTGGTTGTTATGTTATATGGGTTGTGGTTGTCATGTAATATGGGCTAGCGACTCCATAGAAATTCTCAACAGAGTTTTTTAGCTCGCTGGGTGCCCGTTGAAATTGTCGAGTCACCGGAGTTCGGAAATTATCTTCAGAATTTCCTGAGGAGGCCGTTGATCTTCAGGAAGATCGTCAACATCCCTAAGGAAAGGGCAGGGATCACCCATAAAGGAAGAACGCGAGAAGATCTCGATGGCTTCTTCGAGTATCTGCTCTATTACTTTGACTGAAAGAGCAAAGAAATCCATCAATGCTTAAGGTGTTGCAATAGGTTTCTAAAGTCGGATTAGCTTGTGAAAATAATTTCAAACCCAAGTACCACTTTTGTAGGCTGGTCAAACATTCTGAAGGGTCGTGCTGATTCCAGGGGGATTACGGGGAAGTAGCGTAATGTGATTTCCTGAAAAAGAGTGTGGTGCTGGTTCCGAAGGGTCGCTCTGATTCCAATGGGAAGGGTCATGGATAGGAGGACCCATATAACATGACCCAGTGTATATGACAACCACAACACTGTCGTGTGATCATAGTTAACATGCACATTGGATCGTAGTTTTTATCCACATTGGATCGTGGTTGTCATCCAATGTTGGATCCTTAACATGAGAACCACAACCCATATAACATGAGGACCACGACCCATATAACATGAGGACCACGACCCATATAACACGAGAACCACGACCCATATAATATAAGAACTATGACCCATGTTATATGGACCTTCTCAACAAAGTTTTTTAGCTCGCTAGGTGCCCATTGAATAGAACTGTTCTTCATATTGTATTGGGTGCGTGGTTGTCAGCTCCTGTAGTGTGTTCCACCTTAAGTTTATATCCGTCTCATTTTTGGGATCAAGCCCTAAAATGATCTGAAAAAACAGATGAACAGTATTTTGATCAGAGAAGTGAGAGTATAACATGACAACCACGACCCTTACTGCATTACAGTCACCTGATGTGACCTATGCTATTATACAGATATCGTTTGCACAATATCTACGTATGTCATGTACTAACTTAGATGGACGGTAAGGATCTTACAACTACGACCCTTACCACATTACAACTATGACTCTCATCATTGTCATGTTATATGGGTCGTAATTCTCATTTCTTGCTCCCACGTTGCATGACAACCACGACCCATACATGCATATAAGATCCTTACCGTCCATCAAAGTTAGAAAAGTAATGTGCCCTTCCATACCAAAGCTAGCCTGACATTTTTCAAATATGAGATGACTATTGATAGATTGCAGGAGCAGGAAATGCAGGCTATATGGGTCATGGTTGTCATGTTATATGGGTCGTAATTTGTCATATTATATGAGTCGTGGTTGTCAAGTTATATGTGTCGTAGTTGCTATATGGGTCATGGTTTGCAAGGGTCGTAGTTGTCATGTGATATGGGTCGTGGTTGTCATGTTGCCTGGATCGTGATTGTAGTTTTTAATGTGTTGACTTCATTTTTTACCAAACCATTGGTACCATAACCTAAGGCCCACAATGGGGTGATCCGATCCATCCACCCTGTCGACTAGCTTGCTGTGGGGCCAAAAAGTCCTGATTTGGGCAATATCCACTTCTATCCACCTTGTATATTTAGGCCTTACCCCTAAAATGACACAGCAAAAAGGGTGGGTAGCATGGATTATAGACGGCGTGTATGCCTTACTCCTAAAATGACACGGCATGGATGCCTTACCCCTAAAATGACATAGCAAAAAGGATAGGCGGCATGAATTATGAACGGCATAAATTATGAATAGCATAGATGAAACACATAAGCACCGAACACCAACCATTGCCTAGTGGAGGGGGGAGTAGCCAATCTGTCACTTTCTCGGGAGAGTAGCTATTCCATCTCTCCAAGACCGTATGACTTCTGAACCAAGGACATGGGCATTTTCGTTCGAAACAATATCCAAAGCTTGTCAAAAGGCCACTCTTAGGATATTTGAAAGGTTGAATCTTGTTAGATAATTTGCCCAAACTTTGAGGTCAGGACAGCCAAAATCCCAAGTATATATATAAGAAGTAAAAAGGGGGGAGGCTTTTGACATATAAACCCCTGCCTTTTGGCCTAAACCCAAATTCCCCCTACTTTTAAGTATTCCTGAATAGACGCCTATGTTTTCAAACTACAGTCAAATAGCACTTCGGTAGTATTTCTGTCACACTAGTTTGATCGAAAGGATAAAAAACAACCATTAGCAACAGGCAGAAGGATTTACAGCTTTAGATGTGTGTGGCGCTAGCAAGAGATCAGGTAACAGCTGTAAAGACATGCACAGCCAGTTGGTAACAGTTGTGATAAAAGGCCTAGGGGGCGTTTGGATCATAAGTTACTTAAGCTACTTATGCCTCAAGTAACTTACCTTGCTTTCTACTTATTAATATGAAGTGATCAAGTACACATTTAAATAAAAAAGCTACTTGAGATTGATATTAAACCAAACTTATTTATCTCAAATAAGTTACTTATCTACTGCTGCAAGTAGAAAAAGTAACTTATTTGGTGGTATCCAAATGGGCCCCTAATGACCCATAAGTAAATGCAAGGGGCAGTATTGAACTTTTTGAAAATCGGATAATTGTGGTAATGGCTTGTTGACAGTAGGGATTTTTTTACTAATGTATGACAAGATAGGGGTTTATTTAGAAATACTAAAAAGTAAAGGCGTATGCGGGTATATGCCATAATGCAGGAATTTATATGTCAAAAGCCCAAAAAAAGCAATGCAGTACTTTTCTTACTCTGGCAAATGATGCCAATGGCTGATAAGGGCTTCTGAACCCAGCTCGGCGATTTTTAAAACCCTCATACCTTAATAAATAAATGAATAAAAAGGAAGAAGAAGAAGAAGAAGAAGAAAGAAAGAAAAGAAAACAGTAAGAGAGACTGCAACTTATCCCCTCCCAACTGGTTGGATGATAAGGTTATCATCCAACCAGCACATCATTTGCCAACATCTTATCTTTGTATGAACTCCAACCATCCAAAAGGTAGGTCCCACCATCAATATCACTTACCGCAAAAATCAGGCCAATCCACCATCAGGTGGACCACACATCTTTTGGTTCAAATTGGCAGCTGTCAATTATTTTCTACAGGGTGGCCCACATAAAAAGTGGAATGATCAGGTGTTCTCCATGTTAACCAACCTTTTGGATGGGTTGGATATGGTACGTACTTGAAACAGTGACACTATGCATTAGTTGGACGATTCCCATACTAGTTGTGTGTGTGGGTCCAGCTCCATTGAGCAGTGGTAGACAGACTCTGTTTCAACACTGACATCAGGGATTGAGTGCCCGTGTGGTGTGGGTGGGTGTGTGAGTGTGTGTATAAAAAAAGAGAGAGAGAGAGACTAGTGCGTGTGTATGTGACCTCATATATATATATATATTGGATTTCAGATCTTCACATAGGATGGGGACATGTGATCAAGTCCATCTGAGAAATGTTTCCAGCTTTTACACATGATCTGCACAAAGGTATTCAATAATGGTAACGGTGGCTATTACTGCTATGATACGGGCTGTAAATGCTGTTACGGCCTCTCTCTTTTTTCTTTTTCCTTTTCTTTTTCTTGTTGAAAGAAGTAAAAAACTATATTGGCCCATAACGGGGATTTATAGGCCATTTTGCCGTAACAGCCATTACGGCCCATAACCCATAATGGTGCCCGCCGTTACCGTTACATAACGACCATAATGGCCGTTACATAACCGAATTGCATACCTTGATCTGCACCCACCAAATAGCATCTCAATAATCAAAATTCAAACAACTATTTAAAGTGCACGTACAAGCAATGTTTTAAATTTCAATGATATTGGCCAATATATCCCATGATATATCTTGTATCCCACTTGTGCGATACGAAACGCACAGGTAATGCTGATATATCCCACATGTTCGATCCGATGAGCATTTTCAATTTTCAATCCTTTTTTTTTTTGTTGAAATTATGTTAAATCAATGTCAAATCGTTACAAATCCATTGGTTCTTCATGTTTTGCTTCAAAAATCATGGAATTAGAGCTTTGATTTCGATATCCATTGGTATTTCATGTTCTCCATGTTTTTTTGAAATTTTCCTTCAACCAATTGTCAATTGAGGCTAATTTCGAAGTATTAGGAGTATTTGATGAAATGATCATCACATATACTCTAATTTCGAAATTCGAGTGTAGGTGGTCCGATTTGGGAAATATTCAAAATTTCCCCAAGTTCTCCCAAATTGCTTGCAATGTTGCACTCCAAACATCAAATCGAGCATATGCAAGGGCTTGTCAATTTTCGAAAAATAAAAATTATTTTTAAATTAAAAAATTATATATATATATATATTCAAAATTTTCCTTCAACCAGCTATCAATTGACACTAATTTGGAAGTATTTAGAAGTGTTTGATGAAATGATCATCACATACACTCTAGATGTTATGCATTCAGTCAAACAACACATAGCTTAGGACCCTATACAAATGAAACTTATTACATGCACTTCTTTTTTGAGATTTTATGATTCAAAAGAATGATTTAAAAGTGTGTTAAGGTCTTTTATAACAATCCCTAAAGGTTTATTAAAAAATTCAATCATTTTCCCAATGTTTGCCCATGTTTCGCAAAAAGTGCGATAAATTACCTAATACAAACGAAATATCCCATGCAATAACCGATACACATCTGTATATCAACTGATACGCATCTATATCCCAAGGATGCGATACATAATGTGATACCGATATTTCGAACACTGTGTACAAGAAAATTGCCATTAAGACAAAACTACTGATGTGAATTCAAAATTTATCAACTTCGGTTAAGTAGCTCAGTACACAAGGAAACAGGAGATCAAAAGAATAACCCAGGGAAGAACGAACTCATTGGTGAAAACATGGCATTAGATGAATTCATGATTGCAGCAAGGCGAACACGATCTTCCACTCCAGGTAGTGAAAAAAATGTTTATTGTGTTTTGGATGTATGAACATATCGCAGTTGTAGGAATTCTAAAGAAATCAGAGAGGAAAATGGAACCCACATGGAATGGGCTTTCCTTTTCCCAAATTTCAGCTCCAAATCACAACTCCAAAAAATATCTCAATTCCAGTTTGGTGATATCATGTCAGCCTAAAAAGCACGGTCATCAAAATGTAAGCATTCAATATCTATAGGATAAGATCTTTGATATATTCCTGTGGACCACTATCAGGAATTCAATGCAGATCCTTGAATATATAGAAGAGACTGCCTCGATCCTCTTTGAAATGGCACAAACCCTTCAGGAAAATATTTTCCTTGTGAATGTAAAACCGCCTCCATGAAAGAGGAGAGGTAGCAAGAGACATCAAGTCTCTTTTAAGATCTTTTTATACTTGAAAGGAATCCTCATATCGCAAAGACTGGATTTCAAAACATCCTTTTTGGCGGGAGCTGTTAGCTGTCTCATTAGCTTGTCTACCTATATGCTAGAATGCAATGTTTAAAATATGAAGGCTAATCTTGCATCTTGTCAGTGCCGAAAGATACATCAAAGGTTTTGAAGCCTTCTAAGATTCCCACTTGAATCTGTTTTCAGGGTCCCATTTCACCACTAGGTCTTGTGGACGAATATGAAGCAATAAAAATCTGTAAACCTTCTTCACAAGCTCTAGCTTCCACTTCATTTGAGCTTGTCCGCCTGGCCGCTTCATTTGGATTCCTTGGGGAGGGATAAAGCATCGGTCCAAATGGGTAACCTTTGGCCTTCTTCCAGCTGTTTTGGGAGAAAATTGAGGATCTAATAGAATTTGTGAGGGAATTTGGTGATCAGGAAAGGCTGTCAGTGGAACTGGATGCATCTTCTATTGCCCTAATCCCAAAGAAAGAGGAGCCGAAAGTGTGAAGATTTTCAGACCAATCAGATTGATTGGAAGCCCATACAAAATTCTAGCTAAAATGTTGCCAAGGTTTCAAAGGCTAGTAATTTTGTGTCCTATCGCTCAATTTCTCCTCCTTTTTTTTTCAGGCATATCTTTCCTCCATAGCTATTGTTTCTATTCCTTTAAAGTTGTAGATGCTCTAGCTACTCCTCACTAGAAAGCAAATATGACGGAAGATATGGCAACTCTAGAAAAATATGGGACATGGGACTTGGTAGAGTTGCAAGAAGGAAAGCATGTTATGGGCTGCAAATGGGTGTACAACTATCAAACATAAGCCTAATGGCTCGATTACCAAATACAATGCCCATCTTGTGTCAAATGAGTTCACTCGACAGCATGGCGTGGACTATCAGGAAATATTTGTTGTGGTAGCAAAGTAAATGGCTGCATTTCATAATTGACTTCTTGATTTGCTTGTGAAGAATGTGTTTCTTCGCAGAGAGCTACAAAAAGAAGTATTTATGCCTTTGCCACCTGGGTTCATCCACAAAAAGAGAAAGGGAAGGTGTGTAAAGAAATCAATCTGTGCTCTGAGCAATCGCCTAGAGCATGGTATGAGAAGTTCGTTACTTATAATTCTTAGCTTGGGTTTCTAAGGAGATGGTCTAATCATTCCATGTTTATAAGGCACAATGGTGGTTCACAACCATCCCGGAAATCTACGTCAATGATAACATTCTCATAGGCAACAATTGATGCAGGGATATGTGATGACCTAACCCTAGATGCATTTATAATCAGGTTAAAGAATATTCAAATAAATACACCAATTAACTAATCGTTTCCAATCAAAGGGCTTCGGTAAATCTCAACACAAAGATGAAGGTTATTCTGTCAGGATCATGCCCCTTAACATAAAATCACATAAAACAGTAAAAAGGGAGGATCTAGAGATATGAGGATATCCCAGGTTTAGCATAAGTCAATCCACGGTCACGTTTGGATCTGATTCTACTGACTAACCATCCTTCTTTTCCGTTCAAACTAGAAAGGGGGTATCTAAAGAGGAACGAAAAGGGTGAAGAACGAAGGATTCGAGATGAATAAAGTACGGGTCTTTTTGTCATCAAAAGAAAAGAATGAAGATGATTCTTACCTTTCCCTGCACCTCGAAGATCTAGAAAGAAGGAAACCTGAAATCGGGGTGAAATCCTCAACACCCAAGGGCCAATCCTGAAACCCTAATCTCTTGAAAAAAGAGGAAGAAAGAGACGAATTTCTATTCATTCAATAATAATGAAAATAGAGTTTCTCACAATATATATATATATATATAAGTTATGGAAAAAGTAAAAGTGCACTAAAGCCCTTGGAAATAAGAAAAATAACTAAAAGATGAAAAATAAAGAAAGTGCAATAAAGCCTCTGAAACAAGAAAAAGAACAAAAAAGTCTAAAACTAAAACACTCGTGTGGTAGGGTGTGAAATCCGACCCATGGATCTATGGTTGGGGTGAACACCCGCGTAGGATCTATGGTCGTGGCGCGGTTATGCCACTCCTGCACTCGTAGCGCGTCAGAAAGTGGGTCCGATGGACCCATCGTCCATCCATATCAACTCCTCCGCTCTGGTACTCCGTCGGCGATGCCTCCTCCTCTGGTACACTCTAAAGGGTGCACCACTGATGTTCGCATCAACAATGATCTCCAGATAGATGGTTCTAAATCATATTTGGCAGTGCTTCTGATATTAAGGAGTCAGGACCTTTGAAACACTTCCTTCAAATTGAGGTCGCTAGGTGGACCAGAGGGATCTTTACTTCTCAATGGAAATATGTTCTCGACCTTCTTGTGAATATTGGCATGTTGGGTGCTCAACCTACAGATACTCCTATCAAAGTCAATCACTACCTTCATGAATCATGATAAGGAATCAGAAGTCCTTGATCCGGGCATGGATCATCATCTGGTGGAGAAGCTCATTTACTTGACGATAACTCATCCTAGCATCCCTTGCGACATTGGTGTGACCAGTCAATTCAAGAACACTCCTCATTCTCACCATCTTGAAGTTGTTTGTCAAATTCTTCGCTATTTGAAGGCAGCTCCAAGAAGGGGTTTACTATATTATAATCATGGTCACCTGAATCTCACAGATACTGAGATATCAATTGGGCTGGTTCTTCTTATGACCTGAGTTACGTAAGAGGTTGCTGTATGTTCATTGGGTGCAATCTAGTGTCTTGGAAGAGTAAAAAGCAGACCATGGTGAAATGTATCTTCATTGCAATAGGATATCGTTATATGGCTCATGCTATTTGTGAGATTATATGGTTTCGTTCTCTTCTTCAAGAAATGGGGTTTCATGACCCTACTCTTTGTAGGGAATGTGATCTAAGATTTTTTATTTTATTATTTATTTATTTATTGAAGATTCTATACCATTTTCAAACAAGTAGTTCTAAAAGGTTGTTGAGATGTATTCACCACCATTATCAAAATGCAAGTTTTTATTGTAGCCACGATTGGTTGGTAACCATCTTATGATTTATGATATAATCGAACGATGAAGAAAACTTCATCTTCGGATTTCACAACATAAACCCAAGTAACTTGAGTACAATCATCTATGAAAGTTACCCAAACACAGAAGGCACTGAAGAAGGGCCCCAAACATCAGTGTTTAAGAATGAAAGGGACAGCATACTTTGCATTAGGAGTAGCTTAATAGGATGATCAGCAATGTTTAGCTAATTGACATGTCTAACAAAATAATTCGTTCACCCTTAACATTTTGAGACTACTAATCAATATATGGTCAAAACAACGATGGCAATACAAAAGCTGATTGGTAACTGACTGAGATGAACTCAAGGTCTGAAGACCCGATCCAATATCGTCTGAAAGTTGAAAAAGATAAAGTTCGTCCTACTCATGGCCATCCCAAGTCCTTTGTCCAGTCGTCGGGTCCTGAAAGACACAGTGAGAAGGAAAGAAAATTACACTACAATTAAAAGACCTGCTATGATGATGATGAGGACATCCAAGCACCTAACAGATAATAACTTGAAAGATATTTTGGGGACATGGAGAACAGAAGACAAGTGAAAGAATAGTGAGACATGAATGATTCCAAATCCCTTTAATGTCAGTATAAGAGTCATCCACGATTATTACATGACAATCATATGCAGATAATGACGAGTGAAACAGTAATGTCATACTAGTCATATGATTCGAGCTACAGAATCAATGATCAGGACCGACTAACAGGTGGAGACTAAATGCGTGGAAGTTGGTATACTAAATGGAGTAGAAAAGATCTAGATGACGATGCTAGTCAAGAATTTCATCAACAAACCACTGACTATTTGGAGATCTCAAACTCTAGGATTCATCACAAACACTGTCAATGAGTCAATTGTAGCCACAAGTGCCTTCCTCGGTGGTTGACCCACTAGATCCCAACATGTATCTCTAGAATGCCCAGAATGTCCACAGTGAGTACAAACTAACCTTTTACACTCATCACTTGATAACTGCTCCGCTCCGGCCCCTTTCAAGATAAATACAACCATGATCCATAACTCCATAGCTACTACTAAAGTCACCATGACCAGAATCACTCTATCCCAAACCACAACCACCAGATCTGAAATGATCACCTCAATCCGAACATCCTTTGGCACCATCTAGTCTATTATGTCAACGGCGACTGCCAATAGTTGAACTAAGCAAGGCATATTGATCACGAGAACTTAGGGTGGTATCCATCACAACTCTTATGCAACTTTCTTGCTGAAAAGATAGTCCTAAGTGAAGGTAGAGGAATTTGTGCTCGAATGGTTTCATATTCTAAATTAAGCCCTGCAGGAAGATTCAAAAAATAAATAAAAATTGTTGTTACTCAATCTCCACTCATCACTCCTGAGCACATCATAAATATGAGAATTTGTACTTGAATGGTTTCATATTCTAAATTAAGCCCTGCAGGAAGATTCATAAATAAATAAAAATTTGTTGGTAATCTCAACTCATCGCTCCTGAGCACATCATAAATGGACTGGTCTAGGATGACCAACTTCAGCCACAAACCTCTAACCATTGTATAATAATCTCCCAAAGACCTCTCCCCTGGACGAAATTTAGCGATATTTCAGGTTAACTGAAAAACCCAGCCACATTTTTCTTCAAAGAATAAGTTGCAATGATAGAATCCCACCTTTTTTTAGCAGTTTTACAGTACCCAAAAGTATCACTGATTTCAGCCTTGCAACAATCATCCCATAAGCATCACATCATCGGCTTCCCAATCCACATAAGAAGGATCTGACTTCTCAGGTGCTGGAATAATCACATTTGTATCTCTTTTTTTTTTTCCCGACCACCAATAAACATACAAGCTACAAGGACCATGATAAATAATTTGTACCGTCAAATTCAACATTGGTAATTGCCAACCTAGATTATCACTTATTCCAGATAACACGTACTCCCCTTGGTATCACTGAGGAACTTATCACTTGAATGTGAAGATGTACCTTCATTTTGTTTTTTAAAAAAGAAAAAAGAAAAAAAAAATCACTCCAAGCTACTGCCTACTAGAGACCACCCAAGCACACTCTCAACTACACACAATATTGATAACCACTCCAAACAACTTCAAACCACTCAAGGTCGACCACAACTACACATATGAGAGTGCCACAACTATCTTGACACACATCTAAACCACCATTTCAGGAAATCACATAGAAACAACAAGAAAATACCCAAAAACACATCATAAGTTCCTCAAATGTCACCTGATCAACATGATACTTGTTTTAATAGTTGGAAAACCCCAAACCGCACCAAACCCCTATGAAAAAAGGTATAAGAAATCCCAAGAAAAATGAGAATTAGCAATTTTCCTGACTTTTTCTATTTTGACCGAAACTCCTTCAAGAGCTTAACAAAAAAATCCCATAAAAATCACCATAAATCTTTTAAAATAGCGCTCTTTCAGATCCCGTACTTTCTTTTTTTTTTTAAAACCATGGGGCCATCCGACCGTACACTGGTAACGTCACTCATCCGGACAATGACATCAGTAGTCGGCCCCACCAAAAAGATCTTCAATCAGCACAAGAATCCTTCTCTAATACCAAGTAGAAAGGGGAGAGAGAGTGAGAGGATTTTTTAGGGAAATGCAAGACTTGTGTTAGTCCCTCTTGAGTAACACAAACACACACACGCACAGTCGGCCCCACCAAAAAGATCTTCAATCAGCGCAAGAATCCTTGTCTAATACCAAGTAGAAAGGGGAGAGAGAGAGAGAGGAGATTTTTTAGGGAAATGCAAGACTTGTGTTAGTCCCTCTTGAGTAACACACACACACACACACACATTAACATAAGGAAAGCATATAGTGCTCAGCATCAATGCAACAGTAAAATACATATGGGGGACACATTTACATATACATTCACATTCCTCACACTCTTGTCCCTTTGCATTGTGACAATTAAGATGCAATCCGCGTCACCTCTACTTCAATTTTCCATGAAAGAATCAAGCATATAGAGGTCTAATGCCATTTTGTGAGAGAGAATCTTTCGTCCAAGTTTTTATCTACTCCATCTGTCCATTCAAGTTAATCAATTGGCTGATGTTCTGACAGAAGCCTGCAATTCTTACATCTTTAGGAGATGGTGCAAGTCAAACAATACAACATTTATGCTCCAGCTTGAGGGGGAAGGAAGAAGAATGAGTGTGAGTTCTGTATTTGATGCACCTGCAGAGTGCCATACTATATGATATATTCTTAGGGTTTCTTTATAAATAAGAGTTCAAGGGAAGAGAGAAATTAATGTTTCTAATACCCTTTTCTTTTTGCCCCTCTTCTTCTTTCTTTCCAATCACAAATCTCATCAATCTCAAAAATACAATATGAGACCCACCATGAGCCAAGAGGTCACTTGCTGGCCAGTAGATTGCTTGCTTAGAACCACCCGCAATAATTATCCTTCCCAATAGGAAAGGCAGTGAAAGGAGTGTCAGATTTGCTCAATCACTTCCAAATGAGACAGGTATGCGGTGGTTTGTTGTCTATCCTACTAACATCCCCCCTCAAATTGATGTCGGTCGATCAAGAAGCATCAATTTGCCAACAAGAAATTGATGACGTAGTCGTGTCATAGCTTTAGTAAAGACGTCCGCTATCTGAAGATCGCTTGAGACATGTGGAAGAGATATAACCCGAGTATCAACAGCTTCCCGAATAGAATGGCAGTCCACCTCAATATGTTTGGTACGCTCGTGATAGACGGGATTGGTAGCGATCTGAATAGCACTCGTATTATCAGCATGAAGAGGAGTGAGAGTAGACTGAGGAAAACCTATTTCAGCAAGTAAGCCACAGAGCCACATAATCTCCGAGCAGGCTGCTGACATGGCACTGTACTCGGACTCGGTCAAAGATTTAGAAACACGATCATGTTTCTTACTCTTTCAAGAGATAAGTGAATCACCAAGAAACATACACCACCCAGTGACAGACCGGCGAAAATCAGGACATCCTGCCCAATCAGCATCACTAAAAGCCACAAGGCGAAGAGGAGTACCAGTAGAGAAGAACAAGCCACGGTGAGAGGAACCCCGGAGATATCGAATAATTCGGCGGACTGCGGCAAGATGAAGGTGGCGAGGAGACTGCAGAAATTGACTGACTTGCTGGACAGCAAAGGAGATGTCAGGCCGTGTAATAGTGAGATAATTGAGACTACTAACTAACTGTCGAAACACCATGGGATCAGGAAGGAGATCCCCCTCCTCATGTCAATACTTGACATTTACTTCCAAAGGGGTATCCACTGAAGAGGAGTCCTGCCAACTAGACAAGGAAATCAAGTCCTCCATGTATTTATGCTGATGCAGGAAAACCCCAGAAGAATCGGACTGAACCTCCAAACCGAGGAAATACCGGAGAGGACCAAGATCCTTCATATGGAATGAATCATGAAGATGCTGCTTAAGTTGATCGATGAGGGCAGAATCAGTCCCAGTGATGACAATGTCGTCGACATAAACTAGAAGAAGAACGATACCAACAGAAGTCGTTCGAAGAAACAACGAAGAATCATATTGGCTTTGGATGAAAGAAAATCGAAGTAAGGTAGCCCGGAACTTATCAAACCAAGCCCGGGGAGCCTGTTTCAAACCATACAGAGAGCGCTTCAGCTTACACACATTCGACGTTGATGACGAGCAGAGGCCAGGAGGAGGTGTCATGTAAACATCTTCCTGTAAATCACCGTGAAGAAATGCGTTCTTCACATCCATCTGGCAAAGGGACCATCCCTGAGAGGCTGCGATGGCAATAATAGTACGCACAGTTGTCATTTTAGCGACAGGAGCAAAGGTCTCCTCATAGTCAACCCCATACTCCTGGCGGTTACCAAGGGCAACCAAACGAGCCTTATAACGGTCCACAGACCCATCAGGCCGAAGTTTCACAGAAAAAACCCACTTACACCCAATTAGCTTGACATGAGAAGGACAAGGGACCATGTCCCAAGTCTGATTTTCTTGAAGAGCTTGAAGTTCTTCCTGCATAGCCTTTCTCCAACACTCATGTTTATCAGCTTGTGAGTAGGAATTAGGAATCGACACAGTTGATAAGGTAGCCGTGAAGGAGGTATGAGGGAAACCATACCTATCCGGTTGATGAGAAGTACGGCCAGATCGTCGAGGAGGGTGCAAAACGGGATCAGGTGGCAGATCAGACTCAGGAAGGGGTAGAGTTGGTCGACGGCGTTCATACACAAAACCAGGCTTGAAGCGTTCAGGAGGGCACATCAAATCATCAAAGTGAGGAAGAACAGAAACTGCAGGAGATGATGTAATAGAACTAGGAAAGAAATATTGATGCTCAAAGAAAACGACATTACGAGATATATGAAATTTATTGGAAGAAGCATCATAGCACACAAATCCTTTTTGAGATAAGTTATATCCCATAAAGACACATTTCACAGATTGCGCAGAGAGTTTGTGACGTTGATGCGGAGGTAAATGCACAAAATAGACACAACCAAAAGTGTGTAAGTCAAGAAAGCTAAAGTGTTGTTTATGCAGACGATAGAATGGATAGTCGAAATTTAGCACTTATTGCTGTAGCTAAAGCTTCAACCCAAAATTTAGGAGGAACAAAGATGCAAGTAACAAGGTCCTAGCAACATCTAACAAATGTCGATTTTTGCGCTGAGTCACGCCATTCTGTTGAGGCGTATAAGGACACGAGCGGTGAGAAATAATTCCTTTATGACGAAGAAACTCAAGAAATTTATGAGACATATATTCTCTACTAGAATCAGATCGTAAAGTTTTAATGCTAGTGGTAAATTGATTCTCAATATATGCTAGAAACGATTTGAAAACAGCAAAGACTTCAGACTTATAACGCAGAAAATATACCCAAGTATGCCGACTATGGTCATCTATGAATGTCACAAAATATTTAAAATGAGCATGAGAAATGACAGGAGTAATGCCCCATACATCACTATGAACAAGGTCAAAGCAATTCTTTGCCCTACTCTCGAAAGAAGGGAAGGGAAGAATCTTACTTTTTCCGATTTTACACATATAACAATCAAAAGACAAAGCATGAGGCAAAGAAGAATCTTTTTTTCCCAACGAACCAGAATTTAGCAAATGAGATAAAACAGCATTGTTTGGATGGCCTAAACGTTTGTGTCATACTTCACAATTATTGGAGATAGTAGTACAAGCCAAAGAAATGATACTAGGAATGAAAAAGTATAATGGAAACAATCTCCCAACTTTAGGCCCCTTCGCTATTGTCCTCCCCGACACCGGATCCTACACATGACAACCATCACAAGAAAACTGAACATTGTAATTATCATCCACTAATTGTCCAACCGAAATAAGACTCGTAGAAAGCCCAGGTGATACAAAAATATTAGTAAGTGATGGTGCGATATCACCAACCCCAGTAATCGGTAAATGATGGCCATTAGCAATTTGAATATTAAAAGAACCAGTGTACTTACGAACATTGCTAAGCGTATCAGGAGAACTGGTCATGTGATTGGATGCGGCGGAGTCAACAAGCCAAGATTGAGAGGGTATAGTACGTATAGTACCCTTACCTTGCAGCCCTAAAGCGGAAAATGCCGATACAATCATTTGCTGCACCATTTCTGGTGTAAGGGCAGGTGTAGCAGCAGTGGAAGATGACACTGGAGCGAGATTTTGAGTGCTGGTTACCCCATCCGAAGTGTGGCCAGTAGCAGTAGCATGATAAGCATTCACGGGTCGGTTTTGAGGACGTGTTGGGCATTCTTTGATGATGTGCCCCTTCTGTTTACAGTAGTTGCAGAACTTTTTAGCACAATGGGCAGCAATATGCCCATAATCTTTGCAACTGTAGCACTGAACTGTACGCATGTCTCGAACCCTCCCTTTGCCTTGAGCAGCGTATGCGACAGCATTCTCTTGTGGAAGCAAAGATTGAGTAAGAAGACGTTGTTCCTCTCGAAGAAGTGCTCCAAAACACACGTCAAGAGATGGTGAAGGATCCCTGTGCATCAGGTTGGAGCGAATAGACTCGAATTCTGGCCTTAGTTTCATTAAAAACTGGTCTCCTTTGCTAACTTCATGAACTGCTTGAACAGCAGAGAGGGACTCGGTCGACATATAGGCATACACAATGTCGGAAAACTCAACCCAAAGTTCTGAAAACCACAGAAATATTCCTGAACAGAGAGTGTACCTTGGGAATAGGAAGCAAGATCAGTTTCCAACTGAAATCGCCGGGCGGAATGATCGTGATGATAGACCTTTTTCAAGTACTCCCACATCGATTTAGCCGTCTTGTGCGGCCTTAAATTGAGTATAAGCAATTGATCAATAGACCCAATAATCCAAGTCATCACGCGAGCATCTTTCACCTTCCATTGAACCAACGTCGTAAGATCAGTAGGCACTGGATCACTCCCATCAACATGACCCCACAACTCCTTTCCCATGACAAAAGGTTGAAACTGAAACTCCCAGGCAGCATAATTCTTCCCTGTAAACCGAGTTTGAAAGACTTCTGAGTTGGAGTTGTTAGCCATAACTAGAATCTCTCGAAATGCACCAAAAAAAAAAAAAACTGCAAACCAAAACCCGCACCCAAGAAACCAGAAAACCAGAGCCTAGAACCACGAAGATTGGACCAAAGACAAGGTTGCAAAGACTGGCTCTGATACCATGTCAGATTTGCTTAATCACTTCCAAATGAGACAGGTATGCGGTGGTTTGTTGTCTATCCTACTAACAAGGAGGAACCCTTTGCACCGCCCATAGAGAAGCTTCTTGCGGCCCTAATTTCCCAAAAGTTCCCAAATACGCCATCCAAAATCATCCGTTTTTGTCACTCAATGTTCCTCCAATCCTAAAGGACCCGGATTTTCAAAAGAGCAGCCACCTATATTAAGCTTGAGAAACCCGGCCTAAGCACTTCAAGAGGCCTCTGAATCTAACAAGGTGCCCTTCTCCCTAAGAAAGCCCCATCCCAATCCCACATGAAGTTTGAGAAAAAAAAAGCTCTTAACTATGGACCAACAAAAGCCCAATCTGAAATTTATGACGTAATTCTTCTTTTTTTTTTTTTTAAGACACAGGGTGTCCCCACCTCTTTTTTGAAGTGAGACTAATCCCTGCAGATACACGCAATCACCCACAACCACGTGTATCGGGTAAAGCCGAGGAGGGGAATCGAACCCTCACCTATAGGGAGCAAACCTACGGTGAAGACCATTCGGCCAAACCTCGTTGGGTGATGTAATTCTTCTTTGAATCACATCAAATGAAGAGATCTTATTGTCGAAGTTGAAGATCCCATTATTCCTCTCGTTCCATGGCCCCAGATGATAGAAAATGGCATCACCCTCCAAACCTTTCCCTTTTTTCAACCCAAATCCATCCTTCAAAAGCATCTTTTTCTGCACCCAACTTACATGAAACTTGGCTAAGAAGTGGTCCCAGATATCCCAAGCTATACAACAATGGATGAAACTATGGTCCACCTTTTCCTTGTCGTCACGGCACAGGAAGCAAATATTAGGAAATGTCATCTAACTCACTTGAGATAGTCAAGAATGAGGATTTATTTAGTATGTTATCCACACAAACACTTGCAACCTGGGTGGATCTAGGGCCTCCCAAACTTCAGCATTTCGCACAATTTCTCCATTTCCTAGATATAAGGTCATGCGGAACGATTTCAAAGAAAATTTTCCATTCAACAACCATTTCCAAACCTTTTTTTTTCTTTTTTTGATGATGATGAATATTAATAAGACCAAAGGCCAACAAGAAAAACAAACACTTGCAACCTAGGTGGATCTAGGGCCTCCCAAACCTAAGAAGCTAGAAAGAAAAGAAGATATATGACCAGACCCCACAGAAAAAAACACTCTCAGGGATCCCAATATCCCAATCCCTAATACAAGAGGCAAACCTAACCAACACCCCTGTGACTGAATTTGAAGAATTATGGAAACACTACCCATAATTCATGTCTTTTTTGTTGGAATCTATGAACACATCATTAAGCATACTCATGAGATTCTAATAGGCACTGGTTTCATCCTCCCCGAGATTTCACCCTACCAAATACCCCAACACTTTGTAGCAGTCTTTCACTTTCGCTTCTTACAAGAAGAGAGAGAGAGAGAGAGAGAGAGAGAGAGAGAGAGAGAGAGAGAGAGAGTAAATAAATGAAATGAATTGGCAAGCAGAACGCCCTGAATCCAAGAATCCCTCCAAATTCTACTTTATCCCCTTTACCAACAATGTAGCAGATGCCTTCAGCAAAGATGGCTCCCACCCCGCTTGAAATCTCAAACACTCAGCCCACCTTACTAATTTCTTTCCAAAAATCAGACCTCCCACCATGCAAGGCAAGCTCAAGAACCAACCCCCATCTAATTCACCATACTTACTAGAAAAGATTTCTTCCCACAGAGCCTCTAATTGTCCTTGCTACTTCACATTTATTCAATAGGATGCCCTTCTTGTCTTCCGAATGGGTACCTCTCCATTCCAAATCCTTGAGCCAAAGTTTCCAAAATTTCCTATGCCACCAAAACTTTCATTTTATGTTTTTTCTTTTTTCCATATTCTAGGCCCTCATATGGAGATAAATTGGATGCTAAAGCCACAACATAAAAGATATGTTAGTCCGAATAGACTTAACACCCTTCATTTTATATTGAGCTGGTCTACAAGATAACACAGGACCACACAAAAAAGCGCGCACACTGACATACATATATATCTCTCTGCAGAATGTGAGTTGATGCGACTTCAAACTCCATTATTTGAATTGGAAGTTGATGTCAGGCTTCTCATGAGCTTCGTTGCGATAATCAAGAGGTTATATAGAAATGTGTAACCAAGCATATAGAGATAAGAGGTGTTATAAATGCTCAAGCCATGACATGTACAATATACTTGGGCTGTTAGTTTCAGCAACTTAGACCTATGATGTGGTGATTCTAGCCATTGAATATTTGGACTTCTTTAAGTTGAGGTCGTGCTTTCTTCCTCAGTCTATTTTCTGGGTAGTAATCAAAGGGTTAGGATTTTCCCATCTAGGATATTTTGGTGCACATGCCATCAGCAGCAAGCCCTAGGCCCCTAGTACAACGATTTGAACATTGAAGCATGGACACCACTATCACAAACTGAAAACCCACGCATAACATAGATACCATTGCGTTGAGCATTGTATAAAATCAAATCATGAAAGCCCATCAGTCCATTGAAGACAATGTGATGGCATGAGAGGTAAGTTATCCACACCTCAGAAGGACTAGACCATTGATTGTTCTTATTACAAATGTCAGAAGAGATCGGCTTCAGATGATTCTTCACAAGCTGTGCATGACTAATATTTGTGCTCTAGCATAAGGTGGGTGTTAAGATATGAGAGAGAATTTATTAAGAAATGATGAGAGAACTCAAGCTGGTAGACTTTTAAGGCACTAGCCTCTCACAAAAGGCACAGTTGCAAATACAAGCAAGTACAATTGCAAGAAGCACACGACAAGATGTGGTCCCCAAAGACATGAACTGTGGGTCCAAGGGTCCATTCATAGACCCCACATGTACCATACACATGCCTTAAGTCCAAAAAATATGGCAGATTTGCAGTCTTTTATAGATGCCGTGTCTCAAAATACCACCCCAATATGATCGCCGCCAGATGTGTACAAGAAAATGAATGGTTAAGAGGTACTGACCAGAAGTGCAAATTCAATGTACACAAGTGGCCCATCTGATGATCGATTTCACCTATTTTTAGACAAGGAATCCTGCTGGTGGGATCCACCTAATGAGTAGCTTGGATCTTGAACATGTCTTCTACGTTGCCACATATCAGGGGTGAGTACCCGAAAAAGAGCACACTCACTTAGCATAACTCTAGATCATTTCTGGTGATGTCATCATTGGAAGAGCAGTTTCAGTGAGGAAATTTTTTTATCTAGAAAAAATTTAGGACCCAAGCAGCATTTTTCCATTAATCAGCAGAAACAAACAGAAATCCAAGACACATTACATCAAATATGAGAATGCATGGAGAAACCCAGCATTGTTCTGACATCAAAGGAAAAAGTTAGCATGCACCTCATGCGCATAACTAGTTTGCAGCTCCCTCCTCATAGTAGATGTGGCAAACACGTGAAGCCACCAGAACCATTGATCGGTGGTCAACCATGTAATATAAGCCAAAAATCACAAGGATGGAACAATTCCAACAATCTAGAAGTTGTAAGTTCTGCCAGTTGAATGTGGACCGCTGCTCTGACCACTCTTTTTGCAGTCCAGTAACTGGATGGATGCCACAGTCAAATCCCCTTGGTGATTGGGATATACTATATAGCCTGTCTACAAGGTGGCCAACCACATAACCAGTCCCCATCAGTGCCCGTTTGCCACAAGTACTTACCATGAGGGAGCTGCATAGAACTTCTATGTCAAGATTTGCATGATAGCATTTCCAAGAAGAAGAAGAAGAAGAAGAAGAAGAAGAGAGTCCAGCTTATCAGCAAATGTACAATTTTCTGATGCACAAGATCGCATACATGTAGGGCCTTGGTCTGGTGATCCAAACCAATTATCTTTTTTAATGCCCCCGATGGACAGTAAAACCCACCAAATAAATGATTTGGATCACTGAAACGTGTCCCCACATGAACGGAATCCTAATCCTGTGCATCACCAAATGCATGCATGCTGATGAGGAGGAACCTACAATTCCTCTATAGAGAAAGCCAAGAAGGTGAACGCATGTATGTGTGCATGAATGCCTGTATGTACCTCTTCTAACATGCCTGAGAGCTCAGCTGCAAACTTCTTCCCGACAAGGAGCTTGGCTCTCATACCTGATGGGATTGCAATCTTTTCACCCATAATAAAATATGAAGAGCCTTGCACATGAAGATGAAAGTCCTTTACACGTTGTGATGATCCCTGCCATGTTGGCGAGTGAGTAGCGTCAATGTGAGACTCTGTAATGGCTGGTTCCAAGAGCCCGTGCAAACGAGAAAGGTCGATGTCTAGAAGGCTAGCCAATTATAGAACTTCCACCACTATAGCATTTAAAAGCCAGCCCCAAATTTCTAGGAGAAAGGCTAAGATGGTGATGGTATTGGTATCTCTACAAGAAACTTGCAACATAGACAGGAGCACTTGATCTTGACTGGAATAACAAAGTTTTCAATTACCTTGCAAAGAGTAATATTACATAAAGACAGAGGAGGGACAAATAATTGTGTATCATTTCATAAATCTCTCACCCACATTAGGCCATGATTATCAAATTACAAATTTTTATAAAGCGAAAGATTGGTGGTGGGTTTTACTTTTCTCGATTGCTCTAATAATATGATATTGGTCTTCTAACAAAATTGCTGACCAGTGTATTCCATGTTAGAGCATTGGGTGTGATTCCATCATTGACTCCTCTATTTAGAAGCAAGATGGCATCATCAAGCATGCCTGCCTTGCAATGCCAACTAATGAGTGTGTTATAAGTGATGGTATCTGGAACAACTCCCTCAGCGTGGAGCCTGTCGAAGAGGTTCAGAGCCTCCTGAATCCGCCCTGCCTTGCATAGGCCATTTATGAGGCTATTATACGTGACTATGTCCGGCATCAATCCTCGATGTAGCATCTCTTTCAGAAGTTCAAGCGCTGAGTGTATTTTACCCATTCTGCAGAGACCGTTAATCAAGATGTTGTAAGAAATGTTATTGGGAGCGATACCCTTCCTTACCATCTCCTCGAGCAGGCCCAAAGCTTTCTCCACAGATCCATCTTTGCATAGAGCCTTTATTAATCCATTGTAAGTGATGAGATCAAGGGCACAACCTCGAAATACCATTTCGTTCACAAGTTTCATAGCCTCTTGCAATGCCCCCTTCCTCAGAAAGGCGTGAATCAACGTATTGTAAGTCACATTGTTAGCAACCACACCCTCCAATAACAAGTCCTGATAAACCTTGACTGCTTCCTCTAGTCGATCATCCTTGCAAAGGCCATGGATTAGAGAATTGAATGTGAATATATCGGGCTTGCAACCTTCATTTTTCATCTTACCAAACACTTCCATGGCATCGTCAAGCTTACAATCCTTGCATAGAGCAGATATGAGACAATTGTATCCCACTACGTTTAATTGGAAACCCCTTGCCGATATTTCCTCCAAAATTTCATTAGCCTCCATCGATCGACCTTCCTTACAGAACCCATCAACCAAGAGCGTGTAAGTGATGATATTTGGTGAGCAACCCTTCATTGACATCTCATCCAGTAATTCCCTGGCTGGTCCCAAGCGGCCTGCCTTGCAGAGGCCATGGATTATTATGTTGTACGTGAAAACATCAGGATTGCAGCCACTAGGCACCATGCTCTCGTACAAAACAGATCTAGCATCATTGAACCTTCCTTTTGTCAAATACCCATTGACCAGCGTATTAAACAAGACCACATTCGGATTGGGCACTTTATCTAAAAGTGCTCTCGCTTCATCTTCTCGACCATTTTTACAAAGCCCATGCATCAAAACCCCGTAAGTCACAGCATTAGGCGTACAACCACGGAGAAGCATTCGATCGACCAACTTTGACGCGTCGTATATCCGACCGAGCTTGCATAGACCATGAACGACATCATTAAATGTATCAGCATCAGGTGAGCAACCCATCAGAATCATCTCTTCCAAAAGCTTCAATGCCTCCTTCACTCTACCATCCTTGCAAAGAGCATGTATCAGAGTCTGATAAATAACCGAATTGGGCACGCACCTGTGCTTTGTCATCTCCCTCAAGAGCGAACATGCAGAATCCACCTCCTTCAGGGAACAAAAGGCCTTCATGACGATGGAGAAAGTGAAAACAGTCGGAGAAATGCCCTTATTCAACATCCTGAAAAACACGGTTGGGGCTATCTTGTGACAGTTCTCTGAAACCAAGATATCCAAAACAACATTATATGACCTGAACGTCGGTTCGCAGTTGAAACCATCCATCATTTCATCGAGCAGCCGAGCTGCACAACCCGGCAAACCAGCTCTCCCGTACCACTTCATGATCAAGATAAACAAAGGCTCTTTGAAGACAATTCCTTCTTCTTTCATCTGACCCAATAATCCATCTATAGCCTTAAACTCCCCGGCCCCACCTAGCCTATTGATGAGAATGTAATAAACATCGAACGAGTGGGAATAGCCCTTTTGGGAACCAGCCCAATCAAAAATCTCCATCGAGGTTGATACATCGAGAGGGAGTTCAAGTAAACTACACAGCTGTTGGGGCGTAATCCGATTAAGCGATTTTCTAAGCTCTTCAAGATCAAAGGGTCTGAGTATCTTCTCCCATTCATTGCCGGAATCTGATCCATCTCCATCTAAATTACTACTCACCAACGACCGAACCAATAAGCAGTGGTTTTTATAGAAAGATGGTATCTTTTTCCCATAAAAAGTAGCAAATTTGTATCTTTTTATCATAACTCTTGGTGCAGTTAACAGGGATTTCAGAAACCGAGCATCCAAAGAGTAAAAGAGCCCTATCCCATTTCCAAAATGTCCTGTTTTCTCTGATTTTCGTCCACAGCTGCAATTTCTCTGTCTTTTGGAATAAAATAAATTGCAATTTTCTTTTATATTCTTTTCCGAAACTCCGTCATAGAATAACAGAAATTTCAGAAACTATCTGAGAAGCAAAAAAAAAAATTGCAACCCATTTCCAAAACCACCATGTTTCTTCTGATTTTAGTCATTTGGATTCCACTCAGCTGCAATTCTATGGTTCTCTTTTCTTCTTTTTTTCTTTTGGCCAATATAAGTTGAAAATCCAGTAGTGTTACAATAATCCTACATAGAACGAACAAAAAATTGAAGAAAATTATTAAGGAAAGAGCTTTATAGCACCTGAGACTGAGAAGAAAAATCCCTTCTTTTCTCTGATATTTGAACTATGTGTATTTCCTTGCTTTAAAATAAATTTTTTTTTTTTAAGTGTATACTCATCTTCAATTTTCATGTTGAAGAACCCATTTTTTATTATAGAAATCAGATATTTCTGAAATCCTCTGAGCAGAACAGAAATTTCAGAAAAATGCTTAAATGCAAGACGTTTGAATCGTCTCAAAACCAAAGCAACATGACCCATTTTCAAAAATCCCTTATTTTCTCATATTTTATCTATTTGGGTTTCTCTTACCTGAGAAATTCACAGTTTCTCTCAAGTAGTACAAGTTGACCAATATATATATATATATATATATATTATGTAGGATCAGGTATTTCTCAAAATTTTCGGGCAGAAATAAAAATCTACAAAAGAGCTTTGAATAATATAATAATCAAAAGCAACATAACCCATTTTCAAAAACCCCCTTCTTTCTCTGATTTTAGCGACTTGGGTTTCTCTCATCTGAGAATTTCAGAGCTTTTTTGACAATGCAAGTTGAAAATAAAAAATCCAATTTTTACATACAGATCGGATATTTTCGAGAGAAAAAAAAAAATAAAAATCCAGTAGTAACAGCGTCGAATCATCTAATGACCAAAAGCAACCCAACCCAGCCCATTTTCAAAAATCCCTTTCTATGATTTTGGTGAAGTTAGTTTCTTCAGCTGAAGATTTTTGGGTCTTGATTTCAAGAAAATATGATTGCTGATTGTGGAAGTTCTGGTAATGAATGGAAAGAGAGGACGAGAGAGAATAAACAAAAGGGAAAGGCGTTCACCTGCTTTGATTTGAAGAAAGGGATCCTGGAGAGAGAGAGAGAGAGAGAGAGAGAGAGTCGAAATCAACGGGCATGCCTACAACTAAACCAGCACCACATGTGTGAGCTCAGATCAACCACGTCCATCAGGTTCGCCGCCACATTTTCACCGTGACTTTCAAGATCCAATCCAATCCATATGTGGGCCACATCAGAGGGAGCGGTGTAAAATGGACGCGAATTTCCTGTGCCCCCTAGCTCTGTGATAAGGATCTTGGATTCTTGATATTGGATTCTGCTATCTTTCAATCTGAAAAGTTTCGAAGCATGCTACATCTATGGTTGAACGCAACAGATGAATGGTCTGGATTACCAGAATGTGGGCCCACTTGTCAGAACTGAGAATCAGTGTATGCTGTGGAATGATGCGGCCACGGGGCTCAGTAATCCGGACCGTTGCTTGCTCTGTTGAGTCCCAACGTGGACGAATAAAGACTTTCGCAGGAAGTTCCTGCTGGAAACTTAGGTGGGGCCTACCGTGATGTTTGTAAGAAATCAACCCCGTCCATTCTCTTTTTGAACTCATTTTAGGGTATGGAGCCAAAAACGAACAGTATCCAAGACTCAAGTGGGCCGAAAACGGGAGGATTGAACGTCTGCAGTTGAAATATTCGTGGGGCCACAGAAGTTTTGAATCAGGATAATCTTTGTGTTTTCATTTCATCCCAGTAGGAATGATGTTATGAACGGTATGGATGGCATGAAAACATCACTGTCGACCCAGGGAGGTTTCAACGGTAGGAATTTCCCTAACCACCTTTTCCTTTAGTACGGTCCACTTGAGTCTTGGATCCTGTTCACTTTTGGTTTCAAGTCCTAAAATGAGCTCACAAAACGGATGGACGGGGTAGATTTCTCACAAACATCACAACGGGCCCACCTATGTTTCCACGCAGGAACTTACTTCTATGAAATGGCTTTCGCAGGAAACCCGCGTCCCGTGCGGACTCGGATTCGGTAGTGACGCAGTACCGATTGGTGCTGGAAAATGTCTGTGGGCCCCACCATCATCTATATGTTTTATCCACGCCGTCCATTCATTTTGTCAGCTCATTTTAAGACATGAGCCGAAAAAAATGAGGCATATCAAATCTCAGGTGGACACACAACAGGAAATGACAGTGATTCAACGCCCACCGTTAAAAACATATTGGGGGCCACAAATTTTGGATGGCAAATAAACATTACAGCATGCCTTTTCGCGTGGTGTGGTCCACCTTGAGATTTGGATCTGCCTCATTCTCAGATTCATGCCCCTAAAGCGAGCTAAAAAATGGATGGACGGCCTTGATAAAACACATACTTCATGGTGGGCCCCTAAAGCTTTTCCAAGCACATAGGGGGTGTTGGTGGGGTCACTATCCAGCCCAATCAGCAAAAGGCTCTCTTAGACATCCCTCTATCCATCTACTGCACCAGCTCAAGTTAGTACGAACTCAAAAGGTGTGGGCTCCACACTACCAGGAAAGGTGGGGATGGAGATATCCACCATGACGTTTATATTGCCATCCAACACGTTGAAAGGGTTAGTTCCATCTGGATGAAGGAAAAACACAAATATCAGCCTAACCCAAAACTTTAGTGGCCCACCTGAGTTTTGGATCTGACTGACTGCAACTGGTCAATGATGAACGCTTAATCCTATCCATTGATGTAGACTGCTCATCAGGTCTATCACATATTTCGATTGGTTACCATGCAAATACCATACCAATTAGACAAATACTAACCATTTGATCAACGACCTCAAATATGGACAGTTGAGATCTTGTACACAAAAGCAAGTCCTTTCAACAATTTGATTCATCTATTTGTTAGGGCTCATCATGGATCATGGATTGCTTATAATTCTCAAATATCCTTGGTGTGGGAATAAGGCATTCCAACAGAAAATAAGGCCAAATAAATGATAGATAGGATTAATCTGATCAGTGACATTTTTATTTTTATTTTTTTGCAAGGTAGTCCATAAATTGGATCATCTAATCAGTACCAATTTGCATGGTAATCCATGAAATGGATCCTTACTCTTGCTCAGGTGGTAGACTCTCAGATCGATGATTTAAAACTAAAACAAGAGCAGAAACAGCCTCAGCGGGGCCGTGATCATTTGAAAACCCATTTGAATAACAGCTCCAGGTTATTTCGATTGGTGGAAATCGAAAGTTAGAAGATGAAAATGAATCAGTTCTTTTCTCATCTAGCAAGGCTGGTTTTCCTTCTTATCTCGAAAATTCCTCCATAAGAGCCTGTTTGATTTAAAGGTAAACTAAGAAAATGCAAGGAGAAGAAAAATACATGACATAAGGAAGAAGAAGAGGAAGAGGCAAGCTGACATTAGTAATAGGGAAAGGAAAGCAAATCCTTTGTACCTGTTTCTTTTATTAAAGACCAGTGAAAGCAAATCCTTTGCACCTGTCTGTTTTATTAAAGAAAAGACTTTGAAAATGTTTTTACTTTTACATTGTAACTATTTGAATTGCAATCAAAGGATACCACTTTTCCCTCCAAAATTGAAATTTAAAATATCATATATCAAAGACAAACTCTTATCTCTCAATTTGATTTAAATTAAAAATAATAATAATAAATTAATAAAATAAAATAAAATAAAAAAGTTATACTCAGCTATTTGTTTTACTACATACTAAAGAAAAGTTCTTGTAAAAAAGTTTTTACTTCGCATTTGTAACATTTTGAATTTCAATCCCATAAAAGGACACCCTTTTCCCCTCCAAAATTGCAATTTAAAATGTCAATAAAAATTATATTCTTGTTGAGGTGAAAACTACTTAAACACTTTGTTTCAGTATCCATTGCATCCCAAATTAGTGCAAATGTCTTGTCCGTGCAACATTTCCTTTTCACTCTCAAACCTATGTGAGAGTAGGAAAAAAAAAAACTCTTCCTTCCCCACCATTTTTCTCATGCCACGTTTTCCTTTCCTCGGTTACTTTTTTAATTTCAACCAATCGAAATAGAAGGGAGACAGCTGCAAATCACACATGCCTCGTCCCATAGGCCCTCCCAAAAAGATCTGCAGAGCCACTAGCAATGGCCCTGGTGATTAGCCAGCACCTCTGCACCATGTAAAACCTGATTAATATCCTAAAAACGGGCACATTACATCCTATTAATGCCATGGCCAAGCCTTCTCTTTCAATGCCATGTCTCCACCAAAGGCCAGCTAGATTGTGTTATCCATGCATGAATAAATAGCACTAGCATTGTTGTATATAACACACGCTTTCAAAATGGCAGAGCCAAAAGCCAGGACAAGTGCCATTGGCTTTGTTTCTCTCTATCTTCAGAAAAGGGAAGATGTGAGTTCATTCACATCTGATACAACTTGGGTGTAATCTGCCTTCAGTTTTTCTAGTTCTTCCTGGCCTAACTCCCCCTTGGTAGGTTTGGTTAGCACCAAAACACAGCATGTAGGCCTCTTGGTGGCTCCTGCGGTAGCAAGATCCTGAAAAACAGAATGGCAAAAGACACATCATCAAAGAGAATTTTCAACTAAACCAAATTGCATAGCTAAGAAAGTGGAAGCCACACAGAGAGCTGCGATTATGACAATTATGGAAACAAGCACTCACTCAAAAAATAATAATAATAATAATAATAATAAAATAATCAACAGGAAAGCTACCGCAGCAAAATTCCCATTGCACAGGGATATGTGCAGATACGACAAGTCGGTAACAAAGATTTTGATAAGAGAAATATGCACGTACTACTTTAGCATATAAAATAGGTCAAACATATCCAAAATACAAATTAGAAACATGAATGAAGCTTCTTTTTCCTTATTCTAGCACTGACAAAAAATGGCTCATATGGGTTCCCAGCTAGGCAATATTAAAAACCGTTGTGCCTTGTGCAAAACAATTAAGGGAACATGGGAAGAGACTACAACTTACCTCCTTCGACGGAACGTATATGTATGGGATTTCAGCTTCTTCACACAAGATGGGTACATGCGTGATCACGTCGATTGGAGAAATGTTTCCAGCTATTACACACAATCTGCAGCCAAAAAACAAAAGAATCTCAACTGAACTCAAATAGCTATTTGAAGTGGGCACACATGAAAAATAGCCCAAAGACAGACTACTGATGTTAGCATTATTCTGCTAATGTGATTTGATAAGACGAGATCTACAATAGATTCCTGTGGACCACTGTTAAGCATCCAATTCCCATCCATGAAGCAAGGAGGGAAAAAAAAAACACTGACATGATGTAGCACAACTTGAAAGAATTGAACTGGGAGAAATCACTCACACCAACTAGGAGATCAAAACATGGAAGACTACACCATAAAATTGAAGATATCTTCAATTGAAGGGAAAAACAAAAGGAACAAATGAAAAGAAAAGGATAAATATGTGGCATCACACCAGAACAAGAATACCAATGAGGCACACCGAAGGGATCTGGAGGCATCACACCACTGGATTCTTGAAGAATCACTCCTATGCTAGAAGACCATAAAAAGAAACTGAAAAGGACAACCTTTATTCATTTGAAATATCATGGCATATCCCAAAGAATTCGTTCATATGGATTTTTATCACCAAGTTGATTTCTGCTTAAAATAAAAGCGAATACTTAAATCCTATTGGCCCAGCTATTAAACATGCCTAAATTGGGTCAACCTGTAATCAGAACTACCAAATAAGGAACTAAAGAGGAAACAGCAAAATAATGCTAAAACACCACATATCAACCATATATGAGGGCTTGTTTATAACAAACTTGTGTGCATAACTGCATATGGGCTGCACAGTTTTGTAGAAGAGCCAAAATATGTATATGGTTTGTATATATAAGCGTTCTAAAGACCCCACAGTCAAGTGGTCCATTGGATGGGCCCTTGCATATTGATATGTGAGTCCCACAGTGCAATCAGAGCATTGATTTGCTTCAAGATCTATCATTGGACCTTCATCAGATGCAGATACTAAATCAATCAAATATCAACCCTTAGTGTTGTTCATCTTTTGCCAGGATTTTCAGGAAAGTCGTACTTGGACTATAGTTTTTGTTGTTGACAGGAAGCTGGGTTGGTAAAGAAATTTATCTATTCTTAGAACAAGTAGATTTCTTGAGCTAAAAGATTTATCTAGAGTTTAGGCAAGGAGCTAACTTTGAGGTCTAAGTCGAATCAGTAAACTTACAGGTTAAGCCATTTATAAAGATTTTCCATTGTTTTCTCAAAATATTATTGGACCTCTATTCATTACTCTTGGTTTTGAGCCTACTCTAAAACCATATTGCTGGTTACTTGGATTGATGTGGCCCCCATATCCATGCCAAATTAACGTGTTTGCAAGTGTTTCGCATTAAATTTACCATTGCAGCTTTGCTACAGACCAATAAGATTGTGAAACCATAAATCACCATCCTATTTCTTAAATTTTATTTTATTTTATTTTTTTAAAGGAATCTACGTACATGAGGAAAACAGTGGGCACCATGATGCTACTAATGGAATGAATGATGTTAAAGTGCAGTGTCATGGAGAGGAATTTGAGATCCAATCGCATGGATGCACTACTTTGTCATCAGAGTAACAAATCTCAGACTATAATTTCCATTTCTCTAATATCATACAGTACTTGCATTATAATAATTAAATATAGTAACTGACGATAGGATTCTTTTCTTTTGATATAATTCTTCATTTATCTATAGATCTGTAGATCTTAAAACGTGTTTAGAGTAAACAATGGTCACTGATGTATACAAAAACAATCGATTTGAATGACTTATAATTAAAAAAAATCACTAAACAATGTCAAATTGCAGTGATACAAATAGACAACACTGATCATGTAACATTCTGATGAAACGAATATGGTGATAAAGGATGGCCATGAAGTCCATTTCACAAAGTTGTTGACCAACAATGTTATAAATGATAATCAAATTGATGATACTAACCCAACAATCAATACACGCACGTGTGTGTGTGTGTGTATTGAAATATGACGAAGATTTTATTAAAGCAAAAGAAAAAATGATGCAAGACATGAAATTCAAATATGATGTGCAAGATTGTCAAGCTTTAGATCACAATAGTTCAGAAACAATTACACAAAATTCCATATCCCATATAAAAGTTCAAGCATTCAATCAAGGGGAATCTATGCAAGTCCAGGCCTACACATGCAAGGGCCAGATCAATCAAAATTATAAACCAAACAAGAATCAAATGAGGGTAAATTCATCCACACATGCACAAAAATAATTCCCCCAATCCAAGGGATTCAGAAATTTCAATTCGGGGAACTCTAAGGTTGAAGAAGGGGTATAAATTTGAGGATTTGAGTAATTTAGGGTTAGGAATTTTGGGTGAAAGCGGAGTGAAAGAGAGGAGAGAGATGAAGCAGAGACGTACCGCACGTTTGGACAGCAACAATGACCTAGACGCACGTGCGTGTCAAGTCTACTTGACCCGACTCTCGCCACTCCTCTCTATCCTCCTTCCACTTTCTCTCTTTTCCTCCCAACTCGGACATCAAGAGGAGGTAGCGTGCATCAGCACCTCTCTCTCTCTCTCTCTCTCTCTCTCTCTCTCTCTCTCTCGTTTTCTTTTCTCTCTTCTTTCTCTTCCGCTAACCTTCTTGTTGGACCAAACAGGGTCTGGACTCGGCCCAAACCTAGCTGGCTTGGCCCAAACTCGAAGGGTCGACTCGGTACTGAGCGGAGCAACCAGCAACCCCAATCTCTCTTCCTTTCTGTTTCTTCCTCTCTTTCTCCCTTCTCCTTTCTTCTCTCATTTTGACACGCTAACGGAGTTTGGACTTGCCTAAACTCGGCCCACAACTTAGGCGAAGTCGCTCAGCAACTCGATACAGCTCATGGCAGCAGCGGGGAAGAAGATCACCATTAATGGCATCTTCGAAACCGCATATTCTTCCACCAATATGTCTCTTAGGTATAATCTATATGTACCCTAGGGAGCTCATGAATGAGTTTTTTCGAAGCTTAGGGAAGAGTTGGCTGGTGGGTTCGACGGAAGAAGGAAACGGCAGTTGTCTTCGTGTTGCCGCAAGAATGGGAAGAGGAAACGCTGCGTCTGCTCCCTTCTTTATATTAATCCCTGATTCTCTTAGAGCTGTCGAATGAGACCTAAGGGCTGGGATCTAATCCCGGTTTCTGGTTTTCTAGAAATGGATATTCCGACCGAATTTGCATTTTGCTTCGTCATAAATGAAGATGCAGTGTCACGTGCAGGGTCAAAAGTAAGACCAACCTCATATGCAAAGTTTAAAGTAAGAATCAAACTAAATTTATTATACTACTATTCAACTAAAATTTGAGTCAGCACCTATACCTTCAGATCTAAAAGCAGGAGTCAAATCGAATTTGTTACTGTAATTCAATTCACTCTTCAAGGAAGTTGCGATCAACCCTAGACGATCCAATTCCCTCCTCAACGAGATTGCCATCGACCCTAGACGATCCGATTCCCTCATCAACGAAGTTGCAATCGACCCTGGAGGGCTCAGTGTGGATTAGCAGCCGCAACTGAGCGGTGGTCACATGCCTTGACAACTACAGGGATCGACCCTGGAGGCATGTGACCACCGCTCAATTGCAGTTGCTAATCCACACAGAGCCCTCCAGGGTCGATTGCAACTTCGTTGATGAGGGAATCGGATCGTCTACGGTCGATGGCAATTTCGTTGAGGAGTGAATCGGATCATCTAGGGTTGACCGCTACTTCGTTGAAGAGTGAATCGAATTACAGTAACAAATTCGATTTGACTCCTGCTTTTAGATCTGAATGTATGGGTGCTGACTCAAATTTAGGTTAAATAGTAGTATAATAAATTTAGTTTGATTCTTATTTTAAACTTTGTGGGTGACCAGTAATATCACCAATGGTACCCGGACACATGGCATGATGCCACGTGCCAAAGTGTCCATCAAAGCAAACTCGGAAATCGAGGCAACACTTGTGTGCAGAAACAAATAATATTTATTTATTTTTAATGGTAAATAATATTCTGATTAAATAAATAAATTTAACAAATTCAGTAAAACAATGAAAACATTGAAGACAAAAGAAATCAAAAAAGAATATTCAAATAGTCAAAGTAGAAACAAACCACTCGTATTCTAAACTAACAAATTGTTGATTAACAAAACATTGAAAATCACACATAATCATCTCAAGAAATAGTAATTTTTATGAACATCACTCGTTCTCTTAAAATATTACAACCAAAGGAAAAGAAAAGGCGAAAAGATGAACAAAACCTGTGCTTTTTGTTATATAGGTCCTGGTACCCATAGGCTATAATGGAAAGCAAACTAAAACCTATAGAGTGAGAGGAAGTCCTTACAAGTAGTTTCATCAGTAACCCAACTCGCAAGAAATATTTGATCATAATGAAACTTCACAAAGTCAGAAAATGTGACCCAACACCACCACCCCCTTCTATAGACCCTAAAGACAATCCCTACGAATCTTTAATGAAAATCTTCCAACTATTAGATTGATTCAAATCAATCTATAATTATTTAAAATAATAAAAATCCCCTTAAAAAATATTTGGCCTAAAATAGCAAAAACAAATCTACTAAATACCACACAATTTTCAATCATATCTTCCACATCAGCCACCTATCTTCCACAAATGGAAAATTTGATCTCTAAAATTTAGCCCCAAATCTTGCCACAAACAGCCCAAAATCAGCACATGATGGCCCATCATACTAATGCATGACCTAAAAACTTCATTATTACAAATTTAACCTTCCTATTATCCACGATATCCTTGTACTTAGACACATTTTCCACCTTGCTTAGCCAATCGATGAAGTGGTCTGCATGCAAATGACTGTGGAACTCCAAAACTTTTTTCGTCTTCAATAGAGAGGGTTAGGATCGGGTGCTCGCCTATATGATAGGGGTTTTCGCTTCCTTTGTTGCTCTATTTTCAGATAAGGAGTTTAAAGCTATAACTCAGATGCCTAAGAAGCCTGGAAGAGAAAGGCTCACAAACTGAGTAAGGCAGTTGGTTCGAAAGGTAGCTCCTTAAGTCTTCCTCCAGTCTCTCAAAGGTCCCAACAAGCAATGGCTATAGCTAAAAAGCCAGCAAGAGCAAGCAACGGCTGGCCCCTGCTACCTTAATTCCAGCCTCTTTGTCGCATTCCAACAATTGAAAGATTCAGTCATTGGTATTTTCACAAGCTGGGGCCACTAGCTGTTGGTTGGGACCTTGATGGGAACCTTTCCCTACGTATCCATGTGCTCCAACTTTGGTGCCCAAATTCCCTCCATGCTAGAGCTCTCCCACTTGATCAGTGATATTGCCTACCATATGCGTGAATTGATCTATTTGCTCTATGAACACGTGGATCAATTGGATTACTTGAACAAACCATTTCTTTGTCACCCTCTTCAAAGCCATTAAGAGAGGACGTAGATTCAAAAACTTCTAACGATGGTGCAACTTAGTTATTGAGTCATCAATGAGATCTCGACACTCAAACTGCAAAGAAATAAACGAAGTGTATACTCACCAAAAATATTGGAGTATAGAGGGAGAAGTAACTTTATTGCCATTCAAACTACTCTTACAATACTTGGGAAAATTCACAAACTCAAAAAATGTGGGATGCTACCTCCTACAAGGCTACAACAGAAAATCCATATAAATCTTTAATGAAAAATTTCCAACTGTTAGATTGATTTCAAATCAATCTATAATTTACTCAAGAAAATAAAAATACCAACAAACATTTGGCCTAAAATGGCAAAAACAAATCTACTAAATACTTCAAAATCTTCGGGGCTGTTTGATTTTTCATTTCTTATGTAAATACCTTGTAAAAAGCTCATTATTGCTCTTTTGCCCTGTTTGAAATTTCATGGGTATTTCTACCTTGAAAACTGGTAAAAAAGAGCTTACTTAAATTTATGGGCCCCACCACGATGTATGTGACATATCCACGCCGTCCATCCTTTTTACCAAAACATTTTAGGGCATGAGCCCAAAAATGGGGCAGATCCAAAACTCAAGTGGCCCATACCACCAGAAACAGTGGCCTTAAACATCCACCGTCGAAAGCTATTTCGTTCATCAGGCCCACATTGATGTTTATTTGTCATCTAACTTGTTCATAAGGTCACACAAATGCTGATAAGGGGAAAACACAAATACCAGCTTCATCCAAAACTTCTGGGGGGGCCACAGAGTTTTTTACAGGAAGAGTTCAATTTCCACTGCTTCCTATGGTGTGGTCCACTTGACCTTTGGATCTACTTCATTTTTTGACTCATGCCCTAAAATCAACTGGCATAACGGATGGACGGTGTGGATAAGCCACATGCATCACGGTGGGCCCCATATTTATTTTGCACCCTTCCTCAGTTTTAGTTTTAAAAAAGCTAGCTGTCAGGGTATGCATTGAGATTCACGTGGTAATTGCATAGGTAAGTAATTATTACCTATTTACAATGCATTTACAAAAGAAAATAAAAATCAAACACCCCCTTCAATCATATCTTTCACATCAGCCCCATATTGTCCACAAATGGCAAATGTAATCTCTGTCATGTAGCCCCAGATCTTGCCACAAACGACCCAAAATCAGCACATGTTGAGCCTACAGGGGGCCATGGCCTACATCACAAACCAATCTGTGACATCAATCAACCTTTGAACAATTATTTGCATCTAACGCAACTATTTTGGTTGTATGTATCATATTATCAAAAGCATGGCCATTGATCCCATTTACAAGAAATTATAGACTTGAATCATGTTCATTTGCATAACATGAGTCTTTTTAAGGAAGTTGAAAGAATATTAAAGAAGCAGGAGACAAATTACTTTAAGAGGAATAAAACTAACCCTTTGTTACCACGCCGGATGCTCTTGACCACTTCCTTCACTCCTCTCTTTAAACATTTGGACTCAGAAGCTAAGAACCAGAAACCAAACACAACGATTTTGAGAAATAGTGAAAAAAAAAAAAGTAAAGTGAAAAAAAAAAAAAAAATTTGCTAGAAAACCAATATATCAACACCAAGATTTCATAAAAAAAGAACCCACCTATTTTTACTCATCTATCATTTCAAGTACGAATTTTTCATTAAAGTAAACAGATGCCATAAATTAAACCTAAGTTTGTCTAGGGATTTTTTATCAATAACAAATGAATTTATTAAAACAGCATGTAGGGCGAAAAGATATAGAAATTCATTAAGGCAATTGATAAGAATGTTCAATACAAAAAGACAATCTACCAATTGCTTCTTTGCACGATTATTGTTTTGCATCCGTAGGCCTTGGTGTGAGGGCAAGATGACACTTAGATGTCCAAATTGAGTTAGAAACCGATCAAGCAACTCCTCAAAAGTTTTAATTGCCCAGTATGTGTATAAGCCAAGTCAAAGCATCACCACTTAATGATTTTTAGAATATAGTACTAATAGAATATCGTTGTTTGACCATTTGTCAAACACTCGTTCCAAAAGGACATCAAGTGATGTTTATGCTTTGTTTAAGTTGTTTATTTGAAAAAGGTGATGAATACAATCATGAGTCCAGCAAAGTCTCCAAATCCTAATTTGGTGGGTTTCATTAGGCTTTGTCGAGCAATTTGTTACGTTGGGATTTGCATTCATTCTATCATTCTATATTATTGATTGGTTGATTAAGTCCATATTTTAATTTGGGCAAGTGTTTTAACTTGGAGGTTGATTAAGATTCACTTGATTTGGGAGTTGGCTGGATTTGCATTCATTCTATCATTCTATATTATTGATTGGTTGATTAAGTCCATATTTTAATTTGGGCAAGTGTTTTAACTTGGAGGTTGATTAAGATTCACTTGATTTGGGAGTTTGTTGAAGTTGCTTTGTTTTGGAGGTTTGATTTTGATTGTTGGGGTTATTAAATGTGTTGAAGTTTGCACTTTGGTTCTATTTATAATCGTTATATGTGTTTCGAATTGGTTGTTTATGCTTTGGTTCTATCATTGGGCTGATTTGGGTTGGCATTTTGGTTGTTAAATTAGTTAAACTTTGACGGATTCTCAGATTCATGTTTCTAAAGAGTTTCATGTGTTGGGGCTGAAAAAATCATACCCACTGAGATCACTCACGTCCCTATAATTCGCTTCTTGGTGAAATTACCAAGATACCCTCTTTTCCTTCAAAAGGTAGTGAAATCAAGATGTGGGGCCCACATGCTATGTGTATAAAATCCAACACATCTATTATGTGAACCCACCACGGTGATCACATGGACCAAAAATCTAGCCGATCAAATCATGAGATGGTCTGCACATGGACTTGGATGTTTTTGAGTGGTGAATATTATTTTTTATGGCTTGCCCACCTCATGATTGGATCAGCCAGGTTCTTGATTCGTCTGATAATCATGGTGGGGTGCACCTGTTGGACGGGTTGGATGTCAGACATGCCACCTATGCCCCACAATTCTTGAATCGTCAGTTTTTATAGAATAAAAATAACGATGCCATTTATGTAATTTCTCTCCACAGAAAGTACCACCTGGGGATTTTCGTTCCTCCAGGTATTATTTGGTAATTCAAATTAGTGAGGAATTTTGCTGTAAAATCCCCTTTCTTCTATATCTATAAAGATATATAGGAAGCCAACAAAATTATAAAGATTTAATTTTTCTGTAAAATCCCCTTTCTTCTATATCTATAAAGATATATAGGAAGCCAACATCATTCTTTTCCATTAATTAGATGAAATAAAAAGAATCTCAACACACATTTTCAGCAAATATGAAAAATATACTAAGAACCCAGCATCGAATATGATAGAAGTACACAGCTCCCTCGCAGTACATGTGGCAAAAATCAAACATGCTAGGCTATCACAACCGTCTGACAGTGGGCCACCAGTGATGTAGTATAGGCCAAATTCTCTGTGTAGGCCAATTCTGACCATCCATTTTTTGTGAGTTCAGCTGGATTAATGCAGACCACCGCACCCACCATTCCTTTTGCAATCTATTGGTTGGGTGGCCACCACAGTCCAATCCCCTTGGTTTTTGGGATACAGACTATCCACAACATGACCCACAATATAAATGTCCCAATCAGTACCACGAGGAGAGAACTGCATACAACTTCAATGCCGAGCGTTACATCCTAGCATTTCCCAAAAATAAAAAATAAAAAATAAATTATAAGGCCCTGCTCATCATCAAAATGCACATGATTCCATACACGCAGGGACATGGTATGGTGATTCAAGCCGTTGATTAGAGGCAATCCATAGCTGAAAGGGGCTGCCTCGAAAAATATTTACCATTTGAAGATCCTAAACATTCAAGGCCCACAAATAGACAGTTTACAATATTGAAAGAAAAATACCACAGTGATCAAAGGGTCCAAATGTTCCAATGTGGGAGGTATTTTACGTGTCCCCCATCTTGCAGTGAGGCCCATCGAATAAACGGTTTGGATCACTGAAAGATGGTCCACAAATGTACCGGATCCAGCACGTCAGCAAATAGCGCGTTTGATGAGGAGTGGAACTCAGTAAATTCCCTACCAAGAAATCCAACAAAGAGAATGGCGTATGCATGGATGGATGGATGTAATCACCTTTTCGGACGAGCTTGAGAGTTCTCTTGCAGAGCTTCTTCCCTGCAAGGGGTTTGGCTATTGGTGCCAACGCCATTATCTTCTTCTTCTCCTTCAGTGATTTCTCTGTCTCGCTGTCACTTCCCATCTCTCTCTCTCTCTCCCTCTCCCTCAAGAAGAAGAAGAATAGGGGTTTAGGAAGAGGGTTTTGGAGGCTTTGGTAGAGAGGGTTTCAGCTTTCGTGGAAGGTAGGGTTTTAGAGGAGAAAGAAACTTCGGTACTCCGGCGGAGTGTGATGGTTGATACACGTCCACTTAGAATTTGTTGGATCGGCTGAGCCCACCGCGATGTCAGTGAGGAATCTGCTCCGTCCATCAGTCTGGCCAGCTTAATTAGGACATGAGTCCAGAATGTCGCAGATCCAAAACTCAAGTCGGCAAGAGTGGGGTTGAAAACGCCTACCGTTGATAGCTTCCCGGGGCCTCTGGGATGTTTATTAGCCATCCAAATCGCCCAGAATGTCATTCCACGAGGATGAAATGAAAACATAAATATTGGCTCACTTAAAATTTTCTGTGACCCCACGGAGGTTTCCACATCCACTGTTTCTCTGTATTCCCTACTAACACCGTTTTTTTGGAACTTAGACCTGCTCGTACGGACAGCGAATTTGAGGACGAAAATACCCCTCCTTTCACGGAAACGGATTGGGTACTCCGCCTGCCACCAGCCAATGGCGGATGGTCGGTGGTCTGTGGGCCCCACCATGATGTATGCTTTTCATCCATGCCGTCCATATATTTTTCCAGATCATTTTATGGTATGAGACCAAAAATGAGGTATATCCAAATCTCAAGTGTACCACATTACAGGAAACAGTGTTGAATGAGCGTCGACCATTAAAAACTTTTAGGGGGCCCACTGTGATGTTTGTGAGAAATCCTCCCCATCTAAGTTCATTCATAGGGTCACAAAGACCTGGATGAAGAGGAAAAACAAATTTCATAATGATCCAAAACTTCTGTAACCCCTAAAAGGGTTTCAATGGTAGACGTTCAATTCCCCACTGCCTTTTACAGTGTGGTCCACTTGATAGTTAGATCTATCTTATTTTTCGTCTCAAGCCTTAATATGAGCTCACCAAATAGATGGACGGTTTGGATATAACACAGACCTCATGATGGGACCCACAAAAGCAAAACAGCAATAAAAAAATAAAATAAAAAACACAGACTAGTGCTGCGGAAGTTTTTTTTTTTTTATTTTTTATAGGGAGAACTTTTTCTCCCTTACATTTTTCTCTAATACATAATTATGTAAATATGTATATATAAGTATATAAAAATATTTTTCTATCTTTTAATTCATTTCTTTGTCTATTTATTTAACAAGCATATCTCCTAAACTAGAATGATTTTTTTTATTTTTTTTTTACACACCCCCACACACTCACAGTAGTGGAATTTCACCACCTATGGATACTCGAACGCTTGATCAGGTATTGAAACTCCTAAGAGCCTATAATACAATTTCATTAAAGACCATACTAGTAACATGAGCTAGAACAAGCTGAATTATGAAGGCAAGAGTGTATTTAATTCACAGATATTTTCAAAAGGATTAGTTCCAAACAAGACTTCCCTATGATCGGATTTTAGTCAAGGTATGCAAAAACGGTAACCTAATGGTCGTTATGTAAAAATAATGGTGGCCACCATTACGCGTTATGGAGTTGCAACAACCGTTATGTAAAAGTAATGGTCAGCTACAGCCCCGGAACGGGTGTAATGGTCCTTTATGGGGCTGATACAGGATTTAAAAAAATAATAATAAATAAACGTAACGGCTGTTATGGCCTGCATCATAACGGTAACTATGGTGGCTGTTATGGCCACCGTCACCGTCATGGAATACCATGATTTTAGTGACAAAACACCACATCTCATATACTGGATGCCATATATCATTCCAAACAGCAGTTCAGTACCGAATATGAGGGAGTGAACAAAGCATTTTGTTGTTGCCGATGTAGGTTTTTAAGTTCATCAAAGCCAGAGAGACAAAAGTTTAAGAACATAAGGAAGAGTCGGTGAAAGCTGATATTGGAGGATGTCTCTCTTTGATTATGTCCTTAATCCACCAAAGAGAGTTGGGTGTAACAAGACTTGAAAGGCTGTTCCGTCACCTCTATTCAGTTGGAATTTGGTGATAAGATGCTGAACAACAATGAAGTGCACATAAGATTTGCACAACTTACTATGAAAAAAAGAGAGACCTGAAGCTTTTGGCATACGAATATATTCGTAGGTAAAAACAGCCTTTTACGAAAACTTTTAACTACGAAAAGTTTCGTAGGTAAAAATATACTTTACCTACAAACGTTTTCGTAGCTAAAAATACTTAGAAAACGTACGAATATTTTCGAAGGTAAAAATATTTACAAATCTTATACCTACGAATATTTTCGTAGTTAAAAATACTCACAAAACTTTTACCTACGAAACATTTCGTACCTAAAAACATGAATGACACTTTTACCGACAAAAAGTTTCGTAGGTAAAAACCTGGATGAGACTTTTACCTACGAAAATATTCGTAGGTAAAAGTTCTTTTTCTTTTTTTTTTTTGGGGCCAATGTTCCATCATAAAATTCTTGATATAGACCTAATATACACCTCTTACAATATTTTTGATCATATTCTTCCCGATATACACTTGTTATATAATATATTTCATTATATTCTGACTTAGGCATCAATTTAATGAAGGCCATAGAAAATAAGGCAAAAATGTGATGCTGGCCTGAGAAATTTGTTCAAGGACAACCTTACGTGTTTATGATTTATCAATCTCCTTATTCATGAGAACTAATACAACGATTAGTAACTGTACCTTCACTGATACCCATGATCAAGTTTTGACTCATCGGTAAACCAAGGTGAATCTGCATTCCTAGTTTTCAAACAATTTGTCAAAAGCCTATTCTAGCCATATGTTTAAAGTAAATGCTTAAAGTAGTGCTGGGTACGGAGGTTTTGATATCATTACCTCAACCAAGGGCTTTTTACCATGGAGCAACATATCAACACTCCTTTCAGTCTGCATAGAATAAAAGAATAATATAAGATGCATAGATTAAAAGAATCATATAAGATGCAAGGATTATCACCCATGATCATGTCTCGAAATATTCTGAACAAATGTGTGCAATGAGCCAATGACAAACATATAACATGAGTTCTTTTACTTTTAGATAGGAAAAGACCTATATCTGGAGCTAATAATTCATAAATAGAGTGCAAATGAATGAAATGTAAATAGAGTACATAGATGCTGAGAATATCAAAGTTTGAAGGCATGTTTTCTTTATGGGCTACACAACTGTATTTTCCACCATTTGCTTCAAATGGTGGAGAAGACTGATCCACTGTACATGCGGCATGAATGGATGTCACTCCAGGCCATCCAAATTGTGGTCCCAATTGTTGACATACCCGATGCGTGACCCAATATTTCCTTTCCCTCATTTCAATCAGAAAATGGAAGGTTGGAGGAGCTTTTCTCTCAAGAATGCTTTTCTGACAACCTCTAGCACGGGCTTCATCATCTCCAAGAGTAACAGTCTCAACTCCCCCAACCTGGATATAAATTGACTCAAGTCAAACTGAATAAATTGTAGAAATCGTTGTCTCAAGCTTGCAGCCCAAAAGCTATATTCATTGAACAAATCCAACATCCGACTTGATACAAGTGTGTGCATAATCAGAATGGCTCATCAGTCGATCCCCAAACGAGGTTTCTCACCTGTCAGATGTTCAGATTCCATTGCTGACTCAGGTCCAGTCCCAGATTTGCTCTTTGTTTTTATGCTGCCATAGACAAAACTCCCAACTATTAAATGTACAAGACCAATAACCATCTGGTTTTGTTAAAAAATATAAGCACTTCTCTAATCAATGCTAAAGATCCACATTTTTCAGTAACAGAGTTACTATTCATATAAAAAATGCTCCAGATAACCAAACTGCATCAAAATGTGATTAACCATTGCCTTGATAACCAAGTTGCATTAAAATGTGATGTGTCGATCTGTGCATGTGTTATATAACTACAACATGTGTTTTTCCTGACTTCATTGTGTTCAACACGCATGATCCTTGTTAGCATCACCCACCTGTAACCAAAAATAAAAACTCGCATTGCTCTGTTTTCTCTGCTTCTCTTTCTTTCAAGCCCTCTAAAAATCCCAAAAACCATTTTCATTGCTTAAAATCTTCAAACAAAAAAAAAAAACAGCTTTTTGTCTCTTATTCTTCTTTTCTTCTAAAAAAACTCCAAAACGTTATAAGAACCAGAAACCAACATTCCAATAACGGCTGGAAAAACCCAGCAAAGAAATCCAAAAAAAAATAAATAAAATCCCAAACAAATGGAAAATACAAATTAAACAACTTTTTACTGAAAAGAAACAGAGATCCCACATGAGAAAAAAGAAAAAGAAAGCAAATCCAACCCCAAAAAGAATTAGAGAAAAAGAAAAAGCAACCTACACATATATGGTGTTTTGATGAGCAGTAGCTTTGAGAAGATAATCAGTACCCCAACGAATAGCTTCCTACAACGAATATCATCATACAGAAAAGTTATGTAGCAAAATTGAAGAACTAAAAATATAGAAAAAGATAAGGATGAGATGTCAAAGAGAGAGAGAGAGAGAGAGAGAGAGAGAGAGAGAGAGAGAGAGAGAGAGAGAGAGAGAGAGCACATGCTCATCCTCTCAATTATAAACTCTGAAAAACTAAGAAAAATCTGCATTATCTAAAAACCAAAGAAACATCCAACAATTCATGGGTTGAAGTGAATGCTTCCCCATACTTTTGTTTAAATATTAATCTTTCCCGCTCTTTCTTTAGATCCATAGGTGCCTCAAACCTGTTGGACAGTCATGGCCTGAACAAAATCAGCAATACATAGCCTCCAAAATAGATAGTATTCAATTATCAACTTTCTTTCAGAAAGTTTTAAATCTCAAGTTTGTAACACTAGAGTAAAACGCAAAATATGGCATGGACATTTCAAACATGAGAATTATCTTCAAATTACCCCACATGATGATCCCAACCACTGAATGAGTGGACCTTACTAAAACTTGTTGTCCAACTATTTTTGGGCACTCGGAAACATCCAACTAGTAAGATATTACAATGAGTGACCCATAGATTGGTAGATTTGGAAAAGCCAAACAAATGCACCAAATGGACAGAAAAGATAGCTTATGTGTTCAATGTCTTGTGCATCTATTTTTATTTCATGTTGGGAAAACACTACTTTTGCAATTGGTGCAATATTTGAATGGAAAGTTCTGTTCTCGCACCTTATGTTATATTGGTACATGCAGCTATATGTTGTTGTAGAAGGCTCTACCCATGTGCGGGCTTAGCAAACTTCACCTAGAAAATATGCCCAGGTTTAAGAATCAAGTTGGTGTCAAACTAGGTGAGCTAAATGTATGCTAAAGAAATGGACAGTCAACATTTAATCTATATATATGTCTTATCAAATGATAAGAGTTAGACTGACCTGAATTTTGGGTAGGGAAGGCGGGATTGTGACCTGCACCTGCACCTGTTGGGCAGCTTTGATCATGGACCCATGTAAACTCCCCGGTGAAGCATTGTGAACCTCCTTCCAAGCCTACACTCTAAATAACTATTTCACTTTGAATGAGCATATTACATCCAAACATAGATAAAGTATTAATACATCTTAAGCATTACAGAAACAACTTATTGTATTGAAGTACTGAACATTAGTAGCCAAACCAAACCACAAAAGAAAAAGAAAAAAAAAACACACACACACAAGTGCCTATCCTTAAAGCATTATTCCACTTTTCAGGCTAAAAATTCAAATTAGGGTGCCTAAATGCCCATCCTTGTAGTGTTTTGCCTACTTTTCAAGATAAAAATCATGGTAAAGCCACAGGCTATTCTTGAGGCATTTTGCTCTCTATTCAAGTTAAAAATTCTGGCAAGGGCATGTAAATGCCTATCCTTGAGGCATTTAACCCACTGTTCAGGATAAAAAATTTACGTAAGGGAACCTAAGTGCCCATCCTTGATGAAAATGTCACATCTTTTCAAGATAAAAATCATGTAAGAGAAGCTAAATGCATTTCCTTGATGCATTTTCATCACTTTTCAGACTAAAAATCAATATGCCGGCATGTAAATTTGTATCCTTGTGGCATATTCCCACTTGTTAAGGTAAAAATTGGAGTAAACGCACCTAAATGCCTATCCAAGAGGCATTTTCTTGCTCTTAAAGCTAAAAATAAATATAATGGCACCCAAATGCCCATCCTTGAGGCATTTTTCCCTCAGTTTCAAATTAAAAAAATCCATGTAAGGTCACCTAAATACCGTGCAGTATCACCAGGCACATGGATCTTAAAAATTACAGACTCAGCCACTGAAATTGAGCTAGAATTAAGAGAGGGGGAATATTGCCTCGGAAGCAACAACAATAAAATAGGTCATGAAGATCGTCAGCATTATGCATTTGGCCAATGCAGATGGACACAAATCAAGTCAGAGAATGAGATATGGCTTTAAAAATGACACACATAATCGCATGGATGAACTGGAATATACCCGAGGGGACCATACTTGTAAATTCGCCATGGGCACCAATTCACAGCCCAGAGTATGGAAACATATAGACTGTCATGCTCTGCTGGACATAGAATTTTGTGCAAGCATTACACCTGCAAAGAAGATTTCTCCATATCTTAGAAATGAACATGGGTTCTTTCTTCTCTGAAACAAATGAGGATTGACGTGGATCCACTCCAAATATACAATTGGGATTTGAAATGCTACCGTGGGCTGCATCCTACTTTAAAGCCACATTTTTCTCCAAATTCACTCCAAGCAGAGGATCCTTCTCACTTGGCACAGTATTTGCAAATAACCTGATTTATCAAAGGGAAACAATCAGAGTTAAAAGCTTAGTACAGGTATTATAAGAAGCAAAACTTACTCAAATGAAATAAAAAAGAAAATGTATGCATTTTCCTTCAAAAAATTTGATCTGACAATGAAGACTGACCTCAATGATGTTGCCGACTAAGGGAGCTGTTTGTTGAGTTTAATCTTTTCCTGATTTGTTGAGTTCAACAGAGAACAATGTGCATCGTATGCTCCAACAAAAGGGACTTTACGAGGGAAGGTGCAAAATCCTAACTGTGGCCGCACCACCACGCTAGAGCAACAATGCTAAGTAGAAAAACTACAACAACTGGCATAACGTAAACAGTCCCTCCTAAGATTATAAAAAGTAAAGCACTCCTTAGGCAAGATAGTAACCATAATACAAATCATTGAAAAAAAAAAAAAACCAATCTACTTCAATGTGAGATTTATGGCCTTTTTCATATCGATTTTACAGGAAATGTAAAGGGATATTACTAACTTGTAGCTATCTCATTCGGCATGATATTACTCACTGACCTATGACCAATAGTTCCCGCTTACTATTAGTTCTAAAGTCAAACAAGTAGAAGGGCAAATATCAGCCTGCAACTTATCTATAGTATAGAGTTAGTCATGTCAAAACACTGTCAATATCAGCATGTTCCATTACAGAATGTATAAAATGCACCTAATGAAATGGGATATAGTTAAACATTGGGGCACATATATTGGTGATCCTGGAAGACTTGAAAGGCTGTTCCGTCACCTCTATTCAGTTGGAATTTGGTGATAAGATGCTGAACAACAATGAAGTGCACATAAGATTTGCACAACTTACTATGAAAAAAAGAGAGACCTGAAGCTTTTGGCATGTTTAACATTCTTCCTTGCAGTTGATTCAGGAAAGGTTGATGCTCATCTACTCTCTACCAGCACCCATTGGGAAGCATAATCAAGCATTGGGTTCATGACCAAGATTTAATATGGACCAGTTTAGCAGAGTTTGAATTATGACTTTTGAACCGTCCAGTTGAAATTATCTACTAGCACCCTAGAAATTACCAGGATAATAGTAAATCACCATGATATTGCTGCTTACTAGCATATCACAGTTGACCCTCTCCAACAACTATCTTAAGGCTGGTATCTGTTATGTATGGGTATAGTAAGGTTGGAAGGAACTTCAACCTTTTATTTTTGCCTCATAAACGAGCTTCTGCCCCAGAAAGTTCACGAAATGAGTGAACACTGTGAGGGAAAGAAACATCATAAGGCGCTCATCTGAGCAAGTCATAATCACCATCTATATTCCCAATTTACTTACATGCCATCGGCTTAGTACTTAGAAGTGGAACATCTACCCATCATTCAGTGAGAACAAGCACCCACATCATCATCATCATCACCACCATCATAGCCATCATTGGGGTCGGATTAGCAAATCACGTTTCCTTAATCATTCCTTTAAAAGTCCTTATCCTCAAACAAGCCTTAATATCCCTTCTAGTAACCTCAATCCTTGTCCTTTTAGGTTACAATTCAATCCTACTCAAGGTTCCCCTTCTTACTGGAGTCATCTCTAACATTCTTGGCACATGATCAAACCATCTCAATCTACTCTCCAACATTTTAGCTCTTGTCAGGACTACTTCCAAGCTTCTTTAGGTAACTTCATTGTTATTTCTACCTTCCATGTCTTCCAACCACTTCAACTCTTCTTCTTCTATTTTCTTTTTCTTTTTATTAATGTTCTCATCTCTGCAGCACTCATCCCTGCTCTTTCTTTTTTTTTTCTTTTTTTTTTTTAAATTTAAAAAGATCTCATCCCCTACTCATATTGCCTTTCCACCACTCAAAACTTGACCCTATAAGCATAGTCGAATAAATAATTGTCTTCTAAAATCTTCCCTTAAGTTTCATTGGTATGCGGCGATCACACAACAAGCTAGAGGTGCATCTCACTTCATTCACTCTGCTCTAATTCCATGGGAAACATCCTCGAGCTACCTCCATCCTTTCGAAAAATAGAGCCAAGGCGGTGTAAAAGAAATCACTTCGCGGTCAAACTGGAAATTGAGCGGCGAAAACTGAAAATTGAGCGGGACTAAGTGTTGGATATACATTGTTGAGGTTTACATAATCTTGAAGTGCAGAAAATTTCCATGTCTCGAATTTCCGAGTTCATTCTCTAATCACGATGGCCTTAGGAGGGTTGATTCGAGACATGGAAATTTTCTGCACTCCAAAATTACTGTAAACCTCAACAATGTATATCCAACGCATGTCAATTTCTAATTTCCCCGCTCAATTTCCAATTTTCCGGTTTGCCCGCTCAATTTCGGTTTGTCCCGCTCAATTTCGATTTGTCTCGCTTAATTTCTAGTTTTCCTTTGGCCCACTTAATTTCTAGTTTGGCTCATTCAATTTCTTTGGCCCGCTCAATTTCTAGTTTAACCCACTCAATTGACCACAAAGTGAATGAAATGGATTTTCCACCATCGACCGATGGAATCTTGAAAACTAACTAGGTTGGTTGGCTAAATTAGCTTCTCCTACCCAAAATCATATGTGATACGTTGAGTAAATCATTCTAGTTTGGATCCTTACTCTTACTCGGGTGGTAGATTCTTAGGAGTTTCAACACTCGGTCAAGCATTCGAGTATCCATAGGTGGTGAAATTCCACTAGTGTCGGTATGTGTAAAAAAAAAAAAAAAATCAATTTAGTTTAGGAGATATGCTTGTTAAATAAATAGCGAAAGAAATGAATTAAAAGATAGAAAAATATTTATATATATATATATATATATATATTAGAGAAAAATGTAAGGAGAAAAAGTTCTCCCAGTATAAAATAAAATAAAATAAAATAAAAAACTGCCTAGAGTTGATCAGCTACGGTCGTCTGTGTTTTTTTTTCTGTTTTGCCTTTTTGGGTCCCATCATGAGGTTTATGTTATATCCAAACCGTCCTTTTATTTGACAAGCACATATTAAGGCTTAACACGAAAAATAAGATAGATCTAACTATCAAGTGGACCACAATGTAAAAGGCAGTGGGGAATTGAACGTCTACCATTGAAACCCTTTTAGGAGTTATAGAAGTTTCAAATCATCATGAAATTTGTTTTTCCTCTTCATCGAGGCCTTTGTGACTTTATGAATAGATTGGATGGAAAATAAATGTTATGGTTGGCCCTGCAAAACTTTTAACGGTGAAAATCAATTTTGCTACTGCTATTTGTGGTGTGGTCCAATTGATCTTTGGGTATGATTTTTTTTTTTGGATAATGCTCCGAAATGATCTCGGAATATGGATGAACGTTGTGAATATAATAAATACATAACTGTGAGGCCCATGTAACGTTGATCTCTTTTGAACTATTCGTACAGCTTGGAGTTCGAGGAGTGTCAGCACTCGTCTTGATGAAATGAAAACATAAATATTGGCTTACTTCAAATTTTCTGTGACCCCACGGAGGTTTCCACATCCACTGTTTCTCTGTATTCCCTACTAACACCGTTTTTTATCTGCCTCATTTTTTCATACCATGCCCCTGATGGGCCCGGAGAAACAGAGTGAATTTCTAGTTGACATTGTGGTGGCCCCGTGGACGGGCGACCTTCGGACTTAGAGCCAAAACGCTACTGAAGTGACGTGGTGAAATACAATTGGTTGAATGCTAATAGCATGTTCCCTTACAATTAATGATCTTTTCCTTGGAGTTCGGTTAGACGGGAGCGGATTGGATACTGAACGCTTCAGTAGCCAAAACGCTCCTGAAGTGATGTGGCAAAACGCCATTGCTGGATGCCAAGCGGCTGTTTCCTTTCAATAAATACTCTGTCAACGGAGATCCGTTAGCGGATGTTTTTCCGTTTAGGCCGTGAACGCACTCGGCCACGCACGGACGTGGATTTCCTGCCAAAAGACATTCCAAGAAGTTCTTGCGCTAGGAACCAGGTGGGGCCCACCATGATGTTTGTGAGAAATCATATCCGTCCATCTGTTTTTTGAGTTCAAGTCAGACTTGAAGCCAAAACTGAACAGTTTCTAGAGCTTAAGTGGGTCAAGAAAGTGATAATTGAACGTTCATGGTTGAAATATCCGTGGGCCACAGAAGTTTTGAGTAATGCTAATATTTTTTATTCAGTTCATCCCAGTAGGAATGAAGTTATTAATGGTATAGATGGATTGTAAACATCACTGTCGAGCCCAGGTAGATTTTAACAGTAGGAATTTCCATGACCACATTTTCCTTTAGTACGGCCCACTTGAGCTTTGGATACGGTTCATTTTTCGCATCATGTCTTTAAATTAACTAAAAAGACGGATGAAAGGGGAGGATTTCTTACAAACATCACAGTGGGCCTGGATTCCCAGCGCAGGAAGAAATCCGCGTCAGAAAAAAAAGCAATGTGGAGTTTAACGGTGAGTGGCCAAGGGAAGCGGATTGCGTAAGTAAACTCTATGGGGTCCACCATAATTTATATATTTTACCTAGTCTGTCCATCCATTTTATAAGATAATTTTAGGGCCTTAGCTCAAAACCTAAGAATATAAAAAGTTAAAATCGACCACACCAAAGGAAATAGTGTGAATTGAATTTATACCGTTGAAAAATTCTTGGGGGCCACAGAAGTTTTGGATCAAGATTATATCTTTTTTTTACATTCATCCATGTTTTTGGATCCTCTGAACAGTTTGGATGAAAAATAAACATCGCTGTGGGGCTGGAAAGGTTTCAACGGTGGAAATCATTATTTCCACTGTTTCCAGTGGTATGATCCACTTGAGATTTTTACAAGCTTCAATTTTGGGCTCAACGCCTAAAATTAGATGGAAAGACAGATGGAAGGTGTGGATAAATCACATAAATTCACAGTGGGCCCAACTGAATTTTCTCAGAATGACCATCCGATTTCATGGCCGAGTGGAGCACGGCGGAAAGGGAGAAAAATCCGTTAACGGATCTAACGGAGTAGCATTTATACCAAGGGAACATGCCGTTGGTGTGTAACCAATGCCGTTTTGCCACATCACTTCAGTAGCGTTTTGGCTACTGAAGCGTTCAGTATCCAATCCGCTCCCGGTTCTGATCTTATGCTTGTTTGCCACGTGGACCACAAGCAAGTCACAGGGATTGGAAGAGGTGTATACCTTTACTCCCCTATTGAAGTGACGTCACCACTTTTCATGGGCGCCACCATAATGTATGCATTGTATCCACACCGTTCATCCATTTCGCAATATCATTTTAGGGCATAATTCAAAGAGTGAGAAAGATCCAAATTTTAAGTGCACCCCACCGTAGAAAACAATGGAGATTGAACGCCTACCATTAAAACCTCTTTGGGCCATAAAAGCTTTCGATCAAGTTAATATTTATGCTTTATCTTATTCCTTATCTTTTTTAACTTATAAAAAGGTTGGATCTCTAATAAACATCATAGTCAGCTCCGGGAAGGTTTTGACGGTGGCCGTCACCTCTCACTGTTTTCTATGGTGGGGTCCACTTAAACTTTGGATTTGCCTAATTCTTTTGCTTACTCCCTAAAATGATCTCTCCAAATGGATGGATGGTGTGGATACAACACAAACATCCTGGTGGGCAAAAGAACTTGTTGACGTAACATCCGTCTCGTTCAGAAGCCAACCCGCTTCAGTTTCCAGTCCATTTCCAATTGCGGCCAAGCCGTCCGCATGAACTTCCTTCGACGGCGAGCTAGGTGGGGTATACAATGATATTTGTGAGAAATCCACTCCGTTCATCATTTTTTCATATTATCTGATAAATGCAGCCTAAAAAATGAGGCAGATTTAAAGCTCATGTGGGCTGTACGGCTTGAAAACAATAAGTGGGGGAATTCCTGTGTTTGAAAATTTCCTGGGTCCATCATGATTTATATATGTCATCCATATGGTTCATGAGGTCATTCTTACTGGGATGAACTGAAATTATAAAAACATTAACATAATCCAAAACTTTTGTGGCCACTTGAATATTTCAATGGCGGAAGCTTAATCCTCACCTTTTCCTATTGTATGGCCCACTACAAGTTTGGATCAATATCATTGCTAGGCCTATGTTGTAACATAATCTAGAAAAACTGATGGCCGGGATAGATTTATTGAAAACATTATGGTGGGTGCCACTTACACATGTTACTACTTTTAATACTCATGTCACCGCATTTTCGTAATTTGCAGAGGATGGGACTTTTACTTCTTTAAATTAAATAGAGTTGGGACGCCGGTTGGCTACTGAACCAGACGGTAACTAGTCTTGCCACCGATGATCTCTCCAAATGGATGGATGGTGTGGATATAACACATACATCATCCACCATGATGTATGTGTTATATCCACACCATCCATCCATTTGGAGAGATCATTTTAGGGAGTGAGCAAAAGAATTAGGCAGATCCAAAGTTCAAATGGACCTCACCACAGAAAATATTAGGAGCTGACGGCTACCATTGAAACCTTCCTGGGGCCGACCATAATGTTTATTTGAGATCCAACCTTTTTATAAGTTAAAAAAGACATGAAATAAGGTAAAGTATAAATATTAGCTTGATTGAAAGCTTATGTGGCCTGAAGAGGTTTTAATGGTAGGCATTCAATTTCTATTGTTTTCTTTGGTGGGGTGCACTTGAAATTTGGATCTTTCTCAGTCTTTGTATCATGCCCTAAAATGATATCACGGAATGGATGGACGGTGTGGATATAATACATACATTATGGTGGCACCCATGGAAAGTGACGATGTCACTTCATTAGAGGAAGGGAAGAAAAGAAATGAGTTGAAAATAACGTTTACCACTTACTTGGTCAAGTGCGTGAACGTGCAAACCGAGAGAGAGGTCTAACGGAACTCCAAAGAAAGAGCATTAATCGTAAGGAGCACGCTCATGGCATTCAACCAATTGAATTTCTAGTTGACATTGTGGTGGCCCCGCATAGCCAACGGCATGTGGACAGGCGACCTTCGGACTTACATTCCGTGCTAATAGGGGTGTACCGTGTACATCGAGTCGAACCAAGTCAAGCTGGCCTCAGCTTGACTCGATTCTACTAGCTGACCTCAGCTCGAACCTGGCTGGGCTCGGTCCTCGAGCCTAACTGGATGGCTCGGCTCGGTTCAGTCTGCAGCTCGAGCCAATTTGAGCCAAGATCAAAATGAGTTTGCATTGTAGCATTTTCACAAACCTCGTGACTACTCCTCCAAAATCTCATTGTATTTAACACAATAGCAATGATTTTACAAGAATTTTATCACACACCTTTTAAGCAACATAAAAGTTAATAAAAAATGGGGGCTGGTTTCATGTTCATACCTTCTTTGCCACCAGTCACATTTCTTTGAGTCATTTCATTAAACACTTGGTGAGCAACATTAATATCAAAGTAATCCAGTCATCGAACTGGTTCGATCCGAGTCGGATCAAGTTGGGACCAACTTGAACTCGACTCGAACTCATTTTCAAGCTCAAAAAATCAGCTCGATTTGGCTTGAACTCAGCTTCAAACAGAGTCGAAGTGAGCTTTTTCGAGTTGAGTTGAGCGAGCTAACCGAGCTAGCCCAGTTCATGTACACCTCTACATGCCAAAGCCTTCCCTACAAACTTCTTGTGACAGGAAACTAGGTGGGGTCGACCATGATGTTCATGAGAAATCCACTATGTTCATCAGTTTTGCAAAATCATTTTAGCAAATGGGCTAAAAAATGATCTAAATCCACAACTCAAGTGAAATGTTAATTAGGAAAAAGTACAAGACAAAACCTCTCTCTCTTTGGTCCACCATGATGTTTATATACCATCCATACTCTCCGCAGGGTCAATCCTATCAGGATGAAATTAAAACATAAAAATTAGCCGGATTCAAAACTTCTGTCGCCCCACACATATTTCAACAGTGGAAGTTTAATCCTCTGCCGTGTGGCCCACTTGACTTTTGAATTTGTATAATTTTTGAGACCATGTTATAACATGATATGGAAAAATGGATGGACGTAGTGGATTTCTCATAAACAACACGATGGGCCTCAACTAGTCACAGGAATTCCCAGGAAAGGCAATGGCAGGAAATCCACCTACATAACCAACCTTATGTATGATGGGGCACGCTTTAGATGAAGCGGATTGCCTACTTCCCTGTTTGGACGGATTTAGTCCAAACAGGGAGCGGATTGGCTGGTGCATCACAGACCACCTATCTAGCTGTGTGGCGATGTCACCAAGTTCTGTGGGTCCCATCATAAGAAATATGTTATATCCAAACCGTTCATCCATTTGGTGAGCTCATCTTAAGGCTTGAGCCTAAAAATAAGGTAGATCCAAATATCAAGTTACACACACTACAAAAAGCAGTGGGAGATTAAACATCTACCATTGAAACCTTTTTAGGGTATCAGAAGTTTTGAAAAATATTATATTTGTTTTTCCTGTCTGTGTGACCTTATCTATAAATGTTTGAACGGTAAGAATCATTGTCCAACTGCTGCTTGTGTGGTGGTCCACTTGAGCTTTGGATATGACCCATTTAGGGCCCGTTTGATTTTCCATGATACGCGTGAATCACAATAAATAAGTAATTATTACTTTTTCACGGTGTTTGAAAATATGGGAGTAATTTCATGTCCAACTCAGATCAACAGTGTTGACTTAAATATGTGGACCCCACCGTAATGTAAATGATATATCCACACCGTTTGTCTATTTTATTAGAACATTTATCCTTAAATCATTTTACCATATGAGCCTAAAAATGAGTAAAATCCAAGGATCAAGTGGACCCCACAGTGGGAATTATATGTGTGTATTAAACACTCACCATTGAAAGCCTCTTGTGTGCCTAGAAGCTTTGGTCAGGTTAATATTTGTATTTTTCCCACACTGTGTGTCAACCATCTACCCGATTAGTCGATGCACCATCCCATGGTGGGCCTAGGGCTTAAAATCAAGTCAATCGGTGACTTATGGGCCACACCATGTACATAAGTTGAGAGGGATTACCCTCCATTAAAACATTCATAATCATTTGTCGAGCCTACCGAGATGTGGTTCACAGATCCAAACCATCCATTATGTGTGTCCCACTTGTCAAACCAAGTTTCAGACGCATCCAATTTTCAGGTGGGCCCTACCAACTGCTTTTATATGATTTATGCATGTCTTCATATGATTTTTGATGGTATGGCCCACATGAGTTTGTATTCATCTGATTTTTAGGATATCTATAACATAAAGGGGACCCATCAAATGCACAATGTTGATGACCGACACACATCACAGTGGGGCCCACACAGCTCAACCTCACGGGAAGTTCCCATGAGCTCGACCGCATAGAACCTTTTCCCACACACACACATATATATGATACTATGAGCTTGACCTCATGAGAAGTTCCATGAGGTCAAGTTGTGTGGGCCCCATTGTGATGTGCGTTGAACATCTACCCCATCATCAAATGCACCATTTCATGGTGGGCCATGTGATTAAAAATCAAGTCAATCCATGACTTGGGTGGGAGTGGATGATACAACAATTGAGAGGAGTTGCCCTCCCATTAAAACATTCCTACTCATTTAATGCGCATCATCTGCATGTTTGTTATGAGATATGGTTAACCATTGCATATGCCATTGTGTAGGTTGTTATGAGACCCCCTGATAGGTAGAGATTATCTCACATGAGCGCACGGTATGTGCAAGATTGATGCATGAATGGATTGTATGACTCACGCATCTTGCATTGTGTTGTGATTACTGCACACCTTAGCGACATCAAGGTCGTAGCCTCCACAGGCATATCGTAAATTGTTAGATATGTAACGCCCTGAAAATTGGGGGTCGAGCAGAAGCTCAGCTCCCGAGTTCCAACGCATCACTTATGCAACATAGGTAATGATGATTGAATGTTGTCCATATTAGTGCATTAAACATGAATGAGATTATATCAAATCAGCATATTATAATCCAGAGATATTTAAATTACGCAAGTGAAAGACTGTGATAGATATATAAATTATATAAACTGTCGTAAGTCTCCAGATTGTGAACATGTTACCAGGTTAAATATATACATGTATACTCCAAAAATAAACAAAATGAATATACATGGGTGTTTCAAAAGTGCAAAATAACAAGTGTAATGGCATCTAATCAACATCCCCATAACCCCGTCGATCAGAACATGGTCTACATAGACCTGCTTGATAGTTGCATATTGGAGAAACCCTCCTCATCATCATAAAAGTCCAGCTCTGCTTCTTAAGCATCGCCATTATCTGAAACTAAAACAGGGTGTGGTTAATATTTAAAACATTGTCCCGTAACGTGGGAGTGAGTGATTAACTCAGTGTAAAGCAAATGTTAACATATTATCAATTCAGTCAAGTAGTAATGAGAAAGCAATACAATCAAGCATCCCTAAGTACTCTGGTTAATGCAAACATGATATGCATTAATGATGCATGCCCTCGCTTACACTCCCTCTGCGATCTTCCTCTTACGGTCGCGACATGCACCCCTTCCTCTCGTGCTCAACACCAACGTCAAAGGCACATGCGGTGCGATGTTATGAGCTTGATTACGAGTTCTTATTAGTCCTTTTCATACAACAGATTGGGAAGCTAAGACACCTCCCTTTATATCATATACTCAAACATTGATCCATCTAGAGTCGTCAATCCTAGCAATCACATGCGATAGGTAAGTTCAGTCACTACCACCAACGCTCTACCAATTGGCAGAGTCTATTTTCGAATGCTCGTCACCAACCCGACTGGGGACCAGGCTGCGCCAGGGTAGGCCTATTTCATACTCGAGGTCACTCCACTAACGCCTACCAACTGACGGTATATTTTCGAAGGCTCATCACCAACCCAACTAGGGACCATAGCCAGTGCACTAATGAAGGCGATAGGCTCGAATACTGATGTCGCATACCACCGTATTCGGCTCACGAGTTTGAGTTGCTCATTGGTCACTACAGGGAGGCTCGTCACCCCGGCGTAGGCCGACAACTTGACCACGGTGTCCCATACCACCATGTCCGGCTCATGAGTTTTAGCGGATTGTGGTACCATAGTTGAGACGGTCTTTACATTGGTAAGGGTACCTTAGGTTCAAGCGAGTATCCATACATGGTAAACACACGATAGGCCAATCGGTTTATTAGACGAGTTCGACTAGTACGAGCGTCTGGCGAATTAATTGACAAAGTACGCATCGACAATCCTCGCGACTCGGATTCACCGAACGCATCAACGTGACGAGACTAGCTCGACACTCAAACAGAATTATTCTGGATTATGCGGACTACGCGTAGTCCCAATCACGCGATCAAATGCAATAGGAATTCATATGCACTAGTCAAAACAGCATGTAGCAACCAATTCAGATATAAATCTCATTTAAGCATTTTAACAAACACATAGAGTACATGTTAACATACAAAGACATTTCATCCATATATCACGTAATGAGGTAGATTACATGAAGGAAACTATAATTATAAATAAGGTAATCGAGAATCCTATCTCAATACCCTCATTAAACACATTTCATCAAACATTTTCTCATTCAAGCATTTTATCAAACACTTAGAATACACATATTAATATACATGTAATAAAATAGTTATAACATATTTCATGGCAAATCCTTTTACAAAGGACTTGTTAGACATACAACGATCATGTATTCTCAATCAATGGACCTAGAAAGTGTAAATTATAATTCCATATTTATTCACACATTTCAACAAACACATGGAATGCATTATACTCAACATATATGTAATATACGGAAATCATTGCATCTAAGCACACGTGACAATCAAGTCAGTCATAAATCATTAACGACATTGAAAGTCTTGAAAACCATAACCTAAATGTTTATAGTCCGCATCTTTCGCGGGTAGACTCGTAACGAACTCGGTTTAAAAGCTAAGTCTTTGTCTACGGAACCACAACAACCTATAACATGAAATAGGTTAGCTATTTCATCACCTATACTATTGGAAATCCTAAAATAGATTATGGTTAGGTTTACTTACCTAAGAACGGAATTGGAATCGTTGGAATAACGATACAGAATGGTGGTTAAGCACGTGGAGCGGCGGGATTGAATCTCGGGAAGAAATGCCGACTCTCTCTCTCTCTCTCACTTTCTCTCCCTTTCCTTCTCTTTTCTCTTTTCTCTCTCTTAGGATTTTCCAAATTCGTATGGAATGAGAGAGAGAGAGAGAGAGTTTAAGACCCTTATATAGGCCCGAATTGATGGAAATGGCCCAGGGGCTAAGGTATACTTAGGTTACGACCAAAGGGTGCTTATTTCGACCCAGACCCAGATCCACTCAGGTTCAGGTACCAATCAGGTCTTTGGATCTAGGTTTCGAGTTAAATTTTCGGTCCGATCAGGATTCTGATTGACGTGGCGGACTAGTTTCGATTCAACGATTCACGATACTCCATCGGGGCCACAAGTGTCTTGACATGTGTTGAAAAATTTTCCGATCCAAGGGTGTAATTAGGTCGATTCTAACGGTTTGAATCCTTAGATTTGGCCTGCAAGTGAACGACTCAATTCACTTAAGTTTCATTCACTTTCTAAAGGTATTCGCGTTTCTCACACACTTTGTTAGGGCTCAAGTTGTGTATTTTTAGACATTATCTGGATTTGATTTTCGAGATGGTTGTTAAGTCCAACAAGGCGGTCATAACCGTATAATTTTGCGGTAATCGGACTTTCGATGCGTGGTCAGTTCGATACGGAGTTTCGGTGTGCTCAGAGCAACCGGGTTTAGAAATTGATCCTAGATTTCGGGGTAATGTAGCATAAATGATTCTACACGTTTTGGGTCTTGCGGTTCGTATTTAAAGCGGTTAGAGCTAATTTCACAGATACTCTAGTTTAACACTAGCTAATTCTAGTTTAATTTCTAAAGGATTTGGTCCTTAGTGATTTCTACCGGAGGTGGTACTCGGGTCTTTGTACGGATTTCTCCGGGAGCCCTCACAACTCTACTTGAATTCAAGCTTGTTCCAAATTTCTTTGGATGAAGATGTTCTTATGTATAGGTCATGGAGGTAGTGGGACAGGGTGTTCAGGATTTGGCCACGACACAACTTGTTTTCTTATTGCTTGTGTTTTGTAGCTATCTGTTCTGCAATATCGTTGTCAGTCGCTTTTGGAAGTGGTGGCAAGTTCAGGTTCAGGATGCAGAATATCTTTGGGACAGTAAGAAGGAATTTCAACATATCTTGCCATCTTGTGAAGTTGGTGCCATCAAACCAATCAAGCTGTATTAGGTCCTGATTCATTAGCTTGATTGATGCAACAAATTCAATATCCAAGTTACAAAATCACGCTTTAAGATTGTTGAAAAAAATTCCGAAATAATAATTTGAATACTAAAAAATAAAAAATAGAAAATTGATTCAATTAGGTTGAAGTACGTGTTAGACATGTAGTCCTTAAAGTGTGATTTGCCTCCTCTTCTCAGATTAAAGATCGCTAATGGGTTGCAGGTAAATTACTCCCATAATACGACAAGCCTTCTTTGATCATGCACACAACAATTACGACACGACCACCGTAGTAACTTAGCTATTGTGATTAGTCTCTGTCAGACTCAGTGAGTTTTAGGTAGGGTTGTACACGAACCGAGTTAGCTTAGTTAGCTCGCTCGACTCGACTCGAAAAGGCTCGATTCGACTCAATTCGAAACTGAGTTTGAGCTGAGTTAAGTTGATTTTTTTAGCTAGAAAAATTTTCAAACCGAGTTCAAGCTTGCCCGAGCCTAAATTATGAACATTTCAGATCGTTAGATCAACAATTTGACCGTTTGATCATCAAGGGTTATCCGTTTTCAAACCGTTTTGGATATTAAGGCTCCTAGTCATTCAAAAATTTGTTTGACAGTTTTGCATCCATTGTCGAATCGAGCCTTTTCGAGTCGAGTCGAGCGAGCTAACTAAGCTAACTCGGTTCGTGTACAACCCTACCTAAAACTCACTAAGTCTGACAAAGACTAATTACGTTAGCTAAGTTACTACGGTGGTCATTTCATAATCGTTGTATGCATGATCAAAGAGGGCTTGTTGTATTATGGGAGTAATTTACCTGCAACCCATTGGTGATCTTTAATCTGAGAAGAGGAGGCAAATCACACTTTAAGGACTATATGTCTAATACGTGCTTCAATCTGATTGAATCAACAATGCATGGGTTTATAAAATCATATGCTGACTATATTATAGAAAACGATGGTCAATTGCCTGAAAACTTTAAAATTCATTCAATTGCCAATGTTATGGTTGGATCGCACTTCAATTTTTGTGTGAGTCCCACTGTGACGATGGGATTCCCAAGCAATACATGGGTTTATAAAATCATATGCTGACTATATTATAGAAAACAATGGACAACGCCCGAAAACTTTAAAATTTATTCGATGGCCAATGTTATGGTTGGATCGTGCTTCAAGTTTAGCGTCCTACTTTCTTTGTGTGAGTCCCACCGTGATGATGGGATTTCACACGCTCTACGGCATGCATTAGACAATTTATGTTAATACCAAAAACATGTATTTGCTCCGACCAGAGGTATTCAAGCATTTGTATTCTTTATATAGGAAATGAGCGATGAGGGTCACCTGAGGGGACCATTTGGATGCAAACAAGGTTGCCGCTGCCAAGCTTTTGAAACTCCTAGATAAAGAGCTTGGAAATGGTTTGTCACACCTATTAGGGACAGCAACTCACGAAAACAAGGATAGTATGTGTTGAGGTTTTTTCCTGCTAAAATAAAATATTTGAAACTTTAAACAAAAAAATAAAATAAATTAGGTTTCATCTTGAAAAACTAAAAATTTTCCACAATTTGTGGTTTATAAGCTATCTTGTGGTGTGTTTACTTGGAGAAATGGAGAGAGAGAGAGAGCTTGGGATTACCATTAGATGTCAGGACTCGACCAGGGCTTGGTTGAGAACATGTTGCTTATGCTAGTGGCCTATTTTTATTTTTAGTATTCAAATTATTATTTCAGAATTTTTTTCAACAATCTTAAAGCGTGTTTTTATAACATAGATATTGAATTTGTTGCATCAATCAAGCTAATGAACCAGGACCTAATACAGCTTGATTGGTTTGATGGCACCAACTTTACGAGATGGCAAAACAAGTTGAAATTTCTTCTGACGGCGCTAAAGATCTACACATCATGGACCCGAACCTACCACCACTTCCAAAAGTGATTGACAATGATATTGCGAAACAGATCGCTATAAAACACAAGAGACAAGAAAACGAGTTCTTTATTGCGGCCACATATTGAATACCCTATTCAAGCATCTATGACCTATACGCAAGAACAACTTCGTCCAAAAAATATGGAACAAGCAAGAATTCAAGTAAAGTTGTGTGGGCCCCATTGTTACGTGTGTTGAAAATCAACACCGTGCATTTGATGGGTACCTCTTAGGTTATGAGATATTTCAAAAATCAGTCATATACAAAACTCAAGTGGGCCATACCATTTAAAACTATGTGAAGACATGACTAAAACATGTAAAAGTACTTGGTGGGGCCCACTTGAGTTTTAGATGCGGCGAAACTTTGTTTGACCCCTCATCTAAGTGGGACACACACAATGAATGAGCTAGATTTGTGAACCACATTTCGATGGGCCCAATAAATGATTATGAATGTTTTAGTGGGAGGGTAAACCCTCTCATTGTTGTGTGCGGTGTGGCCCGCCTAAGTCATGGATTGACTTGATTTTTAGTCTCGTGGCCCACCATGGTATGGTGCATATGACTAATGGTGTAGATGTTCAATGCACATCACAATGGGGCCCACACGGCTCGACCTCATAGGAAGTTCCTTTTGGATTGAGCTCATATATATATATATATATATATATATATATATATATATATATATAAGGAGAGAGAGAGAGTGTGCACACCTACACATGTGTTAAAGGCACAAATTTGAATGATCCACGTGATGCAATGCCCCAAGAAACAGGGCCCAACTTTTTAATCTGATCCAAAACCATTATGGGCCATAGAAAAGAGGTAAATCTAGGGAGGAAGTTGTTTACTTTTATCATGGCTCATCAAAATTTTGAATCAAGGTAAAAGTTGGGCCACAAGCATTTCACGTGGCGCTACATCACATAGATCCTTCGACTGACCGAGTTCTCAAAAAGTTCTCACAATAACTCGTGAGAACTTTTTCACATGTGATCATCAATATACATCATCTTGCACTCATGTGTGTGTGTGTGTGTGTGTGTGTGTAGAGAGAGAGAGAGATGTATACTAAGACACATATATATATAGAAATGGTTCTACATGGTCAACCTCATGGGATGCGGTCGAGTGATTGCTTGCCTCCAAGTGTAGAAGTTCGTAAGTAATATCCGTGAATACAGGGTCGATCCTACAGGGAGATGAATTGCGAGAAGGAAAAATCAAATGCAAAATAAACTAAGTAATTATAAATAAATAAAATTGATGATTTAATTTTAGGAGTTTTGAATGGATGTAATTCAACTGAATTAAAACAATACCCAAGCTTCAAAGTTCCACACATACGTTAATGTTTCAAAATCACGATGACTTAGATAACACAACTAGGATCCGAGCACTATGGTCAGCCTAATCGGAAAATAAAACAGTTTAAATACTTTAATAAATGATATAAAAGATTAGAAAATTATAAATTTGTACCATTGATATATATTATTAAGCGCTAGTGATTTTAAGCATTCAATATCCATGAGATAATGAATCAAAGAAATGTAGCAGGTTGAGAACATCTCCTATCTAGGAAATCTAATTGATCCAGGGTAAGCCTATCCATCAATGTAAATCTCATATGATGGAAACATATGGATCTTACAAGAGGATAAAAACAAAACCTAAATAATAGATAATATGCATACACCATTATTCTCATCATTAAAACAATCAATTATCATAATTTAAAGAAATATTAAACCCATGTGCTTCCCTTCTAGCTTGGGCTAGAGGGAACTTAGAAAAACATAATTAAATTGCAGAAATAAAAAGCAACAAGAAAGAAAGAAGAAAAATTGCAAATAAAAAAGATCTAAAAGGAAAGAAACAACTTATAAAGCTTTAATAAAACTAAAAACTCTTTAAAAAAACCCTAAATATTGCTCTTGAATGCTTCTAATGATGCTTTAGAATGCCCTAGGAGGCTCTATTTATAAGTAGGGAACTCCAAACTTCGTACAAAGTTGAAAACCCTAGAAAACGCCTCAAATATACGTATTTTTCCAAAATAGACTTCTCGCTGCATAGTTCGTTTAAAACAGACTTCCTGCTGCGCAGTTTTCCAAAATAAACTTCACAGCTTCAAAATACACTTTTTTAGGACGATTTCAGGATTCTTCACTTCAAATCTTCGATTCTCTTCATTCCTCGCTTGGTTTTCTTGGATCTTTGGTATGTGAATTCTTCAATCTTGATCTCCTAAGATCCATCCATTGCCTTGGTGAATTTGAGCATCAAATTCTTACTTTTTAACACCCCTTTTCAATCCAAGCTTTTAAATTCACCTTGCAACACATACATGAGTAAAATAGAATATTAAGATGATTTATGTTCATAAAATCAAGATATAAATGGCAAAAATTATGCAATATTTGAGTCTTAACACACACCCCAACCAGCATTTTGCTAGTCCCGAGCAAAATAAGCGAAGAAAAATAAAAATAAGAAAAAAATAATTCTAGAAACAAAATTAAAATGAAAACAAAATTCTAACTACACCACTTTCGCAAGTAATCTCGATTGCATTTAGCATATGCAACAAGCCTTTAAACCCCTAGGTTTCCCCTAGTGGACGAGTTATAGTCTCGTGAGGGTTTTCAGAAATGTTACCCACAAACATTGAAAATAAGAAAAATATTTCAACACTATAAAATTTATACAATTATGCCTCCATTAATCATATGAATTCCAAAACAAAACAATACTTACCCTAGATATGAAGTTAGCTAGAATCTTAATTTTTTAATCCATTACATCCTTGAGTTCAGAGACCTAATCAAAATTTAGAATAGTTATAACCCAATATCCTTAGGTGCTTCGTGACACTAGTCTAACTTTGAGAAATATGCATGTTCCCTATCCTAACTCCTTTCAATCATCCCAAGAATATGAAATTTCTAGTTATCTCATTTTTTTAATGACATTTCTTCTTTTATCATCATATCCTCATTATTATAGACCACCCTTAGATGAAGATTCCCATCGGATTTGCTTCATAACCTAAGGTATCGTACTTGTAATGGTAACAGTAATGGATACTTAGGTATTCTTACTCCAGATTACTAACACGATTGTTATGGTCATTGCATTCATGCTCTATAATAAAAATTTCTTTTTTCCATCACTCTTTTTTTTCCTTTAATATGCTCTTTTTTAAACATATATCAATGGTACTAGTTCATTCAACCTTGTTTGAATCAAAAGTTGTTATTCTAGTTCACATATCATATTCCTCACTTAGTTAGCTAGGGTGTATTGTGAATTCAGTACATCAAATTACAACTCACTTTAAACTAGTGATTAGATAATTGAACTCAAGTTTATAATTTTTAGTTATCAGAATTTCTGACTACTATCAACCTAGATTAGGTATTAAATTTGCCTTTGGAATTCGCAAAATATCATGTTCACATTCTTGTATATAAAAATATTATTTTGAAAATGTTGAAATTTTTTTTTATATATATATATTTTGAAAATGTTGAAAAAAATTCCTCATAAACCTAAAAAAATAAACTTAAACCTAACTGCAAACAAAAAAAAATTAAAATTATAATTAAAATAAATTCAAAACCCAAAAAAAAAAAAAAACTTCACATGGATGATTATCCACACCCCCCAACCTAAAATCTACATTGTCCCCAATGTAATGATAATGTAATGCAGATAACAATAAAAATAAAAGAAATGGTGGATAGTACCTGCCATGAAAAACTCACCTGCTATGTGACACTAAAAAATTGAATATGACACAAATCCTACACAAATGCTCCGTCAGACCAGGAGCATCAATCAGAATATTCTGGCTCATGAAGAGGGACGGACTCCTCTCCCAAATGAAAGTTTTCCATATAAGGTTTCAATATTTGACCATTAACCTTGTACACATTATCATTACGTGGATTTTCAATTTTAACAACCCCATGAGTATATACATTCTTCACAATGAAGGGGTATGTCCGTCTTAATCTTAACTTTTCCAAAAAGAACTGGGGACGAGAATTATATAATAGGACCTTTTGCTGATGTTCAAAATTCTTCCTTAGGATGTTTTTTTCATGAAAAACTTTGATTCTCTCTTTGTAGATTTTAGAGTTTTCATAAGAGTCTATCATCAGCTCCTTTAATTCATTTAACTCTAATTTCCTTTGTCCACTTGTTTGGTCCATGTCAAAGTTTAACTTTTTTATTACCCAGTGTGCTCTATGTTCTAATTTCACAGGCAAGTGGCAAACATTCCAATACACTAATCCATATGAGGATATTCCAATCGGGGTCTTATAAGCAGTCCTATAAGCTCATAAAGTATCAGATAGTCTGAGGGACCAATCCTTCCTATCTGGCCTTATAGTTTTCTCAAAAATATGTTTGATTTCTCGATTAGAAATCTCAACTTACCCACTCGTTTATGGGTGGTGTGGGGTACTCACTTTATGCTTGATGCCATATTTCTTCATCAAAGCCTCAAATGTCCTATTACAAAAGTGAGACCCGTCATCACTAATGATGGCCTTTGGAGTTCCAAATCTAGAAAAAATATTTTCCTTAAGGAATCATATGACTACTTTGTTGTGATTAGTCGTACTTGGAACTGCTTCAATCCACTTAGAAACATAGTCCACACTAACCAATATATAAAGAAATCCAAAAGAAGATGGAAATGGGCCCATAAAATCAATAACCCAACAATAAAAAAATCTCCAATGATAAAATAAGGGATAAAGGCATCATGTTGCGATGGAACATTCTTCTCAATCTTTGACATCTATCACAAGCAACACAGAAAGCATGGGTGTCTTTAAACATGGTGAGCTAGTAAAACCCACACTTCAGGATTTTTACAGTGGTTTTCATAACAGAAAAATGGTCACCACATACTTCCATGTGGCAAAAGGAAATAACACTCTGAACTTCATTCTCTGGGACACAGCATCTAAAAATTTGATCAGTCTCATATTTATATAAATACGGGTCATCCCAGAAGAAGTTCCTAACCTCGGTTTCAAAACGCTTCCTATCTTGTGACTTCCAATGATATGGCATTTTTTCCGTTACAAGATAGTTCACTATATCCGCATACCAAGGTAATTTGGAGATCGCAAATAATTGTTCATCAGGGAAAGTGTCCTGGATATGTATCTCCTCAGTGGAATCATCTAACACCAATCTAGAAAGGTGATCGGCCACTACGTTTTCTACTCCTTTCTTATCTTTTATCTCTAAGTCAAATTCTTGGAGTAGGAGGATCCATCTCAAAAGTCTCGGCTTTGCATCCTTCTTAGATAACAAATATTTCAAAGCCGAGTGGTCCGTGAAAATGACCACTTTGGATCCCAGTAAGTAGGACCTAAACTTATCCAAAGCAAAAACTACTGCAAGTAACTCTTTTTCAGTTGTTGAGTAGTTCACTTGGGCCGAGTTTAGAGTTCTACTCGCATAGTGAATAACGTAGGGCCGTTTATCTTTCCTTTGGCCCAAAACAGCCCCTATGGCATAATCACTTGCATCGCACATTAGTTCAAAAGGAAGTGTCCAATCTGGTGGACGCATGATAGGTGCAGTGGTAAGGGATGATTTAATTTTATTAAAAGCACTTGCACACTCATCTGTCCACTTAAATGGAACATCCTTTTGAAGAAGATTAGTCAAGGGTCTAGTAATGACACTAAAGTCTTTGATGAATCTTCTATAAAAACCAGTATGCCCTATAAGTGATCTAATATCTCTAACAATTCAGGGTATAAGTAGATTAGCTATAATGTCAAGTTTTAAGCGATCTACCTCAATTTCATTTTTGGAGATAACATGGCCCAAAACAATTTCCTTTTGAACCATGAAATGACATTTCTCCCAATTTAAGACAAGGTGTTTCTCTTCACACCTATATAAGACAAGAGATAAATTGTTGAGGCATTCCTCAAAACTACTCCCAAATACAGAGAAATCATTCATGAAAACCTCAAGAAACTTCCCAACCATATTTGAAAAATACTTAACATAAACCTTTAAAAAGTTACTGGGGCATTACATAATCTAAATGGCATCCATTTGAAAGCAAATGTGCCAAATGGATAAGTGAACGTGGTTTTCTCTTGGTCTTCTAGGGCTGTCTCTATTTGCTTATATCTGAAATATCCATCAAGGAAACTATAAAAGGAGTGACCTGCTACCCTCTCTAAAACTTGATCAATGAATAGTAGAGGGAAATGGTCCTTCTTTGTGACTGTATTCAATTTTCTATAGTCAATGTAAACATGTCAACCAGTGGTGACACGTGTTGGTATGAGTTCATTATTAGAATTTTGCACAATAGTTATTCTGAATTTCTTTGGGATTACTTGAGTTGGACTCACCCAAACACTATCGGATATTGGGTAGATGATTCCCCCATCTAATAATTTGATCACTCATTTTTTACAATATCCATCATGTTTGGATTGAGACGCCTTTGAGGTTGTCTAATTGGTTTGGTGTCTTTATCGAAGTGGATTCGATGGATGCATATGGAAGGGCTTATACCCTTGATGTCAGAAATGGTCCAGCCCAAGGCTCCTTTGTGGTCCTTTAGAACATTCAACAATTTAATCTCTTGATCATTGTTTAAAAATGAAGAGATCACCATAGGATAAGTTTTATTTTCAGCCAAGTATACATACTTAAGCTCATTTGGTAGAGGTTTTAGATCAAGCTTTTGAACATTGTTTGGTGATGGTAGAGGTCGCGAGTCCTCGATAGATAGGATTTGAGTGCCCGGTCTCCATTAGTATATACCAATGTGTTGGATGGTAGTGCTCTCATTATCATTACAAATTTCAGCAAGCACTTTTTCTAAATCAGAAATTTTCAAGTCCCCAAAGACTTGAATCAATTCCTTAGTCAGACTAGGTTCTAATTCCTCTTCTTCTATCAAGCAATCCATGAAATTCAACTCATGGATCTCATTATTATCAATGGGCTGCTTACATAAATTGAAAATATTTAGCTCTAAAGTCATGTTACCAAAAGACAAGTTCATCATTCTATTCCTGCAATTTATGATTGCATTTGAAGTTACTAAGAATGGGCGGCCTGAAAGGATGGGAACTTGAGCGCTAGCATTTACACATGGTTCAGTGTCTAGTACAATAAAATTCACAGGGAAGTAGAATTTCTCCACTTGGACTAGCACGTCCTTTAAAATTTCCCTTGGTACCTTAATAGAGTGGTCAGCGAGTTGGAGTGTAATCGTGGTTGGTTTAAGCTCGCCTAACCCCATTTGTTTGTAAACCGAATAAGGTACTAAGTTGACACTTGCACCCAAATCTAACAAGGCATACTCAATTTGGAAATTTCCAATAATACAAGAAATAGTGGGACTTCCCGGGTCTTTGTATTTGGGTACAACCCTTTGTTGAATGATAACACTCACTTTCTCAGTAAGGAAGGCCTTTTTGTGCACATTTAATTTTCTCTTTACAGTGCACAAGTCCTTGAGATATTTAGTATATGATGTAATTTGTCTAATGACATCAAGTAGAGGAATATTGACAGTAACCTTTTGGAGCACATCCAATACCTCTTGATATTTCATGGGGATAGTTGGATTCCGAAGTGTAGATGGGAACGGAACTGGACGCTCATATGACTTAGTCATTTTATCCTTTTGTTGTTGTGGCTCTTGAACTATAGTCGGTTCATCATTCTCTTGAGATGGTGGTTTATCCTCCGGTATTTCTACTGGTTGCATTATCTTGTTATCGACCTCTTTTCCACTTCTCAAGGTAATGATGGCCTTAGCTTGTTCATGATGTAGCTCACTTGGATTTGAGTCTCCAATGAAATGTGCATTTCGAGGGTTTGGCACAAGTTGAGAAGGAAGGGTGCCTTTTTCCCTAGCATTTAGTTGAGTCTCAATCCTAGCCACAGCTGTTTTTAATTTCTGATTTGATTGGATTAGAGATTGATTCAGTTGAGCTTGAGAGTTCATGAATGTGGTCAATGCATCCTCCACAGATGATCGCTTTGGTGGGGCCACATATGGTATATTGTTAGGTGCCCTAGAGAAGTTGTTTTGTAGAGGCATTTGAGGTACATTGGGCACATTAATTTGTGGTCCATTCCTCCAACTAAGATTAGGATGGTTACGCTAATTTGGATTATACGTGTTTTCCATTGGTTACATAACTGATCTTTAGTAATTATTTATAGCATTTGCTTGATCATGCTCATGCATGATATTATGTACAGTTGAGATTATTGGACAATCCTTTGTGTCAAGGTCTATACCATCACAAATGTTACAAAAATTACCTAAGGAAGTGTTTGCTTTAACCATATCAACCTTCCTAATTTCCAAGTCTTCGACCTTTCTAGCCAATGCAATGAATTTTGCATTAAGGTCGTCTTCCTCTCTTAGGATATACATTCCCGTTTTCTCTCTAGGAATGGGTCTAGTTTGGTCTGATTTAGCAGAGACATCCCATATCTGAGTATTCTCTGCTAACATATCTAGAAAATCCCAAGCCTCATTATGATCTTTGTGAAGAAAGGTTCCACCACACATCATCTCTATGAACTGACGGGTATCCATGGTGAGCCCCTTTCGGAAAGCATCAATCACGTGCCATGGTTCATAACCATGATGTGGACAAGTAATTAGAATGTCTTTGAAGCGCTCCCAAGCTTGAAAAAATAGTTCATTCCCCTTTTGGGAGAATGACATGATTTCTTGTTTTAGTGCATTTGTTTTGTGCTCGGGAAAGAACTTTTTCAAAAACTCTCTACTTAAGGCTTGCCATGAAGTGATGGTATTAGGTCTTAGAGAGTTGAGCCATGCTTTGGCCCGATCCTTTAGAGAAAATGAGAATAACCTAAGCTTAAGTACATCCCTATTGCCATTGTTTACTTGTAACGTTGCAATTACTTCCTCAAAGTCCTTGAGGTGCAAGTAGGGGCTTTCAGAATCTAAGCCATGAAATTTAGGAATTAATTGAATCACACCTGGTTTAAAATCAATGTTCCCTGTGTGAGCAGGGAACACTATGCAAGATGGTAAAGTTGATCTCTCAGGGTGTAAATGTTCACGTAAAGTCCGTGGTTGGTTTAACACATTCCTATGAACTTCATTTTCATCCTCAAGAGGAGGATTATTTTGATTTATAGTTGGATTTGGCAGATTTGGATTTGGATTATCAATTGGGTCTGCCATGGAATCCAAGTGATATTGAGTGCCTCTTCTAAGTGAATAATAAAGGCCTGGAACTAGTCCCCCTTCAGAGGAGAGTCGATTGTTTTGATCCCTACTCCAACGGGACATAAACCATCCACACCACACAACAAATACCACTAATTCAAATCGCAAGTATGATACTTAAAATAAAAATAAAAACTTAAATCAACAACCCAGGTGGCAGAGCCGACCATGAGGGTTCAGTCCACAAAGCAAAATAAATCAACAACCCAGGCGGCAGAGCCGACCATGAGGGTTCAATCCACAAAGCAAAATAAAAAAATAAATAAATAAATAAAAGTAAAACTAATGCAGAAATTAAACTATGCTAATATGGAAAATAGATTCAGCGGATGATCTTTGTGATCAAACAGCAACTATAGGACAACCATAGCACTTGGGTGATAAAATCCCAAGCAGGGCAACCTTATGTCATAGTTAGTGCTTGAAAGTCCCAACTGAATTTATTTTCAAAGAAAAAGAAAATAAGAAAAAAAATAAAAAATAAAAAAAAATAAAAAAAATCTATGGAAAATCTGGAGGGTTTAGAAGAAAACTTACCTTGGCTATCTTGCACAGATCTGATCTATCTCAGTCTCTCCCCGGCAACGGCGCCAAAAACTTGATTGCTTGCCTCCAAGTGCAGAGGTTCATAAGTAATATCCTGTGAATACAGGGTCGATCCCACAGGGAGATGAATTGCGAGAAGGAAAAAATCAAATGCAAAACAAACTAAGTAATAAAAACTAAACTGATGATTTGATTTTTGGATTTTTGAATGGATGTAATTCAATTGAATAAAAAAAACACCCAAGCTTCAAAGTTCCACACATAGATTAATGTTCCAAAATCATGATGACTTGGATAACACAACTAGGATCTGAGCACTATGGTCAGCCTAATCGGAAAATAAAACACTTTAAATATTTTAATAAATGATATAAAAGATTAGAAAATAATAGATTTGCACCATTGACATATATTCTCAAGCGCTGATTTTAAGTATTCAATATCTATAGGATAATGAATATCAAAGAAATATAACAGTTGAGAACATCTCCTATCTAGAAAATCTGATTAATCTAGGGTAAGCCTATCCATCAATGTAAATCTCATATGATGGAAACATATGGATCTTACAAGAGGATAAAAACAAAACCTAAATAATAGATAATATGCATACACCATTATTCTCATCATTAAAACAATCAATCATCATAATTTAAAGAAATATTAAACCCATGTGCTTCCCTTCTATCTTGGGCTAGAGGGAACTTAGAAAAACATAATTAAATTGCAGAAATAAAAAGCAACAAGAAAGAAAGAAGAAAAATTGCAAATAAAAAAAGATCTAAAAGGAAAGAAACAACTTATAAAACTTTAATAAAATTAAAAACTCTTTAAAAAAACCCTAAATATTGCTCTTGAATGCTTCTAATGATGCTTTAGAATGCCCTAGGAGACCCTATTTATAAGTAGGGAACTCCAAACTTCGTACAAAGTTGAAAACCCTAGAAAACGCCTCAAATATACGTATTTTCTTAAAATAGACTTCTCGCTGCATAGTTCGTTTAAAACAGACTTCCTGCTGCGCAGTTTTCCAAAATAAACTTCACAGCTTCAAAATACACTTTTTTAGGACGATTTCAGGATTCTTCACTTCAAATCTTCGATTCTCTTCATTCTTCGCTTGGTTTTCTTGGATCTTTGGCATGTGAATTCTTCAATCTTGATCTCCTAAGATCCATCCATTGCCTTGGTGAATTTGAGCATCAAATTCTTACTTTTTAACCCCCCTTTTCAATCCAAGCTCCTAAATTCACCTCGCAACACATACATGAGTAAAATAAAATATTAAGATGATTTATGTTCATAAAACCAAGATATAAATGGCGAAAATTATGCAATATTTGAGTCTTAACATCGAGCTATGTGGGCCCCACCATGATGTATGTCAAACATTAATACCATGCATTTGATGAGTTCCCTTTAGGTTACAGGATATCCCAAAAATCACGTATAGGAAACTTAGGTGGGTCATGCCATCTAAAACCATGTGAAGACATACCTAAAACATATAAAAGTACTTCGTGGGGCCTACTTGATTTTGGATGCGGCTGAAACCTGGTCTAACCCCTCATCCAAGTGGGAAACACGCAATGGATGGTCTGGATTTGTCAACCACACTCTCCATGGGCCCAATAAATGATTATGAATGTTTTAATGGGAGCGTAACCCCTCTTAGCTATTGTATGTGGTGTGGCCTACCCAAGTCATGGATTGACTGATAATTAAGCCCATGGCCCACCATGGAATGATGCATCCGGCTTATGGGGTAGATGTTCGACACACATCATGGTGGGGCCCATAAAGCTCGACCTCATGGGAAGTTCCCATGAAGTCGACCTCATAATACCACATATATATATATATATATATATATATATATATATATATGCTGGGCCCCACAAAGAACTTGTCCGAACTTTTTGAGAACCCATCATACCTAATGTGGATCCAAAATCTTAATGGTCCACGTGAAGAGCACCTCATGAAACCTCCCGGGCCCAAATTTTACTTTGATCCAGAACTCTGGTGGGCCATGAAAAATGAAAACAATTTCCTTCCTTGATTTGTATTTTTCTTTGCTATGGTCCACCAGAATATTAGATCGGGGTTAAAAATTTGTCACTTGAGGTTATATAGGATTCCATATCACATGGACTGTTCAGATTAGGCACCCATTACACGTGTGCAAAGGTGCGCACATGCGTAAGTGAGCATGACTCTCTCTCTCTCTCTCTCTCTCTCTCTCTCTCTCTCTCTCTCTATATATATATATATATATATATATATATATATATATATATATATATATATAGTCATGCTCAGTGTGCATCTTTTAGATGAGCACCAATGTGCACCTTTGCACACGTATCATGGGTCCAAAATTCGAATGGTCCACGTGATGCAGTACCCCATGAAACCGCAAGGCCTAACTTTTAGCTTTATCCAAAAATTTAGTAGGCCATAGGTAAGAGAGAAAAATTAAGGGAGGTAATTGTTTCTTTTGCCATGGTCCGCTAAAATTTTGGATCAGACTAAACGTTAGCCCCTGGGTTTCATGGGGTGCTTACATCACGTGAACCGGTTAGATTTTGAGCTGACATCATGTATCAAAAAGTGTCTATCACACGTTCTTTACAAAGGGGTTATTGTGTGGACAACTATGTACTTCTCCCTTGATCCTCTTCTAAGAGTTTGACTTATTCAAAATTTCAACTCGGGACGACATGGTTAAAAGCCATGCGCTCTACCAGCTAAGCTAAAATGGCAGGTGATTAAATAATTAAGTACATAATATAATTTTTGAAAACTGTTTAATTTTTAATGAAATTGGAAAAGAAAAAGATAACGAAAAGAACACCGTCTGAGGGAATCGAACCCGCGACCACATGCGCTCTACCAGCTAAGCTAAAATGGCAGGTGATTAAATAATTAAGTACATAATATAATTTTATATGTAGATACTGCCATACCATGGGCCTGGAGTAGCTTTTCTGCCTGGTACCTTGTCACACGAAATGGATGATCCAGACCAAAGAAAGTACAATGGCCGATTAGTTCAGTCCATGAACGGACCTTCCAGGGGTGGTGATATGACACCAGAACCACCACTATTTGTGGTTACCACCGGCTGTTATGGGGCCCACATGATGTATGTGTTTGATCCACCAAGTCCATGTCCTCCCCCTCAAGCTGCTTACTGTGGAAACCAAAAATCAGGCCGACCCAAAATTTGGGTGGGTTATTGATCAGCACTATACCCTGGTTGATCGATCAAGACCATTGGTTTGCAAGTCCCAAAGGTCCAAAATTTGTAGCCAGACCCGTTTAAAATCTTAATCACCAATTTCAGGTATTTCTCATCTTAACCATCTATCTGTAACTAACGCAATGAAAGGTTAGGATTCTCTATCGGTAATAATTTCAAGATATGGTCCACACATTAGGCGGGTCACTCCAGGACGCGGCCGTACCATCAGCTTTACAGTGATATCCTGATTCTATCTGTAAGTAACACAATGAAAGGTTAGGATTCTCTATCGGTAATAATTGCAAGATATGGTCCACATATTAGGTGGGCCACTCCAAGACAAGGCCATACCATCAGCTTTCCATTGATATACTGATGTTTGTTTGCCAGCATATGTGTGGATCGGGTGATTTCATATCAGGTTATCATAATGATATGGCCCACCATTTTATGGACAGAGTATTATAAATGTGTCACACGTCATTTCTAAAAAATAAACAACATTAACTTTTAAAAATTACATGTTCTACAGCATGCATTAGACAATTTCTGTTAATACCAAAAACATATACTTTGGGCATCATTTGTACCCACAAGGGCACGTGAGTTGCACATGAGATACTTGCTAGATACAGGACAGGCAGAAACATATGGTCCAGGACAAAACGGGGAATAAGGGCCGCAAACCTCGGACGACTGAAATGAAATGTCCGTCCACCAGCTGGCCACGTGGATCAGTGCATGATCTATTTCAGAAGATGGGTCCCATCATGTATAGGCCATGCAGAAAAATAACTCAAATCTGTTTTTGAATGGTTAGGATCATCTTTACAGAAAAGAGGACTGTTCTGGCCCCATGGTTGATCCTAATTTTCTTTAAGCTTGATCTGAACCATTCAAAAGGTGGACCTGATCATCATAGATTAATCATGAAAAGATCTACCCCATGAACAGTTCCGATCATCCATATACATAGAGAAACTATGGGAACTACAAATTCACTTCAGTAGTCTGCGGACCACAAGACGGAGCATATTAACGGGAAGCAATGCATGTGGTCAAGCATGTGACGGCACGTACTCGGATGAGAGAGAGAGAGACCAAACTCATGTGGTTCGTATGATGATCCAAACCGTTGATTCATCGTGAACTCGATAAATGGACCCGTTTGATGTTTGGTCGATGACCAAGTTGCTGTTTTGTCCGTCCCTGATGAATAAACGGCTCAGATAATCACCCACACATGCTATGTGTATTCATGCTTCTTGGGGGCACTGGATCTCTACCCATCTTTAGCTACTTTAATAAATGCTTTCGGCATAACGGTCCACAAATCTCTAACGGCACAAAGAATTCCATGTGGTTCTTGAGATATGGACATGCCCTCCTCGTTATGAATACCAGCATTACTACCACGTGATGCGGAGAGGATTGACAATCCCCTAGTTGTTTAGTAACATATAAATAAAGTAACTGGGGGTTTCAAATTCAGGGGGTTTCTAATCCCCTCTTTGAAGGGGTTTATCCACGGTGAGAGCTTAGATTACACCTAAAATCATTTCCATAGTTGCAGGTGTAACATGTGTGTCATTGTACACTATTATTCTATTGGGCACATGGCCCACTAATGATGATCAGTACCATTCAAACATTGTCCAGCACCATCCAAACATTGTCTATATTAATCAATGATTAAAAATCGTTGCTTAGTCATTCAGTCATGATCTTGTGCTTGCGATCCATCTAAGACTTGAAATTTCATCATTTTTAGGCAAAGCATATATTTCAATGGGCTTATCACAACCATAGTGTCAATAATTATATATCTCACTAATTAGGGATATTAAAGTTATTTTGGTAATTAAATTCAAACCCCTATAAATATATCATGCATATGTATTTTTAAATTAAAGTTGATTCACACTCCGACGCCAAACACACAGGAGGATTAGGGTGCACATCGAGTCGAGTTGACTAGTTGACCTCGGCTCGAACTCGGCTCGGCTTGGTCCTCGAGCTTGACCGGCCAACTCGGCTCGGTTCGGCCAGCTCGGGTCGAGTTCGAGTCAAGATCAAGCAGAGTTCGCCATTGAGGCATTTCCATGAACACCTAAACCGCACCTTCAAAATCCCTCGTATGTGAAACAAAAGTAATGAGTTTTACGGGTATTTTATCAAACACCTTTTAAGCAACATAAAATTCAAGAAAAGCCAAGAAAAAAGAGTATTTGTTTCATGCACATACATTCCTTGCCACCAGCACATCCATGCCTTCCTCACCACCACACTTTGTTGAGTCATTTTATCAAACACTTAGTGAGCAACATCAATGGCAACGTAATCGAGTCATCGAACTAGTTCGATCCGAGATCAATTCAACTTGGGTTCGATCCAGTCAAGTTGAGCTGGGGCTTGCTCGAACTTGGCTCAAATTTATTTTCGAGCTCAAAATCAGCTTGACTCGCCTTGAACTCAAATTTGAACCGAGTCAAATCGAGCTTTTGAGTCGAGTCAAGCGAACTAACCAAGCTAGCTCAATTCGTGTACACCCCTAGCCCCAGTCCACAATTCTTTGGGGCCATTGTGATGTTTATTAGAAATCCTTGAGATCAAAAGTGAGTAGGATCCAAGACTCAAGTGGGCCACACCAAAGGAAAAGGTGGGTAGGAAAATTCCTACCATTGAAATCTCCATGAGTCTACAGTGATGTTTACATGCCATTCGTACTGTTCATGATGTCATTCCTACTGGGATGAACTGAAAACACAAATATTAGACTGATTCAAAACTTGTGTCCTGATGAATATTTCAATTGTGCACGTTCAATCCTCATGTTTTTGGCCCACTTGAGTATTAAATCCGGCTCATTTTTCTCCTTTTGTTCTAAAACAGTCTCACAAAACGAATAGATGGGGTGGATTTCTCACAAACACCTTAGTGGACCCCACTTATGTTCCAAGCTCAGGAACTTCCTCTCAAAGGGTTCTGCGCTGGGAACATAGGTGGGCCACAGTGATGTTTATTAGAAATCTACCTGTCCATCCATTTTGGGAGCTCATTTTAAGAGTTGATGCTAAAGTGAGTGGGATACAAGACTCAAGTGGACCACACCAAAGGAAAAGGTGAGTAGGGAAATTCCTATCGTTTAAACCTCACTGAGTCTACGGTGATGTTAATTTACATTCCATCCATACCGTTCATAAGTCATTCCTATTGGGATGAACTGAAAATACAATATTAGCCTGATACAAAACTTCCCTGGCCACACGTATACTTCAAATTTGAAAGGAAAGAGCACAGATTTGTTTTTTTATCACTGAACTGTGCCGTTCCATTGCACTAAAGCCGCACAGGCGGCTCCAGGTTATGTACGGATACAATAGGCGGTTTTGGAGAAATGGTTTGATAGTAATAGCTTTTGGGTCTATAGACTAAAGTAGAGGCGGTTTGTGGTTAAAATATTGTCTATAAAGGTCCACCGCTCCCACGGTAACTCGAACGACCCTTGACCGGGTGTTGAAACTCCTGAAGCTACTCTTGCTACTTTGCTCAAATTTCTGATCCTAGTAGGCCTGCTTGGGCGCGTGGCCAATGCAGAACAGGGGACTAATCCCCCATCGCCGCCATGCTGCCGCAAGTGTTGCCCTAAAGGTGGCCAGAGTCCAGAGATGGAGGGAGAGAGGAGAGGAGAGGAGGAAGGGAAAAATAATGCTCTAGATTATGTCTTTCTTTTTTCTTTTAGTTTAGTTATGTTTAAGGTTCAAAAAAGGGCCCGGTTCCATGGTTCCGTTGTAGACAGCCACCATGGATCCGAGTGCCCATGTGGTGTGGGTTGGTACAGATATATGTATGTAGATGAATGCAATGAAATGCCCCCTTTCCTCTGTCTTTCTTCTTTATCAGCTTTGTTACAGGCTTTACTTTTCTTTTAAGACAGGTTTTTTTTTTTTTTTAATCGTACTGTAGCCATTGCACAAGTTTTAAAAAACCAATAGCAACAATAAAACTCAAAGGCACATTTTGGGATGATTGACCTTACGGAAGAGAATCATGAGCGACATAATCAATCTTGTGTTTGTCCATGAATTCCTGTGTGATAACCCAAGGAGATAGGACATGATACCTGCAGTGACGAAGAGATTCGTAGCGCTCATCTTCAGTCATGACAGTTTTCCCTTTATACTTGTGGGTGACATCATCACTGCAGCAACCCACAAGCAGATATGTGTTCGGGAACCTAGACATGCAAAGAACAAATCAAAGATCAAATGAGAATAAAATAAATCAAAGCATAAACCACAGGACATAAGAGATTTTTACGTGGAAAACCCTTGAAGATGTAAAAACTATGGGACCTAATCCAGAGCAACAATTCACTATGAAGTAAAACGTTACAACCGATCACAAGCACATACCGCTTGGATCAAACCTTCTTCACTCACACAGAGTGGATAAATAATAAGAGAAAAAGAAAAATGGAGAGATCTCACCGATTACGAGGATGTAGAAGCCTTGAGACGTCGACTCCACGGTAGATCACCTCTACGAGCGTAACCTCCTTTCCACAAGCTTTCTCTCTCTCTCTCTCTCTCTCACCTTTGATCGCCTCTAAACCCTTTAAGAAACCCTCGCAAAGCTTTAAGAAACTCTCTTGCATTACCTAAAAAGTCTTAGGAACCTTTATTTATAGTTTAAGCAACTCCTTTCCGTACCATGGCGAAAAACCGCCTCAAATTTACGTAGTTCACATAAAATCCAGATATGAATCTGCGTAACCTCGATCGGTCGAGTAGAGCCCAAAAAAAAACATGACTCTTTGGACTTTGAGTCGAGCACCACCCTCACTCGATCGGTCGAGCGACAAGGAGAAAATCCCCATCAAATCTCCCCTTTTCGACTCAGAGGAATTCACCTTCTTCAAGCCACCTCTTTCTACAAACCTTAAACTTGTCCTTGAGCAAAGCCTTAGTCATCATGTCCGACCCATTATCGTCTGTGTGTGAACCTTCTCAAGCTGTAATACCTTCTGTTCCAAAGTATCCCTAATCCAGTGATACCGAATCTCTATGTGCTTCGACTTAGTGTGTTGGCTTGGATTCTTGCTCAAGTATATAACACTTTGACTATCGCAATAGACCACGTGCTCCTGCGGCTAAGTTTCTGTAGGAACCTTTTCATCCAAAGCATCTCTTTATATGCCTCTCTAATTGCAATGTACTCGGTCTCTGTCGTCGATAATGCTACGACTTTCTGTAGCTTGCTCTGCCAATGAAGTTCAAACATAAACATGAACCTCGATGTAGACTTCGAGTCTATGTCACTGCCATATCTCAGATCTGTAGCCCTCAGAATACGTTTTCCGTCACCATAAAGCATGTAGACTCAACTTGGATGAGCCTCTTAGATACCGCAGAATCATTTCACCGCCGCCCAATGCTCTTTGCCAGAATTGGCAAGATACCTACTGATAACACCAACCACATATGCTATGTCTGGGTGTGTATACATCATAAAGATACATCAAACTTCCTACCGCTGACGTGTAGGGTATCTTTCGCATCTCATCCACCTCTGCATTCGTCTTGGGACACCGCCGTTGCTCAATCAAGTGACCATCCAGGTGAAATCGACCGCCGTTGCATTCATATTGAACCACTTTTGGACTTTCTCAATATACCGCTCTTGTGACAACCAAAACTTCCCGCTGTTCTGTCATGGGTTATCTCTATTCCTAGGATCTGCTTAATCGGGCCCAAGTCTTTTATCGCGAACGACTTGCCCAACTCCTGTTTTAACCTGTCAATCTTCTTGATGTCTTTTCCCATGATGACCATGTCATCAATGTATAACAAGAACTAAGAAATCACCATTTGAAAACTTGCACCTGAACACACAATGGTCCGACTCCGTTTTGTCATATCCATGCTTAATCATGAACGAGTAGAACTTCTTGTACCACTGACATGGTGCTTGTTTCAGCCCATACAAGCTCTTCCTTAGCCTACACACCATATGCTCTTTGCTTTTGACTTCGAACCCCTCTGGTTGATGCATGTAGATCTCTTTTTCCAGGTCACTATGGAGGAAGGCAATTTTAACATATAACTACTCTATCTCCAGATCCATGCTGGCCGCCAACCCAAGCAACACCCGTATGGATGTCATCTTCACCACTAGTGAGAGTATCTCCTCGAAGTCTATACCTTTCCTCCGATCAAACCCTTTCACCACAAGTTTGACCTTGAACCTCGTTTGTGAACTTCTTTTGCTTCAATCTTCTTCAGTAGGCCTTGTTGCTTAAAGCTTTCTTGCCCTTAAGTAATTTTACCATATCATAGGTGTGATTCTTATACAAGAATTTCATCTCCTCTTGCATAGCTTTCAACCACTCCCCCTTATGCTTGTCAGCTAGGGCCTCAAAATAATCTTCTAACTCACTCCCATCAATGAGCATAATGTACTCATACAGTGAGTACCTCTTAGATGGTTGTCTGTCCCTATATGACCTCCTCACATATGGCTCAACAGGTAAATCAAGTGGGGACTGCTCCCCCAGTCCATCTTCTTTAGGAACTCCCTCGTCCTTTACACCTTGCTATACTCCCCTCGTCATTAGGCACCACGGGAGGAATAACCGGATCCATGTTCTCTAGCTCACCTGAACTAGGGTGGTTCTCTGGCTTACAAATGTCTTCTATACATTGATCTTCAAAGAAAACTACATCTTTGCTCCCGACGAGCTTTTTCTCGGTTGGATCCCACAATCAGAATCGAACTTTTCATCACCGTACCCCAATAACACACACCGCCTAATTTTCATATCGAGCTTAGACCTCTCGTCCTTTAGTACGTGAACGGATGCCCTACATCCAAACACCCTGAGATGACTGTACGATGGATCCTATCCGGTCCACACCTTCTCAGGTACTTCTCCATTTAAAGGGGCTGATGGAGACCTGTTTATCAAATACACTGCCGTATGCATTGCTTCTCCCCAGAACGTTTTGGGCAATTTCGCATGGGATAACATACATCTGATTCTCTATACAATGGTGTGATTCATTCGCTCAGCTACACCATTATGCCGGGGGGTCTTAGAAACTATCTATTCATGTCGTATACCCAGAGACTTACAATACTCATGAAAGTCACTGATGTATTCACCACCATTGTCAGTGCGGATACACTTTAATGATCTACATGTCTCACTCTTGATCATAGCATGAAACAATTTAAACACACCAAAGACCTCGTCTTTGGATTTTAAAGCGTAAACCCAAACCCTTCTAGATGCATCATCTATAAAAGTGACAAAATACAATGCCTCACTCAAGGTTTTTGTCCTCATAGGACCACAAACATCAGAATAAACTAAATCTAATGCATGCACTTTATTAACATGAGAAACAGATTTAACAAATAAAACTCTATGCTGTTTCCCTGATAAAAAATCAATATAAGTTTTGAGAGGTATACCCGTCACGTCTGGAAGAAGCCGCTTCCTCGCTAGTACCTGAAGCCCTTTTTCACTTATGTGGCCTAAACGCCTATGCCACATGTCAATAGAATCTTCCGCCGCGTTCAACCCACCATTGCACACACCGACACTTGCTTTGTAAAGGGTGCAACACTTCTTTCCTTGCCGCGATCAATGAACCCTCGATGAGCTTCCAGCCCACCAACAAATCGGCTTTCATAGCCATCATTATCCAACCTTCCCGTCCCATATCAAGTTAGAGCGAAGGTCCTGGATATGCCTCACTTCCACGAGAACCAATGTGCAGCCCACATCGGTCTTTACACAAATATCATCGACCTCTATGATCTTCGATACGCTAGATTTTTCCATCTTCACGGTCCCAAAGTCACCCGACTTGTAGCTTGTGAAGAAGTCTTTACGTGGAGTCGCATGAAACGAGACTCTCATCCATTCAGTGTCCTGACTCATAGCCGTGAGACAAACATCATGATCTGCTGAAAGAATAACTACAACGTCGCCATCTGAAACGACCATAATGAAATCTGATTCATCTTTCTTCTCATTTCCTTTTCCTTTCTTGTCGTTCTTCTTCTTACAACATTCATGCTTGTAATAGCCCTTATTGCCACAATTCCAGCATTCAACATAATCCCTAGTACTCGACTTGCCTCTTGATTTATCTCGGACCTTCTCGCCCTTTCTATTCTTTCCTCTCCTTCGTTCTTGTGTCACAAGGACATCTTGTTGAATAGACCCCTGAGACCTCCTCCTAATCTCCTCATTGAAGAGACAGCTAGTTACTTGTTCCATGGACACCTTTCCGTCTGGCGCGGAGTTACTCAGAGACACTACTAATGTCTCCCAACTATCAGATAATGAGCTAAGCAATAGTAAAGCTTGTAATTTATCGTCTAGGACCATCTTCATAGTGAAGAGCTGGTTCAATATATTGCTAGCCTTATTCATGTGCTCAGTCACAGAACTGCCATCTTTGAACTTGAGATTCACAAGTCGTCTCATTAGAAAAATCCTATTGCCGGCTGTCTTCCTCTCATATAACCCTTGCAATTTCAGCCATAAATTTAGCTGAGGTCACCGTAGACACATGGTGGAATATGAAATCATCCAACCATTGTCTAATAAACCCCATCACCTTCCGGTCCAATTTCTTCCAATCATCATCTGTCATATCCTTTGACTTTGTTGATATGTCTAGAATTGGATAATACAAGTCCTTATAATAGAGCAAGTCCTCCATCTTAGTCTTCCATATAGTCTAGTTAGAACTATTGAGATTGATCATCCTTGATGAGCCACCATCCATAATTTAGAACCGATCCCACTCCGTTCAACCAACCTAAACGCTCCGATACCACTTTGTTGGGGGTCATTGCATAAAACCTTAGGATCTAGCCTCCCAAAACACTAGAATTATGGGATAATAAAGCAATGAAATAAATCAAAGCACAAACCACATGATATGAGATTTTTACGTGAAAAACCCTCAAAGAGGTAAAAACCACGGGACCTCATCCAAATCAACAATACACTATGAAGTAAAACGTTACAATCGATCACAAGCACACACCGCTTGGATCAAACCTTCTTCACTCACGCATGAGTGGATAAACAATAAGAGAATAAAGAAAAATGGAGAGATCTCACCGATTACGAGGACGTAGAAGCACTAAATGTCGAGTGCACAGTAGATCACCTCTACGAGCAGAACTTCCCTTCCACAAGCTTCCTCTCTCTCTCTCTCTCTCTCTCTCTCTCTCTCTCTCTCACCTTTGCTAGCCATAAAACCTTCAGCAAACCCTTGCAAAGCTTTAGAAAACTCTCTTGCATTACCTAGAATAGCCCTAGGAACCTATATTTATAATTTAGGAAACTTCTTTTCGCACCTCTGTGAAAACTGCCTCAAATTTACATAGTCCGCACAAAATCTGGACTCGAATCTGCGTAACCTCGACTGGTTAAGCAAGGTCCTCAACCGGTAGAACGGACCCTCGACCGAACGAGCAGACTCCTCAACTGGTTAAGTAATGTAAAAGAATTAACACAATTAGTCGCTGAACTTCGAGTCGAGCTAAGCCTCGACTGGTCAAGCACCACCCTCGACCAGTCAAGCTAGCCCTTCGACCGGTCGATCCATGAGGAGAAAATCCCCATCAATATACTTATTCAGAGACTCGTCAAGTGGTACACTCAGGTTTTTCCTCATTATTAAGTTATGTAGTTGCAGATAATTATATCTGCCACTATAAAGCTTACCGTTATTCTTTCCCGGCAACAACATCATTCTTACCTTTTTTTTATCGTATCTAGCAATATAATGGTGGATAGTGTTCACTCTCTCTCTGTCTCTCTACAAAGCAAATGCTCTTTCTCAGTCGAGTGCCGAAGCAACCATCGCAGCGCAAGCACTCTCGATCTCCCTCTCTCAGATCTCTCCCTCTTTCTTTGTCCATATCCCGCTCAAACTCTCTCTTGAGATCGGCCATCATCAATGTTGAATGTTGAAACCCTAATTGGGGTTTTACAATGAAAATTCACACAGTTTGATTTTTTTCAGCAAAACTATCATTTAGACCTAATCACTAGATCTGTGTGTTGGTTTGTGCTTGTTGTTGTGTGTGTTGGTTGTTTTCTTATTTCCCCAGACGTTTAGTAGGAATCCTAAAATAGGCCATGGAAGATGGAGAGATCGATTTTCAGTTTAGGTCTGCACTTCTGAATTCCTCATGTCCATCTCAGAGATCGGTAAATCACTCTCTCTCTCTCTCTCTCTCTCTCTCTCTGTAATTTCATCTCAGAATCGATTTTCTATTTTATCTTTTATTGGATTTTCAAATGTTCCTAAATTTTCTGCAGTACGTTTGGGTTTTTAAACCTGGCTTTTCTAAATTCTAGATCTGAAACAGATTCTGATTTGTTCGATCCGTACTTGCATTCGAAAGCAGAAAATCACAGATCTCTTTCTCTGCATATCATTGCAAAAATCTGTAATAATCTAAAATTGTTCTCTTTTTGATTTTTTTTTTTTTTAATAATTCCTTCAATTCAATGCAAGCAAAACATGTATTGTCAAGCCCCGATTGCCTACAAGTGGAGCCCACATTTTGTTGATCTAGCAATTCATTTGGTGGGCCTCGAATTAGATGGATAAGGCAATGATCCACATTCAATATTCAATTGGTAAAGGTGAAAGATGGTTGGGATCTTTCTATATGGATGACCTTTAGGGATCATCAGATCAACTACCTAGATCACCGAACTGCGGGCTCCACCTGGAGGAACTTAGTGCCCATGATTCTCAGCTGAGGATACGCTAGCAGTTTGGTGATCTAGGCCTTTAATCTTATGGTGGTCCATGATCCACAAACCTCCCTGGTAATCCTAACCATTCAACATGTGGCCTGCAAATAGAGAGCCTAGTAAGGAAACCGAAGCATCAATATGTGTCAACAGAAGAAAGGTCAAAGATTGGATGGCTGGGGTCTTCCATGCCAGATACCTTTTGGGGTGGGGTCCATCAGATCAACTGTTTGGATCACCAAATGATAGGCCTCGAGGGACACACGGAGGGAGGGGGGAGGGAGTCCATAAGCTATATAATTATCTATATTGACTATTAACATAATTAACTATCTCAATTGCTTGCTAAATTTACTTTTTCTTTCTGAGTGCTCATTTGATTGAGAAGTGAGTTGTTGTTGAATATCTGTATCAATCAGTCTCATACGTTCGGATCTCTCACAATTCAGAAGCATTCACAATGGTAAAAGCCTCAACCCATTTATTCTTTCCTCATTTCTTTCCACAGTTTGGTTTAATTATCTTGTGTATTTGTAGGGGCCAACATCAAAAGAATCTGAGACGGAGGTCATCGCCTTGTATCAATTTCTTTCATGGACATGGAGTGGAAGTAGATACTCTGGTTTACTCTGCATGGCCTTATCTTCCTCTATCTACTGCATTATGCAACTCTTCTCTGATTTTTTCTCAGGTTAGAAACTTGTACAAACAAACATACTTCCTTTTGGACATCAGTTAGATTGACTTAAGATGCTTGACTTCTTGCTTAAATCTTTCAAGCATACACAAAACCATGGAAAACTCATCAACATAAATCTTGGTTTCTCTCAACTATCATAGTAAGGGATGTTTCTGGAGCACCCCTTCAATTATAATTGGCTTGGTGAAGGTATTAGAAAAAAAAAAAACAACTCAAGCCTATTAAAAGAGCCTTAGCTTCTGCTTTTGCAGGATGGGATGCATTGGCCGCTCCAGAGGCTAAGATGATAATTCAATTCTAGTCCTGAAGGTTACCTCCAGTGATGGAACAAGTTGGATTGCTAACAAAACACCCACCAAAATTAAGCTTCCATGTGCCAACAGGAGTGGTGTGTCGTAAAGGCTGTTACGGGGCATTGTATTAACTAACCTTACCTCAATCTGTAGTACATACCAGTGTTTTAAATAGCAATAGTGTGATGCGTAGCGCTCAGCCCTCTATAGCGTGTAGCGTAAATACGTAGCATGTAGTGTACACTACACAATACTTATATTTTTGAATTTAAAAATAGGACAAATATAATAAATAGTGAAATATATATATATATATATATATATGCCTAAAAGATGGTTCATTTTATAAATTATAAGCATGTTCAAAAAAGTTATTAGTTATCATTTATCAAAAGCCAATCCACATATATAAGCCAAATTAAATAATTATCACATCAACAATTTTCTAAGCTAACCACTTTAATTAATAATGTCTAATTGAAACCACAAGTCACAATTATGAAAAGAAATAAAAATCCCATAGGTTAAAAGTATCAAGTACAATGCAAGTGTTACATTCCTCAACATTAGAAACAAAGAAAACGTGAAAAAAAGAATAAAAAAATAACATAGTAAAAAAATACATTGTAGCTTACGCTACGGACGCTACGCGCTACATAGCTGTAGCGTACGCTACGACCCCCACAGCATACGCTATAGGGGATTTACGCTATTTGGGACGCTACGTAGCGCTACGGCCACGCTACGCTACGTAGCGTACGCTACCGATACGCTACGGGCGCTATTTGAAACACTACTTCAAAGTAAGTTGTCCATCAAGTGGGCCCCACTTTTGTTTCGAGAATCATCTTCCACAATCTGAACCTCACCTAAGGTTTTCATAGTATGGAAATGGATCACACTTTGTTGTTGCCATTTTAAATGCATCTACTGTTTCAGGATGCATATGGACGTACAATCACTGTGGAGCACAATTATTGTTTACAGCAACGTGGAACTGAGCAATTTAAATATTCATCTGAATCATGGAAATTACAATTTATTTATTTCCAATATTTTAGAATCATAATTGCAATTCAATTCAATAATGCATCCAAACGCACCCTAAAACATTCAGTAGGCATGCGGTTGACTCTGATATTTTGAAATTTAGATAGGTTTGAATGTCATTGTAGTTGAACTGAGGGATCCAATGCCTTAGACCATCATAATTAATCCCAAACTAATGGACGGAGTGGATTTTCTACAAACATCATCGTGGCCAATGAAATAGACAACTAAAAACAAAGATACATGACGGTCCATTTAATATTTGGTTATTTGTTTGAAGCAAGTACTTTGATTTACAGTTTGCATTATTTGAGGACAGAGGAAGGGTTTTAACTTTCAATCAGGTGAGCTTCCCTCCCTTTTCTCCAATTTTTATTTTATTTTTGGTGGTTACATTGTTCTTTGGTCAATTTTATAACATGAATCAGACCAATTGAGGACTGTAATTTGGAGAATGGTTCTTGCCCCTACTGGCTTTTTCTAATGCATACATATAGTGCTGTTTTATCAAGGTAAGCCTTTGAAATTATGATGCAAGTTTATGGAAGACAATACTCAAAAGAACATTAGTGTGACAAAAATGTTTTGTTGCAGAAAGATGGTGATACCGTCAAAGAGACACTTAATCAGTTGAGCTAAGTTGGTTGGGCTAAAATATGGAGTTCTCAACCATGTGTATCACACTGTATGGTCAGTCCTTCATTACAGTGTGAAGTTTTGGGCAAGCACTACTCAAATTTCTCTTAAGTCGACATCCTGATGGTTTAAGTGTTTGGAACTGAGGTTGGTGTTTTCTCTCGGGTTCTCATAATGTTTAGGAATTGGGCTCCTTGAGCTAGTCGTGTTGGGGATCTTACTATACAGGGGACGGTTTTTGTAGAGCTGTTGTGTCTTTTAGTTCCTTTTCGTTCTCTCTGTTGTTGTATTTTCTTTTCTTTTGGTAGTCTGTTCTCTCTCTCTCTCTCTCTCTTTCTCTCTCTCTCTCTCTCTCTCTCTCTCTCTCTCTCTTCCAGCAATAAAATCCTTACCTTTCAATATGAAAAAAAAAAAATGTATGTATGCATATCATGCACCCAGTACTAAATGCTAATATCTAAGTTGTCATCAATCATTCATTTTCCATACACATGGCACGTGTATGAAATCTAGACTGTTTGTCTGCTATACCTCCTTGTGGACAGGTCATGCACCAAAAATGATACCAATTAGATGATGGTAGCGATCTTTTGGTGGATTTTTGCTCATTAAATGGTTGCTGTTGGTAGGACTTTTTCCTCATCACCCATTTGAAGTCCTCAACAGTCCTCCAATCAGTGGCTATGTTCAATGAATTGGTGTGAATCTTGGATACTACCCATCAACTATAGAGCCCGAAAGATGAAAGGTACAGGTCCAGTACGCATACCACATTTGCAGATATTGAATGCTTGATAACTTAGTGTTGAACACTCGATCCTCTCTTTAATGTTGAACATGGGATCCTCTCTTTATATATTGGCTATGTGCAAGATTGTGCTGTAAATTAGTTTGAATATGTTTCGGATATGACTGTCAGATCTATGATGCAAATTATCATTTTCCTGGATTGAGCCATTTGGATTTTAAGGGCAAGGCATCTGTTTGTAATACCATCTGAATACAGCTGTTTACTACTTATCGAACAGTTTTCCTCTGGTAGAAATGGATGCTAAAAACCATAATTCAGAGAGCTGATGGCATCAAAGTTGCATCAACTGCAATCCAAGGCTGCTCAAGCTTCACAGTTTGTGGCCAAGCATGGAACTGCTTACTATAAGCAGTTGCTGGAGCAGAACAAGCAGTACATCCAGGAACCTCCAACTGTCGAGAAATGTAACCTGCTGTCTAAACAACTATTTTACACTCGTCTTGCCAGGTTAGTCTTCGATCAGCAATCTTGATTTGAGATTCGTTCTTACTCACTTGATTGTAATTGGTTTAAGAAGGTACATCATCTTTGGCATTTCCTGTATGATAAGCAACTGTATGATTGCAAGTGTGGCACTTCATTCCACTATCGACAAGCAAGTTGAAGCTTCTGTTAGTTTCAGTGAAGTTCTCACATTTTCAACTAGCTTAGAGCCTGTTTGGTCATAGGGAACCTTTTTTTGAGGTGGCATAAAGTAAGGGTTATGGACTCCTTCCGCCCAAAAGAAACCTGCTACTCTTGGAGGGCATCTTGATTTTCAATTCAAACTAGTGGGGGCTTTATCATTGGCTATCCCATAAATAACTGCATGGGAAGAGTGGACAGTAGACAATCTGAGTGGATTTTTCACTTCCATTTTTTTGTCCCTACCTTTTAATGGAACAAAGACATCTTTCCAATAGGGTGAGGAAAACCATGTGAGTTGATTACATCATCTTGGAGATGTCCTTCTGAAATGGAATTTCTAAATCAAATGTCTTCCTTCCCTATTTAATTTTGTTGATCTAGGCTATATTTATATGGCAGGCCATGACACCTGTTATTGCCTATTGGCTTGGGTCATGGTTGATTATTTCATCTGGTTATGCAGCATGTGTTTGAGGAAAATGGTAAGAAATTAGATGAAATAATGGTTATATTCAATGCACTCTTGTGAAATACCTGATGAATGGACCTTGATTTTTTAGCCAGGCATTGTTCACAGTGATTAACTGTTGATGGCCCAGCTATCCCCCACTATATATGGACCCCACCTACTTAGTAGCCTTGATATTTGATTCTATGCTCTTGATTTTGTCAGTGATTTTGCTGATGATGGTAGGTGGTCAGGTGTTTACTGATAGAGCCATTCCCAGCGGCTCTGAATGAACAGGCAGTCAAGATGTTACTTGAGAATTACGAGAAGTTGCCATTTGCAGCCCCCGGCCCGACCAAGAGCAAGGAGTAAGATGTATTCACTCATTTTTATACCAGACCTTGTCAAAACCACAAAGGTTGAAGAGTCTGTTGCTGCTGTTGGGAGAGACCCATTGCTAGTATCTCAGTCAGACGAACAGAGTTTATTGAACAAGAAACAGGCAAGGAAACTGAGATCGAGCCTAACAATGCAAGCGTTCAGAGGCCATTTGACCTTTATAAGGTATACCCTGATTTCTTCATCCCATGGGTGCATGTGCATGCATGCTTTTGATTTATGGTCAGCATTTACAGTCAATATACTGCATCTTCCATTGACATGCTAAACCCAATCTTGTTTCAGGAACCTATTATGCTGCAGTTATTGAGAACCGTGCAGATTTCCATGGTCGTGTGGTGGTTGATGTTGGTGCTGGTAGTGGTATTCTTTCATTATTTGCTGCTCAGGTATGCGCACCTATTCAATCAACAAAGTATGTTTATGGTGAAGTTTGTGGATTGATTCCAACAATCTGTTCATTTATTCAGGCTGGTGCTAAACATGTTTATGCGGTGGAGGCATCTGAAATGACAGAATATGCACATAGGCTTATTGCTAGGAATCCATCATTGAGAGAACGGATTACAGTGTGATTTTATTTTGCAGTTTAAACTTAATACCAGACTTTTTTGAGTTCTTTACCGAACTCACCTTGTTGCTACATTGTTCTCATTTTCGTAAGGGATTTTGTTCTTTATATTACAGGTGATCAAAGGTTCGGTATCGCGTTACGTATTGCATTCTTGGGATACGGATATGTATCGGTTATCGCATGGGATATATCGGTTGTATTGTGTAATGTATCGCTGTTGTTGGAAACATGGGGAAACATTGGGACACATTGGGAAATTGGTTGAATTTTTCGATGTAACTTCGGTGATTATTAAAAAAGACATCAATACACATTTATAAATCAAAACATTACAAAAAACAAGTACACATAATAGGTTTTCTTTGTATGGGATCCTAATCTATGCGTTGTCTATCTGAATTGATGCAAGTATATTCAATGTCTATTCATATAATTTATAAATGTAAGAAGATGAGTGAAAACATAAGCAATACATTCAAAAGCAAAAGAAGAATCGCTAGATTAGGTTACAGACATGTTTAATGTGATACGTTCGAACACAGATTGCAAACAATTTACAAGAAATTGGAAATTTTTGATTTTTTTTTTTTTTCAATTTCTCGCAACTCGGCCCATCTCCCCCAAATCTCGAAATTGAAGCTCCCAATTCATGATTTTTCATGTAGAACATGAAAAATCATGAATTCGTAACAATCTGACACTAATTTAACATGATTTACAGAAAATAAGAGCATTGAAATTCGAAAATGCTCACTGGATCAAACATGTGGGATATATCGCACTACTTGTGCGTTTCGTATCGCACCGGTGGGATACAACATTGTTCTCATTTTCGTGAGGGTTTTTGTTCTTTATATTATAGGTGATCAAAGGTAAAGTTGAGGATGTTGAATTGCATGAGAAAGCAGGCATTCTGATTTCTGGGGCTATATGATTCAGAAGGGTGTTGCAGGGAGCATAGATCCATTGTCGAAATTCAGATCCGAGGCAACATGATTGTGTTGAGATTTCCATCTTATTTCCATGGTTTCTCTATTAGTGTTGAGATTTCAAGTCTCTTGGACTGAGGGAAAAAACTCATCTCTGTTTTTCTTCTTTCCTTTTCTTTTCTTTATGTTTTTCATGTTTTATGGATTGGGATTCCAAGTCTATTTGACTAAGAATTGAAGACTCTTTCTAGGTTTTCTTGGGTTTTATTTGAGAGGAAAAACCCATTAAAATATTATAGCTGATGTTGTGGATCTGACTGACTATGCACAGGTTTATGAATGGGTTAAAATAAATGATTTAGACTTAGTTATTGAGAACTGAGGTTAAAAGTGAATTTAGCCTCAGTTGATGCCAACAAAGGCTAAATCCATCTTTAGTCTCAGTTTTGCCTCAGTTACCTAAACTGAGACTACAACTCCTGTGGCTAAAGGCTTTAGCCTCAGTTGTTGAGAACCAGGGTTAAAAATAGATTTAGCTTCAATTGGAGGCAACTGAGGCTAAAATTTGGATTTAGCTTCAGTTGGAAACAATGGAGGCTAAAATTTTGATTTAGCCTCATTTCGAGAAAACTGAAGCTAAAAAGGTTCTTTTAGCCTCACTTTAAAAACCGAGGCTATAAAAGCATTTTTAGCCTTAGTTACTAAAATCGAGGTTAAAGCCTTTAGTTACAGGGGTTTCAACCTCGATTTGGATAATTGAGGCAAAAGCGAGGCTAAAGGCTTTAGCCCCAATTTTTAACATTTTTAGCCACAATTTTGAACCGAGGCTAAAGCCATCTTTTCTTGTAGTGACGTGTGTAAGATCAGTGATCGATTAGCCCAATCAGTGGGCTTGCTAGATTTCTACACAAGAAAATCTTAATAGTGGAAAGCTTGTCTATGGGCATGGTTGACACAACTCAGGATCGTGCGCAAATGCTGATAACAGATCGCGGGGTCGCCGAAATTTGATCGAGAGGACCACAGAGACATACGGAACGGTACGGGCTAAGATACGGGTCTTACATGCTAGGTTGACTCAATTAAGTTAAAATACGTTGAGCCCATGGTAGTCAAAGCTAGGGCAAGCTACCATGTAGCCTATCTGACCCTTTGCCATCTCATGCCAGGGTATTAGAAGTTCTTATGCTCAAGGGAATGGTTTTAGTTGTTGTAAGGGCCATTGAAAGTCAGTAACCTTCTGGGTGCAAATGGTAGGGTCAGGTTTGAGGGAAGAGATGCAGTCCGAGTTGCCGTGTTTTCTAACTCTAATTACTTACCTGACCCTTTTAATAAATGGGACACCACTGCTCCTGTGGTAAAGAGGAATTGATGGGTCTTATTGGTTCAATCACTTGTTCACCATATTTCTACATGCATTGTGTATAAATGGTTTGGATTCTTTGTACACTTGGAACACGGACCAGTAGCCTTTCTATGTATGGATCCAGAGTTGTCAACGAGTTGGGTGGACCCAATAGTATTTTGTTTAAACTCAATTAATAATTGAACTAGGTGTGGGTTGGGCTATACCTAATCAGGGCAAATTATAAAAGAAAAATGATTATTTCAACTTGCAGGACCATAAGATATGGTCCACCTGGTTGATAACTTGTAAATACTGAGTATGATTATATAAGGTGATCCTCGTGGGGCCAATCTATTGGACAGGTTGGAAGTCCTATGCACATGACATGGGTTGTCAGCCGAGTGGAGGTACACTTATTGTGAAACACTGTTTGAATGTGAGTAATCTAAGTGTAGCTATGTTTTCATGAGGTCTCGATCTCAATCCATACTATCTTGACACATTAATTTAATTAGCATGTGATAAATTTCAGCTAGTCATTACCTTGGTCAAAATTTTAAAATTCCAAATCATAAATGGTACTCAAAATGTTAATAAGTATACTTGTATGTGTTGTGAAGCCAATATATTGATTTTAACACTTAATTTAATGATCTTGATTATTGATCATGATGACCATGGGTATGTGTGGGAATGTTATTAATGGTATATCTAACGTATGTATATATAATAGACATGCATATATGGGGTTAAAGGTGAGGGACTCCTTTAACTGTCCTTAAGAACTTAAAAGTGAATACAATGATCATTGGTCGAGAGAGATTTAAATTCTTCTGATTGTCATTCAGAACTTAAATGTGGATACAATGATCATTAGTTAAGCAAGATTTCCTTAGTTAATTAGATTAGTTTAATGCATGGCTTGATTGTTCTTATGCTTAGTGATTTTATTGCCCTACCCTACATAGTGTAAGTGTGCCATGGTAATAAGAGGGTATTGAACCTATTACACACTTGTATTGGAGTATCAATTAAAGTCTGTGGGCCAAGGGATCCATCATGCCCGGACTATGATCAACATGTATGTGGAGGTCAAGTTCCTGATGTAATGCACTTTGGCCTACTTCATGAAGTCAATTGCGGTGGCTTATACATGGCTGTTATTGGGTTCATGCATTAGGATATGGTTGGGGTCTATATGATCCCACAAGGTGTCCATTGGTTTCCTAGGGACACTTTTATGGCCAACTAAATTCAAGGTTTCTCTGATCTCCTCTCGTTTCACCTCCAAATTTAGTGAAATTACTATTGTAATCTCAACAAATACCAATGCTTGAAACAAGATCCAATACTTCTATTTCTGACCCTTGATTTGCATGTGAATTGGATATAAGAATTCAATTTTATAGTATTCTTGTACATTACATGAAACAGCATTATTTCGTTTCAGCTCTCTTACCGTAACATGGATCCCATTCCTCTTGCATGCGTCCAACATCTTATTGTTCCTCCAACCAGGGTGCATCTCCATCTAAGCCAGAGTGAAACAAGACGATTAGATAAAAGAATCTATGGAATTAATCTCCACCACATAAATTAATGGACACCCTCTCAAGAACTTGCTATTATATAACTATAGGGCCCAGAACCCCTACAAAACTTTGTGCGTTCCACTATGCATGCATCTCTGTGTGTTGCCCTAGCCCCACTCATAAGTTTGTTTCATGTTGACTTTCCTCCTCTCCACGTCTGAGATATACCTATAAAACAGCTTCCTAATTTGAGAGTATGACATCGGCAATTGAACAGTTTTCAACAGCAATGATCGAAAGGTAACTAAATCTTTGATTTTGGTTTTTCTATAAAAACTTTATGATATCTAAACGATGATCCTTAAGGCTTAATCAATTAATCGAACCTTTGAAAATATTTAGTTCATGCTCAAGAAGTGAATGACATGGACGTAGAGAATAAATGGCAAAAACACTACAAGAAAGGAAGGATTAGCCGTCGGTTGGGGGAACCCTTTGCCGGAGGGAGTAAAACCGACCACGGGCAAAGGGTACTTTAAGACCGAAAAAAAAACCCTACATCTTATTCTTTCCATCTCCCCGTTGCACGCCGACTCTCTCTCTCTCTCTCTCCCTCTCTCAAAACCTAGCCCTCTGTCACTCTCACTCAATTCCCCTCTCAGTCTCTCCATTAGTCTCTCTCTCTCTCTCTCTCTCTCTCTCTCTCTCTCTCAAAACCCTAGTCATCCCTCTTTCTATCTCCTTGTCCCTCTGCTCCAGTTCGGCCTTCGGTTGCCAGGTATGATGTAAGGTTTTTCCCTTCTCACTGTTGCGTTCTGCAATTTAGAATACCTGATTAGGGATATGCATTGTCGAATCCCTAAGTAGGAATTTTTATAACAAATCCCTAATTAGGGATGTGTGTTGCCGAATCCCTAGTCTGCTGCAAGGTGTGATTAGCCTAGGCAGAGTTGTGGTTATCTATTGCGTGCTTATTGGGCTTGCTGCATTGTAGTTCGCATGTTGTGTGTCCAATAGGGGCAGAAGCGAACCCATTGAGTATGCATCCCCTTGTTAGCTGAAATAGCACCGCTAGATTTATTTATTTATTTTTTGGATAGGGGCACCACTGGGTATTTTTCATTTCCATCCTGCAATAATGTCCACCTATCTGATAGTTATAGAAGTCTGGCTTTTGGTTTATGATCCATCTAAACTATCCATAATGTGTCCAGATTACTTTGAATTACTTGTATGCCATGTGTACAGTATCTTAGTGCCTGGGTATCATCCATCACGCTTTGCCAGAGTATCAAAGGTTCTTCTCATATTAAATATGAAATTATACCTTATGCTAGTTAAACAGCCTTTGACCAAAACCCAAGGCCTTGTTTGGCAGCCACTTAAAAATGACTTTGTCACATTTTAGTTAATGGTAATTATGTGTTAGAGATCTGGACGGTGCTCGGTAGACCCCACAATGATGCATGTATTTTAGCCATGCGGTCCATTCACTTGGATCATTATTTTAGGGCAAGAGCCTAAAAAATAGTCATATCCAAATCTCAGGTGGACCACACTGCAACAAAAATGTCTTTGAGGCCCCACCATTTTTGTAAATGGAGTTGAGTGTGCTCTTCTTTGTTTCCTTTTTTTTTTTTTTTTGCAAAATTTTAGTTGGAAAATATCTTTAAATAAAGTTGCCTTTTTCAAATTATAAGTCATAAATTATTTTTTGCAAGCGATGAATTTTTTTTAAATAAAATTTTATTTTCTCTTGATTCAAATGCATTTATAACCACTGTATAGAGCACTGAAAAACATTCAATGTGTAGTGCCTGAAAGCTTGTTCTTGGTTGGAAATTTAAAGAGCTGAAATATTTTCCAACAAGTTGTAACTTCATCTTTTAGCCTTCTCTCCATTATTCTTCTTTTTGTTACAATTTTCAATCTAAAGCATGGTACTGTCCTAAGTAATTGGAAAATGCAGGTTCAAAATCATCAAAATATAAAGTACAATGGAACAGTACAAGGCTTGAAGTATATATGGAGAACTGAAGGTTTTTGTGGCCTATTTAATGGCAATAGTACCAATTGTGCACGGCATAGTGCCAAACTCAGCAGTCAAGTTTTTTTTTAGCTATGAGCAATCATCTAGGTTTGGTTTCTCTTCATCGAATCATTTTCTTGCCTTGTTTGAAGGTTGATGCCAATATCTCTTTAATTTTATTTGTGCTGATTGATGTGTATGAATTTATAACATTTTGTCATGATTGATGTCAAGATCTTTAGACATCTATGTTCAATGCCTATGATCCTTGTTGTAGTAAATGGCATAAAAGTCCCCTCATTGTGCATACCAAAACATTTACTTGGAATGTTATTGTAAGAGTGCATGACATAATCATCAAACATGCCATCCTTTTGGTTTTTTATATTGTTGCTAAAGATTAATTTATTAGAATACCTATTAAGTAGCTCACAAGTTAAAATAGAAAAAAAAAAAAAAAACAAAAAGATTTGTCTGATGCCGCTATACATATTCACTGCACATGAACATAGCAGGTGGAATTGGCAGTTGGACTGCTTTGAACTAAACGGTGGCAAAAAAATGGCTCATGGTCCAGTTCTGGTTTTAAATAGTTGATTGAATTTTTTATTTTGATTTTCCTTTTGTCTTTGAATATATGGGTTATACATTTGAATCTGATTGCTAACTTTATGGATGTTTGGATGAGAAGATTTTGGAGCTGTGTTTTATTGCTTTGGAAAACATTTAGGTCCGTTAGACAATGGTTTAAGACTCGTACCAGCAATGTCATTTTAGAGACAATGGGCCATTAACAAATGAAAAAAGTCCATTTTCACGGCCATGTATCTCTATAATCTATTCGTGCATGCCTAACCTACCCATGATTTTCTTTCCCGGTCTTCTGACATGCTCAACTTTAGAAATTGTCTAAACAGAACCAATAGAGCGAAAATTCATATTCATGTTGACCAACCATTCTAAGTTTCTCGATTGATATTTATAGCTCTCCAAGTTAGTCCTTAATTTAAGTCAATCATGGCAAAGATGTTGGTAAAATGGATTCCTTGCACAAAGTCCTTGATATTGCATGGGTGGTATTTGGAGTCATTCTGCAACAGCCTCCTATGAATTAAGCTCCGACTTCATGCCATTTGCTAACATAAGAAATGAAATCTTCATCTGAAACCCCTGTAGATGCCTGTAGCAGGATAGAAAAGGAAATAGAAGTTGAAGTATTTTTAGTAAGCATTTTGTGGGCATCTAAAATGCAGAATTACATGAAATTTGGTTCCATGTCACTAGCATCTTAGACTAGTTTGTTCTATGGCTAAGACTGCATTAGTACTTTGTAGATAATTTAACAATCAAGTTGTTGTCTAGCTCCCATGAAAAATGGAACTAAACAAAGAAAAGAAGGAATTTCTTAATATTGGAGAATTGGTTGTATTCATGTTCCACATGTTTTGAAATGACGACTCAATTGCTGAGTTGCCATCTAGCTGGTCCACATGTTTTGAAACACAACAAACATATAGTATAACCATTTGATCATTCCATTGAAATGGTAGCTTGTATTACTGTTGAGTCCATCTCAATCTTAGAGAATTTGCACTCTAAAGGGTAAGCATACATATCAAATGCCCAAGGATTCAAATTCCATGATATGCTTAAATTATCGAGGCTGATACATATATAATAAAATCACATACATGCTACATTTTGTGGTAGAGATATACAATTGATGAAGTCTTGGAGAAATTTGCCTTTTCTATTAATATAGTTTTTCTGTTTCTATTTCCAACACCATGCTTCTGTGTCTTATATTAGTTACGTCCATAGAGATGTGAAGCTTAAAAATTTTCTACAGGATCAGAGAACTTGCTCTGATACCATGTTGACTGCAGACAATTTTATGTGATAGAATGCAAGATGTGATATTTATAAACCTCTAGTACCAAATGCAGGAAGAATCTAGAATAGCTAGGAGGATTGGAGAGATCCAGAAAGCAATATAGTTGCAAGTTTGCCATCACAAAAGAATTACAGGAATGCCATTACAAATCATCCCTCAACAAGTACAGCTTTGTCTATTATATAATATGCACAGGTGATTGATCTTTCTCAAAGTATCTGGGTATCATGATTCCGGGAAAATCAGTACCAGTTCATGTGAAATGGATCAAGTATACTTTACCTGGCCGTGCTTCCCTTTGTATGTATTTTCAATGCATCTTAGGTGAGCATGTGCCTATTGTTCTTTTTTTTCTTTGCATATTTAGCTGATATACTTCACTAAAATCTAATTTGATTTTCTTTTTAATTCCGTAAGTTTTGTGTGCTTGTGTGTTTTGTTATGTTGGTGCATGCTTTCTACAGTTGGGTTTGTTCACATATCGCATGTACATTGATGTCACGCGCTTTACATATGGTGCCTGTAGGTTTCCAAATCAATAGGAGATGCATACTTGAAAACACCAGAATTTACTCTGGATCTGTACAACTTACGAATTATGATTTCTATAGTGTTTTTCTGGTTTTCCACATGGAAAGATGATGATTCAAGTTTTTTTTTTTTATATATATACACACACACACACACACACACACACACACACACTCATAAATATGAAGCTGAGAGTCTGTCGTGTAAATGTGTGATCATTTTTTGGCATATTTACCTCTTTACATAATGGGATAAGATAGAGTACCAGGTCACTTTTCTCACATCTTATCATAGGTGTGAAGGAGCTTGAGGCAAAATGGATTGGATGGGCTGGTTTATATGTACCAGATGAAATGGATAGCGATCACTTACCAAAGCACTAGCAGAAAAGGTTTGTAAGATGCAATCTTCATTCTTAACTTGTCTTTGGCCTTGAATTTAGGATGTAAATGACAATGGAGCCACTTTTCTAGTGTTGGTTTCCTAGAAGACAGTTTTGTTGAAGACCAAACAGGAATTCAACTTTGCTAGGTTTGGCTGGGTTAAGGGTCAACCAGAGCCAACCCGATCTGTGGAGAACCCGATCCACAACCTGCTCTAATCCGTATTGTAACCCAAGTGAGACTGAACAAAAAATTGTTTTCTGGATAGTGCATCTTGCTAAATGGTTCTCTTATATATGGAGATCACCAAAGTATATGATCTGGATGTTGTTTGTGACAGTCCTGATTATGTCCCTGAAGATGTAATATGAAAAGCTTTTTATTCTTAACATGATCTCTTTCTTGTCCTCTTTTGCAAAGTTGTGAATTTTGTATCAATGTTTTATATAAATCTCTCACTCTATGAATCTATTTATCTACCTGTCTCTCTCTGTGTCTATCTATCTACTAATTTATTTTGAACTACTTTCCTTGTATAGTGATGCAGGATTCAGTAGCATTCACGGTGAAATCGATTTACTATTCAATACTACCAGTTCTTGTGATATTTTTTTCAGCAACATTTTAGTAATCCACTATAATTTTTTTTTAACTTTTTTTTCTGCAACATTTTGGTGCACAAGTAGTCACAAAGTGTGAAGGTAAGCAGGAACTGATTTGAGCATGGGAATGGAGAAGCTTCAGCTTCAGCTAGAATAGTGTACTGAGCTGATATGTCCAGTCCATCCAAGCAGGAGTTATGCCTTGGTGATCCAAACTGTTGATCTGATGGGCTCTGGACAGATGTCAGATGCCTCAAAAATCTTTCAGGTTCAAATATCCTAGCTATCCAACCTCTGCACTTTCTCCAGTTTTTAGGTATCTACCAGTTTTTTTTTTTTTTTTTTTCCTTTTTCTTTTCCTTATGGACATGGTGAATTGCTGTATGTGAAAAACATCTTGCGGTTGTAAGCAAAGGCTGTTTAACTTGAATTGCAAATGTTTAGCTTAATCAAAAAGAAATCTAATTGGGTTTTATGCTTTATCATAGTAATAACTATAATTCAATTTGATAGTGCATCCAAACACGCTCTAAGCTGGTTGTATGCAGCCTTTTTGGAGTTATTGTCGTACATGCTTATATCAAAGGCTGGATTTTGAGTCACAAAACCGTTTACTGGAATTGGCTAGAGAAAGAGGTAACACACCTGAAAGCTGCTTTAGTCCTAATTTTGTCTGTATGCCAATGTCATCTCTTCCCTTTTTTCCGGTCTTCTGATCCATTAGGGTTGGATTCTTATATTTAGTTAGTCATGTGCAGGTTGTTTACATATTGGATCAAGTCATGTGCAGGTTGTTTACAATCTAGATTGTCCAGCTTAGCAGCAAACTTCCTAAAGGTCAAAATTCTGGCACCTGTTTGCTAATTATGTTGTGTATGAATCAATGGGAGGATCCTTATAAATTGTTTGGCAAGTCAATCCTTCAGATGTGACAATTTTGGAAGGGATACTAATTTTCCATGATCCTCGGGTTCGAGATTTGATGAACATGAAGATCTTTGTTGATACAGGTTCATTCTTCTTGCTTCTTCTTTGGGTGTCTGAATGTCATTGGGCATCTTGTCTTTGAGAATTTGGATACTTATATTTATGTGAATTTGATTGAATTCAGATGGGCTGCCATAGCTTCTTATCTCCCTCAAAGAACAGAATGGTATCAAGAACTACTGGAATACCTACTTGAAGAAAAAGCTTAAGAAGCTCCAAACATGTGTGGATGGCCATATGAGTAATAGGACCTCAGGCCCACAGCTATCTCCAAAGGACAATGGGAGAGAAGGCTCCAAACTGACATTCACATGGCTAAGCAAGTTCTATGTGAGGCCTTGTCCATTGAGAAATCAGACTCTTTTGGACCCAAAGGTTAGCCATGGCTCCCAATCCCACACCAGGCCACTCCAAGCATCTACCTACGCATGGAGCACAGATACTGTGTCCTGATTGCTTGAAGGATTTTTTTTATTTAACAAGGGGTCTGGCCTTGGTGAAGTTCTTATTTTTTAATTTTATTTAATGTGTTCTTGTAAGTGATTTAACCCATGAAATGAAGTGGGTTGATGGGCATGCATTACGCCACATGAACCTCCGTGGAATGGAATAAGGCCATTTCTCAGTAGTGGTCCAATATAGGCCCCGGCTAGCCTTTTTATTTCTTGGGCCTTGTCAAGTGCTCAGATCGAGATTGGCCCACTCACAGAACTGATGAAATGCATTTGGTATTATGCTATTTCAGAGTGCATCTTACAGTGTTCTGTTTTGAGGGATATGTTGGGATCACTGTAGATGAATCACCCTTTGATATTTGGCCTCTCTCTTGAGTTTTCACCACTAATGTATTTTTCTTCTGTGTTCTTAAGCCATAACATAAGATGGTTCAGATCTATGAATATTGGATATCCACCATCCAATATTTGGATCATCAGACCTTGGGCCCCACATTCACACAATCTGAATCTTGATTATCAGACCTTGGGTCCCACAACCCACTACAAAGCTTTCAAGATTAAGCTTAACCTACAGCCCTATGTGTGGGGCCACTGTTATGTATGCATGACATTCAAATTACAGGTATAAAATATGTAAAATAATAATAATAATAATAATAAAAGGTTTTCAGCCAAGTTTAAGATCTTTAGCCTTTTCTGCTTTTACCTTTTTTCAAAATAGGAAGCAGCAGTAGATCTTCACAATGGCTACATTACCAATAGCTACAGACTTTAACCGTATCTATCTTCCACTACGGCTTTTAACCGTGCTTTTGACTTTTTGGTCATGCTACAAAAGCGGCGTCCAGCACAACCGCCGGTAAAGATTCATGACCGCCGGAAAAAACATTTATCAAGCCACGAACACTGGCACTTACCTGACCGCCGGTAAAACTTTACCGGCGATTTACTGCCTCAGTTAAAACCGCCGCTAAAGGTCAATTTTGATGTAATGATTGGGTCATAGGTCCATGGGCTGTGACTTGGTTTGGGATTTAAATGGTCTTTCTATCTTATAGTAGGCCACTAACCCAAATTAGTTGCACCCTCTACCACTCTGCCTAAATTGGGTTTTTTTTTTTTTTTCTTTACAGTAGTGATGGATCCAAACTTTCAACATTGAGCTTATGATCCATGGCATACATGTATGTCAATTCAAGTGTCTAAATTATGAATACTATTGATGGATTATGCCTCCAACTAGATAGGACAATTCCATACCTTCCATATAAGATAGTTGAAAAAATGCGGCAATGGATATTAAACTAAAAGAAGACCCAAGAGCAGAGGCAAGGATTTTCTACACTGAGCGATATATAGGGCGTGGTTCACCAAAGATGTAGTGCGATAGACCAATGGTCTGGACTACTAACCATTAGGCACCACACTATAGTTTTGGTATTTCTCAAAAGTAATAGATGAAGAAATCCTTTATAATTCTTAAATTTTTCTTGGTGATTTTCAATATGGGGAAAAAAGGGCTAGGCAATGATACAACGGACTACACTTACGAGGAGAATTAATGAGATTTGCAAACCAACTATCTAAATCTCTTATGTTGCTGAATCTTATGCAAAGTCATCACTTCTCCAAATTCATAAAAACAATATTTAAATGAACAAAATATCCTCTCTTTTTAATAAATGTAGCATTTGATGCATGGCTGGCACTGGACCCAAATGAGATCGCTGGCGATGTCCATGGCCAAGTAGTGCGTAAACGATGCGGTGCCAATGCCGATCTGGACCACATACATGAAGGGCTCTGTGTGGATCAGCAACCTCAACTGAGTGGTGGTCGCGTGCCTCAACAACTCCAGGGTTTTTCCGGCTAAAATATTCGTAGTTCGTTAATCATGGGAGCGTCCCTGGCAAGGGAATCTGCAGAGGAATCGTTTCATTAGTAGTAATAAGAGCGGAAATTAGATTGCTACAGAGGGCCCACTATAAATTAATATTAGTTTATCCACACCGTCCATCCGTTTTTCCATATCATCATTTTAACCGTTGATCCCATTATTGAAGCATCCCAAAAGCTTAAGTAGACCATACCAATAGAAATAGTAGAAGTATTGATTTCCACCTGTGGAAGTATTATTTCCTGTGGTGTAGTCCACTTGAGGTTTTGATATGTTTCGATTTTGGGCTTGTGCCCTAAAATGAGATAGTAAAATGGATGGACGGCATGGAAAAAAGACATAATTCATTATGGAGCTCACAAAATTCACTCAGTATGTTACTGATCAGTAATCTTCCAATTCATAGTCCCTTACCTGGGCCATGTACATTGATGATCCAAACCATCCAAGAGGTAGGTCCCATCATGGATAGGCCATGGCCAAAGTGTGAATTTTCACAAATGATCCTAACTATTCGATTGGTGGAAGGGTAAGTTCATGTTCAAGCCATTTTTGATTGAGCCGGGCTTAAATAGAGATCTTTCCAACGTGTGGCCATATGTGTGATAATTAGCCACCCGACCCAGGGATGTACTACCTATCTGTCCCTAACTAGGAACTGACTCTGGCCATAAGATACCACCTTGATGTGTATGGGTTTTATCTACACCGTTTATCAATCTTGTCATATAATTTTAGATTATATAGCCCAAAAATAAATCAGAGAGTTGACGCCAGTTATTGAAACATATATGAGTTGCAATCGAATTTATTCTTATTACAGTATGCTCAAATTCAAAATAATAATAAATAAATAAACAGTAGCTGTCATTCTGCAACTCAATATCAAAGCTTAGATAAAAAAAATCAATCAAAGATTAAATTAAAAAAAAAAAATCAATCACGTGCTATCACTCTGCAATCAAATGGATCAATCCTATGTTATCACTCTATAACCAAATGGATTAATCGTACTGACCATGCCTAATCCATCAATATCTTTTATATGGCTGAACATTGAAATCATTTTCGTGTTAATATCGATTGCATGTTCTTTGTTGTCAGTGAGAGCAAACACAGTTGGACCGTATCTACTTAGACTGAAGCCAAAGGATCTGGTGAGAATCACGGCCTTTCTTACGTCCTTGTAACCGTGAATCTAACTTAATAACGATCATTGGTTCAAAATCAAATGACCCATCATTTTCATATCATCATCTATTATAGAGGATTCAAGCAGACTCGAATGACATGCCGATAAGTGCATCCATTTCCTTTTATACGATTCGTTTAATTTTGAAATTACTAGAATGAAAAAAAGATTTCCAGTTTCCCCTAATCGTTCCTTCGATACCTTAATCCGCGGCTTATATCTCTTCACCGTTGTAAAAATACCAAATGTAGCAGCAGCTGCATGATCACCCTCCACGTCAGAAATGCATGCATCTAGGATTTTTGAAGTCGACAAGCCTGATACAAACATTTGGTTTATCGCAGTGAAAATGGCAACGGTAGTGGGTGCTTTGCAGCCCAGTCCGACATTTATGGAAATTCTTATTCTTAAAGAAATGGATATTCCGACCGAATTTGCATTATGCTTCGTCATGAAGATGCAGCGTCACGTGCAGAGTCTAAAGTAAGAACAACCTCATCTGCAGAGTTTAAAGTAAGAATCAAATTAAATTTATTATAATACTATTCAACCAAAATTTGAGTTAGCACCCATACCTTCAGATCTAAACGCAGGAGTCAAATCGAATTTGTTACTGTAATTCGATTCACTCTTCAACGAAGTTGCGATCGACTCTAGACGATCTGATTCTCTCCTCAACAAAATTTTCATCGACCCTAGATGATCCGATTCCTTCATCAGTGAAGTTGATATTGTCCTTAGATGTTCATCAATCTTCCCATATAATTTTACATTATATGGCCCAAAAATGAAGTAGAAAGTTGATGCCAGTCATTTAAACATATATGAACATATATGAGTCGCAATCAAATTTATTTTTAATACAGTATGCTCAAATCCAAAAAGAAAAATAAAAAAACAGTAGTTGTCATTCTGCAACCTAATATCAAACGTCATATCAAAAATAAAAATCACTCACGTGCTATCACTCTGCAACCAAATGGATCAATCGTATGCTATCATTCTACAACCAAATGGATCAATTGTATTGACCATTCCAAAAACATCAATATCTTATATATGACCGAACGTTGAAATCATTTTCGTACCAATATCGATGGCGTGTTCTTTATTGTCAGTGAGAGCAAACACAGTTGGACCGTATCCACTTTGACTGAAGTCAAAGGATCCGGTGAGAATCACGGCCTTTCTTACGTCTTTGTAACCGAGAATCCAACTCAATACCGATCGTTGGTTCGAAATCAAACTACCCATCATTTTTAAATCAGCATCTATTATAGAGGATTTAAGCAGACTCGAATGACATGCCGATAAGCGCATCCATTTCCTTTTGTACGATTCGTTTAATTCTGAAATTACTATAATGAAAAAAAGATTTCCAACCTCCCCTAATCGTTCATACGATACCTTAATTCGCGGCTTATATCTCTTCACCATTGCAAAACTACCGAATGCAGCAGCAATTGCATGATCACCCTCCACGCCGAAAAATGCATGCATCTAAGATTTCTGAAGTTGACAAGCCTGATGCAAACATTTGGTTTAACGTAGTGAAGATGGCAACGGTAGTGTCTACTTTACAGCCCAATCCGACATTTATGGGAATTCTCTTTCTTAAAGAAATGGATATTCCGACCAAATTTACATTCTACTTCGTCATAAATGAAGATACAGCATCACGTGCAGAGTCTAAAGTAAGAACAACCTCATCTGCAGAGTTTAAAGTAAGAATCAAATTAAATTTATTATACTACTATTCAATCGAAATTTGAGTCAGCAGTCATACCTTCAGATTCAGGAGTCAAATCGAATTTGTTACTGTAATTCGATTCACTCTTCAACGAAGTTGCGATTGACCCTAAACGATTCGATTAATTCCTCAATGAAATTGTCATCGACCTTAGATAATCCGATTCCCTCATCAATGAAGTTGAGATCAACCATCGACGTTCATCAATATTGCCATATAATTTTAAATTATATTGCCAAAAATAAAGTAGAGAGTTGACGCCAATCATTGAAACATATATGAGTTGCAATCAAATTTATTCTTATTACAGCATGCTCAAATTCAAAAAATTAAATAAATAAACAGTAGCTGTCATTTTGCAACCCAATATCGAAGCTTAGATAAAAAAATCAATTACGTGCTATCACTATGCAACCAAATGAATAAATTGTATGATATCACTCTACAACCAATTGGATCAATCGTACTGATCATTCCTATATCATCAATATCTTCCATATGACCGAATGTTGAAATCATTTTTGTGCCAATATTGATGGCGTGTTCTTTGTTATGAGTGAGAGCAAACACAGTCGGACCGTATCCACTTTGGCTGAAGCTAAAGAATCCGGTGAGAATCGCAGCCTTTCTTACATCTTTGTAACTGGGAATCCAATTCAATACCGATCGTTGGTTCGAAATCAAATGACCCATCATTTTCAAATCAACATCTATTATAGAGGATTTAAGCAGACTCGAATGACGTGCCGATAAGCGCATCCTTTTCCTTTTGTACAATTTGTTTAATTTCGGAATTACTATAGTGAAAAAAAGATTTCCAGTCTCCCTTAATCGTTCCTTCAATACCTTAATCCGTGGCTTATATCTCTTCACCATTACAAAACTATCGAATGCAGCAGCAGCTGCATGATCACCCTCCACACTGGAAATGCATGCATCTAAGATTTTCGAACTCGACAAGCCTGATGCAAACATTTGGTTTAATGCGGTGAAGATGACATCGGTACTGGCTACTTTGCAGCCCAGTTCGACATTTATGGGAATTCCATTTCTTAAAGAAATGGATATTCCGACCGAATTTGCATTCTACTTCGTCATAAATGAAGATGCAGTGTCACATGAAGAGTCTAAAGTAAGAACAACCTCATCTTCAAAGTTTAAAGTAAGAATCAAATTAAATTTATTATACTACTATTCAACCAAAATTTGAGTCAACACTCATACCTTCCGATCTAAAAGCAGGAGTTAAATCGAATTTGTTACTGTAATTTGATTCACTCTTTAAGGAAGTTGCGATCGACCTTAGATGATTTGATTCCCTCTTCAACAAAATTTTCATCGACCCTAGATGATCTTATTCCCTCATCAACGAGGTTAAGATTAACCCTAGACGTTCATCAATCTTGCCATATAATTTTAGATTACATGGCCCAAAAATGAAGTAGAGAGTTGACGCCAATCATTGAAACATATATGAGTTGCAATCAAATTTATTCTTATTACAGCATGCTCAAATTCAAAAAATTAAATAAAATAAAATAATAATAATAATAATAATAATAAAAGCAGTAGCTGTTATTCTAAAACCCAATATCAAAGCTCAGATAATAAAAAAATATCAATCACGTGGTATCACTCTACAACTAAATGGATCAATCGTATGCTATCACTCTACAACCAAATGGATCAATCATACTGACCATTCCTAAAGCATTAATATCTTTCTATATGATTGAACGTGAAATTCATTTTCGTGCCAATATTGATGGCATGTTCTTTGTTGTCAGTGAGAGCAAACACAGTCGGACCGTATCCACTTTGGCTGAAGCTAAAGAATCCGGTGAGAATCGCAGCCTTTCTTACATCTTTGTAACTGGGAATGCAATTCAATACCGATCGTTGGTTCGAAATCAAACAACTCATCATTTCCAAATCAGCATCTATTATAGAGGATTTAAACAGACTCGAATGACATGCCGATAAGCGCATCCTTTTCCTTTTGTACAATTTGTTTAATTTCAGAATTACTATAGTGAAAAAAGATTTTCAGTCTCCCCTAATCGTTCCTTCGATACCTTAATCCGTGACTTATATCTCTTCACCATTACAAAACTATCGAATGCAGCGGCAGCTGCATGATCACCCTCCACGCTGGAAATGCATGCATCTAAGATTTCTAAAGTCGACAAGCCTGATGCAAACATGTGGTTTAACGTGGTGAAGATCGCAGCGGTAGTGGCTGCTTTACAGCCCAGTTCGACATTTATGGGAATTCTCTTTCTTAAAGAAATAGATATTCCGACCGAATTTACATTTTGCTTCGTCATAAATGAAGATGTAGCGTCACGCTGCAGAGTTTAAAGTAAAAACAACCTCATCTACAGAGTTTAAAGTAAGAATCAAATTAAATTTATTATACTACTATTCAACCAAAATTTGAGTCGACACCCATACCTTCAGATCTAAAATAGGAGTCAAATCGAATTTGTTACTATAATTTGATTCACTCTTCAACGAAGTTGCGATTGACCATAGACGATCCGATTCCCTCCTCGATGAAATTGTCATCGACCCTATATGATCCGATTCCCTCATCAACGAAGTTAAGATCAACCCTGGACGTTCATTAATCTTGCCATATAATTATATTTAGATTATATGGCCCAAAAATGAAGCTGAGTGTTGACGACGGTTATTGAAACATATGTTAGTTCCCACTGTTTTATTTTAAAAAAAAAAAAAAAAAAACGAGTTGTTACAATTTATGTACCACCTATGTAATTTATTGGAAATAAAATATCAATTACGTGCTATCACTATGCAACCAAATGAATAAATTGTATGATATCACTCTACAACCAATTAGATCAATCGTACTGATCATTCCTATATCATCAATATCTTCCATATGACTGAATGTTGAAATCATTTTCGTGTCAATATTGATGGCTTGTTCTTTGTTATGAGTGAGAGCAAACACAGTCGGACCATATCCACTTTGATTGAAGTCAAAGGATCCGGTGAGAATCGCGGCCTTTCTTACGTCTTTGTAATCGAGAATCCAACTCAATACCGATCGTTGGTTCGAAATCAAACTACCTATCATTTTTAAATCAGCATCTATTATAGAGGATTTAAGCAGACTCGAATGACATGCCGATAAGCGAATCCATTTCCTTTTGTACGATTCGTTTAATTCCGAAATTACTATAATGAAAAAAAGATTTCCAGTCTCCCCTAATAGTTCCTTCGATACCTTAATCTGTGGCTAATAACTTTTAACCGTTGCAAAACTACCGAATACAGCAGCAGTTGCATGATCACCCTCCACACCGAAAATGGATGCATCTAAGATTTTTGAAGTCGACAAGCCTGATGCAAACATTTGGTTTAACACGGTGAAGATGACAATGGTAGTGGCTGCTTTGCAGCCTAGTCCGACATTTATGAGAATTCCCTTTCTTAAAGAAATAGATATTGCAACCGAATTTGTATTATGCTTCGTCATAAATGAAGATGCAACGTCACGTGGAGAGTCTAAAGTAAGAACAACCTCATCTACAGAGTTTAAAGTAAGAATCAAATTAAATTTATTATAATATTATTTAACCAAAATTTGAGTTAGCACCCATACCTTCAGATCTAAACGCAGGAGTCAAATCGAATTTGTTACTGTAATTCGATTCACTCTTCAACGAAGTTGCGATCGACCCTAGACGATCCGATTCCCTCCTCAACGAAATTGTCATCGACCTTAGATGATCCAATTCCCTCATCAACGAAGTTGAGATTGACCTTGGACAGGCCAGTGGATCGACCGTAACTGTAACCAAATTACCTTCCCTGAGTATTGTGCATCCATTCTTGCCATTATGGGGGCCAAGTTTAGCTATAGTTGATGTAGCGAACGTAATAATTGAAAAATCAAAAAACATTAGTTGTCATTCTGCAACCCAATATCAAAGCTCAGATATAAAAAATTAATCGATCACGTGCTATCACTCTGCAACCAAATGGATCAATCGTATGCTATCATTCTACAACCAAATGGATCAATTGTATTGACCATTCCAAAAACATCAATATCTTCCATAATACCAACCGTTGAAATCATTTTCGTGCCAATATCGATGGCGTGTTCTTTCTTATTAGTGAGAGCAAACACAGTCGGACCGTATCCACTTTGGCTGAAGCCAAAGAATCCGGCGAGAATCACGACATTTCTTACGTCTTTGTAACCGGGAATCCAACTCAATACCGATCATTGGTTCGAAATTAAACTACCCATCATTTTCAAATCAACATCTATTATAGAGATTTAAGCAGACTCGAATGACATGCCGATAAGCGCATCCATTTCCTTTTGTACGATTCGTTTAATTCTGAAATTACTATAATGAAAAAAAGATTTCCAGTCTTCCCTAATAGTTCCTTCAATACCTTAATCTGCGGCTTATAACTTTTAACCGTTGCAAAACTACCGAATACAGCAGCAGTTGCATGATCACCCTCCACACCGGAAATGGATGCATCTACGATTTTTGAAGTCGACAAGCCTGATGCAAACATTTGGTTTAACGCGGTGAAGATGACAATGGTAGTGGCTGCTTTGTAGCCTAGTCCGACATTTATGAGAATTCCCTTTCTTAAGGAAATAGATATTGCGACCGAATTTGTATTATGCTTCGTCATAAATGAAGATGCAACGTCACGTGGAGAGTCTAAAGTAAGAACAACCTCATCTACAGAGTTTAAAGTAAGAATAAAATTAAATTTATTATACTACTATTCAACCAAAATTTGAGTTAGCACCCATACCTTCAGATCTAAAAGCAGGAGTCAAATCGAATTTGTTACTGTAATTCGATTCACTCTTCAACGAAGTTGCGATCGATCCTAGACGATCCGATTTCCTCAATGAAATTGTCATCAATCTTACATGATCCGATTCCCTCATCAACGAAGTTAAGATTAACCCTAGACGTTCATCAATCTTGCCATATAATTTTAGATTACATGGCCCAAAAATGATGCCAGTCATTTAAACATATATGAACATATATGAGTCGCAATCAAATTTATTTTTAATACAGTATGCTCAAATCCAAAAAGAAAAATAAAAAAACAGTAGTTGTCATTCTGCAACCTAATATCAAACCTCATATCAAAAATAAAAATCACTCACGTGTTATCACGCTGCAAACAAATGGATCAATCGTATGCTATCACCCTACAACCAAATGGATCAATGTACTGACCATTCCTAAAGCATCAATATCTTCCATAATACCAACCGTTGAAATCATTTTCGTACCAATATCAATGACGTGTTCTTTGTTGTTAGTGAGAGAAAACGCAGTCGGATTGTATCCACTTTGGTTGAAGCCAAAGGATCCGGTGAGAATCGCGACCTTTCTTACGTCTTTGTAACCGTGAATCCAACTCAATACCGATCGTTGGTTCGAAATCAAATGACCCATCATTTTCAAATCAACATCTATTATAGAGATTTAAGCAGACTCGAATGCATGCCGATAAGCGAATCCATTTCCTTTTGTACGATTCGTTTAATTCCGAAATTACTATAATGAAAAAAAGATTTCCAGTCTCCCCTAATAGTTCCTTCGATACCTTAATCTGTGGCTAATAACTTTTAACCGTTGCAAAACTACCGAATACAGCAGCAGTTGCATGATCACCCTCCACACCGAAAATGGATGCATCTAAGATTTCTAAAGTCGACAAGCCTGATGCAAACATGTGGTTTAACGTGGTGAAGATCGCAACGGTAGTGGCTGCTTTACAGCCCAGTTCGACATTTATGGGAATTCTCTTTCTTAAAGAAATAGATATTCCGACCGAATTTACATTTTGCTTCGTCATAAATGCAATTGCAGCATCACGTGCAGAGTCTTAAGTAAGAACAACCTCATCTAAAGAGTTTAAAATAAGAATAAAATTAAATTTATTATACTACTATTCAACCAAAATTTGATTTAGCGCCCATACCTTCAGATCTAAAAGTAGGAGTCAAATCGAATTTGTTATTGTAATTCAATTCACTCTTCAGCGAAGTTGCGATCGATCTTAGACGATCCGATTCCCTCCTCAATAAATTTGTCATCGACCTTAAATGATCTGATTCCCTCATCAAACGAAGTTGAGATTAACCCTTGACGTTCATTAATCTTACCATATAATTATATTTAGATTATATGGCCCAAAAATGAAGCTGAGAGTTGACGCCAGTCATTGAAACATATATAAGTTGCAATCAAATTTATTCTTATTACAGTATGCTTAAATCTTAAAAAAAATCAAAAAACATTAGTTGTCATTCTGCAACCCAATATCAAAGCTTAGATATATAAAAAAAAAAAAATCAATCACATGCCATCACTCTGTAATCAAATGGATCAATCATATGCCATCACTTTACAACCAAACGAATCAATCGTACTGGCCATTCCTAAAGATCAATATTTTCCATATGACCGAACGTTGAAATAATTTTCGTGCTAATATCGATGACGAGTTCTTTGTTATCAATGAGAGCAAACACAATCGAACTGTATTCACTTTGGCCGAAGCCAAAGGATCCGGCAAGAATCGCAGCATTTCTTACACCTTTGTAACCGAGAATCCAACTCAATAACGATCATTGGTTCAAAATCAGATGACCCATCATTTTCAAATCAGCATCTATTATAGAGATTTAAGCAGACTCGAATGACATGCCGATAAGCACATCCTTTTTCTTTTCTACGATTCGTTTTATTCCAAAATTACTATAGTGAAAAAAGATTTCCAACCTCCCCTAATCGTTCCTTCGATACCTTAATTCGCAGCTTATATCTCTTCACCATTGCAAAACTACTGAATGCAGCAGCAGTTGCATGATCACCCTCCACGCCGAAAATGCATGCATCTAAGATTTTCAAAGTCGACAAGCCTGATGCAAACATTTGGTTTAACGCAGTGAAGATGCAATGGTAGTGGCTGCTTTGCAGCCCAGTCCGACATTTATGAGAATTCTCATTCTTAAAGAAATGGATATTCCGACCGAATTTGCATTCTACTTCGTCATAAATGAAGATGCAGTGTCACGTGCAGAGTCTAAAATAAGAACAACCTCATCTGCAGAGTTTAAAGTAAGAATCAAATGAAATTTATTATACTACCATTCAACCAAAATTTGAGTCAGCACCCATATATTCAGATCTAAAAGCAGGAGTCAAATCGAATTTGTTACTGTAATTCTATTCACTCTTCAACGAAGTTGCGATCGACCTTAAATGATCTGATTCCTTCCTCAACAAAATTGTCATCGGCCCTAGATGATTCGATTCCCTCATCAACGAAGTTGAGATCGACCCTAGACGTTCATCAATCTTGCCATATAATTTTAGATTATATGGCTCAAAAATGAAGCAGAGTGTTGACGACGGTTATTGAAACATATGTGAGTTGCAATAAAATTTATTCTTATTACAGTATGCTCAAAATAAAAAAATAATTTAAAATAATTTTAAAAAAGTAGTAGTTGTCACTCCACAACCCAATATCAAAGATTAAATTTAAAAAAAAAAAATCAATCACGTGCTATCACTTTGCAACCAAATGGATCAATCCTATGTTATCACTCTATAACCAAATGGATTAATCGTACTGACCATGCCTAATCCTTCAATATCTTCTATATGACTGAACATTGAAATCATTTTTGGTTTAATATCGATTGCATGTTCTTTGTTGTCAGTGAGAGCAAACACAGTCGGACCGTATCCACTTTGGCTAAAGCCAAAGGATCCGACGAGAATCACGACCTTTCTTACGTCTTTTTAACCGGAAATTTAATTCAATATTGATCGTTGGTTTGAAATCAAACGACCCATCATTTCCAAATTAGCATCTATTGGAGAGGATTTAAGCAGACTCGAATGATATGCAGATAAGCGCATCCATTTTCTTTTGTACGATTTATTTAATTCTGAAATTAGTATAATGAAAAAAAGATTTTCAGTCTCCCCTAATCGTTCCTTTGATACCTTAATCCGCGGCTTATATCTCTTCACCACTGCAAAACTATTGAATGCAGCAGCAGCTGCATGATCACCCTCCATGCCGGAAATGGATGCATTTAAGATTTTCGAAGTCGACAAGCTTGATGCAAACATTTGGTTTAACGCGGTGAAAATTACAATAGTAGTAGCTGCTTTGCAGCCCAGTCCGAAAATTATGACAATTACCTTTCTTAAATAAATGGATATTCCAACTGAATTTGCATTCTGCTTCGTCATAAATAAAGATGCAACGTCACGTGCATAGTCTAAAGTAAGAACAATCTCATCTGTAAAGTTTAAAGTAAGATCAAATTAAATTTATTATACTACTATTCAACCGAAATTTGAGTCAGTACCCATACTTTCAGATCTAAAAGAAAGAGCCAAATCGAAGTTGTTACTTTAATTCGATTTACTCTTCAACGAAGTTGTGATCGACTCTAGACGATCTGATTCTCTCCTCAACAAAATTGTCATCGACCCTAGATGATCCGATTCCTTCGTCAGTGAAGTTGATATTGTCCCTAGATGTTCATCAATCTTCCCATATAATTTTACATTATATGGCCCAAAAATGAAGCAGAGTGTTGACGACGGTTATTGAAACATATGTGAGATGTACATTGATGATCAAAACCATCCAAGAGGTAGGTGCCATCATGGATAGGCAATGGCCAAAGTGTGAATTTTCACAAATGATCCTAACTATTCGATTGGTGGAAGGGTAAGTTCATGTTCAAGTCATTTTTGATTGAGCCGGGCTTAAATTGAGATCTTTCGAACGTGTGGCCATATGTGTGATAATTAGCCACCCGACCCAGGGATGTACTACCTATCTGTCCCTAACTAGGAACTGACTCGGGCTATAAGATACCACCGTGATGTGTATGGGTTTTATCTACACCGTTTATCAATCTTGCCATATAATTTTAGATTATATAGCCCAAAAATAAATCAGAGAGTCAACTGCCTCACTGACCTAGGGAGCTAATTTTGTTGCTTCTAGCTCTTGTAGAAGCTATACTGTTATATAAATAAATAAATAAATAAAAGCGTGTTCTTATCTCATTTTGTCAGCCATGTTGCCCTTGAACACTGCCTCCATTTGAGTTCTTCCTCCTTGAGATGTTGTGAGTATACCACGACAATCATACTGACCATTCCTAAAGCATTAATATCTTTCTATATGACTGAACGTGGAATTCATTTTCGTGCCAATATTGATGGCATGTTCTTTGTTGTCAGTGAGAGCAAACACAGTCGGACCGTATCTACTTTGGTTAAAGCCAAAGGATCCAACGAGAATCACGACCTTGCTTATGTCTTTTTAACCGGAAATCTAATTCAATATTGATTGTTGGTTCGAAATCAAACGACCCATCATTTCCAAATTAGCATCTATTAGAGAGGATTTAAGCAGACTCGAATGATATGCAGATAAGCGCATCCATTTTCTTTTGTACGATTTATTTAATTCTGAAATTAGTATAATGAAAAAAAGATTTTCAGTCTCCCCTAATCGTTCCTTCGATACCTTAATCCGTGGCTTATATCTCTTCACCACTGCAAAACTATTGAATGCAGCAGCAGCTGCATGATCACCCTCCATGCCGGAAATGGATGCATTTAAGATTTTCGAAGTCGACAAGCGTGATACAAACATTTGGTTTATCGTAGTGAAAATGGCAACGGTAGTGGGTGCTTTGCAACCGAGTCCGACATTTATGGAAATTCTTATTCTTAAAGAAATGGATATTCCGACCGAATTTGCATTATGCTTCGTCATGAAGATGCAGCGTCACGTGCAGAGTCTAAAGTAAAAACAACCGCATCTGCAGAGTTTAAAGTAAGAATCAAATTAAATTTATTATACTACTATTCAACCAAAATTTGAGTCGGCACCCATACCTTCAGATATAAAATAGGAGTCAAATCAAATTTGTTACTATAATTCGATTCACTCTTCAACGAAGTTGCGATTGACCATAGACGATCCGATTCCCTCCTCGATGAAATTGTCATCGACCCTATATGATCCGATTCCCTCATCAACGAAGTTGAGATCAACCTGGACGTACCAGTGGATCGACCGTAACTATAACTAAATTACCTACCCCAAGTATTATGCATCCATTCTTGTTGTTATGGGGGCCAAGATTAGCTATAGTTGCTGGAGCGAACATAATAATTGATCTGAAGAATAAAAAAACAGTAGTTGTCATTCTGCAACCTAATATCAAACCTCATATCAAAAATAAAAATCACTCACGTGTTATCACGCTGCAAACAAATGGATCAATCGTATGCTATCACCCTACAACCAAATGGATCAATGTACTGACCATTCCTAAAGCATCAATATCTTCCATAATACCAACCGTTGAAATCATTTTCGTACCAATATCAATGACGTGTTCTTTGTTGTTAGTGAGAGAAAACGCAGTCGGATTGTATCCACTTTGGTTGAAGCCAAAGGATCCGGTGAGAATCGCGACCTTTCTTACGTCTTTGTAACCGTGAATCCAACTCAATACCGATCGTTGGTTCGAAATCAAATGACCCATCATTTTCAAATCAACATCTATTATAGAGATTTAAGCAGACTCGAATGCATGCCGATAAGCGCATCCTTTTTCTTTTGTACGATTCATTTAATTCCAGAATTACTATAGTGGAAAAAGATTTCCAGTCTCCTCTAATCGTTCCTTCGATACCTTAATCCGTGGCTTATATCTCTCCACAATTGCAAAACTACCTAATGCAGCAGGAGCTGCATGATCACCCTCCACGCCGAAAATGCATGCATCTAAGATTTTCAAAGTCGACAAGCCTGATGCAAACATTTGGTTTAACGCAGTGAAGATGCAATGGTAGTGGCTGCTTTGCAGCCCAGTCCGACATTTATGAGAATTCTCATTCTTAAAGAAATGGATATTCCGACCGAATTTGCATTCTACTTCGTCATAAATGAAGATGCAGTGTCACGTGCAGAGTCTAAAGTAAGAACAACCTCATCTGCAGAGTTTAAAGTAAGAATCAAATTAAATTTATTATAATACTATTCAACCAAAATTTGAGTTAGCACCCATACCTTCAGATCTAAACGCAGGAGTCAAATCGAATTTGTTACTGTAATTCGATTCACTCTTCAACGAAGTTGCGATTGACCCTAAACGATTCGATTAATTCCTCAATGAAATTGTCATCGACCTTAGATAATCCGATTCCCTCATCAATGAAGTTGAGATCAACCCTCGACGTTTATCAATCTTGCCATATAATTTTAGATTATATAGCCCAAAAATAAATCAGAGAGTTGACGCCAATTATTGAAACATATATGAGTTGTAATCAAATTTATTCTTATTACAGTATGCTCAAATTCAAAATAATAATAAATAAATAAATCAAAAAACAGTAGCTGTCATTCTGCAACTCAATATCAAAGCTTAGATAAAAAAATCAATCACATGCTATCACTTTGCAACCAAATGGATCAATCGTATGCTATCACTCTACAACCAAACGAATCAATCGTACTGACCATTCCTAAAGCATCAATATCTTCCATATGACCGAACGTTGAAATCATTTTCGTGCCAATATCGATGGCGTGTTCTTTCTTATTAGTGAGAGCAAACACAGTCGGACCGTATCCACTTTGGCTGAAGCCAAAGAATCCGGCGAGAATCACGGCATTTCTTACGTCTTTGTAACCGGGAATCCAACTCAATACCGATCATTAGTTCGAAATTAAACGACCTATCATTTTCAAATCAGCATCTATTATAGAGATTTAAGCAGACTCGAATGACATGCCGATAAGTGCATCCTTTTCCTTTTGTACGATTCGTTTAATTTCGGAATTACTATACGGAAAAAAGGTATCCAGTCTCCCCTAATTGTTCCTTCGTTACCTTAATCCGTGGCTTATATCTCTTCACCATTGCAAAACTACCGAATGCAGCAGGAGCTGCATGATCACCCTCCATGGCGAAAATGCATGCATCTAAGATTTTCAAAGTCGACAAGCTTGATGCAAACATTTGGTTTAACGCAGTGAAGATGCAATGGTAGTGGCTGCTTTGCAGCCCAGTCTGACATTTATGAGAATTCTCATTCTTAAAGAAATGGATATTCCGACCGAATTTGCATTCTACTTCGTCATAAATGAAGATGCAGTGTCACGTGCAGAGTCTAAAGTAAGAACAACCTCATCTGCAGAGTTTAAAGTAAGAATCAAATTAAATTTATTATACTACCATTCAACCGAAATTTGAGTCAGCACCCATATATTCAGATCTAAAAGCAGAAGTCAAATCGAATTTGTTACTGTAATTCTATTCACTCTTCAACGAAGTTGCGATCGACCTTAAATGATCTGATTCCTTCCTCAACAAAATTGTCATCGGCCCTAGATGATTCGATTCCCTCATCAACGAAGTTAAGATTAACCCTAGACGTTCATCAATCTTGCCATATAATTTTAGATTACATGGCCCAAAAATGAAGTAGAGAGTAAACACTAGTCATTAAAACATATATGAGTTGCAATCAAATTTATTCTTATTAAAGTATGCTCAAATCGAAAAAAAAAAATCAAAAAGCAGTAGCTGTCATTTTGCAACCCAATATCGAAGCTTAGATAAAAAAATCAATTACGTGCTATCACTATGCAACCAAATGAATAAATTGTATGATATCACTCTACAACCAATTGGATCAATCGTATTGACCATTCCAAAAGCATCAATATCTTATATATGACCGAACGTTGAAATCATTTTCGTGCCAATATTGATGGCATGTTCTTTATTGTCAGTGAGAGCAAACACAGTCGAACCGTATCCACTTTGATTGAAGTCAAAGGATCCGGTGAGAATCGCGGCCTTTCTTACGTCTTTGTAATCGAGAATGCAATTCAATACCGATCGTTGGTTCGAAATCAAACAACTCATCATTTCCAAATCAGCATCTATTATAGAATATTTAAACAGACTCGAATGACATGCAGATAAGCGCATCTTTTTCCTTTTGTAAGATTCGTTTAATTCTGGAATTATTATAGTGGAAAAAGGATTTCCAGTCTCCCCTAATCGTTCCTTCGATACCTTAATCCACGGCTTATATCTCTTCACCATTGCAAAACTACCGAATGCAGCAGCAGCTGCATGATCACCCTCCACGTCGAAAATGCATGCATCTAAGATTTTCGAAGTCGAAAAGCTTGACGTAAATATTTGGTTTAATGCGGTGAAAATGACAACGGTAGTAGCTGCTTTGTAGCCTAGTTCGACATTTATGGGAATTCTCTTTCTTAAAGAAATGGATATTCCAACCGAATTTGCATTCTTGTTCATCATAAATGAAAATGCAGCGTCACGTGCAGAGTCTAAAGTAAGAACAACTTCATTTGCAGAGTTTAAAGTAAGAATCAAATTAAATTTATTATACTACTATTCAACCAAAATTTGAGTCAGCACTCATACCTTCCGATCTAAAAGCAGGTGTCAAATCGAATTTGTTACTATAATTTGATTCACTCTTTAAGGAAGTTGCAATCGACCCTAGACGATTTGATTCCCTCTTCAACAAAATTTTCATCGACCCTAGATGATCTAATTCCCTCATCAACAAAGTTGAGATCGACCCTGAACGTTCATCAATCTTACCATATAATTTTATATTATATGGCCCAAAAATAAAGTAGAGAGTTAACTCCAGTCATTGAAATATATATGAGTTGCAATCAAATTTATTCTTATTACAGTATGCTTAAATCTAAAAAAATAATAATAAATAAAAACCAAAAGCAATAACTATCATTCTGTAACCCAATATCAAAGCTTAAATTAAAAAAAAAAATCAATCACGTGCTATCCCTCTGCAACCAAATGGATCAATCGTATGATATCACTCTACAACCAAATGGATCAATCGTACTTACCATTCCCAAAGCATCAATATCTTCCATATGACCGAACGTTGAAATCATTTTTATGCTAATATCGATGGCGTGTTCTTTGTTGTCAATGAGAGCAAACACAGTCGGACCGTATCCACTTTGGCTGAAGCCAAAGGATCCGGCGAGAATCGCAGCCTTTCTTACGTCTTTGTAACCGGGATTTCAACTCAATACCGATCGTTGGTTCGAAATCAAACGACCCATCATTTTCAAATCAACATCTATTATAGAAGATTTAAGCAGACTCGAATGACATGCTGATAAGCGCATCCTTTTCCTTTTGTACAATTTGTTTAATTTCAGAATTACTATAGTGAAAAAAGATTTTCAGTCTCCCCTAATTGTTCCTTCGTTACCTTAATCCGTGGCTTATATCTCTTCACCATTGCAAAACTACCGAATGCAGCGGCAGCTGCATGATCACCCTCCACACTGGAAATGCATGCATCTAAGATTTTCGAACTCGACAAGCCTGATGCAAACATTTGGTTTAATGCGGTGAAAATGACAACGGTACTGGCTGCTTTGCAGCCCAGTTCGACATTTATGGGAATTCCATTTCTTAAAGAAATGGATATTCCGTCCAAATTTGCATTCTACTTCGTCATAAATGAAGATGCAGTGTCACATGAAGAGTATAAAGTAAGAACAACCTCATCTTCAAAGTTTAAAGTAAGAATCAAATTAAATTTATTATACCACTATTCAACCGAAATTTGAGTCAGCACCCATACCTTCCGATCTAAAAGCAGGGGTCAAATCGAATTTGTTACTATAATTTGATTCACTCTTCAAGGAAGTTGCGATCGACCTTAGACGATCCGATTCTCTCTTCAACAAAATTGCCATCGACCATAGATGATCTGATTCCCTCATCAGCGAAGTTGAGATCTACCCTGGACGGGCCAGTGGATCGACTGTAACTGTAACCAAATTACCTACCCTGAGTATTGCGCATCCAATCTTGCCATTATGGGGGCCAAGTTTAGCTATAGTTGATGTAGCGAACGTAGTAATTGATCTGAAGACCGGAGTTAATGGTGAGCCATTGTTCGACTGCAGGGATATGAAGGGAGATGCACTTGGATCTCTGCATCTTGCCATAGAAATAAGAGAACGAAGAGTGGGGGGTCGATTGCGGGGATGAACGGTGAGTGAAGGGTTGAAAGGTTTTAATGGATGGGGTAGAAGGGAGAGAGCATGAGTTGAAACAGAGAGACTTGAAATAGCCATTGTAATTGAAATAGAGAGATAGAGAGGAGAAGAGAGTTAAATGAAGAGAGCGAAAGAGAAATTACTGAAGGGTTTATATAAATTAGAGTCAATTTTTCTAAAATACTTCCCTCCTAATAGTTTTTCCGCTAAAATATTCGTAGTTCGTTAGTCATGGGAGCATCCCTGGCAAGGGAATCTGCAGAGGAATCGTTTCGTTAGTAGTAGTAGGAGCGGAAATCGGATTGCTATAGAGAAATTACTGAAGGGTTTATATAGACTAGTGTCAATTTTTTTTAGAATACCTCCCTCTCCTAACAGTTTTTCCCGCTAAAATATTCGTAGTTCGTTAGTCATGGGAGCGTCCCTGGCAAGGGAATCTGCAGAGGAATCGTTTCGTTAGTAGTAGTGGGGGCGGAAATCGGATTGCTACATAGGGCCCACTGTAAATTAATATTAGTTTATCCACACCGTCCATCTGTTTTTCCATATCATTTTAACTGTTGATCCCATCATTGAAGTATCTCAAAAGCTTAAGTAGACCATACCAAAGGAAAAAAAGAAAGTATTGATTTCCACTGGTGTTTCGATTTTGGGCTTGTGCCCTAAAATGAGATGGTAAAATGGATGGACGGCATGGAAAAAAAACATAATTCCCTGTGGAGCTCACAAAATTCGCTCCGTACGTTACTGATCAGTAAGCTTCCAATTCATGGTCCGTTACCTGGGCCATGTACATTGATGATCAGAATCATCCAAGAGGTAGGTCCCATCATGGATAGGCCATGGCCAAAGTGTGAGTTTTCACAAATGATCCTAGCTATTCTATTGGTGCAAGGGTAAGTTCATGTTCAAGCCATTTTGATTGAGCCGGGCTTAAATTGAAATCTTTCTAACACATGGTCATATGTGTGATAATTAACCTATCTGTCCCTAACTAGGAACTGACTCGAGCTATAAGATATCACTGTGATGTATATGGGTTTTATCCACACCATTCATCAATCTTACCATATAATTTTAGATTATATGGCCTAAAAATGAATCAGATAATTGACGTCAGTCATTGAAATATATATGAACATATATGAGTTGCAATCAAGTTTATTCTTATTACAGTATGCTCAAATCCAAAAAATAATAATAATAAATAAATCAAAAAGCAGTAGCTGTCATTCTGTAGGGCTATTCTGTCAAGGGCCTGGGCCCTGAAGGAGTCTTTTAAAAGCAGAACGTCTAGCTTTTAACTGACTTCCTGTATCAAAACCCTCTTGGGGGGACTAAACTAGTAATCAAGTGGGAGAATTTGTCTTAGTCACATTACTGATTGCTAACTCGATCGAGTCAACTTGGACTCAGTTGGTACCACATATCAATCCCCGATTCAACCCCGACTCACGCGAGTCTTGTTGATGAGTCTGACTCGAACCCATGAGTCAGGATGAGTCACTGAATCAAAAAGCCCTGAATAATGAGACTTGAGTAACATGGGTCCGGCCTTTTTACACATATGATCCGGAACCGATACGTCCGGGCCTAAATTATACATCTTCTATTAGAAGCCATGTATAAGCCCGAATATGGGGCTATTTACGCCGCTCTCATCGGGGCTTGGGCTTCTTCCTCAGGTTTGTTAGCCCAGGGCGGGCCTAAATTTTATGCTGAGAATCTAAATGGGCCCTGTCGGCCATTAACAGCCCTATAAATAGTAATGGGATCATGATTTTTATTAGAGTTATGCTCTCAGATTTATGTTGGTTCAGTTGGACCGTCCATTTTACAGAAACTGCACCCATTCATACGGCTATCAACGAGCCAGGCTGGCCCGTGGGCTTTTGTGCTGGGTAGGTATTTGGGTTGGATTTGGGGACGTCCTTTCGGCCCATGGTACTGACTTGGGCTAAGATATCAAAAACTTAACAATGTTGGCCCCATCTTATCTACACAGTATGGTCTGATCGAGACCGTGCCCATTTATCTCTTTTACACTGAATGGGGTAATTGGCTCCGGTTGGCCCCACATGTTACAGTCCTAAGGACAAAAAATTAGGTGGTCCACATGATTGGAAACATTGTACAAGGACGTATTCCAAACTACTTCCCTTGGAGTGGCTCAGCTGAATTGTAAACCAGCCTGATTTTTGGCCCAGTGGCAGATATGTGACAATGCACCACATACACCTTAGGATGGGCCCTGTAAAAAAATCAAGGGTGGGTGTTCCTCTCATAACTGTTTCCTTTAGTGTGGCCCACCAAGTCACAGACCAGCCTTTTTTTTAAGGCCCAGGGTCTAACGTGTGACAATGCACCGGATGACTGGAGTGGATTTTTACACACAAAAAGGGGTGCGGATTAGGTACTACCCCGGCCTGTTCCTAGGGCGGGACAGGCGGAGGCTACGAGGGCCAATGATGGGCCATTGTGACGTATGACTTTTATCTGCATTGTCTATTAATTTTTCCATATCACTTTAGAGTACTGGACAAACACCAACGTGAGTTCGACGGATATGCCCACTAAGGTGGTTCCCACGGAGAAGTTCAAGTTCTATGCAACTTCTCATCAATGTTGTCCATCTATTTTTATATATCATTTTATGTTATGAGAGAAAAATTGAGGTATATCGAAATCTCAAGTGGACCACATTACAGGAAATAGTGTTGAATGAATGTTGACCATTAAAAACGTTTTGGGGGCCATAAAAGTTTTGGATCACGCTGATGTTTACTGTTTCCCTTCATCTAGGTCTTTATGACCTAATCAACAGATTGGATGTCAAATAAATAGTACAATGGGCCTTAGGAGGATTTTAATGGTGGATATCCAATCATTATTGTTTTCCTATGGTGTGGTCTACCTAGAATTTATATCCCTATCACTTTTTGCATCAATCCATAAAATGAACTGTAAAAATGGATGAAACAAATACATCATGGTGGGGCCCATGGAGCACCGACCATCAGCCACAGGGTTGGTGTCAGGGGAAGTAGCCAATCCGTCTCCCATGCAGGTGTGGGTGGCCTCAGGATTGCGTAGTGTAGAACACAGCACCAGGATCGGTACTGTGTTGACGTGTGTTGAAACGAGGTATCTCCACTCAGTCTACCAGTTGAGCTATGGATCTGGGTGTCCACAGGGCCCATTTGTTTTGTCAAGTGAGACCAAAAATGAAGTTGATACAAATCTCAAGCAGTGTTGTTATCATTCAATTTGGACTTTTGGCTATTAGTATTGCCAATGACCTGATTTCAATTAATCATGTGTGATTAAATGAGGGGCCGAGCATATTAAAGTCGTGTTTGACTTGAATCAAATTGAATGCATAACTATTTGGCGCCGAATTAGTTAGAATATGATCATATCTGTAAATATTTGCGTAACTATTTGGCCACCAATTATTACAACAATCAAGCATTTTTACCTTGAAAACAATGATTTTTTTTTTCTTCAACAGTGATACCTTAGATTGTACTTCTCAATAAAGTAATAAAGAAATATGTTAAAAATAACAGCTTGATCACTAATTTTATTAATCAAAGTATCAAAGAAATACAATCAACAAGAGGGAAAAAATAAGCATAATATATTACTTACGATGGCCTGCATTTGTGACAACAGTCATGGAAAATATCAAACGGTCATAAGATGGTTATGGTATGAAGTTAATAGAATGTGACCGAAGATGTACCAGGTAAAGACTCAATAATTCGAGGATCCAATGATTGAGTCACGAATATTTAAATAAACCTACGGGTGTACTGTGGTGACACACTGGACAATAACAAATTAAGTTGAGAACTAATGGCTTTAGACTTATGACAGTATAACTGGATGAAATTGGAGTGAATTAAGCTAAGTGACTAAACTAATATATGTCAATCAAGGATAATAGGGATAAGCAACTATCGTAGACTTGAAAATAGAATTGTTTGACTTGTATTTGTGAGAGCCTTGAGCTCATTATTGTGTGCTACTTTTATATGCTTCTAAAAGGCAGTAGTTGTGCATATGACTCTGTTACTCGAGCGTGAGTATTCCAATTGCATAGCAGTCATATTGTACTCAGATTTGGAGTCCTTGTTGTATTGTGCCATTGAAGACTATTTGCTTATACTTTTAGATGGCTTTCCATCATCCGCTCCAACTTTCTTCAGATCTCCAAAGGATTTTGTACATTTTCGAGTTTTCTTTTAAATCAGAATCTTAAAATGATAATGCCATGCATATGCTAATGTGGACACCTCATCCCGTGCATAATGTTGATACCTCATCTTATGCGGATGACCAATTGCAACAAGATATGAACTATTGATGACTTCGGAAATTTTAAATCCATCCACCTTAAAAAAACCCCAAACCAAACCTAATTCCAAACCAAGTCCCAAGTCCAATTCGTAAGCCTGAGTTGAAATACGAGCTAAATGCAAGCCGAATCTAAGATACATTCAACCCGGATTTTGACTCAAAATCCAAGCTCATGCCCTTTAGGGCTTACTTCTATTCTAAACTAATGACGTTAGGGACATCCAAAAAACCTATGGGAGCTCCCCAAGAAACCTGAGGTCAGTCCGATGGCGAGCGGCACACCATGTGTCGTCTGTCGTATAAATGATTTTGAATTTCTAGGTGCACTTCATATGAGAAAAATAGGAGTACTAATTCATGAGGTGAGTGGCACATCATGCACCCCTTGCCACATGGACCACCTTAATATTTGGCGCGGGAGTAGGTAAATGAGAGAAAAATCAATCACCACCTCGAAAGCCTTGCTCGAGCTAAAATAATCACTCTGCCCCTAGTTTCCATCTAATTACACCACATACGAAGCCCCTCAACTAATGAGAAGTTGCTACATGGCACCCCTATAATACCTCGAAAAATTTAGGCCTTGCCCATGTTTATGAGTACTCAATATATTTACCCTCTTGTACATCCCAATTTGAACCCATACATTTTCTAAGAATGACACTTGAACTTCCGCTCATGTTTAGTCCGCGAACCAACCATTAAAATAGCCATACATCAGTAGAGGGAGACATCCGACTGTCCACATCACTTTCGGACTACCCAATCATAAAAAACCAACTTCAAGATCATCAAATCCGCTCGTGTTCACCCAAAATCACAATATTTGACTGTTAAAATTCATTTGTCTTAAAACTCCAATAACCTAATAAACCATTCGATTTATGAATTTAAAAGTAATACACTTGTTTATTTCAAACTAATTCTCTGTTGACTGAATTAAACTAATTAGAATTGTTCTTTACCAATCTGAACCATCCATCAACCTAATGAATTAAAACACCAATCATCAACACCTCAAACTCATTTTCGCATTTGGGTCATTCACTAAAAGTTACCCAATCCATTATCATCTATCCAAAACAACCAACCACTTGACCAATCCAACCCTTTCATCCAGATGGATCATTCTTGCATTTAACTCTCCCAGCTACGCAATGCATTGAACTCCCATAAAGGTTTCAATAAAAGGCTTTCCTCTCCAATGTTCCTTGTATATATGGCCTACTTGAGCTTTACGGCTTCATTTTTTAATCGGGTCTCATTATTATTTGGTAAAACTGATAGGTGGAACAGATTTCTCATAGACATTTCGATGGACCCTGCAATACAAAAATAGAAAGCCCGAAGTTCCTGTGCAAGTATGTTGGTTGGGGCCCACTGCAATGTATGTGATAAATCCATTCTGTCCATCTGTTTTGAGAGCTCATTTTAGGACATATGACAAAAAATGAGGTGGATAAAAAACTTAAGTGGATCACACAAGAGGGGAAATTGGGAAAAGAAATTCTTACCGTTGAAACCTTCCTGGGCTCCACCTTGATGTGTATATGCTATCCAAACCTTTTATAAGGCCATTCCCAATGGGATGAAGTGAAAACACCGTAAAGCTAGCTTGATACAAAACTTTTATGGCCGTAAGGATGCTTTAGTGTGCTCATTGAGTTCCCACTATTTCCTCTCATGTGGCTCACTTAATTGTTGGATACACCTTATTTTGGGTTGAATGTCCTAAAATAATATAGCAAAATGGATGGACATGGCGAGTTTCTCAAAAACATCTCGGTGGGTCTCACCTAGCATCCTCGTGCATGAACTTCCTATGAAAGGCTTTCGCGGGGAATCCACGTCCCGCACCTTCCTTTATTTCGCTTTGATCAAATTTGGTGGATCCTCTTATCATTGTATGAGGCCCACCAGCATGATATGAGTCGTCCATCATCAGCCTAAGGAGTTTTCTAATGCCAATGTCCAATCCTTGCAGGTTTTTATCCTGTAACTCACTTGATCTTCAGATCTACACTAGACCCATACCTTGATCTGACAAATCTAATGAGCGGATTGAATTTCTCTCAGCATCACGATGAACCCTACCTAACTATTTTGTTGCGAGAAAACCCTCGAAGGAATCTCTCGTGGGCTGTTGGAGGAGATTTCAACGTTACTCATTTCTCTTTTGAGAATCCGGATGGCATCATACTCTCGTCGGGCAAGGCTTTATGGGCCTACGGTGATGTAAGTGTTTTATCCACGCAAGAAGTTTGATCCAAAACTTTAGGGCTTGTTTGATTTTCCAATTCGGTGGTAAATGGAGTGTAAATGCATAATAATTATTTCCTTATGTATTTGCCGCACTCTTCCCTTTATTTGATTTGAGCACTTACTTTTTGATGCAAAAATGGAAAAGGCTACAGAATATTCGTAGGTCCCATCATGATGCATGTCGCTCATCCACACCGTTCATCCATTATGCCAGCTGAATTTATGGCATGAGCCAAAAATTGAGGCATATCCAAAGCTCAAGTGGACTACACTGCAGAAAAAAGTGAATCAAACACTTATCGTTAAAACTTATCATGATCACTGTTTCTTTTGGTGTGGGCCACTTGAGTGTTGGATCTACATAATTTTCCGGTTATGTCTCAAAATGTTATGGTAAAATGGATTAACGGAACAGATATATCATATACCTCAGTCACCGTAAGGTCCAAAAATTAAAACTAGCACTTTTGAACTGGTTTCCAAGGTAGAAATTCCCAACAAATTTCAAACGGGTGAAGGGGGCTCTAAGAAGTTTTAGATGATAGGCTTTAAATCCTCACTACTTATTGTGGTGTGGGCCACTTGAGCTTTCGATGTGATGCCTTTTTTATGTAATGCCATAAAATAATCTATCAAAATATACAGACGTGTGAATCACACATATAATTCATGGTGGGCCCCCACAGTGCCCCCGACATGACCTTAGATTGAAAGGAAAAAAGAAAAAAAAAGTGTGCGAAATCCTAGCTAGTGAGGAGAGAGGAAGAGGACCAAATTGCACATACAAGGAAAGAGATAAAGAGAGACAGTTGTGTTCACTTAAGAATTTTTTTATTCATTTTTCTCATGGATTTTGGAATTCAAAAATTTCTACTGCCGCTAATTTTAGAGATAAATGTAACTTGAAAAATAACCTATCCCATAAAAATTTTGCATCTTTTTCCTGTAAAAAAATTAAAGGTAGAGAGAAAATTAATTATAACTTTTCACTGTAAGCAATAGAGTTACCTATAATTCAACCCAGGCCACTACCATGGGGGGCGGATTAGGTGAGACCCAGACTCACCTAAGATTGTGCGACCCTTGCCCTGGGCTCACCTCGATATATGTATTTACTAACCACTCGGTTTTTATATATTTTTCTATCCAAAATTTTAAGCAGATCCACTTATCAGGCGTACCATACCATAGGAAACAGTGGTGATTGATCATTAATGGGTCACTGAAGTTTTAGATCAAACTGATGTTCGGTTTTCCCTTCATCTAAGCTCACCGGAACTTATCAATAGATTGGATGGCAAATAAACATGAAGGAAACGTTAGGGTGCGCCCTAAGACGTTTTTAATGGTAGGACATTCAATAACCACTGTGTCCCCTGGTATGGTCCACCTGATAACTGGATCTGGTTAATTTTTGGAATAATATCCTAAAATAATCCGGAAAAACGGATGAACGGTGTGGATACAGAATACATACATCAGGGTGGGCCCCACGGTAAGGGCTGCACCGTATTGGGTGGGTCCGGGTCACACCTAATACGCTTACACTACAGTGATCCCTCACACGTATGAGAAGCTGGCAGGTGTCCTGCGATTCAACCCTCCCTTCGTTCTCTCCTCGCGCGCGAGTCGTCGCACAAAAAAAAAAGCAGCGCCAAAACCCTAGAAAAACCTCACGGCCCATCTTCCGTTATTGTTTCGGCTCTCCAACCTTGCCGACGCCGGGAATTCGGCACCGGAACCTTCACACGCCGCAGAATTCTCGTCGGCCGGTGAGTTCGTTTTCCTCCTTCCCTTTTCCCGTTCCCGTTTTCTTCTTTTCCGACTCTCTCTCTCTCTCTCTCTCTCTCCCTCCCAGGGTGGCGGGAATCCCAGCGCGAATCCAAAACGGACGGGGCTAGTCATCCCTGGGCACGCTGTCCTAGCGGGAATCCCGAAACAGCCCATGGGCGGCTGGCGGGAATCCCAGAGCAGCGGCCGGGAACCCCGCCCCAGGCTTGGGTCAGGATTCCCGTCCGACGTCAATGTCAGCAGCTGTGCAGCTGGCTTGATCAGAGCAAAGTCGGCCTGCCCGGCACGTTATTAGCGTCAATATCATTACTTTCCCCCATTCTTGTTTTCGCGATGAAGTTGGAACTAGTGTTCGTAGGGGTGTACACGAACCGAGCTAGCTCGCTCGACTCGGTTCGAGCTGGCACCAGTTCGACTCGACTCGGATCGAACCCAGCTCGAACTGAACCAGTTCAGTGACTCGGTTACTTTGATATTGATGTTGCTCACCAAATGTTTGTTGAAATGACTCAAAGAAGTGTCGCTGGTGGCAAGGAAGGTATGCATATGAAACCAACACCCTTTTTTTTTCTTGATTTTTATGTTGCTTAGAAGGTGTTTGATAAAATACCTGTAAACCCATTGCTGCTATCTCAAATACAGTGAGATTTTGAAGGTGCAGTCCAGGTGTTTGTGAAAATGCCTCAATGTCGAACTTGGCTCGAACTCGGCCCGAGCTGCTGAGCAAACCGAGCCGAGCTGGCCAGTCAGGCTTGAGGACTGAGCTGAGCCGAGTTCGAGCTGAGGTCAGCTAGTGGCCGAGCCTCGACTCGGTTCAACTCAATGTACACCCCTAAGTGTTCGTAATATCGGTATCGCACCATGTATCGCACCCTTGGGATATAGATACATATTGGTTATTACACGGGATATATCATTGTATCGCATAATTTATCGCACTTTTGGGAAACATGGCGAAGCATTGGGAAAATTGTTGAATTTTTCAATGAAACTTCAAGGATTATTGAAAAATACCTTAATACACACTTTTAAATTATAAACTCTCAAAAAAGAAGTGTACATAATAGGTTTCCTTTACAAGGAGTCGTAAGCTATGCGCTGGCTAATTAAACTAATGTAACTATATTCAAATTGAATGCATAACATTAATAAATGTATTAAAACATGTATGAAAATATAATTAATTCATTCAAAAGTAGAAATTGTAAACATACCCATCAATAATGCGACTAGTTGATTTTTGGGGCATGATGGACGTTTAATGCTCATCGTTTCATATCGTGCAGCCCACTTGATCTTAGAATCTGCCTGATTTTTGGTATCATGCCTTAATATGCTCTGGAAAAATGAATGGACAGAGTGGATTTCTCACAAGCATCATTGTGGGCCCCACCATGAGCCCCATAGGACCATCCATCTCTAACTTGGTCCTAGCGAGATGTAAATTGCCTACTGATCTTAGGGCCTCACCATAATATATACAATTTATCCACTTTGTCCATCTATTTTTCCAAATAGTTTTGGACCATAATCCAAAATATGAGGCAGATTCAAATCTCATGTGGACCACACCGTTGGAAACATGGGCAATATGAAGTTTTTAATGATGCATCAGTGGAATTTGGATCTGCTTAAAATTTAGGATTTTTTTTTTTAAATTTTTAATTTTTTTTTTAAATTTTTAGTGAGGCACTCAATCACCACTATTTCTTATGGTATGGTCCACCTAATATTTGGATTTGCTTAATTTTTGGGACCACATCCTATTCCTAATATGGGTTGGAGAAACGGATGGACAACATAGATATATTACACATCAGTAATGTGATGTATATGTTTTATCAGTGGTTTGTGGGGCCCAGTTTAATGTATATGTCTTATCCACGCCGTCCATTCATTTTAATAGATAATTTTAGAGCATTAGCTAAAAAAGTAGGGAGATCTAAGGCTCAAGTTGACCACACCATAGGAAGCAGTGAGGATTGAACGGCTATAGTTGAAAGTGTCTTGGGGGCACATAATTTTTGGATCAAGCTAATATTTATGTTTTCTCTTCATCTAGGTCTGTTAGACCTTATGAACAGATTGGATGGCAAATAAACATCACGATGGGCCCTAGGAAAGTTTCAACGGTGGGCATCATTGTCACCACGGCTTCCCGTGGCGTGGTTCACTTGAGCCTTAGATCTGCCTACTTTTTAGGCTCATGCCCTAAAATAACCTAACAAAATGGATGGACGGTGTGGATTCACATAATCGTGGTGGGCCCTATAGAGCCCCCAACAAGACTATTAATATCCGCTACCAAATTTGTATGTGGACGTTAAAAAAAAAGGACGCGGATTAGCCCTGCAGGTTGAGCAACGCTACTAAAGTAACATCACCAAGTTCCGTGGGCCCCACCATGATTTATGTGTTGTTTCCACACAATCCATCCATTTGGAGAGATCATATTAGGGCATTGGACAAAGAATGAGGCAGATCCAGAGTAGTAGTGGACCCCACCATAGAAGACAGTGGGGAAACTGGAGAGTGACTCCCACCGTTGAAACCTTCCTAAGGTCCACCGTGATGTTTATTTGAGATCTAACCTTTCCATAAGTTAACAGACATGAAACAAGGAAAAAACAAATATCGGCTTGATCGAAAACTTTTGTAGCCATTAGAAGTGTTTAATGGTGGGCGTCACTCTTCTCGCCGTTTTCTATGGTGGGGTCCATTGGAGCTTTGGATCTGAATCATGCTTTTTATCATGCCTTAAAATGATCTCTCCAATTGTATGGACGATGTGGATACAATGCATACATCATGCTGGGGCCACGTAACTTGGTGACGTCACATTAGTCGCGAGTCTCGCTACTCAAACCTGTCGGCAGCTCATCCGCGTCTGTAAAAAGGCACCTGAGGCCCCTTTTTTTTTTCGAAATAGAGGAACCCTAAATCCCCAAAATCTTGCTTTTTCTCTCATATACACTCCACATCTCCGATTTTTAAGATTATTTGCCGAAATCGAAGGGAATCGAAGATTTTTTCGCACTTACCTACGAACGGCGCACGACTTTGATTGATTGCCACACCAAATGCAACTTCCGATTAGGCAATCTCTTCTACAGGTACCAAAATACACTATTTTGAAAGTATTTCCTTTTTTTATATATATTTTTCGATTTTCTGGGGCTGTTTCGTTTTTTTTTTTTTCGACTTCTGATTTGTCGACATTCCTGGCCCTTTAATTGCGAAGGAAATGTTAAAATCCCTGATAAAAAAACGGTAGAAGTGATAATATCTATCGATATCGCATGATATTTTGCGATACCTCACGATATTTTGCAATATATCGTACGACACAAGATTCTTTGAAATTTTTGTATTTCAAGGGCCCTCCGAGGGGTTTGGTATCGCTCGCCATCGATACCGATAATATCGGCTGATAGTATCGATATTACAAACACCGATCGGAGCCATCTCTCGCTTCGTAGCACATGGCAAAACTGTCTCAAAATTCAATGGGGATATGATGGCTAGGATTGTTTGATTTATATGTTCCAACTAAGGGCCATCCACAAGTAGGACCTGCTAGATGAATGCTTGTAGTCTGCATCAACTGGCCCACACTCCACGTACACTTGAGATAAGATGAGCTCACCAAGAATACATGTTAAGTGTCACACTGACCTGCAAAAATCAAAGAACTTGGTTCTGCATCTAATCATCATTTGATCTTTGGTTGGACGATGATGATGTTATTTCACCATGCATGTTTCATGTGGAAGCTCTCTTCCTTGGATTACCTAACACATCTGTCTTTCTTCATAATATTTACAAATTTCTGAGTCACTCCAGTTCTCTCTTTCTCACATGTTTTTTCCCTGTATAATAACCACATTCTGTTGTTGTTCGTTTTTAATTGTTTTCAGGTGTGGAGACTTTAACTTGTTGAGCCATCACAAAATTCGTTTAGCGATTTGTTTCTACTTGGGTTGTTCCCGAATTGTCCATTAGATACCAACCATCGTACATATGTTTTAGATCCCTACAGGCAAGAATTTGAATGCGCTCATTGGGCTTGTAGATCCTTTTCCTTCAAGCAAGCTGAATATTTTATTATGGGTAAGGCGTGCTTTTTTTGTACTTTTGTTACTGAGTAGCCATGACTTGTAAGCTTGATAATCAAATTTGATTACACATAAATCTTCCATTGTTTGTTGGTTCAGGTTCATGCCCTTTTAGTTTTAGCTCAATATGACACTATATTTGGTGCTGTCTTTTCAGAAAAGAATCAAACCACATTTTAACTGTACATGTTTACCACAGTCATTTCATTTATGAATTCCTTAAGTGGAAGCTTACGGTTAGATCAGAACGTATGTTTATTCTAGTGGGCATTACCTGATTGGATGACACAACACCCCCTCCTGTCTGTGTCCACGAGTTTGTGATAATTTTTCTCGTGGCTTGTATTTCACCTTATCCACTAAATTTTGTTTTTGAGCATTCACCTTATCCACTAATCCCTTTGCTGTGGGATGAATACCGATCTTCATTTGTTTTATCATCTTGAAACCTTTAAGAAGAATTATATGGTACCCTGGTGGGTTATAGTGGATACGCATGCATCCAATTTATCAGTCCAGACCATTGTGGATGGGCCATATCCCAAAAATCACATGGTAGGCTGGACAACCTTAACAGTTCGCTTGATGGTATCAAACATACTATGAAAAAGGGAAAAATGAAGTGAATTGTCCAAGTGCAATTGGCAACTGTCCATCTGCTGAACAGTTAGAGCCATTCAGTCTCAGAGATTCAATCATTCACAGTGGGACCTACAAATTGGACTGTTTAGATTGAGCACATATTGGACACCCTGTGGTTGCACGCATTCATATGATTCATTGGACTGTTCCACAGGCCCAGATTATATATAATTGTTCTATCTTTAACCCATGATGTGGTGTTAGTCAATCTGGTTGTCGTCGGGTTTCACTCTTCATGGTCAGTGATACCCTTTTCAGTGCTATTTTCAGATGGCAAGTCAAGAAAAGAAGGGAGAAGTAGCAAAAAAGGGCGACATAAATTGAAGAAGAAGAAGTTATTGGAAAAGGAAGGTTTTGTTGAACCCCATGAAGTCAATCATATTTGTTTTGAGAAAGAAGATGGCCCAGAATTCATGAAAGGTATGCATGAATTCTCAATTTATGCTTTTGTTCATCTTTAGCATTTGCTTAGCTGCTTTTATATTGATATAACAAAGTAAGTCAAGCTGGAAAGTTTGATGGACTAGATTAAGTTGGTTTGGGTTTTAGATACACGTGTGTCATGTGCCACTCAAACGTGGCAATCATTACAGAAAATAGGGAGTTGGTGATTTCCCCCATGATTGATTAGATATCGAGCTTATCCAGCAGAAGCCACATCGAGCAATGTTGCTCAACAGGTGACATCCTGTGTCCTTGCACGGCTTGTTCTTCAAGCCCTGCTTCTCCCTTTCCCTTCCCCAGGGAATGACATTGTATCTGATATGTTGATCATCATTGATGCAGCCTTGTCCTAGCTATTTGGGGTTGGCCTTTTGTTATTGCTTGACAAAATTTCGATGATCGGGTGCCTACTTTATGTCAAACCTCAATTTTCACCCGAGCTGGGCAATGTGGGTGCAATGGTTGCCAACACATGCAAATTGGATAATCATCTGATATGCAGATCATGTTCTAAAAATTGCCCAAAATATATTGCATCTTGAAAGAATCAATTTTGGATAGAAAAAGAAAATGATCTGTTATTTTAAGAGAGATTTGCTAAGCTTAGATTTGCGTGCGATAAAGCTCGTATACACTCGACACATGTGCCAACATGGCATGTAAGTGTGAAATCCAATCCATACATCCATCAGGTTTGTCCGACCTCGTATGTTTTCCCCAAAATAAATCTGGTCTACCCAGCATGTGGGCCCCGATATTGGAAACAGGCTGATGGGTTAGAAACCTTCAGCCAAGATGTTCAGAGCTGCACATCTGTTTTGCAAACTGTGCCCACCTGAGCAGTTGATCAACCTGATTCTTGGGCTAGGGCATCAATTTAGTGGTGCTGTTTTAACAGATGGATTGGATCTTCGACCTATCATGCCATGCTGGCACACGCGTGGGGGCTTAGCAAAGCTCGTATTAAGAATGTTATCTAAAAAAAAGGAGCAACGTCATGGCTTCTTCCCCATGGGGTAAGTTTTACTTTTTTCTCCTTTTTATTCCATTGCCATTTTTTGCTTCATTTTAATTGGATTGTAGTCCGAGTTTGGAATTTGGATGACGGCAACAGCCAATTAAATCCGTACTCTTTTTCATCCCAAGCATAGAGGCTGTCGTCTCGCTGGTTTGTGTGTCATGTCCAAGAGTGGAGAGGAAATGGTTGAACGTTGATGAAATCAATTTGGAGCCATGAGGTTATCTTTGTTGTTCCATGTTGGTTGTTTAATGAGTAGTTAGGCGTGGTCTTCAAAATTTGGGGTAATGGGAATTTCAAGAACACATGCAAGATTTTATAGCATTTGCTCCTTTTTGCTATTTGTTGGGAGATTTGAAAGGAGACAAACAATCATATTTTCAATGATGCGATGATGACTGAGGTGATTTAGTAGAAAGAATCAAGAGTTGCATTGTCTTCCAGTTCTCGTGGTTCTTTGTTAGCCTTGCTGAGAGATTGGCATTGTGGTGATGATTGAACCTTGGGAATTCAAACTCAAACCTCAGTGGTCTCTTCCGCCCTCTACATATTGGAGGTTAAACTTCGGTGGTTCATTCCTTGGCAATCTTGGACCACGTGGTGTCATATGAGTCATGGCCGGCGATTAGGATGCCATTCATATGGTTTTCTCGAGCTCTCTTAAAGAGGGAGTTGTGTGCCCTTCATGAAGGGGGTAAGTTTATTTAGTAGGGATTACTCTATGCTTATGGTGATCTAAGGCCACTCAAGGAATGTCTCTGCTTGGGTGTCTAATGAGGGTTCAAAGATATGGAATGCGAGTTTTGTATTAATGAAATTTGGTAATACTGCCTCAAGGTTAAACATGTCATTTCTCCATGTGGGATTAGATTTGAGAGACTAACGTTATTATCAGTGTTTTGCTTGACGAGGGTTTGACCCACGTTGCCCCAAGTCCTTGGACATCTTTCCCTCTACTTCTTCTTCCTTATTATTATTTTTTTAAATTTAAATTTTATTCAACTAAGATTCCTCTTATCTTAAAAAGAAAAAAGTGATGTAATACAAAGAGGAGAGTTAAATGTTGGCTAATATCTTTGCAATACTGAAATATTTGATGTTTGTGTTTTCATCGATACAAAAAAGGAAAAACATTTCATTTTGAATAGCTGCTGCGAGTGGAAGCAATGCGGAACTTGTTTCATTGCGTCAATTTCATAACCCTTTGAATTTGGATCATGGACTTCCCCTTCCTTTTTTCTTTTTGAAATTAAATCTAGATGCAAGAATGAATTTCGAAAGTTTGTTATTTTACATTTTCGTCTAATTACTTAAAATTGATCAGTTTCTTGATATGGTGGTATACACGAAGGTGGTTTAAGTTTCATACAGTGAGAAACACAACCAGATCTTTTGGTTTTGTTGAAGTGTTACATAGTGTAAAACATCTTGAAGAGTGTGCACCTTGAGGCTCTGCTATGAATGATTATAGAAATTGGGTTGGATAATAAAAATTAGAAGATGAGATAGCCTAACTAAATCAGAAATCTTATATTAATGCATATTCATCATCATCATCTAAGCCTCATCCTAATTAACCAGGGTTGGCTAAGTGAATCCTTGTTTGCCATTCCACTTTATCAAGGGCCATAACTTCAATTGGACCATAGGCCATCAAGTCTTTTTAGTTAGACAATGTCCATCTGGGCCTTCCCCTTGCCCTATTAGAGCCCTAGCTTGTGCCAATTCACTCTTCTAACTCACACATTTCTTGGTCACCTTTGCACATGACCAACCATCTAAGTGTACTTTTCCTCATCTTATTACTTATTGGTGCTACTCCCAAGTTCCCTCAAATGCATTAATTTCCAATTCTATCATTCCTTTTCTTGCCACTCATCCATCTCAACATCTTTATTTAAGCAACACTCATCCTATGAATATGTTGTTCCGTAACTACTCAACAATCTATCCCATAAAGCTTGGTTGGTCTTCTGGCTATCCAATGAAATTTCCCTTTAGTTTGAATGGTACACGATGATCACATAAAATTGTAGAGGCACGTCTCCATTTCTTCCACCCCGCTTGAATTCTATGGGCAACTTCTTGATTTATCCACTCTCATGAATTATCGACCCAAGATATTGAAAGTGGTCATTTGGGAATTTTCCTGGTCATTTTTTTAAAAAAATAAAAATAAAAATTACAGAACTAATTCCTTGTTTCCACTCTTGTTTAATAAAATTGCACTCTATATACTTTGTTTTAGTCTGACTAATTTTAGATCTTTTAGATTAAAAAAGATAAACTAATTCCTCTCTATATAACCGTTTACTAAAACTAATTTTGTTGCCTTAAAAAAAATCCTTTAGATTCTAAAGCCTCCCTTTATAACTCTAGCTTTGTCTTTATACCCTCCCTCATCTTGCCAATCGAAAGTATGTCATTTGCAAACAACATTCACCATGGGATATCTTCTTGCAAATGCCTTGTTAACTTGTCCATAACCAATGTGAGAAGGTACGACTCAATGCCGATTCCTAAGGCAAGCCTCTAGTAATTGGGAACTTGTCTCTTCACTCCTGGTTCTCACATTGTTACAGCTCCTTCATTCATATCCTTAATAATGTCATGCCAATTTATTCTTTTGAAACTCCTTTCTTTCCCAACACCCACTAGATTAACTCTCTAGGGACCTAGGCTTCTCTAAGTCAATAAAGACCAAGGTAGGGCAAAACGGTTACATAGCGATTGTTATATAAAAATGGCTTGTAATGGCTACATAACGGCCATCCAACATTGGAGAAGCTAAGGCGTGATTTCCTGTGACAAGGCGTGCTGGATTCCCAGAAATTCAATTTGGTGAGGTGGGATGTTGTTTGCAAATCAATTAGGGAGGGAGGAGCGGGGGTTAGAAGGTTGGATATGATTAATGAAGCTTTGCTCGGCAAATGGCTGTGGAGATTTGGGACGGAGGAGGAGAGCCTGTGTGGAGAGATGTGATCATAGCCAAATATGTAGTGACAGGGGATGGTTGGTGTGTCAAGTGTTCTTCCTTATACCAGGCATCCAACATTTGGAAGGCTTTTGAAAGCGTTTCAGCTCCCTTCAAAGAAGGTTTTGGATTCATAGTAGGGGATGTAGAAAGGCGTGCTTTTGAGATGATGTTTGGCTAGGAGATGAGATTGTGGTCCGAATTTCCGAGACTGGCGACGATTGCTTCGATTAGTAGCATCACCATTGCTAAATGCTTCTCTGAGTCAGGCAGGGAATGGGTGTGGTCCCTGCCTTGTAGAAGACATCTGGTGGATGAGGAGGCTGAACTGTTTTTAAGAGCCTTGGCTTTGCTTCAAGGGTTTGCCCTTCTTGGGGGGTAAGAGATACCATGGTTTGGAAAGTGAAGAACTCTGGAAAGTTCTTGGTTTGATCTTTCTACAAGCTGATCACTCGAGGGGGTTCACAATTGGATTCGACTCGCTAGCATGTGTTTGGGAGTATGGCACTCGTCCCAAGGTAGCGGTTTTTTCTTGCTTGGTAGGGACTAGGGGAAACCATTGACAAATTATCCCCAACATTTGTTCCATGTGCTTAAGTGATGCGGAGATGGTAAACTACTTCTTTATTCATTGTTCAATAGTGAAGGTGGTATGGGAGAACCTTGTGGGGGGTTTTCAAGATTCCTTGGGTGATTCTGGGTTCGATTGAAGGGCTGATGCAAGCTTGGCATGGAGGTGGCTGTGGCAAGGAAGGGAGGGCAATGTGGAGGCTTGCTTGTTAGCGGGTCTTTGGGCCATTTGGGGTGAGTGTAACAACCGGCAGTTCAGAGATAAGCGCAGCTCGCTGTCTAGGGTGGTTTAGAGGGCTAAAGCGGATGCAAAAGATTAGGCTCCTAATCAAATTTTGATGTGGATTGGTTCTCTTAACCTCCTTTGGGATGCTCCTTGTAGCTTTCGTGCACTTTTGGCATTCTTTTAATAAAATTTCCATTATCTTAAAAAGAAAGAGGCCCTGTAACAGGGCCAAAACAGATTAAAAAAAAAAACCATGACGGTAACAGCGGTGGTCATTGCGGCCATCGTTCGTTACCATTATGGGATACCTTGATAAAGACCATGTGGAGATCCTTCCTCCTCTCTCTATATCTCTTCTTCAATTGTCTAAGTTGGAAAATAGCTTCAATGATGGACCTCCCTGGCATGAAACCAAGTTTAAACCATGAAATGCTTAAAACCGTGAGAAAAATAATGCATCTCCAAGCTAAATCACATTGGAACATTCCTTGCCATTTTTTCATTCGAGTGAAAGAAGTTAATGTTGTCATATATTTAGCAATTTCATTCTCTCCCTTTCAATTCACAAAACAAAAGTGAAGACCTCTAACAGTCATGAAACCTGTGGCTTTCCGTTCTTGATGGAATTCTTTTTATTTTTATTTTTCAAAGATCTGATGGAATTCTTTGATAAATATAGTATTTTCACCTCATGCTCAATTTTCCATTGTTTTAATTGGAAGTTGAATCGGACCTTCCGATTTGAATCTTGAATTTACTGATTTTAACAACACTAGTTGTAAAGAAGGCTGCTTTATTCTAAATGCTATTCCAATTTAGTGTGAAGTGGATTAATTAGGTAGCCTATGCTGTTTCCAGAAGACGAACCAAGTACGGCGGACAGAGAAAAGAAAAGAGATAAATCGATGACAAGGAAGAAAAGGAAAAAGGAGAAGGGTACTGAAGTTGCTGATGGCGAAGTTAATCAGCTTGGTTATGAGGATGAAGATGGCTCAAATGAAGTAAAATGTGAGTAGTATGACCTGCATGTATATTTTCTACTGCATGCCGTTGCTTTAAGGTGAAAGTCATAGTAGTTTTCTCACATCTCGTGGATTGGGTTTTGATATGATGTTGCACCAAAGACAACACAATAGGCATATCTTATTCAGTGCATTTATTTATTTACCTACTTGATGAATTAAAAACCTCCATTTAAAAAAAAATAATTATTGGAAGATTATTATTATTATTATTATTTTTTAATGGCATTATTGAAAGAAATTTGTTTTAATTCTTATGACTCTTGCATTTTTTATTATGTAATTCCCCTTGTTTAAATGAACCCGATCATTGAGTCCTATTAAATATTGTTGAACCTTATTTTGTTTTGCATGAAAGGAATATTTTTCTTTTCGGATTCTGTTAAATCTCGCCATTTCTTCATTTTTATTGGTCAATTAAATGCTTGGAAGGAGTGACACGACCCATATTCTGCGGACTCTAGCCATGATGTCATTCTGACGCAGCAAGTTGCAGGCTTATTTTGTGTTGAAAAGGGTTTCACAAGTTTCATCTATGAAAATCTTGGGTTTTCATATGACCCGGAAGACTTAAAAGAAACTCTAGGGGTCATTTGGATGCATGGAAACTAAAATCGAATTTTAATCATGGAAATTTTCTCTTGGAAGGAGAATTCGAAGAAAAAATATTTTTATGGTTTGAACGGCAATAGAAAAATTCCATGGATCTGTAACCATGGTGTTCGGATAATGACTATTAAACTCCAAAATGACTGCATAACAGTCTGCCACACGTGCTTACCTGTGCAAGACTTGCATTATGGATAGTGTCAGCCTCAATTCCAATGCGCTCCATTGTGAAGCCAAACGTGTACACTGAATATATGCTCCTTCATGTGAAATTGACGTTCAAATTTTCCTTGCCAACACATCACATAGCTAGGAAATCTAGTCTGTGTAAAATATGGGCCTCAACATGAAGATCACTGGATTTTGGATATCCATGTAAAATTTTGATCTTGGATTGGTAATATGGGAGAATTGGGGCAAATGGAAAATTTATGGTTAGGATTTGGGGAATCTGGTAAATTATGATTTAGAATTGGGGGAACTCAGGGAATTGGGGATATATGGGGTTTTAGGCTGAGAGGAATTGAATGTTGTTGACTTCGATTGATTTAAAAAGTCAATATATCTATAAACAGTCATATTTAGGGCCTGTTTGGTTTGGTGTAAATGCTTGTAAACAATGGTAAAAACATATCTATGGTAAACACTGTTTGAAATAAAGTGCGAACTTCACTTTGAAAAGCGGGAAATTCTCAACCTTATAATAGGTGGGTCCCACCATGATGTATGTATTATATCCATGCCATCCGTCCATTTTTTGCAGATCATTTTAGGGCATGAGCCCAAGGATGAGGTGAATCCAAAACCCAAGTGGGCTGCATCACATAAAACAATAGGAATTGAACACCTACCATTGAAACTTCTTGGGTGCTACGGAAGTTTTGGATCTTCCTCATTTTTGGGCTCATGCCCTAAAATGATATGAAAAAAAATGAATGGATGGCATGGAAATTACACGTACATCATGGTGGGGCCCACAGAGAATAGGTGACGGAATTAAAGTCTCTTTTCAACCCGTACCTGTGGAAGTCTGAAATGTCAAATGTAAATCATCATTACATATCTACTACCCGTTTAAAGGCATTTACAGCAAACCAAAAAGGCCCTTAATATTCTATGATATAAAAATATTATTATGTATGATGTTAAATATCAATGTATATGAAATCTATTCTATCCACATGTGTGAGCTCCTCATGTTCACTGTATATCACAAAAAATAAGGCCGATCCAAAACTCAGGTGGGCCACACTATAAGGAGTAGTGTAAAATCATGCCTAAAACCTCCAAATCCACGTGGTGTGACTAGTGGCCTTCTTGAGATTTTTATGGCCTGATTTTTGGGGATATCCCTTAATCTTGTTGGGGCTTGCGTGATGACTTGATTGGATTGCATGTATACATTATGGTGGCCCCACAAACAATCTGGGAGGTTTAATGGATGGGCGTCTCCTCACAACCGTTCCTTGTGGTGTGGCCCACTTGAGTTTTGGATCAGCCTGATTTTTGGGCTCTGGGCCAATCTTGTGAGGTCACATCTGATTATCAGAATGGATGTCATGCATGCATCATTGTGAGCCCCATTTTTTGACTCTACCGTAACTTATGGTTTTGCTTACTCTTAAAAAAAGGGTTTTCTTGTGAAGGGATAGGTCTCCACAAGGCTAGGACAAGTTGAAAGGAAGAAATCAGATCATGCAAGATCCTCAACAAGGTGGGATCAAATGCCAGATCTTGAGATTGGAGTGGAGTGAAGGTTGTAATAGGGTGTGATAGAGCAACTTCCAAGGAAGTCTAGAGAAGAGATGTATCATATATGCCAATGGCCTATGGCAAGTTTCTAGTGTTGTGGAACATCCCACTAGTTGTGGAAAATATGGTATTTGTTGCAGAAATTTATGAGGGTCAAACAGGGTCAAACAGAGACCTCCACAGTCCATAAACTGCTATCAACTTACCAGGGCAGAGTTCTTCTCAATTGGGAGCGCTGTTCACTCTTGACCCATGCACATGAAAAGTGCAACCAGGGCAATCCTATGGGCTGTCCAAGAATATCAACATAGAAAATCCAGCCTGCATGCCATTCAGCATGCTACAAGGACAAAGGAATCTCATGGAGTTTTGGCACTCATTTTTTACACCCGTACTCAAAACAAACTCATAGCATGGCCCTAAAAGCGGTGATGATGTCAAAACTAATGGAGAATTTACAATTTTACTACTAACTGGGCTATGATTAGGGGCTTCGTGCATAACAAGTTTCGAATCATGATTTGAAGTTGGTGGCGGAAGGTGATTATTCTAAGACAAGAACAGTGGCTAAGTGGAAAGAACCATCAGATTGCTCTCTCAAGCTCAACTTTGATGGGGCTTCGATTGGAAATTCAAGACTTGCTGATATTCATGGCTTGTCAAGAAAAAAAATGGGTGAAATTAAAATAGCATTTTGCAACTTATTGGAGCTAAAGGCTTGTATGAGTACAGTACTCTTGAACAATTGAAGATTTTTGGATATCTTTGTGATATCTTCGGATATCTTTGTTGAAGACAACTTTCTTCACTGCTATATCATGGCACTGAAGAGAAGCCTGGTACTTGGAGACTGATGTCATCATTCATTGCATTCGAGATTCATCTGATGATGTAGGGGTCTATACGAGGTTAATGAATTAGTCTATATTCATGCTAAAGCAGAGTCCAAACCATCTCTTAAACTGAGCAAGCTTTGTCCATTGTGGCTGTACTCTTTAGCATTTTTCATTTATCAATGCCATTTATATGTATATAAAAAAGACATAAGGAAAACTCTGTGTGCTTTTCCACTAAATTGCTTCAAGGAACATCAAATGCCAATTCTATTCTTTCATTGCTTTTTGGAATTTATTTCTTTGAAACATAATGAACAATTCTTTTCAACCGGGAAAAGATCTTTTTAAATTTTTATTATTTTTTTTAAAGTAATAATTTGTCTGTTTATTTTTACTGCTTTTCATAATTTGCATTGATGAGCTTTGCTAAGCCGTGTGTGTACAAGTCAGCTAATGCACATGCCAGTGTGGCGGAAAGGCGAAATATCCAACCATCCATCAGGTGGACCTCACCAAGTAAGATGTTACTGCCAAAAGATAAAGGCAGTCCACTAGAAGGTGTGCCTTGGTATTGGAATCAAGTGGATGGGTTAGAAAACTTCGGGCAAATTTTTTCACCACCATATTGTTCAGTTAATTGTTGGCCACCTGACTAGTGGACCAACGTGATTCTTGGGACAGGGAATCTACATAGTGGTACCCTTCTGATGGATGGCTTGGATACTGCACATGTTTGCCATGCTGTCTTATGTGGTGGCATGCGCGTTGACGTGTACACGTGTGGGCTTACCATAGCTCTATATTGATAATAGATGTACAATTTCTCAGCTGGCGGGATTACTGGCAATGGCAAAGCAAAAAAATTAAGCCAATCCAAGAAGCAAATCAAGGTCAATGGCAAAGCAAAAAAATCAAGCCAATCCAAGAAGCAAATCAAGGTCGATTCTGTAGAGTCCAATGAAGCACACGCTGGAACTGATGTTGCAATTAGTATGTACTCTGCAACTTCCTTTCTTCTTTTTGTCCCCTATATAAAAAAATCTGATAAAACTACAGGTTGGTCATTTTCAATAGATTAGGCAGCTGAATATCTTTCAATTCTCTCTCTCCTTTGTATTGCTATTTGCTAGTGGATAGATCAAAGAAAGCTGGGAAAAGCAAAAAGAAGGATCGTGTTGTATCAAAGAAAGAAAGAAAGAAAGTGGAAAAGAAAGCTGAAGTTGAAGAGGATGAAGTTTATCACATGTCTTCAGGGGATGAGGACTGCTCCAAAGGAATGAAAAGTACGTTTTTTTAAACAAGTATTGAGTTACATGATTTTTATTTATTTTTTATTATTAAAATTTATTAAAACAGAGAAAAAGACAAGTACAATCCATCAAGGCAAGGGATAATAGTCACCTATAAAAAGAGATATTTATCGACTCACGCCTTTGCAAGAGAGTTGGTAATCTACTTGGCTTCTCTTGGAACCTGATGAAAAGAAATAGAAGAAGACCAACAACTCATTCTGATGTCATTTAGACAAGAGATAATAAACATGGGGATGATGCCTTCCCAGATGTCCGTGCAATTGCCGAAGAGTAGTCTCCTACAGTAGGCGGCCCTTCAAAATCATCATGAAATAATTCGACCTAGATTTTAGTCGCATAAGTTCAGCTCCATTAGAATTTCCACTTCCCACTGGACCCAAGAAGCAAAGAACAATATCACCACTCTCATATCTCCCCCCCACCGATACTTGACTCTCCAAGATTGCCCAACGAGCCACCATCAACATTGGGTTTCCAATCTACCCAGTGGCAGGGGAAAAGCATGGAATATTATCCATAACTCTGGCACATACTCTGTCTTCCTGTTATTTTGTTATTGTTGTTCTGCTGGCATCCTCTGGTGGCATGAAATATTGAAATATAATCCTATTTGGTGTAGACTTGTTTGCTTCTTCAGGTATCTTTCTTGAAATATTTTTCCTGTAAATGAAAAATATGCAATTAACTTAAAGGAAGATTTTTTTTTTCCCCTTTACTTTTTCCATTGAAAGATCTTATTGCTTCTAAATTTGTAATGCATATTTTACTTTTTCCAAACTTCCCTTTTCCTCATTGTGCCAAACCTGGATATTTCTTCTTTCCAGTTAATCTGAAGTTTACGGTTTGAGGTGAATTATTGAAAATTAGGAGCTTTATCACCATCATTCGCTGAGAACATTCCAAAATTCCAATCGATCCCTTTGGTTGTTGATCATATCTTACTGAAAATTAGTTTTGCTCCTATGCGATATTAGGCCATATTGCCTAGATGAAATTGACCTTCTTTTAATAAGAAAAAATTGGTTACCTTTTCTTTTTTTTTTCCTTTTCTTGTTCTCAAGTGCTACGGGGATTCGGGTTGGGCGGGGAGAGGTTGGATATGATAGAATTGTTTTTGTGTCATGGAATCCTCATTGTCCATTTGTACTTTTTGAACATGGTTCACCCTCTGATAAAAAGGTGAAATTTGGGAAAATTTTATAGCTAAACCATCCACATTGTAGAATTATTTTTCAATTTTTTCTTTATATATTTTTCTAGTTGTACAGAATGGCTCATCCCCCATACACATGGCATACATTTATAAATCACTTCAGCCTGTCCAAATCATGGGGCATTTTGTAGATGGAGCATATGCTAAAAAGCTACATAGATCAAATGCCTAACCATCCAAATGGTTCCAAATCCAGAAAACAGATGGGATTCTAGGATTCCTCCTCTGGGGCAAATACTTCTATGCTGTGGCACCAAGAGGACTAGATGGTTAAGATTGTCTGATCCATGCTTCTTGGGTGGCAATGCTTTGTCCAGAACAGGGCCTACGATTTGGATGGTCTGGATTCCCAATTTCCTGAACATGCGATATTAACTTCTAGGAAGATTTTTTTTTTTCCCCTTTACTTTTTCCATTGAAAGATCTTATTGCTTGTAAATTTGTATTGCATATTTTACTTTTTCCAAACTTCCCTTTTCCTCATTGTGCCAAACCTGGATATTTCTTCTTTCCAGTTAATCTGAAGTTTACGGTTTGAGGTGAATTATTGAAAATTAGGAGCTTTATCACCATCATTCGCTGAGAACATTCCAAAATTCCAATCGATCCCTTTGGTTGTTGATCATATCTTACTGAAAATTAGTTTTGCTCCTATGCGATATTAGGCCATATTGCCTAGATGAAATTGACCTTCTTTTAATAAGAAAAAATTGGTTACCTTTTTTTTTTTTCCCTTTTCTTTTTCTTTAGTGCTACGGGGATTCGTGTTGGGTGGGGAGAGGTTGGATATGATAGAATTGTTTTTGTGTCATGGAATCCTCATTGTCCATTTGTACTTTTTGAACATGGTTCACCCTCTGATAAAAAGGTGAAATTTGGGAAAATTTTATAGCTAAACCATCCACATTGTAGAATTATTTTTCAATTTTTTCTTTATATATTTTTCTAGTTGTACAGAATGGCTCATCCCCCATACACATGGCATACATTTATAAATCACTTCAGCCTGTCCAAATCATGGGGCATGTTGTAGATGGAGCATATACTAAAAAGCTACATAGATCAAATGCCTAACCATCCAAATGGTTCCAAATCCAGAAAACAGATGGGATTCTAGGATTCCTCCTCTGGGGCAAATACTTCTATGCTGTGGCACCAAGAGGACTGGATGGTTAAGATTGTCTGATCAATGCTTCTTGGGTGGCAATGCTTTGTCCAGAACAGGGCCTACGATTTGGATGGTCTGGATTCCCAATTTCCCGAACATGCCATATAAACAGGGGTTGGGCATCACGATTTGAGAAATGATGGTGAGCACATACTGTAGCTAGCCCATGCACCCCATGCACAATTCAATTTTCTTGATAGGGTACTATTCTAAGGTCTGGCCCCTGTTTGCATCCAAAGGCATATGCTTGAGTGTGATTGGGAATGCATGCAAAGTTCCGTATAGCAATCTGGCACTCATTACTTGCTGGGTGGTGTGGTCAAGAGGCATGTGGTAGAAACACAGAGTCCAGGTGTGTGTGCGTCTGCCTCCAAGGGATGCCAGATGTCTCTTTGACAGCAACTTAGGCATTGATTCTGAGAAGTTATGCATACAATATGTCTCTTCACTTATCTTTCTCTTAGAAATTGGACATTCATGCTTCATTACAGGGCTGCTGGCAGACTAATTTTTCTGTTTGCAACAGAATGGATTACTGAATACCATACAAATAGACCTGGTTTGAAGATATTGCAACAAAGAATTGACGCCTTCACAACTGCTCATGAGGCACAAGAGGAACAGGTGTCTTTCTTTCTTTCTTCCTTTGTTGTTGTTGTTGTTGTTATTTGCAGATTCTCTGTGATGCCTACAATAAAGTTGTTAGTCTCATTATTAAAACACCCAATTGACCAGTTCTGTGATGTATCTGAACACATAGCCATGCACACACATCCATTGTTTTAAATATTGTTATCGCGTAATGTATCGCACCCTTGTGATACAGATAAATATCAGTTATTGCATGGGATATATCAGTTGTATCGCTTAATGTATCATTGTTGTTGGGAAACATGGGAGCATTGGGAAATAGGTTGAATGTTTCAATGATACTTCATGGATTGTTGAAAAAGACATCAACACAATCAAAACATTACAAAAAAATGCACATAATAGGGGTTTCCTTTGTACGGGGTCCTAATATATGTGCTTTCCAACTGAACTGATGGAAGTATATTCAAAGTCTATTCATATAATTTATAAACGTAAGAAGACATTTATGGAAACACAAGCAATACATATCAATTAAAAAAAAGAAAGAAAAGAAAACAGAAAAAAAGAAAAAAGAAAAAAGAATCACTAGATCAGGTTACATACATGTTTAATTTTGTCTTTGGATACAAAGATTGCAACTGATTTGTGTGAAATTGAGAAATTTTGTTTTTTCTCAATTTTCTGCAACTTGACCCATCTCCCCCAAATCTCGAAATTGAAGTTCCAAATCCATAATTTTTCATGGAAGACATGAAGAATCATAGATTTGTAACCATTTGACACTATTTTAACGTAATTTACAACGAAAACATGGATCGAAAATTGAAAATGCTCGCTGGATCGAATAGGTGCGATATATTGGCACTACTTGTGCGTTTCGTATTGCACAGGTGGGATACAAGATATAATCCGCTGACGCTGAACCGGGAAAAAAATTCCTGAAGAATTTACGTGATAAAGGGGCAATGGACGAAGAGATAGTCCATCGATTCGTCGCTCTTCATACAGCAAAGGCAGATATTTACCAACTGCATCCCTTTCTTCTTGAGATTATCTATAGTGAGAATTTGATTTTTTGATGCCAACGAACTAATGCATAAGTACTTAGGAGGGACAAGGTACTTCTAAATAAAAGGGCAGGCGGGGGTTTTGAGGGGGTGATGGGGGGCGAAAACATCATAGAGAGATTTGACTGAGAAGCTGGAAGATTTGTCTCTCGACCAGATAATTTTTTCCTGCTCAGATTAGATTAGGGAGGTCGAGGACAACAGAAGGGCCGTGTAATCAGATGCCTCCCTATCATCCAGATTTCTGTAGCATTTGATATCCCACACCGTCCCGAAAGAGGATTGAGTGAAAAAATCGACGATTACGCCATCCTTGCTAACAGCAAGGCGATGAATAGAGGAGAAACTATCCTTCAGCCTTCTTCCCCCCAGCCAGAGGTCGTCCCAGAACTTGATTGCCGCCCTGTTCCCCATTTGGAAGGCAGTGTGCTGAATGATAGAAGATTTGGAAAGCAAAATACCTTTCCAGATGCGGGAAGCTTTGTAAGAAGCTCATTGAGACGTGCCATATTTATTCTTGATGACAACATTCTACAAAGCTGCCGGTTCAGATCCCAATCTCCAAGTCCATTTGCCCAAAAGGGCCTTATTCGTAGCCTTCAGATTCTTAACGCTTGCTCCACCATCCTGGAAATGACGATAGACCTCCTGCCAATCTAGCAGATGGAACTTGTTTTGATTCTCTTTGCCGCACCACAGGAAGTCTCTTCTGAGCTTATCAATATGAGCCAAGATCGAAGGAGGACAAATAAGGAGAGACATGAAGTAGGTGGTGATGTTGGACAGGGCGGCTTTAATGAGGGTGAGCCTACCTCCTATCGACACTTCCATCTGGCTAGATAGAAGTCAAATCTTTTGATGACTTTGTCCCAGAGGTGTAAAGGGGGGGTTACGAATGCAAAGAGGAAGGCCTACAAAGGTAGTGGGTAGGTTACCTATCGGACAGTGAAGAGTATCAGTGTGAGTATTGAGTTTCTTCCACCATCAGATTGACCCCAAAGATCTTGGATTTAGCCAAATTGATTCTTAGGCTTGAGACTACCTCGAAGCATCGAAGGGTAGTGTGATGGTTATTGATTGCTTCGGAATCCGCTTCAATCATAATAAGCGTGTCATCAGCGAATTGAATATGAGATATTGGAGTAGGAATTCCCGGCATCGATATACCCCTAAATAACCGAGAGCTTTGGCCCTTTTACAATAACTGAGAGAGAGCCTCAGCGATGAGGAGGAAAAGAAGGGGAGAAAGGGGGTCACCTTGGCGAAGACCCCTCGAACTGGGAAAGAATCCTTTAGGAACACCGTTGAGAAGGATCGAGAAGTGCGATGATTCAATGCAGGCCTTGATCCACATTTTGCATTTAACACCAAAGCCCATATGAAGAAGCATATAATGTAGGAAGCCCCAGTCGACGTGGTCATAAGCCTTCTCGATATCGAGCTTATAGAACACACCCTTAATTCCGGATCTGTGACAAGAGTGGAGAACTTCATCTGCAATCAAGGCCCTGTCGATGATCTGCCTACCTTTAATGAAAGCATTTTGATACTTAGAAATGAGCTTGGATAGAATTTTGGCCAGAATTTTATACGAACTGCCAATCAAACTGATGGGCCTGAATTCGAAAAAAGAGCTTGCTCCAACAACTTTGGGAATAAGTGCTATGAATGAAGCTCCGATACCCTTGGGTAGCTTTCCCCTGGAGTGGAATTCGTTGAGGAAGTTCATGACATCTGGACAAACGCTGTCCCAGAAAGTATGGAAGAAACTCATGGGAAACCCATCAGGTCCTGGGGATTTGTCTCCTTCCATCGCATCAAGGGTCGCTTTTGCCTCTTCTTCCGAGAACGGAGCCTCCAGAGGATCTGCTTCCGATCTCAGGAGTGAGAGAAAAGGGATCCCGTCCAATCGAGGTCTAGACCATCCCTCAGAGGAAAGAACTGATCTGAAGTGATCCACAGCTATTTCGGATATGACCTTTCTGCCCTCAACAGTGATGCTGTGGATGGCCTTAGCCCGAGCTCTCATGTTAGCTAAACTGTGGAAGTATTTTGTGTTCTCGTCTTCCTCAGAAATCCACCTCGCCCGCGATTTGATCTTCCAGGTTACTTCGTCTTCAAGGGCTCTGGAGGATAAAGAGTGGATTATCTGAATACGTTTGGCTAAAAGGTCTGAAGATAGGATATCACCTTCGACACTAGAACCGAGCTGGTGCAAACTCAACGAATAAGCTTTGGGATTTAATTTCTCTCTTCCTAAGAACTTCAGTCTTCCAGACTTTAATTTTCTCCTTGAGGAGTCTCAATTTGGAGAGTAGGCTGTGACCAGCGAAACCATGAACGTGGAAAGAGTCCCACCATTCCACAATCGAATAGGTGCGATATATTGGCACTACTTGTGCGTTTCGTATTGCACAGGTGGGATACAAGATATATCGGCTAATATCGTCGATATTTAAAACACCACACACATCCACGTGTGTATATATTCATATGTATTTGCCTCATGTGTGCCTTTGGACCCGCAAAAAGGTATGTATGTATTATTTTTGATAGGCATTCCTAAGGCATTTATAATGTATTTCTATTCGTATATGTGTTTGTATGCACGCATGTTTATGTTGATAAAGATCATGTTGGATCTTATGATCCACAGTCCAGATTGATTGTGGTGTATCTACGGTCCACCTGGTGCAATGTATTTTGTAAAGGTAACGGCGGCCATAACGGCCACCACTGTTACATTTAAGATACAGGCTGTAACGGCTGTCACAGTTTCTTTTTCTTTTTCTTTTATTTATTTATTTTTTTTGAAAAAAACCCAAAAAACCTGTACCGGCCCCATAATGGACGGTTACAGCCTTTACCGGGGGCATAAAGGGCCATTACAAGGGCTGTAATGGCCGTTACGAGTCATCTATTCTATAATGGCCGTTACGAGTCATCTCTTCTATAATGGCCGTTACGACCCCATTACGTGTAACGGTTGCCACTGTTACCTTTACCTAACAGCCTTTACGGCCCCATAACAGCCGTTACGGCACACCATGACCTGGTGGCTAGCCGTATAATCATATGGCCCATTTCCTTTTATCCTTTGCTCATGGTCCTTATTGTGTACGCTTTGTGTACTAATGAGATTGTAATAAGTGAGGGCGTTTTTGGCTTTTTTTTTTTTTTTTGAAAGGAGACTTGAAATTGTATTAAAAAAGAAAGGGGAACAAAAGAGAAGAAAGGCCTGCTGAGATAGCAAGCCAATGCTCCTAAGAGAACGAAAGCAAGTTACAATCCGTGGAGGAAAAAGAAAAAGAGACCCTTTTTGGCAAATTTTTTTCACTCGACTAAATTTAAAAAGAGGGAGGCGGAACGTCCAACCCTAATTCCATCTTTTCTTCTCTTTTTTCTTCTCTCTTCTTTTTTTCTTCTTGCTTCTTTCTCTAAGTAATTCCACAGTTTATGGATGTAAATGCATGCATGTGTTTGAATTCTTAAAATTACTATGATCATATTCCTTGCTGTAACATGCAGTTCATTAAAATCTGACAAGTAGCTTCTATAGTATTGGATTCTTTGCCCTCACTTTGGTATTCATTCCGTCTACTCTGAATTTTGTAGGCAAAGAAAGAGAGAGAGTCACGTGTAGCAGAAGGTGGATGGACTGTTGTGAAACACCACAAAGGAAGGAAAAAGACAACAGATTCCGAAAGTGGAGTTGCCGTAGGCGCTGTTGCAGAGGCTGCTGTGCTGGATAAAATGGCCCAAAAGAAAAAGAAAGGAGTTGCTCTCAATTTCTACAATTTTCAAAGACGGGAAGCTCAGAGGAATGGTATGCTAAATTCTACGAATAAAATGTCCTTTTATTTTTCCATTCCAGAAACAATTAAAACTGTTCAATGAAAAAAAAAAAAAGGGGTGCAGTAGCTGATGTTGCTGCTGTATAATGTTGCATCTTTTCTTTTACGTCTAGAGAGTGCTGTTCTTGATTTATGCTATTAGAGCCCTGAAACTGTGGAACCCAGAGTCCAAAACATAAGGCTGGGATGTTTGCAACTTACGAACGGTTTGGGAACAAAAACTGTGAAATTGCTATTCCAGCCGGCCGTTCGCCGTTTGGGAAGGTGTATGGTTGGAATTGGAAGAAAAATCATTACATAGGATTCCATTTTTGTGCCTTTCCTGTCAAATCATTATTTGGATAATTTCAGGTTCAGAAATAATCCATAACTTGATTTAAATGAAAAAGGATCCTGCCCACCCATGTTTATTGGAACATCCAAACTTAGAGAAACAGACAGATAGTAGCCATCATTTTTTCCCCATCTCTTCCAAACTATTTTCCCATGTTGGACATGTATCCATGTCAGTGGCAGAGGCCAATACAGGTGTCCGACTCGGTGACTTGTAAATTTCAGATTCGCTAACACATCCCACAGAAACTTCATCATCATCTATAAAATAATAAAATACTATATATTAATAGTATATTGCAAATTTTTGTATGTAACAAATATCAAAAAAGAAATAAAAATAGTAAAAATCCTAAGAATAAATTAAATGTAAAAAGAAAGAACTGATTTTTTTAAGGGTTCCAAAAATAAAAGATTTGCTCAAGATTTGCTGCACCATATTCTTTGTAATGACCAATGGCGCGTTTATCAGCTAATAAGGAATTTAAATCACTGGATGCTTCACTGACTTGATTCAAGTATAATCAAGGTAGTCAGAACTGAGTCGTAAAAATCTTATTTTAACCGTGCGCAGTTGATCAAACAAAAATGTTAAAATGATAGCTTTTAGTCGCAGGTTAAGTGAATCATGACTTTACCATAGTTCAAAAGGCCAAAAGTTGAGTCAACTTGATGTTCAACTGAGTCAGGTCAACTCGAAGACTTGATCGAGTCTTGACTTGATTCAATATTCTAATAATTAAATCAAAAGTCTTTAGTGATGATAAATATTTAACATTGTTGAAAACAAGAAAATTAAGTAAAATAACAAAAAATAAGCACAACCACAGCTTGTGGCATGTTGGTAGCTGGCCCATGGTTTCCTGATGAGATTGTGAGTTTGAGTTTCACATCCTCATTTTACACAGTTCAAAAAAATAAAAATAAAAATCCCCATTTTACTTGTGACCAAAAGCAGTTGACTAGGCTAGTGACTCGGTTGAGTCAGGCGAGTCGTATCTAGTTGGCCACGTTTTTTAGTGGACTGGATGAGTCTTGTTGAGTTTGGACACAGTCAAGCTTGTCAGTGAGTTTCCAAGAGAGCTCAAAATCTCATCGAGTGAAGTTGACTCGGCCAAGTTTCAACTCAAGCCACCAAGTTTTAGGACTATGATATTTACTTCAACAATGTGGGGGGTTTTGGCATTGCTTACAAGGGAAGAATTCTTTTAGTAGGGTGCCAATGGCTTTGGTGATAATCTGATATAGAGTTGGAAGGAGGAAAGAAAAGTCTGTTATGTATGACTGTAAATTCAAACATCATTTGACAATTGCGTCAATAATTGTAACCGACCCGAATTTGTTGGGATGGGGCTTAGATGATGATGTTCTTAATTGATGAAGGGCCTGTTTGGGGCATGGAACTGCAGCTGTCCTATTTCAGTCCTTCTAGAAGCAAGTGGGCCCTGTGACTGCTCCCGCTAGATGACACTGAATGCTGAATTGTCATCAGTGGGGCCTACTTGCTTACAGAAGGACAGTAAATGAGAACAGAGAGAGGTTTACTGCTGAGGGAGTTGTAGTGAGGTGCGCCAACATGGTGATAGCTGACTGATTACCATGGTTTGAGGTACTGAAATCTCCTTAATCTGGTGAAACCACTTCCTCTTTAGTTATTTCTACTCAGGAATGCCTCATCTTATTTATTCTCTAGGACTTTTTGTCATTTAAGCACCCTCATAATTCGGAAGGAAGAAAGAGATGCGATCTTCTTCATGTGTTTAAAACACTCTCATAAATGACAAACCAAACTACTGCCTTATGTGGTTAACCGGACCTCCTGGATCTTAGCTTCCTTGAGCTGCTAAACTTCACCAAGGCATGAATCTACCAATTTGGCTCACAAGAACTAAAAAATATATATCTGATAAACATATGTTTTCAAAGCTGAGAATTTATGAGTTCTGCTGCTTGATTTTTACATTTTTATAAATAAAATTTGGGTTTTGCTTCTAGGTTGAATTTGAGAAATGCTCATATATAATGCTATATGTAAATTTTGCTTCTAGGTTCAGTTTGAGAAATGTTCATATACAATGCTCTATGTTAACTATGACATAGAACGTTTTATTTTCCACTGATGTGTCATCTTAGTGGAACATCTGAGCCGTGAAAAGGACGGACTGTACCATGAAGTTCACCTGGAGTAATGATTGGAACCATCCACTCACCAAGGTGGGCCAGACACCTTGAGTCTGACCATCTGCTGTCCATGGATTTCAATGGTGTACCCTGCTTTATGAATGGACTATTGTGTTTTTTGTCCCTGATAATCATGGTATCCAAAGAAGGTTATGTAATAGCCATTATGTAATGGTAACAGTGGCTACTGTTATGTGTTATGGGGTCGTAAGGGCCGTTGTGGAAAAAAATGATCCATAATGGCTGTTATGGTGTTGTTTACAGTGTCTTGTGTTAATTTTTTCACCATAACTGTTACGGCCCGTATTGTAACGGCAACGACAGTGGCCACCTTTACCATTATCGAATGCCTCACTGGTGATCTTTATGATTGGGTGCAAGTTTCTCACCGGTTGGATGTTACGAGCCAAGTGACATGCTGGCAGGAAAGAAGACATCACATGTCGAAGTTAACATACAATGTTGTATTTGATCATTTCTCTTTTATTTTTCAAGTGTTTATCTAGAACTTTTGTACACGTGTACAATGATACTAATTCATACGCTGCCACATGTTCTAGGGTAGCAGACATGCAATATCTGAGCCATCCATAAGGTGGTCCTGACCATTTCCCTGTTCTGCCCCTAAAATCAATCCGGTCCATTCAGCAGGGCCACAATTTCAGACACATTTGGACAGTTAAAAGAAACTTAAGTCAAGCCACAAATTTATCTTGTAAACTGTGGCCCATCTGACAAATTGGCCCAGCCTAATTCATGGGTGAAAGCATCTGAATTGTGGTATACCTCTAATGAATGGATTAGATCTCGTATCACGGAGCCAGGTTGGTGCATGTGGTGATTGTTCACATGTGTGCACTTAGCAAAGCTCCTTTATCTAAGGAGGGTGTTTGCCAGTTGGCTCTTTTTATTGGGAATTTCATTCCGAATCAATTGATGTTCCTTTTCTTTTAATGCAAAAATATTCTTTGTTGCAGAGGTTATGATGCTGCAGAGCAAATTCGAGCAGGATAAGAAGCGTATACAGCAGATGAGAGCTGCGAGGAAGTTCCGGCCATACTGACAGTATCCGCATTCCGTGTTGTTGAACTTCAGATGCAGACCGCCGACTCAAAAGTGAGAGATTATTTTGGACTGCCAGCACAGCTTATTAGAGGAATAAAATGGGGTTCTGTCAGGTGAGAGGCGATGGTGAGAATTTCAAATGCTCAATGGTCATTGGATGGGAAATTTTTGTAGAACAATCTGTTATATTGCATTTCATAATGGTTATTAGGGGCGTGTTGGGATGCACAAACGAAATGAATTGTGAAGAGGGAATGACAGAGTTGTAAGTCATCAGCTGGCTCATATCGCAGTTGCACTTGGTAATGATAACTAATGGAATTGCAGGTTGATTCCACCTTATTAGACTATTAGTTGGCAATCTCACTACAGAGATTTACTGTTGCTCTATAGGGCATGCTATATAACGTTGCATGAACCATACATTCTGTGGATGTGTACGGTGGCCTGGACCACTTGTTTGGTGGGGTCACCAGATTAACGGGCCACTGTCCCAAACCCATTGCAATTGGATGGATTGGATGGTATCTGACTGTATGAGTGTTTTTGAGGGCCAAAGCGCTTTATATATATATATATATATAGGTGAATGCTCATCTGCGCACCAGTTCCCACCGAACTCTTGCGAACTTTTTGGACAACTCATCATACGTGATGTGACTCCAAAATCTGAATGGTCCACATGTAGCAGCACCTCATGAAATCTCCAGGGCCTAATTTTTACTTTGATTCAAAACTTTGGTGGGCCATGAAAAATGAAAACAGTTTCCTCGATTTTCGTTTCTCTTTGCTATGACTCACCAGAATTTTAGATGAGGATGAAAATTTGTACGAAGGGGTTTCATGGGATTCCGTATCACATGGACTGTTTGGATTAGATGCCCATGACACGTGTGCAAAGGTGCACAGGTGAGCACGACTCTCTCTCTCTCTCTCTCTATATATATATATATATGTGGGAAAAGGTGCTATGCGCTCGACCTCACGCGTCCGTCCCATGAGGTCGAGCTGTGTGGGTCCACCGTGATGCGTTTCGAACATCTACCCCATCAGTTAGATGCACCATTCCATCGTGGGCCTAGGTCTCAAAAATCAAGTCAACCCGTGACTTGTGTGCGCCACACCACATACAGAGGTGGGGAGGGGCCGTGCACCATTAAAACATTCATAATCATTTCTTGGGCTCACTGAGATGTGGTTTGCAAATCCATCCCTCCATTGTGTGTGTCCCACTTGGATGAGGGTTCAGACCAAGTTTCAACAGCATTCAAAACTCAGGTGGGCCCCACCAAGTGATTTTATATGTTTTAACGGTGTCTTCACATGATTTTAGATGGTATGGCCCACCTGAGTTCTCTATACGGCCGATTTTTGGGATATCCCATAATTTAGAGGGGACCCATCAAATGCACGGTGTTGATGGTCGATAGGCATCATGGTGGGGCCCACACAGCTTGACTTCACGGGAGCTTATCATGAGGTCGAGCGCATGGTACCTTTTCCTATATATATATATATATATATATATATATATATATATATATATATATATATATATATATATATATATATATATTTCAACTTGGTTTTTAACTATCTGCATGACATGCATTTGTGTGGCTGCCATTTGTGCATTCATCTAGAATTTTGATGAATGGCCCCATCAGGAAGGTGGGCCATTGTCTGTAGTGTGGCCTTCCAAGGTGGAAATAGTGATGTGTTGTGATGGAAGCCGTTTTCTAAAGAGGACGGAAGGGTTTCAAGTGGTTGGCTGCGCACTTCTGTTTACAGCCGTTTGATGAAAAGGACACGAGTTCTCTTTGGGATGAAATAGGTGGGGCCCAGAGAAATGATTGGCATTCATGTAATTCCCGTTCTATCTTGTGGCTTTTGGGCGCTAATCCAAACAAAGAGCCGGGGAAACTAATGGACGAGTGGGACATTTGGAGATTGTGGTGGGCCCCACGGAGCTTTGGGTTGCACAACTCTCCCTGCAGCAACTAAACCATTCATGATCTGAACCTTAAGACTAACATTTGATTGCGCATCTTATGGACAGTTCTGATGTCTCAAAAACATCAGTGGGCCCCACTCTACTCCAACGTCCAAAGACTCTAAAAGATGCTATATAACTTGTGGGGATTCCATGCACTGTGGGGCACATGAGATGATCACCCGACCATGGGCAGCAGTACTACGATCAAACCTAAAGCCTATAAACCGGGTCTGGGGCATGTTAAGAGGCCCACCTAATGAATGGTCCAGATCACCGGACTCAGATCATCAATCCCACTTCCTCCAGCAAATTCACCTGCCATTTCAACATACAGTGGCCGACATTGCTTGTGTAGAGTTCATACATTTTTTTAAACAGTTGATTTAGCAATCAATTTCAAATTCCTAAGAATATTTTACAGATTTCACACATACAACATGGTGATGGGACTCACCTACGTGGCAAAGTTCTGTGGGCCTCACCGTCAATGTCTGTACACAATCCATCCATTTTGCCATAAGCCCAAAAATGAAGCAGATCCAAAGATCAAGCGGACCACACCACAGAAGGCAGTGGTGGGTAAGGGTGAGGATTAGTTGTTAACCCGGTAACATCTCAGTGGGTGTTACCCACACCGTGTGGGGCCCAATTTGATGTATTTTTGTATATCCGTGCCGTCCATCTGTTTTTCAATCTCATTTTAGGACGCTATGCCTAACCTCAAGAAGATCCAAATTTCAGGTGGACCATAGTATTAGAAACAGTGATGAAAGACCATTAAAAACTTTATGGGCCACAAGTTTTGGAAATCGGACTGCGTACTGAGGACGCGGATATCCTGTTCCTGCGCTGGAAACGTAGGTGGGGCCCACTGTGATGTTTGTGAGAAATCCATCCCGTCCATACGTTTTTTGAGATCATTCTAACACATGGGCCAAAAATGAGGAGGATCCAATACTCAAGTAGGCTTCACTGAAGGAAAAGGTAGGTAGGGAAATCCCCACCGTTGAAAACTTCTGGGGTCGACATTTATGTTTACATGCCATCCATGCCCTTCTTAACGTCGAGATGAATTGAAAATACAAATATTAGAATGATTCAAAACTTCTTTGGCCCCACAAATATTTCAACTGTGGACGTTTAACCCTCACGTTTTCGGCCCACTTTAGTATTGTATCCGTCTCATTTTTTACCCCCCATATCTTAAAATGATCTCAAAAAACGTATAGACGGGATGGATTCCTCACAAAAATCACAGTGGCCCCATTTAGGTTTCCAGCGCAGGAACTCTTCCGCGTACGCTTTCACTGAGTTACTCAGTGCGCTTTTATCGTACTGAGTACGCGTTTATCGTACTGAGTAAACTCAGTTGGGCCCACTGTGAATGTATTTGTCTTATCCACTCTGTTCATCCGTGTTTTCAGATCATCCTAGTGGTTGAGCCAAAAATCCAAGTATATTGAAAGCTCAAGTGAACCATACAACAGAAACCCTGAGAAAAATGATTTCCACCGTTGAAACCTTTCTTTGCCCCAGAGTGATTTTTATTTGTCATCCAATATGTTCATAATATTACAAAGACATGAATGAAGTGAAGAAAACAAATATTAGATTGATCTAAAACTTCTGTGGCCCCCACGATATTTTCAATGGTAGATGTTCAATTCACACTGTTTCCGGTGGTGTGGTCCATTTGAGCATTGGATATGCTTCGTTTTTAGGCAAGATATCTAAACTTATCTGCTAAAATGTATGGAAGGAGTGGATAAAATGCATGAATGACTGTGGGACCCACACAGTTTACTCAATACGCTGCGTACTGAGTTACGCAATCCGCTTCCTTCATTGAAAGCCTTTCGCAGGAAGTAACTCCGATTTTATTGAAAGCCTTTCGCGGTAAGTTACAGCGCTGGAAACTTAAGTGGGGCCCACCGTGATGTTTGTGTTAAATCTACCTCGTCCATTCGTTTTTTTAGCTCATTTTAGGACATAGGGCCAAAAATGAACCTGATCCAAGACTCAACTCATCCGAAAACATGAGGATTGAGCGTCCACAGTTGAAATATTGGTGGGGCCAAATAATTTTTGAATGAGGATAATATTTGTTTTTTCAGCTCATCCTAGTGGGAATGACGTTACGAACGGTATGGATGGCCTGTAAACATCACTGGATAGCCCACAGAGGTTTTAACGGTTGAAATTTCCCTAAACACCATTTGTGCGGCCCACTTGAGTCTTGGATCCTTTTCAATCTTGCATCAGGCCTAAAATGAGCTAAAAAAACGGATGGACGGAATAGATTTCTCACAAACATCACGTTTGCCCCCACCTAGGTTTCCAGCGCAGGAACTTCTCTGCAAAGGCTTTCGCAGGAAATCCGCTTCCCTCCTTACTCCCTTCTCTCTTTCTCTACCTACTCTCTATATATACGTAAAAGCGAGCTTGTATGAAATCCATACAATCTATTACGTGTTTTTAACTGTTACAAACTATGACAATGCTTGCCATCTTTTTCATATTCGTCTTCTTCTGTTTTCCTTCTCTCTCCCTCTCTCTCCCTTTAGATATCACCATCGAGCCTGGACGCTTCCAACAGCTCGATCTAGGCGGTCTGGTTGGGCCAGAGAGCATAGCCTTCGATCCAGTGGGCCAGGGTCCTTATACAGGTGTCTCAGACGGTCGAGTTCTTAAATGGCAAGGCGCGGCCCATGGCTGGACTGAGTTTGCGGTCACTTCACCACACAGGTAACAATGGACAGTTGTGATTATCAGCAAACGTGTATCTTGATGTTGCACTATATTTTGTACATGTGGGGCCCATGAGGTGAATCCGGGGTAACGGCTTAGTCCCTGATCATGGGGCCCACCTTGATGTATGTGTTGTACATCCACACTGTCCATCCCTTCTTTTAGCTCGTTTTATTGCATGGCCAAAAAATATAGCTGATCCAAATCTCGGGTGGACCACGCCACATAAAACAGTGATTATTGACCATTAAAAACTTCTTGTGGGGCCCAAAAGTTGGGGATCTAAGCTGATATTTGTGCTTCCGCTTCATTCATATCTGTGCGACCTTATCAACAGATTGGATGGCAAATAAACATTATGATGGGCCCTAGGAAATTTTTTTTGTGGGCATTCAATGACAACCGTTTAATGTGGTGTGATCCACTTGAGATTTGGATCTGCTTCATTTATTTACCATCAGATAAACGGTCTGGATCTGTAAGAGCTGGCTCCATTAGTACAATCTAGGAACTTGAGTACATTTGTCAAATCCTCGGGCCTAAGATTATATAGTGCTAAAGAGAACCGGGTTCTTACAGGTGGGTCCGTTGTTCTCTGATTTGGACCTTTGATCTAATGTTCCCTGGCATGGGTGGGCCATGCACATACTCTACGGAGGATCATATGCTTTTGTTTTATTACAATGAGGAAGGAGGAGTGCAATGGCCATGATAAGCCTTGGTTAGAAGACACGTGCGGTAGGCCACTGGGCTTACAATTCAGTAAGGCCACCGGCGATCTATACATTGTGGATGCCTATTACAGGCTCTTTGTGGTGGGGCCCATCGAAGGATCGGCCACCCAACTAGCCAGTGGGGCCCAAGGGGTCCCCTTTCGCTTCACTAACAATCTAGATATTGACCTGGCGACCGGGATTGTTTATTTCACAGACGCTAGCATGATATACCCAAGGAGGTACTATTCCATCACTCATACCAACCGCTGCATTTTCTATATCAAACTTGAAGATTACTTCTTTCTTGCTTGACCGATGCCGAATATCTAAGCATTTATGAGCAATTAGAGCAATTTTCGTAATTTGTTTACCTTCCATAAATGTCCCTTGAGGTTTGAATATTACCTTTAATAGTACCACTTAGAACATTGAAGCTAGAATTTTCACTAAAATTTTGTAAGAACCTCCGTGAAGCTTAATTAGCACCCTCACACCCTCCTTTAGAATAAGAGCAATGAAAGTTTCTTTCAGTTCTAAAGCTAGATGGATTCCTACAAATTCATTTATAAAGTTCTTCAAAGTCCAACTTCACCGCCTAAAAGAATTTAAAAGAATATAATAGGAAAGTCATCTAAGCTAGGGGGCTTTATTGCTGCCTAGCTCCTTCATTGCTGATTTGAGTTCTTCCTCCAATATTGGCCTTTTCAGACCATTTCATTTGATCTTCTTGAGAGATTTTATTGAAATGAATATTGTTAAGGTGTGGGTGGTTCTAATTAATCTTTTACAAAGAGATTTTTCTAGAAATCGACAATCGCGATGCTTACACAAGCTTTGCTATCTATTCTTCTACTATTCACCAATAAGCTTTGAATCTTGTTTGAAGAAGCTTGGATGCTAACAATTACATGAAAGAATTTTTTTATTGTTGTCCCCTTCTTTTAACCATATAGCTTAGGAGTGTTGGTTCCATTTAATTTTTTCCTATCTCAATTTCATATTGTATTTGGCTAGGTAGTCTTGGATTTTTTATTATTTTTTTCTAAAAGCATTTTATACTTCACTTCACACTTTCTAAGACCTCTTTCTTCCAATCTTTAATCTTTTCTTTTAAGAGTTTTAGCTTCTGAAATAGCTTGAAACTAGCAAAATCTTCTATTGATAATGATTCCCACCACTCTTTTTCAAGAATCAAGAAACTTTTAGTTTGGAGCCATGCTCATTTAAATTGAAATGGGCATGACCCCCTGTTCTCTTCTTCTAATGACAATATGATTGGATAGTACTTATCGAATACCAGGTGAGGGAGGCCTCTTTAATGTACTAGAGGGAACTTCTTCGCCCAATCCAATGACAATAAAAATTTGTCAAGCTTTGATTTGATAAGATTACCTAATCATCGGTCTATATGAACATCACAATGTACATGAAAAGAAATTAAATATTATATCTTTTATGATAAAGCAAGAATATTTGGACAATTCTCTACTATTTTTATATTATTTCTTTATCCCAATAAAAATTTTATATCGATGCATTACCATATACATGGGAGTAAATTGAATATTACATGTATCTCTAGCTATTGATAACTTCAGTTAGAACGTATTTCATCAAACCTTTTCTCTTGTAGGGGCAACACATTAGTCATTATAAGTGGCGATCGGACAGGAAGATTGTTGAAATATGATCCACGGAGCAAAGAGGTGACCATGTTGCTTGAAGGCCTCGTCTTCCCAAATGGGGTGGCAATTAGTAAGGATAGCACATTCCTCCTCATCGTCGAGACCACCACCCAAAGAATTTTGAGGTTCTGGCTTCAAGGTCCTAAAGCCAGAGCCCTTGAATTTTTCGCCCAGCTATCAAGATACCCAGATAACATCAAAAGGAACCCTAGAGGATAATTCTGGGTAGCTATCACACCATCATCCATCAACGGTGTGATTGGAATGTGTTTTAATGAGAAGGGTGAGATCATGGAGGTATTAAATGACAAATTTGGAATGATTACTTCACATCTTAGTGAAGTAGAAGAAAACAATGGGAGTTTATGGTTGGGATCTGTGGTTGCGCCCGATGTTGGCATTTACAAGCTTTAGACACTTATATAGTTTATTTGCTAGTAATGTGGTTAATTAGAACATTTGTTTATGTTTATATAGTTAATTTGCTAGTAATGTGGTTAATTATAACATTTGTTTATGTTTTCATAAAATTATATTATGTTCAGTTTATTGAAATATCTCATGGTTTGAGTTAGTTGCGTATCAGATTCTAAAACTCACTAACTCGACTTGAAATCAAGTTGAAGTGAGTCGCTCACTTAAGTTGAGTTTTATATTAGAGATTTGAACTCAAGATCTCTAATTAAGAGAGAAATGTCTCTGACCAGCAAGTAAAGCACCACATAATTACATGTTCTTTCGTTATTTATATTGGAGAATGTGGCATATCCAACCCATGTTGAGGGAGGGAGATAGGAAGAGAGAAATTGAGATTGTCATGTGGAACAAACATGCATCAGATCCATGCTGTCTGTCAGTGTCCGTCACATTTTCACCATGGATCTGGAAATTCAGTAAAATTCAAAAGTTTCAAGACCACACTGCAGGGAACGATGTAAAATCATTCCTAAAACCTTTAAATTCACATGGTTTGGCCAACATAAGCATTAAAATGTCTTAGTTTTCGAGGAATATATATGTTAATCCTGGTGTGGAATGGGAGAGAGCGGATTGGATTGCATATAAGCACCACAGTGGACCCCACATGCAATTTGGACTATTTTAATGATGGGACTTCCCATCTCGGTTGTCCTCCATGGTGTGGCCCACTTGAGTTGAATTAGCCTAAGTTTCGGAGCCATAGTCCAAACACTGGGTTATGCACTTGTTTGATGGGGTGGATCTCATCCACATGAAGATGTTCCCTCATGCGTGCACATTGGAAATTGGATCAAGAGAATCACAGAAAAAAAAAAAAAAACTCGGGTGAAAAGATTTACCGCAAGTAAAAGATAATCCATTGGCTAGCAATGTGGATGAAATTTGAGCTTTCCGTTGGACAACAGTTACATTTTCAAGTTACTAAAATATCTACCTTTGATTAAAAAACCTTAAATATGAAAGATGTCATGCGACAGAAAAAAGCACTTACATATTAATGTTTCAAAGATAATTGGTGAACAAGGAAAGAATAGGAGAAAGTCATAACATGGTAATTGGCATACACATCAAAAAATCAAGATAAATTGAAAGATACCTCTGCCAGTAGGAGGCCAATTCAGTTGTCAGATGTTGTCAACAGATCCAAAGCATCTGATAAGGAAGAAGAATCAACAATAAACTTATCTTCCTCTTCTGCAAGAAAATTGACACTACATTCTTGGAGCTGATGCTGAAGAATTCCACATTCATGCAGCAGTTTCACCCTTGCAGTTTTTGCATGTTCCCTTATTTGCTTTTCCTTTTGAAGAATCCTCTGAAAGTGCATATAAAATGGAAAACATCAAATATTTTGAAAATTAGAAACACTTTCCACCACAAACAGGTTAAGGAATTTTGGTGCATCACTTCAGAGGAATGACCTAGCTTGATCAAGAGTAGAAACAGGAGTTCTCATAACTTTATAGGAATTTTGTTGCATCATTTGTATATGGAATATGGAATATGTACACAGATGAGCATGCATATATGTGCGTATCTACCAACTCCAATACACTACAACGCGTTCTCCCATGTTTTCCCAGTCCTGGCAAACAGCGGAACATGAGGTGGGAGAGTAAGCACACCAATGAAACCTATCTCATCAACCAGAGCATCTATTTTTTTTTATTTTTTTTTAAAACAATATATCTTTGTATGTATAATCAGAGGTACAAAAAGAAGATTTCAGGTGGGCGCCCCAAAGTCAGGCATCACCTATCATATAATAAGGATAGCAAAAACATGAAAAGGAGCCCATAGCCTAACACCAGATTAGTACCGGACAACATGGACTGCTCTTGGTTCCGCAACTATAAGATTTATCTTTTCTGCTGATGCTAACATCTCAACTGTAGAACTAGTCAAAAAACTAGTTTCTCCGGATGTTTGGACACCAATCGGATAGCCTGATCCTTCTTTGTCTTGATTTTTACCAGCCCACCTGTTACATAATCCACAAAGATAACAACCAGAAGCTTGAGACAGCAAAGGCCTCCAAGCACTCCCAGTTGCTGATCAGACCTCTAAAACTACACGCTGTGATACCAACATTGGACTGGATCAGCAGTTAGTGCAAGCTTCAGATACGGAAGCAACATCTTCTTGAAGATGCATGCATGCAAGAGTCTCCCATACTAAACTCTTCAAAGTTCATAGTATTTTTTTTTTTTATTGCGGAAAGATCATTGTCATCCCCATAACCTACTGTGTGCAGGTAGGTTGGCCTACACATTTGATGGGGGAAGCTTGGTTGGACGATTGGGAAAACTATTGCATTAATCAATTTGGCCTCTAGGTGATCCACTGATTGGCCAGTATTGATGGGCGGCATATGGACAATGGTTCAGATATTGAGTTTTTGTATGTATATTTATAACGTATGTGATTGCTTGCCTCTGATTTCTTCAAATGAATCAGGGACCTCCAAGCTGCCACCAAGGTGGATAAGGTGGTTGTTCTGTGGACAGATAACACAAAAAGATACAGTGATGTAGTTGTTGGGTTGAACGATACCACAGAAAATCTCTTGACATCTTTGGACAGGAATGAAGCAGAAATATCTCCGTCGATGTTGTATGCTTTAGCATGTGTACTAGTGAATGTTCCTTTCATCAACGGGAAGCCCACAAAACACCTTTGTTCCAGGTTTGAAATTAAGATTTAAAACTTCATACAGCTTTGAATGAAAACCTATGAATGGAAAGTTCTAGTTCTTAAACATGTCCTTTGTTCACTGATTCTATAGGTCTGATTGATTTGGCTATACAGAGGAACAATTTAATTGGTGGAGATGATTTTAAGAGTGGGCAGACCAAAATGAAATTGGTCTTAGTAGATTTCCTGGTTGGTGCTGGAATTAAGGTACATACAAGTTTGTTCTTTAGTAACGTAAGGAGATGAAAATGCAATTGGAGCGTGTTTGGCTTTTGTTTTTGCAATGCTAGAAACTAGAGTGAAAGTTTAGTTCCACTGTTTTCTTTGATTTTATGGTAGGATGGTAGGACTCTGTTCATCTGCAAGTAAATCTAATTTAGTTGGTCTTTATATCTTCTTAGTTTAAAATCAAAGAAATATACAATTAAAACTTATTTGATTCCCATTCTTCAAAGGACTGAAAAGGAGAATATATATACATTTTCTTTGGGCCTGTTTTGGTGGCAGCCATTTACCATTGAAAATGAATATTGGTATGCCTGTGGTGCCTCCTTTGAAAAGAAATTGAGTGTTTATCCTTGGAGGAAATGACTTTGGTTGGCTGTTTTTTACCACCAATCCAAACAGCACGCATGCTACTGCATCTTGCATGTGTGCTTGATCCAAATTGTCCATTAGATGCGCCTAGTCATGATTTTACTGCCAATCCAAACAGCCCCATGCTAATGCATCTTGCACGTGTGTGTGATCCAAATTGTCCATTAGATGCACCTTGTCATGATTTTACTGCCGCCAATCCAAATGGTGCACATGCTAATGCATCTTGCATGTGTGCATGATTGAATTTGTCCATTAGATGTACCCTGTCATGGAACTCCCCATCATGGATCTGTTTTTTCATGTGGGCCATTGTTGTAAGGGAAATCTGAACCATATATTGAGTTTCTCTGTACACACATGGCCTATGTCCATGCCCCTTTTGGATCATTCCAATCATGGATGAAGCCGTTGCCCGAAAACCACCCTGATTGGATGATCTAAAATTTGGAGCTCTGGCCTCTTCATGAATTGAATGTTTTGTACCCTAAGCACAATGATGCAGGACAATTAACCACTTGCTCTAAAAGCTCGAACTGTTAGAGCGTGGCGAATCAATCCCTTTATCTCATAGCCCAGGCCCCACATCACATGGGTTAGGACCTCGGCCGAACCCCCCTCGTGGGCCCCAAATCACATGGGGCCAGCCTCACATGGCCCGCCCACCCTGAGTGTGCCCCTGCATCCCACAGGCAACCCCACTCGAGCGCGGTGTGAAAATGCCCCTGCATTACACAACCTTAAGGCCATTCCCCCATCCCCAACAGATGACATTTGCGTTTCCGGAATAGGAAACAGCTATGTGTGGTGTTGCTGCTTTTCACCCACCTTATACATTACCTTCTTCAACTTCTGCTACTATTAAAGAAGACATTCTGTAAATAGATTCTTGATTTGTAATTAGTCTTGTAATTCTTTAGATTTTGTATTAATTTTCTAGATTTGGTTTATTCTATTTTTAGACCTGTACCATCTCTATAAGAGTGCTTTTCCATTTCAATGAAATATAGTGAGATTCTTCACTTTACAGCTATCTAGTCATGAGTACTTATTGCTTTGCATGTTTTCAGGTGGGTCATATGATTCAAGCATAATTGGATCCACAGAAGAGGGATGAGTATCTCCATAGGTTGATGGAACTTTCAAATCAGGTCACTGAATTTTGTTTGGATTAGATTTCAAGTGTTGGGATTTGCTTGATGTTAGAACTTCAAAGTTCATCTTTTCTTTCATTTGTTCCCTTCCCCTGCTTTCACTAGTGTCAAGCACAATCCTCAATAAGTTGCTACTGATAAGCTTGTTGTCTAATATGCAGAAATGGGCAGAAATTATTGGACAGGCACACCAGGATTTGAACATTCTGAAGGATCCAGATGTAATCATAACTGTACTTAACATATTGCAGGTACTCCTGTCCAAGCACAATTAAATGGTAGATTTTCCAGGTGACTCAGAGCTACAGCAACTGCTTCACATCTTCAGGTACTTGTTGAAGAAGTGCATTATGGATTAAAAAATGGCTATTTGACATAAATCACTGATTTCTATTGAGTCATGCTTCTATTGCTATTTTCACCGTATAATATCTCATACAATGTGAGCAACGCCTGAAATTTTGATCAAGTTGGGTGCTTGTGTAACGTTTACATTTATACGTGTGTGGGTTATTTGGAGGGAAATCCCTTTAAATGCATCTAAGAAAGAACAAAAAACACAATTCTTTTTTTGATTTGCTATAGCCATAATACAAGGTCTGACCTGGACAAAGCTTCTATTTTCTTAGTTTTTAACGTGGCATTAACAGCCAAGGATATCATCCTTATGTAATGTGATGGATTATTATGGGTGTGGTGCAAGGCAAAAGTGAAAAAGGAAAAATATATGAGATTCTTGCTTAATTATCTTTTTTTTCTACAGGTGGTCACTTGGAGCTATCATGTATGAAATGCTTGTGGTTTATCCACCATTTTACTCCAATGAACCAATGTCAACATGTAGAAAGGTAAGGATAAGATTCAGGATATTGTATTTGTGTTTGTTTTAAATTGATATTTTAAGACATGCAAGTTTCTATCACAGGGAAAAAAAAACTGGAAAAGGACTGTAAGAGTTCTTGTCATACCTTTTTGTTTTTGTATGCCAACTGCTGCACTAGTTTATTTGATTTAGTTTTAAATTTTGCATCTCATGTTCTGTATTTTAAACCTAATATTTACTTTAGCTTGAGGAAATGGTCTAATTTCAGGGTTTTCCACATCTTGATGTTAGAATAAAGTGGCCGAATGATCTTTACTTTAATGGCCTTAACGTTGGTGGCATCCTGTGCACCTCAATATATAAATCAAATAGGTTCAATGTGAGTGCTGGAAAAAGTGCTTGTTTCTTCTATTGATAACCTATTTTGCTTTCTTAGTCAGCATGGTTGCACATGCCTTAGTTGAATTGAAGTTGTGGAGATGTTTTTCTCGTGATAGCCCATTGTCTTTAACATCAAGATGTGGACCATTGTCTTTAATTGGTTTGTCAATCAATTTTAAAGTCTACAAATACATACAATTTCTCCATTTTTTGTACACTTTAAAATCGATTGACCCATTTTCCTTCATTTCACATTTGAATATATTTTATTTTCAAAAGTAGGCCACGTTTAAATAATTAAGTGACATGAAATCCTTGCAAGAATTGGCTTGGATGTGGATAATGAGAAATCTACTATGTGATTTCTTTCTTTTGTGTAATCAACTTTCAATTTTCTATGGGTATCTGTAGGCGACCTCATGCAAGTTGTAATGTTAAGTGGGAGGTCCTTCAAGCCTCCAAAGTAAAAAAGATATAATGTTATTAACTGTTATTATCTTTATTGAATATACTAGCTGTTTTCTAGCTTGCGTGTATTCAATTAACTTTGTATTTTGTCTAGCACTGAACTAGTTAAAAGTTATATATATATGAGTGTAAACGGGATTGGGAGGTATTCCAAGGGTTTCTAAATCGTCCTAGGGTTTCAAAGGGGTGTAGCAAGGGTGAGATTCGAGGTTGGTGTAGCCAAGGATGTCATCTCTCTCTCTCTCTCTCTCTCTCTCTCTCTCTCTCTCTCTCTCTCTCTCTCTCTCTCTCTCAATGACTGATTTAAATAGATGGATAGCCAAGTTGAGATGGCTGGGCCAGGGTCCTTACTCTTACTTGGGTGGTAGACTCTCAGGAGTTTCAACTCCCGGTCAAGGGTTCAAGTACCCATAGGTGGTGAAATTCCACCAGCGTGAGTGTGTGGGGTGTGTAAAAAAAAAAAGAAAAAAAAAAAAGAGATGGCTGGGCCATGTTCAACGAAGTCTGGAGATTGCCTTGTCAAGGTTGGGGGTAGTTTGATTGGGGTTGAAAGACCTGGGAGGAGGAGGAGGGAAGACGTAGATGGATTTGAATTGAGGTTCTTAGAAGAGACATGAAGGCTTGTAAACTTTATGAGAATAGGGAGTTAGGAAGTATTAGCAAAAAAAAATCATAAAGCTGTGACTTCAAATAGCCGTACAAGGAATGGCGGCGATGATGAAATTTCCTTTTTTTTTTTTTGGAAAAAGCATCAAGATAAATCAATGAAGGGTGGAGGTAGAAATCCTTCAGTTACAAGGCTATCCATGGTGTCATTAGCCTCATGGGGTGAGAAGAAGCAGCCAAATCGCTTTAGATTAAATTTCCTCATGATGTTTGAATTGGTGGGAGTGTTGGTATTTTTTTTAAATAAAAGTGCCAGATTTATTGATTGCTAGGATTGAACTCTGCAGGGTTTCCTGTAAAGGCATTTGTAGAAAAATGCAATACCTTTGTGGTGGTTGACAATTGTATCTGTACTTAAATTGATTAAAATCGCTTTATGCGTATCCTCTGTTTCTTTGCATGTTTGACCACTCGTTAAATGTCTTTTGACACATCAGGAGAAAAATAGGATTTCCCACCTCCATAGATATGTAGTAAAATTGATGAATTTGGGATTTAGTGATGGCTGAGGAAGGAATGATGAGGGAGAAGGCAGTGTCATACTTGTGAGAGATCCCGGTTGTTCATCAGGTGACCTGAGAATCAGGCATATTTTGTCGTATGGCTGACATCATTTTTATGTTGAACATTGGCCATGGTCAGTTCCTTTTAACCATCCGTTTTAACTGATACCGAGCTATAACCCACTGGAAGATAAAAGAATAGAAAAGATGCAAATCAAACATGCATTCTCAATTGTACATTGACATCAATTTTTCAGGTCTTCAAATTTTCATTCATGGGATGCTTCTTTATGTTATCTACCTTTGTTATTACTTGTACATTGAGTTTTTTTTTTTTTTTTTGGAGTCATGGAATATATGTTATATAATGCAAGCTTGTAATTTCTAAATTTCTGTATCAATGTATTTTTTTGTATCTTTCTTGTAATGCAATAGCAAGGCCGATTTTTCTTTTGATGCTTAATTTTAGACCAAATGACAGGTCTTTAGAGATATAGTCGGGAAAAGGTTATAGCTCGGTATCAGGTAACAGCATTTTAAGCTGGGTTTTTGTTTTTGTTTTTGCTTTTGTTATTTATTTTTTATTTTTTATTTTTTTAAAAGTTTTTTGCCAAATACACTGCCTAGGTTTTTTGCCAAATCCTGAAAAGGGGACTGATCACCTATAGGCAGGCAACCTACATGGTAAGAGCAATACAAAGTGTTTATAGCCACTAAAAAACTAGAAAATAATTGTCTCATTGCCCCAAAGTGACTTTTTGTAGATAAAAATGCATGAATTAGCCTTGCAATGCTGGCAATCTGTAGGTGAAAAGCTCTACCTTGACTTTTTGTAGCTAAAAATGCATGAATTAGTCCCTTTGAGTTAGTATGCATTGGATTGATTTCTCATCTTGCGGATATTTTTCTTATTCCTAATGCTTTCGAAGGACTCTTGCTTTTGATTCTGTGTGTTTTGGATTGGCATTCCTTACTGGTTGGGAACGTGTTGTCATTTGAGTGTTCTCAATGTTAGCCTTCCTCATGGCCTATCCAAAGAGCCCATTTGAAAGAGGGCTGATGTTAGGTGAATTTCCAATCTATATAATTCAGAAACTGTATTTGAATGCTGTTGGGAAGTCTGGAGAGGAGTTGTTATTTCTCTACTAGAATACGCAATTTCATAGAATATGACTGTCAAGGATGGTTTTTGCGAGCTAGCTTTTAGAGACGTATTGAAAAGCGGGCTTTACTTCAAACCCCAAATTCCAGGGTTTCAAACACAATATTTTAGGCTGGATTTGGATTTCAATTCCAAAATAAAGAACTCTAATAGAAATTTGAGTTATAAAACTCCTTCTCAATGTGGGTATTTTGATCATTTGGTTATCACAATTTCAGGAATGTAAATACCAATGCCTGTTTTCTCATGACTAATAGCATTAGTTCTAGATCAAATGAAAATCCCTGTTCTCTACTGCATTATTCAATCCTCTAGACTAACACCTTATGTCAAGAATTCAGCATTAGATCATGACAGTGGAGTTTACAGATTTTAAATAGTTCCATGCAAGATGAAATGGGAAATCAGTTGAATGGTCTAATTGGTAGGCCATGTCTTGAATGGATTCCAGCCGACAAACCGAACCCTATCTTATTTTCTCTTCAAAGTTTACTATATTGATTATAAATATCTTAGTGTAATTAATGAGTTATTTCAGACTATTGAGTTTTGGCAACACCATCATTCGACACATTGTATCCTACTATTTAGGTCCTTTAAGATCTTTTCATCCACATGAAAATCTACATGGGAAAGCAGCTGCATTCTTAACTATGTAATGTCTATAAATCAATCTGTACATACAGCTGCATTGTTGATCATGTTATGTTTTCTCAAGTTTCTCTTGTTCCCTAATTTGCTATAATTCTGTTTTTTTCCTCATTCTTGCTATTTCTGGTGCAGGGTGTTGACCCAAGAATCAAAGCGGAGGTTTGGCCTTTCCTACTTAAGAGTGTAATATTTTTCAGCCTTTAGACTTTTACTGCATGTTTGTTTTCAATTAGTTGGGTTTCTGGTGGTGCTATGTAGCTTATAATTTTCTACTATCATTTCGAGTTATCATTTGTTCATAATATAAAGAGATTACTTACTTATGGATGATGTGATGATGGTTGATGAATATGTCTCTCTGCATGCCTTGTTAAGAGACCATCGCAAAAGAGTAAATGATGCATCCAGCCACACAGGAAGCCTCCTGTGTGCAGATTCCTTAGTAAATGGGATCTGATTGGACTGGGGGTTGCACATGCCCAATCATATTCAGTTCACATTGTCTATTGATCTTTCTTTTTCTTGGGTGTGATTATTTATTACTGTCCCATTTGAATGAAGGGCAGTACGATGAAACATGGTATATCACCTCACACACTTCTTCGTAAGAGTGATGATCTTCTAGGACCTTGTTTATTGGTAAGTTCATTTTATTTATTTATTTATTTTTACAGCCATATCTATATTCAAATAGAAGTTTCTTTCTTGCAGGAACAGTGTTTGAGTATTGAGTCAGGGAATTGCTTTTTGAGTTTTTTGTTTTCTCCCAACTGGGAAAGCTCCACAATTTCTTGTTGTGTGTCAAAATAGTTTGGAATGTTCTAGGATGTTTCTTCTCACTGGGATATGGAAATTCACATGCAAAAATTTTCTTTCATGCCTTCTAGATTGCTGAGGATATGCAAGGTGCTATATTTGGTGGGCTGTTAGAATGCCCCCTAAACCCTACAACAGAAAGAAAATATCAAGTACGTTTCTACAATCTTTGACTTGTGCATTTGGTTTATCATGTTACTTCCTTGAGATCTAGTTGCTTGTTTTGTTTTCTTATTGTGCCAACCTAAACTTCTTTGATCACTTCTTGTTGGTAGGGGACAAACCAAACATTTGTATTCACAACGACATATGGTGACCCAGGGCTATTTAGAGCAAATGGTATGCATTTCACTCATTGATTTGTTTGCTCATTCTTTATAGGAAAACATTTTGAGGAACTCAACCAATGATGTCTTGCCTTACGATAAAATCCTAAAATCTTTGTACAGTGATGGATTTCTGTACAAATTTGACAGAAGTACATAAAACTCTTTCTTCGGGCAACATCGAAGCTGCAAGCACTCTTCTTGTATCTCTCAATTGTAGGCAATCTATGTCTCATGCCAATCTACTGGTCTAGATCATCCAAGTCATTAGAGAACATTATGCATGGATCACAACTCAAAAGCCATAGTGAAGTATGGGATGTCAGATATTTCGTTTCTTGAGAAAGTTAAGGATTTTTTTTATAGAGAATGTACTACAAAATTTACAAGCTTTGGTTAATTTCCTTCATTGTTTGCATGCCACCAACCAATTATCAGAATTTTCAACCGAATGAACTACTATGAAGCAACATTCAACACCAAAGGTTACATAATAGCATAAGAATAATCAACTTATAATATAATGAAACATTAATCAAGTGATACCAAAATGTTGAACATTCTCCATTAAATAAGTTTTAGGGTCTACCTCAACTTCCTGTAGCAGTGCACTAGCATGTGTGTGGGTCTTCGATTGTTGATGTGGAAACTGTTGATTAGCAATGGTGAAATCTGATGAAGTCATGAGATTTGCATGCTCAAAAGAAATGTCACAGATACTTATTTCTTGTCATCAACAAAAAAAGCAATGGATAAGAGACCATTGTGTAAAGGAAAAAACTATTTTGTTTGTGGCAACTAAAAACATGCATTTTAAAATTTATACTGTCTTGTTTGACTTCTTAACATTTTTGTTCTCTTAAACTTGCAGATGGATATTTTGGTAGTGACCGTTACAGATGGGTACCAATGCTGCTTGGTTGAAATGATATGTGGACAAAGAGGCTGGAGATAGCTAGCTGTTTTGGCCAATCTAGGAGTGGACCACATGGAGGAATTTTCTTTTAATGTATTCAGACAATTTTCAACTTATTGTTGTAAATATTATATATTTTTTATTGTAAAGTCGTACAATATTTGTTTAATATTAATTTTTAATTGTAGTGTAATATTCTTTGGGTCTAAAATTTGTGTCTAAAATTCTGTCTAGGTTATTAAATGCGTAGGGTCTGGGCCCATGAATATGACCGGACGTGACCCATTTTGCACTCTTGCTCTGAAAATATCTTTCTATTTATAAGCCATGGTCTCCTTGAAAATTATTTTACAACCAATTTATAATCATCCATCTGCGAATTAATTTAACTAGGTGTTGTTTCGGCTACCAGCGGCTCCTCAATTTTTTATATGCAAGTGCAAAGTACATGTGGGGCCCATTAGTATTTAACCGACGTTTATTTTTATATGAGTAGCTCAAAAACTGCATAAGTCGGTGGTGGACAAGCTCTGTGAACCGCCATTATCCACGCTGTCCATTAATTTTGTCAATTCATTTTAAGGGAGCTAAAAAATAAGCAGATCCAAAACCTAAGTGGACTACATCACACAAAATACTGGGAATTGAACGGCTACAGCTTCTGGGGACGCATCGCAATCGCATTGTTTATTTGCTATCCAGTCCATTTATAAAGTCACATAAATCTGGATGAAGGGAAAACACAAATATCTGTTTCATCTAAAACTTCCATAACATCCATAAGCTTTCAATGGTAGACATCTAATCTCATTGTTCTATGTAGTGTGGTCCACTTGAGCTTTGAACCTTCCTTATTTTTAGGCATGAGATGGTAAAATGAAGGGACAGCTACATACACATAAATTCATGGTTGGCGGCCCACAAACAGGAAAATTTTATTTTCCAGCATTATGATTGGTTCATGTCATCATTGACATTGTGGGTGGTTCTGCATTAAATGTAGCGGCCTAATTATATTACAATTTTCTGTTTGTGACAAGCAATGAATCCAGATTCAGTCCAAATAAGTTGGCTTTGTGGGGGATGGGGCTAATCATGATGTCAACCCATGTCATGAAGAAGCGCCGATTAAGTGAGGCCGGGTAAGAGCTTGAGTGAGGCCCTGATCATGGCCCCACCTTGATGTATGTGTTGAATATCCATGCTGTCCATTTGTCTTTCCAGATCATTTTAGGGAATTACAAAAAAAAATGAAGCAGATCCAAATCTCAAGTGGACCACACTAGAGGAAAACAATGTTGATTGAACGTCCACCGTTGAAAACCTCCTATGACCCACTATAATGTTTACTTGCCATCCAATCATACGATAATGTGTAACACTCCAAATTTTTGCTATTTTGGATTGCCAAAATCCTTTAAAAAAAATTATATATAACTAGCCACGTCGTCACTTACTGACCCTTGACGCTCGAGGTGAGCTTATACGCGGCTGGTACCGATAAAGAACCGTACAAATAAGATTGATCAACCGTAGAAAACCAATTAATCGAACCGATCACTTAAACATTGAGTTTAGCCCCATGATTTGTTCATATAGGGCCCAAATCTAACCGACCTGCCACCGACTAATCAAACAACCGTAACTAAATTAGAGATCTACCCAAACCCGAGTCAACTATGGCCCAGACCTTAATTAATAAACCAAATCAACCTAGTTACTCTTTTAGCCTAAAACCGATGGTTTAGAGTGATCATGACCGAATCACCATTTTCACTAATTTCGAATAGGCCATACTGTGAACTTAGTTAATCTATATCTCAACATCTGCGCCCAAGAAATCTCCCTACCCAATTTACTCAAGAAATGCCCCGATCACCCGAACAAGCTTTAGACTGCTCGTTAGTGGGCTACTAGTTCCGAAATTATAGAATAATGTCCATCTCACTGGGCTTGACGTCCATTGCGGACGGTGGGCCCAAACGATGCCCTGAACCGCACAACTTGGACCGTGAAGGTAGAGCTTGAAAAACGCAACTCTCCCAAGTAATAACTTAAAATCTGAATTTTTAAAACAATTAGCCCCGCTACTTAGGACAATAAATTATGACATTTCAGTCGTCAGATTTCACCCAAATTTGCACCGTAGGTTGAAGATATTTTCTTGCACTTGTCCGCCAAATCTAATCCTTGATCGAGGAACGGTGACTGTTAATCGCGAATCGGACCCTTGTGATAAATCCTCGCATCCGTTTGCCGTTAAACCTTGGACAGCCCCTCATCGGACCATGGGGCACCCATCCTATAATTCAGATGAGCCAGGGGGGCCATCTGTGCAGCCTCGAAAGCCATAAGTGGGCCCTAAAGGGCCACTTGATGAAATAATTGGCACCTATGGCCATTTGAACTAAACTGTAGGGTATATAACCCTTTAAGCCCTCTCTCACTCACTCCCACAGCAAATTCTAGCAGCTGAGAGAGAGGGGAGAGAGAAGAGAGAGAGAGAGAGAGAGAGAGAGAGAGTGTGTGTAAGTAGGGGTGTACATCGAGCCGATCCGAGTCGAGTTGCGCTCGGTCACCAGGTACACCCAACTCGAACTCAGCTCGGCTCGGTGACCGAGCCAGCATGTCCAGCTCGGCTCGGCTTGGTCAGGAATCGGACCAGTTCGAGCCAGTTTCGAGCTTTCGAGCCGAGTTCGAGCTGGGTGGGACGAGCAGAGAGAGGCGGAGGGCCTCTGCTGGTTGCTGGTCGGACGGTGAGACGACCAGAGAGAGAGAGGTGCTGACCTTTCTGGTCAGGCGGAACGAGAGAGAGAGAGAGAGAGAGAGAGAGAGAGAGAGAGAGAGAGAGAGAGGTGAGCCGGACGAGCAGGGGCCAGGCCGTAGGTCTGGGACGAGTAGGGAGAGGGACGAGAGAGAGAGAGAGAGAGAGAGAGAGAGAGAGAGAGAGCCGGACGAGCAGGGGCCAGAGCAAGGAGAGAGGGAGCTGGGAGAGGATGCTGGGGTCGGGTGGCAGTGTTTTGAAAAGGGGAGAATGAAAAGGGAATTAGGGTTTTTAATTTTTAATACACACACACACACACACACACACACACACATATATATATATTATACATACTGAGTTGAGTCTCAGCTCGAACTCATTTTCGAGCTGTAAAAAACGGCCCGACTCGGATCGAACTCAGTTTCGAGTCAAGTCGAGTCGAGCTTTTTCGGGTTGAGTCGAGCGAGCTAACCGAGCTAGCTCGGTTCGTGTACACCCCTATGTGTAAGAGCAAGGGGAGCCAGGAAATTGGAATTTCCATGCTCCTACCTCCGTCATTCGCTGGAGACCGCGGTCCTACCACCGCAGATGTGAAGTGTGGCAGATAAAAGGTAACAAGTTCGAGCTCTCCTCCATTTTTCTTAGCTAGGGCCACATGCATGTGCCCTTACATGCGATTCCTTTGGCACAGGGCCTCGGCATAACAAATTTACGGACTCGGCACCGCTAGAGCGACTCCAAGGACCTCCAATTTACAATAGGTGCAGACCATTACCTCTAAGTGGCCTGTTATCATGCCTAGAGCGAACTTAGTGATTATGTGTGGAAATTTGTTTTGCATGTTGCTGATTTTATAATGACATAGCTGAATTTGGATTTATGCATGAAATTTCTCTAATTGGGGAAAGAAATTCCGAACTTATCATCCTTGATGCGTGTATTGACCGAATTGCTTGTCAATTTGTGAAGTTGCATGTGTATTATCCCCAATCTTGCTGATTTCATAAGCTAAATTCTGTTGCATGTAATTAACATGTGTAGATTTAGTGCATAGTTGATTATATTGTTGAATTGCTGAAATTTGTAGAACCCTTAGTTAGGAATGTCCCTGATTTTGCTAAATTAGTGTCATAGATTCGTGTACATGTCCCCCACAGGTTTGGAATGGGTACATTCGCTACCCACACCCCACCATGTAGGTTAAATCCCCCTATAGTTGGCTGCGGTAATTATTACCCTATCCGTTGATCTCTTGAAACTTGGTCCCATCTACTAGCACAACTAGGAATCCCCTGAATTATGCGCAATGCTGGCTTGTGCCCTGATTTGAATGCGGATTATAATTATACTTGCCTGATTTCCCTCACAACTACAAGTAGATCGACCTTTACTCATTGTTATTGTATTTACACACTACGCCTCTTAGGATCGGCCAACTAATCGAAATCTCTTGGGCAACCCTTTTTTTGGGTCAGCTCACGGGTAAGCTTGGCCCAACTAGCCAAACTACGAGTTGCTGGTTGTAGTAGGACTACGCGAGATGTCTCTCTCAAGTCGTATAGCCGTGGTTCGTCTCGTGGGGGCAAATTGGCCCATTGGTTGGCTATCCTTATATGTTAACCATGTTTGTACATGCCCGCGTGAACCTGAGGTACCTTGTACCCGTTGTGCCCACTGATAATCATTAGTTGCGGCCCACAAGACTTATGAGCCGGGGATGGTGGTATGGGACATTATGCCCGAGCTGTCGGCCTACGCTGGGGTGATGAGCCTCCCCGTAGTGACCAGTGAGCAACTAAGTCTCGTGAGCCGGGTATGGTGATATGAGACACTATACCCGAGCTATCGGCCTATGCTAGGCTGACGAGCCTCCCGTAGTGACCGCGAGTAAAGATTTTACTTGTCTTAACCACCTTCGTATGATTCTAGTGTTGGGAGTGACGAACCCAAACGGGTTAAAGGTCGCGAGAGCCATACGACCACGGCCGCCAGAGCCGCGCGATCGGATTAGGGTATTGATCTGTCAGGGTACATCGGTTTCCCCAAATTGCTGGATGAATGAATATAATTAATCAACTTGGCTAACATTCACATTACATTGCATTGATTACTTTAGCGATTTGGCAGTCGAGGTCGCACTGAGGGAGTGTTTGTCATTCGCGATCGTTAGATGTTATCGCTCGAGGGAGTGTTGTGGTGAGAGCATGCATCATATCATTGAATCATGCAATTGCATTAACCAGAGTATTTAGGATTCTTTGAATGTATGCATTTCACTAAATTCATTCCTATGTATGATAATCTGTGAAACTTATTGTTAATGGTATCACTGAGTTAGCTACTCACTCCCATTCTGGGACGGTGTTTCAAAACACTAACCAGAACCTGTCATAGATGCAGGGATGACGAGCTGGATGCGCTGAAGGATGCCAGCGTGGACGACGAGGAGCAGGCGTATTACCAGACCTTCAGCGGCTCCTTCTAACTTATGTATGGACGATCGTAGGGTATGGGCCAGGGCCCTAGTCGTCTTGGGACACTTATATGGGTGGGACTAGTTCCATGTCTTGGATTTTCTTAGGATTGTATTTTGGATATTCTACATATTTAGCGGCACTTGTTACTGTTTTATAACTTATTTATGCTTCATGGTTTGCTAAACTCCCCATGGCTTATGAGATAATCCAAATGTAATTGAAATCTGAAGCCCATTAGGGCACACGTGGCACCTGGGAATTTGGGAGCCGAGTTCCTACCTGGCCCCTAAAATCTGGGGTGTTACATAATGACACATAGTACCTGGATGAAGGGAAAGCAGAGATAGATAGTAGCTTGATTTAAAACTTTTGCAGTCTAAGAAGTTTTTTATGGTGGGAATTCAATCCCTACTTCGTGGTCCACCTGAGATTTGGATCTACCTCATTTTCAAGACCATACACTAATATGATCGGGAAAAATGGATGGACGGCATGGATATACAACATATACATCGAGGTGGGCCCGGGACTCAACCTCTATAAGCTATCACCCTTGCCTCGAAAACGGTTTGGCTACTCCCCCTGCCACTAGCCCGATGGCTAATGGTCGGTGATCTATGGGCCCCACCATGATCCATGTTGTATGTGTTTCATCCATGCCGTTCATCCATTTTTACAGATCATTTTAGGGCTTGATCCCAAAAATTAGAGAGATATAAATCTCAGGTGGACCACACCAAAGGAAAACAATAGTGATTAGATATCCACCATTAAAATCCTCCTAGGGCCCATTGTACTGTTTATTTGAAATCCAATCTGTTGATTAGTCAAGGGAAAAAACAAAGATCAGCTTGATCCAAAACTTTGATGGGCCCCAAAAAATTTGTAATGGTCTATGTTCATTCAACACTGTTTCTTGTAATGTGGTCCTGTAACATCCTGGATTTTCATAGTTTTGGATTTCCAAAAATCCTTGAATTTTTTTTTCGTGTAATTAACTTATAATATCACTTAATGACCATTAGCACTCAATGTTAGTATATACAGGGGTGAAACCAGTAAAGAACCCAAGTTAAATTAATCAACCGTAGGAAGCCAATGAATCCGCCCAATCACTTAAACATCAGGTGTAGCCCCATGATTAACTCACATAGTACCCAAATCTAACCAACTCATCGCTAACTAATCAAAACAATCATGAATACATTAAAAGATCTAACCGGGGCCGAATCGGATAAGGCTCGGATCTTGACTAATAGACCAAATCAACCCCGTTACTCTTTTAGCATAAAATCAACAGTTTAGAGTAATCATGACTAAATCTCCACTTTCACTAGTTATAAATAGGCCACACTATGAACATAGTTAATCCAAACCCTAATCATCACCCACGAGAAATCTCAATACCTAATTCATTCCAGAAATGCCCCGATTTTCTGAACAAGCTCTAGACCGTTGGTTGGTGGGCCACTAGTTACAAAATTATAGAGTAATGTCCGTCTTATTGGGCGTGACGTCCATCGCGGGAGTTAGACTTGGGAACGGTCCAGAATTGCTCAACTTGAGCCAAAGGACGAGTGCATGAGAAGTGCAAATACCCTAAAGGAAGAAGCTAATACTTAAGTGAATTAGGTCGTCCACTCTTATGCAAAGTTGAGGATTTTGGACCGTCGGTTTACGACCAAACTTTTCATGTGGAGTAAGGATATTTCCTTACTCATATTCGTATAACCGCGGCCCTGATCGACCATCGGTAACCGTTGAACAAACTTCTCATCATATCTGTCGATCGACGCATCCAAATGGCGGGTCAATCATACCCATACATATATCATCATTAAGGCTAACTATCCTATGGTATATATCAATATGTACACCCCCATAGTGGGCCCTAGAGGCTAAAAAAAACCCTCCCCTAGGGCTAGTATAGTAAAAACCCAACACTTGGGGCCATTTGCACCAAATTTGACATTATAAAAGGGGCTTCTTTTGGGCACCCCTTTCCCCATACGAATTTGCCCTAGGAGGAAAATGGAAAAGGGAGAAGAGAAAGAGGAAAAAAAGGAGAAAGAAGAGAGTGAAGGAGGGTGTTGTTAGTGGATGAGCCCAAGGAAACTTGGAACTTGAGCAATCTCATTCCTTTCTCTCACATCCACAACTCCAAGCTCAATTTCCAACCGATTGGGGAGGTAAGCACCCATCTTTTTATAACCTTTTGTGTTGAGCTAGGATTTGCATGTAACCCTAACATGCAAGTACATTGCTTTAGGATTTCTTCCAATCGACACTGAGTTCGGCGCTCTTAGGTCGTTTTCCAACCCTTCAACGATCCATAGGTGCGGACTATTAACCTTAAGTGGCCTAGCACCAATTGTAGTATGAGTCTAATGATATTGTTTGTTTGGATGACATATTTAGAGAATCTAGAGAAACCTATGAATCGTATGATTATTGAAATTGTATGGAATTGTATGTTTTAGTTCTCATATGATGTTGTTCTTGCTTCTCACATGATTTAGTACAAATGGATGATTACATGTTCATGTCTCATTTGATTTTTCTCATATGGTGTTGCTTCATAGCATGTATAATTCATTAACTCTTGTGCATTTTGATTCTATGAGATGTAGGAAGTGCTTAACTTCCTCACCAATTCACACAACACACATGCACCTTTATTCATGATATTGTTAGCCTCCCTTGTTAGGAGATTCTGAATTGCATGTTGAGGTGTATGAGAACATGATGTTGTTTATGCTAGTTGATAACCCTGTTAGTTGACATGTTATGAATCACCACCCAAACCCTTGGGTTGGTCAGGAATACGAGAAGAGTGAAGGCGGCCCCGTTGGTAGGACCGTCTTGAGGCTAAACCCATGGATTTGGGCGAGTGCGTGAGGACGACAGTAGTTAGACTACATGGGTCGCTCGTACCCGATGTCGTTCCGCCACGTACTTGCCTGAACTCATGCGGTCTAGTCTACTGGCTGACCAACCTTGTTTTGTTAACCCTGTTTGCTCACATATGTATGGAACCTGGAACACCCTACAACCGTTGTAGCCCATCGATAACCAAATTGAAACCGATCCACCGCCTCGTGAGCCGGGCATGGTGGAATGGGACACTGTGTCCGAGCTGTCGGCCTACGCTGGGGTGACGCGCCTCCCCGTAGTGACCGCGAGCGATCCCTTCTTCTCGGCACTCCCCATGTGCTTGAAGTCGGGGATGGGGAACCCGACGGGATCAAGGATCGCGGTGCCCTGGCCTCGCACGTTGAGGGGCCTTGGCATCGCAACCAGTTCAGGGCATTTGATACGTGGGGTGTATCAGTTTCCCCAACCTGCTGGATGAATGGACTTAATTAAGAACTCGGCTAACATTATCATCGCATCGCATTAGTTAGGTTGGCAACTTGGCAGTCGAGGTCGCTCTGAGGGAGTGTTGGTCATACGCGATCGTTAGATGGAGTCGCTCGAGGGAGTGTTGTCGTGAGGGCATGCATCATGTCATCTGTCATGCATACGCATTAATAAGATTAGTTAGGTGTTTATGAATGATTGTTTTTCATTAAATTCATAATATAATCGATGCTTGTTACAACTTAAGACTAATAGCACCCACTGAGTTGATCACTCACTCCCACTCTGGGACGGTATTTTAAAACACCAACCAGGCTCTCCCGTAGTTGCAGGTGACGAGGAGTACGAGGAGCCTGACGACGCGAGCTTAGACGAGGAGGACGAGCTGTCCTACTTTCAGTTGATGGGCGGCTCTCCATTGCCTTGACAGGCGGGATTTAGATCGCTGAGTGTGGACTCAGCTTTATTCTTTTTGGATATATCATTCTTTTTGTGGTTTTGTTGGGCAACGCCTTGTGCGACCCATTTATATTTTTGGACCTGTATATATACTTGATCTCCGTCATTTCAGTAGACTTGTGTGGTTGTGCTTCATGTTCCAGGAAATTCCAGGTTGCGCATTTAAACTTGATTAAACGCATATTAATGAGAATCGGTTATAAGTGACCCCGAGAACTCGGGAGTCGAGTGTATGCACGACTCCCGATTTTCAGGGCGTTACAGGTCCACTTGAGATTGAGATATACCTCATTTTTCTTTTTATCATACCCTAAAATGATCTAGAAAAATAGATGGACGACATGGATGAAACACTTGGCAAAATTGTGGGGCTCACTTTGGAGGATGCGTACTATTAAATCACACTTATCAGGTGATCTTAACCGTCCAACTGATGACACCCAGATCCATAGCTCCAGCAGTAGACTGAGTGAAAGATACCTCGTTTCAACACTGAGGTCTTGGTATCGATTCCCTAATGGGGGTGGCTAACAGTGAAGTGTGAACTGACAGTGGGGTGTACCAATAAGCTAACAGAAAGAAAAAAAAAAAAACTGACGGGCAATGTTAAATTTGGACTGTTCGCCATTTTTCTCTAGAACCTCCTATTTGATGTCTATGATCGGATAGTCGAGATTGTTGGTTGCTTATCATTTTTTCAATTTACTCCATAGAAAGAAGAAAAAAGAAAAGAAAGAAAAAAACTATATGGACCGGTAAGATCTTCACTCCACGCCCAGTGGCCAGAAACATGGATTCGGGCTAGATTTTGGGACAAATCATAGCTTGATTATATAGCCCAATAATCAAAGAGGTCTGGCCCAGTCCCAAGTTCCATAGCATTTCTATTGATCGCCAGATAAAGATTAGGTCCAGGCTCATTGGATCCAACAGCTGGATCCAGCTCAACTTCAGGCTCACGCACTGGTCATATTGTTCGAACTACCGTGACATTTATTTTCCATCCAATCTGTTCATAAGGTCACAAAGACCTGTATTAAGAGAAAACGCAAATTTCATATTGATCCAAAACTTTGGTGAACACCAAAAGGGTTTCAACAGTAGATGTTCAATCTCCCACTGCTTTTTGCAGTGTGGTCCACTTGATCTTTAGATCTGTCTTATTTTTTGTTGCAAGCCTTAAGACAAGCTCGCAAAATGGATGGACGGTTTGGATATAACACACACCTCATGATGGGACCCACAAAACTTACTTACGTCAATACACTAGCTATATAGCTGAAGCGTGGTACGGCAGCCAATCCGATTCCCACTGAACACGGATTGCGTCCTACCCCCGCCCCTACGGATTACCGTCCGGGCAGGGCTCTGTGGGGCCCACCGTGATGTAAGTGTTTTATCCACGCCGTTAATCGTTTTTCTCATATTATTTTAAGGTATGAGCCAAACAATGAAGTAGGTTCACAGCTCTAGTGGACCACACCAAAGGAAGCTGCATTGATAATGAAACTCACCGTTGAAACCTATCTAGGGGCCACCGATGATGTTTTTTATACCATCCAACCTATTCATAAGGTCATGTAGACGTGGATGAAGCCAAAAAAAATAAAATAAATATAAGATTGATCCGGAACTTCTCCATCTCTCAAGAAATTTGTAATGGTATACGTTCAGTCCCCAATTTGTGGTCCACTTAAGTCTCATGCCAGCCTATTTTTTTCAATCATAATTTAAAATGAACTGAGTAAAATGATGAACGGTGTGGATAAAACACTTATATCACGGTGGGCCTCAAAGAACCCTGCCCGGACGGATTACCGTTCAGGCGGGGTAGGATGCAATCCATGCCTGGACGGGGTAGGGCTCTGTGGGGCCCACCGAAATGTAAGTGTTTTATCCACGCAGTTCATCGCTTTTATCAGACTATTTTAAATTACGATCCTACAAATAAGGCAGGTCCACACCTCCAGCAGACCACACCAAAGGAAGCTGCAGTGATAATGACTCCCACCGTTGAAACCTTTCTAAGGGCCACTGTGATGTTTTTTTTTTAGCATCCAACCAATTAATAAGTTCATGTAGACGTGGATGAAGTGAAAACACAAATATAAGCTTGATCCGAAACTTCTCCAGCTCCCAATAACTTTTTAATGGTGGACGTTCAATCCCCACTTTGTGACCATTGGAGCTGTGGACCTGCCTCATTTTTGGATTCATACCTTAAACTGATCTGATAAAAGAGATGAATGGCGTGGATAAAACACTTACATCATGGTGGGCCCCACAGAGCCCTGCCCGTACGGATTACCGTCCGGGCGGGGGTAGGACGCAATCCGCGTCCAGTGAGTAACTCACTAGGCTTAGCATACTAAGTAAACTCTGTGAGGTCCACCGTGATTTATATATTTTATCCCCTCGGTCCATCCATTTTACCAGATAATTTTAGAGCTTTAAACAGATAATAAAGCATATCCAAAGCTCAAGTGGGCCACACCACAGGAAACAGTGTGATTGAACCTCTACAATTGAAAAATTCTTTGAGGCCACGGAAGTTTTGGATCAAGCTGATGTTTGTGATTTCTCTTCATCCATTGTTTTTGTGATCTAATGAACAGGTTGGATGAAAAATAAACATCACTGTGGGGCCCAGAAAGGTTTTAATGGTGGAAATCATTATTACCACTGTTTCCTGTGGTATGTGGTATGGTCGACTTCAGCTTTGGATATGGTTCAGTTTTGGTCTCAACCCCTTAAATAATCTGGGAAAACGGATGGACGGCGTGGATAAACCACATACATTTACGGTGGGCCAAACATAGTTTACTCAGTGCGATAAGAGGGTACTGAGAGCGTACTGAGTAACTCAGAACGCAATCCGATACGGACTCCTGGACGCGGATTTACTGCGAAAGCCTTTCGTAGGAAGTTCCTGCGTGGGAAACATAGGTGGGGGCCACCGTGATGTTTGTGATAAATCTACATCGTCCATTCGTTTTTTAAGCTCATTTTAGGACATAGGGCAAAAAATGAACCTGATCCAGGACTCAAGTGATCCGAAAACGTGAGGATTGAACGTCCACAGATGAAATTTCCCTGACCACCTTTTCCAATTGTGCGGCCCACCTGAATCTCAAGTCCTAAAATGATCTAAAAAAACGGATGGACGGGTTAGATTTCTCACAAACATCAGGTTGGCCCCCACCTAAGATTCCATCGCAGGAACTTCCTGTGGAAGGGAAATCCGCTTCCCTCCTTACTTCTGTCTTTCTCCACCTACTCTCTTTATATACGTAAAAGCTACCTTCTATGAAATCCATACAATCTATTACGTGTTTTTAACTGTTACAAACTATGACAATGCTTGCCATCTTTTTCATATTCGTCTTCTTCTGTTTTCCTTCTCTCTCCCTCTCTCTCCCTTTAGATATCACCATCGAGGCTGGACGCTTCCAACAGCTCGATCTAGGCGGTCTGGTTGGGCCAGAGAGCATAGCCTTCGATCCAGTGGGCCAGGGTCCTTATACAGGTGTCTCAGATGGTCGAGTTCTTAAATGGCAAGGCACGGCCCATGGCTGGACTGAGTTTGCGGTCACTTCACCACACAGGTAACAATGGACAGTTGTGATTATCAGCAAACGTGTATCTTGATGTTGCACTATATTTTGTACATGTGGGGCCCATGAGGTGAATCCGGGGTAACGGCTTAGTCCCTGATCATGGGGCCCACCTTGATGTATGTGTTGTACATCCACACTGTCCATCACTTCTTTTAGCTTGTTTTATTGTATGGCCAAAAAATATAGCTGATCCAAATCTCGGGTGGACCACGCCACATAAAACAGTGATTATTGACCATTAAAAACTTCTTGTGGGGCCCAAAAGTTGGGGATCTAAGCTGATATTTGTGCTTCCGCTTCATTCATGTCTGTGTGACCTTATCAACAGATTGGATGGCAAATAAACATTATGATGGGCCCTAGGAATTTTTTTTTTTTTGTGGGCATTCAATGACAACCGTTTAATATGGTGTGATCCACTTGAGATTTGGATTTGCTTCATTTATTTACCATCAGATAAACAGTCTGGATCTGTAAGAGCCGGCCCCATTAGTACGATCTGGGAACTCGAGTACATTTCTTAAATCCTCGGGCCTAAGATTATATAGTGCCATAAAGAACTGAGTTCTTAAAGTGAGCCCGTTGTTATCTGGACCTTTGATCTGATGTTCCCTAGCGTGAATGGGCCATGCACATACTCTTATGGAGCGTCATATGTTTTCATTTTGTTGCTGATAACCCTTGGTTTGAAGACACGTGCGGTAGGCCACTAGGCTTGCAATTTAGTAAAGCCACCGGGGATCTGTACATTGCGGATGGCTATTATGGGCTCTTTGTGGTGGGGCCCACCAGAGGATTGGCCACCCAGCTAGCCAGTGGGGCCCAAGGGATCCCCTTTCGCTTCACCAACGGCCTGGATATTGACCAGGCGACCGGGATTGTTTATTTCATGGACACTAGCATGATATACCCAAGGAGGTACTATTCCATCGCTCATACCAACTGTTGCATTTTCTATATCAAGCTTGAAGATTACTTCTTTCTTGCTTGATTGATGCCGAATATCTAAGCATTTATGAGCAATTAGAGCAATTTTCGTAATTTGTTTACCTTCCATAAATGTCCCTTGAGGTTTGAATATTACCTTTAATAGTACCACTTAGAACATTGAAGCTAGAATTTTCACTAAAATTTTGTAAGAACCTTTGAGAAGCTTAATTGGCATCCTCACACCCTCCTTTAGAATAAGAGCAATGAAAGTTTCTTTAAGTTCAAAGATAGATGGACTCCTACAAATTCATTTATAAAGTTCTTCAAAGTCCAACTTCACTACCTAAAAGAATTTAAAAGAACATAATAGGAAAGCCATCTAAGCTAGGGGGCTTTATCGTTGCCTAGCTCCTTCATTGCCGATTTGATTTCTTCCTCCGATATTGGCTTTTTCAGACCATTTCACCTCTTCTTGAGAGATTTTATTGAAATGAAGATTGTAAAGGTGTGGGTGGTTCTAATTAATCTTTTACAAAGAGATTTTTCTAGAAATCGACAATCACGATGCTCACACTAGCTTTGGTATCTATTCTTTTACCATTCACCAATAAGTTTGAATCTTGTTTGAAGAAGCTTGGATGCCCACAATTACATGAAGATTTTTTTATTGTTGTCCCCTTATTTTAACCATGTAGCTTAGGAGTGTTGGTTCCATTTAATTTTTTCCTCTCTCAATTTCATATTGTATTTGGTTAGGTAGTTCTTGGATTTTTTATTTTTTATTTTTCTAAAAGCGCTTTGTATTTCGCTTCACACTTTCTAAGACCTCTTTCTTCCAATCTTTGATCTTTTCTTTCAAGAGCTTTAGCTTCTGAAATAGCTTGAAACTGGAAAAATCTTCTATCGAGAATGATTCCCACCGCTCTTTTACAAGAATCAAGAAAACTTTTAGTTTGGAGCCACGCAAATTTAAATTGAAATGGGCATGCCCCCTGTTCTCTTCTTCTAAGGATAACATGATTGGATAGTACTTATCGAATACCAGGTGAGGAGGCCTCTTTAATGTACTAGAGGGAACCTCTCCACCCAATCCAATGATAATTAAAATTTGTCAAGCTTTGATTTGATAGGATTACCTAATCATTGGTCTATATGAACATCACCATGTACATGGAAGGAAATTAAATATTACATATTTTATGATAAAGCAAGAATATTTGGACAATTCTCTACTGTTTTTATATTATTTCTTTATCCCAATAAGATTTTTTTAGAGATGCATTACCATATACATGGGAGTAAATTGAATATTACATGTATCTCTAGCTATTGATAACTTCAGTTAGACCGTATTTCATCAAACCTTTTCTCTTGTAGGGACAACACATGGGTCACTATAAGCGGCGATCGGACAGGAAGATTGTTGAAATACGATCCACGAAGCAAAGAGTTGACCTTGTTGCTTAAAGGCCTCGTCTACCCAAATGGGGTGGCAATTAGTAAGGATAGCACATTCCTCCTCATCGTCGAGACCACCACCCAAAGAATTTTGAGGTTTTGGCTTCAGGGTCCTAAAGTCGGAGCCCTTGAATTTTTCGCCCAGCTATCAGGATACCCAGATAACATCAAAAGGAACCCTAGAGGAGAATTCTGGGTAGCTATCACACCATCATCCATCAACAGTGTGATTGGAATGTGTTTTAATGAGAAGGGTGAGATCACGGAGGTATTGAATGACAAATTTGGAATGATTACTTCACATCTTAGTGAAGTAGAAGAAAACAATGGGAGTTTATGGTTGGGATCTGTGGTTGCGCCTGATGTTGGCATTTACAAGCTTTAGACACTTATCTAGTTTATTTGCTAGTAATGTGGTTAATTAGAACATTTGTTTATGTTTATATAGTTAATTTGCTAGTAATGTGGTTAATTATAACATTTGTTTATGTTTTCATAAAATTATATTATGTTCAGTTTATTGAAATATCTCATGGTTTGAGTTAGTTGCATATCAGATTCTAAAACTCACTAACTCGACTTGAAATCAAGTTGAAGTGAGTCGCTCACTTAAGTTGAGTTTTATATTAGAGATTTGAACTCAAGATCTCTAATTAAGAGAGAAATGTCTCTGACCAACAAGTAAAGCACCACATAATTACATGTTCTTTCATTATTTATATTGGAGAATGTGGCATATCCAACCCATGTGGAGGGAGGGAGATAGGAAGAGAGAAATTGAGATTGTCATATGGAACAAACATGCATCAGATCCATGCTGTCTGTCAGTGTCCGTCACATTTTCACCATGGATCTGGAAATTCAGTAAAATTCAAAAGTTACAAGACCACACTGCAGGGAACGATGTAAAATCATTCCTAAAACCTTTAAATTCACATGGTTTGGCCAACATAAGCATTAAAATGTCTTAGTTTTCGAGGAATATATATGTTAATCCTGGTGTGGAATGGGAGAGAGAATTGGATTGCATATAAGCACCACAGTGGACCCCACATGCAATTTGGACTATTTTAATGATGGGACTTCTCATCTCGGTTGTCCTCCATGGTGTGGCCCACTTGAGTTGAATTAGCCTGAGTTTTGGAGCCCTAGTAGTACAAACACTGGGTGATGCACTTGTTTGATGGCGTGGATCTCATCCACATGAAGATGTTGCCTCATGCATGCACATTGGAAATTGGATCAAGAGAATCACAGAAAAAAAAAAAAAAACTCGGGTGAAAAGATTTACTGCAAGTAAAAGATAATCTGTTGGCTAGCAATGTGGATGAAATTTGAGCTTTCAGTTGGACAACAGTTACATTTTCAAGTTATTAAAATATCCTACCTTTGATTAAAAAACCTTAAACAGGAAAGATGTCATGCGACAGGAAAAAGCACTTACATATTAATGTTTCAAAGATAATTGGTGAACAAGGTAATTGGCATACACATAAAAAAATCAAGATAAATTGAAAGATACCTCTGCCAGGAGGAGGCCAATTCAGTTGTCAGATGTTGTCAACAGATCCAAAGCATCTGATAAGGAAGAAGAATCAACAATGAACTTCTGCAAGAAAATTGACACTACATTCTTGGAGCCGATGCCGAAGAATTCCACATTCATGCAGCAGTTTCACCCTTGCAGTTTTTGCATGTTCCCTTCTTTGCTTTTCCTTTTGAAGAATCCTCTGAAAGTGCATATAAAATGGAAAACATGAAATATTTTGAAAACTAGAAACACTTTCCACCACAATCAGGTTCAGGAATTTTGGTGCATCACTTCAGGGGAATGACCTAGCTTGATCAAGATTAGAAACAGGAGTTCTCATAACTTTATAGGAATTTTGGTGCATCATTTATCTATGGAATATGTACACAGATGAGCATGCATATATGTGCGTATCTACAAACTCCAATACACTACAATGCATTCTCCCTTGTTTTCCCAGTCCTTGCAAACAGCAGAAAATAAGGTGGGAGAGTAAGCACACCAATGAAAGCTATCTCATCAACCAGAGCATCTTTTAAATATATATATATTTTTTACAACAACATATCTTTGTCTATATAATCAGAGGAAGTACATAAAGAAGATTTCAGGTGGGCCCCCCAAAGTCAGGCCTCACCTATCGTATAATAAGGAAAGCAAAAACATGAAAAGGAGCCCATAGCCTAACACCAGATTAGTACTGGACAACATGGACCGCTCTCGGTTCCGCAACTCTAAGATTTATCTCTTCTGCTGATGCTAACATCTCATCTGTAGAACTAGTTAAAAAACTAGTTTCTCTGGATGTTTGGACACCAATCGGATAGCCTGATCCTTCTTCGTCTTGATTTTTACCAGCCCACCCGTTACATTATCCACAAAGATAACAACCAGAAGCTTGAGACAGCAAAGGCCTCCAAGCACTCCCAGTTGCTGATCAGACCTCTGAAACTACACACTGTAATACCAACATTGGACTGGATCAGCAGTTAGTGCAAGCTTCAGATACGGAAGCAACATCCTCTTCAAGATGCATGCATGCAAGAGTCTCCCATACTTAACTCTTCAAAGTCATAGTATATTTTTTTTAATTGCGGAAAGATCATTGTCATCCCCATAAAGTACTGTGTGCAGGTAGGTTGGCCTTCACATTTGATGGGGAATCTTGATTGGACGGTTGGGACGAGTATTGCATTAATCAATTTGGCCTCTATGTGATCCATTGATCGGCCAGTATTGATGGGTGGCATATGGACAATGGTTCAGAAATTGAGTTTTTGTATGTATATTTATAACGTATGTGGTTGCTTGCCTCTGATTTCTTCGCATGAATCAGGGACATCCAAGCTGCCACCAAGGTGGATAAGGTGGTTGTTCTGTGGACAGCTAACACAGAAAGATACAGTGATGTAGTTGGGTTGAACGATACCACAGAAAATCTCTCGACATCTTTGGACAGGAATGAAGCGGAAATATCTCCGTCGATGTTGTATGCTTTAGCATGTGTACTAGTGAATGTTCCTTTCATCAACAGGAAGCCCACAAAACACCTTTGTTCCAGGTTTGAAATTAAGATTTAAAACTTCATACAGCTTTGAATGAAAACCTATGAATGGAAAGTTCTAGTTCTTAAACATGTCCTTTGTTCACTGATTCTATAGGTCTGATTGATTTGGCTATACAGAGGAACAATTTAATTGGTGGAGACGATTTTAAGAGTGGGCAGACCAAAATGAAATTGGTCTTCGTAGATTTCCTGGTTGGTGCTGGAATTAAGGTACATACAAGTTTGTTCTTTAGTAACATAAGGAGATGAAAATGCAATTGGAGTGTGTTTGGATTTTGTGTTTGCAATGCTTGAAACTAGAGTGAAAGTTTAGTTCCACTCTTTTCTTTGATTTTATGGTAGGACTCTGTTCATCTGCAAGTAAATCTAATTTAGTTGGTCTTTATATCTTCTTAGTTTAAAATCAAAGAAATATACAATTAAAACTTATTTGATTCCCATTCTTCAAAGGACTGAAAAGGAGAATATATATACATTTTCTTTGGGCCTGTTTTGGTGGCAGCCACTTACCATTGAAAATGAATATTGGTATGCCCGTGGTGCCTCCTTTGAAAAGAAATTGAGTGGTTATCCTCGGAGGAAATGACTTTGGTTGGCTGTTTTTTTCCACCAATCCAAACAGCACGCATGCTACTGCATCTTGCATGTGTGCTTGATCCTAATTGTCCATTAGATGCACCTAGTCATGATTTTACTGCCAATCCAAACAGCCCCATGCTTATTCATCTTGCATGTGTATGTGATCCAAATTGTCCATTAGATGCACCTTGTCATGATTTTACTGCCGCCAATCCAAATGGTGCACATGCTAATGCATCTTGCATGTGTGCATGATTGAATTTGTCCATTAGATGTACCATGTCGTGGAACTCCCCATCATGCATCTGTTTTTTCATGTGGGCCATTGTTGTAAGGGAAATCTGAACCATATATTGAGTTTCTCTGTACACACATGGCCTATGTCCATGCCCCTTTTGGATCATTCCAATCATCATTCCAATCATGGATGAAGCCGTTGCCCGAAAACCACCCTGATTGGATGATCTAAAATTTGGAGCTCTGGCCTCTTCATGAATTGAATCTTTTGTACCCTAAGCACAATGATGCAGGACAATTAACCACTTGCTCTAAAAGCTCGAACTGTTAGAGCATGGCGAATCAATCCCTTTATCTCATAACCCAGGCCCCACATCACATGGGTTAGGACCTTGGCCGAACCCCCCTCGTGGGCCCCAAATCACATGAGGCCAGCCTCACACGGCCCGCCCACCCTGAGTGTGTCCCTGCATCCCACAGGCAACCCCACTCGAGCCCGGTGTGCAAATGTCCCTGCATTACACAACCTAAATGCCATTCCACCATCCCCAACAGATGACATTTCCGTTTCCGGAATGGGAAGCAGTTATGTGTGGTGTTGCTGCTTTTCACCCACCTTATACATTACCTTCTTCAACTTCTGCTACTATTAGAGAAGACATTCTGTAAATAGATTCTTGATTTGTAATTAGTCTTGTAATTCTTCAGATTTTGTATTAATTTTCTAGATTTGGTTTATTCTATTTTTAGACCTGTACCATCTCTATAAGAGTGCTTTTCCATTTCAATGAAATATGGTGAGATTCTTCACTTTACAGCTATCTAGTCATGAGTACTTATTGCTTTGCATGTTTTCAGGTGGGTCATATGATTCAAGCATAATCGGATCCACAGAAGAGGGATGAGTATCTCCATAGGTTGATGGAACTTTCAAATCAGGTCACTGAATTTTGTTTGGATTGCATTTCAAGTGTCGGGATTTGCTTGATGTTAGAACTTCAAAGTTCATCTTTTCTTTCATTTGTTCCCTTCCCCTGCTTTCACTAGTGTCAAGCACAATCCTCAATAAGTTGCTACTGATAAGCTTGTTGTCTAATCTGCAGAAATGGGCAGAAATTATTGGACAGGCACACCAGGATTTGAACATTCTGAAGGATCCAGATGTAATCATAACTGTACTTAACATATTGCAGGTACTCCTGTCTAAGCACAATTAAATGGTAGATTTTCCAGGTGACTCAGAGCTACAGCAACTGCTTCACATCTTCAGGTACTTGTTGAAGAAGTGCATTATGGATTAAAAAATGGCTATTTGACAAAAATCACTGATTTCTATTGAGTCATGCTTCTATCGCTATTTTCACTGAATAATATCTCATACAATGTGAGCAACATTTGAAATTTTGATCAAGTTGGGTGCTTGTGTAACGTTTACATTTATACGTGTGTGGATTATTTGGAGGGAAATCCCTTTAAATGCATCTAACAAAGAACAAAAAACACAGTTCTTTTTTTGATTTGCTATAGCCATAATACAAGGTCTGACCTGGACAAAGCTTCTATTTTCTTAGTTTTTAACTTGGCATTAACAGCCAAGGATATCATCCTTATGTAATGTGATGGATTATTATGGGTGTGGTGCAAGGCAGAAGTGAAAAAGGAAAAATATATGAGATTCTTGCTTAATTATCTTTTTTTTTTTTTTCTACAGGTGATCACTTGGAGCTATCATGTATGAAATGCTTGATGTTTATCCATCATTTTACTCCAATGAACCAATGTCAACATGTAGAAAGGTAAAGATAAGATTCAGGATATTGTATTTGTGTTTGTTTTAAATTGATATTTTAAAACATGCAAGTTTCTATCACAGGGAAAAAAAAAACTGCAAAAGGACTGTAAGGGTTCTTGTCATACCTTTTTGTTTTTGTATGCCAACTTCTGCACTAGTTTATTTGATTTAGTTTTAAATTTTGCATCTCATGTTCTGTATTTTAAACCTAATATTTACTTTAGCTTGAGGAAATGGTCTAATTTCAGGGTTTTCCACATCTTGATGTTAGAATAAAGTGGCCGAATGATCTTTACTTTAATGGCCTTAAAGTTGGTGGCATCCTGTGCACCTCAATATATAAATCAAATAGGTTCAATGTGAGTGCTGGAAAAAGTGCTTGTTTCTTCTATTGATAACCTATTTTGCTTGCTTAGTCAGCATGGTTGCACATGCCTTAGTTGAATTGAAGTTGTGGAGATGTTTTTCTTGTGATGGCCCATTGTCTTTAACATCAAGATGTGGACCATTGTCTTTAATTGGTTTGTCAATCAATTTTAAAGTCTACAAATACATACAATTTCTCCATTTTTTGTAGACTTTAAAATCGATTGACCCATTTTCCTTCATTTCACATTTGAATATTTTTTTTTTTCAAAAGTAGGCCATGTTTAAATAATTAAGTGACATGAAATCCTTGCAAGAATTGGCTTGGATGTGGATAATGAGGAATCTACTATGTGATTTCTTTTGTGTAATCAACTTTCAATTTTCTATGGGTATTTGTAGGCGACCTCATGCAAGTTGTAACGTCAAGTGGAGGTCCTTCAAGCCTCCAAAGTAAAAAAGATATAATGTTATTAACTGTTATTATCTTTATTGAATATACTAGCTGTTTTCTAGCTTGCATGTATTCAATTAACTTTGTATTTTGTCTAGCACTGAACTAGTTAAAAGTTATATATATGGGTGAGGGGTGTAGCAAGGGTGAGATTCGAGGTTGGTGTAGCCAAGGATGTCATCTCTCTCTCTCTCTCTCAATGACTGATTTAAATAGATGGATAGCCAAGTTGAGATGGCTGGGCCAGGGTCCTTACTCTTGCTTGGGTGGTAGACTCTCAGGAGTTTCAACTCCTGGTCAAGGGTTCGAGTACCCATAGGTGGTGAAATTCCACTAGCGTGAGTGTGTGGGATGTGTGTGCGTGTGTAAAAAAAAAAAAGAAAAAAAAAAAGAAAAAAAGAAGAAGAAAAAAAAAAGAGAGATGGCTGGGCCATGTTCAACAAAGTCTGGAGATTGCCTTGTCAAGGTTGGGGGTAGTTTGATTGGGGTTGAAAGACCTGGGAGGAGGAGGAGGGAAGACGTAGAAGGATTTGAATTGAGCTTCTTAGAAGAGACATGAAGGCTTGTAAACTTTATTAGAATAGGGACTTAGGAAGTATTAGCAAAAAAAATCATAAAGCTGTGACTTCAAATAGCCGTACAAGGAATGGCGGCAATGATGAAATTTCCTTTTTTTTTTTTGGAAAAAGCATCAAGATAAATCAATGAAGGGTGGATGTAGAAATCCTTTAATTACAAGGCTATCCATGGTGTCATTAGCCTCATGGGGTGAGAAGAAGCAGCCAAATCACTTTAGATTAAATTTCCTCATGATGTTTGAATTGGTGGGAGTGTTGGTATTTTTTTTTTAATAAAAGTGCCAGATTTATTGATTGCTAGGATTGAACTCTGCAGGGTTTCCTGTAAAGGCATTTGTAGAAAATTGCAATACCTTTGTGGTGGTTGACAATTGTATCTGTACTTAAATTGATTAAAATCACTTTATGTGTATCCTCTGTTTCTTTGCATGTTTGACCACTCGTTAAATGTCTTTTGACACATCAGGAGAAAAATAGGATTTCCCACCTCCATAGATATGTAGCAAAATTGATGAATTTGGGATTTAGTGATGGCTGAGGAAGGAATGATGAGGGAGAAGGCAGTGTCATACTTGTGAGAGATCCTGGTCGTTCATCACGTGACCTGAGAATCAGGCATATTTTGTCGTATGGCTAACATCATTTTTATGTTGAACATTGGCCATGGTCAGTTCCTTTTAACCATCCGTTTTAACTGATACCGAGCTATAATCCACTGGAAGATAAAAGAATAGAAAAGATGCAAATCAAGCATGCATTCTCAATTGTACATTGACTTCAATTTTTCAGGTCTTCAAATTTTCATACATGGGATGCTTCTTTATGTTATCTACCTTTGTTATTACTTGTACATTGAGTTTCTTTTTTTTTTTTTTTGGAGTCATGGAATATATGTTATATAATGCAAGCTTGTAATTTCTAAATTTCTGTATCAATGTATTTTTTTGTATCTTTCTTGTAATGCAATAGCAAGGCCGATTTTTCTTTTGATGCTTAATTTTAGACCAAATGACAGGTCTTTAGAGATATAGTCGGGAAAAGGTTATAGCTCGGTATCAGGTAACAGCATTTTAAGCTGGGTTTTTGTTTTTGTTTTTTCTTTTGTTATTTATTTTTTATTTTTTTATTTTTTTAAAAGTTTTTTGCCAAATACACTGCCTAGGTTTTTTGCCAAATCCTGAAAAGGGGACTGATCACCTATAGGCAGGCAACCTACATGGTAAGAGCAATACAAAGTGTTTATAGCCACTAAAAAACTAGAAAATAATTGTCTCATTACCCCAAAGTGACTTTTTGTAGATAAAAATGCATGAATTAGCCTTGCAATGCTGGCAATCTGTAGGTGAAAAGCTCTACCTTGACTTTTTGTAGCTAAAAATGCATGAATTAGTCCCTTTGAGTTAGTATGCATTGGATTGATTTCTCATCTTGCGGATATTTTTCTTATTCCTAATGCTTTCAAAGGACTCTTGCTTTTGATTCTGTGTGTTTTGGATTGGCATTCCTTAGTGGTTGGGAACATGTTGTCATGTGAGTGTTCTCAATGTTAGCCTTCCTCATGGCCTATCCAAAGAGCCCATTTGAAAGAGGGCTGATGTTAGGTGAATTTCCAATCTATATAATTCAGAAACTGTATTTGAATGCTGTTTGGAAGTCTGGAGAGGAGTTGTTATTTCTCTACTAGAATACGCAATTTCATAGAATATGACTGTCAAGGATGGTTTTTGCGAGCTAGCATTTAGAGATGTATTGAAAAGCGGGCTTTACTTCAAACCCCAAATTCCAGGGTTTCAAACACAATATTTTAGGCTGGATTTGGATTTCAATTACAAAATAAAGAACCCTAATAGAAATTTGAGTTATAAAACTCCTTCTCAATGTGGGTATTTTGATCATTTGGTTATCACAATTTCAGGAATGTAAATACCAATGCCTGTTTTCTCATGACTAATAGCATTAGTTCTAGATCAAATGAAAATCCCTGTTCTCTACTGCATTATTCAATCATCTAGACTAACACCTTATGTCAAGAATTCAGCATTAGATCATGACAGTGGAGTTTACAGATTTTAAATAATTCCATGCAAGATGAAATGGGAAATCAGTTGAATGGTCTAATTGGTAGGCCATGTCTTGAATGGATTCCAGCCGACAAACCGAACCCTATCTTATTTTCTCTTCAAAGTTTACTATATTGATTATAAATATCTTAGTGTAATTAATGAGTTATTTCAGGCTATTGAGTTTTGGCAACACCATCATTCGACACATTGTATCCTACTATTTAGGTCCTTTAAGATCTTTTCATCCACATGAAAATCTACATGGGAAAGCAGCTGCATTCTTAACTATGTAATGTCTATAAATCAATCTGTATATACAGCTGCATTGTTGATCATGTTATGTTTTCTCAAGTTTCTCTTGTTCCCTAATTTGCTATAATTCTGTTTTTTTCCTCATTCTTGCTATTTCTGGTGCAGGGTGTTGACCCAAGAATCAAAGCGGAGGTTTGGCCTTTCCTACTTAAGAGTGTAATAATTTTCAGCCTTTAGACTTTTATTGCATGTTTGTTTTCAATTAGTTGGGTTTCCGGTGGTGCTATGTAGCTTATAATTTTCTACTATCATTTCGAGTTATCATTTGTTCATAATATGAAGTGATTACTTACTTATGGATGATGTGATGATGGTTGATGAATATGTTTCTCTCTGCATGCCTTGTTAAGAGACCATCACAAAAGAGTAAATGATGCATCCAGCCACACAGGAAGCCTCCTGTGTGCAGATTCCTTAGTAAATGGGATCTGATTGGACTGGGGGTTGCACATGCCCAATCATATTCAGTTCACATTGTCTATTAGCCTTTCTTTTTCTTGGGTGTGATTATTTATTACTGTCCCATTTGAATGAAGGGCAGTACGATGAAACATGGTATATCACCTCATACACTTCTTCGTAAGAGTGGTGATCTTCTGGGACCTTGTTTATTGGTAAGTTCATTTTATTTATTTATTTATTTTTACAGCCATAAATATATTCAAATAGAAGTTGCTTTCTTGCAGGAACAGTGTTTGAGTATTGAGTCAGGGAATTGCTTTTTGAATTTTTTGTTTTCTCCCAACTGGGAAAGCTCCACAATTTCTTGTTGTGTGTCAAAATAGTTTGGAATGTTCTAGGATGTTTCTTCTCACTGGGATATGGAAATTCACTTGTGAAAATTTTCTTTCATGCCTTCTAGATTGCTGAGGATATGCAAGGTGCTATATTTGGTGGGCTATTAGAATGCCCCCTAAACCCTACAACAGAAAGAAAATATCAAGTACGTTTCTACAATCTTTGACTTGTGCATTTGGTTTATCATGTTACTTCCTTGAGATCTAGTTGCTTGTTTTATTTTCTTATTGTGCCAACCTAAACTTCTTTGATCACTTCTTGTTGGTAGGGGACAAACCAAACATTTGTATTCACAACGATATATGGTGACCCAAGGCTATTTAGAGCAACTGGTATGCATTTCACTCATTGATTTGTTTGCTCATTCTTTATAGGAAAACATTTTGGGGAACTCAACCAATGATGTCTTGCCTTACGATAAAATCCTAAAATCTTTGTACAGTGATGGATTTCTGTACAAATCTGACAGAAGTACATAAAACTCTTTCTTCGGGCAACATCGAAGCTGCAAGCACTCTTCTTGTATCTCTCAATTGTAGGCAATCTATGTCTCATGCCAATCTACTGGTCTAGATCATCCAAGTCATTAGAGAACATTATGCATGGATCACAACTCAAAAGCCATAGTGAAGTATGGGATGTCAGATATTTCGTTTGTTGAGAAAGTTAAGGATTTTTTTTTAGAGAATGTACTACAAAATTTACAAGCGTTGGTTAATTTCCTTCATTGTTTGCATGCCACCAACCAATTATCAGAATTTTCAACCGAATGAACTACTATGAAGCAACATTCAACACCAAAGGTTACATAATAGCATAAGAATAATGAACTTATAATATAATGAAACATTAATCAAGTGATACCAAAATGTTGAACATTCTCCATTAAATAAGTTTTAGGGTCTACCTCAACTTCCTGTAGCAGTGCACTAGCATGTGTGTGGGTCTTCGATTGTTGATGTGGAAACCGTTGATTAGCAATGGTGAAATCTGATGAAGTCATGAGATTTGTGTGCTCAAAAGAAATGTCACAGATACTTATTTCTTGTCATCAACAAAAAAAGCAATGGATAAGAGACCATTGTGTAAAGGAAAAAACTATTTTGTTTGTGGCAACTAAAAACATGCATTTTAAAATTTATACTGTCTTGTTTGACTTCTTAACATTTTTGTTCTCTTAAACTTGCAGATAGATATTTTGGTAGTGACCGTTACAGATGGGTACCAATGCTGCTTGGTTGAAATGATATGTGGACAAAGCTGGAGATAGCTAGCTGTTTTGGCCAATCTAGGAGTGGACCACATGGAGGAATTTTCTTTTAATGTATTCGGACAATTTTCAACTTATTGTTGTAAATATTATATATTTTTTATTGTAAAGTCGTACAATATTTGTTTAATATTAATTTTTAATTGTAGTGTAATATTCTTTGGGTCTAAAATTTCTGAGTCTAAAATTCTGTCTAGGTTATTAAATGCGTAAGGTCTGGGCCCATGAATATGACCGGATGTGACCCATTTGCACTCTTGCTCTGAAAACATCTTTATATTTATAAGCCATGGTCCCTATGAAAATTATGCTACAACCAATTTATAATCATCCATTTGCCAATTAATTTAACTAGGTGTTGTTTCAGCTACCATCTGCTCCTCAATTTCTTATATGCAAGTGCAACGTACAGGCGGGGCCCATTAGTATTTAACCCACATTTATTTTTCTGTGAGTAGCCCCGAAACTGCATAAGTTGGTGGTGGACAAGCTCTGTGAGTCCGCCATTATCCGCGCTATCCATTCATTTTGCCAATTCATTTTAAGGGAGCTAAAAAATAAGCAGATCCAAAACCTAAGTGGACTACATCACATGAAATAGTGGGGATTGAACAGCTACAGCTTCTTGGGACCTATCGCTTTGTTTATTTGCTATCCAATCCATTTATAAAGTCGCATAAACTTGTATGAAGGGAAAACACAAATATCAGTTTCATCTGAAACTTCCATAACCCTCCGGAAGCTTTCAATGGTAGACATTCAATCTCATTGTTTCCTGTAGTGTGGTCCACTTGAGCTTTGAATCTACCTTATTTTTAGGCATGAGATGGTAAAATGAAGGGACGGCTACATACACATAAATTCATGGTGGGCCCACAAACAGGAAAATATTTTCCAGCATTGTGATTGGTTCATGTCATCATTGACATTGTGGGCGTTGCTGCATTAAATGTAGCGGCCCAATTATATTACAATTTTCTGTTTGTGACAAGCAATGAATCTAGATTCAGTCCAAATAAGTTGGCTTTGTGGGGTATGGGGCTAATCATGATGTCAACCCATGTCATGAAGAAGCGCCGATTAAGTGAGGCTGGGTAAGAGCTTGAGTGAGGCCCTGATCATGACCCCACTTTGATGTATGTGTTGAATATCCATGCCGTCCATTTGTCTTTCCAGATCATTTTAGGGAATTACAAAAAAAATGAAGCAGATCCAAATCTCAAGTGGACCACACTAGAGGAAAACAATGTTGATTGAACGTCCACCGTTGAAAACTTCCTTTGACCCACTATAATGTTTACTTGCCATCCAATCATACGATAATGTGTAACACTCCAAATTTTTGCTATTTTGGATTGCCAAAATCCTTTAAAATTTTTTTATATATAACTAGCCACGTCGTCACTTACTGACCCTTGACGCTCGAGGTGAGCTTATACGCGGCTGGTACCGATAAAGAACCGTACAAATAAGAGTGATCAACCGTAGAAAACCAATTAATCGAACCGATCACTTAAACATTGAGTTTAGCCCCATGATTTGTTCATATAGGGCCCAAATCTAACCGACCTGCTACCAACTAATCAAACAACCGTAACTAAATTAGAGATCTACCCAAACCCGAGTCAACTATGGCCCAAACCTTAATTAATAAACCAAATCAACCTAGTTACTCTTTTAGCCTAAAACCGACGGTTTAGAGTGTTCATGACCGAATCACCATTTTCACTAATTTCGAATAGGCCATACTGTGAACTTAGTTAATCCATATCTCAATAACTGCGCCCAAAAAATCTCCCTATCCAATTTACTCAAGAAATGCCCCGATCACCCGAACAAGCTTTAGATTGCTCGTTAGTAGGCTACTAGTTCCGAAATTATAGAATAATGTCCATCTCACTGGGCTTGACGTCCATCACGGACGGTGGGCCCAAACGATGCGCCGAATCGCACAACTTGGACCGTGAAGGTAGAGCTTGAAAAACGCAACTCTCCTAAGTAATAACTTAAAATCTGAATTTTTAAAATAATTAGCCCCGCAACATGAATTCACACATATACATTCCATACCTAAACCGACACTATAGCATAAATATATGGAGGAAATCATACACATAATTAAGGTAGTTGAGAATCATATCTCAACAATCATATAAAGTACAATTTACTAACTACTAGTTCATTCGGACATTTTTACAAACACTTAGACTACACTTTTTAACATACACGACGAATGTTGGCCATAACATGTATTGGGGCAAATCCTTTCGCCAAGGAGTTATTACACATACAACTAATATAAACACACAGCAATTAATCATGGCAAACACATTTTCAAATTCCATACTTATACGACCCTTTCTACAAATACATAGAATACACTAAACTCAATATAGTTCATATATATCTGAAACACGAAACAAACATCGTATTGGCATGTGAAATAGCACCCACGTCAGTAATAAATCATTAACCGACATTGAAAGCCTTGAAAGCTATAACCTATACGTTTATAGTCCTCACCTTACGCCGGTAAACACTTAACAGATTCGTTTTAGACACTTAGTCCTTGTAAACAGTGGATTGACAACCTATAGCATGAATTAGGTTAGCTATTTCATAACTTACACTATCTGAAACCCTAAAAAAGATTAGGGTTAGGTTTTCTTACCCAAGTACGTTGTCGAAAATGCCGGATTTGTGATACAGATAGGGTGGCTAAGTGCGTGGAGCAACGGGATCAAATCCCAAGATGAATCTCCAATTCTCTCTCTCTCTCTCTCTCTCTCTCTCTCTCTCTCTCTTTCCTTTCCTTTTCCTCTCCTCTCTTTCTTAGGGTTTAAAATTCGTATGGAATATAAGAGAGACGGTTTAAGGCCCTTATATAGGCCCAGAACTGATGAGAATGGCCCCAGGACCATGGTATACTTAGGCTATGTCCAAAGATCGGTTGTTCCAATCCAACGGAGCACTTCTGGAGCCCCCTTTTCTGCATGCGGTCGGACTTGAGCTCCCTGACATTGGATCTAGGTCAGGCTGAGTTTTCGCTCCGATCAGGTTTATAGATCGACCGTGGCGGACCAGTTTCAGTTCAACGGTCATCGTCACTCGATCAGGGCCACAAGTACATTGCCATGTATGGGAAATTTTCCTTGATCCGAGGGTATATTTGGGTCAGATTCTGACGGTCTGAATCCTTATATTTGGTCGGCAAGCGACACGACTCAGTTTACTTAAATTTGGATTTTATTTCTAAAGATATTCACGTTTCTCACACACTTTGCTCCGGGCTCAAATTGTGCATTTCTAAACAAAATTAAGACTTGATTTCCGAGGGCGTTGTCAAGTCCAGTAATGCGGTCATAGCTGTATAGTTTTTCGGTTATCGGACTTTCGACGTGTGGTCCAGGCCCGATATGGAGTTTCAGTGTGTTCCCGAGAGCAACCGGGTTTAGGGATGGATTCTAGATTTCAGGGTAATGTAACGTTAATGACTCTATACGTTTCGGGTCTTGCAGGTCATATTTATAGTGATTAGTGCTAATTTCACAAGTATTGTAGTTTAGCACTTACTAATCTTAACCTAATTGCTAAAGGTTCTGGTCCTGGGTGATTTTTGCCTGAGGTGGTATTCGGGTATTTGTACGGATTTTTTTCCGAGACGTTACACTTAGGACAATAAATTATGACATTTCAGTCATCAGATTTCACCCATATTTGCACCGTAGGTTGAAGATATTTTCTTGCACTCGTCTGCCAAATCTGACCCTTGATCGAAGAACGGTGACCGTTAATCGCAAATCGAACCCTTGCGATAAATCCCCACATCCGTATGCCTTCATACCTTGGACAGCCCCTCATCAGACCATGGGGCACCCATCCCATAATTTAGATGGGCCAGGGGGGCCATCTGTGCAGCCTCGAAAGCCATAAGTGGGCCCCAAAGGGCCACTTGATGAAATAATTGGCACCTATGGCCATTTGAACTAAACTGTAGGGTATATAATCCTTTAAGCCCTCTCTCACTCACTCCCACAACAAATTCCAACAGCTGAGATAGAGGGGAGAGAGGAGAGAGAGAGTGTGTGTGTGTGTGTGTGTACGTAGGGGTGTACATCGAGCCGATCCGAGTCGAGCTGGGCTCGGTCACCAGGTACACCGAACTCGAACTAGGCTCGGCTCGGTGATCGAGCCAGCATGTCCAGCTCGGCTCGGCTCGGACCAATTCGAGCCATTTTCGAGCTTTCGAGCTGAGTTCGAGCTGGGTGGGACAAGCAGAGAGAGGCGGAGGGCCTCTGCTGGCTGCTAGTCGGATGGTGAGACGACCAGAGAAAGAGGGGTGCTGACCTTTCTGGTCAGGCGGAACGAGAGAGAGAGAGAGAAAGAGGGAGAGAGAGAGAGAGAGAGAGAGAGAGAGAGAGAGAGAGAGAGGTGAGAGGTGAGTCGGACGAGTAGGGGCCAGGGCGTAGGTCTGGGATGAGCAAGGAGAGGGATGAGAGAGAGAGAGAGAGAGGTGAGGGTGTCGGACAAGCAGGGGCCAGGGCAAGGAGAGAGGGAGCTGGGAGAGGATGCTAGGGTCGAGTGGCAGTGTTTTGAAAAGGGGAGAATGAAAAGGGAATTAGGGTTTTTAATTATATATATATATATATATATATACACACACACACACACACACACACAATACATACCGAGTCGAGCCGAATCTCAGCTCAAACTCATTTTCGAGCTGTAAAAAACGGCCCGACTTGGATCGAACTCAGTTACGAGTCAAGTCGAGTCAAGCTTTTTTGGGTTGAGTCGAGCGAGCTAACCGAGCTAGCTCGGTTCGTGTACACCCCTATGTGTAAGAGCAAGGGGAGCCAGGAAATTGGAATTTCCATGCTCCTACCTCCATCGTTCGCTGGAGACCGCAGTCCTACCGCCGTAGAGGCGAAGTGTGGCAGATAAAAGGTAACAAGTTTGAGCTCTCCTCCATTTTTCTTAGCTAGGGCCACATGCATGTGCCCTTACATGCGATTCCTTTGGCACAGGGCCTCGGCATAACAAATTTACGGACCAGGCGCCGCTAGAGCGACTCCAAGGATCTCCAATCTACAATAGGTATGGACCATTACCTCTAGGTGGCGTGTTATCATGCCTAGAGCGAACTTTAGTGATTATGTGTGGAAATTTGTTTTGCATGTTGCTGATTTTATAATGACATAGCTGAATTTGGATTTATGCATGAAATTTCTCTAATTGGGGAAAGAAATTCCGAACTTATCATCCTTGATGTGTGTATTGACTGAATTGCTTGTCAATTTGTGAAGTTGCATGTGTATTATCCCCAATCTTGCTGATTTCATAGGTTAAATTCTGTTGCATGTAATTAACATGTGTAGATTTAGTGTATAGTTGATTACATTGTTGAATTGTTGAAATTTGTAGAACCCTTAGTTAGGAATGTCCCTGATTTTGATAAATTAGTGCCATGGATTTGTGCACATGTCCCCCGTAGGTTTGGAATGGGTACATTCGCTACCCACACCCCACCATGTAGGTTAAATCCCCCTATAGTTGGCTGCAGTACTTATTACCCTATCCGTTGATCTCTTGAAACTCAGTCCCATCTACTAGCACAACTAGGAATCTCCTGAATTATGCGCAACGCTAGCTTGTGCCCTGATTTGAATGCAGATTATAATTATACTTGCCTGATTTCCCTCATAATTACAAGTAGATCGACCTTTACTCATTGTTATTGTATTTACACACTACGCCTCTTAGGATCGGCCAACTAATTGAAATCTCTTGGGCAACCCTTTTGTTAGGTCAGCTCACGGGTAAGCTTGGCCCGACTAGCCAAACTACTTGTTGTCGGCTGTAGTTGGACTACGCGAGATGTCTCTCTCAAGTCGTATAGCCCGTGGTTCATCTCGTGGGGGCAAATTGGCCCACTGGTTGGCTATCCTTATACGTTAACCATGTTTGTACACGCCCGTGTGAACCTGAGGTACCTTATACCCGTTGTGCCCACTGATAATCATTAGTTGCATCCACAAGACTCATGAGCCGGGGATGGTAGTATGGGACACTATGCCCGAGCTGTTGACCTACGCTGGGGTGATGAGCCTCCCCGTAGTGACCAGTGAGCAACTAAGTGTCGTGAGCCAGGAATGGTGGTATGAGACACTATACCCGAGTTGTCAGCCTATGCTAGGCTGACGAGCCTCCCGTAGTGATCGCGAGCAAAGATTTTACTTGTCTTAACCACCTTCGTATGATTCTAGTGTTGGGAGTGATGAACCCAAACGGGCCAAGGGTTGCGAGAGCCATACGGCCACGGCTGCCAAAGCCGCGCGATCGGATTAAGGTAATGATCTGTCAGGGTACATCGGTTTCCCCAAATTGTTGGATGAATGAACATAATTAATAAACTTGGCTAACATTTACATTACATTGCATTGGTTACTTTAACAATTTGGTAGTTGAGGTCGCACTGAGGGAGTGTTTGTCATTCGCGATCGTTAGATGTTATCGCTCGAGGGAGTGTTGTGGTGAGAGCATGCATCATATCATTGAATCATGCAATTGCATTAACCAGAGTATTTAGGATTCTTTGAATGTATGCATTTCACTAAATTCATTCTTATGTATGATAATCTATGTAACTTATTGTTAATGGTATCACTAAGTTAGCTACTCACTCCCATTATGGGACGGTGTTTCAAAACACCAACCAGAATCTATCATAGATGCAGGGATGACAAAGCTGGATGCGCTGAAGGATGCCAGCGTGGATGACAAGGAGCAAGCATATTACCAGACATTCAACGGCTCCTTCTAACTTATGTATGGACGATCGTAGGGTATGGGCTAGGGCCCTAGTCATCTTGGGACACTTATATGGGTGGGACTAGTTTCATGTCTTGGATTTTCTTTGGATTGTATTTTGGATATTCTACATATTTAGCAGTACTTGTTACTGTTTTATAACTTACTTATGCTTCATGGTTTGCTAAACTCCCCATGACTTATGAGATAATCCAAATGTAATTGAAATCTGAAGCCCATTAGGGCACACATGGCACCTGGGAATTCGGGAGCCGAGTTCCTATCCGGCCCCTAAAATCTGGGGTGTTACATAATGACACATAGTACCTAGATGAAGGGAAAGCAGAGATAGATAGCAACTTGATTTAAAACTTTTGCAGTCTAAGAAGTTTTTTATGGTGGGAATTCATTCCCTACTTCGTGGTCCACCTGAGATTTGGATCTACCTCATTTTCAAGACCATACACTAATATGATCGGGAAAAATGGATGGACGGCATGGATATACAACATATACATTTAGGTGGGCCCAGGACTCAACCTCTATAAGCTATCACCCTTACCTCGGAAACGGTTTGGCTACTCCCCCTGCCACTAGCCCGATGGCTAATGGTCGGTGATCTATGGGCCCCACCATGATCCATGTTGTATGTGTTTCATCCATGCTGTTCATCCATTTTTACAGATCATTTTAGGGCTTGATCCCAAAAATTAGAGAGATATAAATCTCAGGTGGACCACACCAAAGGAAAACAATAGTGATTAGATATCCACCATTAAAATCCTCCTAGGGCCCATTGTACTGTTTATTTGAAATCTAATCTGTTGATTAGGTCATACAGACCTAGATCAAGGGAAAAAACAAAGATCAGCTTGATCCAAAACTTTGATGGGCCCCAAAAAATTTGTAATGGTGTATGTTCATTTAACACTGTTTCTTGTAATGTGGTCCTGTAACATCCTGGATTTTCACTGTTTTGGATTTCCAAAAATCCTTGAATTTTTTTTCGTATAATTAACTTATAATATCACTTAATGACCATTAGTACTCAATATTAGTATACACAGGGGTGAAACCAGTAAAGAACTGCACAAGTTAAATTAATCAACCGTAGGAAGCCAACGAATCCGCCCGATCACTTGAACATCAGGTGTAGCCTCATAATTTACTCACATAGGACCTAAATCTAACCGACCCATCGCTAACTAATCAAGACAATCATGACTAAATTAAAGATTTAACCGGGGCCGAATCAGATAAGGCCCAGATCTTGACTAATAGACTAAATCAACCCGTTACTCTTTTAACTTAAAATCGACGGTTTAGAGTAATCATGACTAAATCTCCACTTTCACTAGTTATAAATAGGCCATACTATGAACAGAGTTAATCCAAACCCTAATCATCGCCTACGAGAAATCTCAATACCTAATTCATTCCAAAAATGCCCTGATTTTCCGAACAAGCTCTAGACCGCTCGTTGGTGGGCCACTAGTTACAAAATTATAGAGTAATGTCCGTCTTATTGGGCTTGACATCCATCGTGGGAGTTGGACATGGAAACGGTCCAGAACCGTTCAACTTGAGCCAAAGGACGAGTGCATGAGAAGTGTAAATATCCTAAAATAATGAACTGAAACTTAAGTGAATTGAGTCGTCCACTTTTATGCAAAGTTGATGATTTCGAACCGTCGGTTTACGACCAAACTTCTCACTTGGAGTAAGGATATTTCTCTGCTTATATTCGTATAACCGCGGCCCTGATCGACCATCGGTAACCGTTGAACAGACTTCTCATCATATTTATCGATCGGTGCATCCAAATGGCGGGCTGAACATGTCCAATACGTAGATCATCATTAGGGCTAACTATCCTACGGTATATATCAATATGTACACCCCATAGTGGGCCCTAGAGGCTAGAAAAGCCCTCCCATAGGGCTAGTATAGTAAAAACCCAACACTTGGGGCCATTTGCACCAAATCTGGCATTATAAAAGGGGCTTCTTTTGGGCACTCCTCTCCCCATACGAATTTGCCCTATGAGGAAAAGAGAAAAGGGAGAAGAGAAAGAGGAGAAAGAGAGAGAAAGAAGAGAGTGAAAGAGGGTGTTATTGGTGGAGGAGCCCAAGGAAACTTGGAACTTGGGCAATCTCCTTCTTTTCTCCCACATCCACAACTCCAAGCTCGATTTCCCACCAACTGGGGAGGTAAGCACCCATCTTTTTGTAACCTTTTGTGTTGAGCTAAGATTTGCATGTAACCCTAACATGTAAGTACATTGCTTTAGGATTCCCGCCGATCGACGTCGAGTTCGGTGCTCCTAGGTCGTTTTTCAAGCCTTCAACGATCCATAGGTGCGGACTATTAACCTTAGGTGGCCTATCACCAATTGTAGTATAAGTCTAATGATTTTGTTTGTTTGGATGACATATTTGGAGAATCTAGAGAAACCTAGGAATCGTATGATTGTTGGAATTGTATGGAATTGTATGTTTTAGTTCCCATAAGATGTTGTTCTTACTTCTCACATGATTTATTACAAATGATTGATTATATGTTCATGTCTTGTTTGATTTTTCTCATATGCTGTTTGCTTCATAGCATGTATAATTCATTAACTCTTGTGCATTTTGATTTTATGAGATGTAAGAAGTGCTTAACTTCCTCACCAATCCACACAACACACATGCACATTTATTCATGATATTGTTAGCCTCCCTTGTTAGGAGATTCTGAATTGCATGTTGAGGTATATGAGAACATGATGTTGTTTATGCTAGTTGATAACCCTGTTAGTTGACATGTTATGAATCACCACCCAAACCCTGGGTTGGTCAGGAATACGAGAAGAGCAAAGGCAGCCCCGTTAGTAGGACCATCTTGAGGCTAATCCCACGGATTTGGGCGAGTGCGTAAGGACGACAGTAGTTAGACTACATGGGTCGCTCGTACCCGATGTCGTTCCGTCACGTACTTGCCTGAACTCATGCGGTCTAGTCTACTAGCTAACCAACCTTGTTTTGTTAACCCTGTTTGCTCACATATGTATGGAACCTGGAGCACCCTACAACCGTTGTAGCTCATCGATAACCAAATTGAAACCGATCCACCGCGTCGTGAGCCGGGCATGGTGGAATGAGACACTGTGTTCGAGCTGTCGGCCTACGCTGGGGTGACGCACCTCCCCGTAGTGACTGTGAGCGATCCCTTCTTCTCGGCACTCCCCATGTGCTTGAAGTCGGGGATGAGGAACCCGACGGGATCAAAGATCGCGGTGCCCTGGCCTCGCACGTTAAAGGGCCTTGGCACCGCAACCAGTTCAGGGCATTTGATACGTGGAGTGTATCAGTTTTCCCAACCTGCTGGATGAATGGACTTAATTAAGAACTCGACTAACATTATCATCGCATCGCATTAGTTAGGTTGGCGACTCGGCAGTCGAGGTCGCTCTGAGGGAGTGTTGGTCATACGCGATCATTAGATGGAGTCGCTCGAGGGAGTGTTGTCGCGAGGGCATGTATCATTTCATCTGTCATGCATACGCATTAATAAGATTAGTTAGGTGTTTATGAATGATTGATTTTCATTAAATTCATAATATAATTGATGTTTGTTACAACTTAAGACTAATAGCACCCACTGAGTTGATCACTCACTCCCACTCTGGGACCGTGTTTTAAAATACTAACCAGGCTCTCCCGTAGTTGCAGGTGACGAGGAGAACGAGGAGCCTGGCGACGCGAGCTTAGACGAGGAGGAGTTGTCCTACTTTTAGTTGATGGGCGACTCTCCATTGCCTTGACAGGCGGGATTTAGATCGCTGAGTGTAGACTCAGCTTTATTCTTTTTGGATATATCATTCTTTTTGTGGTTTTGTTGGGCAACGCCTTGTGCGACTCATTTATATTTTTGGACCTGTATATATACTTGATCTCCGTCATTTCAGTAAACTTGTGTGGTTGTGATTCATGTTCCAGAAAATTCCAGGTTGCACATTTAAACTTGATTAAACGTATATTAATGAGAATCGGTTATAAGTGACCCTGGGAACTCGGGAGTCGAGTGTATCCACAACTCCCGATTTCCAGGGCGTTACAGGTCCACTTGAAATTGAGATATACCTCATTTTTCTTTTTATCATACCCTAAAATGATCTAGACAAATAGATGGACGACATGGATGAAACACTTGGCAAAATTGTGGGGCTCACTTTGGAGGGCACGTATTATTAAATCACACTTATCAGGTGATCTTAACCGTCCAACTGATGACACCCAGATCTATAGCTCAAGCAGTAGACTAAGGGAAAGATACCTCGTTTCAACACTGAGGTCTTGGTATCGATTCCCTAGTGGGGGTGGCTAACAGTGAAGTGTGAACTGACAGTGGGGTGTACCAATAAGCTAACAGAAAGAAAAAAAAAAAAAAAAAAAAACTGATGGGCAATGTTAAATTTGGACTGTTCGCCATTTTTCTCTAGAACCTCCTATTTGATGTCTATGATCGGATAGTCGAGATTGTTGGTTGCTTATCATTTTTTCAATTTACTCCATAGAAAGAAGAATAAAGAAAAAAGAAAAAAAAACTATATAGACCGGTAAGATCTTCACTCCAGGCCCAGTGGCCACAATCATGGATTCGGGCTAGATTTTGGGACAAATCATAGCTTGATTATATAGCCAATAATCCAAGAGGTCTGGCCCAGTCCCAAGTTCCATAGCATTTCTATTGATCGCCGGATAAAGAATAGGTCCAGGCTCATTGGATCCAACGGCTGGATCCAGCTCAACTTCAGGCTCATGCACTGGTCATATTGTTCCAACTACAGTGACATTTATTTTCCATCCAATCTGTTCATAAGGTCACAAAGACCTGTATTAAGAGCAAACGCAAATTTCATATTGATCCAAAACTTTGGTGAACGCCAAAAGGGTTTCAACGGTGGACGTTCAATCTTCCACTGCTTTTTGCAGTGTGGTCCACTTGATCTTTAGATCTGTCTTATTTTTTGTTGCAAGCCTTAAGACAAGCTCGCAAAATGGATGGACGGTTTGGATATAACACACACCTCATGATGGGACCCACAAAACTTGCTGACTTCAATACACTAGCTATATAGCTGATGCGTGGTACGGCAGCCAATCCAATTCCCACTGGACACGGATTGCGTCTTGCGTCTTACCCCCGCCCCTACGGATTACCGTCCGGGCAGGGCTCTGTGGAACTCACCGTGATGTAAGTGTTTTATCCACGCCGTTAATCGTTTTTCTCATATTATTTTAAGGTATGAGCCAAACAATAAAGTGGGTTCACAGCTCTAGTGGACCACACCAAAGGAAGCTGCATTGATAATGAAACTCACCGTTGAAACCTATCTAAGGGCCAGCGATGATGTTTTTTATACTATCCAACATATTCATAAGGTCATGTAGACGTGGATGAAGCCAAAAAAACAAATATAAGATTGATCCGGAACTTCTCCGTCTCCCAAGAAATTTGTAATGGTGTACGTTCAATCCCCAATTTGTGGTCCACTTATGCCTCATACCGGTTTATTTTTTTGAATCATACTTTAAAATGAACTGAGTAAAACAATGAACGGTGTGGATAAAACACTTACATCACGGTGGGCCCCAAAGGGCGGGGTAGGATGCAATCCGTGCCTGGACGGGGTAGGGCTCTGCGGGGCCCACCGAGATGTAAGTGTTTTATCCACGCAGTTCATCGCTTTTATCAGATTATTTTAAATTATGATCCTAAAAATAAGGCAGGTCCACACCTCCAGCAGACCACACCAAAGGAAGCTGCAGTGATAATGACACCCACCGTTGAAACCTTTCTAAGGGCCGCTGTGATGTTTTTTTTAGCATCCAACCAATTAATAAGTTCGTGTAGACGTGGATGAAGTGAAAACACAAATATAAGCTTGATCCGAAACTTCTCCAGCTCCCAATAACTTTTTAACGGTGGACGTTCAATCCCCACTTTGTGACCATTGGAGCTGTGGACCTGCCTCATTTTTGGATTCATACCTTAAACTGATCTGATAAAAGAGATGAATGGCGTGGATAAAACACTTACATCATGGTGGGCCCCACAGAGCCCTGCCCGTACGGATTACCGTCCGGGCGGGGGTAGGACGCAATCCGCGTCCAGTGAGTAACTCACTAGGCTTAGCATACTAAGTAAACTCTGTGAGGTCCACCGTGATTTATATATTTTATCCCCTCCGTCCATCCATTTTACCAGATAATTTTAGAGCTTTAACAGATAATAAAGCATATCCAAAGCTCAAGTGGGCCACACCACAGGAAACAGTGTGATTGAACCTCTACAATTGAAAAATTCTTTGAGGCCACGGAAGTTTTGGATCAAGCTGATGTTTGTGATTTCTCTTCATCCATTGTTTTTGTGATCTAATGAACAGGTTGGATGAAAAATAAACATCACTGTGGGGCCCAGAAAGGTTTTAATGGTGGAAATCATTATTACCACTGTTTCCTGTGGTATGTGGTATGGTCGACTTCAGCTTTGGATATGGTTCAGTTTTTGTCTCAACCCTTTAAATAATCTCTGGGAAAACTGGACGGCGTGGATAAACCACGTACATTTACGGTGGGCCAAACATAGTTTACTCAGTGCGATAAGAGGGTACTGAGAGCGTACTGAGTAACTCAGAACGCAATCCGATACGGACTCCTGGACGCGGATTTACTGCGAAAGCCTTTCGTAGGAAGTTCCTGCGTGGGAAACATAGGTGGGGGCCACCGTGATGTTTGTGATAAATCTACATCGTCCATTCGTTTTTTAAGCTCATTTTAGGACATAGGGCAAAAAATGAACCTGATCCAGGACTCAAGTGATCCGAAAACGTGAGGATTGAACGTCCACAGATGAAATTTCCCTGACCACCTTTTCCAATTGTGCGGCCCACCTGAATCTCAAGTCCTAAAATGATCTAAAAAAACGGATGGACGGGTTAGATTTCTCACAAACATCAGGTTGGCCCCCACCTAAGATTCCATCGCAGGAACTTCCTGTGGAAGGGAAATCCGCTTCCCTCCTTACTTCTGTCTTTCTCCACCTACTCTCTTTATATACGTAAAAGCTACCTTCTATGAAATCCATACAATCTATTACGTGTTTTTAACTGTTACAAACTATGACAATGCTTGCCATCTTTTTCATATTCGTCTTCTTCTGTTTTCCTTCTCTCTCTCTCTCTCTCCCTTTAGATACCACTATTGAGCCTAGACGCTTCCAACAGCTCGATCTAGGCAGTCTAGCTCAGCCAAAGAGCATAGCCTTTGATCCGGTGGGCCACAGTCCTTATGCGGGTGTATCAGACAGTCGAGTTCTTAAATGAGAAGGTGCTGCCAGCGGCTGGACTGAGTTTACGATCACCTCACCACACAAGTAACAATGGACAATCGTGATTATCAGTAAACTAGTATCTTGATGTTGCACTATATTTTGTACATGTGAGGCCCATGGGGTGAATCCGGGGTAACAGCTTAGTCCCTAACTGTGGGGCCCACCATCCCTTCTTTTAGCTCATTTTATTGCATGGCCAAAAAATATAGTTAATCCAAATCTCGAGTGGACCACGCCACAGAAAATAGTGATTATCGACCATTAAAAACTTCTTGTGGGGCCCAAAAGTTGGGGATCTGATCTGATATTTGTGCTTCCCCTTCATTCATGTATGTGTGACCTTATCAACAGATTGGATGACAAATAAACATATGATGGGCCCTAAGAAATTTTTTATTGTGGGCATTCAATGATAACCGTTTCATGTGGTGTGATCCACTTGAGATTTGGATCCGCTTCATTTATTTACCATCAGATAAACGGTCTGGATCTGTAAGAGCTGGCTCCATTAGTACAATCTGGGAACTCAAGTACATTTGTCAAATCCTCGGGCCTAAGATTATATAGTGCCAAAGAGAACTGGGTTCTTACAGGTGGGCCCGTTGTTCTCTGATCTGGACCTTTGATCTGATGTTCCCTGACGTGGATGGGCCATGCACGTACTCGTATGGAGGATCATATGCTTTTGTTTTGTTGCAATTAGGACGGAGGAGTGCAATGGCCATAATAAGCCTTGGTTAGAAGACACGTGCGGTAGGCCACTGGGCTTGCAATTCAATGAGGCCACCGGCGATCTGTACATTGCGGATGCCTATTACGGGCTCTTTGTGGTGGGGCCCACCGGAGGATTGGCCACCCAGCTAGCTAGTGGGGCCCAAGGGGTCCCCTTTCGCTTCACCAACGGTTTGGATATTGACAAGGCGACCGGGATTGTTTATTTCACGGACGCTAGCATGATATACCCAAGGAGGTACTATTCCATCGCTCATACCAACTGCTGCATTTTCTATATCAAGCTTGAAGATTACTTCTTTCTTGCTTGATTGATGCCGAATATCTAAGCATTTACGAGCAATTAGAGCAATTTTCGTAATTTGTTTACCTTCCATAAATGTCCTTTGAGGTTTGAATATTACCTTTAATAGTACCACTTAGAACATTGAAGTTAGAATTTTCACTAAAATTTTGTAAGAACCTTGGAGAAGCTTAATTGGCATCCTCACACCCTCCTTTAGAATAAGAGCAATGAAAGTTTCTTTCAGTTCTAAAGATAGATGGACTCCTACAAATTCATTTATAAAGTTCTTCAAAGTCCAACTTCACTGCCTAAAAGAATTTAAAAGAACACAATAGGAAGGCCATCTAAGCTAGGGGGCTTTATCGCTGCCTAGTTCCTTCATTGCTGACTTGATTTCTTCCTCCGATATTGGCTTTTTCAGACCATTTCACCTCTTCGTGAGAGATTTTATTGAAATGAATATTGTAAAGGTGTGGGTGGTTCTAATTAATCTTTTACAAAGAGATTTTTCTAGAAATCGACAATCGCGATGCTCACACTGGCTTTGGTATCTATTCTTTTACCAATCACCAATAAGTTTGAATCTTGTTTGAAGAAGCTTGGATGCTCACAATTACATAAAGATTTTTTTTATTGTTGTCCCCTTATTTTAACCATGTAGCTTAGGAGTGTTGGTTCCATTTAATTTTTTCCTCTCTCAATTTCATATTGTATTTGGTTAGGTAGTTCTTGGATTTTTTATTTTTTATTTTTCTAAAAGTGCTTTGTATTTCGCTTCACACTTTCTAAGACCTCTTTCTTCCAATCTTTAATCTTTTCTTTCAAGAGCTTTAGCTTCTGAAATAGCTTGAAACTGGAAAAATCTTCTATCGAGAATGATTCCCACCGCTCTTTTACAAGAATCAAGAAAACTTTTAGTTTGGAGCCACGCAAATTTAAATTGAAATGGGCACGCCCCCAGTTCTCTTCTTCTAAGGATAACATGATTGGACAGTACTTATCGAATACCAGGTGAGGAGGCCTCTTTAATGTACTAGAGGGAACCTCTCCACCCAATCCAATGACAATAAAAATTTGTCAAGCTTTGATTTGATAGGATTACCTAATCATTGGTCTATATGAACATCACCATGTACATGGAAGGAAATTAAATATTACATATTTTATGATAAAGCAAGAATATTTGGACAATTCTCTACTGTTTTTATATTATTTCTTTATCCCAATAAGATTTTTTTAGAGATGCATTACCATATACATGGGAGTAAATTGAATATTACATGTATCTCTAGCTATTGATAACTTCAGTTAGACCGTATTTCATCAAACCTTTTCTCTTGTAGGGACAACACATGGGTCACTATAAGCGGCGATCGGACAGGAAGATTGTTGAAATACGATCCACGAAGCAAAGAGTTGACCTTGTTGCTTAAAGGCCTCGTCTACCCAAATGGGGTGGCAATTAGTAAGGATAGCACATTCCTCCTCATCGTCGAGACCACCACCCAAAGAATTTTGAGGTTTTGGCTTCAGGGTCCTAAAGTCGGAGCCCTTGAATTTTTCGCCCAGCTATCTGGATACCCAGATAACATCAAAAGGAACCCTAGAGGAGAATTCTGGGTAGCTATCACACCATCATCCATCAACAGTGTGATTGGAATGTGTTTTAATGAGAAGGGTGAGATCACGGAGGTATTGAATGACAAATTTGGAATGATTACTTCACATCTTAGTGAAGTAGAAGAAAACAATGGGAGTTTATGGTTGGGATCTGTGGTTGCGCCTGATGTTGGCATTTACAAGCTTTAAACACTTATCTAGTTTATTTGCTAGTAATGTGGTTAATTAGAACATTTGTTTATGTTTATATAGTTAATTTGCTAGTAACGTGGTTAATTATAACATTTGTTTATGTTTTCATAAAATTATATTATGTTCAGTTTATTGAAATATCTCATGGTTTGAGTTAGTTGCGTATCAGATTCTAAAACTCACTAACTCGACTTGAAATCAAGTTGAAGTGAGTCGCTCACTTAAGTTGAGTTTTATATTAGAGATTTGAACTCAAGATCTCTAATTAAGAGAGAAATGTCTCTGACCAACAAGTAAAGCACCACATAATTACATGTTCTTTCATTATTTATATTGGAGAATGTGGCATATCCAACCCATGTGGAGGGAGGGAGATAGGAAGAGAGAAATTGAGATTGTCATATGGAACAAACATGCATCGGATCCATGCTGTCTGTCAGTGTCCGTCATGTTTTCACCATGGATTTGGAAATTCAGTAAAATTCAAAAGTTACAAGACCACACTGCAGGGAACGATGTAAAATCATTCCTAAAACCTTTAAATTCACATGGTTTGGCCAAAATAAGCATCAAAATGTCTTAGTTTTCGAGGAATATATATATATGTTAATCCTGGTGTGGAATGGGAGAGAGAATTGGATTGCATATAAGCACCACAGTGGACCCCACATGCAATTTGGACTATTTTAATGATGGGACTTCTCATCTCGGTTGTCCTCCATGGTGTGGCCCACTTGAGTTGAATTAGCCTGAGTTTTGAAGCCCCAGTAGTACAAACACTGGGTGATGCACTAGTTTGATGGCGTGGATCTCATCCACATGAAGATGTTCCCTCATGCGTGCACATTGGAAATTGGATCAAGAGAATCACAGAAAAAAAAAAAAAAAACATGGGTGAAAAGATTTACTGCAAGTAAAAGATAATCTGTTGTCTAGCAATGTGGATGAAATTTGAGCTTTCAGTTGGACAACAGTTACATTTTCAAGTTATTAAAATATCCTACCTTTGATTAAAAAACCTTAAACAGGAAAGATGTCATGCGACAGGAAAAAGCACTTACATATTAATGTTTCAAAGATAATTGGTGAACAAGGAAAGAGTAGGAGAAAATCATAACATGGTAATTGGCATACATATAAAAAAATCAAGATAAATTGAAAGATACCTCTGCCAGGAGGAGGCCAATTCAGTTGTCAGATGTTGTCAACAGATCCAAAGCATCTGATAAGGAAGAAGAATCAACAATGAACTTATCTTCCTCTTCTGCAAGAAAATTGACACTACATTCTTGGAGCCGATGCCGAAGAATTCCACATTCATGCAGCAGTTTCACCCTTGCAGTTTTTGCATGTTCCCTTCTTTGCTTTTCCTTTTGAAGAATCCTCTGAAAGTGCATATAAAATGGAAAACATGAAATATTTTGAAAACCAGAAACACTTTCCACCACAATCAGGTTCAGGAATTTTGGTGCATCACTTCAGGGGAATGACCTAGCTTGATCAAGATTAGAAACAGGAGTTCTCATAACTTTATAGGAATTTTGGTGCATCATTTATCTATGGAATATGTACACAGATGAGCATGCATATATGTGCGTATCTACAAACTCCAATACACTACAATGCATTCTCCCATGTTTTCCCAGTCCTTGCAAACAGCAGAAAATAAGGTGGGAGAGTAAGCACACCAATGAAAGCTATCTCATCAACCAGAGCATCTTTTTAAATTTTTTTTTTTAAAAAACAATATATCTTTGTATATATAATCAGAGGAAGTACAAAAAGAAGATTTCAGGTGGGCGCCCCAAAGTCAGGCCTCACCTATCATATAATAAGGATAGCAAAAACATGAAAAGGAGCCCATAGCCTAACACCAGATTAGTACCGGACAACATGGACCGCTCTTGGTTCTGCAACTATAAGATTTATCTCTTCTGCTGATGCTAACATCTCAACTGTAGAACTAGTCAAAAAACTAGTTTCTCCGGATGTTTGGACACCAATCGGATAGCCTGATCCCTCTTTGTCTTGATTTTTACCAGCCCACCTGTTACATAATCCACAAAGATAACAACCAGAAGCTTGAGACAGCAAAGGCCTCCAAGCACTCCCAGTTGCTGATCAGACCTCTAAAACTACACGCTGTGATACCAACATTGGACTGGATCAGCAGTTAGTGCAAGCTTCAGATACGGATGCAACATCTTCTTGAAGATGCATGCATGCAAGAGTCTCCCATACTAAACTCTTCAAAGTTCATAGTATTTTTTTTTTTTTTTGTTGTGGAAAGATCATTGTCATCCCCATAACCTACTGTGTGCAGGTAGGTTGGCCTACACATTTGATGGGGGAAGCTTGATTGGACGATTGGGAAGAGTATTGCATTAATCAATTTGGCCTCTAGGTGATCCACTGATTGGCCAGTATTGATGGGTGGCATATGGACAATGGTTCAGATATTGAGTTTTTGTATGTATATTTATAACGTATGTGATTGCTTGCCTCTGATTTCTTCAAATGAATCAGGGACCTCCAAGCTGCCACCAAGGTGGATAAGGTGGTTGTTCTGTGGACAGATAACACAGAAAGATACAGTGATGTAGTTGTTGGGTTGAACGATACCACAGAAAATCTCTTGACATCTTTGGACAGGAATGAAGCAGAAATATCTCCGTCGATGTTGTATGCTTTAGCATGTGTACTAGTGAATGTTCCTTTCATCAACGGGAAGCCCACAAAACACCTTTGTTCCAGGTTTGAAATTAAGATTTAAAACTTCATACAGCTTTGAATGAAAACCTATGAATGGAAAGTTCTAGTTCTTAAACATGTCCTTTGTTCACTGATTCTATAGGTCTGATTGATTTGGCTATACAGAGGAACAATTTAATTGGTGGAGATGATTTTAAGAGTGGGCAGACCAAAATGAAATTGGTCTTAATAGATTTCCTGGTTGGTGCTGGAATTAAGGTACATACAAGTTTGTTCTTTAGTAACGTAAGGAGATGAAAATGCAATTGGAGTGTGCTTGGCTTTTGTGTTTGCAATGCTAGAAACTAGAGTGAAAGTTTAGTTCCACTGTTTTCTTTGATTTTATGGTAGGACTCTGTTCATCTGCAAGTAAATCTAATTTAGTTGGTCTTTATATCTTCTTAGTTTAAAATCAAAGAAATATACAATTAAAACTTATTTGATTCCCATTCTTACTGAAAAGGAGAATATATATACATTTTCTTTGGGCCTGTTTTGGTGGCAGCCATTTACCATTGAAAATGAATATTGGTATGCCTGTGGTGCCTCCTTTGAAAAGAAATCGAGTGGTTATCCTTGGAGGAAATGACTTTGGTTGGCTGTTTTTTACCACCAATCCAAACAGCACGCATGCTACTGCATCTTGCATGTGTGCTTGATCCAAATTGTCCATTAGATGCGCCTAGTCATGATTTTACTGCCAATCCAAACAGCCCCATGCTAATGCATCTTGCATGTGTGTGTGATCCAAATTGTCCATTAGATGCACCTTGTCATGATTTTACTGCCGCCAATCCAAATGGTGCACATGCTAATGCATCTTGCATGTGTGCATGATTGAATTTGTCCATTAGATGTACCCTGTCATGGAACTCCCCATCATGGATCTGTTTTTTCATGTGGGCCATTGTTGTAAGGGAAATCTGAACCATATATTGAGTTTCTCTGTACACACATGGCCTATGTCCATGCCCCTTTTGGATCATTCCAATCATCATTCCAATCATGGATGAAGCCGTTGCCTGAAAACCACCCTGATTGGATGATCTAAAATTTGGAGCTCTGGCCTCTTCATGAATTGAATGTTTTGTACCCTAAGCACAATGATGCAGGACAATTAACCACTTGCTCTAAAAGCTCGAACTGTTAGAGCGTGGCGAATCAATCCCTTTATCTCATAGCCCAGGCCCCACATCACATGGGTTAGGACCTCGGCCGAACCCCCCTCGTGGGCCCCAAATCACATGGGGCCAGCCTCACATGGCCCGCCCACCCTGAGTGTGCCCCTGCATCCCACAGGCAACCCCACTCGAGCGCGGTGTGAAAATGCCCCTGCATTACACAACCTTAAGGCCATTCCCCCATCCCCAACAGATGACATTTGCGTTTCCGGAATAGGAAACAGCTATGTGTGGTGTTGCTGCTTTTCACCCACCTTATACATTACCTTCTTCAACTTCTGCTACTATTAAAGAAGACATTCTGTAAATAGATTCTTGATTTGTAATTAGTCTTGTAATTCTTTAGATTTTGTATTAATTTTCTAGATTTGGTTTATTCTATTTTTAGACCTGTACCATCTCTATAAGAGTGCTTTTCCATTTCAATGAAATATAGTGAGATTCTTCACTTTACAGCTATCTAGTCATGAGTACTTATTGCTTTGCATGTTTTCAGGTGGGTCATATGATTCAAGCATAATCGGATCCACAGAAGAGGGATGAGTATCTCCATAGGTTGATGGAACTTTCAAATCAGGTCACTGAATTTTGTTTGGATTAGATTTCAAGTGTCGGGATTTGCTTGATGTTAGAACTTCAAAGTTCATCTTTTCTTTCATTTGTTCCCTTCCCCTGCTTTCACTAGTGTCAAGCACAATCCTCAATAAGTTGCTACTGATAAGCTTGTTGTCTAATCTGCAGAAATGGGCAGAAATTATTGGACAGGCACACCAGGATTTGAACATTCTGAAGGATCCAGATGTAATCATAACTGTACTTAACATATTGCAGGTACTCCTGTCTAAGCACAATTAAATGGTAGATTTTCCAGGTGACTCAGAGCTACAGAAACTGCTTCACATCTTCAGGTACTTGTTGAAGAAGTGCATTATGGATTAAAAAATGGCTATTTGACATAAATCACTGATTTCTATTGAGTCATGCTTCTATCGCTATTTTCACCGTATAATATCTCATACAATGTGAGCAACGTTTGAAATTTTGATCAAGTTGGGTGCTTGTGTAACGTTTACATTTATACGTGTGTGGGTTATTTGGAGGGAAATCCCTTTAAATGCATCTAAGAAAGAACAAAAAACACAATTCTTTTTTTGATTTGCTATAGCCATAATACAAGGTCTGACCTGGACAAAGCTTCTATTTTCTTAGTTTTTAACTTGGCATTAACAGCCAAGGATATCATCCTTATGTAATGTGATGGATTATTATGGGTGTGGTGCAAGGCAAAAGTGAAAAAGGAAAAATATATGAGATTCTTGCTTAATTATCTTTTTTTTTTTTTCTTACAGGTGGTCACTTGGAGCTATCATGTATGAAATGCTTGTGGTTTATCCACCATTTTACTCCAATGAACCAATGTCAACATGTAGAAAGGTAAAGATAAGATTCAGGATATTGTATTTGTGTTTGTTTTAAATTGATATTTTAAGACATGCAAGTTTCTATCACAGGGAAAAAAAAAAACTGGAGAAGGACTGTAAGAGTTCTTGTCATACCTTTTTGTTTTTGTATGCCAACTGCTGCACTAGTTTATTTGATTTAGTTTTAAATTTTGCATCTCATGTTCTGTATTTTAAACCTAATATTTACTTTAGCTTGAGGAAATGCTCTAATTTCAGGGTTTTCCACATCTTGATGTTAGAATAAAGTGGCCGAATGATCTTTACTTTAATGGCCTTAAAGTTGGTGGCATCCTGTGCACCTCAATATATAAATCAAATAGGTTCAATGTGAGTGCTGGAAAAAGTGCTTGTTTCTTCTATTGATAACCTATTTTGCTTTCTTAGTCAGCATGGTTGCACATGCCTTAGTTGAATTGAAGTTGTGGAGATGTTTTTCTTGTGATGGCCCATTGTCTTTAATTGGTTTGTCAATCAATTTTAAAGTCTACAAATACATACAATTTCTCCATTTTTTGTAGACTTTAAAATCGATTGACCCATTTTCCTTCATTTCACATTTGAATATATTTTATTTTCAAAAGTAGGCCACGTTTAAATAATTAAGTGACATGAAATCCTTGCAAGAATTGGCTTGGATGTGGATAATGAGAAATCTACTATGTGATTTCTTTCTTTTGTGTAATCAACTTTCAATTTTCTATGGGTATCTGTAGGCGACCTCATGCAAGTTGTAATGTTAAGTGGGAGGTCCTTCAAGCCTCCAAAGTAAAAAAGATATAATGTTATTAACTGTTATTATCTTTATTGAATATACTAGCTGTTTTCTAGCTTGCGTGTATTCAATTAACTTTGTATTTTGTCTAGCACTGAACTAGTTAAAAGTTATATATATGGGTGTAAACGGGATTGGGAGGTATTCCAAGGGTTTCTAAATCGTCCTAGGGTTTCAAAGGGGTGTAGCAAGGGTGAGATTCGAGGTTGGTGTAGCCAAGGATGTCATCTCTCTCTCTCTCTCTCTCTCTCTCTCTCTCTCTCAATGACTGATTTAAATAGATGGATAGCCAAGTTGAGATGGCTGGGCTAGGGTCCTTACTCTTGCTTGGGTGGTAGACTCTCAGGAGTTTCAACTCCCGGTCAAGGGTTCAAGTACCCATAGGTGGTGAAATTCCACCAGCGTGAGTGTGTGGAGTGTGTAAAAAAGAAAAAAGAAAAAAAGAAGAGATGGCTGGGCCATGTTCAACGAAGTCTGGAGATTGCCTTGTCAAGGTTGGGGGTAGTTTGATTGGGGTTGAAAGACCTGGGAGGAGGAGGAGGGAAGACGTAGATGGATTTGAATTGAGGTTGTTAGAAGAGACATGAAGGCTTGTAAACTTTATGAGAATAGGGACTTAGGAAGTATTAGCAAAAAAAATCATAAAGCTGTGACTTCAAATAGCCGTACAAGGAATGGCGGCGATGATGAAATTTCCATTTTTTTTTTTTTTTTGGAAAAAGCATCAAGATAAATCAATGAAGGGTGGATGTAGAAATCCTTCAGTTACAAGGCTATCCATGGTGTCATTAGCCTCATGGGGTGAGAAGAAGCAGCCAAATCGCTTTAGATTAAATTTCCTCATGATGTTTGAATTGGTGGGAGTGTTGGTATTTTTTTTAAATAAAAGTGCCAGATTTATTGATTGCTAGGATTGAACTCTGCAGGGTTTCCTGTAAAGGCATTTGTAGAAAAATGCAATACCTTTGTGGTGGTTGACAATTGTATCTGTACTTAAATTGATTAAAATCGCTTTATGCGTATCCTCTGTTTCTTTGCATGTTTGACCACTCGTTAAATGTCTTTTGACACATCAGGAGAAAAATAGGATTTCCCACCTCCATAGATATGTAGTAAAATTGATGAATTTGGGATTTAGTGATGGCTGAGGAAGGAATGATGAGGGAGAAGGCAGTGTCATACTTGTGAGAGATCCTGGTCGTTCATCAGGTGACCTGAGAATCAGGCATATTTTGTCGTATGGCTGACATCATTTTTATGTTGAACATTGGCCATGGTCAGTTCCTTTTAACCATCCGTTTTAACTGATACCGAGCTATAACCCACTGGAAGATAAAAGAATAGAAAAGATGCAAATCAAACATGCATTCTCAATTGTACATTGACATCAATTTTTCAGGTCTTCATATTTTCATACATGGGATGCTTCTTTATGTTATCTACTTTTGTTATTACTTGTACATTGAGTGTTTTTTTTTTTTTTTTGGAGTCATGGAATATATGTTATATAATGCAAGCTTGTAATTTCTAAATTTCTGTATCAATGTATTTTTTTGTATCTTTCTTGTAATGCAATAGCAAGGCCGATTTTTCTTTTGATGCTTAATTTTAGACCAAATGACAGGTCTTTAGAGATATAGTCGGGAAAAGGTTATAGCTCGGTATCAGGTAACAGCATTTTAAGCTGGGTTTTTGTTTTTGTTTTTGTTTTTGCTATTTATTTTTTATTTTTTATTTTTTAAAAAGTTTTTTGCCAAATACACTGCCTAGGTTTTTTGCCAAATCCTGAAAAGGGGACTGATCACCTATAGGCAGGCAACCTACATGGTAAGAGCAATACAAAGTGTTTATAGCCACTAAAAAACTAGAAAATAATTGTCTCATTACCCCAAAGTGACTTTTTGTAGATAAAAATGCATGAATTAGCCTTGCAATGCTGGCAATCTGTAGGTGAAAAGCTCTACCTTGACTTTTTGTAGCTAAAAATGCATGAATTAGTCCCTTTGAGTTAGTATGCATTGGATTGATTTCTCATCTTGCGGATATTTTTCTTATTCCTAATGCTTTCGAAGGACTCTTGCTTTTGATTCTGTGTGTTTTGGATTGGCATTCCTTACTGGTTGGGAACGTGTTGTCATTTGAGTATTCTCAATGTTAGCCTTCCTCATGGCCTATCCAAAGAGCCCATTTGAAAGAGGGCTGATGTTAGGTGAATTTCCAATCTATATAATTCAGAAACTGTATTTGAATGCTGTTGGGAAGTCTGGAGAGGAGTTGTTATTTCTCTACTAGAATACGCAATTTCATAGAATATGACTGTCAAGGATGGTTTTTGCGAGCTAGCTTTTAGAGACGTATTGAAAAGCGGGCTTTACTTCAAACCCCAAATTCCAGGGTTGCAAACACAATATTTTAGGCTGGATTTGGATTTCAATTCCAAAATAAAGAACCCTAATAGAAATTTGAGTTATAAAACTCCTTCTCAATGTGGGTATTTTGATCATTTGGTTATCACAATTTCAGGAATGTAAATACCAATGCCTGTTTTCTCATGACTAATAGCATTAGTTCTAGATCAAATGAAAATCCCTGTTCTCTACTGCATTATTCAATCCTCTAGACTAACACCTTATGTCAAGAATTCAGCATTAGATCATGACAGTGGAGTTTACAGATTTTAAATAGTTCCATGCAAGATGAAATGGGAAATCAGTTGAATGGTCTAATTGGTAGGCCATGTCTTGAATGGATTCCAGCCGACAAACCGAACCCTATCTTATTTTCTCTTCAAAGTTTACTATATGGATTATAAATATCTTAGTGTAATTAAGGAGTTATTTCAGACTATTGAGTTTTGGCAACACCATCATTCGACACATTGTATCCTACTATTTAGGTCCTTTAAGATCTTTTCATCCACATGAAAATCTACATGGGAAAGCAGCTGCATTCTTAACTATGTAATGTCTATAAATCAATCTGTACATACAGCTGCATTGTTGATCATGTTATGTTTTCTCAAGTTTCTCTTGTTCCCTAATTTGCTATAATTCTGTTTTTTTCCTCATTCTTGCTATTTCTGGTGCAGGGTGTTGACCCAAGAATCAAAGCGGAGGTTTGGCCTTTCCTACTTAAGAGTGTAATATTTTTCAGCCTTTAGACTTTTACTGCATGTTTGTTTTCAATTAGTTGGGTTTCTGGTGGTGCTATGTAGCTTATAATTTTCTACTATCATTTTGAGTTATCATTTGTTCATAATATAAAGAGATTACTTACTTATGGATGATGTGATGATGGTTGATGAATATGTCTCTCTGCATGCCTTGTTAAGAGACCATCGCAAAAGAGTAAATGATGCATCCAGCCACACAGGAAGCCTCCTGTGTGCAGATTCCTTAGTAAATGGGATCTGATTGGACTGGGGGTTGCACATGCCCAATCATATTCAGTTCACATTGTCTATTGGCCTTTCTTTTTCTTGGGTGTGATTATTTATTACTGTCCCATTTGAATGAAGGGCAGTACGATGAAACATGGTATATCACCTCATACACTTCTTCGTAAGAGTGGTGATCTTCTGGGACCTTGTTTATTGGTAAGTTCATTTTATTTATTTATTTATTTTTACAGCCATATCTATATTCAAATAGAAGTTTCTTTCTTGCAGGAACAGTGTTTGAGTATTGAGTCAGGGAATTGCTTTTTGAGTTTTTTGTTTTGTCCCAACTGGGAAAGCTCCACAATTTCTTGTTGTGTGTCAAAATAGTTTGGAATGTTCTAGGATGTTTCTTCTCACTGGGATATGGAAATTCACATGCAAAAATTTTCTTTCATGCCTTCTAGATTGCTGAGGATATGCAAGGTGCTATATTTGGTGGGCTGTTAGAATGCCCCCTAAACCCTACAACAGAAAGAAAATATCAAGTACGTTTCTACAATCTTTGACTTGTGCATTTGGTTTATCATGTTACTTCCTTGAGATCTAGTTGCTTGTTTTATTTTCTTATTGTGCCAACCTAAACTTCTTTGATCACTTCTTGTTGGTGGGGGACAAACCAAACATTTGTATTCACAACGACATATGGTGACCCAAGGCTATTTAGAGCAACTGGTATGCATTTCACTCATTGATTTGTTTGCTCATTCTTTATAGGAAAACATTTTGGGGAACTCAACCAATGATGTCTTGCCTTACGATAAAATCCTAAAATCTTTGTACAGTGATGGATTTCTGTACAAATCTGACAGAAGTACATAAAACTCTTTCTTCGGGCAACATCGAAGCTGCAAGCACTCTTCTTGTATCTCTCAATTGTAGGCAATCTATGTCTCATGCCAATCTACTGGTCTAGATCATCCAAGTCATTAGAGAACATTATGCATGGATCACAACTCAAAAGCCATAGTGAAGTATGGGATGTCAGATATTTCGTTTCTTGAGAAAGTTAAGGATTTTTTTTTAGAGAATGTACTACAAAATTTACAAGCTTTGGTTAATTTCCTTCATTGTTTGCATGCCACCAACCAATTATCAGAATTTTCAACCGAATGAACTACTATGAAGCAACATTCAACACCAAAGGTTACATAATAGCATAAGAATAATCAACTTATAATATAATGAAACATTAATCAAGTGATAACAAAATGTTGAACATTCTCCATTAAATAAGTTTTAGGGTCTACCTCAACTTCCTGTAGCAGTGCACTAGCATGTGTGTGGGTCTTCGATTGTTGATGTGGAAACTGTTGATTAGCAATGGTGAAATCTGATGAAGTCATGAGATTTGCATGCTCAAAAGAAATGTCACAGATACTTCTTTCTTGTCATCAACAAAAAAAGCAATGGATAAGAGACCATTGTGTAAAGGAAAAAACTATTTTGTTTGTGGCAACTAAAAACATGCATTTTAAAATTTATACTGTCTTGTTTGACTTCTTAACATTTTTGTTCTCTTAAACTTGCAGATGGATATTTTGGTAGTGACCGTTACAGATGGGTACCAATGCTGCTTGGTTGAAATGATATGTGGACAAAGAGGCTGGAGATAGCTAGCTGTTTTGGCCAATCTAGGAGTGGACCACATGGAGGAATTTTCTTTTAATGTATTCGGACAATTTTCAACTTATTGTTGTAAATATTATATATTTTTTATTGTAAAGTCGTACAATATTTGTTTAATATTAATTTTTAATTGTAGTGTAATATTCTTTGGGTCTAAAATTTGTGTCTAAAATTCTGTCTAGGTTATTAAATGCGTAGGGTCTGGGCCCATGAATATGACCGGACGTGACCCATTTGCACTCTTGCTCTGAAAATATCTTTATATTTATAAGCCATGGTCCCTATGAAAATTATGCTACAACCAATTTATAATCATCCATTTGCCAATTAATTTAACTAGGTGTTGTTTCAGCTACCATCTGCTCCTCAATTTCTTATATGCAAGTGCAACGTGCAGGCGGGGCCCATTAGTATTTAACCCACATTTATTTTTCTGTGAGTAGCCCCAAAACTGCATAAGTTGGTGGTGGACAAGCTCTGTGAGCCCGCCATTATCCGCGCTATCCATTCATTTTGCCAATTCATTTTAAGGGAGCTAAAAAATAAGCAGATCCAAAACCTAAGTGGACTACATCACATGAAATAGTGGGGATTGAACAGCTACAGCTTCTTGGGACCTATCGCATTGTTTATTTGCTATCCAATCCATTTATAAAGTCGCATAAACTTGGATGAAGGGAAAACACAAATATCAGTTTCATCTAAAACTTCCATTACCCTCCGGAAGCTTTCAATGGTAGACATTCAATCTCATTGTTTCCTGTAGTGTGGTCCACTTGAGCTTTGAATCTACCTTATTTTTAGGCATGAGATGGTAAAATGAAGGGACAGCTACATACAGATAAATTCATGGTGGGCCCACAAACAGGAAAATTTTATTTTCCAGCATTATGATTGGTTCATGTCATCATTGACATTGTGGGCAGTTCTGCATTAAATGTAGCGGCCTAATTATATTACAATTTTCTGTTTGTGACAAGCAATGAATCCAGATTCAGTCCAAATAAGTTGGCTTTGTGGGGGATGGGGCTAATCATGATGTCAAGCCATGTCATGAAGAAGCGCCGAGTAAGTGAGGCCGGGTAAGAGCTTGAGTGAGGCCCTGATCATGGCCCCACCTTGATGTATGTGTTGAATATCCATGCTGTCCATTTGTCTTTCCAGATAATTTTAGGGAATTACAAAAAAATGAAGCAGATCCAAATCTCAAGTGGACCACACTAGAGGAAAACAATGTTGATTGAACGTCCACCGTTGAAAACCTCCTATGACCCACTATAATGTTTACTTGCCATCCAATCATACGATAATGTGTAACACTCCAAAATTTTGCTATTTTGGATTGCCAAAATCCTTTAAAAAAATTATATATAACTAGCCACGTCGTCACTTACTGACCTTTGATGCTCGAGGTGAGCTTATACGCGGCTGGTACCGATAAAGAACCGTACAAATAAGATTGATCAACCGTAGAAAACCAATTAATCAAACCGATTACTTAAACATTGAGTTTAGCCCCATGATTTGTTCATATAGGGCTCAAATCTAACCAACCTGCCACCGACTAATCAAACAACCGTAACTAAATTAGAGATCTACCCAAACCCGAGTCAACTATGGCCCAGACCTTAATTAATAAACCAAATCAACTTAGTTACTCTTTTAGCTTAAAACCGACGGTTTAGAGTGATCATGACCAAATCACCATTTTCACTAATTTCAAATAGGCCATACTGTGAACTTAGTTATTCTATATCTCAACATCTATGCCCAAGAAATCTCCCTACCCAATTTACTCAAGAAATGCCCCGATCACCCGAACAAGCTTTAGACTGCTCGTTAGTGGGCTACTAGTTCCGAAATTATAGAATAATGTCCATCTCACTGGGCTTGACGTCCATCGTGGACAGTGGCCCCAAACGATGCCCTGAACCGCATAACTTGGACCGTGAAGGTAGAGCTTGAAAAACGCAACTCTCCCAAGTAATAACTTAAAATCTGAATTTTTAAAACAATTAGCCCCGCTACTTAGGACAATAAATTATGACATTTCAGTCATCGGATTTCACCCAAATTTGCACCGTAGGTTGAAGATATTTTCTTGCACTTGTCCGTCAAATCTGATCCTTGATCGAGGAACGGTGACCGTTAATCGGGAATCGGACCCTTGAGATAAATCCTCGCATCCGTTTGCCGTTAAACCTTGGACAGCCCCTCATCGGACCATGGGGCACCCATCCTATAATTCAGATGAGCCAGGGGGGCCATCTGTGCAGCCTTGAAAGCCATAAGTGGGCCCCAAAGGGCCACTTGATGATAATTGGCACCTATGGCCATTTGAACTAAACTGTAGGGTATATAACCCTTTAAGCCCTCTCTCACTCACTCCCACAGCAAATTCTAGCAGCTGAGAGAGAGGGGAGAGAGAAGAGAGAGAGAGAGAGAGAGAGAGAGAGAGAGAGAGAGGTGAGCCGGACGAGCAGGGGCCAGGCCGTAGGTCTGGGACGAGTAGGGAGAGGGACGAGAGAGAGAGAGAGAGAGAGAGAGAGAGAGAGAGAGAGCCGGACGAGCAGGGGCCAGAGCAAGGAGAGAGGGAGCTGGGAGAGGATGCTGGGGTCGGGTGGCAGTGTTTTGAAAAGGGGAGAATGAAAAGGGAATTAGGGTTTTTAATTATATATATATATATATATATATATATATATATATATATATATATATATATATTATACATACCGAGTCGAGCCGAGTCTCAGCTCGAACTCATTTTCAAGCTATAAAAAACGGCCCGACTCGGATCGAACTCAGTTTCGAGTCAAGTCGAGTCGAGCTTTTTCGGGTTGAGTCGAGCGAGCTAACCGAGCTAGCTCGGTTCGTGTACACCCCTATGTGTAAGAGCAAGGGGAGCCAGGAAATTGGAATTTTCATGCTCCTACCTCCGTCATTCGCTGGAGACCGCGATCCTACCGCCGCAGATGTGAAGTGTGGCAGATAAAAGGTAACAAGTTCGAGCTCTCCTCCATTTTTCTTAGCTAGGGCCACATGCATGTGCCCTTACATGCGATTCCTTTGGCACAGGGCCTCGGCATAACAAATTTACGGACCCGGCGCCGCTAGAGCGACTCCAAGGACCTCCAATTTACAATAGGTGCAGACCATTACTTCTAAGTGGCCTGTTATCATGCCTAGAGTGAACTTAGTGATTATGTGTGGAAATTTGTTTTGCATGTGTTCACTCCCCAAGTATAGGGTTGTGATGTAGTAATAAACTCGGTAAGACCGAGGTCGAATCCACAGGGACTGATACCTATACGTTATCTGAAACCAAGTAGAACTAGAACTAGACTAAGATGTGATCTAACCAAATAGAATTTTAAGGAATAATTATGGAATAATTATCTAAAACTTTAAGGAATTCAGAGGAAGGAAACTAGGGGTTCAGAGGATCCACTTGTAGAGATCAGGGAGATCTTATGCCTGCTTCAAAAATCATGAAAATTAAACTGAACTTCTTCTGATATAATTTTAAAGAGATGACAGGTATATGAATTAGAATGGATTCCATCACCACACCATGCCCAGGAGACAAAGTTAACAAAAAAATTATACTAATTACCAACCAATCAACATGCCATGAAGATCAAGAAGGGTACCGTCATCCAACCATGCCCAGGAGACGATGGTGAACAACAGGGCTTCCTGGCGTCATAAAAGAAAAGGAGAAAAGGAAATATTCAAAGCCTTTGCAGACCCATTGTAATTTCAGTCATAACAAACCATTAAAGACTAAAAACATTCCTTCCATAATCAACTAAAAACAAATCCAGTCCATGAATTTACATTGAAAACATAGAATAGAATCTCCCATCTCGCTACAGGCTTCACCTCTTAGCCCTAGCTAAGAGGTTTAGCCGACCATGATTAGGCTAAAATCCTTAGGATTCATAAGGAAAGACAGGAATAACAGCCAAGAAAAAAAATAAGAAAAAGAAAATAAGGAAAAACTTCCCTTTCCTCTTCCTGTCTTCTCGTTTACACCAAGCCAGGCTCCAATCCCATCCTTTCCAGCTGCCTCTGCTCCTCTCCAAACAATTTCCAGCGGTCCAGCAGCGTCCCTGCCTCCTGTCTTCTTCCTCACGTCCTACTGCTGCATGCTCCACGGCTCCTTCCTTCCTATTCAAAAGAATCTCCCCCGGCCTACTCTCCCGTCTCTTCTCTCTCCTCATATAGGCTGATACAGCCAGCTGACTGTTCTCACGCCCAAGAGGACATGCCGTGTTGGAGTCGGATCCAACTTCTTTACGCAGCCACGAGATTTGTGTAGATCTTCTTACGCAACCAAGAAGGCGTGCAGAAAATCGCCCACTTTCCTTGCTGATCAGCAAGCAATCCTCCCTATCTTGGTCAGATTTTCTGTCCCTACAAGATGGACGGTCTGGATTACCCATCCGATCACCGTTCAGATCATGTAACGGCCCGCGAAAATCGGGCAACGTCCGGCGCTAAAACAGGGCCTGCGAAAGGCTCTCGCTGTGACGTTGGTGGGGCTCAATACTGACAGCGATGGAGAAATCCACGCCGTCCATCGGTTTTCTCCCGAAATTTCGGTCGGGAAAGAATGGTTTCTGCCGTCAGTTGGTGCGACCCACTTGATCAATCTTACCACCGTTCAACCTGCGTTAAAATGTTTGAGACGCCATTGTCGCTGGTATTTTGAAACTCTTCCACCTAGGCCTTGGTAATATGGACCTATCTGGTCTAATGGACGGTCTAGATTGGTCCTTAGAGTCGTGATGGCGGCCCACTACAGAGAACCGCGATCCCTGTTTCTTCCATTAGAAAAATTCGAATTGGAGAGGGAGAGCTTGGTCAAACGCGTTGCCGTGCACGGCTAGTGCACCCATGCCGTACATGTGCAATGCACATGTGGGTCCCACGCTGATGTATATGAGAGATCAGCTCCGACCAACCTGGTTGCCATATAATTTAAACGGTTGACACCAAACTTGAAGTATTTCAAAATATCAGGCGGACCCCAGATTGATAATTTGTGGGCTGATCTGTCCGTTGGGACATTTCCACAAAGATCCAATGGCTGATTTTTGACGTGTACGATTAATTTATGGTCCTCAGGCCATGTATGAAGTTTTGAACAAAGCAGATGGCGGAAAACCAGTGATCTTGCATTTTGGCTGACTTTCAGGCTGCTTGAGCTTCAGTTTCTCAATTTTCGCGGACCCCAGGAGTGTAATTCCATCGCTCTTGGTCTCCTAGAGTCCGTCCCTTGCCTTGGTGATTCTGAAGCATCAAATTCATGCTTTTGATACTATTTTTCAGTCCACGCTCCTGATTCCACCTTGTAATAGAAACATGATTAAAATGAGATATTAAATGGTACCATGTTCATAAATCTAGGCAACAACTGGATCTGATATGTAATATTTGACCCTCAACATAACCCCCAACCAGCATTTTGCTAGTCCCGAGCAAAATATGCGAAAAGTAAGTTGAGAATTGCAGAACAATTTCTATAAACTCGAGAGATTTATGAAAAACAATTCAGATACTCGAATTCTAAGATTCATGAATGTTGGCATTACTTTCTCCTATAATCAAGCTCACGGTACTTCATAATCAAGCTCAAATATTAATCCATTAATTAGAACGATTCTAAATATTGAGTTCTATGAGTGTATAGTGTAATCTCGGCTTAACATTATTAAAATTCACTTTTCTATTTCAGGATATCATTGATAACCACAAGAGAATTCATGATAACCAACACCTAAACCAAAGCTTGATTCATTCTTCCAGCTTTTGATGATTTTCACACTATGTCAACTTTTTTTTTTTTAAAGTACAGCCAAGGAGGAGAATCGAATCTACACCTATAGGGAGCAAACCTATGGTAAAGACCGGTCGCCAAAAAGTTTATGAATGTCAATCTTGAGGAATCAAACCTTCACCTGTAGGGAGCAAACCTATGGTGAAAACCATTCCCCCAATCTTTTCAATTTCTCAAGTTAGTTCCTTTCAAGCTTAGTGATCACCAAATTAATCCTTCAATATCGAATGAAACCTTAATGTGTAAGCGAGATGTGACATGTAAAATTATGATTCACTCAATGTTTAAAACTTCTAATCATGGATTAATAGTTCTAACTTAACTGTGAGATCTAACAAATAGTTGAATCCAAGAGTCATCAATTCCAACATCACTTATCTTAAAATTCTAAGTGCCTTAGATGGCTGTCAAAATTCCTTCGAATTCACAAGAAAGTCCAAAAAAATTTAAAAATTTTCACAATTTTTGCTCAAGACCAAGAAAACGCTGATTAGGAAACCTAATCTCCCACCCCCAACCTAAAATCTACATTGTCCTCAATGTAAAAGATATGAGCGTGCAATGCACTTGGGACAACGAAAAGTGAATATGAAGTGATGGGAAGATAGTACCTGGATGATGAGTCGAGAGACACTTTCCAAGAGATCGCAGCATGGGCGTCGGTCAGCACGAGAGAGAAGGCAACACAAAAATAACAAAAATAAAATCCTACCTATACCACTTTCGTAGGTGCTCTCGATTGCATTTAGCGTATGCAATAAGCCTTTAAACCCCTAGGTTGCCCCTAGTGGACGAGTTGTAGTCTCGTGAGGGTTTACAGTAATGTTACCCACAAACATTGAACTAACTAATGATAAAACGATATGAAATGAAGAACTGGGTTGCCTCCCAGGAGCGTTAAGTTTACCGTCTTCAGCCAGACAAATAAAGCAACTACCCTAGTCCTAAGAAAACAGGAAACCTACCTATACCTCCATCAGACTAGGAGATCAATCCTGGTAAACAGGATCAGTCAGAGGCATGGACATGTCCTCTGAATCAAATTTCTCAACAAATGGTTTCAATCGATGTCCATTGATTTTAAACTCCTTGCCATTGTCGGGATTTCTTATCTCAACGGCTCCATGCGGAAAAACAGTGATAACAATGTAAGGGCCGGTCCAACGAGATCGAAGCTTACCCGATAAGAGATGTAACCGAGAATTGTACAAAAGGATCTTCTGACCAGGCGTGAATGATTTTCGCAAAATGTGTTGGTCATGAAATGCTTTCATCTTGTCCTTGTAAATTCTCGAATTATCATACGCATCATTCCGGATTTCCTCAAGTTCATTCAATTGAAGTTTGCGTAGCGAGCCAACGTTGTCCAGATTGAAATTAAGATTTTTGATCGCCCAGTACGCTTTATGTTCCAGCTCCACAGGCAAGTGACAAGCTTTCCCATAGACAAGTCTAAAGGGAGACATTCCAATAGGGGTTTTAAAGGCAGTACGGTATGCCCATAAGGCATCGGTCAATCGGATTGACCAATCCTTACGATCAGGGTTAACCGTTTTCTCCAAAATGTGTTTAATTTCCCTATTAGAAATCTCAGCTTGCCCACTTGTCTGTGGGTGGTACGGGGTGCTCACCTTATGAGAGATACCGTATTTCTTCATTAAGCTCTCAAATGGTTTATTACAAAAGTGTGAGCCCCCATCACTAATGATGGCTCGAAGCGTTCCGAATCGAGAAAGGATGTTTTCTTTTAGGAATTTAATGACCGTACGATAGTCATTCTTTCGACACGGAATCGTTTCGACCCATTTAGTGACATAATCCACGGCGAGCAAAATATACAGATTCCCAAACGATTGGGGGAATGGTCCCATGAAATTGATGCCCCAGTAATCAAATGCTTCAATGATAAGGATGAGATTCAAAGGCATCATATTTCGACGGGACAATGCTCCCAATTTCTGACAACGCTCACAAGCTTTGCAAAACTCATGAGTGTCCCTAAACATAGTGGGCCAGTAAAAGCCACACTGCAGAATCTTGGCCGTGGTCTTTGTAGCAGAAAAGTGACCACTACAGGCCTGTGAGTGACAGAAGGAGATGACGCTTTGATGCTCATCGTCTGGTACACATCTCTTTAGAATTTGGTCCGGGCAATATTTAAATAAATAAGGATCATCCCAAAAAAAGTTGCGCACCTCGGTGAAAAATTTCTTCTTATCTTGCGCAGTCCACTGGTCGGTATGGCACCTGTAGCAAGATAATTAGCAATATCAGTGAACCAAGGTGAATGGGAGACTCGGAACAGTTGTTCATCAGGGAACATGTCATTGATACGGGTCGTCTCAAGGGGATCAGAGGTATTAAGGCGAGAAAGGTGATCGGCCACAACGTTTTCTACTCCCTTTTTATCTTTAATTTCCAAATCAAATTCTTGGAGTAGAAGAATCCATCGTATCAAGCGGGGCTTAGAATCATTCTTAGAAAGAAGATACTTCAGTACTGCATGATCTGTATAGATAATGATTTTAGATCCGATCAGGTAGGACCTAAATTTATCCAAGGTGAACACTACGGCTAAGAGTTCCTTTTCCGTAGTTGAGTAGTTCACTTGGGCAGGATTTAGAGTCCTACTCCCGTAATAAATGACGTAGGGCCTCTTATCTTTTCTCTGGCCTAGGACCGCCCCAAGAGCATAATCAGAAGCGTCGCACATAAGCTCAAAAGGAAGGCTCCAGTCAGGTGGCTGCATGATAGGTGCAGTGGTTAACGTGCCCTTAAGCTTGGTGAAAGCTTCCTGGCATTGCTCAGTCCACTCGTACGGAGCATCCTTTTGAAGGAGAGTACATAAAGGACGAGAGAGGAGACTAAAGTCCTTTATGAATCGCCTGTAAAATCCTGCGTGTCCTAAGAAGGATCGCACGTCTCTGATATTCTTAGGTGGAGGTAGGTTAGAGATAAGATCGATTTTTGCCTTATCTACCTCGATGCCCTTGGACGATATGATATGCCCAAGGACAATTCCCTTCTGAACCATGAAATGACACTTCTCCCAATTAAGTACCAAGTTTTTTTCTTCACATCTTTTCAGCACACATTTAAGACTCTCCAAGCACTTACTGAAAGATGGACCGTAAACAGAGAAATTGTTCATGAAGACCTCTAGATATTGTCCCACCATATCAGAAAAGATACTAAGCATACATCGCTGAAAGGTGGCAGGGGCATTACATAGTCCGAATGGCATCCTTCGATAGGCAAAGGTGCCGTAGGGACATGTAAATGTGGTTTTTTCCTGGTCTTCAGGGGCTATCTCTATCTGGTTGTAGCCCGAATACCCGTCAAGGAAACTGTAATAGGAATGACCAGCTAACCTTTCCAAGATCTGATCAATGAATGGTAAAGGAAAGTGGTCTTTTCTTGTTACGGTATTCAACTTCCTGTAGTCAATGCAAAATCTCCAACCAGTAGTGACTCTAGTTGGCATGAGTTCATTATTAGCATTGGCTACGATGGTGATTCCGGACTTCTTAGGGACCACTTGAGTTGGACTCACCCATTGACTATCAGATATAGGGTATATGATACCCACGTCCAATAATTTAAGAACATCGGCCTTAACCACTTCCTTCATGTTTGGATTTAGTCTACGTTGTGGTTGCCAAGCAGTTTTTGCATTATGCTCAAGATATATGTGGTGAGTACAAATCGAGGGATCGATTCCCTTGAGGTCCGCTATCGTCCATCCCAGGGCTCCTTTATACTCAATGAGAGTAGAGATGAGCATATTCTCTTGTTCTTTCTCCAGGTGGGCAGAGATCACCACCGGGTATGTCTCATCTTGACCTAAATAAGCATATTTCAAATCAGAGGGCAAAGGTTTTTGGTCAAGCTTCGGCGGCTTGAGGTTAGACGGTAGAGGCACTACATCGATTTGTGGCAATTCTTCAAATTGTGGCCTCCACCGGTTAACTTCAAGTATCGGTGCAGTATTAAGCAAGGCGCACGTCTCCCTAATCATGTCATCATCAAAATCATGGGAGTGGGCCAGGCACGTCTCTAGAGAGTCAGAGGATAAGGTTAGAGGTGTCGTATCTTCCACGAAAGAGTCAATCATGTTAATGTCGTGGAAATCGTCATCCTCCTCTAAGTTTCTGCTGTTATTAAAAAAGATGTTTGACTCCAATGTCATATTCCCAAAAGACATGGTCATGACACCATTCCTGCAATTGATGATTGCATTTGAAGTGGCAAGGAATGGGCGGCCAAGAATGACGGGGATCTGAGTGCTTATGTTATTGATGGGTTCGGTGTCCAGGATGATAAAATCTACAGGGTAATAAAATCTATCAACTTGGACCAACACATCCTCGATTATCCCTCTTGGTACACGAACAGAGCGATCAGCAAGTTGTAGTGTGGTTAGGGTGGGTTTTAATTCACCCAAACCTAACTGTTTGTATACCGAGTAGGGAATCAGATTGACGCTCGCTCCTAAGTCAAGAAGTGCGTGATCAATTCGATGGTTCCCGATTACACATGATATGGTTGGGCTACCGGGATCTTTGAATTTCTGTGGCACGTCTTGCTTTAGGATAGCACTCACTTTCTCAGTCAAGAAAATTTTCTTTTGAATACTTTACCGTCTTTTGGTCGTGCATAAGTCTTTCAGGAATTTGGCATATGAAGGTATCTGTTTAACGACATCGAGTAGAGGAATGTTGACTTTCACTTGTTTCAACACCTCTAGGATATCCTGAGAGTTAGAGAGAGGTTTTGGTGAAACCAACCGTTAGGGGAACGGAGCAACTGGCTTCTCTAGAAGTTCCGGTTCTAATTTTTGTGGGGCATCACTGGATCCATCGTTGTTGTCCTCTTCTGGTTCTTGAGGCTTTTCGGGCCTAACCGGAAGAGTTTTATCAATGATCTTTCCACTCCTAAGAGTGGTGATGGATTTAGCATGCCCCATCTGATTTGAAGAGCTGGGATCATTAATCTCGTACTGTGGTTTAGGATTGGGGAGAGGTTATGCAGGAAGCATCCCCTTTTCTATAACCGTCATACGAGAATCTATCTTTTGCATAAAATTTGTAATTCCCCGCATTACCTGAGCCAGCTCTTGTATGGAATTTTGAACCGGTTCCTCTTGAGGTTTCACTTGATTTGGATTTTGATTGAAGAAACCTTGAGGAGTAGCCATTTGTCCATTCCTCCAACTAAAGTTTGGATGATTTTTCCAATCAGGATTGTACGTATTGGAGTTAGGTCTAGTAAAAGGTCTTTGATAGTTGTTTACGGCATTGGCTTGTTCATTCAACACTCTTCGAAAGGCGGGAATTGTAGGACAATTTTCAGTTGTATGAATGTTGCAATCACAGATGCCGCAAACAATTTCATTAACCTTATCATTCTTTCCTTCAATGGCCTCAACTTTCCTTATGAGAGTAGTCACTTTACACTTGAGATCATCCTCTTCTTTCAAGAGATGTAATCCACCTTTCTCCTTTAATTGAGTCGGCCTAGACGTGGTGTTCGCCATTAGGTAATAGTCCCATGATTGTGTTTTTTCAGCAAGACTATCGAGGTAATCCCATACCTCGTCAACATCTTTATTAATGAACTCTCCATTACACATTGTCTCGACCATTTGGCGCATGGAAGATGTCAGTCCATCGTAGAAAAAATTTGTAATGCGCCACGTTTCAAATCCGTGTTGTGGGCATGAACTGACCAAATCTTTGAACCTTTCCCAACATTGGAAGAATGTTTCATCTTCCTTTTGGGCAAAGTTCATGATCGTTTTTCTGAGGGTAATCGTTTTATGATGTGGGAAGAATTTTTTTATGAATTCCCTCTGCATATCGTTCCATGTGCCAATGGATTTAGGACGTAGTGAATGTAACTACATCTTAGCTTTTTCTTTTAAGGAAAAAGGAAAGAGTTTCAGCCTAATTGTATCCTCAGATACATTAGGAAAACATAATGTAGCTATAATCTCATCGCACTCTTTCAAATGTAAATATGGACTTTCTGATTCAAGTCCATGGAATTTGGGAAGGAGTTGGATAACTCCTGGCTAGATGTCCATTTGTCCTGTGTTTTCAGGGAAAATCATGCATGAGGGCATACTCACTCCCACCGGTTGAAGATAATCTCGTAAAGTACGAGGCGGGGGTGCCTGATGCACCTCGTTTTCATCTTGGGTATCCTCCACCCTGGGTGGAAGTAGAGAAGGTTGGTCTTCAGCCATAACTTCAATTAATTCAGGGGATTTCAAGCGGTGTCTAGTCCTGCGATGGATAGTCAACCCCTCAACCAATCCTCCTTCAGTCAAGAGACGTCGAGTGTCGTCACGGGCCCACTTGGGCATGAAACACTCGTAGCCCTCAATTTAAATTTGAAACCTAATCCTAAGAAAGAGAATCTAAAAAGAAAGAGAGAGTTGGAAAGGAGTTACCAAATTGGAGGCCCTAAGTTGAAGACCTGCAAAATAAAACAAAATAAGTTAGAAAAAAGAGAAGAACAATCCTTTAAAAGAAAGATAGAAGTGAACTAGCTTCTAAAAGAAGAGAGCCCTAAACTAGAAAGTAAATTAAAAAGAGAACTGAAAAATAGAAAGTAGAGAAGGAGCTTACCGAATTAGAAATTTCTATCTTAAAGGCCTACAAAATAGGAAGGTTAGTTTTTAAACTAAAATTCTACAATTAGAAAGTAACTAAAAAAATAGAAAGTTAATTTCTGAAAAGGGGAATAACTAACCAAGTTTCTTAAAAAATAAAAGAGGAAATTTCTAAAAATAAACTATTTCCTACAAATAGTAAAATACTAGAATTAGAAAAATTTAAACCCTAACTCTAAAAGTGGAAAGAGTAGAGAAATTAGGAAGGAATTACCAATTTAGGAACTTATGTCAGGATCTTACAAAATATGGAAACAAGTTAGTTTTTAAAAATAAAATAAAATAAAAACCTTTAGTCTAAAGTTAGTAAAATCCTAATCCTAACCTAATTCCAAAACTAATTAATTTCAGAAAAACGTAACCGTCAGTCCCCGGCAACGGCGCCAAAAACTTGTTCACTCCCCAAGTATAGGGTTGTGATGTAGTAATAAACTCGGTAAGACCGAGGTCGAATCCACAGGGACTGATACCTGTACGTTATCTGAAACCAAGTAGAACTAGAACTAGACTAAGATGTGATCTAACCAAATAGAATTTTAAGGAATAATTGTGGAATAATTATCTAAAACTTTATGGAATTCAGAGGAAGGAAACTAGGGGTTCAGAGGATCCACTTGTAGAGATCAGGGAGATCTTATGCCTGCTTCAAAAATCATGAAAATTAAACTGAACTTCTTCTGATATAATTTTAAAGAGATGACAGGTATATGAATTAGAATGGATTCCATCACCACACCATGCCCAGGAGACAAAGTTAACAAAAGAATTATACTAATTACCAACCAATCAACATGCCATGAAGGTCAGGAAGGGTACCGTCATCCAACCATGCCCAGGAGACGATGGTGAACAACAGGGCTTCCTGGCGTCATAAAAGAAAAGGAGAAAAGGAAATATTCAAAGCCATTGCAGACCCATTGTAATTTCAGTCACAACAGACCATTAAAGACTAAAAACATTCCTTCCATAATCAACTAAAAACAAATCCAGTCCATGAATTTACATTGAAAACATAGAATAGAATCTCCCATCTCGCTACAGGCTTCACCTCTTAGCCCTAGCTAAGAGGTTTAGCCGACCATGATTAGGCTAAAATCCTTAGGATTCATAAGGAAAGACAGGAATAACAGCCAAGAAAAAATAAGAAAAAGAAAATAAGGAAAAACTTCCCTTTCCTCTTCCTGTCTTCTCGTTTACACCAAGCCAGGCTCCAATCCCATCCTTTCCAGCTGCCTCTGCTCCTCTCCAAACAATTTCCAGCGGTCCAGCAGCGTCCCTGCCTCCGGTCTTCTTCCTCACGTCCTACTGCTGCGTGCTCCACGGCTCCTTCCTTCCTATTCAAAAGAATCTCCCCCGGCCTACTCTCCCGTCTCTTCTCTCTCCTTCATATAGGCTGATACAGCCAGCTGACTGTTCTCACGCCCAAGAGGACATGCCGTGTTGGAGTCAGATCCAACTTCTTTACGCAGCCACGAGATTTGTGTAGATCTTCTTACGCAACCAAGAAGGCGTGCAGAAAATCGCCCACTTTCCTTGCTGATCAGCAAGCAATCCTCCCTATCTTGGTCAGATTTTCTGTCCCTACAAGATGGACGGTCTGGATTACCTATCCGATCACCGTTCAGATCATGTAACAGCCCGCGAAAATCGGGCAACGTCCGGCGCTAAAACAAGGCCTGCGAAAGGCTCTCACTGTGACGTTGGTGGGGCTCAATACTGACAGCGATGGAGAAATCCACGCCGTCCATCGGTTTTCTCCCGAAATTTCGGTCGGGAAAGAATGGTTTCTGCCATTCGTTGGTGCGACCCACTTGATCAATCTTACCACCGTTCAACCTACGTTAAAATGTTTGAGACGCCATTGTCGCTGGTATTTTGAAACTCTTCCACCTAGGCCTTGGTAATATGGACCTATCTGGTCTAATAGACGGTCTAGATTGGTCCTTAGAGTCGTGATGGCGGCCCACTACAGAGAACCATGATCCCTGTTTCTTTCGCTGGAAAAATTTGAATTGGAGAGGGAGAGCTTGGTCAAACGCGTTGCCGTGCACGGCTAGTGCACCCATGCCGTGCATGTGCAATGCACATGTGGGTCCCACGCTAATGTATATGAGAGATCAGCTCCGACCATCCTGGTTGCCATATAATTTAAACGGTTGACACCAAACTTGAAGTATTTCAAGATATCAGGCGGGCCCTAGATTGATAATTTATGGGCTGATCTGTCCGTTGGGACATTTCCACAAAGATCCAATGGCTAATTTTTTACGTGTACGGTTAATTTATGGTCCTCAGGCCATGTATGAAGTTTTGAAACAAGCAGATGGCGGAAACCCGGTGATCTTACATTTTGGCTGACTTTCAAGCCGCTTGAGCTTCAGTTTCTCAATTTTCGTGGACCCCATGAGTGTAATTCCGTTGATCCTGGTCCCCTGGAGTCCGTCCCTTGCTCTGATGACTTCGGAGTGTCAAATTCATGCTTTTGATACTATTTTTTCAGTCTACGCTCCTGATTCCACCTTGCAACAGAAACATGATTAAAATGAGATATTAAATGGTATCATGTTCATAAATCTAGGCAACAACTAGATCTGATATACAATATTTGACCCTCAACAGCATGTTGCTGATTTTATAATGACATAGCTGAATTTGGATTTATGCATGAAATTTCTCTAATTGGGGAAAGAAATTCCGAACTTATCATCCTTGATGCGTGTATCGACCAAATTGCTTGTCAATTTGTGAAGTTGCATGTGTATTATCCCCTGTCTTGCTGATTTCATAGGCTAAATTCTGTTGCATGTAATTAACATGTGTAGATTTAGTGCATAGTTGATTATATTGTTGAATTGCTGAAATTTGTAGAACCCTTAGTTAGGAATGTCCCTGATTTTGCTAAATTAGTGTCATAGATTCGTGTACATGTCCCCCACAGGTTTGGAATGGGTACATTCGCTACCCACACCCCACCATGTAGGTTAAATCCCCCTATAGTTGGCTGCGGTACTTATTACCCTATCCGTTGATCTCTTGAAACTCGGTCCCATCTACTAGCACAACTAGGAATCCCCTGAATTATGCGCAATGCTGGCTTGTGCCCTGATTTGAATGCGGATTATAATTATACTTGCCTGATTTCCCTCACAACTACAAGTAGATCAACCTTTACTCATTGTTATTGTATTTACACACTACGCCTCTTAGGATCGGCCAACTAATCGAAATCTCTTGGGCAACCCTTTTTTTGGGTCAGCTCACGGGTAAGCTTGGCCCGACTAGCCAAACTACGAGTTGTCGGCTGTAGTAGGACTACGCGAGATGTCTCTCTCAAGTCGTATAGCCGTGGTTCGTCTCGTGGGGGCAAATTGGCCCATTGGTTGGCTATCCTTATATGTTAACCATGTTTGTACATGCCCGCGTGAACCTGAGGTACCTTGTACCTGTTGTACCCCACTGATAATCATTAGTTGTAGCCCACAAGATTTATGAGCCGGGGATTGTGGTATGGGACATTATGCCCGAGCTGTCGGCCTACGCTGGGGTGATGAGCCTCTTCGTAGTGACCAGTGAGCAACTAAGTCTCGTGATCCAAGTATGGTGGTATGAGACACTATACTCGAGTTATCGGCCTATGCTAGGCTGACGAGCCTCCCATAGTGATCGTGAACAAAGATTTTACTTGTCTTAACCACCTTTGTATGGTTCTAGTGTTGGGAGTACGAACCCAAATGGCTAAAGGTCGCGGGAGCCGCGCGATCGGATTAGGGTATTGATCTGTCAGGGTACATCGGTTTCTCCAAATTGCTGGATGAATGAATATAATTAATCAACTTGGCTAACATGCACATTACATTGCATTGATTACTTTAGCGATTTGGCAGTCGAGGTCGCACTGAGGGAGTGTTTGTCATTCGCGATCGTTAGATGTTATCGCTCGAGGGAGTGTTGTGGTGAGAGCATGCATCATATCATTGAATCATGCAATTGCATTAACCAGAGTATTTAGGATTCTTTGAATGTATGCATTTCACTAAATTCATTCCTATGTATGATAATCTATGAAACTTATGTTAATGGTATCACTGAGTTAGCTACTCACTCCCATTCTAGGACGGTGTTTCAAAACACTAACCAGAACCTGTCATAGATGCATGACGAGCTGGATGCGCTGAAGGATGCCAGCGTGGACGACGAAGAGCAGGCGTATTACCAGACCTTCAGCGGCTCCTTCTAACTTATGTATGGAAGATCGTAGGGTATGGGCCAGGGCCCTAGTCGTCTTGGTACACTTGTATGGGTGGGACTAGTTCCATGTCTTGGATTTTCTTAGGATTGTATTTTGGATATTCTACATATTTAGCAGCACTTGTTACTGTTTTATAACTTATTTATGCTTCATGGTTTGCTAAACTCCCCATGGCTTATGAGATAATCCAAATGTAATTGAAATCTGAAGCCCATTAGGGCACACGTGGCACCTGGGAATTCGGGAGCCGAGTTCCTACCCAGCCCCTAAAATTTGGGGTGTTACATAATGACACATAGTACCTGGATGAGGGGAAAGCAGAGATAGATAGTAGCTTGATGTAAAACTTTTACAGTCTAAGAAGTTTTTTATGGTGGGAATTCGATCCCTACTTCGTGGTCCACCTGAGATTTGGCTCTACCTCATTTTCAAGACCATACACTAATATGATCGGGAAAAATAGTTGGACGGCATGGATATACAACATATACATCGAGGTGGGGCCGGGACTCAACCTCTATAAGCTATGACCCTTGAAAACGGTTTGGCTACTCCCCCTGCCACCAGCCCGATGGCTAATGGTCGGTGATCTATGGGCCCCACCATGATCCATGTTGTATGTGTTTCATCCATGCCGTTCATCCATTTTTACAGATCATTTTAGGGCTTGATCCCAAAAATTAGAGAGATATAAATCTCAGGTGGACCACACCAAAGGAAAACAATAGTGATTAGATATCCACCATTAAAATCCTCCTAGGGCCCATTGTACTGTTTATTTGAAATCCAATCTGTTGATTAGGTCATACAGACCTAGATCAAGGGAAAAAACAAAGATCAGCTTGATCCAAAACTTTGATGGGCCCCAAAAAATTTGTAATGGTCTATGTTCATTCAACACTGTTTCTTGTAATGTGGTCCTGTAACATCCTGGATTTTCATTGTTTTGGATTTCCAAAAATCCTTGAATTTTTTTTTCGTGTAATTAACTTATAATATCACTTAATGACCATTAACACTCAATGTTAGTATACACAGGGGTGAAACCAGTAAAGAACCGCACAAGTTAAATTAATCAACCGTAGGAAGCCAACGAATCCGCCCGATCACTTGAACATCAGGTGTAGCCCCATGATTTACTCACATAGGACCCAAATCTAACCTACCCATCGCTAACTAATCAAGACAATCATGACTAAATTAAAGATCTAACCGGGGCCGAATCAGATAAGGCCCGGATCTTGACTAATAGACCAAATCAACCCCGTTACTCTTTTAGCCTAAAACCGACGGTTTAGAGTAATCATGACTAAATCTCCACTTTCAATAGTTATAAATAGGCCACACTATGAACATAGTTAATCCAAACCCTAATCATCGCCCACGAGAAATCTCAATACCTAATTCATTCCAGAAATGCCCCGATTTCCCGAACAAGCTCCAGACCGCTCGTTGGTGGGCCACTAGTTACAAAATTATAGAGTAATGTCCGTCTTACTGGGCTTGAGTCCATCGTGGGAGTCGGACCTGGGAACGGTCCAGAACCGCTCAACTTGAGCCAAAGGACGAGTGCATGAGAAGTGCAAATACCCTAAAAGAATGAACTGAAACTTAAGTGAATTGGGTCATCCACTCTTATGCAAAGTTGAGGATTTCGGACCGTCAGTTTACGACCAAACTTCTCACGTGGAGTAAGGATATTTCCCTGCTTATATTCGTATAACCGCAGCCCCGATCGACCATCGGTGACCGTTGAACAGACTTCTCATCATATCTATCGATCGGTGCATCCAAATGGCGGGCCGAACATGTCCAATACGTAGATCATCATTAGGGCTAACATCCTGCGGTGTATATCAATATGTACACCCCATAGTGGGCCCTAGAGGCTAGAAAAACCCTCCCATAGGGCTAGTATAGTAAAAACCCAACACTTGGGGCCATTTGCACCAAATCTGGCATTATAAAAGGGGCTTCTTTTGGGCACCCCTCTCCCCATACGAATTTGCCCTAGGAGGAAAAGGGAAAAGGGAGAAGAGAAAGAGGAGAAAGAAGGAGAAAGAAGAGAGAAAGAAGAGAGTGAAGGAGGGTGTTGTTGGTGGAGGAGCCCAAGGAAACTTGGAACTTGGGCAATCTCCTTCCTTTCTCCCACATCCACAACTCCAAGCTTGATTTCCAACCGATTGGGGAGGTAAGCACCCATCTTTTTGTAATCTTTTGTGTTGAGCTAGGATTTGCATGTAACCCTAACATGCAAGTACATTGCTTTAGGATTCCCGCCGATCGACACCGAGTTCGGCGCTCCTAGGTCGTTTTTCAAGCCTTCAACGATCCATAGGTGCGGACTATTAACCTTAGGTGGCCTAGCACCAATTGTAGTATAAGTCTAATGATTTTGTTTGTTTGGATGACATATTTGGAGAATCTAGAGAAACCTAGGAATCGTATGATTGTTGGAATTGTATGGAATTGTATGTTTTAGTTCCCATATGATGTTGTTCTTGCTTCTCACATGATTTAGTACAAATGGATGATTACATGTTCATGTCTCGTTTGATTTTTCTCATATGGTGTTGCTTCATAGCATGTATAATTCATTAACTCTTGTGCATTTTGATTCTATGAGATGTAGGAAGTGCTTAACTTCCTCACCAATCCACACAACACACATGCACATTTATTCATGATATTATTAGCCTCCCTTGTTAGGAGATTCTGAATTGCATGTTGAGGTGTATGAGAACATGATGTTGTTTATGCTAGTTGATAACCCTGTTAGTTAACATGTTATGAATCATCACCCAAACCCTTGGGTTGGTTAGAAATACGAAAAGAGCGAAGGCGGCCTTGTTGGTAGGACCGTCTTGAGGCTAAACCCATGGATTTGGGGGAGTGCGTGAGGATGATAGTAGTTAGACTACATGGGTCGCTCGTACCCGATGTCGTTCCGCCACGTACTTGCCTGAACTCATGCGGTCTAGTTTACTGGCTGACCAACCTTGTTTTGTTAACCTTGTTTGCTCACATATGTATAGAACCTGGAGCACCCTACAACCGTTGTAGCCCATCGATAACCAAATTGAAACCGATCCACCGCCTCGTGAGCCGAGCATGGTGAAATGGGACACTGTGTCCGAGCTGTCGGCCTACGCTGGGGAGACGTGCCTCCCCGTAGTGACCGCGAGCGATCCCTTCTTCTCGACACTCCCCATGTGCTTGAAGTCGGGGATGGAGAACCCGATGGGATCAAGGATCACGGTGCCCTGGCCTCGCACGTTGAGGGGTCTTGGCACCACAACCAGTTCAGGGCATTTGATACGTGGGGTGTATCAGTTTCCCCAACCTGCTGAATGAATGGACTTAATTAAGAACTCGGCTAACATTATCATCGCATCGCATTAGTTAGGTTGACAACTTGGCAGTCGAGGTCGCTCTGAGGGAGTGTTGGTCATACGCGATCATTAGATGGAGTCGCTCGAGGGAGTGTTGTCGTGAGGGCATGTCTCATGTCATCTGTTATGCATGCGCATTAATAAGATTAGTTAGGTGTTTATAAATGATTGCTTTTCATTAAATTCATAATATAATCGATGCTTGTTACAACTTGAGACTAATAGCACCCACTGAGTTGATCACTCACTCCCACTCTAGAACGGTATTTTAAAACACCAACTAGGCTCTCTGGTAGTTGCAGGGGACGAGGAGTACGAGGAGCCTGACGGCGCGAGCTTAGACGAGGAGGACAAGCTGTCCTACTTTCAGTTGATGGGCGGCTCTCCATTGCCTTGACAAGCGGGATTTAGATCGCTGAGTGTGAACTCAGCTTTATTCTTTTTGGATATATCATTCTTTTTGTGGTTTTGTTGGGCAACACCTTGTGCGACCCATTTATATTTTTGGACCTATATATATACTTGATCCCCGTCATTCAGTAAACTTGTATGGTTGTGCTTCATGTTACAGAAAATTCCAGGTTGTGCATTTAAACTTGATTAAACGCATATTAATGAGATTCGGTTATAAGTGACCCCGAGAACTCAGGAGTCGAGTGTATGCACGACCCTCGATTTCCAGGGCATTACAGGTTCACTTGAGATTGAGATATACCTCATTTTTCTTTTTATCATACCCTAAAATGATCTAGAAAAATAGATGGACGACATGGATGAAACACTTGGCAAAATTGTGGGGCTCACTTTGGAGGATGCGTACTATTAAATCACACTTATCAGGTGATCTTAACCGTCCAACTGATGACACCCAGATCCATAGCTCCAGCAGTAGACTGAGTGAAAGATACCTCGTTTCAACACTGAGGTCATGGTATCAATTCCCTAATGGGGGTGGCTAACAGTGAAGTGTGAACTGACAGTGAGCTGTGCCAATAAGCTAACAGAAGGAAAATAAAAAACTGATGGGCAATGTTAAATTTGAACTGTTCGCCATTTTTCTCTAGAACCTCCCATTTGATGTCTATGATCGGATAGTCGAGATTGTTGGTTGCTTATCATGTTTTCAATTTACTCCATAGAAAGAAGAAAAAAGAAAAGAAAAGAAAAAACTATTATGGACCGGTAAGATCTTCACTCCAGGCCCAGTGGCCACAAACATGGATTCGGGCTAGATTTTGGGACAAATCATAGCTTGATTATATAGCCCAATAATCAAAGAGGTCTGGCCCAGTCCCAAGTTCCATAGCATTTCTATTGATCGCCAGATAAAGATTAGGTCCAGGCTCATTGGATCCAACGGCTGGATCCAGCTCAACTTCAGGCTCATGCACTGGTCATATTGTTCCAACTACCGTGACATTTATTTTCCATCCAATCTGTTCATAAGGTCACAAAGACCTGTATTAAGAGAAAACGCAAATTTCATATTGATCCAAAACTTTGGTGAACACCAAAAGGGTTTCAACGGTAGACGTTCAATCTCCCACTGCTTTTTGCAGTGTGGTCCACTTGATCTTTAGATCTGTCTTATTTTTCGTTGCAAGCCTTAAGACAAGCTCGCAAAATGGATGGACGGTTTGGATATAACACACACCTCATGATGGGACCCACAAAACTTGCTGACGTCAATACACTAGCTATATAGCTGAAGCGTGGTACGGCAGCCAATCCGATTCCCACTGGACACGGATTGCGTCCTACCCCCGCCCCTACGGATTACCGTCCGGGCAGGGCTCTGTGGGGCCCACCGTGATGTAAGTGTTTTATCCACGCCGTTAATCGTTTTTCTCATATTATTTTAAGGTATGAGCCAAACAATGAAGTAGGTTCACAGCTCTAGTGGACCACACCAAAGGAAGCTGCATTGATAATGAAACTCACCGTTGAAACCTATCTAGAGGCCACCGATGATGTTTTTTATACCATCCAACCTATTCATAAGGTCATGTAGACGTGGATGAAGCCAAAAATAAATAAATATAAGATTGATCCGGAACTTCTCCATCTCCCAAGAAATTTGTAATGGTGTACGTTCAATCCCCAATTTGTGTTCCAATTAAGCCTCGTACCGGCCTATTTTTTGGGATCATACTTTAAAATGAACTGAGTAAAACGATGAACGGTGTGGATAAAACACTTACATCACGGTGGGCCCCAAAGAACCCTGTCCGGATGGATTACCGTTCGGGCGAGGTAGGATGCAATTAGAGGTGGGCATCGGACCGAGTCGGATCGGATTCGGCCCAACCCGACCAGATTCGAAATTTGTAGAGCCTGATTCGAACTCATTCTGATCCGGGTCTGAGTTTGGATCATCTAACTCGAACAGATTCGAACGTCTGTTGACCTGAATCGATCCAGGTTCGACCCGGTCAGGAAAACCAAGTCAGATCGGATTGGGGAAAGCTTGAATCGTTCGTTTTTTCCAACGGCATGAAAATCATTATATCAGTGTTTCATATGGTGCGATCTACTTGATTATTGAATTCACTTAAAATTTAGTATCAACTCCTTAAATGATCTGAAAAAACTGATGGACGGTGTAGATAAACCAAAAAAATTCACGATGGGCTCACATAATTTACTCAGTTGAATAAAAACTATTGGTATGTAGCTTCTTGAAGAAGCTTTACACCGGTGATATAGCTTCTCGGAGAAGCTTTATAATTGCTATCTGTAGCTAGCACCAGCTAGCCTATGAAATTGGTTCGTGTAGTATGCTCTTATCGTGCCGAGTAAACTTAGTTGGGCCCACTGCGAATGCATGTGGTTTATCCATGCCGTCCATTCGTTTTTCTAGATCATTTTATGGGTTCAACCCAAAATTGATGCATACACAAAGTTTAAGTGGGCCATACCACTGGAAAAAGTGGAACTATTGATTTCAATCGTTGAAAAATTTTTAAGGCCCCCCAGTATGCTTATTTGTCATCCAACCTGTTCATAAGATGAGAAGGACATGGATGAATGGAAAACACAAATATCAGCTTGATCTAAAACCTCTGTTGTCCCCAAGAATTTTTCAACGGTAGATGTTCAATTCACACAGTTTCCGGTGGTGTGGTCCATTTGAGGTTTGGATATAATCCATTTTTGGGATAGAGACCTAAAATTATGTGTTAAAAGAAATGGACGGAGTGGATACAATGCACGAGTGACACATTGGCCCACGGAGTTTACTCAGTACACTTACCGTACTGAGTTACTCAGTACGCAGTCCGCTTCCCTAGCCTATAGGCTATAGCTGCTCTTGGTACGTGTTGTGCGAAGACAGCACTAACGCTCCTCGATCTCCGAGTTGTGAGAACGGTTCAAAGGAGATCAAAGTTACATCTTACGTGGGCCCCACAGTGATGTATTTATTATATCTACACCGTTCATCTATTTTTAGAGATGATTTCAGAGCATTATCCAAAAAAATGAATCATATCCAAAGATCATCTGAACCACACCATAAATAGCAATAGAGATAATGATTTTCGCTGTTAAAAAATTTGTAGGGCCTACTATAACATTTATTTTACATCCAATCTGTTTATAAGGTCACAAGTAACTGAATGAATAGGAAAAATAAATTTCATAAGGTCTTAAGTACCAAATGAAGAGGAAAAACAAATTTCATATTGATCCAAAATTTATGTGACCCTAAAAAGGGTTTCAATGGTAGACGTTCAATCACCTACTAATTTTTGAAGTGTGGTCTAGTAGATGGTTGGACCTGTCTTATTTTTTGTCGTAAGCCTTAAAATGAGCTGACCAAATGGATGGACGGTTTGGATATAACACATACCTCGTGATCAGACCCGTTACACCAGCCGATCCAACCAATTTGCTTCCGTCAACTTCGGGTGTGACCGCCAACCTGCTACGAGTACGACTCTCTCTCTTTCGAATTAAACTATACACCATTTCTCTGTATATATTTCTCTCCAATAGAGAAATACCATGAAGCTACAAAACCCAACAGCAAAAAAAGAGGATTTGATCTATTAAAGAACATCTAATTAGCCTTCTTCTTACTTTTTTCTTCAACAGAGACAGAGAGGCAAATATAGAGAGAGATAGACAAATATAGAGATAGAGTTGGGTGGGACTTTTTGGCGCCGAACGAAAAGCCTAGGCGATGATATTTTTGTTTAGAGATATATTTACATCCGGGTCGAGTTGGGTTGGGTCGGTTCGGACCATTTCGGTTTGAGTTTTCGAATCGGTTCTGTCCGGATAGACCTCTATTCGAACCCGACCCGAAAATGATCGGATCTGGATTGACAAACTCGATCAGGGCCGATATAGGCCATCGGTTCTGTTCGGAACGGTACCGAGTCGGGTCGGATCCACCGGATTGGGTCCAACATGCCCACCTCTAGATGCAATCCGTGCTTGGATGGGGTAGGGCTCTGTGGGGCCCACCGAGATGTAAGTGTTTTATCCATACAGTTCATCGCTTTTATCAGACTATTTTAAATTACGATCCTACAAATAAGGCAGGTCCACACCTCTAGCAGACCACACCAAAGGAAGCTGCAGTGATAATGACACCCACCATTGAAACCTTTCTAAGGGCCACTGTGATGGTTTTTTTTAGCATCCAACCAGTTAATAAGTTCATGTAGACGTGGTGAAGTGAAAACACAAATATAAGCTTGATCCGAAACTTCTCCAGCTCCCAATAACTTTTTAATGGTGGACGTTCAATCCCCACTTTGTGACCATTGGAGCTTTGGACCTGCCTCAATTTTGGATTCATACCTTAAAGTGATCTGATAAAAGAGATGAATGGCGTGGATAAAACACTTACATCATGGTGGGCCCCACAGAGCCCTGGGGTAGGACGCAATCCACATCCAGTGAGTAACTCACTGGGCTTAGCATACTAAGCAAACTCTGTGAGGTCCACCGTGATTTATATATTTTATCCCCTCCGTCCATCCAATTTACCAGATAATTTTAGAGCTTTAAAAAGATAATAAAGCATATCCAAAGCTCAAGTAGGCCACACCACAGGAAACAGTGTGATTGAACCTCTACAATTGAAAATTTCTTTGAGTCCACGGAAATTTTGGATCAAGCTGATGTTTGTGATTTCTCTTCATCCATTGTTTTTGTGATCTAATGAACAGGTTGGATGAAAAATAAACATCACTGTGGGGCCCAGAAAGGTTTTAATGATGGAAATCATTATTACCACTGTTTCCTGTGGTATGTGGTATGGTCGACTTCAGCTTTGGATATGGTTCAGTTTTGGTCTCAACCCCTTAAATAATCTGGGAAAACGGATGGACGGCGTGGATAAACCACACACATTTACGGTGGGCCAAACATAGTTTACTCAGTGCGATAAGAGGGTAGGGAGAGCGTACCGAGTAAGTCGGTACGCAGTCCGATTTCACCGAGGTGGCCCGGACGCGGATTTACTGCGAAAGCCTTTCGTAGGAAGTTCCTGCGTGGGAAACATTGGTGGGGGCCACCGTGATGTTTGTGATAAATCTACATCGTCCATTCGTTTTTTAAGCTCATTTTAGGACATAGGGCAAAAAATGAACCTGATCCAGTACTCAAGTGATCCGAAAACGTGAGGATTGAACGTCCACTGATGAAATTTCCCTGACCACCTTTTCCAATTGTGCGGCCCACTTGAGTCTCAAGTCCTAAAATGATCTAAAAACACGGATGGACGGGTTAGATTTCTCACAAACATCAGGTTGGCCCCCACCTAAGATTCCATCGCAGGAACTTCCTGCGGAAGGGAAATCCGCTTCCCTCCTTACTCACGTCTCTCTTTCTCCACCTACTCTCTATATATACGTAAAAGCTAGCTGGTATGAAATCCATAAAATCTATTACGTGTTTTTAACTGTTACAAACTATGACAATGCTTGCCATCTTTTTCATATTCGTCTTCTTCTGTTTTCCTTCTCTCTCGCTCTCTCTCCCTTTAGATATCACCATCGAGGCTGGACGCTTCCAACAGCTCGATCTAGGCGGTCTGGTTGGGCCAGAGAGCATAGCCTTCGATCCAGTGGGCCAGGGTCCTTATACAGGTGTCTCAGACGGTCGAATTCTTAAATGGCAAGGCGCGGCCCATGGCTGGACTGAGTTTGCGGTCACTTCACCACACAGGTAACAATGGACAGTTGTGATTATCAGCAAACGTGTATCTTGATGTTGCACTATATTTTGTACATGTGGGGCCCATGAGGTGAATCCGGGGTAACGGCTTAGTCCCTGATCATGGGGCCCACCTTGATGTATGTGTTGTACATCCACACTGTCCATCCCTTCTTTTAGCTCGTTTTATTGCATGGCCAAAAAATATAGCTGATCCAAATCTCGGGTGGACCACGCCACATAAAACAGTGATTATTGACCATTAAAAACTTCTTGTGGGGCCCAAAAGTTGGGGATCTAAGCTGATATTTGTGCTTCCGCTTCATTCATGTCTGTGTGACCTTATCAACAGATTGGATGGCAAATAAACATTATGATGGGCCCTAGGAAATTTTTTTTTGTGGGCATTCAATGACAACCGTTTAATGTGGTGTGATCCACTTGAGATTTGGATCTGCTTCATTTATTTACCATCAGATAAACAGTCTGGATCTGTAAGAGCCGGCCCCATTAGTACAATCTGGGAACTCAAGTACATTTGTCAAATCCTCGGGCCTAAGATTATATAGTGCCAAAGAGAACTGGGTTCTTACAGGTGGGCCCGTTGTTCTCTGATCTGGACCTTTGATCTGATGTTCCCTGACGTGGATGGGCCATGCACGTACTCGTATGGAGGATCATATGCTTTTGTTTTGTTGCAATTAGGACGGAGGAGTGCAATGGCCATAATAAGCCTTGGTTAGAAGACACGTGCGGTAGGCCACTGGGCTTGCAATTCAATGAGGCCACCGGCGATCTGTACATTGCGGATGCCTATTACGGGCTCTTTGTGGTGGGGCCCACCGGAGGATTGGCCACCCAGCTAGCTAGTGGGGCCCAAGGGGTCCCCTTTCGCTTCACCAACGGTTTGGATATTGACCAGGCGACCGGGATTGTTTATTTCACGGACGCTAGCATGATATACCCAAGGAGGTACTATTCCATCGCTCATACCAACTGCTGCATTTTCTATATCAAGCTTGAAGATTACTTCTTTCTTGCTTGATTGATGCCGAATATCTAAGCATTTACGAGCAATTAGAGCAATTTTCGTAATTTGTTTACCTTCCATAAATGTCCTTTGAGGTTTGAATATTACCTTTAATAGTACCACTTAGAACATTGAAGTTAGAATTTTCACTAAAATTTTGTAAGAACCTTGGAGAAGCTTAATTGGCATCCTCACACCCTCCTTTAGAATAAGAGCAATGAAAGTTTCTTTCAGTTCTAAAGATAGATGGACTCCTACAAATTCATTTATAAAGTTCTTCAAAGTCCAACTTCACTGCCTAAAAGAATTTAAAAGAACACAATAGGAAGGCCATCTAAGCTAGGGGGCTTTATCGCTGCCTAGTTCCTTCATTGCTGATTTGATTTCTTCCTCCGATATTGGCTTTTTCAGACCATTTCACCTCTTCTTGAGAGATTTTATTGAAATGAAGATTGTAAAGGTGTGGGTGGTTCTAATTAATCTTTTACAAAGAGATTTTTCTAGAAATCGACCATCGCGATGCTCACACTGGCTTTGGTATCTATTCTTTTACCATTCACCAATAAGTTTGAATCTTGTTTGAAGAAGCTTGGATGCTCACAATTACATAAAGATTTTTTTATTGTTGTCCCCTTATTTTAACCATGTAGCTTAGGAGTGTTGGTTCCATTTAATTTTTTCCTCTCTCAATTTCATATTGTATTTGGTTAGGTAGTTCTTGGATTTTTTATTTTTTATTTTTCTAAAAGCGCTTTGTATTTCGCTTCACACTTTCTAAGACCTCTTTCTTCCAATCTTTAATCTTTTTTTTTTTTCAAGAGCTTTAGCTTCTGAAATAGCTTGAAACTGGAAAAATCTTCTATCGAGAATGATTCCCACCGCTCTTTTACAAGAATCAAGAAAACTTCTAGTTTGGAGCCACGCAAATTTAAATTGAAATGGGCACGCCCCCAGTTCTCTTCTTCTAAGGATAACATGATTGGACAGTACTTATCGAATACCAGGTGAGGAGGCCTCTTTAATGTACTAGAGGGAACCTCTCCACCCAATCCAATGACAATAAAAATTTGTCAAGCTTTGATTTGATAGGATTACCTAATCATTGGTCTATATGAACATCACCATGTACATGGAAGGAAATTAAATATTACATATTTTATGATAAAGCAAGAATATTTGGACAATTCTCTACTGTTTTTATATTATTTCTTTATCCCAATAAGATTTTTTTAGAGATGCATTACCATATGCATGGGAGTAAATTGAATATTACATGTATCTCTAGCTATTGATAACTTCAGTTAGACCGTATTTCATCAAACCTTTTCTCTTGTAGGGACAACACATGGGTCACTATAAGCGGCGATCGGACAGGAAGATTGTTGAAATACAATCCACGAAGCAAAGAGTTGACCTTGTTGCTTAAAGGCCTCGTCTACCCAAATGGGGTGGCAATTAGTAAGGATAGCACATTCCTCCTCATCGTCGAGACCACCACCCAAAGAATTTTGAGGTTTTGGCTTCAGGGTCCTAAAGTCGGAGCCCTTGAATTTTTTGCCCAGCTATCAGGATACCCAGATAACATCAAAAGGAACCCTAGAGGAGAATTCTGGGTAGCTATCACACCATCATCCATCAACAGTGTGATTGGAATGTGTTTTAATGAGAAGGGTGAGATCACGGAGGTATTGAATGACAAATTTGGAATGATTACTTCACATCTTAGTGAAGTAGAAGAAAACAATGGGAGTTTATGGTTGGGATCTGTGGTTGCGCCTGATGTTGGCATTTACAAGCTTTAGACACTTATCTAGTTTATTTGCTAGTAATGTGGTTAATTAGAACATTTGTTTATGTTTATATAGTTAATTTGCTAGTAATGTGGTTAATTATAACATTTGTTTATGTTTTCATAAAATTATATTATGTTCAGTTTATTGAAATATCTCATGGTTTGAGTTAGTTGCATATCAGATTCTAAAACTCACTAACTCGACTTGAAATCAAGTTGAAGTGAGTCGCTCACTTAAGTTGAGTTTTATATTAGAGATTTGAACTCAAGATCTCTAATTAAGAGAGAAATGTCTCTGACCAACAAGTAAAGCACCACATAATTACATGTTCTTTCATTATTTATATTGGAGAATGTGGCATATCCAACCCATGTGGAGGGAGGGAGATAGGAAGAGAGAAATTGAGATTGTCATATGGAACAAACATGCATCAGATCCATGCTGTCTGTCAGTGTCCGTCACATTTTCACCATGGATCTGGAAATTCAGTAAAATTCATAAGTTACAAGACCACACTGCAGGGAACGATGTAAAATCATTCCTAAAACCGTTAAATTCACATGGTTTGGCCAACATAAGCATTAAAATGTCTTAGTTTTCGAGGAATATATATGTTAATCCTGGTGTGGAATGGGAGAGAGAATTGGATTGCATATAAGCACCACAGTGGACCCCACATGCAATTTGGACTATTTTAATGATGGGACTTCTCATCTCGGTTGTCCTCCATGGTGTGGCCCACTTGAGTTGAATTAGCCTGAGTTTTGAAGCCCTAGTGTACAAACACTGGGTGATGCACTTGTTTGATGGCGTGGATCTCATCCACATGAAGATGTTCCCTCATGCGTGCACATTGGAAATTGGATCAAGAGAATCACAGAAAAAAAAAAAAACTTGGGTGAAAAGATTTACCGCAAGTAAAAGATAATCTGTTGGCTAGCAATGTGGATGAAATTTGAGCTTTCAGTTGGACAACAGTTACATTTTCAAGTTATTAAAATATCCTACCTTTGATTTAAAAACCTTAAATTGGAAAGATGTCATGCGACAGAAAAAAGCACTTACATATTAATGTTTCAAAGATAATTGGTGAACAAGGTAATTGGCATACACATAAAAAAATCAAGATAAATTGAAAGATACCTCTGCCAGGAGGAGGCCAATTCAGTTGTCAGATGTTGTCAACAGATCCAAAGCATCTGATAAGGAAGAAGAATCAACAATGAACTTATCTTCCTCTTCTGCAAGAAAATTGACACTACATTCTTGGAGCCGATGCCGAAGAATTCCACATTCATGCAGCAGTTTCACCCTTGCAGTTTTTGCATGTTCCCTTCTTTGCTTTTCCTTTTGAAGAATCCTCTGAAAGTGCATATAAAATGGAAAACAAGAAATATTTTGAAAACTAGAAACACTTTCCACCACAATCGGGTTCAGGAATTTTGGTGCATCACTTCAGGGGAATGACCTAGCTTGATCAAGATTAGAAACAGGAGTTCTCATAACTTTATAGGAATTTTGGTGCATCATTTGTCTATGGAATATGTACATAGATGAGCATGCATATATGTGCGTATCTACAAACATCAATACACTACAATGCATTCTCCCTTGTTTTCCCAGTCCTTGCAAACAGCAGAAAATAAGGTGGGAGAGTAAGCACACCAATGAAAGCTATCTCATCAACCAGAGCATCTTTAAAATTTATTTTTTTAAAAAAAACAATATATCTTTGTATATATAATCAGAGGAAGTACAAAAAGAAGATTTCAGGTGGGCCCCCCAAAGTTAGGCCTCACCTATCATATAATAAGGAAAGCAAAAACATGAAAAGGAGCCCATAGCCTAACACCAGATTAGTACTGGACAACAAGGACCGCTCTCGGTTCCGCAACTCTCAGATTTATCTCTTCTGCTGATGCTAACATCTCAACTGTAGAACTAGTCAAAAAACTAGTTTCTCTGGATGTTTGGACACCAATCGGATAGCCTGATCCTTCTTTGTCTTGATTTTTACCAGCCCACCTGTTACATTATCCACAAAGATAACAACCGGAAGCTTGAGACAGCAAAGGCCTCCAAGCACTCCTAGTTGCTGATCAGACCTCTAAAACTACACGCTGTAATACCAACATTGGACTGGATCAGCAGTTAGTGCAAGCTTCAGATACGGAAGCAACATCTTCTTGAAGATGCATGCATGCAAGAGTCTCCCATACTAAACTCTTCAAAGTTCATAGTATTTTTATTTTTTATTTTTATTGCGGAAAGATCATTGTCATCCCCATAACTACTGTGTGCAGGTAGGTTGGCCTACACATTTGATGGGGGAAGCTTGACTGGACGATTGGGATGAGTATTGCATTAATCAATTTGGCCTCTAGGTGATACACTGATTGGCCAGTATTGATGGGTGGCATATGGACAATGGTTCAGATATTGAGTTTTTGTATGTATATTTATAACGTATGTGATTGCTTGCCTCTGATTTCTTCACATGAATCAGGGACTTCCAAGCTGCCACCAAGGTGGATAAGGTGGTTGTTCTGTGGACAGCTAACACAGAAAGATACAGTGATGTAGTTGTTAGGTTGAACAATACCACAGAAAATCTCTTGACATCTTTGGACAGGAATGAAGCAGAAATATCTCCGTCAATGTTGTATGCTTTAGCATGTGTACTAGAGAATGTTCCTTTCATCAACGGAAGCCCACAAAACACCTTTGTTCCAGGTTTGAAATTAAGATTTAAAACTTCATACAGCTTTGAATGAAAACCTATGAATGGAAAGTTCTAGTTCTTAAACATGTCCTTTGTTCACTGATTTTATAGGTCTGATTGATTTGGCTATACAGAGGAACAATTTAATTGGTGGAGACTATTTTAAGAGTGGGCAGACCAAAATGAAATTGGTCTTAGTAGATTTCCTGGTTGGTGCTGGTATTAAGGTACATACAAGTTTGTTCTTTAGTAACATAAGGAGATGAAAATGCAATTGGAGTGTGTTTGGCTTTTGTGTTTGCAATGCTTGAAACTAGAGTGAAAGTTTAGTTCCACTGTTTTCTTTGATTTTATGATAGGACTCTGTTCATCTGCAAGTAAATCTAATTTAGTTGGTCTTTAGATCTTCTTAGTTTAAAATCAAAGAAATATACAATTAAAATTTATTTGATTCCCATTCTTCAATGGACTGAAAAGGAGAATATATATACATTTTCTTTGGGCCTGTTTTGGTGGCAGCCATTTACCATTGAAAATGAATATTGGTGTGCCTGTGGTCCCTCCTTTGAAAAGAAATTGAGTGGTTGTCCTCGGAGGAAATGACTTTGGTTGGCTGTTTTTTATCACCAATCCAAACAGAACACATGCTACTGCATCTTGCATGTGTGCTTGATCCAAATTGTCCATTAGATGTGCCCACTCATGATTTTACTGCCAATCCAAACAGCCCCATGCTAATGCATCTTGCATGTGTGTGCGATCCAAATTGTCCATTGGATGCACCTTGTCATGATTTTACTGCAGCCAATCCAAATGGTGCACATGCTAATGCATCTTGCATGTGTGCATGATTGAAATTGTCCATTAGATGTACCCTGTCATGGAACTCCCCATCATGCATCTGTTTTTTCATGTGGGCCATTGTTGAAAGGGAAATCTAAACCATATATTGAGTTTCTCTGTACACACATGGCCTATGTCCGTGACCCTTTTGGATCATTCCAATCATGGATGAAGCTGTTGCCCGAAAACCAACCTGATTGGATGATCTAAAATTTGGAGCTCTGGCCTCTTCATGAATCGAATGTTTTGTACCCTAAGCACAATGATGCAGGACAATTAACCACTTGCTCTAAAAGCTTGAACTGTTAGAGCGTGGCGAATCAATCCCTTTATCTCATAGCCCAGGCCCCCACATCGCATGGGTTAGGACCTCGGCCGAACCCCCCTCGTGGGCCCCTAATCACATGGGGCCAGCCTCACACGGGCCGCCCACCATAAGTGTGCCCCTGCATCCCATGGGCAACCCCACTCGAGCCTGGTGTGAAAATGCCCCTGCATTACACAACCTTAAGGCCATTCCCCCATCCCCAGCAGATGACATTTGCGTTTCCGGAATAGCAAACAGCTATTTGCGGTGTTGCTGCTTTTCACCCACCTTATACATTACCTTCAACTTCTGCTACTATTAGATAAGACAATCTGTAAATAGATTCTTGATTTGTAATTAGTCTTGTAATTCTTTAGATTTTGTATTAATTTTCTAGATTTGGTTTATTCTATTTTTAGACCTGTACCATCTCTATAAGAGTGCTTTTCCATTTCAATGAAATATAGTGAGATTCTTCACTTTACAGCTATCTAGTCATGAGTACTTATTGCTTTGCATGTTTTCAGGTGGGTCATATGATTCAAGCATAATCGGATCCACAGAAGAGGGATGAGTATCTCCATAGGTTGATGGAACTTTCAAATCAGGTCACTGAATTTTGTTTGGATTAGATTTCAAGTGTCGGCATTTGCTTGATGTTAGAACTTCAAAGTTCATCTTTTCTTTCATTTGTTCCCTTCCCCTGCTTTTCACTAGTGTCAAGCACAATCCTCAATAAGTTGCTACTGATAAGCTTGTCGTCTAATCTGCAGAAATGGTCAGAAATTATTGGACAGGCACGCCAGGATTTGAACATTCTGAAGGATCCGGATGTAATCAGAACTGTACTTAACATATTGCAGGTACTCCTGTCTAAGCACAATTAGATGGTAGATTTTCCAGGTGACTCAGAGCTACAGCAACTGCTTCACATCTCCAGGTACTTGTTGAAGAAGTGCATTATGGATTAAAAAATGGCTATTTGACATAAATCACTGATTTCTATTGAGTCATGCTTCTATCGCTATTTTCACCGTATAATATCTCATACAATGTGAGCAACGTTTGAAATTTTGATCAAGTTGGGTGCTTGTGTAACGTTTACATTTATACATGTGTGGGTTATTTGGAGGGAAATCCCTTGAAATGCAACTAAGAAAGAACAAAAAACACAATTCTTTTTTTGATTTGCTATAGCCATAATACAAGGTCTGACCTGGACAAAGTTTCTATTTTCTTAGTTTTTAACTTGGCATTAACAGCCAAGGATATCATCCTTATGTAATGTGATGGATTATTATGCGTGTGGTGCAAGGCAAAAGTGAAAAAGGAAAAATATATGAGATTCTTGCTTAATTATCTTTTTTTTTTTCTACAGGTGGTCACTTGGAGCTATCATGTATGAAATGCTTGTGGGTTATCCACCATTTTACTCCAATGAACCAATGTCAACCTGTAGAAAGGTAAAGATAAGATTCAGGATATTGTATTCGTGTTTGTTTTAAATTGATATTTTAGGACATGCATGTTTCTATCACTGAGGTGTTGGTATCGATTCCCTAGTGGGGGTGGCTAACAGTGAAGTGTGAACTGACAGTGGGTGTACTAACAAGCTAACCAAAAAATAAAAAATAAAATGCATGTTTCTATCACAGGGAAAGGAAAAACTGGAAAAGGAATGTAAGAGTTCTTGTCATACCTTTTTATTTTTATATGCCAACTGCTGCACTAGTTTATTTGATTTAATTTTAAATTTTGCATCTCATGTTCTGTATTTTAAACCTAATATTTACTTTAGCTTGAGAAAATGGTCTAATTTCAGGGTTTTCCACATCTTGATGTTAGAATAAAGTGGCCGAATGATCTTTACTTTAATGGCCTTACAGCTGGTGGCATCCTGTGCACCTCAATATATAAATCAAATAGGTTCAATGTGAGTTCTGGCAAAAGTGCTTGTTTCTTCTATTGATAACCTATTTTGCTTTGTTAGTCAGCATGGTCGCCCATTGTCTTTAACATCAAGATGTGGACCATTGTCTTTAATTGGTTTGTCAATCAATTTTAAAGTCTACAAATACATACAATTTCTCCATTTTTTGTGGACTTTCAAATCGATTGACCCATTTTCCTTCATTTCACATTTGAATATATTTTATTTTCAAAAGTAGGCCATGTTTAAATAATTAATTGACATGAAATCCTTGCAAGAATTGGCTTGGATGTGGATAATGAGAAATCTACTATGTGATTTCTTGTGTACTATAGTTGTGATTTCTTTTGTGTAATCAACTTTCAATTTTCTATGGGTATCTTTAGGTGACCTCATGCAAGTTGTAACGTCAAATGGGAGGTCCTTTCAAGCCTCCAAAGTAAAAAAGATATAATGTTATTAACTGTTATTATCTTTATTGAATATACTAGCTGTTTTCTAGCTTGCGTGTATTGAATTAACTTTGTATTTTGTCTAGCACTAAACTAGTTAAAAGTTACATCTACAGGTGTAAACGGGATTGGGAGGTATTCCAAGGGTTTCTAAATCATCCTAGGGTTTCAAAGGGGTGTAGCAAGGGTGAGATTCGAGGTTGTTCAAATCGGGTAGGCTTTCTCTCTTTGTAATTTCTGCTTTCATAGTTATCATTTGTCGCTTTTTGCCATGGTTTTTTCCCGAAAGGGTTTTTCCATGTTAAAATTGTCGTGTTCTTCTTCCTTTTGCCTGGTGCTTTCTGATTGCTATCCTACATTCATCTTTGTGTGCTTCCACGGTTCCCCCAACACCCACCAATTACCATATCAATCTAGTTTGTAAGTTTAGGCATCTAAGTAGGTCGTAGGACCCACAATATGTATGTATGTATGTCAAGGTTTGCACCTATGTTGCTGCAAATCCTCGGTGCTTGATTCTAGCATAAATACTTGTAACCTCTGTTTTTGCGAACCCTTCATGTTTGATTCTAGCTTAACTTTCGATGCTGTTATTTGGATATGCTTTTTTATTTTCTCATGTTCCTTTAGATGCTAATGGCTTTTGAGTGATTATTTTACCTTATATTTTGTCTTTGTTTTCTGTTTGCGTGTTTCATTCCAGGTTTGTCATTGAAGTTTGCAATTGGCTGACTTTTCTTGATTTGATTGTTATCCAAATTGAGGCTAGCTTCTAATAACATGCATTGCTCATTTTTTCTTTCTTAGTTCCATTTTGGCTTGTTCATGACATGGATGTTCAAGACACCCTTTCAGCCATGTTAACTGCTTTGACCATTTGACAAATGTAACTCAATGGACAGCTACTCTCCGGCCAATGAGATGATGTGAGCATTCCTCCAGCTGATAATAGCACAAGAAATCTTACAATTTGATTCATGATCTATGTATGCTCTTTTCACAGATACATGGATAGCAGCGGGATTCCTTCAACGTTTGCTAACTTGAGAAACATGAAGATCTTGTAAGAGCTTGTGATTACACGAAATGTGGAAACCATCAAAATCATGGGCCCCACCTTTGATTGCTCTTGAACCAACAGTGGCACAAATTATGGTGTGAATCCAATGGGTGTTAAAATGGGAAAAATGGCAATGTTCTGAATGCAACAGACTAATGCCCATAATGCAGAGCTTAGGATCGTTGGCCCCATGATTTCGAACAATTCAATTTTTTCCAATCCTTTAATTTGTTAATATCCACTGGAAAATCTTAATGGATTTCAGGTGGGCATCTGATAACCAATTCACAGGAAAGATACATGATTTCATTGGGAGTTAGAATCTTACCAATTTGTAAGCTAATACTTATGAGTTCTATACTGATTATTACTCCTGTCTTCTCCTTCGGTATGCATGGGATTGCATCATCCATTGGTTGTGGACAGGAATTCTATCCAAACTCAAAGAAGGTTTCCTGCCACATCCTGTTTTGAATTAGGATAGGGATTCCCACCACCTTCAATGATTGTTCATCTAGTGGACCACACATGTACGTCAACTGTGGACAACTAGTCATTCTTTTAGCTTCAAATGGGACCAACCACACATGCAAGTCAATTCTTTTTTTTTCTTTTTTTTTTCTCTTATGGTATTTAGTGTCGGAAGAAACTGACCGGCATCTTGTTGATGAAGTGAGGAAAAGGAAAGAGATTGGCACTCAGAAACAGGACTTCATGCAGATGACACTACACCAAAATTTCAGGTTTGGAACGGGCATATTTTTGGTTTAGGTACAGATTTTAGCCGTTTTAAATTTGAAACAGGTTTAAGCCGTTTCAGATAAAAATAAAAAAACCCTCAAAACAAGGCCCCGGACCTAACCGTCTCTCTCTCTCTCTCTCTCTCTCTCTCTCTCTCTCTCTCTCTCTCTCTCTCTCCGGCGTTTGCGCTCACTCTCCCGCGCTCCCTCTCCCTCTCCATTCCTCTCACTCTCCCGTGCTCATGCTCCCTCTCCCTTCACGGACTCGGCAGCCCAAATCTCCTCCCATTTGCGCTCATCTTCCTCTGTATACTTTGTAGAAAATGAAAATGGATATTGTGCTTATGGTACATCTCTCTCATTCTATTGGATGATCTTGTTTGTCGATTTTCTGAGGTTTGTAATTTTTCTCTGGAAATTAGGGTTTCACAACCCTCTTTCTTTCGCTTGAATTTCATGTGATTCTTCACTTTTTGCTTATTTTGATTTTATTTTATTCTAGGATTTTCGTTTTCTTTTTGTTCAAAATTAGGGTTTGAGTTCTCGATCTGTCATTGGAGTTTTGAATTTTGTGTTGATTGAATCTTTGTTAATCTCGTTTTGATTATGCTCATTTTCTTTTTTGGTTGTTGTGTTTTTTGGATTTCTACTTGCTTGCTATTCGAAGATGAGGGTTTGGGATCTAACAGCTGTTATTTAATTTTCTAGGTTTTGCACTTAGTTTCAGTTTTTTTTTTTTTTAATTGCAGTGTGTTGATTTCCTGTGTCACACAAGCAGTGCTTTGGTATATTGGGATTGTCCTGAATCTCTTTGATGAATGCAATAAAGGGGAAAATTGTCTTGCAGACCTTGTCTTATGGCAAAGGATTTAATATATGAATTGAGAAGTCGCAGTTAAGGATTTCTCATTTAAATTTCAGTTTTTTAAAACAATTTTATTTCAGAAGCTCCAATGCTAACTGCTACTGAATTTTCTCTCTTTTCTTCTCTGGTAGAAATGTATCTGGTTTTTTTTTTTTTTTTCTAGTTGGGAAATAGGCCACAGGATCAACTCTCTCCTTCTCAGTAGGTTACTTTTCTCTGTTGGGATTTTACTTATTTAGCGATTAAAAAAATTTGCAACCGTTGGAATTCAAGTGTGTGATTTTGGTGACTCACTGTCTAGGTTACAGAAATTAACTTGGCAATGAGAAATGTCCACATGGGTGGTGGGACTGGACTCCTTATGCGGGGTTTGAGGGTTCTCTTCACAACACTTACCAACTTGGTGTACTGCAAATGTGCCCATGCAAACATAGTTGTCTAGTCCACTCATCTGGTGGGCCACTTCCCCTGGTGTTTGTTGAATATGGACCATTGGTGACTGGTGTGGTTCTATGCATAAAGAAGGCCTTTTCTCAATCCAGTGTAGCTAAACAGGACATGAAGTACGTAAAGCCTAAGGTTTTTTTCTTTTTCTTTTTCACCGGCAGGGACCCGCCTAGCCGACTGAGGTGGACGACACAAGAACATGTCATACCACTGTTGTACATTTAATCTCTCTGTTTCTTTCATACTTTTTTGGCCCATCCATGAATGGACTAGCCTGATATATGGGAGGGGAACAATCAACATTGGTCCACCTCATTAGAGGCAGTGATCCCACACATATACCACTTTAGACCATGTGTTTGTGCGGATAGGGCATTCCTCTGTTTATTCACTTTGATGAATGAAACTAAGAAATACAGATGGGGACATTACAGGTACGCATTCCAAATGCAGTATGGATCGATCGGATGGTCCGTGGGAGCGACATTGGGTTATGCACAGGCTGGAAAGAATATGTGGGTGATCGCTTGCATTGGCAATTCTTAGAGGTTTCACTTGTGCGTAGGTACATTGTGAGCAGGAACTAGAAGAAGCCACTGAGAAGGCAACATGGCCCATGAAGAACTGCTTGTGCTTCATCGAGGTGATTGTGCACAAGGATGACACTAGTAAAGAACTGTTGGAGTGGGGATCGAGGGTGTCTGCAGCCGACCGCCAAATCCTCAGTAATCCAGCGCCGTCAGATCGGGTCTGCAGCCAACAGCCAACGACCAAATCCTCAGTAATCTGGCTGGTCAGATCAGTTCCTATAATAACGCTTTAGTTAGAGCTTCTCTCTCAGTTTGGTTGAATACATGATGCATGTTTGTTTATTCCCTCCCTCCTATTTTGCTTGTCTGACTGCTTAGGCACATTTAAGCTTCATTAATTCTTTAAATAGATCCCGTGCTTGTGATAATTCAGCTGATGGGTCAATTATAGGAAGTGGACCCCAGTTTCGTACCTTCCAAGCACTGGGATTGATTTGGGGCCTGTGTAATATCTAGGCCCTTCATCAATCATGGCCCAGCGTGACTCGCCCGAACCAAAAAATCAGGAACATGCAGCTGGGAGGGGTGTGACCTAGTGGATGAATGGACAAGCCTATTTCTTTGATCAGTTAACCGATAGATGTACATTGGCATGGGTGGCTGTCCATATTCGAGAATTGCATCTGGGTGTATGCAGCCTTCTCAAGGAAAAATCATGAAGTTTCTAAAGCTTATGAAAAGTCCCAGCATGTAGCAGGTTGGTGTGGGCTCGTAGAAGTCGTTGTTTTGGAAAGCCAGCCCTCTGCTAAGAATGGTTCTACTGCAGTTTCCAAGAAGAAACAAGAATCAAGAGACAGTTCTGATACTGACAACAGCTCAGATGAGGACAATGTTAGTAGTATGCACTATTATTTGCTGGTTGATGAAAACTCTCACTTGTTACTCTTTTACTGAAAAAGGTTGCCTCCCAAGCAAAGAAAATGACTGCACTGTCTCAAAGAATGTACCTACTGTTGCCTCGGAAAAGAAAGTTGAATCAAGTGATTGCTCCTCTGAGAGTGTATCTGAGGAGGATGAGGTTAATAGCTATAAACAACATCTTAATCCTCTTATTATAGTATAATTCATGCCATCGAGCATTATTTGAGATGTACTTATTGTCTTCAAGACCATACACATGTTGCAATTTTCCTGTATGCATGTCTTTGGATCTTGGACGTGTGAAGTTTTTGAGAGAGAGGGAGAGAGCATGGAGTAAACGGCCAGCCCGAAGAGTTTTTCCTCCCCTTCTCTTAATTCTTTTATCATGTTATGTTTCCTTGAGATTTCTTTAGCCTAATCATGTCTGGCTAAGCCTCTTAGCTAGGGTAAGAGGTGAAGCTTGTAGTGAGATGGGAAACTTTTCTTTATGCCTTTGATTTAAGTTTAAGTTGAACTGATTTTGATTCTAGTTTGATTATAAGGAATGCCTTTAGTTTTTAATACTTTGTTGTGACTTAAATTACAATGGATCTGCGGTAGATTTAAGTATTTTCTATGCATACGTAGAGGTTATGATCGTAGGAACCCTGTTGTTCACCATAGTCTCATGGGCATGGTTGGATGATTGAATCCTCCCTAATGTTGATAACTCTCTCAAATTGGATGTGGATTGGTTAAATTCTGTTGTTTACCTTGTCTCCTGGGCATGATTTTGTGATGGAATCAAGTTTAATTCTCATACCTCTCATCTCTTGAAAACTGGATCAAAGGAAGTTCAGATTTGATTTTCATGGTTATATCTTCCGACTGGATGAAGATGGGACTCTTAAGTCCAGTTGTGTTCTTAAATCAAGCATAAATCTCCTTGATCTCTACAAGTGGATCCTCTGAAACCCTAGTTTCCCACCTTTGAATTTTACAAATTTTAGTTAATTAAATTCACAATTATTCCCTTCCTTTTCCCTGGTTTAGATACATCTTCTTCTAGTTCTAGTTCGAGTTATTTTCATATTACGTACAAGGTATAGTCCCTGTGGATTCGACCTCGGTCTTACTAAGATTATTACTACATCACAACCCTATATTTGGGGTGTGAATAAGTTTTTGGCGTCGTTGCCGGGGATTGACGGTTACGTTTTTCTGAAATTAACTAGTTTTAGAATTATGTTAAGGTTAGGTTTTTTTTTTCTAGATTTAGGTTTTTCTGTTTGATTTCTAGAAACTAACCTAATTTTCCTGTTTTGTAGGACCCTGATATAGGCTTTCTAAATTGGTAATCTCTTTCTAATTTTTCTTCCTTTCTATTTCTAGATTAGGATTTGTTTTATAGAAACTTTCTAATTCTAGGTTTTCTTTTATTTTTAGAAACTTTCTTATTTTCTAATTTAGGTTTAGAACTTTCCTAATTCGTTTTAGAAATTTTCTATTTCGTTTTAGGAATTTTCCCTTTTTAGAAACTAGTTTACTTTTTATTTTAGGATCTCTTGCTATTTCTAGACTTTTTATCTTTAGAAACTAACTTGGTTTGTTTTATTTTGTAGGATCTAACTTAGGAACTTTGAATTTGGTAACTTCCTTCCAACTCTTCTCTCTTTCGTTTCCTAAATTTCTATTCTTTTCTTTCCTTTAGGTTTAGGTTAGAATCTGTGATTACGGGCTACGAGTGTTTCATGCCCAAGTGGGTCCGTGACAACACTCGACGTTTCTTGACTGAAGGAGGATTGGTTGAGGGGTTGACTATCCATTGCAGGACTAGACACCGCTCGAGATCCCCATAGTTTATTGAAGTGATGGCTGCAAACCAACCTCTTCTACCCCAACCTAGGGTGGAGGACATCCAGGATGAGAATGAGGTGCATCAAGCACCCCCGTCTCGTACTTTACGAGATTATTTACAACCGGCGGGGGTAAACACGCCCTCATACATGGTTTTTCCTGAAAATACGGGACACATAGATATCAAGCCAAGAGTGATCCAACTCCTTCCTAAATTTCATGGGCTTGAGTCAGAAAATCCATATTTACACCTGAAAGAGTTTGATGAGATCATAGCCACTTTATATTTTCCAAACGTATCTGAGAACACAGTCAAGCTGAAACTCTTTCCCTTTTCTTTGAAAGAGAAAGCTAAGACGTGGTTGCATTCACTACGTCCTAGATCTATTGGCACATGGAATGATATGCAAAGGGAGTTCATAAAGAAATTTTTTCCACATCATAAAATGAACACCCTTAGAAAATCAATCATGAACTTCGCCCAAAAGGAGGATGAAACATTCTTCCAATGTTGGGAAAGGTTCAAGGATCTTGTCAGTTCATGCCCACAACACGGTTTTGAAACGTGGAGCATTACACACTTTTTCTATGATGGACTGACATCTTCCATGCACCAATTGGTTGAGACGATGTGCAATAGGGAATTCATGAATAAAAATGTCGATGATGTGTGGGACTACTTGGATAGACTTGCTGAAAACGCACAATCATGGGACACATACCCAAAATCAAGCACCATGTCTAGGCCGACTCAATCTAAGGAGAGGGGTGGAATGTATCTCCTAAAAGAGGATGATGATATCAATTCTAAAGTGACTAATCTCATAAGGAAATTCGAGGCCATGGAATTAAAGAAGGATAAGGTTAATGAAACTGTTTGCGGTATTTGTGATGGCAACATTCACACAACTGAAAATTATCCAACAATACCTGCCTTTCGAGGGTTGCTGAATGAGGAATCCAATACCGTGAACAATTACCAAAGACCTTTCAATGGACCTACCTCCAATACATACAATCCTAATTAGAGAAATCATCCAAACTTTAGTTAGAGGAATGGACAAACTGCTACCCCTCAAGGTTTAGTTAATCAAATTCCACAACAAGAGAAACCTCAAGAGGACTCGGTTCTAAAACATTTTCAAAAGCAAGAGTTTTTCAATCAGGGTATGCTACAATCCTTTCAAGACCTTACAAAAGCGATACAAGGACTTAAGGCTGAAAATACGATTGGGAATAAGGGGGGCCTCTCAGCTCAACCTCTTCCCAATCTAAAACCGCAATATGAAGTTAGCGACCCAAGTTCTTCAAATTAGATGGAGCAAGCTAAATCTATCGCCACTCTTAAGAGTGGGAAGATCATTGACAAAACCATTCTAGTTAGGGCTGAAAATCCTAAGGAACCGGAAAAGGACGAAGATGATGGATCTAGCCATGCTCTACAAGAATTAGAACCAGAACCTCAAGGGAAGCCGGTTGTTCCATTTCCGCAACGGTTGGTTGCACCAAAACCTCACTCTAACGCTCAAGACATTCTAGAGGTGTTGAAACAAGTGAAGGTCAATATTCCTTTACTTGATGTCATGAGTATGTCTTTCGGAAATATGACTTACTCATGACAGGGATATGTTTAACTCCATAGTCATATCAGTTGTAGGAATTTGGCATATGAAGGTATTTGTTTCACAACATTAAGTAGAGGTTGTGTGTGTATTATTGACCTTCACTTGTTTTCAAGTAGAGGAATATTGACCTTCACTTGTTTCAACACCTCTAAAATGTCCTGAGAGTTAGAGAGAAGTTTTGGTGCAACTAACCGTTGGGGAAATGGAACAACCGGCTTCCCTTGAGGTTTTGGTTCTAATTCTTGTGGAGCATGGCTAGATCCATCATCTTCATTTTCCAGTTCCTTAGGCTTTTCAGCCATAACCGGAATGGTTTTGTCAATGATCTTTCCACTCCTAAGAGTGGTGATAGATTTAGCTTGCTCCATCTGATTTGAAGAGCTTAGGTCGCTAACTTCATATTGCACTTTTGGATTGGGAAGAAGTTGAACTGGGAGGCTCCCCTTATTCTCAATTGTATTTTCAGCCTTAAGTCCTTGTATCACTTTTGTAAAGTCTTGAAAGGCTTGTAGCATACCTTGATTGAAAAGCTCTTGCTTTTGAAAATCTTTTAAAACCGAGTCCTGTTGAGGTTTCTCTTGTTCTGGAATTTGATTAAATAAACCTTGAGGGGTAGCAGTTTGTCCATTCCTCCAACTAAAGTTTGGATGATTTCTCCAACTAGGATTGTATGTATTGGACGTAGGTCTATTGAAAAGTCTTTGATAATTATTCACGGCATTAGATTCCTCATTCAGCAACCCTCGAAAGGCAGGAATTGTTGGACAATTTTCAGTTGTGTGAATGTTGTCATCACAAATACTGCAAACAATGTCATTAACCTTATCCTTCTTTAATTCCATGGCCTCGAATTTCCTTATGAGATTAGTCACTTTAGAATTGATATCATCATCCTCTTTCGGGAGATACATTCCACCCCTCTCCTTAGATTGAGTCGGCCTAGACATGGTGCTTGATTTTGGGTATGTGTCCCATGATTGTGCGTTTTCAGCAAGTCTATCCAAGTAGTCCCATATATCATCGACATTTTTATTCATGAATTCTCCATTGCACATCGTCTCAACCAATTGGTGCATGGAAGATGTCAGTCCATCATAGAAAAAGTGTGTAATGCTCCACGTTTCAAAACCGTGTTGTGGGCATGAACTGACAAGATCCTTGAACCTTTCCTAACATTGGAAGAATGTTTTATCCTCCTTTTGGGCGAAGTTCATGATTGATTTTCTAAGGGTGTTCATTTTATGATGTGGAAAAAATTTCTTTATGAACTCCCTTTACATATCATTCCATGTGCCAATAGATTTAAGACGTAGTGAATGCAATCATGTCTTATCTTTCTCTTTCAAAGAAAAAGGAAAGAGTTTCAGCCTGACTGTGTACTCAAATACATTTGGAAAATATAAAGTGGCTATGATCTCATTAAACTCCTTTAGGTGTAAATATGGATTTTCTTACACAAGCCCATAAAGTTTAGGAAGGAGTTGGATCACTCCTGGCTTGATATCCATGTGTCCTGTATTTTCAAGAAAAACCATGCATGAGGGCGTGCTTACCCCCGCCGGTTGTAAATAATCTCGTAAAGTACGAGACGGGGGTGCTTGATGCACCTCATTCTCATCTTGGATGTCCTCCACCCTAGGTTGGGGTAGAAGAAGTTGGTTTGCAGCCATCATTGCAATTAACTATGGGGATCTCGAGCGGTGTCTAGTCCTGCGATGGATAGTCAACCCCTCAACCAATCCTCCTTCAATCAAGAGACGTCGAGTATTGTCACGGACCCACTTGGGCATGAAACACTCACAGCCCTCAATCACAGATTCTAACCTAAACCTAAAGGAAAGAAAAGAATAGAAATCTAGGAAATGAAAGAGAGAAGTGTTGGAAGGAAGTTACCAAATTCGAAGTTCCTAAGTTAGATCTTGTAAAATAAAACAAACCAAATTAGTTTCTAAAGATAAAAAGTCTAAAAATAGCAAGAGATCCTAAAATAGAAAGTAAACTAGTTTCTAAAAAGGGAAAATTTCTAAAAGAAAATAGAAAATTTCTAAAACAAATTAGGAAAGTTCTAAACCTAAATTAGAAAATAAGAAAGTTTCTAAAAATTAAAAAAACCTAGAATTAGAAAGTTTCTATAAAACAAATCCTAATCTAGAAATAGAAAGGAAGAAAAATTAGAAGGAGATTACCAATTTAGAAAGCTTATATTAGGGTCCTACAAAACAGGAAAATTAGGTTTTAAAAATCAAATAGAAAAACCTAAATCTAGAAAAAAAAAAAAACTTAATCTTAACTTAATTCTAAAACTAGTTAATTTCAAAAAAACGTAACCGTGAATCCCCGGCAACGGCACTCCAAGTATAGGGTTGCGATGTAGTAATAATCTTGGTAAGATCGAGGTCGAATCCACAGGGAGTGTACCTTGTACGTAATCTAAAAATAACTAGAAGTAGAACAAGAAGAAGATGTATGTAAACCAGGGAAAAGGAAGGGAATAATTGTGAATTTAATTAACTAAAATTTGTGAAATTCAAAGGTGGGAAACTAGGGTTTCAGAGCATCCACTTGTAGAGATCAGGGAGATCTATGCTTGATTCAAGAACACAACTGGACTTAAGAGTCTCATCTTCATCTAGTCGGAAGATATAACCATAAAAACCAAATTTGAACTTCCTTTGATCCAGTTTTCAAGAGATAAGAGGTATGAGAATTAGACATGAGAATTAGAGTTGATTCCATCACAAAACCATGGCCAGGAGACAAGGTAAACAATAGAATTTAACCAATCCACATCCAATTTGAGAGAGTTATGAACGTTAGAAAGGATTCAATCATCCAACCATGCCCATGAGACGATGGTGAACAACAGGGTTCCTACGATCATAACCTCTGCGTATGCATAGAAAATACCCAAAGCTATCGCAGATCCATTGTAATTTAAGTCACAACAAACCATAAACTAAAGGCATTCCTTATAATCAAACTAGAATCAAAATCAGTTCAACTTAAACTTAAATCAAAGGTATAAAAAAAAGTCTCCCATCTCACTATAAGCTTCACCTCTTAGCCCTAGCTAAGAGGCTTAGCCAGACATGATTAGGCTAAAGAAATCTCAAGGAAACATAACATGATAAAAGAATTAAGAGAAGGGAAGGAAAAACTCTTTGGGCTGGCCGTTTACTCCATGCTTTCTCTCCCTCTCTCTCAAAAACTTCACACGTCCAAGATAGCCTGAATCTTTTTTTCTCTCTCCCTTTTATAGAAGCCATGATGTCGGTGGAGGCTGAAAACGCAGCTCTTTACGCACAAGGGTGGTCGCGCAGTGACATGCGCAAGAGAAAACGCACCAATTTTGCGTTTGGCTTGGATTTTCGGCCAATGGATGCCTCACATGCAAGATCTGAGACGTTCAGACTTCTTGGCCCTGGTAGGCCCCACATTGGTGATGTTTTGGACGGTTTAGATCGTCAAACCGATCACAATCTTGCCAACCGAACAGCCCACAGTGGCCGGCGTTCTCGGACGCACGGCCTTGCGCAAGTTCTTGCGCTGTGGTGATGGTGGGCCCATGATTGATGTCTTCATGGAAATCCAGTCCGTCCATTGAATGCGTGTCGAAAAACCAATTGGAAATGGATGGTTTCGGCTTGGATTCGGTGTGGCCCACAGGATTTTTCTTGCCACCGTCCGTCCTGCCTTTGAACGGTTCGGAACCCATCCTAGCTGTTTCTTGGATTTTTTTCACCCAGCTAGGTAAGACGGATCTTGGGGTTCTAATGGACGGTCCAGATTAATCATCTGGGCCAAGATGGTGGCCCACAGAGACCCAACCGCAAGTCGGGAGACGGAATTTCGCGGGTCAACAGTTTTTGACTGCTTTGACCAGTTCAGTGCACAGCGCCCACATCCATGCTGTGCACTTGCATAATGCATGGTGTGGCCTTCTTTGATGTTTTTAACAAATCCACACCGTCCATCTATCTTCCCGTCTAATTCAAGTGGTTGAGACCAAAATTGTAGCATATCCAGGTATCAAGTAGGCCCAGATTGATGATTCATGGGATTGTCTGTCCTTTGAGCCACTTTTACAGGGATTCAAGGGATGAATTTCGACATATACGGTTAATTTATGGTCCTCAGGCTAGATATAAAGTTTTGAACTGAACGGATGATGGGAACTCTGTGATCTTGCATTCTGGACGATTTTCAAGCCCCGTGGACTTCCATTACTTGATTTTCTCGGATCTGTAAATTCCTCGATCTTGGTCCACCACCTATGGGTACTCGAACTCTTGACTGGGAGTTGAAACTCTTGAGAGTCTACAACCTGAGCAAGAGTAAGGACTAGGAGTCCAGGCTCTTGAATTCACCTTATAACACAAACACGATTAAAATAGGCTGTTAAACAATATCATGTTTATTAATTTAGGTAATAACTGAAGTTTAATATCAAATATTTGACCCTCAATAGCATGTAAACCACTTATACAGTAACTCCCTCAAGCCTTATTCTATATTCTGTGGGATCTTCTTAAGAAGCTTCTTCACTGCTTTTGCCTAAAAAAGAAGCAAATCATTCCATATAAATGGTACCATATAACAAGAAAATCTTTGTTTCTTACCTGTTTCCGCTAGGAACAAATATAAACATGTGAGGCCTCTCCTGCATAACAAATAGTAAACAATGTTGAAACTAGACTAAGGAAAATGGTCATATAGTGATAGTCAACACAAATGAGTACATAAAGATGATGCAAGCAGATATATCATGTAATTAGCAATTTGGCAACTGAAATAAAATTGTTTATGGAACACAAACTCTCATTTTGTAAAAGACTCTAATTGTCCAAAAGAAAATAAATAATCCTGCAAGTCTGCACCGTTCAAATGCCAACTGATACTGCAGTAGAATTATAAAACATATGCAACTTTGTGAGATAATATGTACTACAGGGAAGGTGGAAGAGAGTCAATCATCTGCACAAAACTTATTCCACTCACAATTATAGAGTCATTCTAAACCTCCTTGAGTTGTGGATGTCTTATGGTTAGTTTACAATATTCTTAGAAATGTGACATCATTTTGTTATTCATGGCTAAACCAAGAAATCTTGTATCAAAACCTTTTTCATGAGTCTCATGATCTTGCTCTTTAAATTGCAAAACACAGATAGATGCAGATATAGACAACCTACAATAATTGGATCATTAGGAAAAACTGGAGTACTCAACGTAGATTCTTGGATATTTGCATAAGGTATTCGCTGCACAAAGACTTGGAATTCTAATTCAAATGGGGTTTTGAACGCCTGACATAGTTTTGTTGAACCATTGTTTCTGTTTTTCTTTTCTTTTCTTCTTCTTCTTTTCCTTCCTTTTTATTTTTTTATTTTGACAAGATTTCTCACTGCATTCAGAAACTGTATCTGCTAATGAGTCCCTTATACGATTTTTTTAATGTACTTAGATAATGCATGGTTTTTTTTTAAAGATTAAAATATGTAAGCGGTTGTTTTAAGTTATCGAATTTGAAGAAAAAAGTCAAACTTGTGTACTAGTTGCTATTTTGGATGGACTGTTTTGTTCTGTTTATCATCTCCTCACTTTATGCAATGTATTAAGGGATCCGTTGGTTTTATCCTCTATGAATTTTCCTTTTTTGAACTTTAAGCGTGAACTCTTGCAAAAATTGCATGAACCTGCAGCTGCCGTCTCCTCTAAAGTTTTGGTGCACCCACGAATGATCTAGGGTCATCTACTGAGTGTTTTTTAATGTGTAGATGATACCTTTTATTGCAAATATTACCTTTTTTATTTTTCTCTATTACTCAGCCTGTGTACATCTTGTGCATGACCCTGCCTATGATTGATAATTGCAGTTCTTATCTTGGTTTCTCATTGTATGTTTTATTTAGTTGGGAATCATTTCACAAAGAATCATGGATTAGATCGACACAAGCTTGTATTAAAAACGGCTATTGATGCAGGTCTCAAAGTCCGTTTATGTAAAAGTGGAGAAGTTTATGAATGTCGAATGATACTCCCATGCTATGCACATCAGCTCCACGGTGATGTCTTTTGCTTTCAGTCATAAATAGATGGAAAATAGAACTTAGACAAAGTTCCAAAGCCTTACATATTACTTCTACGTGTTGTATCAGCCACTTTAAATTCTTGATACATATTGGCTAATTCACTACAACAAAGTGCAGCATTGCCGGCACCTTTTTTCCAGCGCACAAGATGTAGTGCCGGCGTATATAAAGTGAATTTCTACTGTGAATTATCCTGAGTTTTGGAGCCCTAGTCCAAACACAGGGTGATGCACTTGTTTGATGGGGTGGATCTCATCCACTTGAAGATGTTCCCTCATGCGTGCACATTGTTGGATCAAGAGAATCACAGGAAAAAAAAACTTGGGTGAAAAGATTTACTGCAAGTAAAAGATAATCCGTTGGCTAGCAATGTGGGTGAAATTTTAGCTTTCAGTTGGACAACAGTTACATTTTCAAGTTCTTAAAATATCATGCCTTTGATTAAAAAAACATTATCATATTCTTTGAATATTAGAATTCTAAAAATTAATTGTGAGGGCAAAATTGCCCAAACGTTTCTCATATTTTGTGGAGCATAGATATTTTACCCATATCACTATTTACAATACTTATAAATAATATTAATTTGATTATTAAATAATGAGTCGAGTCATGTAAAAGCCTATTTAAGTCCTCAAGTCAACCCATCGGAGCAACACTAACCGAGTCAACTCCCAACACACACACACACACACATACTTCCCCCTCATCTAGCCGTTGGTTTAATGTTAGCTATTGGGGTCCACCATTAACAAGATTCCCGGTCTAGCCCATGGCTTACCATTAACTAACAAGGCCCACCATAAACTAGATTGTCTGTCACGCGCACCATGGCCTGTATCCAATTTGATGAAGGGATGCCCCAAAAAACCAAGCTGCCACACCTTGTATTTCTAGGGTAAGGAGCACTTTTACATTGTTTTTTATGGTGCGGCTCACTTGAGTATTGCTTAGCTTGATTTTTGGGCATCCCATCTTCATGTTGGGGTGCATTTGATGCACAGTTTGGATGCCACACAAACATTGCAATTGGGCCCAAAGACAATTGAAGGCATTTGGTAATTTATCTTCAATGTCGAAAAATATGCTCTTTTGAACTCAAGTTTGTTTTTTTTTAAAAAAAAAAAATTTAATTTTTTTTTAATTTTTTTAAAAGCAGTTTTAACATCAATCTGAAAATCAGCATTCATAGATTACCGAGTTCACAAACAATTCAAAGCGTATGGTAATTTAAATCCATTGAAACGTAGATTCTTTTAAACACACGTGAAGGAAAAGAGAGTTTCAACATCCATTGAAATATCCAACATGTTTTGATCAGCACTCAAACATAGTGTGATTGCTGTGCAGCTTAATGATAACGGTGAGATAATAGAGGTATTAGTTTATTTTTTTGAAATGATTGTAATGACTTTAGTGAAGTGGAAAAAAAAAAAAAAACAAAGGGATTTTATGGTTATGATCTATGGGTCATGCATCATGTTGGTATTCAATGGCTAGGTAGTGAGGTCCACCATGATTTATATATTTTATCCACTCCCTCCATCCATTTTACCAGATAATTTTACCAGCCTATATAAAATGGTTGAAAGGCCCGGAAAGGTTCCAACGATCACTGTGAGGCCCATAAAGGTTTCAACGGTGGAGATCATGGTACTGGAGACTTGCTTTGGATATGGTTCAATTATCGTCTCAAACCCTTAGCCCAACATAGTTTACTTGGTACAATCCGATTTCCAAGTTTGGATGAACCTGATGTTTGTATTATCCCTTGATCCGTTTCTTCTTAACATTATCAACAAGTGATGGCAAATAAACATTACTTTTAATGGTGAGATGAGACGATCAATCACCAATGTATCAAGGTGGGCCCCACGGTGGAGATGAATACCTAATCCGATCCCACCCACTGTTGAATCCTTCCTAGGTGGGCCCCACTTGCCATCCAACCTGCTAATAAGGTCAGTTCTGAGTTCATGTCCTAAAAATGATGGGGCAAAATCGAGTGGTGGGGCCCACAGAAGTTTGCCCACGTCAACGTTGGTCTCCCTCCAAACGACTCATGCAAGTGTAAATACCTCTAGCCCAAAATTCAGGTTGGTCCGCTCATCGAATGGGCCATGGGTGGTACCAAATCGGTATTGAGAATGAAGTATAAAACATCATATCAACAACATATAGGAATATAGTAAAAAATTGACAGGAAAATAAAAATCTATTCATCCAAATGACTCCCAAAGCACATAACACTCCACCAGTACAGTAACTTCTTATTCATATCTATACTACTACTACTACTAATTAGATTTAAACTGCTGCTGCTAGACTTATTCTTCTTCTTCCTCTTCTTTCCAGCATTTGAGGATGGATCTTGGGGACCCGCATCCGCCAGCCTTGTAACTCTGGTAGACCACGCAAGCCCCTTCTCCAAGCTCCTGCATGCTCCTCTTCCCGCACACGTACCCTGTCACGTCATCCAGCTCTTCTCCCACCCATCCCATCTCCTCGCCTCCTACCGCATGTATAGCAATAGAAAACTCTGCCGGTTGGAAACAGGCCAGCACCCTCTCAACCAATTGGCCCAGATTGACCTCCTTCGCATTGCAACCCGCTGCTTCAAAGCTTGCATAGCTAAAGCCATCTTCTGGCGTAACATGGATGGTTGAGATCGCAACTCCCTCAATGCTGTTCATGGAGTAGCCACATGGGTCAAACTCAAAATCACATATATCAGAACCGGGCAGAATCTTCCGTATGCCTGAGGCTGTAGTCATCTCTGCTGCTGAGCTTGTTTTCGTCTTGTAGAATACAGAGGCCAGCTTCGTATCCAGACCAGTCATGCACATTTCCAGAGTGCAAAGCGGGCCACCATCTTCGGCCGCTGATGCTGCGCAAGCAGAATAAATGTGCCACTGCTGGGATTCAACAAGACTGCTCATCACATAGGCCTTGCCACCAGAGCCGAGGTTGCCAAAGTGGTCATTGAGGATGGTCACCTCCTCTGAGAAGTTGCGGTGAGGAAATGGCTGAGCCCCCGGAAATATGAAGCTTCCGCGAGTGTATGTAACAGCTTTTACAGAGAGGGACAGAGATTTAGACAGATTGAGGATTGGTGGAATTGAGAGCAGCAGCTTTGTGGTGCCGCATGTTTTGATTATGATTTTGTAGGGATAAACAAAGAGGCTAGACTCGGAGAGGACATATGAGTCTACGTGATCGTTTGACAGGGATGACACTATCGTGCACTCGGCAGGTTTCAGTATCTCATCAATTTGACATTTGGAGAGCAAACGGAGGCCCTTCCCTTGGGGATCAGCAAAGATGAATGGCTTGAAGAAAGAGATCTCCAGCCTCTTTTCATAGCCCTCAAATCCAATGGCAGAGACAGGGAAGGCCATCTCTGAAGTGAAGAGAAAATGAAGTGCCGGGAGCAGAGAAAGTCACAAGAAGAGGAGCAGAGAAAGAGAGGAGAAGATGAGCAGCTAAAACGGAAACAGAAATTAAAAAATGATAGGGTTGGTTATTAGAGTGCTTCAGGAGATTATATCAGGGTTAGGGGCGTCAGGATGGCTTCCGTGCACACTGCAAGTGAAACGAACATAGGCCACTTAGGTTAGCATTCACAGACGAAGAAGAAGAAAAGAAAAGAAAAGAAAAGAAAAGGAAAGGTTGGGATAGGAAAAGGAAAAATAAAAATCCTAGTGTTGGTACTGGCGTCCAAAGATGCCTTTGAACTAATCACCTACAACCAATTTATGGTAACCTTCAACCCTTTTCACAAGGCATAAATGGAGGAACATGGTATACAACCAGTTGTTGGTGATTAGTCGTGTCAACAAAAATCCTGATGAAAGACTTCAATGATGTGAGTCTAACAGAGTGAGATTTGTTATGTTCACTCCCAGATTCCAAGAGTTTTGTGGAAATTCTATGTAGCCACAAGATGTAAGAGAAGTAAATTAGGAGAGGTCACTTACGTTGGAGTAAGCAGCAGATCGGAACTTCTTGATCCCACCGTTTGGGCGAACGTATTCAATGCTGTAGCCTAGAGGAGCTTCGTAAGCTAATGATTTACTACTGCTAGACTTCTTCTTACCACCTTTTGCCTCCATTAGATCATTCAGCCTTTTACTGGCAAACCATAAACAAATACAAGTGAATACATCAACATTATCACCCCAGGGTATCATATCAGGTTTTTTTTTTTTTTAATAAAAAAAATAAAAAATCATAATCTGATGAAACCTACTCAGAAAAGATAAAATTCAATAAACGATGTTTGACAATTAGAATCTGAATGCATCAAAGCTTCATAAATTTCCAAGAAATTCAACATCAGTGCAATTACAATTTTTGCAACAAAGCTAAAATCTTCAATATAAGAAACTCATTTGACAAGTTTGCATTATACAAGTTTCATACAATTATCTTTTCAAAATTTGAGTTTCAAAAACCCTTTGCTCATTTCAAAACCTCTAATTTGTCAAACTTCTAAATCAGCCACAATCTCAGAAAAATTTGTAAATAATAAAATTCATATTACAACAATACAAAATATCTGCCCCAAAAATGAGGTAAAAATGACACACCTAAAGAAAATTACATGAATAACAGTTAACAACAACAATTATTATTATTATTATTTTGATAGCTAACCTAACCCAGGCATAAACCCGAGACCTAAAAGTTGAAAAACACTCATCTACTGCCGAATCACGTGCTCAAACCAATGAGCAACAAAATTAGAAAAAAATAAAATAAAAATAAAGAAAGAAAACAAAGCAGAATACAAAACCATCCAATAACAATAACAATTAAAACCATGGAATAATATCAGTTTCTGAATTGATTTCCCCATGTCTTCTATGTATATTACTTTCTTGCAAACAGTTTTCCATAATCAAAAAGTTATTCCTGAAAAGATTACAAATCATAATTCCTTTGCAAACCCTACTATCATGATATACAAAATGATGGATGGACGGATGGATGGACGGACGGATTTCCTAAAGTCCTAATCCTATTTTCTTTTAAACCCTAATGTCATGACAGACATAATTTCCTAAAGTCATTTTTTTATTTATAAACCACAATATCATGATAGACAACAGGCAAGTTAAGAAAACACAAATAACAATCTTACAAATTATTTTCTGAAAGTCCTTTAGAGGGAGAGCAAACCTAGTGACACAATTCCTGAAACATGAGGAATCTTAGCCGTATTTTCTTTTAAACCCTGATATCATAAGTAAACAAATGATTTTGTGAAAGTACCTTTTTATTGTAATTGTAAACCCTAATACATGATAGATAACAGGCAAGTTTAGAAAATACAAAATAACAATGATCTTTCAAAAGAAAGTATTGCAAGAAAAAGACGACTTGGAAAAAACCCATAAATAATTAAAAAATTAGATAACCAGACTACATAGCATTTCTTTATCTGTAAGAAGAAGGAAAAAAAAAAGAAGCAAAGGCATCTTTCTTTCTTTCTTTCTTTTTTTCCCTTTTTTTTCTTGCAGGTTGTACCTATAAAACGTACAAATCAAGAAGCTCCATTTTTTTCTTAAAATTTGGTAGGCAACAGATAACAATTTACTACCACGTGAAATTTCTATCCAAAGACGAGCAAGATAAACAGAAAACCAAAAGCAACATGCATGAATAATAAAGAGAGAAAAAGAGAGACCTACAGAGCAAAAGAGAAGTCATCCATCGAGAAAATAGAAAAGACAGTAATAATCATCGAAAACACAAGAGGCTTTTACTTGCACAGAATGCATGATGGCTTTCTTTTTTTCCTTAAAAAATTCAAGCCCTAGTTAAATAAAACCTCACAAGCACGAAAAAAAAAAAAAAAAAGAATAGCAAAATCAGATGTTATTTCTTCCTTAATTTCTACGTAAATTTATTTTCGTTTTGCTTTCATCTCACAGAATTTATTGCTAGGGTTTGTGCAAAAGACCAGAAAGAAAGAGATTCTCAACCTGAAGAAAGAGAGATAAAATAATTGCAGAGAGGATCATATTGCTTTTTAAATATCACATTTTAAAAGATAAATTAATCACAAGTAGCAAAAAATTACTTTAAAATCGTTCTATATCTTCAAACGCAATAAAAAAAAGAAAAAAAAATATGCCCAATAACGAATTTAAAAAAAAAAAGAGAGAAGAAACTTAATCAAAAAAATCCTTTGATATCTTCAAAGGCAACAAAAAAAAGAAGGAGAAATATAAAATAACGCAAAGAAAAAGAACAAAAGAATACAATCCAAAAGGATCGATTGAGAAACGCTGAAAAATCCTCCAATCTTCCACAAAAATAACATAAATCAAAGAGAATGGGGCAACCATACACCAACAAATTAAAAAAACAAAAAAAAAAAGGGATCCGTAGCTATAGGCAAAAAAGAAACCCTAAAATCCTTCTATCTCTAAAACAAGCCCTAGAAATCAAACAGAATTCAAAACCATACATCAAAAAACACGAAAGAAAACATCAACGAACAGGATCTGAAGCGATCTGTAGCAGAAAATCATACTTACAGGATCGCTGCAGAAATCCCACTATCGATCGCAGAAACCCTGAAGGAAATCCCTCAATCGATCACAGAAACCCTAGCAATCGAAAGAAACCCCCAGTCGATCGCAGGAACCCTAGCAATTGAAAGAAATCCCTCAATCGATCGCCGAAACCCTAGAAAACGAGGGAAGGGGGCAGATTTGCTGATAATCGTAACAGAGATGGAGAAATCGTACTTGGCAAGGAAAGAACCGTTCGCTCTCCGTATTTATAGCAGAACGTTACGTGACTGCCCTTCTTTTCTGTTAAAATAACCGTCTTGCCCCGCTGTCTGCGGTTACGGGCGGTTTTCGTAATGTGGAATTATTTGATACTCTGGCGGAGTGTGATGCTTGATACGCAGGCACTAAGAAATTGTATACGTGGAGAATATTAACTTAAAATTACCGAATAAATTGTGTAAACCGCTTTATTTTAAGTCAATTCGAAAGTTCGATGAATTTTAATCTCAGACTTGTTTGTTGAAGCAGATGGATGGATTTTTCCTTTTTGACCGTCCAATGATGCCCACCATCCGATGGTCTAATTTTTAGAGTTTACTTTCACTTATTTGTAATCAGCATATGTAATTCCTAAGTGCCTGAGTATCGTCTGTCACACCCTACCAGAGTATCAAAGTTTTTCTGTTTACGTTTTCGGCACGTAGCTTCGGTCCAATTTGACTCTTTATTCCGAAATTGCCCTTTTAAAGCAGAATAAAGGGAACGCGGATTGCATGGAGAACCGTCCTTGGGAGCCGACTCTTGTGGGCCCCACCGCAAGGTACGTGTTTTATCCACACCGTCCGTATGTTTTTTCAGCTAACTTTTATGCGTGGGACCCAAAAAAGGCAAATCCAATGGCTATACCATGTGAAACAGTGGAGAGATAATGTAAACAATCGATTGAAAACTTCCTACGGCCGACAGTGATGTCTACTTGCCATCATGGTGGGGCCACCATGATGTATGCGTTTCATCCATATTTACATATTATTTTTGTGGTTGGTATAAAAAATGATAGGGATATAAATCTTAGGCGGACTACACCATAGGAAAATAATAATGATCGAATATCCACCGTTAAAATCCTCCTAAGGTCCAATGTACTGTTTATTTGTCCTCCAATGTGTTAATTACGTCATAGAGACTCAGGTAAAGGAAAAAATTATTTATCAACTTGATCTAAAAATGTTACGGTCCCTAAAATATTTTTAATGGTCAAAGTTCATTCAACACTGTTCCTGTAGGGTGGTCCACTTGAGAGAGATATACCTCATTTTTTTTCTTTTATAACATAAAATGATCTATAAGAGTAAATGAATGGCATTGATGAAATATATATATCGTAGTGGAGGCTATGGAGCACCCACCACGGGTCAATGGCTGCAGGGGGGGGTAGCCAATCCGTTCCGTTATAAGGTCGGTCATGGGGAAGAAACGGATTGGCTACTCACCTTGCCACTAGCTCAATTGGTAGTGGTTGGTGCCCTGTGGGTCCCACCATAATGTATATGTTTCATCCATGTAGTCCACCCATTCTCCCATATCATTTCATTGTATGAACCCAAAAATGAGGTTGGTCTAAATCTCAAGTGGACTGCACGGTGGTGATTGGACGCTCACCATTAAAAACTTCTCGGGGCTACAAAAATTTTAGATCATGCTGATATATAATTTTTTCCTTCATCCAAGTATGTGTGGCTTAATCAATAGGTTAAATGTCAAATAACCATTACGGTGGGCCTTGGGAGGTTTTAGATGATGGACAGTCGATCATTATTTTTTTTTCCCATGGTGTGGTCCACCTGAGATTTATATCTGATTGATTTTTGGGATCAAGCCATTAAATTATCTTTCAAAATGGATGTACGGCGTTGATAAAATACATATATCATGGTGGGGTCCACATAGCACCGACCACTAGCCACCTGGGCACAGCATAACTAGCCAAACCTGTTGTCCACGATAAGTTTTCGACGGCAGACATTCATTTACCACTGTTTCCTGTGGTGTGGTCCACTTGAGCTCTGGATATGTTTAATTTTAATCTTTTGCCTTAAAACGAGCTTGTAAAAGGGACGAACGGCGTGGCTAACACGTATACATCACGGTGGGCCCCACAGGTTTTACTGAATACGCAACCCGCTTCCCGACGCAATCCGCGTCCGAATAGAAGGGAGCTCTAAGCATCAGGCTCTGTTAGTTTTGTACCATTTTAAAAAGAGCGGAGACTCACGTTTGAAGACATTCAAATAGTCCCATTGTGCATGGAGCATATCTATGAATTATACTGATAAATAAATCCTAACCATCCGATTAAATTCTATCAAATAAATGGTTAAAAATAAATAGCAAACAATCACCGTTGGAATGGAAAAATCATATTTCTAAGACTATCTTTTAAGCCCAATTAGTTCTTGCCCCATCTACAGTTCGAACCAGCAATTTGGATGGTCTGGATTGCCGTAAAACTGCACCATGTACAATGTCAAAGAGTCACCACTATTTCGTAGACGGTGAAAGACTAGCACACGAGCATCGTCTGTAGGACGCGGACTCCGTGGCGAACCCATTACCACGTGAACGCGGAGTGCATGCTCAGCAGCGACGTGCTTGGCTGTGTACGGCGCTCACTGGGCCCACCCTATGTATGTTTTATCCCTTTCGTTCAATCAATTCTCACTCGTTTTTTAAAATGGACCGGAAATTTTAGCGTCAACATAAGTAAAATTGTATGTACTCAAGTAATTCATTCAAGGTTAACCCAATTATTATATAAATTTTAAATCAATGATATTAAAAGTTAAGTAGAAATAATTAAACCAAGAAAGATATGATTAATACTTAAAATATACATTCCAAACATAGTGCCTACTAAGATGGAAACTATACAAGCCACGATATATATGTTAAAAATGAAAAAAAAATGTAAATTATTCTATTTTCACCCAATGCTCCAAGTCATAACAATAGTGGTGCAAACTGGTCTAAGTATGTTTGTCCGAGATCTCAATGATACTTGCATCAATAATATCATCCGGTTGATGTTTTAAACACCGTTTCAAATAGAAGTAAATAGTTAACATAGTGGTATTATTTTTTAAGTTATACATATTATCGATACGATCAAGTATATGTAATAATAACATAACAAAACAAATAATTTAGTATATAGTCTTTTTAGTTATATGAATGTTATAATGTGATAATGCATAATCCTAACAATCCAATACTCCCTTAACAAGCGACTTGAACATTTATATCACGGAATGTCGACACTTCATCATCATGCAACTCTAACATTTTTTTTTGCAAACTACATGTCTTAACAAGTGCCATGATATGAATGTGATTAGCCAAATAATTATTAATCTCAGTTCAAGCAGCAATTTGGCAAAGTCAGGATACTGTCATTGTATCACGAGTCTCTACTCGAATCATGAGGCTCGATGCTGTCATAACAGCTCCTCACTTGTGTCCCTTGATCCATTTTAGTGTTCATCACTCAAGGACAACAACAAATAATATAAAGGTCGTCCCCCAAATATAAAGTGGTGAAGTCACGGCATCAATTCCATTAACAATACGATAGGCTCATAGCCTTCGCTAATGCTCAATGGTCACACGGGGTGGCTTATCACTCAATTTTGTATCAATGCTCCCTCTAATGATCTTCAATCTGTCTGTGTAGGGCAAGAGCAAGAGAACATGCGTCCATCCGCTTCCAGACACAATTGAATCCTTGGGCAAATCATCACGGACTTCGATGCAGAAAACGAGTCACTTGTAGCAACTAAAGTACTAGGGTCATGCCCTATCCTCTTAGAATAATCTCAGCCTTTCAAATTGTGGCATTCCTATAAATGGCTAGGAGGAGAACTAGAGCATCCTAGGGTCGATTTCTGTAGTCCCCTACTGTGGGGCCCACCATGATGTAAGTTCCTTACATCCAGGCCGTCCATCCGTTTTGACAAATCACGTCAGGGCATGATCCCAAAATTGAAGTAGATTCAAATCTTAGTTGGAGCACAATATGGGAACCAATGGGGATTGAATACCCACCATTAAAAACTTCTCGGGACCCACCTGAATGTTTATTTGCCATCTAACCTGTTGATAAGGTATGGGTGAAGGACCATACAAATATCAGCTTAATCCAGAGCGTTTGTGGCTCAGAAGAAGTTTTTAATGGTCAATCACCACTGTTTCCCATGGTGTGGTCCACCTGAGATTTGGATCTGCTTCAATTTTAAGATTGTGCCCTAAATTGAGTTGTCAAAACGGATGGATGGCGTGGTGGATCCCACAATCCCGGATCCACCCACTTCTCGATCCACTGAAGCTACACTCAGGGCACAATCAACAGTGGAAAGCAGCTAGAGCATAAGCCGAATATCATGTGAGACTATTTACATGAATGTGGTAATCCCATGCAGTTGGTGACATGGCCCCCATAATAATAGGTAGAGGTGTATATGAGTCGAGCTTGGGACATCTCGACTCGAATCGGTCACTAGCTGACCCCTGCTCGGACTTGACTCAACTTGGTCCTCAAGCCTAATTGGCCAGCTTGGCCCGGTTCAGTAAGAAGCTCGGGCCAATTTGAGCAAAGTTCGAGTCTGTACGACATTTTTACAAACACATGAAGTGCACTTTCAATTTCTTACTATATGTAAAACAACAACAATTGTTTACAGATATTTTATCAAACACCTTATACACAATATCAAAATCAAGAAAAAATGGTATTTATTTCATATACATATCTTCCTTGCCACCAGCCGACACTTCATTGAGCCATTTCATCAAGCACTTGGTGAGCAACATCAATATCAAAGTAATCGAGTCACTGAATTGGCTCGATTCGAGTTCGATTTGAGTTGGGGTCCAATCTGGGTCGAGTCAAGCTCGGGTAAACTCAAACTCAGTTTGAAATATTTTCGAGCTTAAAAATTTAGCTCAACTCGCCTCGAACTCAGTTTCAAACCAAGTAAAATCGAGCTTTTTCGAGTTGAGTTGAGCAAGCTGAGCTAACCGACCTAACTTGGTTGGTGTACAACTAGGGGCGTACATCGAGTCAAACCGAGTCAAGCTAGCCCCAACTCGGCCACTGGTTGACTTAGCTTGAACTCGGCTTAGCTCGGTCCTCGAGCCTAACTGGCTAGTTCGGCTCGGTTCGATCAACAGCTTAGGCCGAGCTCGAGCCGAGTTCGCCATTAAGGCATTTCCACAAACACCTGAACTGCAACTTCAAAATCCCACTGTTTTACAAATAGGGGCAATGGTTTTATAGGTATTTTATCAAATACCTTCTAATCAACATAAAAACCAAGAAAAAGAAAGAGAAAAAGGGTATTTGTTTCATGTACATACTTTCCTTGCCACCAGCCACATTTCGTTGAGTCATTTTATCAAACAGTTGGTGAGCAACATCAATGGCAAGTCCTACATGAGTTTGAAGAGCAGAAGAGAGAGAAAGGATTGAATGATGAAGAGGAGTAGAGGATAATCCAGAATCATTGTCTGAGTAAGAACAACCATAGAAAGAAATCATCGATCTTTCCTCAGCACATTTGCTTCTTTACTTGCATTTGAGTCCGGAAACGAGGAAGCATGGATGGCAGCTTCCTTACCACTAACCGAGTCACCAAATTGGTTCGATCTGAGTTCGCTTCGAGCTGGATTCAAGTTGGATTCGATCCGAGTCGAGTCGAGCTATAAGTCTGCTCAAACTCATTTTCGAGCTCAAAGAATCAGCTTGAATCGACTTGAACTCAGCTTCGAACCAAGTCGAATCGAGCTTTTTCGAGTTGAGTTGAGCCAGCTAACCAAGCTAGCTCGGTTCATGTACCCCCCCTATATACAACCCTAATAATAATTACCGATTCAGTCAGCTCATGATTGTGGGGCCCACCTTGATGTATATGCTGTATATCCACACCGTCCATTCATTTTTCTAACTCATTTTAGGACGTGACCACAAAACTCAAGAATTTCCAAATCTAAAGTGGACCACACCACATGAGACATTCATGAATTACCATGAAAAACTTCTTGTGGGCCACAAAAGTTTCGGATGAAGCTAATATTTATATTTTTCTTTCATCTAGTTCTGTTTAACTATATCAACAGGTTGGATGGCAAAAAAAAACATTACAGTGGGCCTTAGAAAGATGGGCGTTTAATTACCACGGTTCCTATGGTGTGATTCATATGAGATTTGGATTTAATTCAATTTTGGTATATGCCCTATAATGATCTATAAAAACATGGTCTATAGACAACACATGCATATAAGCGGTCCCCACATCACCACTTGAATGACTTACTGAATCCATGCCCCATAATAACTGTGACGTCTGTTCATCTGGTGGACCCTACCAGTAGATGCCCACGAAACAAACAATTGTAATAATTCATTTTCGACCTTGAACTTGGAATATGGACAAGCTTTCTTTTCTTGCATCATGGGATGGGCGTTGATCTGACCAACATACGTTGCATTCATCAAACATCTCGTGACATGCATGCCTTAGAAATCATTCCTTGGAGTCATGTCTATGTCCTTTGTATCATCTTCTTTATAAGAATATATAATAATTTCTTCGTAGAAATGATTGCGGGAGTTCATGTAAATGGTCTTTTATTTGATTGATTTTACTTGCATACCCTAATTACCTTTTAAGGTTTGGAATAACAAGAATGGAATCGCTCTTTACATTTTTATTTTTGAAAGATTGGAACAATGTCACTTGGAAGCCCATTGCGTGGATATGAAGTGCTTATGGTTAGAAGCTAAGTTGCGCCCATTCTAATGTTTGTGAGAAATCCACCCCTTTCATTTATTTTGCCACCTCATTTTACAATATGAGATAAAAAATGAGGTAAATCCAAATGAGCCACATGATAGAAAACAATGGGGATTGAATTCCTATTATTGAACATTTGTGAGGTTATAAAAGTTTTGTATCGAGCTAATATTTTTATGCTTTTAATTTACTCAAGTAACTTATAAATGATTTAGATTGCATATAAACATTACGATGGACTCCGGAGGTTTTAATAGTAGATCATTCCCTTTAAATATGTGGCCCACTTAAGTTTTGAATTTGCCTTATTTTTAACCTTTTCTTAAAATGACGTGATAAAATGGATGGACAGGATGGATTTCAAACAAACATTGTCTATTTAGAATGCATTCCGCATCAACGTCAAATGTAGCTGTCATGCAGACGTGACGTGGGACTTTTCATTACCGCACATTTTTGGTGGGCAAAATCAAATAGATAAAACGACACGTCATTGCCTGCCTTTAGATTCCCTTTCCCTGCCATTAGCGTCTTTTCTTTTCTGTTTTGTCTAGCTATTCTTGTATTTTTGAAGTGTTTGGCTATAATATTAACTATTTTCATCTTCAACCTACTCTACTTGCACACGCACGCACACATACCCCACACACTCACACAGTAGTGGAATTTCACCACCTATGGGTACTCAAACCCTGACCAGGTGTTGAAACTCCTAAGAGTCTACCACAGGAGCAAGAGTGAGGACCCGAACCAACTCTACTTATGTATATTAGATATTTTCAAAATTAAAATATTTTTAAGCGGTTTATAAAAAAATAAGGGTATATATACATATATTCAAGATTGAAAAACTTTGTTTGGTTTTTCTTTATCCTTCAAATTGTGGCTTGAAAAATGAATAATTAAAAAAATAATGTCTTTTGAACTTTAAAAATACCGTAAGATAATAATAGAAAGTTGGTTGGATAAGAAGGGCATTTTATCACTCAAGATCAACCTTAGTGGGTGGTAAGTCTACTTAGAGGCTTTTTGTGAATTTTTTGTGTACTTTGCACTTCGCATGTGCGCATTGTCGTAAGGATTATGAGCATCCTTATAGTTTTTCCAATGTGATTTAAAATTGGGTCATGCCGTAGTGCGAACCATTAAGTTTAACCCCAATTTGCTAATGTGGTGCCGGGTGACTATTGACTTTGGAACGCAACTTGGGTGAGACCCTGGAACTAGAGATGTGGGTGGGACCCTAACCATAGGAGCCCACTTCGATGTATTCATTATATATCCATATTGTCTATTTGTTTTTTCAATTATTTTAAGATATATTCTAAAAAGTGAAGCCATACGAGTTCCAGGTCGACCACACCATAGGAAATAATGGTCAATGACTATGGAAAACCTTTTGTATGCTAGAAAACTTTTAGATCAAGCTGGTATTTGTTTTTTTTTTCCCCTTTCATCTAGATCTGTGTGACCTTATCAACATGTTGGATGTTCAATAAACATCATGGTGGATGCTAGAAAACTTTTAATGGTGGAAATTCAATGATGATTGTTTCCTGTGGTGTGGTCTAAATGAAACTTATATCTACTTCATTTTTGGTATCATATATTAAAATAATCTGAAAAAAATAGATGGACAATGCAGATATACGATGAATACATCAAGGTGGGCCTTGCGGTTAGGATCCGACACATATGGCTGGTTCCAAGGGTCTCACTCAAGCTGTGGTCCTGACGACTTTGCCTTTGTGGCCAACTTAAAGATGACTTTTGGGTGGAATGAGAAGTAAAATACAAATTTAAATGGTCAAGAGATGCATTGAAAAGTTATGGGGTGCCATGGAAAGGCATGTGCCCGTTTTAGAGCATAAAAAATCCAACCTAGATGACTCTTAAATGCCTTATATAAGTTGAGGTTTAAAGGTAGATTTTTGTCATTAATACTAACATAATTATCTCTCAAATCATCTGTTCTAAGATTCAATTTTTGCGCTATTTTTATCAGTTTTTTTTTTTTTGCCTTCACTCTTTCTATCAATTTCATTACAAGGTTGTTTGAGATCTATCATAACACTACTCATTGTAGATCCATTACAAGAAACTGAATTTCATTGTATCTTAGGTACAAGTTGCCAATGACCAGAATAAGCAAAATTAAATTTAATATATAGTGAGGGCAAATACTCGTTTAAGGAAATCGATTCTGTAATGTGACTTGAAGCTGCTTTTCTTCTATTCCGCTTATCATTCTCCTAATAATTTTAGATAATATTTTATTTATTTTCTTCTTCTTTTTTGGATTGTGGTCCAATCTTCTCTTCAAGTCTATTTAACGCAAATGCTAATTGCGATAGGCATTTGATTTTAATTCATTATTAGTTCTATAGTAGATAATATGCACCTAGATATGCCTTCTCCAGAAGCTTTTCTTTTTATTTAATTTGTATTATTGATATAGCTCCTTAGTTATATTCTTTAGAAAAAATCTTTATTAATAAGGAGAAAACTAAAGAAATATAATCTAGTCGTGGGATAGATCATTAAAAGGGTAAAATGTTAATTTTATGTAGAAAAAATTTAATTTTTCACGGTGAGTTCCATGAATGATATGCAGCTATTGTAATTTTTCATTGGGGCAACTATAACTGTACACGATCTGAGTAAGCTTGATTAACTCACTCTACTCGACTCAAAAAGGCTCGATTCGACTTGGTTCAAAATGGAGTTCGAGCTGATTTTTGGAGCTCGAAAAAATTTCAAGCCAAGTTCAAGATTGTCTGAGCTCAAATCGACTTAGATCGAACCCCAACTCGAATTGAACTCAAATCGAACCAATTCGGTGACTCAGTTATTTTGATATTGATGTTGCTCACCAAGTGTTTGATGAAATGAATCAACGAAGTGTCAGCTGATAGCGAGGAAGGTATGGATATGAAATAAATACCCTTGTATCTTGATTTTGATGTTACCAACGAGCGTTTGACGAAATACTTGTAAGCTTTTTCTACTGTTTTACATACTATGAGAAATTGAAAGTGCACTCCATGTGTTTGAGGAAATGCTGCACAAGCTTGATCTTGGCTCGAACTTAGCTCGAACTAGCCCGAGCTGTTGACCGAACCGAGCCGAGTTGGCCAGGCAAGCTCAAGGACCGAGTCGAATCGAGTTCAAGCTGGGGTCAGCTAGTCACCGAGCCGAGTTGAGATGTGCCAAGCTTGATGCGGTTCGACTTGTGTACAGCACTAGGAGCAACCCACCCTTAGAAGCTATTAGGGGCCCTCAACCATATTTATCATGTATAGTTTTCTAGATCATGTTTGGACATAATAAATAATTTAAAAAAATAAATAGAGATAAATATCCACATCCAACTGTAATAGGGTCCTGGGGCGTCCACGTGGGATTTGCAGGACCGCTCGATTAAATCGCTCGTGTGAGGGGCACCACCAATAAATTAACCCAGGTTATCCCATTAAGGTGGTCAAGTCAAGTTATACTGATTGTACTTGGCAACAGCTTGTGCGGGCCGTGCAACGACCAAGGAAGGTCAGAAAAATCTAAAAATTGAGAAAACCGTAGATCTCACTGGGCTTGTGGTACAACGGGGACCACGGACTCAGTAGACATCTAGAAATTAATTATCCATGCCGTCCCAACGGCACTTGCCCAGCGCAACTCGCCCCAGCCTTGACCCAAAGGCTAGAATTTAAATCTGACACTTTTAAATGAAACTAAGATATTAGGCTTTACAGCTGTCGGATTTCTTCTATATTTACGGTGAAAGCCTAAAATATTTTTCTACGCTCATCCACAAATTCTGGAACCCAATCGTGAAACGGTGACCATTGATCGCAAATCGGACCCGTACGATAAAACCCCACATTTGTTTGCCTTCAAATTTTGTACGGCCCTTCATTGGGCCATAGAGCACTTATCTTATAAATTTCAGAGCCACCCTAACAGACGTAAAGGACCTCACAAGGCTAGTTAAAGATCGGAACCGCACGATAAAACTCTGCGTCCGTTTGTCTTCAAATTTTGCATGACCTTTCATTGGGCCATGAGACACCTACACACCAAATTTAGTGGCCTAGGGGGTGATAGAGCTGCCTAAAAGCCAAAAGGGGGTTCTAGAGGGCCACTGAAGAAAATTGTTAGAACTTAAGGCCATTTAGCCCAAACCTAGCAAATAAAGCCCTAAAGCTCTCTCTCACACTCCCACTACTACTCCAACAACAAAAGAGAGAGAAGTGAGAAATAGAGAGGAAGAAGAGAAAGGAGTGTAGAAGGAATAAGGGAGAGAAAAGTGGTACCTAAGGGAGGTGGAATCTAGAAACCCCTCTTCCCTTTCCTCAAAGAATCCCACATCCACAACTACAAATGACTCCCATCCGATTGGGAAGGTAAGCACCCATCCTTTTTGTAATCCTTTGTGTTGAGCTAAGATTTGCATGAAATCCTAACATGCAAATGCATTGACTCAGGATTCCGGCCAATCGACCCATGAGTTCGACACTTATAGGTCGTTTCCCCAAGCCTTCAACGATCCATAGGTGCGAACTATTATCCTTAGGTGGCCTAGCACCAATTTTACGTTGAGTTTAATGATTATGAATATTAGGATGATGTGCTTAAGTAATCTAGAGAGAACTTAGCCAAAACCCTACATGATAGGTCCTCCCAAAATCCATGATATGATTGAGTGTTGTTTATTTGTTCTTCAACATGATTGGGCTTGAATTGGAGTGGCATGTTCATCTCATATATGATTTTAGTATAACCTTCCTTATGCCATGTATGATTGCATAAAATCCTTATTGTATGTTTGTGCTTGCATAAATCCTTGTTGTATGTTTGTGCTAGCATTAATCCTTGTTGTGTGTTTGTGCTATGAATGATGTATAACTCTTGATCTTTTTAGTAACCTATCTCAACACACATGCACATTAATTTCTTATTTTTGTTAGTAGTTGCATTGTAGAAAAACTTGGATGTTATGTTTAGTATATGAGAGCATGACTTCACTCGTATAGAAGATAAATCCTAGATTGTTGGAATATTACTGAATGTCATTAAATCCCTAGGTTGGCCAGGAAACTGAGGTGAGAGAAGATGGTCCCGTTGGTAGGACCATCCTGCGGCTAAACTAGCAGGTTTGGGCAGATGCAAATGGGCGACTGTAGTTGGACTACATGGGTCGCTTGTACTTGATGTCATTCGTCGTGTACTCGCCTGAACTCGCACGGTCTAGTTCACTTACTGACCTACCATGTTTTTTAACCGTGTCTGCTCACACCTGTATGGAACCTGGAACACCCTTCAACTACTGAATCCTATTGATAACCATTTGAAACCGATCCACTGACTCGAGAGCCGGGCATGATGGAATGAGACACTGTGTTCGAGCTGTCGGCCTACAATGGTGTGACGAGCCTTCCCGTAGTGACCGCGAGCGATCCCTCTTGTCAGCACTCCTCATGTGCTTGAAATCGGGGATGAGGAACCCGATGGGATCAAGGATCGCGGGGTCCTGGCCTCGCACATTGAGGGGTCTTGGCCTCGCAACCAGTTGAGGGCAATGATACGTGGGGTGTACTAGTTTCTTCAATCTACTAGATGAATAGAATTAATTAAGAACTCGGCTAAACTATCACGATCGCATCACACTAGTTAGGTTGGCGATTCGGCAGTTAAGGTCGCAATGAGGGAGTATTGGACATGTGCGATCGTTAGATAAAGTCGCTCGAGAAAGTGTTGTTGCGAGGTCATACATCATACCATATTCCATGCATATGCATTAACAAGATTAGTTAGGAATTTATGAATGTCTGCCTTTAATTAAATTCATCATAGAATTGATGCTTGTTGTAACTTAAGGTTAATAGTACTCACCGAGTTGATCACTCACTCCCACTGGGACGGTGTTTTAAAACACCAACCGACTCTTTTTTAGCTACAGATAATGCTAAGTTCGAGAAGCCGTGTGACGCAAGCATTGACGAGGAGGATGAGCTATCCTACTTCCAGGTGATGGGCGACTCACCATAGATTTAGTAGACGATTTTGGATCGCTGAGTAGTGGACTCAACGCACTATTCTTTTAGACATATCATTTTTTTGTATTTTTGTTGGGCGATGCCCTAGTGCGACCCATTGATATATTTTTGGACTTATATACATTTAGCCACAGCGATTCCCTAGTGGGGGTGGCTAACAGTGAAGTGTGATCTGACAGTGAGTGTAGTAAACAAAAACAAAAAATTTAAAATTTAAAAAAATTTAAAAAAATTTAAAAAAAAAACCACCATATTTATCATCTATAGTTTTCTAGCTCATGTTTGGACATAATAATTTATTTATTTATTTATTTTTAAAGAGAGGTAGACCCAAAACTCCGGTGGCACTGTTGATACCACTCTTGATGCTCTTAAGGTCATTGCCACTGGGAGGAACAAAACAAAAGTAAATAAAAATCAGCCTGAACCAAAAAAATGTGGGCATAGATGTTTCAACGGTAAGCATCCAATGTCTACTATTTCTGTAGTGTGGTCCACTTGAGTTTTATATTTGTCTTATCTCTGGTCTCTTGTACTAACATAAGACATAAGCTGTAAAAACAGATGGTCGGGTGGATTTCTCACAAACATCACATGCCCCCACCTAGCTTGTGTAACTGTGTTTCCCAGGATGGTACAACCTTCCGTTTTCACCTCTGGGCTTACCATTTTTGGTGCGGCCCTGAGAGTGGGACCCACTTTGATCTATGTGTTGTATATCCATACCGTCCATACATTTTTAACAGATCATTTTAGGGAATACCTCACAAATGAAGATGATCAAAATCTCAGGTGGACCATACCACATGAAATGGTGGGGATTAACCCTTAAAAACTTGTTATGGGCCACAAATTTTTTTTTTTATCAAGGTGATGTTTGTTTTTTACCTTCACCCACTTCTGTGTGACCTTATCAACAGTTTTTATGAAAATAAAATTTATGGTGAGCATTAAGATGGGCCTAGGAAGCTTTTAATGGTGGGCGTTTAATCACCACTGTTTCTTGGGTTACAGTCCACCTGGGAGTTACATCTGATCGTTTTTTCTATCATATCCTAAAATGATATGGAAAAACGGATGGACGGAGTGGATATGTGATGCAAACATCAAGGTGGGCCTCACGATCAAGGCCGCACCTAATCCGCTCCCTGCTCCGGCCAGTCAAGGGCTCTTTTCTACGGTGAAGGGTATTATCGTTAATTCAGGAATTGAACGTACCCACACGAATCTTTACGTGCGATCACACGTGCAAGCATAGAACTTTTTTAAAACCTGTAACCATGCAGCACGGCACATCCTCCCCACACGAATCTTCATGTGCAGTCACACGTGTAAGCATAGAATTTTTTTTAAGGCATATGATCCGTCCATCAAGTTTATAATATATATATATATATATTAAAATATATTTAAAATCAATATTTTTGCAACAAAAAAGCTACGTGGGCAATACCATCATTTTAGAGGATGAGTCATATCTAAAGCTCAAGTGGACCACACCACAAATAACAATGGGCACCGTTAAAAAATTTATAGGGCCCACCGTAACATTTATTTTCCATTCGATCTGTTCATAAGGTCGCAGGACTGGAATGGAAGAGTAAAAACAAATATCATATTCATCCAAAACTTCTTTTTGGATTTCAATGGTAGATGTTCAATCCCCCACTGCTTTTTGTACAATATGAACAGGTACAAATTTCGAGGATGAAATTTATTTGTAAGGGGGATAGATTGTAACGCCCAGTCCAAAAGGGGAACAATGTCATGAAGCAATCACGTGCGAAATGACGTAGGACCGAATGATTCGATTGCACGTGCAGGCCTAAGACGGATTAATTAATTCAAATTCACCCTTCTATGCAATTAAATTAAAGAATATTTTGGACTAAGCACAGGCCGTAGAGCCAGGCGGCCGAGCCATACTTGATGACTATCCGTATGGGTTGAATATCGCCCAAGGAAGGTCCAAATTTTTGAAAATTTTTTCAGGCCTTGTGTCTCGCTGGGCTTGTGGTCCCACGTGGATGCCGAGCTCAGAAGATGACCAAAAATGATTGATCGATGCTGCCTCGCCGGCACTTGAAAATTGCGAGTCGCCTGACTCAACGGACAAAAATTTAGAAATTAAATCAAATAGCCCTGCTGCTTGATTCAGCAAATTTGAGCATTTTAGCCATCGGTTATCTACCAAATTCACACTGAAGGTTGGAGATAATTCCCGGGCCTTGCTTACAAAATTTGGCCGTTGATCATGAAACGGTGACCGTTGATCGCGAATCAAGTCGCTGCGGTAAAACCCCACTTCCATTGACGATCAAACTTTGCCTAACCATTCATCAGGCCATGAGGCACCTATTCCATATGTCAGATGGGCCAGGAGTTCATCAGAGGAGCCCCAATAACTTGAAATGGGCCCCACATGACTATTTGGGGAATTATCCAAAAGTCAGGGTCAACTGAAATAATCTTGAGCATATAAAAGTCCAGCTCTCTCTCTCACTCCCATTCTCAGCAACTGAGAGAGAGAGAGAGAGAGAGAGAGAGAGAGAGAGAGAAGGGCCTCCTCTAGTGGTGCATGTGAGCTTGGAGCTTAGGATATTGAAATCCCGGTACTTTCACCTCTCCACGCTGACTCCAATCGTGGTTGGAGTGGGATTCCAACCCATCTAAGGTAAGATGGGGTTTCAAATACATCTTCCCTAATTTTTGCAACATGCATTTGTCTTATCCTCCGTTTTATGCAATGCAGGGTCCCTGCACCTCGAGCTTGCGGACTCGGCATCGTTAGAACCATTTTAGCAACCTCCAACTAAGAATAGGTGAGGACCATTACCTTTAGGTGATCGGTTATCGCGCCTAGTATAAGTTTAATGAACTTGTTTGGTGAATGTTAGTGCATGTGACTGAATTTTCCCTTTAATGGTATAATTAGGGTAATGGACTAGGAATTACTGAAATTATGGAAAGGGATTAGACCCCAATACCCCAAACACGTGACTTGTTGATTTGCATGTCATGTAGAATATAAATGTTTGAATTTCTCTAAATTGTTGCTAGTTGGTTGTTGATTTCCAGATTAGTTGTTAATTTTGCTTAGAATGAAGACATGAATTATTTGGTATTTGATTCCTTGATTTTCTGAATTAGTGATTAATTATGCTTGAGTAAAGGCATGAAATGTCATGAATTGGCTGATTGGTTGAGTCATTTGCCTTGAGTTTCAATGTATGGTTGAATTATGTGATTTATGTTGGCCTATGGGAGAGTAATTTCGGTATATTACTATATGACTGCCCATGTAATTTTATAGGTTGGAATATGTTACGTAGAATCTGAGAATTTGGGTGGAATACTGTATGTTACTGTCCTTGTAATGATTACACAGAAATCTTGTCTGCCATACTTGAGTCGTATCCAAGAAATCCCTGTTTGTTGTGAATTGTTGCATATTCCCCTATGGATAAGCCGATTACCTGGAATTTCTTGGGTAGTCCTTGTTGGACCTGTTCGTGAGTGAATCTGTCCCAAAAAGTTGAACTATACGTTATTGGCCATAGTTGGACTACACGAGACATTGTTCTCAAGCCGATTAGCTACGGTTCAGCCCGTCAAGGCTTATTGACTATAAGTCAACCATCCTTGTACGTTAACCTTGTTTGATCACGCCTGTATGAACCTAAAGTACCTTGAGACCATTGCGCCACTTCTAATTGTTATGTATGGCCCACAAGACTCATAAGCCAAGGATGGTGGTATGGGACACTATGCTCTTGCTGTCAGTCTACGCTGGGGTGACGAGCCTCCCCGTAGCGTCCATTGAGCACTTAGACTCGTGAACCAAGAATGATGGTATGGGACACTGTACCCGTGCTATCGGCCTGTGTTGGGGTGACGTCCTCCGTACATTGACCGCGAGTAGGACATTTAAGTCTCAATCTATTTCGTCTATGTTTATACTACTTTTCGGGATTGACGACCCCAATATAGGGCTAAGGGTCGCGAGAGGCACATGACCACGGCCATTGAGCCGTGCGATCGGGTTAAGGCAATAACTCCATTAGGGTATTCTGATTTCACCAACCTGCTTAATGAATGAACTTAACTAATCAACCTGGCTAACATGTTCCACGACATTACATTTAGTATTGTAGCGATTATGCAGTCGAGGTCGCTTTGAAGGGGTGTTGGTTCATTCACGAATGTGAGATGTCGTTGCTTGAGGGAGTGTTGGTTTGAGAGGAGCATGCATTATATCATAACCATGCATTTGCATTAACAACAGTGTTTAGGATTATATGTTGTTTGTTGTTCATTAAATGTATCTTATGTATGATAATTCGTATGCCGTTGCTAATGGTACCACTGAATTAGCTACTTACTCCTACTCTGGGACGGTGTTCTAAAACACCAACTAGAATTCGGTATAAATGCAATTACCTTGGAGCGGGACACGCTGGACGATGTCAGTGCAGATGATGACGAGGAGCGAGCATACTACCAGGAGTTTGGTGGGGCATATTAGCGAGGTGGATGTCGACGGGACTGAGTTAGAGCCCAGATCATTCTGAGGAGTGATGAATACATGAGATTGGATCCCTGGATGACTGTTATTTAAATTTATTATGTTGTTATGATGAATATGAATTTACTATGGAAATTTAAACTGGTTAGTAGCACTTAAAACTTAATTATCTAATTAGCGATTAAACATGCTTAGCTTAATTCATCATTACTTATTAATACTTGTTAAGTGTATGCATTAATGACTAATCATTGCACACATGATACTTGAAAATTCGAGATTCGAGTTGCTACTCGGGCCTTGAATTTTAGGGCGCTACAGTTGCTAAGTAAATTGATAGGGTGACCCACAAAACTTGGTGATGTCAACACATCAGCCGGAGGTAGGTGGTGTGCGCTATACGACTCAATCCATTCCCTATGTGTTTTATCACTGCCCATCCATTTCGCTAACTCATTTTAAGCCATGAATTTAAAAATGAGATAGATCCAAATCTCAATTGGCCACACCATGGGAAATAGTGGTGATTGAACACCCATCATTAAAAACTTCTTAGAGCCTGCTGTAACACTTATTTGTCATTCAACTTGTTAATTAGATCATGTAAATTTAGATGAAGAAAAAATATAAATAAATCTTGTTGTACCATATTTCTGATAGTTCAATGATAAAGATCTTAAAGGATATTCAGAGTGTTTTTTACGAAATTATAGCGGGCAGAATGATAAGACAGAAGGTGCGCTCGAGATGTGTCCAAATGCAGACCGAGCGACCAAGAGTGTCCAACAACAGACCGAGTGACCAAGAGGTGTACACAAGTGGAATGAACAACTGAGACAATGCAGGAAATAGAATGCGACTAAAAAACTCGGTTGAGCAGTTAAAATAGAAAGATTTGGAGAGCAATCGAGTGGAGAGCAGGTGAGCGACCAACAAAAGAGATGATGCCGATGTGCGGTCGAAGAGTGACGACGGAGAGAAATAAAGCTTGGCCGAGCAAAAGAGAAACCATCATGAAAAGAAACGTAACAGAAGAAAGATTTATAAAGACTTTTCAACTTCTAAAACCATTACAGCTGGAAGAAGGATATGGAAGAACAAGTTGTGCAACAAAACTTATAAATAATAGATGAATTTAACATAGCCAAAAAAACTAAAAGTATTTACAAACAAACAACAATCAAATCAAATATATCAATTTATCTTTTATCTTATCTTATTTAATGAGTAACAATAATTTTAGCTATAATTTTAGTTATAATTCAAATCTATGCTCATACATTGGATTTCTTCTTTATTATATATCACGTAGTTCTTTTAAGAGGTGCATTCTTACTATTCAGAGTAACTAAAAAGGGTCAGAATAATTATTATTAAATAACATCCACAAATCAATCATTGAATATTTAGTTACATTGATATTAAAAAATAATTAGTAGCAGCATACATTGATCCTTAATTAATTTCTAAATAAATAAGGAAAAAAGTCTTCAATCTTGCCCAACTGATTCTTCATATACAAATCCTGCAAAATAATTTATATGGGTGTGAGCATGACGGTTCGTTGGGTCACATCCTTCCCAAAATTGAAAATTCTACGTTAACACCAATACAACTCAATAAAGTAAATATGATCAATTACAAGTATTGAATTAGTATTTTACATGACAACAATAACAATTTATTTTTCATAATAACAAAATAAGATAATACAGTCATCTAAAATCTTTTTTTTGGTTCAATCCAGGCACTTGTGTATGTTGATCCTTTTAAGGAATGACCCTCAGCAGAGCAGTGTTGATCCTTTTAGGGAATGACTCTCGACAAAACACCATGGTTAATAAACTTTTAGGGTAAATACCTAGGCGAGCACCCGTGTGTGTTGATCGTTTTAGGGAATCGCCTAGGAGAGCACTCGTGCCAATCCTTTCGGAAATGACCCTGAAGAGCACCCGTACCGTGCCGATCCTTTCGGAAATGACCCTGGCAGAGCACCCATATCAAAATAACATAATGATCCTTTCAAGGTAGAGCACCCATAATATAATTAAAAGTATTTAACAATAATCAAATGTATTTATTCCACATATTAGAAATCAAATAAATGCATTCTACATCACGTAAAACCAAAATTAAATGACATAAATTAGCAATACGAAATAAATAATCAATGAAATCAAAGTATATAATAATGTAGTCTTTTCAATTGAAAAAATACCTGCTATTATTAGAGTGATAGATTTGATGTGATGATGGATTTTACATGTAAATGGTCTAGGTCTGACTTCGCGTGAACTAAATTCGACGCACTTAAACTAGCAGCACTCAGTAAATATTTTCAATGTAAAATGATGACATCCCTACACAAATCATACATGCTGATTTATTAAGACCTACACTAAGATTTCTAATTATCTAATATTAAAATATAAGAAATATCACACGTTAAATCACTGAGTTGACTCGGTGAGTCAACTTGAATCAAGGCTACCATAATGTATAAAATATAAGGGTGGAGATAGAAACTTAACTGATAAATGACTCGAAGTCGGAATCTAATCAGCTCAGATGATCGGGCCAGCGAGTCATCGAGTTGACTCGATGAGTTAACTCAATGAAATTGTCTGATTCTCTTTCTTCCTTCTTTATTTTCTTCTCATTTCTTCTACCATTTTCTTCTAATTCATTCTTCTGATCTTGTCCAAAATACGTCGTGCGAACAAACGGAACCTTGCAAAAGAGTATTGGGCGAGAACTGGCTAGACGGTGGCGATTGAGCTGATGGTGGCATTGGATCATATTCGGACTGTCATCGAACTTGAACGTGTAGCCACCAAACCAGCTAGTTGTCCCCTCCTTCAAAACAGTTGGCTTCCCGTCGTTGCCCGGACATGTCAGAGATATCTTGGCTTTGAAGAGTGGGTAGTCGAAGAAGGTTATCTTCCCGTCTTTGCATTGGTCGCAAAAGACACTGCCCTTGACAATGGCTACTGTCCGAGCTTTTTCTACACCCGCAGAAAGTAGAGGAATAGCAAGGAATAGGATTGAGGAATCCATGGAAAATGGGAAGCTTTTTCCGGAGTTTGGGGCTTTGGAATAGAGAGAGAGATGGATGGATTGGAGGTTGAGAGAGATGGCTTTGCACAAGACATCCATACTTGAAACATATAGGACCCACCATGATGATTATATAAAATGGATACATTAGAGAAGTTAGGTCGTGCACGTCACTGCATTTTTTTTTTGCACGGTGGGCCCCATAGGGATGACGTGACGAATCCACTCCGCTCACCAGTTTTATTAAAACATTTTAGGGTATGGGTCAAAAAATGAGATAGATCTGAAGCTCTAGTGGGCCACACCATAGGAAATGGCAGGACTTAGTTCCCACCATTATTTTAAAAAATGGGTTGTTACATTCATCTTCCTCCTCTTCGATCCCAAGGCATTAGGTGTGCTCTTGACTTGTATACTAAATTTATTTATTTAGCATTTCTTTAAAGAGATGCATTCTTGTTGTTGCTCATAATAAATAATTGTGAGTTTTTCCATTTATTTGATTTGTATTGATATTCTGAAAGTCATTTCTTGTATAGTGCACAAAGATGAATTACATATTTGGATTATCGTCTTATCATTATTAAATTATGCAAGTGATTGAGTAAGTGATTGGTTTTTTCATGTACTTTTATATTAAAAGTGAATGTATGTTGCTTATTTTGGCGCTTGGGGTTAAAGATGATCGGTTGGATCATATTGTTGTATCAATTTTGGCATGCCCACGTAATTGAAAACGAGCAGCCACGAATCTAAAACTTTAGCTTTAGGGGTGAGCGTTCATTCAACATGGTTTCTTATGGTGTGGTCTACCTGATATTTGTATCTTTTATGTCTTGAAATGAGGTAGAAAAATAGATGAAAAGCATTAATGAAACACATACATCATGGTTTCTCATGGTGTGGTCTACCTGAGATTTGTATCTTTTGTGCCTTGAAATGAGGAAGAAAAATAGATGAAAGGCCTTAATGAAACACATACATCATGGTCCGGTTATAGAGGAGTCATCAGGGCGGCTCAACATTTTTAGGGGCCTTAGGCAAGTCTTAAAAATGAGGTTTAGAATTTAATTTTTTGAGAACTTAATTAGCAATAAAGTAGGTAGTTGTGGTCTTAGGATTTTGGAGAAGAATTCATTGAGAATGATACTATTATTTTGAAAAGAGACGATACAGTCTATTAATCTGTTATTATTGATAGTGCTAGTTTCTAGGATTTATTTTTTATTTTCAATTTCAAATTTATAAACTAATTTTTAGATGTGCCTATTTTGTAGGCCTTTCAATAAATTTTATTTCAAAAATTTTTGACTTTTTTTTCTTCTTAATTTTAATTTTACTACAATATAAGACCTTAATAGTAAAGAAATTTTAATTTTACTGTAACATTATAGGGCCTTCACAATTAGGGACCCTTAGGTGCCTCACATGCCTACCCCCTTCCCTTTGCGCCGCCCTTCTTGGGAGTCATTACCGAATCCTAGTCCCAAAAATCAGGGCAGGGATCTCGCGGAAGGCATCGAATTTAGCAAAACCGGGTTGTTGGAGAAAAGTTTTCAACGGTCCACATTAAATGTAGAGTTGTTGCTATCTTGACGGTGGATAGATGCGATTCTTCGGCCATATAATCTAAATTCAGGTCTATGTACTTCACGGATGTTATTCCCACTAAAAATGCAAACGAACGGACCCTATTGCCTGTGCATCCGGAAGCTGTCTGGGCCCACCGTGATGTCTATGAGAAATCCACTCCATCCATAAGTTCACAGGAAATAGTGGGGAGTGAAAATTCGACCGTTGAAACCTTTCCAGGGACCATCCATCTAAACCGTTCAAAAGGTTATTCCCACTGGGATGTACTGAAAATCAATGTATTAGAATAATCTGAAACTTTTGTGGCATGGAAAATTTTCAACGGTGAGTGTTCAATTCCCACTGCTTCTTGTGGTGTGCCCCATTTGAGATTTGGATCTGCCTCATTTTGCATATTTTCCTAATATGTTCGGAAGAAATTGATGGACGGATTGGATCTCTCATAGGCATCTTGGTGGGCCCCACATAACTTCAGCCACTACGAGTTTCCAGGAACCCTTCTATGCGGCGCGTGCTGAGGGTGCGTCTGCTTACCAAAAACTCGCCGTATAGACCGCAGCTTTATTAGGCTACTTAGTTCACTCTAGAATCTCGATCCAAACCGTACAAATAGTGGGCCACAATGTAGATTGAAGACCCATATAAAATTTCATGGAATGGATTATCTCAGGACTCCACTTCGTGGCCACAAAAGGACGGCTAAACGAACCGCATTCAGTAGTCCATTTTTTATTTTTTATTTTTTAATAAATAACAATCGGGAGTTCCGGATCATCTAATCGGTCTGAATTTTGATGATATACCGCATCTAATGAGGGTCCCACGATTTCAACGGTCTGAAATTGATGATGTGTTCGTGCGTAGACAGCCACACCCTGCGTAGTATACTCCGGTTTTGAGTTTGCACCCGTGAGACTTTTTTTTAGCAATCCAGACCATAAGATCTCACCATGATGGACTGTGCCCCAAAAATTCCTAATGGAATGATCCTGACCTTTCATTCTGTTTTAAAAAGCAGGGACGGTCAACATTCAACATAAAAAGTCCCATCAATCTTGGGGGAGCTGTTCATCCACCGTGTGATCGATGGACCGATTGTCTGGAATTCTAGATCGCTGACCCATGGGCCCCACTAATACAAATTAAAAACCGAGCACGATGCTAACATCCTCGGCCCAAGGATCGCACAAATTCCTCCTTTCAAAGGGCACTTTTGACATTAGACATCTCCCTGGAGTGAGGGCATGGGACGCGGCTTCCGTTCATCCAAGGAACTACAGTGTTCGGTGTTTCTGGGAATGTGGGGCCTACCATGATGAATTTATTTTATATCTAATCCGTCCATACATTTTTAAATTTAATTTTATGCAATAAAATTTACTGAAAAAAACATCTCATATGAACCACACCAGAGAAAATAGTGGTGATTGAACACTTACCATTAAAAGCTTCTTGGGCTCACAAAAATGTTTTGGATAAGGTTAAATGTATTTTTTCCCTTCATCCAGATCTGTGTGTACTAATCAACAGATTGGATGGAGAATAAAAATTGCGGTGGGCCCTAGAAAGGTTTTAATGATAAGCGTTCAATAAACACTGTTTCCTATGATGTGGTCCACCTGAGATTTGGATCTTATTAATTTAAAAATATAATCTCTAAAATGACCTTGAAAAAAGGATGGACGGAGTGGATATAAAAAAAAAATACATTAAAGTGGACCCCACAGTCCCGAAACCACCGAGCTCGGTGGTTCCCCGGATCCACCGAAGCCTGGTCAGTGGATAAGGAATCCGAAAGGAATAATGCCAGTGGACCACGTAATTACGTGATCCTGATCTTCCGGTGCTTCTGACGTCGATAAGAAGATATGGTATGGACGACTGTACTTCTCACATGTATGCCAGCTATCAAGGAAAACATTGATACTCTGGCAGATGTAGATGTCTCATGCGCAGGCCCTCAGAAATTGCATGTAAACCGTCCAAATAAATGTAACATTAAATGTCCACTGATTGGACGTTACAATTATTTACTCAGTTTGGATTTTGGTTGGTGAATTATCGACTTTTCTTCACACAATTTCAACAGTTTAGAAGTAGTATACGCCAAATGTGTAATTAATGAGTGCCGGAGTATCAACTATCGAACGCCACCAGAGTATCAATTAAGCCAGCCTTATCTGGAATTCGCGTGCTTTTCTCCGCCTTTCCTTTTCTGAAACCATTCAAGGAAAATGATAGTTACACCCCTATTTCTATTTTTGGTAGTAAAAGGCAAATTGGGGTGTATCTATCAAATGGTTGGGACTGGAAAACAATTTCCCATTCCAGGAAAGTTGTATCTATCAAATGCGTCTGCTAAGGCGACGTTAGAGAAATGCTTCCATCCAACCAGGTGGACCAGTAAGTTTCCGTCCATGCAGCTAATAATTTTCAATAGGTTATCTAGTGCGAAATCTAATCCATCCAATGTGTTGAACCCACTACAAGAATCGTGTTAAATAAAGATGAGACCCATCTACTCATCAGATGGCCCACATTTATAGTTATTATTCATCAGTGGCTATAAGTTATTTTCTTTGGTGTGACTCATTTCATGAGCCGTTTGGATTCGAGCGAAGTTGTACGGAGGCAGAGGCTAATTGCGTTGCCACAAGATACCAAAGTCATGCCGTTTGGACTGGACGCGAATTTCTAAAGTTCACAATATGATAAATTAGGAAAATTTCAGATCCGAAACTCATGTGGGCCACATGACAGGAAAAGGTGAGAATGGAAACGTTCACCGTTGAAACCTTACTGGAGCTGATCATGATGTTTATATGCCATCCAAACCGTTCATAGTGTTACTGCCGTTGGGACAAAGGGTAGATACCATTATTATCTTGACCCAAAACTTCTGTAGGGCCGTAATGTTTTCAAGGGTGGCCGTTCAATTCCTGCTATTTCATGCAGCGTGGTCCATCTGAGTCTTGGAGCTTCCTGATTTTCGGAGTAACGTCCTGTCGTGAGCTTGAGAAACTGATAGACAGAGTGGATTTCTCTCAGGCATGTCTGTGGGCCCCACATAGATTCCAACCATTCGCGTCGGACGGGACTTCTAAAATAAGAAGGATGGACCGAGGATTTAATGTGGACGGTTTATAAATGTTACCATTTTTGTGTGACGCACTATCACCGTCCATCCAAATCACCTGGATGGTGGCTTCAACGTGTGAGTGACCAAACGATCCTAGCCATCCAGTTTGTCCAACTAAAATTACACAACTGTCCATCCATTGATGGAGACCGATTGGACGGTGCGGATTACTAATCAGTCCAGAATGACGCATCCGCGTGCCACCTGTACCATGCTCGGGCTGAGAGAGTATGCCCCGCACGCATCAGAGTCGCCCCCAATCCGACGTCTGTGGAAGTTTCTCGAGTCAAGCGAGTTTGACGGACATGAATTATAAGACGTACGGTCCTTAGTTTTTGCAACTGGGGTCCTTGTTTTCATGATCCAGACCGTTGATCTGAAGTGGACTACGGTCGATGGCCAACGGGTGAAATGTCTCTTAGGTGGGACAATTCCTAACCTTCCATCGGTGGCCTTTAAATAGACGGTGAATACAAGAAATAAAGCAAACGTGCACACTTAAATGCGAATAGGCTAAACATCGAACGGTCAGGATCTTTCGTGGCATAGCTGATGATCCGTCCACATGGGGCCAATCAAATCAACGGTGAGGATAAGTGAACTATGGGTCCACTGGTACCGGCCAAAACCCCAGTGATACACGCAATTCAGATTGTGGGACCCACTATTGGATAGACCATGCATCAAGAGTCTCCTTGATTAGAAAATCCCAGACTTCTTATCTGTGGCTTTTACATGGATGGTTGTCCACGTTCAACTGAAAAGGACCGAATATTGGTAGATGGGATCTTCCGATTTGGGAGAAATTTGGAAAATGGTCTATCAAAAGTGGTCCACAGCAGACTAACGGTCTGGATTACGGATAAATGAGCCCCACTAGAGGTAAGAGAACACTCTGGTTGACGATGCAACCATTGCGTGTGGAAAGATCTGCTCGTTTGACCGTCGCCTTTACAGCGGCCTAGACCGAGACCAGCTCATCACAGAGAGAACTGCTCACCTACAACCGGCTGGATGCTAACTTGGTACGGTTCGCCATCTTTATAAACGTTGAGATTTGTGATTTTTTGAAAAAATCAAATATACAGGATTTTACCACCAAAATGTTTTTTGTAATTTCAAATGGAAAAGTGCGGTGTGTAGCTTTGGAGATTGTAAGAGATTGTAATGCTCGGGTTGCACACGCATGCTCGTTCTCAGGGGCACGGGCATAGATAATGTGGTTGTAGTAGTGTTAGTTAGCGCACTTTGCACATCATGTCCTAGAGGGGTCACTCCCTCGCGACCTAATGCGAATCGTCGATGGATCTGAAATGAGACAGGGCTTTATATGTAACTGAGAATGGTCAAATTATTAATTCGAAACGGTCAACTATTTCTGAAAACGGCTAGCTACCTTGAAAGCAATTCACTTGTGACCCATTAGTAATTGATAAGGTGGTGATTCATGCTTTAAGGACAGTGTATATTTTACATGATTGAGCCTAGTGAAAAGAAACAATTAAACCTTATTTTATTTTTTATTTTTCGGTATAACTAACCCAATTTTCCAACAATAAAAAACTTGTCGAAAGATCATATTTTATCATAAATCTAGTTATGATATATTCGATGAAGTTGTTTTTCAAAACCCTTTCAAAATGAAATATTTCCAGACATGTTCTACGATGATACAGAATGTTCTGATTATTTGAAAATTGGACCCAAGCAAGTTCGATTATTGTTCAAACTCAAATTAGGAGAGAATGAATATTGATTAGATTAGGTCTCAAGCTGTACATCAATTAAAATAAAGAGAAATATAGAAATATATCCAACCAGTTGATGATATCAAATATGTGTCAAGTGGATTTGGACAGTCCAACACCTCGAATGGAAGAGGCATATAGTCCGATCATATGCATATTTATAATCGATTCGAGATTTGGGATTAGCCCCAAGGGTTTCCCTTTAGAATCCAATTAGTGACCATGAACATCTCCCATCAAAAGAATCATCTATGATGAGAAGATCCTAAAAGCTTGACCATGAGATTTTACTCATCTATATTTCTACTTTTTAATTTACCTTGCATTTATTATCTTTTATCTTAACATAGTATAGTCCAATTATAGCATTGATTGCTACTACCTAGCAGTTACCATTACAATACTGTAAGATTAATTTAAATGTCCACAACCCTAAGTTGTTGGGTCATTATCAACTGAGTTCCAACATAGGTGATCACACCCAGCTAGTTACATTTTGTTGACTACTCATCTTGATTGTCTACTCCGATAGACAAATCAGGTATATATCTCATTTACTTATATTCTTGGTTGTTTAACACTTTGTCACTTGTAATGAACTACAATTCAGATATTAATAAATTCGACATTATTTAACCTTCCTATTTATTCATCTATTTATTTTTATTTCTTTGAGAAATATAAAATTAAATTATTATTGAAAGTATAAATCCTCAAGCCTATAAACAAAACACAAAAATATTCTATTAAGAAGGGCTAACCTTTACCCTTTCGCAAATCACTTAATTACTGAATACTAACACTTTAATCAAACATTAGGACTAAATTATTATTGAAAGAATAAAACCTTAAGTTTATACACAGAAAGCAAAAAATATTTCATTAGAAAGAACTAACCCCTATCATTTTACAAATCACTTGGTCACTGAACACTAACAATTTAATTAAACATTGAGCTAAGTATACCCCAGCAGGCTCATGCATCCTCCTTAATGCGTGGGCTTCGGTGGAATAGAATTGTATTTTGCTCCATACAAATTACATCCGACACTCAGATACGATCAGCTGAAATTACATTTAATATTATAAGAGATTTTCGGTGGAATAGTCCTTATTATGATCTGATCAGCCAGATGGCTCCGATCATGGTGGGCCCCACCATTTACATAGATCAGGTGTGGGACACCAGCGTGGATGGAGCATAGCCCAAAAATCACACTGATCTGACTATCTTAATTCCAAACCATTCAAAATCAGCCGTTGAATATTTAGGACCATTAGATTATTTTAGTTCATTTATTGGTCATAACTGGATGGTTGGGATTCGTCGGCCAAGTCAGAAGTGTTTGTACACTTCCAACTTGTCCAAGTGGGGCCCATGGATCAGTGATCCAAGCCGTTGATGTGATGGAACTGCCCGTTGACGGCAGATGCATTGGAATCTACCAAGACTGGAGGACCCTAGCTGAATAATATCCGTCCCTTTTCTTGGTTGATTGTGAATCGGTGTTGTAGGTTTTCTCAACCGTTGATTGGTTGACCACGTCCTAAAGGCTCATGATTCTTCCAATCTGGGCCATCAATAATAATACATTGTGTAAATGGTGCATGGCCCATCCACAGTGGGCCACATCACATAAACACTTCGGAACACTGAAATCGTGTCCGTCCTTTTCCTTTCACTACACGTGGCAAACCTCGGAACGTTCATCCAAAAAAATGCACTGATTGGACGATCTGAACCATTCTTTTGGAGGGCTCTTTTGAGAGAGAGAGAAAAAGGATGGTTATAACAAAAGCAAAAAGTTAAACCTAACTTACTATTACCAGCTGTGTGAATTTTGGGATGTGGCCCATCCAAGGTATGGTAGACATGATGAACGGTTCCGATCTCGCACATGACTGCAACATTAATCAAAATCACGTCCAATTAATTTATCCCACGTGCTAAAATCTTGGATTAGGATGCCATGTCAGTGGTCCAGTCTCCATGAGCTGGCTATATCCTCCTCCTCAAACTAATAGGCAGTTATTTGATACTCTGCCAAAGCATGATGGTTGATACACATGCAATAGTGCTCGAAATAAACCGTCCAAATTGTGGGACACATTTTAGATAGGTCATCAATAACAAATCAGATGGATGGAACGACTCAACCTATGATTAACCTACATTTGTTGGTGAATTTGGGTTTTTGATCATCATTTCATTTCAACCGTCCATTCGATGTCCACTAATTGGCCAATTGAAAAATCAGATCAGTATGGGTCCTAGTTTATGATTCATCTAGAATGGGGCCCATGATTTGAATGGTTTAATTTGAGTTAATAAAATGTCATGTGTATGGTTTATTAGTGCCTTTGTATCAACCATCAAACTCCGCCAGAGTATCAAACTTTCCTCCCACTAATTGAGATCTAAGCATCTAACATATTTTAATCTTACATTAGTGCTTTATATGTAAATTCCATAACAATGATTCCTTCTTATCAAAAGATGAGTAGACAATGACAATTGGTGTGTATTAAAAATATGAGAGTCGTTTGCATATGGAAAATGTGGAGGAAAAGTTCATTGTTTTCTTTCTCTTTGATAAATTTGAAAATTGTGAGAAATTTTTGAATACGTAAAATAAATAAATTTTTAAAGAATATTATTTTAAAGAAAAAAAAAAACTATAAATTAAGGCTCTTTGCATATCAATTGGTATGATTTGATCTTAATTTTAAATTTATATATATTTAAAATAATAAGCTTTTTCAAAATAGTAAATATATTAAAATTACTAGGTAATTTATAAACTTAAACTCTCTCATATGATTCAAACAAGACTTTCAAAACATAATCAGACCATTTCAGACTTGAAACACTTTAAAAGACTCAAACAAGACTTTAAAAACATAATCAGACCTTTTCAATTCTCGAAACACTTTAAAAATGTTAATAAATGTAATTTAGTCAAATTAGTAAATTTTAACTTTAAACTAAAAAATAACTCCCAAAATAACCAATATTTGAAAAACTGTACAGGAGCTAATTTTAGAGTTGTACACAAACAAAGTTAGCTCCTTCAACTCGCTCACTGGGTCAATGTGATTTTTTAACTCAAAAAACTTTCGAGCAGTGTCTAACAGTTAGGATTCACTTATTATATATATATATATATATATATATATCATAAAACCCAAATCCAAAGATCGTTCCGTGTTTTCCCGGTCTATTGACTGAGCCAAGTTGGCCAGTCAAGCTTGAGGACTAAGCTGAGCTGAGTTCAAGCTAGGTAGCCTGTTGGCTGGGCCTAGTCAAGCCAACCTGGTCTCAGCTCCACTCAGCTCAACTAGTGTATAGCTCTAGTTAATTACTCGGCATTGGCCATCATGTAAGGCCCTGCTGATTGGCACGAAATATATAACTGTGTGGCAATTAGAAGCTCTAATTCTCCCTAGATGGTTAGATCAAACTTTTCAACTCAATTGCTTTTGATCCTAGCTGTCCGTGTGATTATTCTCAACTTTGACCCACATCAAATTTTGGAATAAATGTACTGGCCATGTGATTATCCTTGACTTTTACCCACGTCAAGGTTTGGAACAAATGAACTGGCTCAAGCATCCAGCACTTCGAATAGAATGGATGGTCCACATTCAACACAAACATGAAGCATTTTTCTTTTTCAAAGAAAGGCATCTTTACTCATTAAGAGTTTTCCTGGAACTGACCTTGTACTTTCCCACCTTTCTTGTGGAAAAAAAGTATTTTCAAACTATACTAATGTGCTAGTATGTCACGTGAGCAACTTGTGCCATCAGCTCTAAGAGCCTCACATGTGCCATCTGAATCCAAATCCTTCCACAAATAGCAAAAACATGTTTGTTGCAATGTGATTGGGCCGCATCATCATAGACTGCATTTAATGCAGCAGTACTAATAACATCATTGATAATATGAAACAATCACAATGCTGAAAAAAATTATTTGTGGCAAACAGACAATCTGAGCCCAACGTGTGTTATGTGTAGATGTAGCACATGCCATGAACTATCAAATATATTTTAATTGGAAAATTTTATTCCCTAGAATATTAGATTTGAGAATGGTGCCACTCTTAATGGAAATTTTATTAAAAAAGTAAAAAATAGAAATTTCATTTCCTTTTCTTCAATGATATGTCCAATACATCCCTACATACCGTAATGTGATACAACATAAGTCAAGCTGTTAGATTTGGGTTTTTTTTTTCAATGATCCAAACCATTTATTAAACAAAGCTTCTCATAATAGGGATGCTCCAAAAATCTCTCAGACTTAAAGGCCTGTTTAGATACCACCTAATAAGTAACTTCTTAACTTATATTAATTTAATAAGTTACTTAAAAAAAACTTAATTCAATTTAGTATACTTATCCTTATGAGTTTTTTGTTCTTGCTTTTTTAACTTTTCTCTCCCCCCTATCATCGCTCTATGCGATGGATGTCCATATCGAAGAAGGCTCTAAATTGTGGAGGGTCCACATTGAAGGTGGGGCCAAACAATGGATGATCCACATCAAAGGTGGGCCCCACATGATAGATGGCACATATTAACATGGCCCCACATAATAGATGATCCACATCAAAGGTTGGCCCTAATGATGAATGGCCCACATCTAAGGTGAGCCTTGCATGATGGATGACCCACATTGAAGATGGGGCCCACACAAGGGAGAATCCACATGAAATGTGGGCTCCATGTGATGGGCGGTGGACGTTGAAGGTGGGCCCGTACAATGGATGGTCCACATCAAAGATTGACCCCTAATGATGAATGGTCCACATCCAAGGCAACCTTGCATGATGGACGGGTCACATTGAAGGTAGTGCCCACACGATGGACAATCCAATCAAAGGTGGGCCCCAGGTGATGGGTGATGGGTATTGAAAGTGGGCCTCACATGATGGGTGACCCACATCAGGGTGGGGCCCACACAATGGAGGGTCGACATCAAAGGTGGGATCCACGTGATGGGTGGTGGATATTGAAGGTGAGCCGCACATGATGAGCAATTTACTTTGGTAGTGGGCTCCACATGATGGATGACCAAATCAAGGTGGGCCCCATATGATGGACAGTCTATATCAATAATGGGTAGTCCACATCAAAGGTGCCAATGATAAATGACCTACATCTAAGGTGGGCCTTACATGATGGACTACCCACACCAAAGGTGGGGCTCACATGATGGACGGTCCACATCAAGGGTGGGCTCCACACGATGGGAAGTGGATGTTAAAGGTGAGCCCCACACAATGGACAACAACATAGGTGGTAGGCCCCACATGATAGATGACCCATTTCAAGGTAGGCCCACATGAAGATAATTCACATTGAAGGTCGACTCCTAATAATGAATGACCTACATCCAAGGTGGGTCCCACTTGATAGACGACCCACTTCAAAGTTGGGCCTTGCATGATGGACGGGTGCTTCCAAGGTGAGCCCAAAATAATGAACAGTTCACATCAAAGGTTGGGCCCACATGATGGATGATGGATATTAAGGGTGGACCGAACAAATTTGAGGAATAAGTACTTGAGCGATGTTAGAAACCAAACATACTTTTCTACCTTTTTTGTTGATAAGTATGTTGTACTTACATGCTGAATAAGTAAAAATTTATGAAACAAGCACCCTCTTAATATCTTTTCCCTTTAATTATACAAAGGTTATGGTGACTGTCTATTTTCAAAGAAAAAGAGCTAAATTTCAAACGGTAGAAATAATAAGGCTGGGAGATTTTATTTATTTATTTTCCATCCATCATAGGATACAAGGTGGGGCACATTATATAAACAATTTAGATCATTGAAAGACGACCCAAATTCAAAGGCTAAAGTCCCAATTCTTGGAATGTATTTGAGCAAACCTCTTCTTTGAGAAACAAAGTTTCCTTTCATTTCCTTCCTTGAACTAAGTAGGCCCTTTAAAATGATTTTCTTGGAAAATTCATTTTCTTTGTATTTTAATTTCTAAGAAAACATTTCACATCTATTTTCTTCCCCTTCCCCTTTTCTATTATAATTAATACTATTATCAACTATTCAGGCCAGGCCTACTCAAAAGTATGATTATCAACTATTAGATGAATGGTTCGGATCCACCCATCAAAATGAATTCTGAGAGGGATTCAAATGATGTGGGAGCACACCATGGATGGCTTTCTAGTATAATCAATGTGGACCATCCACTCCCCAAGGCAACCTACATGGACTGCCCTGATTCCTGGGACAAGGCATCTGCATGATGGACGATCATCTTCATTCCCGTACACCATGCATGCCTACTAAGCATGCAGACCACGCGGCACAATCACCACTCAACCCAAAAATTTCATGGGAGATGAAATCCTAGAGGCTATCACCCAATTAACGGGTTTCAGATGGATTTATGGATGAGATTTTCAATGTTCTGTGTCACCGTGAGAGGCCCACCAGATGAATGTACCAGATCACCAGATGATCTCCAATATATCACATTTGCAAGGACATATATTAAGTAGCTTATTTGCAGCTCACAGGTCATGAAAACAAAATCCGGATGGTTCACTTAGCAAGTTCAATATTGGATGGGCCATAAATCAATTAAGCTGATAGAAAATCCTAGCCCTTCAATCAGTAGCAAAATGGACACAAGAACATAGCAATGGCTCACATTCAATGAGAAAATTAGTACACCCAATCATGGGGCCCACATGATGTATGGTTCAGATCATCATAGATGTAGAGGCTTAGTAACTCCTGCTATCAACAAAATGGCAGATTAGAAGCAACAACACCTTCAAAAGATTTTTTTTTTTTTTTTTTTTAAATCATGTGAACACTTAAGTACGTAGTTGTGAGATCCAATCCATCCATCGGGTGTCCCACTAGGGCCCACAGGATGGATGGTTAAGCTGCTATACAACAAAACAATACATGTAAAAAAAGAGAGAGAGAGAGAGAGAGAGCTTTACTACACACATGCAGATACACAACAGAGCTCATGTACAGCCCCCCACATGTGCCATCACGGCACATTCCTACAAGATCCAATCCATCTACCCTGGAGGTCCCACTACATGGAAACCCTCGACCAAGAATCATATCAGTCCACTAATCAAGTGGGCCACAATCTATGGAACAAACGTGCCGATGAAGAGAAACTTGATTTAAGTGTTGTAAGCTGTCCAAATAGTTTTAAAATTGTGGCCCACCAGGTGTAACCCACCTGGTGGGTGGCCTGGATATTGTACCTGTCTGCCACAGTGGCACATGGTGGTGCAGCTGGGATATCAATCATACATGCATGTAGGCTCAGCAAACCTCTGTAAATTAAAAAATAAAAATAAAATCAGTACAGTTCTAGGGGTCATGATCTAGTAATTGCATTCCAGTAGGGTCCAGGTGCAAATTCCTATGTGGGGCCCAAGTGAGCATGCCTATGATCAACAAATACTGTTGGATTGAAGGAACCCACCATGTATTACAAAAAATAACCATGATTACATAATCACAGCCGCATGATTGAGGGCATGTGAATTGGACAGTGCAAAAGATGATCTTACTGTCCATTTTTCAGGCTCACTTGAATGGCCTGTCATCATCCTAATCAGGGTGATACTAGGGCCGTGCAGAATGCATGGCAAACCCCTCCTATCTAATGGCCCACTGTGCCGATAGGTGGGCCCACTTGGTCTCCATATGAGAATTTGCACTGGATTGTAGCTTCTGATTTTCCTAGAAAACACACATTCAACGCGACTGTTTCTGCTTAAAGAGCTGCTTCCCATTAGACTCCACCGACTGCCTTGATTCCTCATTCCTCTTTTCATATTCCTGTTTCAGTTCTTCCAAACGCTTCGATACCTGATAACACCCAAAATAATAAAAAATTCAAAATAAAAAGATGTATTCACCAAATGATTTAAGTATCAAAACCAAACTAGCAATGAAATTACAACCATCCAATTGTGAGGAATGAAAAGCGCGCACTCTAAGCTATTTTTGCATTTTAATGTATACATTACATAATGTTTCCTGTTCGTGGACCCATGTGTATTGCTTTTACACAATGGCTGTGCATACAATGTCAAATTGGTTAATGACTAGTTCGACATAGCTTCCACTCTGAACTGGACAACATGCATAATCACCAGTCCACTCAGAATCAGTCGGACCTGATACGGAAAAATGAATCATTGGGACAAGTAACCCCTGACTCGACTCAAGACCTGATTTGCAGAACATGTGCTAGCATGGTGCATGTGTGAGAGATCTCACAAAGGATCCCCTGACCCAAAATTCTAATCAATGTACTCATCATGCAGCCACACTTTTTATGGGAAAATTGGACAGTAATAAGAAAAAACGGTCATCAGTCTATATTCAAGATACATGTATGAACCACTAGATGAGCGTACTATCTTGACTTTTGGTCTAGGCAATGCCCAAAGTGTGCCATACCTGATGAATGGTTAGGATCTCACGCCTTGCACACCCCATCTCCCTAAAAAGAAAGGAAAGAAAAAAGAAAATGGAACAGAATTATATTCTGTCCCATATCTTTTCATAATATATACAGGTTTCTAATTTTGACAAGTGGGGCCCATGGTTCTATAATCCTTAGCATTGGTTTTTTTGAGTCCCAACATAGACGGAACATGACCCAAGAATCTCCCAGGTCAGAATATCCCAATCCCGGTGACCAATATTACGACCTTTTTTTCAGTTTGGGCCTGTTTGGACTGCCCATTACAATTTTCCAATGTTTGTTAAAACATGTAGTTCACCACATAATTTGGTGGTCAAATGCAAGATGCAGTAAAGGAATTTGTAATCATAACAAAATTTACAATACATCGCAGTAGAAATCTCCTATTCAAACACAGGAATCAGTGTATTTTTCCTGTTAATTTGACATCTTACTAATGTTAAAGTATTATCGTTGCACTTTTACCACATCTATTCCAACATGGTAATTCTCAGTCAAACATGTATTGTAATTTGCAATCATTGCACTTCTACAATTCATTACAATCGTAATTCGCTATACAAACAGGCCCTTCGTGTGGACGGTCATTGTAGTTCTCTTCTTAAACATCTATCAATGGCCACAAAACCAATAGGTCAAGATTCCCCATCAAGGACTCTTGTACTTGCAAGGCATAGTCCAACCATGACACGACAAACCAATTGTCTTGCTGAAACATGGGCACTAATTATCCAAACTGAAAACCTGTCTATAATGTGCAAAGATGAGAGCCGAGTATCATATAATTCCTCAATGGAACAGGTGTACGTGAGGACACCAAATAGTGTCTAGCTCATCATCAACGACCATGTACAAAGTAACTGACACGCCAAACCATCCATCTAGTGGGTCAAATTTTAAATGACTATTATAGGAGGATCCTAACCATCACACTTCAGTGGTAACCAAGTTACTACAATTAGGTTCCAATGGAAGTCTTTTTAAAAAAAAAAAAAAAAATTCTCGCTAACAACCCTGATGAATTTGGGGCTGTCCAATCTATGCAGAAATTTCACCATGGCCACCAGCGATTGGTGGGATACATTTTGGCACCATCCACGTCAGAAATCAAAATGATCCACCAACATCATAGTTCATTTATGGAGAAGACGGGACATGAGGGATTGTAATAGCCATAGTTTTGGTAGTAAGTTGTATATACTTGTACATACATGTGTATTTCTAGGGAAGAGTAGTGAATATTCAGAAACACTGTAAATTAAATTTTTTCGTTCCCATTAATGGTAGAAGTGTTGAATTTAGAGGACAAAAGAGGGGTAGATTGTAACATCCCATATTTTCAACCCTTGGGTGTTAGTAACCATCGATGTTTGGATTGGGATCAATCTGACCGTTGGATTGATCGAGATCCACAAATAAGACAACATTCACGCATATGGCCCACCTGAGCTTTGAATCTGCTTCATCTTTGGTCAAATGTCCGAGTGGGACCCATAGAATTTGATGGTTGGTGTGGATTTCATAAATTATTACAGTGGACCCCACCTTTGCATCAAGTGTACATGGAAAGGTGTACACCTGCTATGCATAAATTTGATGGTTGGTGTGGATTTCATAAATTGGGAGTATGAGAAAATTCCCAATCTAATTCTTCTGAGTTACATTAGTCCTACGGTTGTGTTAATTAGTGAAGTTCACTGAATTTCCGGTCATATTAAAAGTTGACTTGTGTAGTTTAGTTTCTGTAGCATTATGTGAATGTTGGACTCGAGAGTGCATAGGAGATGATTGGTTCTCGAGTTCAGTAGGTGTGACTCAGTCCATCATCGAGTTAGACAAACCTAGTGGAATCACATTGACTTTGCATAGTGAGTTACCCATTAAGTCTTCTAATGGAAGCCTAATTAGGGCTTTGGGTAACTTATTTAATTGGTAGTTTTGTTTTTGTTGTAGGGAATTTGAATTTCCAATCACCCTCATATCGGTCTAACTTGCCCAAGTTCGGGCCAATTCGTTTTTAATGGTTGAAATCACGCTTTTAAGGTGAGGATTCACCCTTCAAGCTTCCCTTCGTTATAATAGTTAATTTAGTTTTCTTTTGATTTGTTTTCCTAATAATGTTCATGACTAGCTTACGAATATGATTGAGTAATTAGTTGAATTATGAATTGTTAATCTTCGCTTTAAGATGATTCTCATTTATTTATGCACATTCTCTTATAATTAAGAATCAATTGAGTATGTTTCTTGATTTGTGGATATTAATGTTCTTAATTTTAAAGAATTATGATTTATTTGATTGTGAAATTATTTACTATAGTCTAGTTTCAATGAGTACTTACATTGGTATTTACTTGATGATGTATGTTGAATTGATTGTGGTTTAGTTTGACATTTGGTTGTGTTAAGGAGTAGTAGTTTGAATATAGTGTATTATGTTGTTGTGTCCTTGAAGGACTTGGTGCTAATGTGGCTTGTTGGCAGTGTTCAAATTGTCGGCGAAAAGTCGATAATATCGACGATATTATCGGTGTCGCCAGCCCTGCGACACTGAAAGACTCAGTATCTTGCATGAATGGGCCAACTGTTTGAAAGGTACATTCATTTGTCTGGCTAGATGGTTTGAAAGGTACATTCATTTGTCTGGCTAGATGTGCATCCCTAGGTTGATTGCATTCATATAATTATGCATTAATTAAGAATAAATTGGCGATTGAATATTATGTGAAAGGTGGATTATATCTCCTTATATTACACATTGAATTGTTGTTTGGATGTTATAGTCATTAGTGTTATATTTATGAGTGGATTGTATCTCTTTACGTTATACTCTGAATTGTAGTGGATATGTAGCTGGTGGTGTACTTGTGAATTGTGAATTGTAATTTAGATACTATATTTCTGTGAATTGTACTTGTAAAATGTGGATTGTATTTTTCTTCTTATTTGTAGGTGGTATCCTTTATATTTCACTCATGAATATAAATTGTATATTTTTGTATTTGATTTGCAAAGTTTGCGTTGCATTCTTAACTATTGTGATGCCTTGGTAATCTTACAGGGTATACCCCACTGGGATAGCCGTTGACGCTATCAAAATATATTCAGTTAGTGCAGGATACATAGACGATGTGCAGGTTGACATTGATGTGGAACATGAAGAGTTGGATGATCTTACGACTCTAGATTATAGTTTTCTTTCATTATTATGTTGTTCCATTTTTATATGAGTCATGGGTTTGTATAAGCCCTACGGACAACCATTTTTATATGTTGAGATATATTTTAGACACTTCCTCTATGTGTGGTGTGTTTTGCTTCCGTTGCGATTACTCATTTATAATTAAATTAAACAAAAAAAATTTACAATGAAATGTGGGCTATCCTTGAAAGTAAACACTCAGCATTTTGGAAAACGAGTACTAAACTCGGGTTACAAAATCCCAGGCGTTACAGGGAATTTAAATAGTTACCCATAACACCTGAAGAACAATTGTCTGGAGTGACCAAAATGAGAACTTCTCAAATGAGATGAAGAAAAGAGGGCGTGGAAGAGAGAGGAAGGGGCAATTTGAGAAACTAAAATACTTCTTCAACAACAACAATAATAATAGCAAAGTAGTCCTCATTTGCAGCTCCATTTCTTTCAAGTCCATATTTAAAGTAGCATAATTGCTCTATATGAATGCAAATGAAGAAAACTACAATTTGGTTTATTTCCAATTTAAAGACTACTTATTGCATGTCAATTCAATATGCATCCAAATGCAACCTAAATAACTATAATAACCTCCAAGACATACACAACAGCCAAAAATATGCAGATGCAACGCATGCATTAACACATCTTTTGGTTCTTCTTTATATATATACACACACACACACACACACCCCCACATCACCACACACTCACACCGTAGTGGAATTTCACCACCTATGGGTATTCGAACCCTTGACCAGGTGTTGAAACCCTTTTTGGTTCATCTTTTTATGTGATTTGAACACCAAATGCCAAACTTCATTCTCGTATCCCTACATTAATACTTGATTTTGCATGAAAATATGATCCTGGTTTGCGTGCTAACTCAATCCAAGTTTCTTCAAGGTTACTTTGAAAAACCAACAAGTCCTTCAAAGAGAATATGCAATGCAAAAACTATCCTCCAATTTATAGAAAATGGGAATATTTTGAACTTTTGGGGATGAAATTATTACACGTAAGTTACCTTACCCATGAGAAAAAGAAAAATTCAGAGCAATAAGCCAATAAGATAGCTCACGGCCTGTTTGAACCCAGCAAAGTGCCAATTAAATTGGATGGATAGCCTGATGATCCATGTTGTTTCAAGTGGGAGAAAAGAGGAGACTAATTGGAAAAACTTGCCATTTAGGGCCTGTTTTGTTTAGATGCAGCCTCCGCAAAGGGGGTTTCCCATAATTTTTTGTTAGTCAACTCAATAAAAGCCGGTCTGACTGGTTTTCGGCGAGTTGGCTTCTTAGAGCCTCTCTCAATGAGTGGGGAATCAAAATGGCATTTGCAAAAGTGCATCCAAACGCACTTCACGAACTGGGGTTTGGCTCAAAATGGTCTTTCAGCATCAAATGCCTGCTTTGACGGTGTGTCCATACAGGCCCTTGAGTGTGGTCCACTCAAAAAAAAAAGAAAAAAAAAAAAAAAGAAAAAAAAAAAAAAAGAAAGAAAGAAAGAAAGAAAGAAAGAAAAGAAACCAAACACCAGATATTCAGATTCATATCCTCTGGATGAAAAATCCAAGGAAAATAACAAAAAAGGTTGGGACTCTTGCCTGTTCCAAACAGGCCCTAACAATGAATATTGTCGAATGAGAATGAATAAGGAGAGAGAAAGAAACCTTGATCGAGTAGGCCATTGGTAAAAGTGTATCAGGATTCATTGCATCCTCGGGGAAGTTACGTAAAGCATGTACAAGCTTCTCAAAAGGTAACTTTACCTGATGACCAAGAGGAAGTCTTAGATAAACAGAAACTTGTGAAATTTCACAGGTTTTAGCTTTCATATACCAAAGCATGGACACTTACCAAATCATCGTGGCAGTATGTCAACAAGGCCAGTCCAACTTGGAAAACAATCTTGACACCCTGTGCAATGATTAGCAATTTTGAGACAAGAATTCACAAGAAGATTTCAATGTGACATGGAATTATTAGTATCATCCTATAACATTAAAAGGTAATAACATCATCACAGCAATGATTCAGATATCTCACTGACGCTTCACATCATAAAGTGGTCCACAGAAAATGAAACATAAGAATTTCAAAGATGGAGGACAGGGGAGTTCAGAAGATCTTTGCAAAGCCTCAACATTTCAATATATGAACTATACTTTCATCATGTGAAGAAGGATTCAATTACATTGCAAGAAAATGGTGCCAATTACAATCACTGATTCTTTGGCAACTACTACAATCTTAAAATAATGGATAGTAAGTTACTTTGAGATAAGAATACGGCAAGAAAAACTCCAGTTATATATAGTAGTGTTGACATCACCATTCCTTTTTCGACATTGTGGGGGGAGCTTTTAATAAACTTACTGATAGAGTGGAGTACATTCAGGATATTAAACCAAACGACATGGAAATCTCTCTTGCATATCCAATTTTGCGATTGCATTTATAGTGAGAGGTTCGATGCGGTACTGTATTGATTGCAATTATTAGCCAAATGAAATGGAAAGAACAAAGTTGTCATATGCTCACTTACCATTCATATTGGTATGGAATTGCATCATTTTCAAATTGGACAAAGAAGATGTTATATATTCTCCATGGATGATACCTTACTTGAGGATGTTCCTTATTTGTTGTCATATGCCACTACCACTATCCTTCTTTTGATGATGATCTTCCTCTTCTGATCATTGATGATTCTATGAGTCTTGTCCAGGTCCGGTTTAAGTCAGTGGATAAGCTGCTGAAAGTGTACAAGTGGAGGAAAAAAGGGGACCAGCCACAAAGATGTTTGATGAACACCACTTGTCCTCAGATTTGCTCCTGTCTCCTTCCCAATTACTGATTGCTCTTCAAAAAGAAAAAAGGTCATGCACTTACACCCAATTAGTGACTTCGTGTCTTAAAATCTCACTCTATTTTAAAACATTCTGTTCTTCCATATTTTTGCATCTATTTGTTCTAGAGTAGCAGATGCCTTTGGGATCTTGTTGCAAAGCAACTACAAGTCTACGATGGAGGAGATGGCAACTCTTGAAAAACAGGAAGCATGAGATCTGGTAGATTTGCTATAAAGAAGAAGAAGAAGAAGCTATTGTCAGTTGAAAAACAGGAAACATGAGATCTGGTAGACTTGTCAGTTGAGAAGCTGTTGTTGGTTGTGAAGGGGCATACAACTAGAAGCATGATTCAGACAGCTCAATTGCAAGGTTCAAGGCTCATCTTGTGCGAAAAAGTTCACATAACAATTTGGTATGGACTATCAGGAAGCTTTTGCTCCATTGCCAAGTTAAATTCCATGAGCGTGCTTCCCTTTGTTGTCGTATTCCATAACTGGCCCCTTCAGCAATTGGACATGAAGAATATTTTTCTCTATCGCAATCTTCACGAAGAAGTGTATATCTCTCCCTCTAGGATTTCATCCATCTAGAGTGATGGGGATGGTCTTTAGACCAAAGAGAGCTCTTTATGGTCATAAGTAGTCTCCCGGAGTGTGGTTCAAGTGGTTCGGTAGAGCATATTGAGAAGAGTGAAATTTTGGGCATGAATCTCCCTCAGGTTGAGGTGGTCCAGCTTGCTGAAACCTTTGGTTGTCAGTGTGGATCTTTACCTTCTTGCTACTTGGGTGTTCCCTTATGTTGGAAAGTGGTTTTGCACCTCTAGGACAACGTGGTTGAGAGATTGGAGAGAAAGCTCTCTGTGGAAAACTAAGCTACTTTCCCTGAGTGGGAGGATCACCCTCACTAAAGCTTCCCTCTCCAATCTTCCTATCTATTTCTGGTTTCTTTTTTCAATGTCCTAAGTCGGTTTTGGCCCAGATCAACAGGCATAGGAGGGAATTCCTGTGGCAAGGTGGCTCCCCCGCTTAGGGCTATACACGAACCAGGCTAGCCCGGTTAACTCGCTTGACTCGACCCGACTCGGAACTGAGTTCGGTCCGGGACGAGCCATTTTCTTCAGATCGAAACTGAGTTCGGGCCGAGTTCGAACAGGTCCCAGTTCGGCCCAACTCGATTCGAAACCTGACTCAACCTGGCCCGACTCGGCCATATATATATATATATATATATATATATATATATATATATATATATATATATATATATATATATATATATATCCTAAATCCTTACCTTAACCATTTAAGACAGAGAAATGAGAACGTCACCCGACCCTAAACCCTAAAACTCTCTATCTCTCTCTAATCTCTCTCTCCCTCTCTCTCAATCTCTCTCTTGACTTCTAGGATAGTTCGATAGTTCACCGCTCATCTTTGAAGTGACAGTGACTCATCCACCTCACAGGTGTCATAGATTTACAGCAATCCAGGCCGTCCAAATTGTGGGTCCCTTAAAATCACGTAAATTGAAAGGTCATAACCATTTAAGTTTAACGATTGAAACATTTTAACCATTCATTTGATAGCCACTGACTGGATAGCCTAGATAGTTTGACATGTTTCAAGTTATGCACTGTCCACAATGAGACATATAACTTGAACAGCCTAGATTCACCCAAATACAAAAAGGAATTATAATGTCCTGACTAGTTAAATTTTTTATGGAGTCTATAATTCAACTATCTAAACGGTTGATCGAGGGCCTCATAATGGGATGTGGATTGCCTGTCAAAGTCCTTCCCATGATCTTGCATGTGCGCGAGATGTCCCCATCAGGGAAGTAAGCGTCAAACACCTTGACATAGTTAATTTGGCCTTGTTGGGCAAATGGGTGTGGCATTTTGGTGTTGAGGATTCTAGCCTTTGGAAGAGAATTATTGTTGCCTAGTATAGTTCCTCTCCCAGGGGTTGGTGGATTAGAGATTCATCTTTGTATAGGGGCTTCTTACATGTGGCAATCGATGGCTCGGGTTGCTCTGTTGCTTGCTAAGGGTCTAAGTTTTGCTATAACAGAGGGGACTAGGGTTATATTTTGAGAGGATGTATGGTGTGGAGAGTCCTCCCTTCATGCATCCTTCCCTACCCTTGCCAACCTCTGCCCAATGGCTAATATTTCTGTTGCAAGTTGTTTTTCCAATCAGGATTCTGGTGGTGTGTGGCTCCCCCCTTGCTGTCGGGGCCTAAATGATTCCAAATTTGTTGATCTCGTGGGCTTTTTATCTTGTTTGCAGGAGATTTCGCCTGCTTTGGGTGTGAAGGATTCCCTGGTTTGGCATTTCGGCAAGTCCAGAATTTTTTCGGTGCACTCGTACTACATGAAGCTCTCCCAAGCCTCTATTTCTGGAAGATGTTTGAGCCATACCGCCTTCCCCTTCGAAAATTGCGACTTTCGTATGGCTGGCTGGAGGAAACAAGATCCTCACAATTGATAATTTGTGCATAAGATCTATGGTGTTGCCCAATGCTTGTCCTCTTTGTTTGGGCGTCGAGGAGTCCGCTGACCACCACTTCATTCATTGCTCTCTCTCAGGGTGTGTGGTCCAATATCCTTCGATCTACAAATATATTGGGTTATGCCAAGTTTGATTGAAGGTTTATTATGTTCTTGGCATTATGGTGGAGGTGGCTCTCTCGGGAATACTAGATGGAGGCTTGCATTGTTGGCCCTTTTGTGGTCAATATGCCTTGAAAAAAATAATTGTTGCTTTCCCAATTTGAGTGATTCTGAGATTGGGGTTTGTAATCGGGTTGCCTTGTTCATTAGGGAATGGGCTCCTTGATCTATATCTAGGGTTGGTTGGGTAGGGCGATGCCCTGTTGTATTCTAGTTTTGTTCTTCTTGCTTTTCTTTTCTTTGGTTTTGTTTTCTTTTTTGTGCTGTTCTCCTTTTGGCTTTTGCCTTTCAATAATATTGCTTCATGTTTCAAAAAATAAAAATAGTCAAATTGGTTTCCATAAAAGCTCCTGCAATCATTCTATGTTCTTCAAGCATGCCAGTACATCTACGACTATCCCTGTCGTTTATGTTGATGATATTGTTATATCACCGGTTGTTCTTATATGGAGATAACAATTGTTAAATCATTCTTGGCCACTCTCTTTGATATGAAAGACTTGGGCCCGTTTCTCAGCATTGGAGTGACTCAATTAAAAAAGAAAAGAAACGGCAATTTCATCTCTCAACAATATGCCATTGATCTCCTTCGGAAAAAACACGGATATTGGGTACCCATTTAGCAGTAGTACTTCCATTATATGGTGTTAGAGGCATTTAGCCGTTCATGCATGTATCAAAATCTGATGGGAAAGCTCATTTATTTAATGATAACTAGTCTGCACGTCGCATATGTTGTGAGTGTCATCGGTCAATTCATGCAATCACATGCTCTCATCATCTCGAGGCCATTTACTGTCTACTTGCTATTTAAGGTTGATCCCTGCAAGGGATTATTGTATTCTAATCATTACCACCTTAATTTGAGTACCATGAAGTGGACTGGTAGGATCCTCTAATGATAGGAAGCCCACGAGTGGTTTTTGTATATTTGTGGGAGGCAATCTTGTCACGTGGAAAAGTAAGAGGCAATCTAGTCACGTGGAAAAGTAAAAGGCAATCTTGTCACGTGGAAAAGTAAGAGGCAATCTAGTCACGTGGAAAAGTAAAAGGCAATCTTGTCACGTGGAAAAGTTATTAAAGAAAAATAAAAATGTAGCTCCCTCATCTATGGAGGCAGAATACAATTCTACGCTCATGCTGCGTGTGAGATTATTTCGCTTCACTGTCTCCTTCAGGGAAATGGGTTTTGAGGTCTCCATTCTTATTCTTTTATGTTGCAATAATCAAGCTGCCATTTGTATTGCCTGTAAGTCTGAAACCCTACCTTTCACAAGAGGACCAAGCACAATGAAGCTGACTATCAGTTCATGAGAGAGAAGATCACATCCAAGTTGTTATGCACGCCGATTGTTCTATCCAATGATCAATTAACTAATATTCTCACAAAAGCCAATAGTTCCTTGCACCATCAGGAGATTGTGGGCAAGGCGATCATGTGTGATATCTATGCTCCAACATGAGAGGGAATGTAGGAGATTGAGAATATGCTTATGCGTGTGAGAGTATGCATGGAGTATGGAATTATTATTGTTGGTGCTACATACAATTTTAGGTGCTCCTATGGTGCACCATGTTATTTTGTTATTATGATTTTATTACTAAGATGCTTAAGAAGACAGAGACTACAAATCTCTCCACATTCTTCCCTCCCGCGCCTCTCTTCTCATTTCTCCTTTCCCAGAGCTACTAAGAAAGGAGCCTACCAACTCACTTCATCATTGATGTTATCTTCAGTCAATCCATGTTCCTTCCTTTCCATCTAATTTTCCATATGTGAGTACTGTGTAAGAGAATTCGAATTTGTGTCACATTTTTGCATACTCCACACAGAAACTCGCATGTATACACATGCACACACAATCTCCCACAATCTAAAACTGTACACCACACCAACAATAATAACCCATACTCTAAAGTCCAAACATTCACTCACATCCATACAGGCATACATAATCTTATACAAGAGGTCACACATTTTATTGACCAAAAGGGAAAAAAAATCAACAGGTCAGGATGAATTCCCATAATGAGAGAAGGGAGGGAGGCCCTTTCTTTAGTAAACTCCCAATTTTATATATGCAATATGGATGCCCCATTCTCAAGACTAATTCAAATCTACTTAAACTCCCACATTGCATTAATATTTTCTCTTCTTCATCTCTATTACTAAATACTATTTTCAGGTCCCGTGGTATCAAAGCATGGAATATTAACTGAAAATCCAGTTTCCACCCATGCAAACCCTTCATCCTCCACTCTAAAAAGCAGAAGGTATGATTTGCTTCTTCCTTCTTGTTTCTTTTAGTTTAGTTAGATCTGTCACACGCAGATCCATCAAATCTATCTCAATTCTGTATTGGATTTTTCACATCTATTGCAAATCTATATTGTAATAGTTCCTTATCCCTTTCTATTTGGTAGAATGACTGAAATTCTGTAATGACCTAGTCAAGCTGATAATAAGTTAATGTGACTAAACAAACATAAACAATGAGCAAAACAAGGAAATGTTTAAACTACAATAAACCATCTGTATAATATCCAAAATACCTAAAATTCAATGTCTTACAACCCCCACAGGACCCCAACCTGTTTCTGTAAGCAGCTGGGTACAACTGCCAGTCCAACCCGTGACACCATCACATCATAAATTAATAGAGTTTCGCTGTTTCACCCAGAAAGTTTGAACTTTGAATGGTTTCTGTCCCAAAACAGAATTTTGGTGACAAGGCCTATTTTAGTGGTCAGGTCCAGTCCAAACCAGCCCAACTGTCCGATCTGATCTGGGTTTGAAAACACTGCATACACTAATATCTGCATGCATATAGATCAGTAAGGGGCATAGACATGTCAACCACTAGCACACACACACACATGTTGACACGTACAAAAACGTGTAACACAAACACAACAAGAGGTGCAGAGACTATAGCACTTCAACAACATTTTATATTATCAAAACAGGAATTCTCATGACTAGCAAAGGTTCAACAATTGGCTGCCTACCTGACATCAACTCTCTACCCATGTTGGGGACCAAATGGCGCATTGCAATCATCATTTAAATTACCTTAATGTTATTTTTTTTTCATTGAATATGGTCTTAGTGACATTTTGGTATTTATAAGGAACCTACAGTTTGAAAGGAAAAAAGAAAAAAGGGCAATTCCATGCCCCCATAATATCAGTCCTACTTCAGACCCTAAAATGGCATTGTGGAAGATAAAACAGGGAATAAAAAATCATATAAGATGAACAATTAGATACTAACCTCATAAAGAAAGACGTCCCAGATTCGAAGAGCCAAGGGGAAAGGGAAAGAGTATGAGAAAACAGTTATAAACCACTGACTTGCATACATGCTTGGATTAATCATTTCTTGGGTAAAATGCTCTCCCACCTTTGGTAAATGCTCTTTCACCAATTGCTCAAACATAGAGAGGTATTGTTGCACAAGTGGCAATCCGACCTACTCCACAAGCATAAGATAGTAATACTGAGAACACAAGAAAAACAAGGCAAATAATATGGTTACGAACATCATCAAATTTCCTATTTGATGCAGAAAGGAGAAATTTGAGCATTTTCCAAGTCGGTAAATGTTTTGAATCAAGGAACCAACATGAAATAACTTTCAATATTCTCTTAGCATCAAGTAAATGCAGCCACTAATCATTTCAAATTTTGATTTTCTACCAAGGGTAAATGGAGACCAACAAATACGAGAGAGCTCGCCAAAAACAAAAAAAAAAAATCTCTTACTGAATAGGCGCATAATACAGCAGAGATAAAATACTGATTCAAAAGCAAGTGCATCAAGAGGAAAACTTGCTAGTTATAAAGAACAGATAAGTTAGTTATCTCCATTACAAGGTGCAGTAGGCGTGCAACTTGGGCGGGTTGGGTCAGGTCGAGGCTTAAGTACCCAAGGCCAACCTGACCTCAAGAGACCCAACCCACATCCCAACCTGATAAAATTCCAAACCAAGGTGCCCTACCGAACCCAACCAGGATTCCTCTATGTTCAACCCTAAACAGACCCAACCCGACCTGCCCTGCCCCGCCCCAACCGACTGAAACTTGGGTCAGGTCAATCCAGTTCAGGTTGACCTGAACCTAACTTGCAGCCCTGAATTTTGTTGGAGCACTGATCAGTGATCACCTATAACTGATAGTATGTTACAGCCCATTTTTATGCCTTCTGATTTTTTGTTTGCACTAGTGCACTTGAAATAATTGGATATTTTCTCGGGCAAAATGCTTGTAAACATGTGTTGTATGTTAAGTTAGCCTACAACTGGTTGTACGTGATCAATTCTCAAAGGAGGATGGACAACGGTCAGATATAGGTAAGGAAAACGGATATCATGGGGGGGTGAGACAGAGCTTGGCAAGGAACATAAGAGCTACTTGTTGAAATAATGCAGATTCCATAGGATGAACAAGCAAGGAGAGCTCTAATGATTTAGATAAAATTTGTGTGTTTGGTATTTGCGGCTTAATCATGTTGAGCTTTTGAATCTTTATCAGAAAGCAGATTGCATCTTCAACACACTGATGTGGCAAATCAAGAATTATTGTACATAACAGCAATGCTGCCTAAAACAAAACCCACACATTCATGAAGCAGTTGGACGGGAATTTTTTTATGGATAACTTAAAATTTTATTAGAAGAAAAAACAATGAAACAGCAAAGAAATGCAGCCAATGACATGCAAACCTTCCAACAGAACAAACAAAAAACCCTGCTTCCTTAAAAGACATCCAGCAGCAAACCTCCATCTCTTATCTACCACAATAAGGGAACCTCTAACAGCCCCTTCCTTAGCAAGAGAATCTGCTTCTGCATTGACCTCCCAATGCATGTGAGAGAAACATAGAGCCAAGTCACCACATAGGTTCAGTGCTGCCTCAATGAAATTGGATACCCTCATTGGCTAGGTAACAGATACAGCCCATTCAACATTATCACTAGAATCGATCAAACTCCACCACCACTTCAACTGCTTGAAGCAGAGTCACGGCTGCAGCATAACCCTTTATCCCTTCCGGGCCCAATAATTACCCTAAGCATCACTGACAATGCTCCCAACACTGGCCAGACCTTCATCCCCTCACAAACACCCATCAAAGTTCAACTTAAAATGGCCAGCTGGAGGTGCATTCCCACTTCACATTCTCCTTTAGCTTCTTCCAAATGCATCAAATTATTTCAGACCAATTCAGAGACAGCAGCTGTCTAAGGATGCCTCTGAGTCAACCATACCCCAGTCAGAGATAAGCTTAAAAGTACTCACTATTGCACAAACAGAAGAGGACTTGCCATTGAAGATCTGTTTGTTTCTTTCGAGGTAAAGGGACCAGAGCATCACCTGCATCGACATTTTCCGCATGAAATGGCCAATAGGGTCCACAGAGGCTGTCCACCAGCTATCCACAAGCACCATAACAGACTTCCCGGCACAATGAACATCTGTTTGGCAACATACCCCACCACCCCCACCCCCCCAACACGACTCTCAATGTTTTCAAGGGTAAGAAACTTATTTAAAACGGCTGTCTAAACAAAAGCATTTGCCTTCAATGGGATTGGCACCGTGCCAAATTTTTCAAGAAAACCTTCAATGGTTTTTTCTTCTTTGCTCTGTCTGACAGGTACACGCAACCTTCAAAAGTTGGATAGATGTTACACTTCCTTGCTTTGTTTGACAGGTCCACGCAACCTTCTAGCATGTCCACCCACCCATTTAGAACCCTTCATCTTCCTAGCAGTGACATGAATCTCAAAATGGCTACATCCAATGTTTTAAATATCGACAATATCGCCCGAGATATATCTTGTATCCCACCTGTGCGATACGAAATGCACAAGTAGTGCGATATATCCCACATGTTTGATCCGGTGAGCATTTTCAATTTTCAATCCTTTTTTCTGTTAAATCAGTGTCAAATTGTTATAAATCCATTATTTTCTTTCATATTTTGTATGAAAAATCATAAATTCGAAGCTTCGATTTTGAGATTTGGAGGAGATGGGCCGAATTGTGGAACACTGAAAAAAAAAATCTCAATTTCTCGCAAATTGATTGCAATCTTTGTGTCCAAACATAAATTCAAACATGTAGGTAACCTAATGTAGTGATTCTTCTTTCGTTTTTGAATGTATTGCTTGTGTTTCCACACGTTTTCTTACATTTATAAATTAAATGAATATATTTTGAATATACTTGCATCAACTCAGTTACACAACACACAGATTAGGACTCCATATAAAGAAAACCTATTACGTGCACTTGTTTTTTTTAAAAAAATATATATATTTTTTTTGATTTATAAGTGTATTGATGTCTTTTTTAAACAATCACTAAAGTTTCATTGAAAAATTCAACCAATTTCCCAATGTTTCCAACAACATCGGTACATTACGCAATATAACCGATATATCCCATGCGGTAACCGATACGTATCCGTATCCCAAGAATGCGATACGTAACGCGATACCAATATTTCAAACATTGGCTACATCTTAGAAAGACCAATGAGGCATACATCGAAATGACAACAACATAAATAAGCAGTTCAAATATGTACATAGCAGGAGCGGACAAGTAGGCTAAAAATACCTCCACATGTCACATGGTACAACTAGAACTTGACTCCTTGCATGAGAAAATTTTCTCCAGTTATCCCATGGCTGCGTGAGGATTATGCCTTTTTTTTGAAAGGCTAGGATTGTGCAATTGAAATCATGAGTTTGAAGCTCTATTCAAGAGTACTGGGGGTAATCAAACTTTGATTGTTTTTTTTGTCTCTCTCTTTCTGATCAGTAACAAAAATTTTATTCAATAAGAATAAGAAGCTACATCAAGGAAGAGGGTAAGGAAAGAACTCAAGATACATAGAGAAGATAGAGATGCCATCGTTGGCTAAAGCATCAGCCAATTCATTCGAATCACGGTTCATAGTGTCCTTTGCACACCCAAATAATGGTGTTCCTAGAATCTCCTTCAACAATTACCATCCTAGAGAATTTCTTCAACAATACTCCCAAGTTTTCTGCAAGTGCCAAAGCCTCTGCTCTTGTAGAATCCCCTCTCCAGCCAGCTCAGAGATGAAAGTGGAAGTAATGAACATTTTTTAAATGATGTATTTCACAGGTTCAAATTGATATTTTTAATGCTCATGAAGCTCACTTTCTACCACACAAGGTTGTTGACAAATGTAAATGTACCACTCGGCATTTAATATACCATCCAACAGTAATTCTGATGGGGCTAAACACCAATGTGTATCTGCCATAAAATATTATTGTCTGGTAACTCATCCATAGTTAACATGGCACACATGCACACCAACCTATGCCATCAAAATAGTGGGCCCATTGTGAATGAAGCATAGCATGCAAATCTTACTGATCGGACCATCTTAACCCAACCATTTGATTCCATCTCAACTGTTGATCAGGTTTCAGGCCACGCTCCACCCACAATGGGGCACACAATTTGACAGTCTGGATTGGCAAGCATATATCCATGCATACCGTGGATTGGTTGAGCGCATGGGGGTCTAACCCTTCCCATGGAGAGGAGAATCATTTATGGCAGAACTCAAATAGTCTACATTAGATAAGACCCTTGTTGTAACCCCCCAAAAAAAAGGCATAACCAACAGGAAAATGCATAGATCTAGTGTTATACCACTGATACAAAACTTGCAAACCATGAACTAGATACTCTCTGGATAATGACAAGAAATGGCTGACTTATAACACTGATACAAAACTTGCAAACCATGAACTAGATAAACTCTGGATAATGACAAGAAATGGCTGACTATCTTTAGAGAGGAAGCTGCACTACCTGATACAATCCTTCCATTGGTGCTTGAACAGCTCCTTTCAACAAAGCGACCAATAACCAAAATGCATCTTCTTCACTCATATAGAGAAGCAACAGACCTGCTAAAAACCCCATTCCCTGCATTTTATCGACGGTGTCAAATGATATCCCAAAAACCCAATGCAGTGCGTGAACTGTTCTAATATAAGGGGAAGGCGTGAGGTCTATTACACCCAAACCTGAACATATCCAACATCTCTATCATACACAGAGTATGCCTTCAAAACATTGTATAGGGACCTTTGACCGGGTCCATGTCTTTGCTGAAAGAAAACATGGGATGGGAAAGTGCGAGAGATATCCCGAATTATGTCCAGTTCTGACGCCGATGTCTCGTAGATCACTAGTTGCTGCAGTAGAAGCAGACCTGATCAGGAAAAACCTTAAAAAGTATCTTCCAAAATGACTAATAACATATAAGATCATGTGCCCACTAGTTGAAACGGGAATGTTCATGTTAATAAACATGGTTAGTCTAAATGTGTTGGAAGGTTTCTAGAAGGCTAAATCACCTAGTGTAGCAATACAATACAAGAAAAACAACTTCAATCAACAGTGGAGGCAGTTCTAACTGATAAACAAAGGCTAGATTGACAAGACTGAAATAGATTTCTTTGCTGAGCAATTCGGTAGTTGTTGGGATATTTCATGTGTTGTAGGAGTGGTGCATAACTTTGTAAGTAGCTTAGGGAGATGCATTCATCTGGTATACACAGCCACAGCCAACATGATGGAAACATATTAATATACCGCAAATTTATTCAAATTGTCACAGAACAGGTGTTTAAGAATTTTTTGCCAAGGGGCCGATTGGGGTGAGGGATTTGGAGCAGGGATTTGTTCACAGTTTTCAAATCTCCCTTGTTTGTTTTTGTTGGGGATTTGCCAAATCTGTGGATTTCCCCAAACTGAACCTCCATCAATCCATAGATTTGGGGCAAATCCAAATCCCAAAAATACTAAAGCCTTGACAAATCCTTAAATGAGAGACCTGTAAGAGCAAACCAAGTAATTCCTTTGCACTGAATGCTCTTCCACTATAATATATGCTCCCTAAATCCATGGATTCGTGGTTTGATTTCCAAACAAGAGACTTTGGAAATTTTCCAATCCAAATCCAATGCAAATCCATGAATTTGACAAGGGATTTACCCGTTAGTATTCTCATTCATTAATTCCAAACAGGGCCTAAAAGAAACCCATGCCTTGGAACCATTGTGGTAGACTATACTGTAGATTGTAGATTTTTGTGCCTTAGGATGCAAGAATTGCAAATGGAACTGAATAGCTCTGACCCTCTGGCCCCACTGTATCATAGCTTGAAAGTTGTATTGATGAAAATGCGGTAGCAATCAATCCAAACACCAAAAAGTGGGACACACAGGGTAAACCATAAAATATAAACAAATATTGAAGATCCACACCTTTTACAATTTGACTGCTATCAAACCAAAACCTGAAAGCAGCAGATTGTTGTTCCAGGGGCCAAAGGGAAATGAGATCCACCTCCAAGGCAGTAAAATATTCATCAAAAAATTTCCAATGAATGAGGTGCTGATAAAGCCAAGGATGCTCGTCCATAAGGTGCAATATGGGTCTGGGAATGTCAGGTCATTGAAATGGAACAAATCCCATATATTTCTCATGTAGATCACATTTGGACTGCAGGTGAACAAGATATCATCATAGACTTGTCCATGGATCCCGTTTCTCCCATCAGTCCTATCTAAGGCAAAATCCTCAGTAAGTGAGAACATGAAGAAGTTATAAACAAGAAAATCCTCATTTGGGGAGACAGAAACCATCCTCATGCCATGTGGCATGCCAGATATCTATAGTGAATTATGGGAACTATAAGGTATAGTTGCCTAAAACACAACTATTTCAGGTCACATCTACTTGGCTTCGTTTCCAAACAAGAACAGAGACTAGCAAATTTTTACATTTCATGACAGTTACATAATTTATATTGTTTTTATCAATTTCTTCAAGACCATCCTATTTGGATTAACCAACACAATCCAGTGAAGAATGATCTAAGCAATTGTATGACAATCTAATGAAAATACCAATGAAAGCTTCACGGCTGAAAATGCACTAGCATAGTGATGCATCCAGGCCACATATCCATCAGACGGTTCCCAAGTGAATCCCACAAGCTGCAGAATGATGGATCAGGACATCAAATCTATTGAGGGACATGATCAACGGTTTTGATCATTTGCAAATGGATGACCCAAACAATGTATAGATCACTCTGAGGGCCCCCCACATGTGGTCTCATATGCTTGGCAGCAAAGATACATTTCACAGGCTCCTTACAGCCAATGTTTGAAATATCGGTATCACGTTACGTATCTCATCCTTGGGATACAAATACGTATCGGTTATCGCACGAGATATATCGTTTGTATCAGCTAATTTATTGCACTTTTTGGGAAATATAGGGAAACATTGGGGAAATGGTTGAATTTTTCAATGAAACTTCAAGGATTGTTAAAAAAGACCTTAATACACACTCTTAAATCATAACACCTCAAAAAAGAAGTGCACATAATAGGTTTCTTTTGTGCAGGGTCCTAAGCTAAGCGTTGTTTGACTGAACAAATGCAACTATATTCAAATTGAATGCATAACATTTAGAGTGTATGTGATGATTATTTCATCAAACACTCATAAATACTTCGAAATTAGTATCAATTGACAACTGATTGAAGGGAATTTTCCAATATATATATATAATTTTTATTAAAAATTGAATTTTATTTTCCAAAAACTGACAAGGACTTAACAAATCAGTGGATCAACCCTCATACATGCCTGATGAAGTGCAACACTGCAAGCAATTTGGGAGATATTGGGAAATTTTTGATTTTTTTTTTCCCAATTTTCCCCAAATAGGACCACCTACACTCAAATATTGAAATTATAGTGTCTGCGATGATCGTTTCATCAAAAACTCCTAAATATTTTGAAATTAGTCTCAATTGACAGCTGATTGAAGGAAATTTTCAAAAAAAAAAAAAAAACATGGAGAACATGAAGAACAAATGGATATCGAAATCAAAGCTCCAACTCTATGATTTTTCATGCAAAATATGAAGAACCAATGGATTTGTAACCATTTGACACTGATTTAACATAATTTCAGCAAAAAAACAGGGATCAAAATTTGAAAATGCTCACCGGATCGAACATGAGGGATATATCAGCACTACCTGTGCGTTTCGTATCGCACAAGTGGTATACAAGATATATTGTGGGATATATCGGCCGATATCGTTGATATTTAAAACATTGCTTACAGCCATACAGATGATAGTTTTAGGGTTCTGAGTATATTGGACAACAAGTAGCCAGATTAGATTTATTTCCTTATTCTTAGTATTACTTCCTTTATTTGTTAACCCTATCTTTAGGATGGTTTTCCTAAACTGTTAAAATTATCTTTCTAGATAGCTTTCCTTTGTCTGTCAACGGACCCTGTTGGAATAGAACTTTTTCGTTCCTTGTTGAAGAGTTGCATATGTATGGCATACATATGAACAAAGAACTGGATTGTTTTTTTTAAAAGAAGAATGCTGTTTTTTTTCCCTGGCTTCCCATAATTGGATTCAAGTTTCTATTGCGATCATGCATTTAGAAGCCCTTTGGGTGATCATTTTATTTTCAGTAATTTTTTAATTATTGCTGGTTTTGGAGTGGATTGTAGCTACATTGTGACATCTTTGAGGATTTTGATCTCTAAATTGGTAGCTATTGCTATATTTATACAATTTAGGTTATAATTCCTCAAGTTGTTGCATGAATCACATAGCTTTTTGAGGACAAGTGCAATCACATGAATTTGTGATAGACTAACAATTTTCAGTCTATGATCAACTTAAAGAAGGTCAAGAACCATAAAAACTCAGCAGCTCCACACTGTCCCATATATTATAGTGCTCTAGCCAAAGGATGTAGGACTGAGAATTCGGATCCATAACACCCAACAAACAGCCCATGCTAGTCACGAAGAAAGAGATTAAAAATAAATAAAAATAAGATCTCAAGAGCCTGGAAGAAGGACATTCACTTTCATCATGTGTATGTGTATGTTCCGTAAGTCCGCAAAAGTCAAAACTCGCTGATTGAAAACCATGTTTATAACTCAATGGGGTTCTTCTTTCTTTTTTTTCCTTTTGTGTTAAAATAGGAGTCAAATTCATGAACTCAAGTAAAGGGTTTGGCTTTACTCAATAAGTGATAAGATGCGTACAATTTGGCATGGAGACTAAATCATAGACACTAAACAACCATTCAACTGAGTTACCCAACCAGGGCCAGTCCAGTCCTTTTCTTCTTGGTATGATGCCATTGGATTTTGGAAATCAAATATTATCAGGGCAGAAAAGGGGGAAAAAGTAATTAATTAGCATAATTGCATTCTAAAACAAACCTTAGCATCCTTGTATTTGTTCTAGGAAAAAGAACATCATAGAAGAATCAAGTGCTTTTGAGTTAACCTTCCTGTTAATCAGAAAAAATCTTACTTTCCATTTGCAAAATAGCACAGAAATTGACATTTTTCTGTGTTCTCGTCTCACAAAAATTTGAAGTATGTTGTGTGTATTTACTTCAGAAAACTGGAACTGAGAGTTGAAAACAAGATATCGAGGTTTGCAGTTCATGTGGAGTGACTAGCGAGAGAAATAAATGAGAATACCTCATAAACCCCTGGGTTCATTAGCAAGAGGTCTCGACTTCCCGAAATCAACTGCCACACCAGACCCCTTAAACAATCAGGAATCCCCTTTCTTATACGCCTTTTAACAACATGAGGTTTCCTTCTAACATAATACTTCCAATCGCTTCCACCAACCCCAATCATCTTTCTCCACTTTCTAACCCTCCTTTCTTCTCTGAAAGAGTTCATAATCACAGAATATCAGCAACCATAAATATGACAATTATAAGAAAAGAGTACCAATATTCTAATTATATAAAATCAATTCCACTATGAGCTTCAACTATTAAACATCTTGGCGCAAGTCAAAAAGGTTCAAGTAAAAAGAAAAAGCATGGATCAATGAAAAAACCATTACACAGCCAATAGTAGAAGATATTTAGCAGGCAAATAGAAACAATCAACAAATAACAGCTGAAGCACAAACCAACCAACACACCTCTTTTCTTCGAGAAGTAATGAAGATACCGCTGTTGTGCATAAGTACTATAATATGGTGGCCTATACTTGCAAATCAAACAATATTTAGTATTCCCTGGTGGAATTATTAATAAAAATAAGGCCCCTTGTTTGTTACTCATTGAAGAACCACACAGTAAAAACCTAAATGTGCAGACAACAATTTCAGTAAATGAGTTGTTTTAAAATAAAGAACATGTTAGAAATGTTGGTAACAGGAGAAGATATTCATCTTCACGGTAATTGAATGGTGAACTAACACTAAAGAGCTCACAATGGAATAATGATAAAGGCATACTAGGCTGTGGATCATATAGAGTAGACTTTGGAGAATGCTTTGAATAGCATGGAAGACAGCAGAAGTTTTGCCAATACCAACAAAATAGTATATCACTCTCAGAAATTCTACTCATGTATAAATTGGGATTCAACCTACTCAACTCAGGACTTGAAGTGGCTGTGAGTTCTTATAACTAGGAGTCAGCTTTTAACCAGTAGATTGGCTTAAGTTATATGATTAGCTAACATTTGGACATCAAGCTTCCTATGGTAAAGTGCTTTTTATATGGGAATAATTGCAAAGGGGATTTTTGTGGTAAGAGGGTCACAAATTTCATCTTGTGAAATGAGAAAAAAGGCAAATGTCAAACAGGGAAAGAGGAATCGAATTGGCGAGGGTAGGTGATGCAAGACGGTCTAAACTAGAATGCATGTGTGAGCACAAAAATGATCCAGCGAAATAAACTAAGCAAATCAATTGAAATATTCACATTCCACATCATAGTGAAGATAATAATAAATGGAACATGCAGTGGTTGCAGACCATCATCACAATCCTGCGGTACTGTATTCAAATCATGCATGGATTGGACACGGCGAGGGATCGGACCTCCCAATCTTGCATGGTTTCAATCCAACAATCAATGCAACTTCTCTAGTCCAAAAAATCAAAGGATTTCTGGAATAGGGACAATTGGAAAATCTAAGAGAGGGTTGGGATCAATTCTCAGAATTTCAAGATTTATAGCAACCAAAAAAAAAAAAGAATGGGCATAGAAAGAGAAGAAGAAGGTTGGGGGGGCTAGAAATAAAAGTTAGAAGGAGAGTAGAGAAGAACTTATCATAGAGAGAAAGGGGAACGAGGCACCAAGCTTTCATTAAAAAATATTATTTGGTTTAGGGTAGAAAGCACCCTATTTATAAAATTCGGATTTAAAACAAAATGACAAAACTACCCCTATAACAAAGGGAAAAAAGAAAGTGCAAAACAAAGCTTTCTAAAAATTAAAAAAAGATAAAAAAAATCATGCGTAACAGATCAGTCTTCTAACTCATCCTACATGTGTGCCCTCCTAATGTGGGGCCTTCAATTAATCCAATGACACGTGTAAGGTCTTCAAAATCATCCTTAGTTTTGCAATTAACCAGATCTTCAAAATCATCATTTAGTTGTGCAATTAACCATATCTTCAAAATCATCCTCAGTTGTGCCATGAACCATCATCGAGCCATAAAAATGTATTCGTGGGCCGCCTTCGTCTTTGATAAACTTTGAAGGGTCTGATGTCCGCATCAGTAGGGAACAAAAAAATGGGCTCTTTTGGGGAAGTGGTGATGTAGGTAAGGAGAAGAACAGGAGGCTCTGTGGAAGGATGTTACTCACAGGAAATATGGTTAATCCAAAGCGTATGGTTCCTTGGGGATACCCCCAAGAAATGATGGATCAAAAGTTTTGAAAGCTATTACGCTTATGGGAAGAAGATCGAGTGAAGGCAACATGAATCTATCCAACAGCTTAGGAAGATCATTCGGTAGTGGAATCCAAGATTGTATTGGTCAAGGTGATACAAGGTGATTTGGAGTGAAGTTTAGCTTGATGAACATGGACGCCTTTCCTCTCCTTTTCCCCTTTTTGTCAATAAAGATACGGATGTATCAGATTGCTATGAATATCTGGGGGCGTAGTGATTTGGAAGGTGATGCCCATAAGGGATCTCCTAGATGAGGTAGGCTCATGAATAAGTTGCACGAGGTCCACTTAGATCCCTTGAAGGACATGATAGCTTGGAAATGGATGGCAACATGCAATATTGACGGGGCTAAGTCTCCAGCCACCAAAGTGTGGAGGATCCGCATTCGTTTGAATTGTAATGGCTAACAAAATCATCATTATCAGCAATCTAAAGAATCCTTAACATGTGCATCATGTATAGCGAAAATGAGGAATGGGGGAAACCATATTTTCCTCCATGCAAGATTGAAGGGCTGTTTGGAATCACTTCTCTTTGACGCATTTTGGAGTCTTCATGATGCGAGCTTGGACCTAATTGTATGATGGGAGAATGGGCCCCAAGGTAACTTTACTTTGAAGTGTGGTTTGAAGAAACAACTATTATATGGCTGTATTGTACCCATATCAGTCCCCACCGTAATATGGTATGGGGGTGAATCGGTTGACTGGAAAAGAAAATGGATGGGCCACTACGACATAAAGGCCCTCTTTTGTATCCTTTATCATTTTTTCCTTTATTTTTCACAATTATCTTCGTTCAACCTTATAGGAAGCTTAGAAACTTATTTTAGAGCTCTAGGCCTATTTTAGGAAACAAAACACAACATTTAAGTCAGATTCAATGAATCAAAGCCAAACAGCATTTAAGTCAGATTCAATGAATCGAAGCAAAATCAACCATTTTGCGAGAAGATCAAGAGAAGGGCAAAACCATCAATTTTTTTTTTTTCATTTTCTTTATGTTGTACTTCAATGAAATGGGTCATAACCACCATATAATGTTTGATTTGTGTTCAATTACGCCCTAGTTGGTTGACTTTTAGCAGGTCAAGCTGACAAACAACAACACGTGCACAAGCGCGCGCGCGCGCGCACACACACACACAGATTCTGATGTTTTACCTTCTTCCTATTTTTACAATAACTTTTCAAGATTTTTTTTTTTTGGAAACCTTGCTTGGAAGATGGTTCAGCTGCAATAATATAGGGGATTCAGAAAGAAAGAAGAGCCTTTGAAGATAAAGGAGAATTGAAAAAGAGGTATAGGCCTTTATGGTTGTTATTTGGGCCATGCCTACTCCAAATATAGGGATCTCTTTATCTGATCTTTTGAGAAACCGGAATTCTATAATTTGAGATGTAGTTTAATTTGATATATCATTGTGGCTGCTTGTTAGTAATGAGAACCAGGTTGGACTAAGAACAGATTGGATGAGAAGGAAGCGATAGCTCGCTCCATTATTGTTGAGGGGTTGGTTTTAGTATTTTGTTGTTGTGAGGGATGATTTAGCTGTTTAGTCATGTAGCCTTCTCTTTTCATGCTAATAATTTTTTGTTGCATTTAAAAAATAAAAAATAAAAACAGCTTCCTCTTTTAACCGAGCTCTGGAACCAGTCATGGCAAAGGCTCACACATATGCAAGTCATTCCCTTAACAAATGCACAATTCTTCTTTGATAATAGTGCTTGCTTGAGTGAAACATTGGACACTCAAAACTTGTGTCTCATTATCAAAGAATATTGACTAATTGCCCCAGTGATATGAATACTACTGATTAGATCGAATTTGACCTATAGTGATTTTCCACTCCATGATCTCCATCCACTGTAGCAGAGACAGCACAACATTATTCAATGCAAACAATGATTACAACATGCGAATGCATACCTCTCCTGTTCATTGGTAGATCTCGGTTTCGTTAATCCTTCTGGTGAGTTACTCTGGTCTTGCTTTACAAATCCGAATCTGTCAAGAGGCCGTGCAGGCGGAAGTGGTCCTGGTTCAAATTCATCACTTACTCTTTTCCGCTCCATGATACTATCTGACATAACCCCTCTCAGTCCACAGTGAGAGGGATGGCATCCACCCTTTTCCAAACATGGTATGACCTTGTCAACTTCTAGCAAAGACAGCAAAAGGACATAAAATACAAAGTAACAGATTAGTGAATGTAAGGTCTAAAAAATTGTATATGTACATTGGTGTTAAAGAAGATTTAATTCAACACAATGGCATGAAAGAAACATCAAGTCCTCAAAAACAAATACGTACATCTTTTTTTTCTTTTTTTTTGAAAGGTTATAAACAAATATGCACATCCTACTGAAATGCTCCAAAAATCTCATCAAAGTAAATCGAAGCATGCTGGTGGGTAAGGATCCAGTCCATAAGGAATTCAATCATATCAGAGTTCTAGGGATGAGAATACAATCGATATGCTTGCATTTGTGTTGATGATGAGGGATCTAGTTATATTATTTTTATGGTTTGAACCGCATGCTCCTTATGAATCTGATGCTCCATTTTATCCTGGTTTTGTATCATATCATGGTATTGCATGATCCAAAATGATTTAAGCATTGGGTGTGATGGTTTGCGAGCCATTGATTTGAATTCAGATGTAATCCTGGAAAATCAAGAAGCTTATATTGTTTTCTTAAGGTTGCCAGAACTCATGCGTCAAAGCGCAAAAATATCACTGGCTAATAATCTTTTTTCTTTTCTATCTTCTTCTTCTTCTTCTTCTTCTTTTGGAGAATGCTGTTTTTCTTTTCTTTTTCTGCATATAAATGTAGAAATGCTGGGCAAATCATGTGAAAATTTGAGGATTCAATTCCACATGGATGTCCCAATGTGGCAGATATGTGCGACATCCAGGCCAACCATCAGGTGACTCATAAAGTGAACAGATCCTATTTTAAAAAATGGCGTTCACAAGGACAACAAGCTTGCATCAGTTTCTCGCTTCCTGTTTCTTCCATTCATTTCATGCTTCTTTACTACAAAAGTTGTACAGTGAGTAGAAATCAAGAAAAAATATATTTGACTGATCCTCCAAACATAAGCTACCATTTTAAGCAACTAAATCATCGCACCCTTGACAGGACTTCCCATTCCAGCCATCTTTTCTCTTTGAAATACATGCTGAACAACATAAGGACCCCTTTGGATGAAACTAGAAAAAGAGGGTTTCCAACTTGCTTTGCTGGTAGACTCGCTGGCAAGTGGGCTTTTTAGGGCTTATGTCGACAAGTGGGGATTAGACGAAAGGCACAACATTAACTGTGGCTTGGCTCAAAATGCCCTTTTTGTAGATTGTCCAAATGGGCCCTAAACTTCGCTATGAATTTCTTCCAATAAACCACTCCATTCCCTAAATATCATTTCTTTTTAACTTTAGTAACATAACTTCTGTAGCCCGACGCATACGCCAGAGGTGTGTCCTATCAGCACCAAGCCATGAATTTAGAAGACTGGAACATCTAGAAAGAATTGGTGAAATAGGTTAATCCAGCATGTGATTCTTCAAGTGCATGATTGGTGTGTTTCTGTTGGAATTTCTATCAGCCTAGGAAGCGAGTTTCTGTCCCTGTTCTCCATCAAGACTCTGGTTTTACTCTATTTTTTGTAGCCCTCATATATGAATGAAGGTATTCAAAATCAGTTACGTAACAGGAATGGTCATAACTGTTATGTGTTACATGGTCGTAACGGCCATTACAGAAAAAACAGGCTGTAAAGGCCCTGTAACGGACCGTAAAGGTCCCATAACGGTCCTGTAACAGTTTTTTCAAAAAATAAAAAAGGGCCGTAACGGCCAATACAGGGGCCGTTACAGCCCGTATCATAATGGTAACGGTGGTGGCCGTTACAGCCACCATTACCGTTTCGGAACACCTTGATATGAATCCTATCAGTTAAAATGATAAGATGGCAAAACATGCCCATTTCAGTTCCCAATCAAGTCTCTAACACTAATCCCAAAGCACGAAAATCACGTGTAAATGCCAACAATGCTTTCTGTGTATCTCCTGATTCACCCAGGTCGCTCATCATGTTATCAGGCAATGAGGGCCCATTTGGATGCAACTTCCACAATAGCGACATTTCGTCGACTCGATGAAAACCAACCAATCTGATTGGTTTTCAATGCATGCACTTTTTAGCATCTATTTCATCTGTTGATCTTGAAAATGATGGTTTTGGGTGGGTTTCCAAACGGCCACAAAACCCAAGGATTGCATCTCTGAACATAGGTTTTGACAGTGCATCCAAATGGGGCCTAAGAAGAATCAAAACATTCATTTAAGAAAAATAAAGCAACATCCATTCCTATCAGCCTGAGATCAGAACCAACTTACCAGCAACTATACCATCTCAGAAATTCCCAAACCTAAATGGGAAGTATATTGTATTAGCAGAACTGGGATTTGGATGCATTGACAACTTCTATCAGTCACCTAGTTAAACACTGTAATAGGATTAGAACTATAAGAAAATTTTGAATTGCTAAATCATACAGTATCAGAAGGGGAAAAAAAAGAAGCTAAATCACACAGTATCAGAAGGGGGAAAAAAAAAACCTAGTACACAACTAATGAGGGAGAAGATTTCCAAGCCCCAGAAGAAATATCCTCTCTATATGCCAGCCTAACACAAGAGAACATGTTGCAGACTTGCATAAGAAAATTACTATAAAGTTTCGTTCCAAGACAACCAAACATGCAGAAGAGACTTATAGCATGAATTACAGTGTAAATTAAAAGAGGAAATATAGAATGCTCGCATATACAAGCATAGTTCCAGTTCAGGTAACATTACCTACATGCACAGCCCATCTTATTCCAGTGATCTAGACTGAATATTCATATGGTGGGCCCCATCAACATTGGGTGTACAGCAAAAAAAAAAAAAAAAAAAAAGGAAAGGAAAGAAAAGAAACCCTTATTTGGACAATCCTCTAAGATGAATGGCTGAAAATGAACAATGGTCTATATGAAATGGGCAGAAGCCCACTGATTTGATACCTGGAATTGTTCAACTGAGAAGACTTCTGTACACCAACAACCCAAAGCAGGGCTCACTAGATGAACGGCCTAAATCACCGGAAAGGCCCGAAGAACCAAACAAAAATGTAATTGGTTTAGGCCAAGAATTATATCACCCGAATAAAAATTTAGAAAAGGAGACTGAGAAACCATGTATTGTGTGGTAGAAATCAAAGTAAACAAACAATATCACAGCTAGTATAGTCGAAGGCAACCCTGGTGCACGCCTAGGCATTTTGGTCATGGTGCACCTCCCTTGGAACCTACGTGGGGCATTTACTCCAGCCCCAGGTATGCACCAAGTGCCTAGCACCTGAGTAGAGCTGGGCATCGAGTCGAGTTAGACTGAGTTAGGGCTGACCTGACCTGACCTGACCCGGTTTTGAAATAGACATGACCCAAACTCAACCCGACTCAGTATCCAGTCCAGCATGCCTGACCCGATCCGAGTTTGAGTCTGGACTGGACTAACCCGGACCGAGTCCGACCCGGTCACAGGAACCGAGTCAGGTCGAGTCAGCACCGAGTTGGGTTGGGTGCGGCAGATAACCATTTCTGGACCAAGGCCATGAATGGGCCCACCTGCAGATGCCATGCGTGTGTGACAAGAATCAAATATTCAATCTCTCCTTCTCACCAAACAAACGAGTAAAGAACAAGAAAAAAGAAGAAATCCAAAGAAAGAGGACTCGGAAAATAGACAAATCGTCAAAGGCAATAATTGCCATTTACAACGAGCGAACCTTATCTAATCAATCAAATCTTCATCGTCCTTCGTCAAGGAAATCAGGAAAAAAAGAAAGAAAAGGAAATCCTCGTTCTATCAGTTAAAATAGCTAAAATGCAATATGAGAAACTGCCAAACATGTATTGCTGAAATGCAATCCTTAGAAATTGGAATTTCACCTTCTATCAAAATGAAATACACACACTACCCGAACCTGAGTCAAGTTGGGTTTCGGATCGAGTCAAGTTACAGAGTGACCCGGACATGACTCGATTTGAGTTCGGATTGGACGAAGTCTACTCGGTTCGGATCGACTCACCCACTCAGTTCAGGTCAAATCGGGTCCAAACGAGTCAATTTTGCTGAGTCAACTCGTCCCGTGCCCAACTCTACACCTGAGTGCACCTAGGCACACATGCATCACACAGGCAATTCGACATGAGGTATCCTTATGGGAACATCCCTTTTGTGTTTTTTTTTTAAAAAAAAATTATTTACATAAGAGGGGTCTTTTAAAACCATAGTTCAACAACTCTCCTCTTTTCTTTTGAAATCAAAAGCTTAAGATTTCTTTTCTCCAAATTTCATCTCCTATCATAAGCATTTGATTATGGTTTCTAGTTTAGTTGTTGACTAGTTTCACGGATGGTTTTATTAATGATTATTGAGTAGTTGACTACTAACACTAAAAGGTTTGATTAATGATTGTCGAGTGGTTGATTAATGATTGTTAGTAGTTGATAAATAAAGGTTTAGCTGGTAAGTTGATTTTGTTTAATTGTCTTACCTATGTTTTACTTTTCATATTCCTTTAAAATTAGAAGTCGTGTTAATTTTGATTGATTAAGGAAATCAACATATATCTGTAAATATTATATATTAATATTTATTATGTTTTTAATGTAAATAATAATATTTATTGTACATTACAATTTGTGCCTGAAAACTCCAGGCATGCACCTAGATGCATGTAGGCATTTCAGGCACACCGAAGGCAGGCGTGCCTGGGATGTTCCTAGTGCCTTTAACGACACTGATTAAAACCCAGGTATAAAAACATAAACAGTATATATACATCCAAATGATCAATAGAAAAACATCAAACATTCAAAGTAGTTGTAATAAGGAAAAAAAAAAACCAACTAAATATCAGGAAAAAAAATAAAATCAAAACCAGGTTTTAAAAGCAAGTGATAAGAAATGACGGTGCATGCATGTCTGATTATACAGCGTTACTCCGCAAGCAAAAAATCCAACAAAAACATGAAAAGGATCTGCTGAGGCAATTTGTGTGAGAGGTTGAAGAGGTTACTTACAGGCTTGCAGTGCACATGCCAAAGTGGCACACATGTGCTGGATCTGGACCACTCATAGTGTGGGGACACCATGAGCATACCCTGGCTCAAAACTCATGGACCACACATGCATGTTGAATAAAGACCATTGGTCATAGACTCATAGTTTTTTTCTAGCACTCCATTTTCTCATCCAAGTATAGTCCACCTAATGAGTAGACAGGCTTTATTTATTTATTTTGGTCAAGAGGATGCTCGCTGTGCCCCCACTAGATGAGTGGCCCAGATCAAGCAAGTCTAACACATTGGGACGTGCTGCGAATTGCCTCTTCAATCTCTCCTCGCTCGGATCACACTTCTCAAACTTGAAATATGTCAACCCAAGTAAAGACAACTCAGATATATATATATATATATATATATATATATATATATATAACCCAGAACCAAAAGTAAGAGATTGGATGAAAAGAAACCAGGTAAAGAGATTATACACCGTAAATTAATATTAGAAAACACGCACGAAAGACATGAACTATATGAAGGCAGAGATAACTGAATTTAAAAAATTAGTGATACAATGTAAATAAAAAAGCATATGAATTATGCAAATCAAAGTGAATATGATTCAAAAACCCCTCAACAGAAATGATCACATATACAGACACTGTATGTGAACTTCCACGTACATCCCTGTCTCTGCCACCGACGTGTCACTTGTGTAGAACAACCATGCCATTCAAAAGGCAGTCCACACCATGAAGATCAATTGGGACGAAAAAAAGCACACTGGTCCACTCATGGGGTGGAGCACACCGCACACAATCAAAACAAATGCACGTCCGGCAGTCCAGTTCAATGTTATAAGTGTGGTCCCCCTAATGAGTGTATCAGCCCAATTTTCACAGGAGATGATCAGCGTGATGTGGCCCACATTTTGGACGGTTCAGATGTTAACGTGTTGGCATGAAAAACACCATATGTGATCATTTTTCAGGATGTAAATCAAAGTAGTAGCTACAGTTCAAGAAATTTATATAATAAATAAATAATTAATAATAAAAAAAAAACAAGAACAACAACAACAACAACAAAAATATCAAATAAAATGAGAGATTGGAAAGAAAATGAAATTTACAAAATCGAAGTTGATAAAATTTAAAACCCCAATTAAAAAAATTTTAAAAATAAAAAATAATTAAATAATTAAAAAAAAAACACAAGCCCATTAACAAAAAAGGAGAGAGATTAGATGAATAGATTACCCAAAAAAAAAATGGATTACATGAGGGTGCGTTTGGTTGCACCATATATCATGAAATTTCACGATATCTGCAAACTTTCATTAGCAAAAACTGAAAACCCAAAATTTAAATTTTAAAAAAAAAAATTTTGAAAAAAAAAGGACTAAAATGGGAGTACGATTCAAGATCCATGTATCCAACAATCTACTAGAAGAAGGAAAGAAAACAAAATTACAGAAAAAACCCACCTGGGATTCAAGGTTCTCTGATCAAAACAAGACCCGGATGTGGAATTTCACTGATTTTCGAGGACAGAAGCGGAGAATTTCCAAGGACAGAAGCGGAGAGAGAGAGAGAGAGAGAGAGAGAGAGAGGGAAATGGAGAAAATGGCATTTCCTACCCGGGAGAATGGGAATTGGTACTCCGGCGGATCACCAGATCGGGTGGTCGCATCTGTTTTATGTGGGACCCCACAGTGTTTCTCTTTGGACAGTTATGGGATGCTCCGTACGCCATGTGCTCCATGCCTACGACAAAGAAAACGGATGCGGATTACAAAGAAAATGGAAGCGGATTGGGTTGGGTGCTGTGGGCCCCACCGTGATGTATGTGTTTTATCCTTGCCCTCTATCCATTTTGCCAACGCATTTTAGGACATGAGAAAAAAAATAAAGTAGATCTAAAGCTAAAGTGGACCACACCACAGGTAACAGGAGTGATTGAATGTCTACCGTTAAAATTTTCCTAGTGGCCACAAAAGTCTCGCATCAAGCTGATATTTGTGTTTTCCTTTCATCCAGATCTGTCTGACCAAATCCACAAGTTGAAAAGGAAATAAACATTACGGTGGGCTTTTTCAACGGTGGGTGTCATTTTCCTCACTGTTTTGTGCAGTGTGGCCCACTTGAACTTCAGATCTACTGCATTTTTTTTTCTTGCTTTAAAAGGAGCAGGCAAAATGGATGTACGGTGTGGATATAAAACACAGATATCACCACATTGTTGCGTGGTGTTGCGGGAGAGCAGTTTGGATGGTGGCCCATCACTACCCATGGGCCCACCATCCATTTTCCTGGCTCATTTTAATGCATGAACACAAAAGTGAAGCATGTTTGAATCATATGTGGACCACACCATATAATGACACTCACCGTTGAGACCTTCCCATGGCCCACCGTAATGTCTACTTTTCATCCAAACCGCTGGTAAGGTGGTGACACGACCTGAATGACGGTAAAATACAAATATTTTTTTACCCCTCAGCGAGCTTTTAAGGTGGGCGGTCAATCACTGCTGTTTCATGTGGAGCTGGGCATCCAGTTGAGTCAGGGTCGGCTGACCCGACTCGATCCGGTTTTGAAATAGGCTTAAACTGAACTTGACTCGACTTGGTGCCAAGTCTAGCATGCCTGAACTAATCCAAATCCGGGCCTGGCCTAGACTAATCCGGAACAAATTCGACACAGTAAAAAGTACCGAGTCGGTTCGAGTTGACACCGATTGGGATCAAGAGATGAGGGGGAGAGAGAGAAAGAGAGAGGAGAAGGGTGGTGATGGGTGGCCGCCAGGCTTAGAAGAGGAGGGTGAGAGAGAGAGAGAGAGAGAGAGAGAGAGAGGAGGAGGAGGAGGAGGAGGAGGAGGAGGGTGATGATGGTGGTTGGTGGTTGCCGGGCCTGGAAGATGAGGAGGATGAGGGAGGAAAAGAGAGTTTGGGATCGTGTTGAGACTAAATCAAGTACGGCATATAGGGTTAGAGATACTTAAAATTTAAGATTTTATATATATATATATATATATATATATATATATATATATATATATATATATATATATAAATCCAAAGAAGTTATTGAATCCGCATATACACCATGAATATGAAATAAAATCAGGTTATATCACCCAACTCGGCTCGGTTTGAATTCGGATCGGGCAAAGCCTACTCAGTTTGGATTGACTCACCAATTCGGCTTGAATCGAGTCACGTCCGAATGAGTCGAATGATTTAAGTTAGTTGAGCCGAGTAGTCCCGTGCCCAGCTCTTTAAGTAGTGTTAACAGCCCAGTCGATTGTACCTTTATCATAGGGCCCAACTTAATCACCTTGGTGATATGTTGCATATCCTCTATGTTTATGCATTTTCCTCCCTATTTTAAATATGAGTCCTAAACATTAAGCATATCCAAATCTCAGGTAGACCACACTATAAGAAATAGTGATGATTGAACACTTACCATTAAAAACTCTCCAAGGCCCACCATAAATAGATACATAATGTTTATTTTCCATCCAACCCGTTCATAAGGCCAAAAAAAACTAGATGTATGGTACATACAAAGATTAGCTTGATCCAAAACTTTCCGTGGCCTACAAAAAGTTTTTAATAATAATTCAACACTTTTTGTAACGGTGTGGTCCATCAATGACCTATATCTGCTTAATTTTTAGAATAACATCCTTAAATGAGCTGAAAAAACGAATGAGTGGTGTGGATATGAAACAAATCCATCAAAGTGGCCCCCACATGGTAAGGGTTGGGCGGATTGGGTGCACCCGGGCCTCAACTAAGATGGTGCAGTCCCTGTGGAGCCCACCTTGATATATGTATTCTATATCCACGTCGTCTGTCCATTTTGCAAGATCATTTTATTGGATTTAAATCATAGGTGGACCACACAGTAGGAAACAGCGATGCTTCACACCCCACCATTAAAAACTTCCTACAGCCCACCATAATGTTTCTGTAATGTTTATTTGTCATCCAATCCATTGATAATGTCACGTAAACCTTGATGAAGGGGAAAAAACAAATATCAGCTTAATTCAAAACTTTTGTGGCCCACAAGAAGCTTTTAATGGTCAATACCATTGTTTCCTATGGTACAGCACAGCTGAGATTTTTGGATGTTTATGCCATAAAATGACCTGGCTGGATGGATGGCGTGGATATAGAATACACACATCAAGGTGGGCCCCACGGTAAGGGGGCACCATACGTGCCACTATGAAACGCGTGTGCCAGATCCGAGATTTCCATCCAGGGTCATACTGTTTCCATGCCCACGAATCAACAGGTGAGCCCACAAGCTTGTGGAGCCCTTCATATCCACACACAACCTCACACGCTCTAACGGTGCACGTGTGAAAGGTCCAACTTTAATGAGAAGGTCCTCGCAGTTAGATGTTCTGGTAGACCAAAAGTTCACATAAGATGTGGATCATTGATCAATTACTCTCAACCGTTTATCTGTGTTATAGACATGTGGCCAACTTGATGATCATATGAACCTGTTTTTCGAGACATTGGATGAACTTTAAGACGTTGGATCTACTCATAGCACCCTTGATTTTTGTGACACTGAATGTACAAGTTGGCCCTGTTTATACCGAGCCTATTAATGCTAGCTTATGTGAATAAGAATGTCATAGCACTCAGAAATACAGGCCATAAGATTGCTAGAAACACATATTACACTAACAGCCTGTTTGGCCAGACCGATCCGATGGTATTAGGAGGGATGGGATCGCAATATCCCGGGTATGCATGACAAGCCAAACAAACCCAGTGAACTTGTCCCGGGATATAAGCAATCCCATGGATCTTAAAACAATCCACTGACATCACCATCATTACCTTAAAATTGATCCCATCCCATTGTTGGACAGATTGGAAGGTAAAATCCAAGGATATGCCGTGTGTGCCAAACAGACCAGTGAACTTGTCTAGGATATAGCGATCCCATGGATCTTAAACCAATCCACTAACACCACCATCATTACCTTAAAATCCATCCCATCCCTCCTAATCCTATGGGATTCACCCGGCCAAACAAGGCCTAAGAATGCTATAGCACCCAGAGATGCATGCCCTATTAAAACTTAGTGGCAGTCATCATCCTAATGACTCGTGGCTAAGAGATTCAAGCTACACGTACACAAAGCATTCAAAAAGCACCAATAACCCACAATAACATTAAAATAATAATACCTAATGGCACATCCAAATTTAATTAGCCACACACACTCGTGCGCCGCTAAGCGGTACACTAAAACAGAAAACCCGTTGCATAACATGAATATAAATAAACATGACAATGCAATACTTTGCTACCCTCATGTTAAAATAAAAGAGTATTAAACCAAGGCTGCTAACTTATCAGCCCATTGATTCCAAAAACCAAAGGACTAAGGCCACTACTTAATTTAAGTCTATAAAAGTAACAAAGAACTAATAGCTTCGTGTATTTGCCAATTCAATCAAGTAAATCTCCTATTAAGTTCTATTGATGCAGAAATCCAATTGTCCAAACCATGCCTTGAAGAACTTATATAAGGAGAACAACAATGGAAACCCTGATTAAGATAGGAGACCATCTGATGCCTAAGTTAGACAGAGAACTTAGGTTTATGAGTTTTAGGATTTCAATGCGTACCTTTCTCTTTACAATGAATCTCTATTTATAGCCATGGGAAGCCCTCCTTAGACAAAAAACTCCCTTGCTTGACAAACAACTGTCTTCCAAGATAATTAGCGCGGATCTTGGAACAACTTTAGTGATAAGATCAATAGGTTGAGATTAGTGGGATGAGGTCACACTAGATGGCCGGCCTTGAACAGACGATGCCAACCTTGAGGTCGAAGGTCTGAGGCCGACCTCTGAGGTCGAGGTGTATGGTCAAGACTGGTCTTCGCGATTGACGATCGAGGTCCCCCTCTAGGTTGAGGTCGATACCCGAGGCCAGCCTTGATGCATCATGACCAAAGTGACAGTCCATCGGTTGACTCAAGTTAGGTAGGAGCTTGAACTCCTCCATTGATAGTCAAAGTGTCTGGTCATTTGTAGGGCTTGGGTCTAGCAATTAGAGTCGAACTTTGCCTCTAAGGGCACTATAGTTTATCTCACGTGGGTGATCCTTGGTCAATCCCTTTTTTACCCATAACAAGTTCAATGTTACTTATAAAATTGGTGCATGGAGGGATGTGATGAGGTTGATCACTGTTTTCCTTAAGTTATACCAACCCCGAATGTCGAAGCTCTCTAAACTCCTCATAAAGCTTCCTTGAATCCATAAAGGATAAAAGTAGAAATAATTGCTAATAAATTTGAAATAACTTGATTGATGATAATATAAAAAAAAAAAAAAACACAAAATTACAACTCTTTCAATAAGGAACTCAAACTTAGGATAAAGTTTTAGACTTGGAATCTAACCCAAACAACCTAAAAACATAACTTACTATAAATAGTAAACTATTTATCTATATACAACCTCTATTCTTATTAGACTTCATGGTTTTCAGCCAAAAATAGCAAGTGTCCAACTTGGCCCAACTATGTTATTCTCCAAACTTTTCTAAGCCCTTTTCATGTTGGGCACAACTTCTACAACTCAAAGGATCAAAAGTTGTACTTGAACTAAAAACTTTAGTATTTGCAGTAAAAATGAAACTAAATAAGAGTTTTGACCATCGATGTGATGGAATCTCAAAGATCCGGTGTGGGCAACCCAGCGTAGCAGGGTTGGTTGGCCTGAGGAGGTCCTCCTACCCCAAAATCATATATAATATGTCGAAAAACATACCCTGGTTTGCAAGATATGACTGATTTAAGGTTTTAATCATCCAAATCATATCCACCACCGATCCTGCCTTCTCTGATCCATCTTTGTCATAAAAATGCCTGCAACCCACTATACATCACAAAACTTTATCCACCCCAAACATGTATCTTAGTTTAGCTTAACCTACTTTATTCTCTCTGTTTTTATCCAATTCCATCCTCTCTTCACTTTTGTCCAACACATCACTCCAGCAATTTAAAACTGGTTTAGTTCCATCCATGACCTCGCAGTTAAATTTCAAATTCTTGTCCTTACTTTGATTCCCTAAGTCATAACTTGTTGGTCGAACCACCACGACTATCTCATTACCATTTAAGTTTAGATGATTGTGATTCCCTAAGCCATAACTTGTTGGTCGAATTACAACCGTCTCACGACCATTCAGATTTAGACGATCGAATCCATACCATCCTACATGTGCTAGCAGATGACGATCAAATCCCGACCATCCTACCTGCCCATGGCTATTTACCCAGTGTTCCCCACCTAGGATAGACCGTGTCTTGAAAATCTCCCTGATTAAAGGAGCCCAACCACCAGCCTCCAAGCTTTTCCAGTTGAATATGGACCATTGCTGCATATCTGGGCAATGGTCCACCAGTAACGGCAAAGGTACTTTATTCTTCATTTTTCTCATGGTCTAATAGTCCAGACAGTTGGTTAGTAGGCCTCCTTGTATATAGCTAATGACTTAAATATTCCATCAAGGTAGAGTCCAGGAAGGTTTCAACGGTGGGAAACTCTTTCCCCAGTTTTTGCTCTAGTGTGGTCCACTTGAGTTTTGGATCCGGCTAATTTTAACTCACAAAACGGATGGACGGAGTAGATTTCTCACAAACATCACGGTGGGCCCCACCTAGCATCCCATCACAGTAACCACCTGCCATAGGTTCCTCGGGAAATCCGCGTCCTCCGAGCATGGGAACTTCCTCTGGAAATCCGTTTGCGTACTGAGTTACTCAGTACGCTTTTATCGTACTGAGTAAACTCAGTTGGGCCTACTGTGAATGTGTGTGGATTATCCACGCCGTCCATCCGTTTTTCCAGCTGATTTTAGTGGTTGAGCAGAAAATTGAAGCATGCCCAAAGGTCAAGTGGACCACACCACAGGAAACAGTGGGAATAAGGACTTCTACCTTGGTAGGGTCCACAGTGATGTTTATTTGTCATCTAACCCGTTCATAAGATCACACAGACATGGATGAAAGGAAAAGAAAAATAACAGATTGATGCAAAACTTCCGTGGCCTCCAAGAAATTTTCAACAGTAAAATATATAAATCATGGTGGACCTCACAGAATTTACTCAGTACGCAATCCGCGTCCAATATAGCTCGCATGACCGACATGATGAGCACAGTAGTTCCGATCTGATAAGCGGACTATAGCTCACACACGTGCACACGTGTAGCAAACCACCTCTTCATACTACCCAACCCACGGGAAGTAGTTGAAAGTTGGGAGGCATTGCCTATTTTTGTTTATGGATCTCTGACTGTGGGGCCCACCTTGATGCACGTTCCTTGCATCCACACGGTACATCTGCTTCGACAGCTCATTTTAGGACATAGTCCCAAAAATGAAACAGATCCAAATCTTAGGCGGATCACACCACAGGAACCAGTGGTGATTGACTACCCACCATTAAAAACTTCTTGGGGGCCACCAGAATGTTTATTTGCTATCAAACCCGTCGATAAGGTCAAAGGCCTGGATGAACCAACCAAATAGATATAAGCTTGATCCAAAAACTCTTGTGGCCCATAAGAAGTTTTTAATGTTCGATAAACACTGTTTCCTGTAGTGTTGTCCGAATGAGACGTCGATTTGCTTCATTTTTCGGACCATCACATAAAACGATCCATCAAAACGGATGGACGGCATGGATTTAAGGAACAAGCATTCCGGTGGGCCCCACAGTACGGGAACCAACGAAGCCACATGCTTCTAGGATCGTCCAGCTGGTGCAACTTTCGGGCCATGCCCGTTTAGGGGCCCACTGATTTGAGACTTTGATCGTGTAAAATTATGCCACGTGTACGGTTTCGATGGAGCATAACGGCTCTTATTTTGAAACTAAAGCATAACCACCTGCCTTCTAACACACCTGAGGCAGGTGCGAATTATAGCTACGGCAAAACTCGGCCCGGTGAGTCCATGACTCACTGAGTCATATACCATCCAAGTGAAACTGGGTATGTGGAGGTTTCACATGGACTGCTGACTCGTCCGGGTTGTACTCGGACTCGGACTAGCACGGGTTGTTACCACGAGTCACCATGACTCGACCGAGTTGCAACTTGACTTAAACCCAAACGAGTCAAGTGGCACGTGGGAGGAACGTGCATGAGATCCACCCTGTCATCAGGTGCTCCATCTCACGTTCACCCCCACAGCCCAAAAATCAGGCCGATCGAAATCTCAGTTGGGCCACACCATAGGGAATGGTGCAAAATCATGCATGAAACGTGGAGTGGTCCACCTAGTTTGAAATTGCCTGACTTTTCAGGCGTCCTTTTATCCTGGTGGGGCACGTCAGATGAATGGATTGGATGGTACATACATACCATGGTGGACCCCACAAAAAGGTAGAAAATGTTAATGGTAGGCATCCATCCGCATCACAACGGTTCCCTGTGCTTGGGGCTAGTACTGCAAGCTTCTGCAATATCCAACCATTCAATCAAGTGGGCCACTCTTAAAATCTTCAGGCCATTTCACTCCTCCGGTGGGCCACCGTACAAAACAAATGGACGGCTAAAGAGAAAATCATGTTAGTTGGTCCTTTTTGTACAATGCCAGATTAGGTACTACCCCCACAAGGATGGTCCTGTCAGGGGCTTTGTGGGGGCCATCATGATATATGTGTTTCATCCCAGCCATCCATCAATTTTAAGAGATCATTTTAGAGCATGAGCCCAAAACAGAGGCAGATTGAAGGCTGGAGAGGACCACACCACAGGAAGCAGTGGTGACAATGACCTCCACGGTTGAAACCTTCCCGGGGCCCACCTTATGCTAATTTGTCATCTAACCTGTTCATAAAGTATATAGACCTGGATGAAGGGAACACAAAAATATTAGCTTGATCCAAAGCTTTTTGTGGCTCCAAAGAGGTTTTGGACAGTAGGGATTCAATCCCCATTATTTCCTGTGGTGTGGTCGGCTTGAGCATTCAATCTGCCTCATTTTTGGATTCATCACCTAAAATGATTTTTCAAAATGGATGAACTGTGTGGAAAAAACACATACATCACGGTTGGCCGCAAGAGCTCCCAACATGATAGGTCCTGGTACGGGTAGTACCCAATCCATGCCTGCAAAATGGCCTGATTTTTTGGCCAGAAGATCTAAAAAGTGTGGCCCACCTGATCAAAATCCCCGATCTCACATGTGTGCCACCATATGCGACAAGGAGAGTTCATAAAAAATAAGAAAATGAATCAAAGTTCCTATGTTTGAGATTAACCAAACCAGGCCTATTTCAGCCGCATCCTGAAATAACAAACTGGGTTGAAGAAAAACACATTTCATACACATTTTCTCCATTACCACACCTGTTTCTTGAAATCTTGATATCCGTTGATGGATTCTGGAAAAATACATCTTGCTATGTATTGGAAGATACCTACGCATACATGCAATGCACCATTAGGTCCGAAGATCTGAGCCGCTGGGCGATGTATGTCTCGCATTGGACGGAGAGGATGGTTATGCTTATACCACTTTCCTGCCATCTCAATAATCTGACATTAGCAATTTGCATTTGCAATAGAACTGTCTTCAACCTCCAAAAACCGCAAGTTCCAAGAACCCTACATAATCACAACCATCTGTTGGTTTCCTCAAAATAATAGAAGAAGAAGAAAATCAACATGAGTTTAAGTGGGGCCCATATGATCCTCAATATACTTAGATTTTCAGCTTGTACAAGTGGGGCCATCGTTTAACGATATAGATCGACTGGTACTACCCCCACCAGGACCTAGTTAGAGGCGGACGGTCCTAGCAGGGGATTTGTGGGGCCCAACATGATGTATGTGTTTTATCCACACCATCCATCCATTTTGACAGATCATTTTAGGCCATGAGCCCAAAAAGGAAGCAGATCTAAGGCTCAAGTGGACCACACCATAGGAAGCAGCGGTGACAATGACACCCACTGTTGAAACCTTCATAGGGCACACCATGATGTTTATTTGCCGTCCAACCTGTTCATAAGGCCACATGGACCTGGATGAAGGGAAACCATAAATATTAGCTTGATCTAAAACTTCCGTAGCCTCCAAGAAGTTTTCAATGGTAGGTGTTCAATACCCACTGCTTCCTATGGTGTGGTCCACATGAATCTTGGAAATGCCTTCTTTTCAGGCTCATGCCCTAAAATTATCTGTGAAAATCAATGGATGGCATGAATAAAACACATACATCAAGGTGGGCCCCACAGAACCCATGCTAGGACCGTCCGTTTTAGCTAGATCCTGGTGGGGGTAGCTCCCAATCCGTGTCCATCAATTGGTTTTTTGGACCCCCAAAAGATCTAGGGCCTTTTTTTCCCTGTTGAATGTGGACCATTGCCCTATTTCTCTTCTTAACCATCAATTTTCTGGTCAGAGATTAGAAGGTTAGGTTTGTTCCATCCTAGAGATTTTTCGAGGCATGATCTACCCATGTTGGGACCCAACAAACCAATGGTCCAGATCACTTGACGACATTCTCCACTTGGATGAAGTAAAAACCCTATTATGCGACGCACATCCTCAGTCAAGAATTATATAATTCCTCATGAAAAATATGGCCAACTTATATTCAACCAAAGGGCTAAAAGAAAAAAGATGCCTTCATTAGTTTAATCGCAGCCATCCATATATAAATATGTTTTGTTTTATGCTGCGTTTGGCTCTTCCCATTTAGGGTCTGGTTTGGGTTAGGGGCTTCCATAATCCCAATTTTGGTGGGACCCACAGCAATGCTTCTTTCTTCTTTCTTTTTTTTTCTTCTGTTCAGTTGCAATTATATTAGTGTTAAAGAAAACTAAACATGCTGAAATCTTGCAATTAGGCATTAAAAAAAAGTGATATTTTACAGTGGTGAATTTGATACAGAGGGCATGGGCCCACCAAAATCAGGATTAGGTTGAATTCTGATTTTGTGGGATCCCAGACCCAAACGGACCCTTTAGAGCCTGTTTGGTAGACGGCTAAATGCAAGTTCACCTCATTTTAGTTAAATCATAATTTTGTATTAGAGATCACAACAGTTCACTATCAAAATTATTTTTAATCTTTACAAAAAGAAAAATGATCTCTAATACAAAATTACAATTAACTAAAATGAGATTAACTCATTTGTAAAGCCAGCCAAACATGCCTTTGGTAAAATTCCAAAACCATAAAAAGATATGTGGGCAAGAGAGAGCTCTTTCTTTCCAATACAAACACAAAAGAGCCTCATTTCATGATATTTGGAAATTCTGCTAAAGAGTAGGAAGTTGCTTTCCAAAATCACAAACTATTTTTCTCCACTTGTAGATGGCCATGAGCCAAATGAATCTTTATCATTTAGGGCCTGTTTTGTTAGCCGTAAATGCATGTAAAACGGTGGTAAATTAGTAATTATGGCAAGTGTCTGCTGCTTGTTTGAAGGTTCATTTCACCTCAGAAATTGAGCAAAACTCAACCTTTAACAGGTGGGCCCCACCATGATGTGTGTGTTTCATCCACACCATCCATTCATTTTTTCAGATCATTTGAGGACATGAACCCAAAAATGAGGCAGATCCAAAGCTCAAGCAGACCATGCCACCAAAAACAATGGAGATTTAAAGTCTTCCATAGAAAACTTCTTAGGGGCTACAAAAGCATTGGATCTGCCTCATTTTTTGGCTCATGCCCTAAAATGATCGGACGAAATTAATAGACAGTGTGGATGAAACAAATACATCATGGTGGGGCCTACATAGTTTAGGTGAGGCACTCGAGCTCCCTTTTTAAGAACATTATCGGGCAACATCTTTACTTTTAGCAAATACCGAAGCAAGTCATGATTACTTTTGATGCAGGACAATTAACTACTTGCTCTAAAAGCTCGAATTGTTAAAGTATGACGAATCAATCACTTTATCTCATGGCCTAGGCCTCACATCACATGGGTTAAGACCTCGGCCGAACCCCCCTTGTGGGCCCCACATCACATGGGTACCGCTCACATGGGCCACTCACCCCGAGTGTGCCCCCGCATCCCACAGGCCACCCCATTCGAGCTCGATGTGAAAATGCCCCTGCATTAACCTCTTTACCACTGGTTACATGCATTTATGGGTAACCAAACAGGCCATTAACTGAAATCGTCGGGCCTGTTGATTTTGGTTGTGAGCGAAAGGGTGTCGGCTCAGATCTTAACAGTCTTCACTAAATTCATGATGCTAAAGCCTTTGAAGAATGGGAATGTCTCACCAACTAGCTGTAGATGAGAAAGCTTTGCAACTGGTTGTAAGTGGGGCCACTGTAGCTTGTAATGTGTATGACATCTAACTCATCTGGAAGAGTCACCTCCCCATGAACATGGGGTGCCCCAAAAACCAGACAATCCAACCATCAGGTGGACCACCATGCGAAATTGGATTTTTTGGGTGTTGTCCACTGTTTTCTCCGGTGTGGCCCACCTGATGATTGGATCGGCCTGATTTTAGGCAAATCCAATTGTCATGGTGGTACAACCCTGCTGGATAGGTTGGATTCCATACACAACACGGTGGCCCAACATGCAGCTATGGTTTTCTCATCTACAACTACTTGCATTTGACACATTCCCTTCGAGGCGGATTGTAATATAGAAGCACTGGAGAACATACCTCATGGACAGTAGCAACATCAGCTCAATGTCTGGTAGCCTTGCAAGCCATCTGCTCTTGGGTCGTTACTTCTGACGGAAGATGGCATCCAAGAAAACAGTCTTCCAAGCTCCTTGCCGATAGTACTTGGAGTCAATTGCTTATCATTGATCCCGAACTTCGCTCTTTCTATTGCCACCATAACATCTTCCCGATTTACCTTCTCACCACCTGTGAAAATGTAAAGATGAAATGAATTTCTTATGAAGAAAAGGGCATGATTTTTTTTTTTTATTGATCAAGCGACAGTGAATTTTTCATAAAAGCAACAAAAAAACAATACATGTGGAGAACATGGTGCCAAAAACTATTGATTATTCATTTTGCATGTGATACCATGTCACGCCAGTCATATGATGTTCGGTCAGCAATTTGTACAGTACCATTCAGTTTTTTAGTTTTTGTGAAAGTGGGGTCCATGGTTTAGTGATCCAAATGATTTGGGCCCCATTGACTATGACCCATGAACTAAAATTCTCCTAGATGGAAAAAATCATGATCCTTCCACAAGTGGCCAACAAATAGACGGTTAAGAAAGAAAATGCAGCATCAGTCTGCATTCAACCAAGAGTATTCAGTGGCCAGGATGTTCCAATCTGGGGGATTTTGCTGCATGGGCCATCTATAGTGAGGTTCATCATATCAATGGATCAGATCCCTGAACAATGGGCCTCACTTGTAAAGCATGAAAGCCAGAACAAGCTGTAGAAACTCACGCAAGGTATTCAATAACAGTAATGGTGGCCATAATAGCTACTGCCATTACTGTTACGATATGGGCCGCAATGGCCGCTACAGCCTTTTTTTGGAAAAAATAAAAATAAAAAATAATAATTTATGGGCCATTTTTTCCATAACGGCCGTTAATGGCCCCATAACACGTAACGGTTACCACTGCAATCGTTATGTAACCGTTTTTAATACCTTGCACTCAGCAACACCACCTCTTAGGCTCTAACACCACCACCATCAATAACCTATTTGGTAACTCTGTTGATTTCCTGACATAAGCAAATCAATTTGTTTCACTAAATACATTACAGCAACAACAGTGGCAGCAACAACCAATTTGGTAATTCTCTTGATCCATATCTGACTTGAGCAAATAAATTTCCTTCACTAATGCATTACAGCAACAACAATAACCATGACAGCAACAACAACAGCAATAACAGCAACAACATCAACAACAGCAACAACAACAACAAAACCTATTCGGTGACTTAGGACACAGAAAATCAACTAGCTTCGCTAGTTGATTGTGCATTGTGGCGCGAAAGATCCCACCTATATTTAGTAAGAATTCAATGGCATGGAATGCCGGAGAGATAGAAAGAATGGAAATGTGGGGGACTAATCATTCCTCTTCTGAACTCCTTTAAGCAGAAGAGAAGACCCTACTCGGGAAAGATCATGCATCAAATTCAATACATATATCAGTTAAAACAAATCCACATTCTCGCTTATAGAGCCTGGCCTCTTTTGACACTGTTTCTTACTTGCATCGAGCTACTCATTTCCATCTACAACATAAGCATCCATTGTATTATAAGGAGAAGCTGTGTGATGGCCTGACCCACGTGGCTTTTACCAAAATTCCCAAACTGACCCTACAACCACATACCTAAATCAATGTTATAGTAGAAAAAGGGAAATGTTCCTCTTAAGGTCAATCTTACCATACGTTATGGTAAGGTTGAGCTACGTGGGCACCACTGTGATGTGTATGTATGTGGTATTTGAATCAAGCATTTGGCAATTCCCCTCCTAAACATGGGATACCCAAAAATATCAATTGTATCCGAAATTCAGTGGGCCTCATCATCTGGAACAGTGCAACATCATGCCTAAAACATCTAAAAATCACTTTGTGGGGCTCACATGAGTTTTGGAATGGCCTGAAATTTGGTGGAATCCCTTATCTAGGTGGAACACACGATGGACGGGGTTGGATGTCTAAACCAAATCTTGGTGGGCCCCACAAACAATCAGAAAGGTTTTGATGGGTTGACATTGATTCTCAACAGTTTCCTATTGTGTGGTCCATCTAAGTAATGGCTCAGGCTAGATTTTGGGCTCTAGGTCTAACCAGTGTTCGAAATATCGGTATCGCGTTACCTATCGCACCTTTGGGATACAGACATGTATCGGTTATCGCAAGGGATATATCGGTTGTACCGCGTAATGGATCGTTGTTGTTGGAAACATGGGGAAATTGGTCGATTTTTCAATGAAACTTCAGTGATTGTTAAAAAACACATCAACACACTTATAAATCAAAACATTACAAAAAATAAGTACACATAATAGGTTTTCTTTGTATGGAGTCCTAATCTATGCGTTGTCTAACTGAATTGATGCAAGTATATTCAAAGTTCATTCATATAATTTACCCGATACACATGGTTGTGGGTGATTGCATGTATCCACACGGAATAGTCTCGCCTTAAAAGGGGCGGGGACCCCTTGTGTCTTCAAGAAGAAAAATAATAATAATAATAATAATAATTTATAAATATAAGAAGACGTGTGGAAATATAAGCAATACATTCAAAAGCAAAAGAAGAATCACTAGATAAGGTTAGATACATGTTTGATTTTATGTTTGGACACAAGGATTGGAATTGATTCATGAGCAAGTGGGAAATTTTGATTTTTTCAACTTTCCGCAACTCAGCCCATCTCCTCCAAATCTCAAAATTGAAGCTCACAATCCATGTTTTTTCATGTAAAATATGAAAAACCATGTATTTGTAAAAATTTGATGCTGATTTAACATGATTTACAAAAAAAAAAGGGATCGAAAATAAAAATTGCTCACCGAATCGAACATGTGAGATATATCGCACTACTTGCAAGTTTCGTATCGCACAGGTGGGATACAAGATATATCGGTCAATATCGTCAATATTTAAAACACTGGGGTGGGATACAAGATATATCGGTCAATATCGTCAATATTTAAAACGGGGAGGATTTCCAACAGGCATCATGGTGGTGCCCGTAGAGCTCGACCTTAAGGTTGACCTTCTAAGAACATTTCCCATAGTAAAAAATGTCTTTTTACTTTGAGATTAATTAATACATTTATTATAAACTACTGCGTCAAAAAGCAGCCTATCATGTTGTGTTATTAGCGTTGATATACTTTTAGGAGTCACTATAGTATTTACAGACTCTCTTCTTGATATGATAATGCAATTTTGTACTATTCTATCAATAAAGGTTCCGGAAGGAGAGGATTTTGATATTTGTTCCCCACATTCATTTGGAGCCCTCAAAACTTCACACCTTTTTTCTTATAATAATTTCCTCTTCCAACATTTTTGTTTCACAGTTGCTGAAGGCTTGGAGAAGAAAATAGTTGTACTTATATCTTGTGTTTAAAATGCAGATTTTTTGGGCTATAAAGTCCCATATTTTAGCTAGATAAAAATGGTTGCATTAGATATTATTTACAATGTGAAAAATTCGTAGTGCTGTGAGAGATTGTATTAAATGTCAACATACTCTGGGTGGTCAATCTCTAACTATGCTTGAAGATGACCTTGTTGGAAATGTTTGTAGTACAATTGTATGCACTGCAATCTAACTATAAGGAATGACTGTGATGATGGATGTCCTATTGTTGGAAGAAGCAACTGTAAATAGCGAGGTCACATCATCATCATCTAAGCCTTATCCCAACTAATCAGGGTCAGCTACATGAGTCCTTTTTCACCATTACACTCTATCAAGGGCCATAAGTTAGACCAAGGTGATCAACTCTTTTCTTACTACCTCCACCCACATTCTTTTGGACATTTCCCTTGGCCTTTTAGAGCCCTCAACTTGTACCAACTCACTCCTAACTAGTTCAGTTCTTAGTCTCCACTACACGTGACCAAACCATCTAAGTCTATTTTCCCTTATCTTATTTCCTATTGATGCTACTCTTAAATTCCCTCGAATGCATTCATTTTAATTCTATCCTTCATTTTCTTACCACTAGTGTTTTCAGGGCCTGTTTGGTACGTGGGATGGAATTGCATTTGGTCCCGTGCAAATTCCATTCGGCGTTTAGGGAGGAAGGGAAGGGTTGGTATTAGGTGAGATGGAATAGCAATTGGTCGCATGTAGGATTTCTGGTGGATTTTAAAATCCACTACACATGTGGGCCCCACATTGATGCATGCGTTTTGCGCATGCCGTTCATCCATATACACCCTTTACACGTGACATTCTAGTTATATCCATGTACAAGTGACTAACATCCATTGTGAATTTGGTTTGTTGATTACAATTCTGTGGTCCACCAAACGGGATTTTGCTTAATCCAGTGTTCTTCCTATAGTAAGAATTTTATCCCAAACATGGAGATTGGATGGCCAAAATACCATTGTAATTCCATACATGCAATCATTGTTAAATAATGGTGTTAATCCCATCTAATAGAATTCCATACCATTTAATCCCATGGACCAAATAGGCCCTCAATATCTTGCGATATCATTGAATATATTCCACGATATATCTGTTATCTCAACTAGCTGATAAGAAACCCATCTTTAATATCCATAACTTATGGTATCGTGTAATATAGTGCAATATGTTGTGGATATTGTGATATTGTACGAAATATCCACACTCCCCCTTTATAAATACTTAATTTATTGTGCGATATAATGATATCGAAAGGGATAAACGGAAATTGGCACTGTTTTGTCGGAAAAATCCTTATAAATTCACAATTTTATTTTTTTTTCTTACTAGTACATTGTAAGGTGATTTTGACCAGTCCACTCTAGTTTGTTGGAATAAAATCTTTGAATTCTCCAAAATCGCGACCCAAAACTTCTTGGGGCCAGATTTTAAAACGTGTATCTTTTTTATTTTGATTCGTTTTTTAAAAAAATATTTGTTAATATTTTATATTTTATATTTTATATTTTTATATGTTGTAAATAGTGTCAAATGGTCCCCTGCTCATTAGATGAGTTGGTAAAGACAGTGTAGTGTGTTGTGAGTAATCTAGGGCTCAAACCCTCATAATGTTACCTTTAAAAAAAAAAGTGTCAAGGGGTAAGAAATCCATGATTATTCATGTTTTGCACGAAAATGATATATTTGGAGCTTCGATTTTAATATTTAGGGGGAGATGAGCCAAGTTGCAGAAAATTGCAATTTTTATTTTTTATTTTTCAAAATTTCCCAAATCGGTTGCAACCTTAGTGTCCAAACACAAAATCAAACATGTATATATCTTGATCTACGCATTCTTGGCAATTTGTGGATTTTTGGAAAAACAAATTAATTGAAAAATAATTAAAATGTAAAAAAAAAAAAACAAAACATTTTTTTTTTTTTTTGAGAAATCCGTAGGAGAGGATTCTATCTCCGAAGTTTGTCCAACAATGTTTGTTTGGTGATATGGCGCTCCTTCAAAGTGGTGGCACTCGCATGGCTAATAGGGAGGAAGAAGGTGCTAACAGTAGATAAACGTTGTAGAAGACGCTTCATCTTGCCGAATGCTTGACTACTATGCTTACAAGCCGAGGAAACGGTAGATCATCTGTTTGTCCAATGCCCGTTCGTGAGAGAAATGTGGAATAACTTCTTCAATTTATTCGGAGGAGCATGGTTATTTGTGGGATCTATTGATAACTTCCTTCAAATGTGACATTGTGGAGGAATAGGGAAGATTGGGAGAAAAAATTGGCATCTATACTTGTTAGCATGTATTTGAGGTTTATGGGTTGAGAGGAACGATCGATGTTTCGGAAATCGTATGGGGTAGACGTTGGAGGTTTGTTGTGGGAAAAAATCTCATGTGATGGAATGGGCGCTAACATCAAACACCATTCCTCACTTTCTGGAGTGCTAGAGGGAATTGTAAATAATTTTTGCATTTTATACTTGTACATTTGTGGCTTCGGCCTTTTAGTAATAAAATCATCAATGTTTGCGCACGCGCGCGCACACACACACACATATATATTATATGTATGTTTGTATATATATATATATTTCTAGTTTTCCACTTTTCTTTTGCTTTTGAATGTAATGCTTATGTTTCTATACATGTCTTTTTACATTTATAAATTTTACAAATATGTGTGTGTGTGTGTGTGTGTGTGTGTGTATTGGCATCTTTTTTAACAATTCTTAAAGTTTCATTGAAAAATTCGACCAATTTCCCAATGTTTCCCCATGTTTCCTAACATCAACTATAAATTACATGATACACCTGATATATCTCATGTGATAATCAATATGTATCCACATCCCAATGGTGCAATATATTACACGGTAACGATAGAGAAAACATTACTCACCACTCATCCATCTAAATGTCCTCATTTCAGCTACACTCATCCTACGAATATGTTGTTCCTTAATTGTCCTACATTTTGTCCCATAAAGCATTAAGCATGGTTGGTCTTATAGTCATCCCACAATATTTCCCTTTTCAAGTTGAGCAGTAGACGATCATCACATAAAACTCCAAAGCCACCATTGGAGATTGTGCTGAAAACAATATACAAAAATTCAAAAAAAAGAATTTAAAATAAATAGGAAAATAAAATGGAGTAAAGAGAACTTATTGTTTTGGGTCAAGGTGTGACCGAGTCACGCGGCTTGAAACCAAATTTGCCCTCCTTGGACCGTATCCCAAGTGCAACAGGAATCATGGGCGATTGGCCTTCAGGATACAACGACTATGACCCAGTCCCAATGGTGCACTCATTGTACATGAGGTTGAACTAGCGTAAAACTTAAACCGAAGTGAGATGACTCAACGATGAACTCAATTGTAAAACAACAATAAACTAGAAACTTATTTTGAAGAATCAGAGAGAGAAATCTGTTTTCTATGAATGAATGAAAACAGATAGGAGTAAGCCTATTTATAGACTTCAATTAGGAGCTTAAAGCACCGTTTCAAATGGTTAAGTCCGTTGGGGTTAAACACAACTGGTGCGACCACCCAAATAGTTGCGTTCAAAAGTGCGAGTATACTCTCACAAAATCAAATATGCGAGTGTACTCCCAGTCCGCACATAGACTCGGACCCGGGCCCAGCCCGGCTTGACATGCACGCGCGTGTTCTAAAGCATAGGTTAGGGCTAATGGCATAGCGCCCCCGCATGACCAAGTTCGCATGCCCCCTGAAAGGGGCTCAAGCCCAATGCGAAAGTCCCCACTTATATACATGAAAGTTTCCTTACTCATTTCCGATGTGGGACAAAGAGAATCACTAAAGACAAAACACCTTTTTACAAACCAAAAGAAACAAGGAGGAAATTTTTGAAACACACTTTATTATTTAAAATTCATTTTAAATACAACAGGCACATCTCCCTTCTTCCACCCCACTTGAATTCTAGGGCAACATCCTTCTCAAACTCTCCACCCTCATGAATTATCAACCAAAGAGATCAAAAGTGGTCATTTTGGGAAACTTCAGAGTCAACAATCTTAACTAATTCCTAGTTCCCAGCCTTAGCTTTTGCTTAGTGGGATTTTTAATAAAATTGCGTTGCTTCTACAAAGTAAATAAAATAAAATAAAAATAATTCCTCGTCCACTCCTATTGTTACTAGAATTGCACTCCATTTACTCTGTTTTGAGTCCGACAATTTTTGAATCCTTCAGATTTAAAAGCACCCTTCCATAAATCTAGCTTTATGTTTACACCCTCCCTCAATTTGACAATCAAAACTATGTCATCTACAACAACATACACCATGGGATCTCTTCCAACAAATGCCTCATTAACTTGTCCACGTACAACATGAAAAGTTACAGACTCAACGTCGACCCCTGGTGCAAGTCTACAATAATGGCAACTCACTTGTCTCTCCAATAGTTATCCTCACATTTGTTAATTGTTACTACTCCATCGTACATATCCTCAATCATGTCAATATATCCTCTTGAAACTCCATTCTTTCCAAACACCCACTAGATTAACTCTCTAGGGACCCTATCGTAAGTTTTCGATAAGTCAATAAAGACCATGTGGAGATACTTCCTCGTCTTCCTATATTTCTCTATCAAAATATTAAGTAGGAAAATAGCTTTAGTGGTAGACCTCCATTGCACGGAACCAAACTGATTTTTCTGATACATCCATCACATGCCATAGTCTTTGCTCAATCACTCTTTCTCAAAGTTTCATAGCATGGCTATGGGTTTCCTTCACATAAATATGCTAATGAGGAATTATATGATCCTTGACCATAACATATACAGAGCAGCCTCGGGTTTTCATTTTCTTACAAGAGGGGCCCATAGTTCAGTGATCCAAACTATTAATCTGATGGACCCCATTGTGGATCGACCATGCCCCAAAAAATCCCAAGATCAGAAGATCCTATCCATCCAAATTTTCATCTTTTTGTCTGTTGAACATGAACCCTAGCTATATTTCTTCTCTTAACGTCTAGTTGCAGGTCAATAACTGAAGGGTTATGGTTTCCTATCAAGGATGATTTTTTGGGCAAGGTCCAATCATAACAGTGTCTTGACTCACAAAATCATGGGCCACACCTGTAAAAATTGGAAAAAAGAAAAAACAATGTCTTCCAATACCATCTCATCAGTTATGCGAGTAAGTAAATTTTAATTTTTGGACTTTAGTTTTGTCCTGGCTCCAAATGCACCCATTAGGCCTGGAAATGGGATGGGCATGGGCCTGGATTTTGAACTAGCCAGGCTAGGTTTTCGGGATGGCCCAATTCAAAATTTTGAATTTGCTAGGCCCAGGGCTGGCCCATTGCAAGCCTTAGCTCCCATAAGCAACTAAATTGATTCAAATACAAATATTCAGGAAAATGGAGCAACTTTTATGACTTTCACTAACCCTCTTCTGAATAAGCAGCATGTCTCCACACTGTCACAGACCAAACATTTAATAGAGGCTATTCCATGGACTTGGCCATTTTGGCTCAGGCTTGTCCATAACATGTAGACTTCTGAAGTAGGATAGTCTTGTATAAAAGTGTAGGGATCTCTAAAATGTTCTACAGTTCTCTAGGGAGATTTTGCAGCTAGATGAATGTAGAATAGCGTGGAAGAGTTGCAGAGTATTCCTGATTATCTTAATGAATGTTGTGTAGTTTCATCCTAGCCATTGATGAGAGATGGCTAGAATGATACTAAGCAAGGTATTCAAAATCGGTTACATAATGGTAACGGTCATAATCGTTATGCGTTACGGGGTCAAAACGGCCGTAATGGCTATTACAGAAACAAAACATGCCGTAACGGCCCCATAACAGTCTTGTAACGGTCTTGTAATAGTTTTTTCAAAAAAACAAAAATGGTCGTAAGGGCCGATACAAGGGCCGTAAAAACCGTTACGGCCCGTTCATAAACCGTTACCATTTTGGAACACCTTGATACTAGGCCTATAATTAGGAGGGCTCCTCATTCGAGGGCACCTCAGAACTTGTAAGCACTCAAGCTTGTGGTAATACAAAAATCTTCTTCCTTCTCACTCTCTCTTGCATGCTTTCTTCCTTCCAACTAGCTAGGATAACACTTGGGTGGATGGTTGACTTATCCACAAAGGGGCTATTTGTAGGAGTTGCATTCAAACCGTCACAACTGACAACATGCTTCCTTTTCAGTTATGAGAACAATTAATTTTTATTTTTTTTAGAAGTACCGATTTATTAAAAGAGAAAAGAACAGACAAAGGAGTTTTGCAGAGATGGTAGAACCAGAATTACAAGCCTAAGAACAAAAGATTACAGCCCTTAAGAGTAGAAATATTGGCCACCCATTCAATAAGAAGTTTTTTAGCCCGAGATCCCACTACTTGAGCCAATGATTGAGAATTGTTGAAGCAACGGTCGTTCCTTTCCGTCCAAACGGCCCACCAAATAGCGAGAATCGCCATTCTCCAAATATGCGATATGGCCTTCCCTAATTTAAACCCATGCTAGTACGCTATTAAGGAAGAGGCGGTCTGAGGAATACACCCGTAGACATCAAATCTTTTGAAAAAATCCATCAAAATGTGAGAAATGAACGCACAGTGGACCAGCAAATGGTCGGTCGTCTCTTCATCATTCATGCAGCAAAGGCAGATATTAGGAAGTTGCATGCCTCTTTTCTTCAAGTTGGCAACCGTTAGAATTCGATTCCTAGCCGCTAGCCAGCTGAAACAGATATACTTGGGGGGAGCCTGGTACTTCCAAATAAAAGGGTGCACCGATGGAGCTGGAATTGTGGAAGGAGAAAGAAGAGAATAGAGTGACCTCACTGAGAAAAGGCTGGATTTATCCCCCTTCCACAATAATTTGTTTGGCTCGTTCCGGATCGGTGACACCATGGAGAGGCAATTGAGAAGATCGGCATATTCCCCCACCTCCCAATCGTTAAGATTCATGGTGCAACTTATATCCCAAACTAAGCCGGAATCGGTCTGAGAGAAAAAACAGTGAATCGGGCTATCTTTCATAGCAGCAACGCGATAGCTGTTTTGAAATCTATTTTTGAGAGCCGTTTCACTGAGCCAGTGATCCTCCCAAAATCTAATTGCTACTCCGTTACCGAGCTGATACCCGATATTCTGCACCACTGACTTTTTAGCGCGCAAAATTCCTTTCCAGATAGAAGAGGCTCTGTAACGCGAAGAATCCTTAGTCCACCAGCCCCCAGGAGACGACCCATATTTACCTTTAATCACCAAGTTCCATAAAGAGTCTGTTTCTGTTCCCAACCTCCAAGTCCATTTGCCGAGGAGAGCACGGTTCATCACCTTTAGGCTCCTGATGCTTGCTCCACCATCCTTGAAGTGGGAGCAAACATCTTTCTAGTCCAACAGATGGATTTTTTTCTTTTTCTCCTTTCCACTCCAAAGGAAGTCTCTTCTCAACTTGTCTATTTTATCCAGAACATGAGAAGGACACTTAAACAAGGACATAAAATATATGGGTATATTGGACAGCACTGCCTTGATGAGAGTGATCCTTCCCCCAATAGACAAATAGCGGCCCTTTCATGAGGCGAGCATTTTGTGGATTTTCTCTACGACTCTGTCCCACATGGGCTTGGGAGGGGGACCTAGCGCAAGCCGGAGGCCCACGAACATAGTTGGGAAGGAAGCGAGAGAGCAGCCGAAGATGTTTGCATAAGAGGATAAGTCATCATTTGAGCAGTTGACGCCGTACACTCTAGATTTGGCCATATTGATTCTTAAACCCGAGATCGCCTCTAAGCATCTTCAGGTGGTTTGCAGATTTTCCAAAGAAATAGGGTTTGCCTCCACCGTGATCAGTGTATCGTCCGCGAATTGTATGTGCGAGATTGACGAATTTACGCTTGGAATCAATACTCCTTTGAAGAGACCGACACATTCACCTTTAATGAGCATCTGGGATAAGGCTTCTCCAATCATGAGGAATAAGAGCGGAGAGAGGGGATCGCCTTGGCGAAGCCCTCTAGAGCTTCGGACAAAACCTTTGGGAGCGCCGTTTAGAAGGACCGAAAAATGGGCCGATTCGACGCAAGCTTTGATCCACCGTTTCCACTTATCGCCGAATCCCATCCGATCAAGCATATAGTATAAAAAGTCCCAATCAGAATAATCATATGCCTTTTCAATATCCAATTTGAGGAAAATATATTTATTCCCCGACTTGTGGCAAGAATGAAAGATTTCGTTAGCAATGAGAGCACCGTCAATGATTTGTCTTCCCTTGATGAATGCATTCTGATATTTGGAAATGAGTTTGTCCATGATTGACGATAGCCTGGAGGATAAGATTTTACCCAGGATTTTATAAGGGCTGCTGATGGGCCTGAAATCGGTAAAGACAGAAGCGTCGGTCACTTTGGGCAGGAGCGCAATAAAGGAGGCACCTAAACCTTTAGACAACTTGCTCCTGAAGTAGAATTCATGTAAGAAATTCTAATATCGCAACGAACCATGCCCCAAAAAGTTTGGAAAAAGCTCATGGGGTAACCATCAGGGCCTTGGGATTTGTCTCCACCCATCGCGCTGATAGCCGCTAAGGTTTCTTCCTCAGAGAAAGGAATTTCCAACAGATCCGCTTCAGCGACCTGAAGGGAGTGGAAAGGAATACCATCAAGTTGAGGTCTATTCCAACCCTCCGCAGTATAGATAGATTTGAAGTGAGCGACTGCGCAAGCGGTGATTTCATCCTTATCATCGATCTGTCTTCCATCAACTGAAATACTGAAGATGGCGTTTGCCCAAGCTTTCATACTAGCAATGTTGTGAAAATATCTCGTATTTCTGTCGCCCTCTGCAATCCATTTCGCCCTCGCTTTCAGTTTCCAAGAAATTTCTTCTTCAAGAGCCCTGGAGGATATGTCCTGGATAATCTGGATGCACCTGGATAGGGTATGAAGAGGAATTTCAGTGCTGTTGATATTAGAGTCTATTAGTTGCAATTCCGAAAAGAGAGCACCGGTTTCTTGATCTCTCTTTCGAAGTTCCTCTTCCTTCCAGATTTTTATTTTGTCCTTCAAAAGTGTAAGCTTGCACAGCAGACTGTGACCAGCGAAACCGACAACTTGGAAGGACGACCACCACTCCTCAATTCTCTGTTTGAAGCCATCGATCGCAAGCCAGGCGGAATTGAATTTGAACGGTTTCGGGCCCCAATTGTCGTCGTTCCACGAAAGGAGAATCGGACAGTGGTCGGAAGTCAATCTGGGGAGAGCGAGCTGGCAAATAGATGGAAACACATCGATCCATTCCGTGGAGAGGAGAAACCTGTCAAGCCTGGATTGAATCGGAGTTCAACGCCCATCAGTCCATGTGAATTTGGCGCCAGAGAGAGGGAGGCCGACCAGTTGCTGTTGCTGGATCCAGTCGGAGAAGGCGAGCATGGCCGGGTTCGCTCTCCTCCTTCGGGAATGTTCCTCTGAGAAACGGATCACATTGAAGTTTCCCACATAGCAGCAGGGACCTGAAAATGATTGTTTGGTAGCTGTTAACTCATCCCAGAAATTCTGCCTAGCAGAATCGTCGTTAGGACCATAAACAACAATGATAAGACAACGGAAATTGGATGACTTATCTTGTAAGATTATTGTTGCCGAATAAACGCCTGTGACCGAATGTTGCAAGTCCCACTGAGACGATTTCCAGGCAACAAGAATGCCTCCTGAAGAGCCATCAACGTTCCGAGTGACGAATTTGGCGTCGTTGGCATGCCATAATGTAGCCAGGAGCCTGTCGGAGAAAATAGGACTTTAGTTTCCTGAAGGCATAATACGTCTGGGTTCTTAAGCATGATGGATTCCTTGATGAGTCTCCGTTTCTACTTGGATCCCACCCCACGAACATTCCAGGAGAAGATTTTCATTGAGAAACCACTCTGCCCCGAGCACCCTTCCTTCCGCATCTAGAGGTAGACGCAGGAGATGTCACTATCTAAGATTGCAGATTGAATAACTCCTTGTTGGAAGAGGAGCGATTCTGTTGTTTAATCGGATTCTTGGTCGGAGGGAGAGGAAAGACCTCTCTGTATTCAATGTATTGGAAGAGGCCAAAATAATCTTCTGTCCTGTCGCCGAAAGATAAGCCCAGAGATCGACCGACATGGACGACAGCATCCCTGATCCACCTCTTGTTTTGCATCTTATCAAATATTTCCTCTCGACTTTTGCCCTCCGTGGACAACAACAAGTTGTCGGTCAGTTGATAGAAGGGTTCTATTCTCATCTGGAGTGGTTCAGCGATGATGATCATCTCACTAGGGGCCTCCTATTGGAACAAAGTCAGTGGACCCATGTCTGCCCAATCTTGTCTCTTGGATGTTGAGGTGGAGGGAGAGGAAGGGCTGGACAAAGCACCTTGAGATTTTGAGACTCTCCGAAAAATCCCCATGTGAATGACTGTCTTCCATAGGCGTCGAATGGATATGATGAGAAGAAATGGGTAGATATTGTGATGGGCTTTTAGAGAGGGTATGAAGTGGAATCGAGGATCTGGGTACGATAGGTGAAGGACTAGGGTTTAGAGGAACTGGTTCAGCTACTGTGAGAGTAGGCCATTTGCTGTGAGGAAGACGGATTCGGGTTGAAAACGGACCCAAATCCACTGACCCGATTTCGTTTAGGGATGTGACCCTCGAAGAAGCTGTGTGGGCATCCACGTGGACAGATCTGATACAATCTTTAGAAAATGTAGAGGACACACGACGTCTGGAGGAGATCGAGGAGTTGTCATCATGGAGGCTTTTCGGGAAGTGGTGTGGAGGCATGTTGTGTGGTTGCCTCTCTGTCGTCGAATCCTCTAGACGCAGGAGGGTCGTAGAAATCGATCCATGTGTCGCTAACTCTGGAAGACGCTGAAACTTTTCTCCCACAGCAGGAGAAGCGCCAGCGATATGAAAAGAGGGAGGTCTCGGGGAGTTGCCACGTAGCTCAAAGGGTGACAGCTGTTTATCATGACAAACTGCGGTAGCAGGCGATTTGAAAACACCATACTTCGGTGCTCCGCCGGTGCATGGAGACAGTGCTCCATCTTCTCCGATGTGTTCCTGGAATTGCTCCGGAGAGAAATGGTCGTTGTCTCTGGCCCTCTAAACATCACCCCACCTGAGATGATTGGAATAAGCATCTTCCTTTTGAACCGGAAGTAAAACTATCCTATTATCCGCCTTAAAACGTATGTGGTCGGGAAGGGGGGTTCCTTTCTTCCTTTGGACTCTAGCTTTGATAACGCCAAGCTCGACCCCTAGCTGAGTTTTGGAATCCATTTCCAGAATAAAACCCAGAGTGGATGCTGCCGATATAAGGAATTCGTCATACCAAAATTCCAACGGAACATCCCATATGAGAACCCATATATTTTCTTTACCGAAAATGGAAAATTCCTCCCACGGCATGATATTAGCAATCAGACCAGATTTATGAGTATTTCCCACTGTTGAGAGAAAATCGGGGGTAAGGCCTGGACAAACTTTAACCCAAAGAGCATTAGAACCGATGGGTTTAAGATCGGAATTCCCGTATTGAAACCCAGTTTTTTCTTTGATCTAGTCCCCGACGATGGGAATAGACACCCCCTCCTTTGTGATGATGACTGTGGAATTGGCCAGTTCTGCTCTGTTTTTCTCAAACTTAACTTGATCTATAGTAAGGGTGTCTACCGATGTATCTTCTCCATCTGCTTTGAGGGACTGCTAAGACGAGTTGAAGATAGGTTCCTCTAACATCGCAAAAGAAGAAGAAGGATCTTTGGGGGTGCTAGTGCTGTTTACTAGAGCATCTTTGAAGGAGTGGCAGGGAGCAGGAACATACATAGTACCGGCTGTGGTGGGGGCATAGTTCTGCTGGTGGGACTTCGCATGAGGGTTAGGCTTAAGAGCTGAACGTCTACGGATGGGCAGATTGGGAAGTGTTTCAGGGCTGTATCTAGCTCGTTGAACTAACAGTTTCCTGCCATCGAAGCTGTCGCCATGGAGCATATCCACCACTCTTGCCAGCTCTATTTCGCTGCTCATGAGAATTAACGCAAACCCATGATATTCACCACTATCTCTATCTCTGGGCATTACCACATCCATGACTGCACCCGCTCGACCGAATACTTTTTTCAAGATTAATGGGGTACCATCCTTGCGGGTAACCTTTGACGAAGAGGGCAGGATAATGGGCGTATTTACTGCGACGATTACCTGCCTGGACCTGATTACATCTTTTAGGGAGAACCTTAGTCCACTTCCCTTCCTCATGATCGATTGGAAGGTGACGATTACCGGATAGATTTTCCTTGCCATTAGCTCTGGTGGTGCTGGATGTCATAGTCTTGACACTAGAGCGGAATGGACCCTTTATGCATAGATCGGAAATGGAGAGTTTAACGGAGCAGAGGGTTCACCAAAAGTTTCAAGTTTCGCCCTTGCTTACACTATCATAAGCAACTAAAATGATTCAAAATGTGGGGAAACTCATTACTTCCTGCAAAATAAAAAACTGAAATATCAACCAGACAAGAAACTAACAGCGATCATTACCCAACTAAGCCCCTTCAAACATGCCCGTCTCAAAGCCCTACCACATGCATTTCAAGCAGGGCTGTCAACGTGCCTGTGCCAGGCCAAAACAAACAGGCCCGATCCTGGCCCTTGATGATGATGCATGGCCCGAGCCCAAATCCAGCCCAAGCTCTCAAGCCCAGGCACCCAATTATGTGCAATATCTGGTCTGTTCATTAAGCATGCCCCATTGTCCATGATATATGACAAAAAATGCTGTTAAAATCCTAAAAGGGCTGGTCCAGGCTGGGCTGATGGGCTCTTAGACAAATCCCAAGCCCAGCCTGAGGTGGGCCAGGCCCGAAGCCTGACTGGCCCATTGACAGCTGTAATTTCAAGCATAAGACCTACTTGCTTTCCACATTTTGTCTGCTCGCTATAGACCAACAGGCATATCCAGAACAATCGTCTGCAACACTGTTTACCAAACAAAATGCATAAAACACTTGACATGGTGTCTTGCATGAAAAAACATAGAGAAAGGCAATGCCAACATTAATCTATTTCATTTGGCCATGTCATACAATCCAAAATCCATCTATGCGGTTATGTTTGATCTGTCAAACATAAGCAATCCCCTGATTGCCTACCATCCTCTTATTTTCATTTCTTAAATGACCCAAAAGAGAATCTCCTTTCCATTACAAAGCCTGATTTACCTTCCAGTTTCAATAGATTTACAGCAAGATGAAAATGAAAATGAAAATATTAGTGTTGGCATGTTCAAGCACCAAAATCTAAAAGTGGTCAGATTTATTCCTTTGAGTATAATTCACCTATCTAGTCTTAAGACTAGAGTACTCGTGGAAACCTTATTCCTAAGGTGCCACTCTCCGTTTCTTAGGTGTCGGCGCTTTCTAACATTTTGAAACAGACGCTTCTCTTGTAATTGCTCTTGAATCCACTATGTTTCCCTCACACTTCGTGCAACTAAGGACTAAAAACGATGTTTCATAGGTCAATTCGACCACAGTTATAGGCAAACTACGATTCCTGCCCAAGCGGCAACAAGAAAATTCTCTAAAGTTCCACAAGTAAATCAAGCAAACAGCAACGCAGCTACATAAAGAAGAACAATACAATGTTCTGTACCTATGATGCCTACCTTTTTGGTGATCCAAACCATTCACATGGTGGGCCACATCATGGATGTGAAACAATACTCTAAAAGTCTCCCCTATTGGATAATCGAAACCATCCGATAATGTCCACATTAAATGTAGATCATTGGCCATAATTGTTGATTTTCTAGTCACCATCGAAGGATCTAATCAAATGATAGGGGAGAAATTAGGGCAGGCACATCATGATGGGCCCACCAGTTGCCAAAAGGCAGGCACCACTTAGCATTGTTGGTCAGACAAAAACACAGTTTCTTTTGAGCGCCATACAATACCTTTAAGAAAACCAATAGACCACCGATAATCTGATTTGAGTTCCAAAAATGAGGTTATTAAGGTTTCAAACTCACCTCTGCGAGCAGCGAGCAAAGCAGCTTCATTGACGACGTTTGCTAGATCAGCACCTACAAAGCCTGGGGTGAGAGATGCAACCAAATTGCAAATAAGTTGTGGGTCCTCTTCTAATGGAACTCCCCTAAAATGTATAGCCAAAATCTTTTTCCTTCCATCTGCATCTGGTTCTCCTACAAACACCTTCCTAGAGAAGCGGCCGGGCCGGCAGAGAGCTGGATCTAATGCTTCGGGTCGATTTGTTGCTGCAATAACAACTACCTTCATGTCTGACTCAAATCCATCCATTTCTGTCAGCAACTGAAAAACAAACACATTTCCCCAACTCAAATTACAAATAAATGTGAAAGCTACCTGTAAGAGTAGGACAAAGGTTCCCCGACCGAAATTTTGAAAGAGACATTAGGAGGCTACCTGTGAAAGCAGGCTTCTCCATCCTACTCTTTCCAATGTGTGTGCCACATCTGGGCCATTCATCATGTGGCCCCACCATTTATGTTCAGTGGCCAGAAAATCAGGCTGGTCTGGTTATAAGGTGGGCAACATGTATACAAAATAAATGGATGGTTGGAAAATTGACCAGCACTCCACATCTGATGTATGCATGCAGCAAACCTGATGACCAGATCAGGCCAACTTTCTGGTCCATGGAAAATTAACATGGGGCCCGCCTAATGAATGGTTTGGATCTTGAACATGTTCCAAAATAAAATGGTGGTGCATCAACAGTAGAAGGTTAAGAATTACCTGGTTTAATGTTTGATCTCGTTCATCATTGAAACTTCTACCACGCTTTCCTCCCACAGCATCAAGCTCATCGATGAAGATGATTGACGGTGCAGATTTCCTTGCGACACTAAAAAGGTCTCTGATTCGTGCTGCTCCTCTTCCAACAAACAATTCTACAAACTCACTGGCAGAAACTGTGAAAAATGGCACTCCTGCTTCTCCAGCCACTGCACGTGCTAGTAATGTTTTCCCTGTTCCTGGGGGGCCCACCAACAATACACCTCTGGGTAGCTTTGCTCCCAATTTACTGTAGTTGATAGCTCCCCGTAAGCACGAAACAATCTATAAATAACAAATGCTTCTAGATTAGGTGAGATCTCTATGGAAATTTGGTACTGTGATGATGAAAGAAGACTTGTATTAATACAAACAAAATGGTTGTGTAGAAAAAAGTGATCCCTGCTCTCCCATTAATCTCAAAATTCAGAGCACTTTGACCCAAGAATAAAAAGGACAAAAGGCAATTTTCAAATCCGGCAGAAGCAAACCTTATCAAAGCTATAAAGAGCAAAAGAAGTGGAAAACCATACATATGAAAGAGGAGATTCCGACTTATACATTGAGACTGGAGGGAGAGAGAGTATGGGTGTGTTCATTGCATGCATGTGTGGAGCCCAGCCAATGAAGACACCATGACATGTGCCAACATGGGTCCCACAGTGAATGTGTCATTGTTCGAGAATCAGGTTTGTCCGCTCCATTGGTGGGTGGCAACATACAAAACAAGTGGATTGCTACAAACACTTTGGCTTAGATTGTGACCCACTTGTCATGAGTGGACCAGCCTCCTTTTGCCCAGGGCATCTAAATGGTGGGACCCACTTGATGGATGGCACAGTCATTCCACATTGTGACAGCTATGCACATCTGGTGGTGCATAGAGGGAATGGGATTTACATGCTTGAGGAATAGAAAACCTAAAGAGAACGCATAACCTCGCTGGCTTTGGTGGTATAACTAAGGCGGAACCATTTCTTCTCCTGAAGATGGAGATGAATATCATCATCATCATCATCGAAGCCTTATGCCAACTAATTGGGGTTAGCTGTATGAATCCTTTTCCGTTTGGATTCATGTTGGAAGTTTTGGCACAAGTTTGATGCCAGCTGCCAACCTAACACAACCCTCCTTTGTCCAGGCTGAGGACAGGCAATGAGAGCATGCAACTCCCACAGCTGCAATGTAACAGACTATTACATAGGTTGATTACAATCAAGCGCTATCTAATAGTCCATTACATAGGTTGCCACATGTCATCTGTGAGCTAAGAAATTCTTGGCTGATTTATTTCCCATGATCAGATCTTCAGACAATTTGGTCAAGTCTTCGGTGTGCATGTATTAGTCGGACTGCAGTATAGTATTGGGTGGGACTGATGATGTAAATATCAGTATTAGTGCATGGATCACATCCTTGGGATATAGAAACATATCAGTATCGCATGGGAAATATTGCATGTGTCGAGGAATGTATTGCTGGATGATGGAAACATTGGGAAAATGACGAAAATTTTCAATGTAACTTGAGGATATCTTGAAAGAGACATGATTACATGCTTAGAACTCAAGAAATCACAAAAAAAAATAAAAATAAATAAATAAATAAAAATAATAATAATAATAAATGATTACGCACAATGAGTTCCCTTTGTATAGTATCTTTCAAAAAATAAAAAAGTTCTCTTTGTATAGGATCCTAAACTATGCACTGTCTGAATGAAGTGATGCAATTACATCCAAAAAGAGTTCATATAATTTGTAAATCATACAATACAAGTATGAAAATATATTTCCCTAGACAAATTTGGGAGAAAATGGAGTTTTGTGGGTTTTTTTTGCAAGTTCCCCAGGGGTGCTAGGTTGTGGAATGTATCAGCGATGTTGGGACTTTAATAAAGGGCTATTGGCAAAATATTGCTATGTATTGATATATCATGATATATTGGCAATACATCACAATATTTTGTACATTACAGGGAATTTGATAAGTTCTGTATCAGCCCCTTGTGATATTGATATATCAGCTGATGTCCACTGACCTATCGATATTTAGATCACTAGGTTGGACTGTGTAGGTGTGCGAGTGTTTTCAATAGGAGCTTCTGCCCATTGAAATCAGATTTCACATATCCAAGTTAAACATCTCGTTTAACATTGTATGTAATGAATCTATTGTGCGTAAAGAATCTAATGATGTAAAACAACTCATTTAACATTGTATGTAACGAATCTATTGTGTAAAGAATCTAATGATGTAGCTGTTTCTTTGGTGTTGGAAGGTTTGGGCTGTAGTATAATATTGGGTGGGACCAGTGATTTAAACATTGATATCAATGCATGGATTGCATTCTTGGGATACAGAAACAAATCAGTATTGCGTGTATTGAGGAATGTATCGCTGTTTGAGGGAAACATTGGGAAAATGATGGAAGTTTTCAATGTAACTTTAGGATATGTTGAAAAAGACATGATTACACACTGAAAACTCAAGATATCACAAAAAAGAGTAAGCATTGTAAGTTTCCTTTGTATAGGATCCTAAACCATGCACTGTCTGAACGAAGTGATGGAATTATATATAAAAAAGAGTTCATATTATTCATAAATCATACAATACAAGTATGAAAATAGTATGGAGTTTTGTGGGGTTTTTTGCGAGTTCCCCGGGGGGTGTGGGGTTGGGGAATGTATCAACCATGTGGGGAACTTTAATAAAGGGTTTTTTGGTAAAATATTGCAATGTATTGATATATCATGATATATTGGCAATACATTGTGACATTTTGTACAATATAGGGAATTTGATAACTCTCCTTGTTGCCTGGAGAGAGTCATTGTAGACAGTTTGCTGAGGTTTCCACAGTTATAAGTTCATAAATTTCCAAGATCAAGAGGCCATGCTGACAAAGAGCATTTTTAGTGAATTTTATAGTTGATGCTCAACCTCCGATCCAATGCTGATCTTTGAACTTCCTGTGCTGTTAATATGCAGCCGGCAATATATATATATTTTTTAAATTGACTTTTTTTTTTAAACACGCACACACACCCCACACACTCACGCTGGTGGAATTTCACCACCTATGGGTACTCGAACCCTTGACCGGGAGTTGAAACTCCTAAGAGTCTACCACTCTAGCAATATTTAAAAATGCTAGATGCAAATTTAGTCATCCCTAACCATGTGTATAAAGTCATAAAAGACAATCAATTCATCTAACTAGTTATCGACACCATGGAGTTAAATAGCAGTTTCAGACTGTGACTCACATCGAAACCAGTACAGCTTGCTCCGTATCAGTCCATTTCAGTCTAGTGACTCGTTTTGTTTTGGACCGAAACTGATAAGACTCTGACAAAACCGTTTTGGATCGAAACTGATAAGACTGACAAAACCGAGTGTAGATCTAAGATTATCATTAAAAAACAGCAATACGTAATTCAAAAATTCGATAAACTAACAAGAGAGTGGTATAGCTATAACCGGCAAGCTTAACGCTCTGTTTGGGTCAGCTGCAAGAAAGATCAGTTTGCTGTTTCTGGGATTCTTACCCTTAGGGACTGTTTGTATAGGTGGAAATCAAAATGTAACTAAGGAATTGAAATCCATTTCCTCAGATGTGATGGTTTCCCTCATTTGAGATAAATGGGAGGATTGAGGAGATCGAGTTCCTCCTCCTCAGATTTCCACAGATTACCTCCATAAATGATCATTCCCTTTCCGCTCTCAGACCTAAAGAAAAGGAAACCTTTTCTTTTTCCACAGTTTTCCTCAAATGTGACATTGTTCCTTTCCTCGTCTACTTTTTGGTTTCCACCAACCCAAACAGGCAAAAGGTAAGTAGAATTCCTAGAAATCATGAAAAGATACTCGTGTAGATATAAAAGAGTTCTTTTTTTCCAAATACAATACAAAAGAGCTCTTTCTCTCAATACAACAGAAATGAGCCCCATTTCATGATTTCTTGGAAGTCGACTAAGAATAGAAATTCCAAAATCAGAAATTATTTTTCATTGCTCCTGAAACAACCATGAGCCAAATGCACCCTAGACTTGTAGACAACATTAACTAAGAAACCCAAATTTCCGAAAGACAATAACCAAACTCCATTTACTCCCCACATCAAAATTAAGAGTCTTCACTATAAAAAATCACAAATCACAATTAACTGCAGGTGAAGAGAAAAACCCACCTCCATAAGCTCCGCCTTGGCAGCACCCACACCCTCAACATCATCAAAGCAAACCGTCTGATTGGTAGGCCGCCGCTTCTTTGCAGGGCTATTGGAAGCTGAAAGCTGTCGATACAGCAACCACATCAAAGGAGTTAAGGGAATCCATAGCGACAACACCGTAAACAAAACACTCCTCATGGACCCAAGTGCTGACTGCGGGGCCGAGCTGTATGTTGTCCCTTTCTCTCTCATTAAACTAAGAAGAAAGTTCTCATCATGGTCTATCTTTCTCGTCGAGTAATGCCACTCTGGGGTAGAAGCTCGAGCCTTTGACAATACAAGACTAGAACTAGTGCCAGGTGTAGATGAATTATCATCCAATGGGTGAGAATTATCAGGATTCTGCAATCCTATATTGTAGAATATCCGACGAGAGCCCTCTTCAAACAGCACCCTCGATACATGCCCGCCTTGAAGACTCATTATCAAGTCTGAATAAGGCACCACCTTTGGAGAAGGCACAGCTGTCAGCTTCAAAATCAAGTAGAAGAGGCCCAGACCGACTGAAACCGATGTTGAAACTGTCACTTTTCTCAAATTCTTACGTAAAAACACTCCAATTGATTCCAAAATTCCTCTAAACGATGCGTTTCTGAATTTCATCGACACCCTTCTGAATCTAACCGACAACAACCGCAGCCTCGGGCGCAATCTTAATGAAAACCGCATTCTTAGACGTCCATTTTCTTTAAATTTTCTCACTTGGGCATTGTTCTTTTCACCGTTTCTATCAATCTGTGATATGATTTTGCTATTGCTTCGAGACCCAGATGAGGATTTGCAATGACAAGGACAACCCAACAAATAGATGGAGTGCGGATTGTTGCAGGAGAGAGAAAAAGAAGCAGAGAGATGTATGTATTTCTCAAAAGATGGGACATTACTTATTTGATATTTGGGTTTCTGTCTATTAGAAACAAGCAATGATGGATTGAAGCAGGGAAGGTCAGTCCCCACCACAGAAAGATTAGAAAGGAGAGAGAATGGTGGCATTTTTTCTCTCTCTTATCCAAGATAGGCTAGAATCCAATCAACCCAATATATGATATTTGTCCTTTTGAATATGATAATAGAAGAAAAACCCATGAAGGAAATTTCATGAAAATAAGAAAGAAGGTTTGGAGAGAGAAAGAGAGAGAGAGGAAAACACCTTTGTTGTTGAAAAGAGAAATGGAAACTGAGATGATAAGTGGGTCTTTCCTGCCGGTTGCTCATCTAGGAAAGAAGAAAATCGAGCAGTAAGATCAGATGTAGACATGTTATGGACTGGGCCTGGCCCACTTATTTTAGTAAGGCCCAAGCCCAACTCAAGTCGTCCAATGATCTTGCTTTCAGCCTTTCCCAGCAGTATCTGAGGGCCTGTTTTGGACGGCCACTTGTTGAATTGATTAGTTCTTGACTAGTTGATAAAATAAGATTGGTATGAGGAAAAGGCTTTTGTGGAAGTTGCATCCAAACAGACCTTAAAACCGGGACTCGGTCAGGCCGATTCACACCAGACTCGGTCAAAAATCGATCAGTCAGGCATGCAGGACTCGGTACCGAGTCAGGTAAGCAGGGGTGTAGCCGAACTCAGCCACTGGCTAACCTCAACTCGAACTCGGCTCGGTCCTCGAGCCTGACTCGCCAACTCGGATCGTTTCAGTTAGCAGCTCAGGCCAGCTCGGGTCGAGTTCGAGCCAAGGTTGAGTTGAGTTCGCCATTGAGGCATTTTTACAAACACCTGGATTGTACCTTCAAAATTCCTCTGTATGTGAAACAGAAGCAATGGTTTTATAGGTATTTTATCAAACACCTTCTAAGCAACATAAAAACCAAGAAAAATTAAGAAAAAAAAAGGTATTTGTTTCATGTACATACCTTTCTTGCCATAAGCCACACTTCGTTGAATCATTTTATCAAACACTTAGTGAGCAACATCAATGGCAAAGTAACTGAGTCATCGAACTGGTTCGATCCAAGTTTGATTTGAGCTGGATTCGATCTGAGTCGAGTCGAGCCGGTGCTTGCTGGAACTTAGCTTTGAACCGAGTTGAATCTAGCTTTTTTGAGTCGAGTCGAGCAAGCTAACCAAGCTAGCTCAGTTCACGTACACCCTACGAGTAAGGTCTATTTCAAAACCGGATCAAGTCAGGTCAACTCTAACTCGGTCAAACTCGACTAGATGCCCAGCTCCATGCGTGCATAGAGCTTGGCACGGCTAACTTTGTGAGGCCCACCATGATGTATGTTCTTATACACGTGGTTCATCCATTTCTCAAGCTCATTTTAGGACATGAACCCAAAATCGAAGCGTATCCAAAGCTCAAGTGGACCACACTACAGGAAACAATGTGATAATGACATCCACCACCGTTGAAACGTTCGTAGGGCCCGCAGTGATGTCTATTTCTCATCCACTCTGTGGATAAGGTCATACAGACATGGGATGAAGGGAAGACACAAATATTACCTTGATCCAAAACTTCCGTGACCTCCAAAAACTTTTCATCAACAGGCGTTCATTTCCCACTCTTTTCCTGTGGTGTGGTCCACTTGAGCCTTAGACATTCTTTCACTTTCGGGCACGAATGCTAAAATGATCCAGAAAAACAGATGGACGGTGTGGATAAGACACATACGTCATCATGGTGGGCCCCACAGCTTACTGGGCTCGCATTGGAGTGCTGTGTTACATAGCTTGCTATGGCACGTCCCTAGAGCGTGGAACACGGTCCCAAATCATCACACGTGTTCGAGATTTGTGATGTACCGTTGATATGCGCAGCTCCACGTACCCAGATTACACATGCAAACATCATCCAGGTCCGACATAATAGCCTTTCTATTGCAATCAATCTTCACCGTTGGCTCTGCTTATTGATCGGATGGCTTGAGACGCACCGACAACCCCAGGTGATTGAGTTTGGAAGTCGGATTTGCCCGATTGAAATTGACAATTGATCGGACGGCCAGGGTCGTCTTTCTGTGGGCGACTACAGATAGATCAATTGTTGTAATCATTCCATGCAGATTTATAGCTCATACTCAGTAGAGATCACCAAGATTGTGGGCCCCACTGGTGTCTTTCTTCCAACCCCCTGCATCACGGAACTGGAATACTCCATGCAATATGATTTAGCTAGCATGTAAAACACCTTAGGTCTTTTGGCCCCCCCATGATGTATACGTGAAATCCACTCCGTCCATAAGGTGGTAATCATTATATTTAGGTTTGATCAGTCACACATAAAACTTAAATGGGCCACAACATTGGAAATAAAACTAGTGTTGGGCATGGTACGACTTGACTTGGCAAACTCTACTCGTCCGGCTTGATTCAAACTGAGTGGGTGAGTCAATCTGAATCAAGTTGGGACTCAAGCTCGAGTCACCCAATAATTTGACTCCATCCTATCTGAAATTGGACTCACACACACACACACACATATATATATAATATATATATATATATATATATATATATATATATATATATATATATATATATATATATATATAGAGTCATGCTCCCCTGCGCACCTATGCACGTGCGCACCTTTGCACACGTGTCATGGGTGTCTAATCTGAACGGTCCATGTGATGCGGAATTCCATGACACCCTATGGGACAAACTTTCACCCTGATCTGAAATTCTGTTGGGCCATAGCAAAGAGAAATGCAAATCAAGGGAGGAAAATGTTTTCATTTTTCATGGGCCATCAAAGTTTAGATCAAAGTAAAACTTGGGCTCCGGGGGTTTCACGAGGTGTTGCGTCCGCCTAGACGGTGGGCGTAGACCCACTGAGATGAGTGGTGGGCCCACTGTGATGAGTGTGTGGGCTCACTGTGATGTGTGCGTGTGTGTATGTGTGTATATATATATATATATATATATATATATATATATATATATATATATATATATATATATATATATAATAAACTCAAATATGACGCTTCAAATTTGAAATACGATATAGCTGATGGAGAGGTTGCAGTTCTAGTAAGTGAATTTAGGTTTTGAGCTGTGATTTAAGCCTGTAGATATCTATTGTACCTGACCCGGCTCGGTATTAGTTACTAGGTCGGACTCGGTTCGGATTAGTCCAGGCTAGACCCAGACTTGAATTGGGTAAGGCATGTTGGACTTGGTACTGAATTGGGTCAAGCTCAGGTTAGGCCTATTTCAAAATCGGATCAAGCCGGGTCAACCCTAACTCAATCCGACTCGATACCCATCTCTACATAAAACTTTTAAATTCTCGCATCACGTGGCTTGATAATTTTAGATCGGGCTGAATTTTTTATCTTCCTTGAGTTACATAGGTTTGACCGAAGATATGGCCCAACGTACAAACCTATGCATTCCCTGTAGTGTGATTGACATGAGCCGTGAATTTCAATGATTTTTCGCCCATATCCTTGCATCGAGGTGCGCAACTGAAGGTTCAAACTGGGGGAAGCTCATCCAAGCTTGGGCCGCATAATAAGACTTAAACCTAAACCCGTTCAGGACTAAAATGGAAAGGCCAAGCCTAACTCTAAGTTAATGACCGGTCTAGTCCGAGTTGAACCTATTTAATATCTCTCGAATTGGAATAGTCATCTAAGGAGAATATTAACTGATAGTAAGAGTACTGTAGAAAAATATTAATTACTATTAAAATCATAATTAAAATAATTATTTAGAAAAATATTAATTGCTACTAATAAGTTATTTAATATATATTACTAATTACATATTTAAAAAATGTTGTTTTTTTAGGAGTACATGTAAGTTATGAATATTCTCTTGGAAACCATAAATGGCTGGGCTGAGCATGACTTAATTTGGGCTTTATGGGCCTTTATACACAACTAAGGCCTAGCCCGTTAAAAAATGGGCTTCACTTTTAGGCCTTAGCTCGGCCCTCTAGCCACATATGCCGGCTCAAATCTAACCCGAAGCGGGTTAAGCCCTTGGGCCTGATGGGCCAGCCCTAAGATTAAGTATCTTGTGGGAGCACCGAAAATTTGCTTCTTTGTCATATCCTACCATTGAAGTGTTGTGATCCATTGAGGTCGATGTCGGTACCTGAGGCCGAGGTTGGTACTTGAGGTTAGGTCAGGAGCCAAAGTGACAAGTGAGGCTGAGTTAGAGAGTGGCCGACATCAACGGTCGGGGGTGATTTTTCAACCCTCAAGCGAAGTGGCCAACTCGTCAGTATCTAATCCGCGTATGAATGAAATGAGCCAAAGTGACTAGTGATGTCACTTCAGGACCAGAGTCACTAGTCAATCTGTCAGTATCTAATCTGCGTCTGAATGAAATGGCTGATGGGTCCGTTGGATGGCTTAACACAATTAGGCGTTGAACCCGTTCATAAGTAATGTAGCAATATCAAAAGGGTCCATCCGAACAACACAGCCAACCCGTGGTCCACAACGATGGGCCACTGGATCACTCATCCTGGAGATGTGGTCCACAAGGAGTGTGCCAGTCCTAAAATCATGAAACAGGGCTCACAAAAGGGGCCCAATTCATACACTGGAATAAGCCCCACGCAATGGTGGACCGAACTCAAGCTAACCTAGGCCATCAGGCCATCAGGCCGTTCAAATAGTTAGAAAAAAAAAAAAGAAAAAAAAAAAAAAAAGGAGAAAGGTGAAAAGGGTGAAAGGGTGGGAAACCCTAACCCTAGCACTACCGCAACCATCATCTCCTCCTTTACCCCAGGAGGTTCGACGACCACTCAATCTGATGCTGCCGACCTCCATCACTGCCACACGTCAGCGGCCAGCATCCGGCGGAAAACAGGGGAGAACGAGGATGTCGGAAAGTCCGGCAGACCATGTATGGATCACGAGATGATTCTGGAGGCCGCTTGTGGATGACATGAACAGCGGCCACCCTTCGCAACGCTGGAGGTGCGTTAATCCAATGATGAAATCAATCGGGTCGACGCTGGCTCGTTTGGAGCAACAGGGACACAGGTCCGATTACACATTTACAATTTCCGGTGTGTAATCTGGTTATTTCTGAAATTCGGGATTCGAAATCCTAACTGTATGGATTTGGGATTCCAAAAAGTTTCTAAGTCTTGTCATGTGCACATGGGCTGGGTCATGGTCTGCATAAAGGGCCCAGTTGTGGGTTGCTTATTATTTAATCTAGTAGAGTCTAGAGTCCAGTTGAGTTTGGTTAGTTTGATTATTTGGGTCTAATAATTGTACGTGGGCATCAGGTTAAGACTTGTTCTTAATCCGTTGATTCACAGCCAAGTATTTTGGCTTAAGAATAGGTCTTCAGGTTAGGTTGTTAGCTGAATATCAGCGTGGTAGTTATGCTACTTTTATGGGTTATTAGCTAAATATCAGCGTAGTAGTTATGCTACTTTTATGGATTGAGTCCTTGTAATCCGGTCAGTTGTTATTTCCAGTTGTATTTAAGTCTTTCATGTTAATGAAAAAGATATAGAAAATAGTTGCAAACAGTGAGTATTGGAGGCTGTGGATTTCCTCAAATTAATCCAACTCTTTCTTCTAGCTTGAACTTGGCAATTGGTATCAAAGCCGGTTGTTCTAATGGCTGAGGGTACAGGTACCAGATATTCCCAGCTTGCAGAATCGTTGGCAGTTGTCAAACAAAATCAAGAGCAGTATCAACAAAATCATAATTCCTTGCAACAAGTGGTGGAAGGGTTGGCCCATCAATTAGAAGTGGTTGCCTCGCATGTGGAGACATTGGTGCAGATGAAGACTAAGCATAATTCTGATGATCCAGAAGGGTCTAAACAACAGGTGACTAACCCTCTTTTTGAAGATAGTGGGGGAATTTAGACTCGCGCAGTGCGGGTGGATTTTCCTAAATTCAATGGAGAAGACCCCAATGGGTGGGTCTATCAAGTTAATCAATTCTTCAATTACCATCAAACCAATCCGCATCACAGAGTCCTATTGGCATCTTTCCATATGGAAGGGAAAGCCTTGGTTTGGTTCCAGGACATTGAAGCTGCAGGGGGAATTAATAGTTGGGAAGGATTTGTACGTGCACTTCAGACAAGGTTTGGATCATCACCTTATGAAGATCCCATGGAAGCTCTTATTCAGCTAAAGCAAACGTCAACAGTGGAAGATTATAAGAGCCAATTTGAGGCTCTTTCAAACCAACTTAGCGGATTGGCTTAATCTTACAAACTAAGTTGTTTCCTAAGTGGGTTGCTGGAAGATATTCGGTTTATGGTACGTATGCTTAATCCTTCAAATTTACATATTGCGTCCAGTTGAGTTTGGTTAGTTTGATTATTTGGGTCTAATAATTGTACGTGAGCATCAGGTTAAGACTTGTTCTTAATCCGTTGATTCACAGCCAAGTATTTTGGCTTAAGAATAGGTCTTCAGGTTAGGTTGTTAGCTGAATATCAGAGTGGTAGTTATGCTACTTTTATGGATTGAGTCCTTGTAATCCGGTCAGTTGTTATTTCCAGTTGTATTTAAGTCTTTCATGTTAATGAAAAAGATATAGAAAATAGTTGCAATCAGTGAGTATTGGAGGCTGTGGATTTCCTCGAATTAATCCAACTCTTTCTTCTAGCTTGAACCTGACAATTGGTATCAAAGCCAAGTTGTTCTAATGGCTGAGGGTACAGGTACCAGATATTCCCAGCTTGCAGAATCATTGGCAGCTGTCAAACAAAATCAAGAGCAGTATCAGCAAAATCATAATTCCTTGCAACAAGTGGTGGAAGGACTAGCCCATCAATTAGAAGTGGTTGCCTCGCATGTGGAGACATTGGTGCAGATGAAGACTAAGCATAATTTTGATGATCTAGAAGGGTCTAAACGACAGGTGAATAACCCTCTTTTTGAAGATAGTGGGGAAATTCAGACTCGCGCAGTGCGGGTGGATTTTCCTAAATTCAATGGAGAAGACCCCAGTGGGTGGGTCTATCGAGTTAATCAATTCTTCAATTACCATCAAACCAATCCGCATCACAGAGTCCTATTGGCATCTTTCCATATGGAAGGGAAAGCCTTGGTTTGGTTCCAGGACATTGAAGCTGCAGGGGGAATTAATAGTTGGGAAGGATTTGTACGTGCACTTCAGACAAGGTTTGGATCATCACCTTATGAAGATCCCATGGAAGCTCTTATTCGGCTAAAGCAAACGTCAACAGTGGAAGATTATAAGAGCCAATTTGAGGCTCTTTCAAACCAACTTAGCGGATTGGCTGAATCTTACAAACTCAGTTGTTTCCTAAGTGGGTTGCGGGAAGATATTCGGTTTATGGTACGTATGCTTAATCCTTCAATCTATTAGAGTCCAGAGTCCAGTTGAGTTTGGTTAGTTTGATTATTTGGGTCCAATAATTGTACGTGGGCATCAGGTTAAGACTTGTTCTTAATCCGTTGATTCACAACCAAGTATTTTGGCTTAAGAATAGGTCTTCAGGTTGGGTTGTTAGCTGAATATCAGCGTGGTAGTTATGCTACTTTTATGGGTTGAGTCCTTGTAATTCGGTCAGTTGTTATTTCCAATTGTATTTATGTCTTTCATGTTAATGAAAAAGATATAGAAAACAGTTGCAATCAGTGAGTATTGGAGGCTGTGGATTTCCTCAAATTAATCCAACTCTTTCTTCTAGCTTGAACCTGACAATTGGTATCAAAGCCAAGTTGTTCTAATGGCTGAGGGTACAGGTACCAGATATTCCCAGCTTGCAGAATCATTGGCAGCTGTCAAACAAAATCAAGAGCAGTATCAGCAAAATCATAATTCCTTGCAACAAGTGGTGGAAGGGCTGGCCCATCAATTAGAAGTGGTTGCCTCGCATGTGGAGACATTGGTGCAGATGAAGACTAAGCATAATTCTGATGATCCAGAAGGGTCTAAACGACAGGTGACTAAAACCCTCTTTTTGAAGATAGTGGGGAAATTCAGACTCGCGCAGTGCGGGTGGATTTTCCTAAATTCAATGGAGAAGACCCCAGTGGGTGGGTCTATCGAGTTAATCAATTCTTCAATTACCATCAAACCAATCCGCATCACAGAGTCCTATTGGCATCTATCCATATGGAAGGGAAAGCCTTGGTTTGGTTCCAGGACAATGACGCTGCAGGGGGAATTAATAGTTGGGAAGGATTTGTACGTGCACATCAGACAAGGTTTGGATCATCACCTTATGAAGATCCCATGGAAGCTCTTATTCAGCTAAAGCAAACGTCAACAGTGGAAGATTATAAGAGCCAATTTGAGGCTCTTTCAAACCAACTTAGCGGATTGGCTGAATCTTACAAACTCAGTTGTTTCCTAAGTGGGTTGCGGGAAGATATTCGGTTTATGGTACGTATGCTTATTTAATCTAGTAGAGTCCAGAGTCCAGTTGAGTTTGGTTAGTTTGATTATTTGGGTCCAATAATTGTACGTGGGCATCAGGTTAAGACTTGTTCTTAATCCGTTGATTCATAGCCAAGTATTTTGGCTTAAGAATAGGTCGTCAGGTTGGGTTGTTAGCTGAATATCAGCGTGGTAGTTATGCTACTTTTATGGGTTGTTAGCTGAATATCAGCGTGGTAGTTATGCTACTTTTATGGGTTGAGTCCTTGTAATTCGGTCAGTTGTTATTTCCAATTGTATTTATGTCTTTCATGTTAATGAAAAAGATATAGAAAACAGTTGCAATCAGTGAGTATTGGAGGCTGTGGATTTCCTCAAATTAATCCAACTCTTTCTTCTAGCTTGAACCTGACAATTAGTATTAAAGCCAGGTTGTTCTAATGGCTGAGGGTACAGGTACCAGATATTCCCAGCTTGCAGAATCGTTGGCAGCTGTCAAACTAAATCAAGAGCAGTATCAACAAAATCATAATTCCTTGCAACAAGTGGTGGAAGGGTTGGCCCATCAATTAGAAGTGGTTGCCTCGCATGTGGAGACATTGGTGCAGATGAAGACTAAGCATAATTCTGATGATCCAGAAGGGTCTAAACGACAGGTGACTAACCGTCTTTTTGAAGATAGTGGGGGAATTCAAACTCGCGGAGTGTGGGTGGATTTTCCTAAATTCAATGGAGAAGACCCTAGTGGGTGGGTCTATCGAGTTAATCAATTCTTCAATTACCATCAAACCAATCCGCATCACAGAGTCCTATTGGCATCTTTCCATATAGAAGGGAAAGCCTTGGTTTGGTTCTAGGACATTGAAGCTGCAGGGGGAATTAATAGTTGGGAAGGATTTGTACGTGCACTTCAGACAAGGTTTGGATCATCACCTTATAAAGATCCCATGGAAGCTCTTATTCGGCTAAAGCAAACGTCAACAGTGGAAGATTATAAGAGCTAATTTGAGTCTATTTCAAACCAACTTAGTGGTCTGGCTGAATCTTACAAACTTAGTTGTTTCCTAAGTGGGTTGCGGGAAGATATTCGGTTGTGGGTTGCTTATTATTTAATCTAGTAGAGTCTAGAGTCCAGTTGAGTTTGGTTAGTTTGATTATTTGGGTCTAATAATTGTACGTGGGCATCAGGTTAAGACTTGTTCTTAATCCGTTGATTCACAGCCAAGTATTTTGGAATAAGAATAGGTCTTCAGGTTGGGTTATTAGCTGAATATCAGCATGGTAGTTATGCTACTTTTATGGGTTGTTAGCTGAATATCAGCGTGGTAGTTATGCTACTTTTATGGGTTGAGTCCTTATAATCTAGTTAGTTGTTATTTCCAGTTGTATTTAAGTCTTTCATGTTAATGAAAAAGATATAGAAAATAGTTGCAAACAGTGAGTATTGGAGGCTGTGGATTTCCTCAAATTAATCCAACTCTTTCTTCTAGCTTGAACTTGGCAACAACCTGTCAAAGCCGGTTGTTCTAATGGCTGAGGGTACAGGTACCAGATATTCCCAGCTTGCAGAATCGTTGGCAGTTGTCAAACAAAATCAAGAGCAGTATCAGCAAAATCATAATTCTTTGCAACAAGTGGTGGAAGGGCTGGCCCATCAATTAGAAGTGGTTGCCTCGTATATGGAGACATTGGTGCAGGTAAAGACTAAGCATAATTCTGATGATCCAGAAGGGTCTAAACAACAGGTGACTAACCCTCTTTTTGAAGATAGTGGGGGAATTTAGACTCGCGCAGTGCGGGTGGATTTTCCTAAATTCAATGGAGAAGACCCCAATGGGTGGGTCTATCAAGTTAATCAATTCTTCAATTACCATCAAACCAATCCGCATCACAGAGTCCTATTGGCATCTTTCCATATGGAAGGGAAAGCCTTGGTTTGGTTCCAGGACATTGAAGCTGCAGGGGGAATTAATAGTTGGGAAGGATTTGTACGTGCACTTCAGACAAGGTTTGGATCATCACCTTATGAAGATCCCATGGAAGCTCTTATTCAGCTAAAGCAAACGTCAACAGTGGAAGATTATAAGAGCCAATTTGAGGCTCTTTCAAACCAACTTAGCGGATTGGCTGAATCTTACAAACTCAGTTGTTTCCTAAGTGGGTTGCGGGAAGATATTCGGTTTATAGTATGTATGCTTAATCCTTCAAATTTACATATTGCGTCCAGTTGAGTTTGGTTAGTTTGATTATTTGGGTCCAATAATTGTACGTGGGCATCAGGTTAAGACTTGTTCTTAATCCGTTGATTCACAGCCAAGTATTTTGGCTTAAGAATAGGTCTTCAGGTTGGGTTGTTAGCTGAATATCAGCGTGGTAGTTATGCTACTTTTATGGGTTGTTAGCTGAATATCAGCATGGTAGTTATGCTACTTTTATGGGTTGAGTCCTTGTAATCCGGTCAGTTGTTATTTCCAATTGTATTTATGTCTTTCATGTTAATGAAAAAGATATAGAAAACAGTTGCAATCAGTGAGTATTGGAGGCTGTGGATTTCCTCAAATTAATCCAACTCTTTCTTCTAGCTTGAACTTGGCAATTGGTATCAAAGCCGGTTGTTCTAATGGCTGAGGGTACAGGTACCAGATATTCCCAGCTTGCAGAATCGTTGGCAGTTGTCAAACAAAATCAAGAGCAGTATCAGCAAAATCATAATTCTTTGCAACAAGTGGTGGAAGGGCTGGCCCATCAATTAGAAGTGGTTGCCTCGTATATGGAGACATTGGTGCAGATGAAGACTAAGTATAATTCTGATGATCCAGAAGGGTCTAAACAACAGGTGACTAACCCTCTTTTTGAAGATAGTGGGGGAATTCAGACTCGCGCAGTGCGGGTGGATTTTCCTAAATTCAATGGAGAAGACCCCAGTGGGTGGGTCTATCGAGTTAATCAATTCTTCAATTACCATCAAACCAATCGGCATCACAGAGTCCTATTGGCATCTTTCCATATGGAAGGGAAAGCCTTGGTTTGGTTCCAGGACATTGAAGCTGCAGGAGGAATTAATAGTTGGGAAGGATTTGTACGTGCACTTCAGACAAGGTTTGGATCATCACCTTATGAAGATCCCATGGAAGCTCTTATTTGGCTAAAGCAAACGTCAACAGTGGAAGATTATAAGAGCCAATTTGAGGCTCTTTCAAACCAACTTAGCGGACTGACTGAATCTTACAAACTCAGTTGTTTCCTAAGTGGGTTGCGGGAAGATATTCAGTTTATGGTACGTATGCTTAATATTTAATCTATTAGAGTCCAGAGTCCAGTTGAGTTTGGTTAGTTTGATTATTTGGGTCCAATAATTGTACGTGGGCATCAGGTTAAGTCTTGTTCTTAATCAGTTGATTCACAACCAAGTATTTTGGATTAAGAATAGGTCTTCAGGTTGGGTTGTTAGCTGAATATCAGCGTGGTAGTTATGCTACTTTTATGGGTTGAGTCCTTGTAATCCGGTCAGTTGTTATTTCCAGTTGTATTTAAGTCTTTCATGTTAATGAAAAAGATATAAAAAACAGTTGCAATCAGTGAGTATTGGAGGCTGTGGATTTCCTCGAATTAATCCAACTCTTTCTTCTAGCTTGAACCTGACAATTGGTATCAAAGCCAAGTTGACCTTCTTAACCAATATCCAGAAGTGTTTTCAGAACCCAAAGGATTGCCCCCTACTCGAAATCATGACCACCATATTGAATTTCAAGCTAGAAGAAAGAGTTGGATTAATTCGAGGAAATCCACAGCCTCCAATACTCACTGATTGCAACTGTTTTTTATATCTTTTTCATTAACATGAAAGACTTAAATACAACTGGAAATAACAACTGACCGGATTACAAGGACTCAACCCATAAAAGTAGCATAACTACCATGCTGATATTCAGCTAACAACCCATAAAAGTAGCATAACTACCACGCTGATATTCAGCTAACAACCCATAAAAGTAGCATAACTACCACGCTGATATTCAGCTAACAACCCAACCTGAAGACCTATTCTTAAGCCAAAATACTTGGCTGTGAATCAACGGATTAAGAACAAGTCTTAACCTGATGCCCACGTACAATTATTGGACCCAAATAATCAAACTAACCAAACTCAACTGGACTTTGGACTCTACTAGATTAAATAATAAGCAACCCACAACTGGGCCCTTTATGCAGACCATGACCCAGCCCATGTGCACATGACATTGCCCCCCCTAAATGACCTTGTTCACAAGGTCCGGAAATTCGTTGACTAAGGTAGAATATTCTACCCAAGATGCTTCCTCTTCACCGAGCCCCTTCCATTTCACCAATACTTCGGTCACTGCATGATTTTTTTTTCTTCAACCTCCTGTGCAATATTATTTCTGGTTCCGGTCGAATAATTTCATCCTTGTCTATTGGTGGAAGAGTAACAACCAGTTGGTGTCTTTCTCCCAACTTCTCCTTTAAGCAAGATACATGAAACACCGGATGTATATTTGCCTCAGGAAGGAGCTCAAGCCGATAAACAACATTACCGATCTTTTCCAGCACTCGATATGGACCATAAAATCTTGGAGATAATTTCATATTCCTTCTTTGCACCACCGACTGCTGCTTGTACGGTTGTAATCGAAGATAAACCAAATCTCCAATATTGAAGCTTCTCTCAGTCCTCTTAACATCTACGAATTTTTTCATTCTGTCCTGTGCCAAGTACAGATTCGCACAAAGGATGCGGATAATTTCGTCTCTGGTCTTCAAGGTATTTTCTACTTCTTAGAGTTGTGTGGTTCTTGGCATATAAGGAATTAATTTTGGGGGCGGGTAGCCATAGACAGATTCAAAAGGGGATAATTTGGTAGAGGCATGAATATTGGTGTTGTACCACCACTCAACCAACGGAAGCATTTAAGCTATCCTTTTGGCTTGTCCCCTGAGAAACACCTAAGATATTGCTCAACCATCTTGTTGACAATCTCTGTCTAGCCATCTGTTTGAGGATGGTAAGCTGATGAAAATTTCAAAGTGGTTCCCTATAGCTTAAAGAGCTCCTTCCAAAATGTACTCGTAAAAGTAGGATCTCTATCAGTAATAATAGAATTAGGCAGCCCATGTAATTTAAAAATATTGGCTAGGAACACCTGAGCAATCTTTGAAGCAGTGTACGGATGAGAAATAGGAATAAAGTGAGCATACTTAGACAGCCAATCCACTACCACCATAATAACACTATAGCTTTCAGAGTTTGGTAATCCTTCAATGAAATCAAGAGAAATATTAGTCCATACCTTGGTAGGAATTTGCAATAGTTGCAGCAATCCAGCCGAGTGGATATTCTCGGACTTGTTTTGCTGACATATATCACATTCCTTGATAAACCTTCTGACCTCCTTCCTCATTCCTTCCCAATAAAACTCAGGTTTAGCTCTATGAAGAGTCTTGTGAAATCCTGAGTGTCCTCCTTATGGGCTACTGTGCAGCAATTGAAGAATCTGTTCTCTCAACTCCCTTGAGGCTGGAATGTACAGTCTTCCCTTGTAAAATAATAATCCATCCTTCTGTTTATAATTTTAGGATTCAAGACTTCCTTGTTCCAGCTTTTTAATAATCTGCTGTAATTTAGGATCTGTAGCATAACTGGTTCTGAGTTGTTCCAACCAAGTGTTAGTTGGTGCAGTAATAGCAGATAGCTTTCCTTCCTTCCGATCTTCCATTTTTCAGGACAATGCATCAACAACCTTATTTTCCTTCCCTTGTTTGTATTCTACCACAAACTCATATCCCAAAAGCTTGGTAATCCATTTTTGCTGAAGAGGAGTACCCACCTTTTGTTCCAGCAAGTACTTGGGACTCTGTTGGTCCGTCTGTATCTTAAAGTTGTGTCCTAAAAGATAAGACCTCCATTTCTTTACTGCTAAGACCAATGCCATCAGCTCCTTCTCGTAGGTAGATAGTTGCAAGGCTTTCCCATGAATTGCTTGACTCATGTATGCTAAGGGCCTGCCCTGTTGCATTAATATAGCTCCAACACCAATACCAGAAGCATCACATTGAATAGTAAAAGGAATAGAAAAATCTGGTAAAGCTAAGACAGGAGGGCTAGTTAAAGCATGTTTGAGATCTTGAAAGGCCCTTTTGTGGATTCGGTCCATTAGAAGGAATTCTTTTTTAAAAGGGCTGTTAAGGGGGCTGCTATAAGTCCATATCCTTTGATAAATTTTCTATAATATCCAGTTAAACCTAGGAATCCTCTAAGAGATTTAAGGCTGGTAGGAAATGGCCAGTTAAGCATTGCTTCAATTTTGGTAGGATCAGCTCGTACCCCATCTTTTGAGATTAGGTGACCAAGATACTCAATTTCAGCACATCCAAAACAACACTTAGATTTTTTTACAAAAATTTGGTGTTGTTTTAAAATGTCCAAAATAATTTGTAAATGATGAACATGATCTGAAAGGTTTTTACTATAGACAAGAATGTCATAAAAAAAACCAATATAAACTTTCATAAATAAGGTTTAAAGATGTCATTCATAAGGCTTTGGAAGGTTGCCGGGGCATTGGTAAGCTCGAAGGGCATTACCTAGAATTCATAATGGCCTTCATGGGTACGGAAGGCTGTTTTAGGTATATCTTCTAGGTGGACCCTGATTTGGTGATATCCCGACCTTAAATCCAGCTTACTAAAGATGGTTGATCCATGAAGTTCATCAAGAAGTTCGTCAACTATAGGTATAGAAAATTTAACCTTAATTGTTTCTTTGTTAAGGGCTCTATAGTCAACACAAAGCCTCCAACTTCCATCATGTTTTCTTATTAATAAGACCAGGGATGAGAATGGACTTTAGCTAGGTCTAACAATACCAGATTGTAACATTTCATGGACTATTTTTTCAATTTTTGATTTTTGAAAGTAAGGGTATCTATAAGGCCCTACGCAAACTGGTTTTGCACCTGACTATAATTCAATATGATGGTCATGATTTCGAGTAGGGGCAATCCTTTAGGTTCTGAAAACACTTCTGGATATTGGTTAAGAAGGTCATATATTGGTGGCTCAACAGAATTTTCAATGGACAGCAAACTGGAATTTTCAAAATCAATAAGTTGAATAACTAATCCTCTTTTATTTTGTCTAAAAACTTTACCAAAATTTTCTCCTTCTACTAATGAGATACCAGTTGGTGACATACCTTGTAGTCTTCGAGGTTTGTCCAAAATTGAGAACTCCATTTGAAGTCTTGAGAAATCCCAAAGGATAGGTCCCAAGGTTCGAAGCCATTGAACTCCTAAAATAATATCACATCCTCCTAGGGTCAAAATGTAAAAATCAATGGTATAGAGATTACCCTGCATATGTAGAAGAACTGCTGCACAACTCCCTTCACTACGAACTGCCTGCCCATTCGCCGCTTTAACAGAGCGCCCTTCCATTGGATTAGATGGTAGGTGAGCCCTTTGAATAACAGATGGGTCCATGAAATTATGTGTACTTCCCGTATCAACCAAGATAACTACTGCCCTATTTGGGAATTCGAAATCTTGATTTCTGATTTAGGGATTCGAAAAACCCTTATTGATTCTGGGTTTGGAATTCAAATCCTAATATTTGTCTACACGATTTGGGTATAGGAATCCTCGATATCTGATTTGGGATTTCGAAAACCCTAATTAGCGACTGGATTTGGGGATTTGAAATCCCTAATTATTCTCCTGATTCGAAAATCCTAATCGCTAGATTTAGGGATCGAAACCCTAATTAGTGGATTTACTGGATTCGATCATCCATACTTGATGCACAGTACCTCTGATACCAATTGTTGGATTTGAATGCAGAATAGCCAAAGGACCTGTTGTGCATTGGATTATGGAGAAGCCAAAGGACTTGACCTGCTGTGCATTGGATATGGAGAAGCCAAAGAGGAAGATGGCTTACTTCTGTAGATGGTGTTGGATCAGGGACCCAGCCTTGTTAATATAGGTTAGAGGGGTGAGGAGTTTGAAACCCATCAAAACTCCTCTCCCCAAGGCTCCACACAAATTGGTAATTCGTGTTTCGCACTCCACCCTTTACTTGATTTCTAGATGTATCACAACTTTGGGGCCCGTTGGTGCACCCGATTACATTATCCAACCCTTAAGACAATTCAGACCCTTAATCAATAAGGCCCACCTTATAGAGTTCTTACAAGAAGATGTAATTATATGGGGCTTTACTTGTTGGTTAGAGACATTTCTCTCTTAATTAGAGATCTTGAGTTCAAAACTCTAATATAAAACAACTTAAGTGAGTGACTCACTTCAACTTGATTTCAAGTTGAGTTTGTGAGTTTTAGAGTATGATATGCAACTAACTCAAACCATGAGTATAGGTTAAATAAATTGAACAAAATATAATTTTATGAAAACATAAACAAATGTTATAATTAACCACATTACTGGCAAATTAACTATATAAGTGTCTAAAACTTGTAAATATCAACATTGAAAACATAAACAAATGTTATAATTAAACACATTACTGGCAAATTAACTATATAGGTGTCTAAAGCTTGTAAATGCTAACATTGGGTGCGACCACAAATCCCAAAGATAAACTCCCATTGTTTTCTCCTACTTCACTAAGACGTGAAGTAATCTTTTCAAAATTTTCATTTAACACTTCTGTAATCTCACCCTTCTCATTAAAACACATTCCAATGGCACTGTTGATGGATGTTGTTTTTAATGTGTTAGATTTCCAGATAGATGTTAAAACTGATTTTCTTTTATGTGAGTATAAAAGAGCGCCGTTTTTTGGATTCTCACTACCAATGACGATAGATATCCAAAATTCTCCTTTAGGGGTTCCTTTCGATGTTATTTGGGTATCCTGATAGCTGGGCGAAAAATTCAAGGGCTCCGGCTTTAGAACCTTGAAGCTAAAACCTTAAAATTCTTAGAGTGGTGGTCTCTACGATGAGGAGGAATGTGCTATCCTTACTAATTGCCACGCCATTTGGATAGACGAGGCCTTCAAGCAACACAGTCAACTTTTTGCTCCGTGGATCGTATTTCAACAATCTTCCTGTCCAATCGCCACTTATGGTCTAACTGAAGTTATCAATAGCTAGAGATACATGTAATATTCAATTTCCTCCTATATATATGGTAATGCTCTATAAAAATCTTATCGGGATAAAGAAATAATATAAAAACAGTAGAGAATTGTCCAAATATTCTTACTTTTTGTACATAGTGATGTTCATATAAAATAATGATTAGGCAATCCTATCAAATCAAAGCTACTGAAGTTTAACTAGATGCGGAAATCATAGAGATCTGGCTGTACATAGGATATAGAGATCTAGGGTTTGGATGACTTACCTAATTGAGACGCCATGGATGAAGAATCAGAAAACCAGAAAACCAATGCTAGGATCTTCCTCTCATTCACACCCTTTTGCAGAACAATAGATGAGACTTAAGCTTCTACCGTAGTGTAGGATCGAGGACCCAACTATCTTATATAGATTCTGTGGGGATGAGATTTTGAAACCCATCACAACTCTCCCTCACGGCTCCACACTGTTTTAATTCCAGTCAAACACAAGCAGCCCTGTGTATCAAGCTATAACACTCTAACCCCTTACGCATTCATACGCAGAGTATCTGCGTAAATCACACTTAAGTGGGGTCCACTGATTTACCCGATCACATAGTCCAACTATCAAGTCAATTTGGATCGTTGATCAATACGGCCCACCTTGTAGAGTTCTTACATTCTCCCACTTGGGCCATATTGAACAATGTTAATGGTTTTATCTATAAAATTCTTTTGAAAAATTAGTTTTGATTCAAAGAGAACATCCAAATGATTGATCAATGTAATTGTTGGATGATATGGATAATGCTATTCAATCTGGTCCATCAAAACTGTCAACATTGAATCGCGATAGTCATCACAACATGTAATCTAGGCGAAGTGAGGCTAAGCGCGGTCACACATACCAACAATCTTAATGACATAGATCTGATATTAGGAAGTGTGGTATAAGAATTACACACTCAGTGTGATGATGTGTGCCTATCCTTAAGAGGTCTCGAAGCTTTAAAATATCTCCAACAAGACAAGACTGAAATTCTACTTACTTAAATTAGATTGCGCATATTAAGTGAGAAACATAAATAAAACTTTATATCAAAATAATCAAAATTGTATAAAATAAGATCTCTAAATTGAAAACATTTGTGGGATCAATGATTCCCATGGATGTTACATGCTCCTCAAATGGCTTGATAGAGAGCCTTTTAGTAAGTGGATCTGTAGTCATCTGCTTAGTGCCGATGAACTTCACGGACACTTGATAATTCTGAACTTTTTCCTTTACAACAAGATATTTGATGTTGATATACCTCGACCTTGATGAATACTTGTTGTTACTAGAGAAGAAAATAACAACTGAATTATCGCAAAATAATCTCAATGGTTTCGAGATATGCTCCAGTACCCGCAAACCTGAGAAAAAACTCTCTAACCATAATGCCTGATTAGATATCTCGTGACATGCAATAAATTCAACTTCTATTATGGACAATGATGTGATAGACTGTTTCACGCTTTTCCAAGACAACTCCTCCAACCATCATGAAGATATCATGAGGTAGATATCATGAAGTAGACTTTTTAATATCAACGCAGCCAACAAAATCTGCGTTTAAATATCCAATTAACTCCAATTGATTAGATCTTCTGTATGTGAGTTTGAAGTCCTTCGTTCTTTGTAGATACAAGAATACTTTCTTTGTAGCTATCCGATGTTGCATTCCTGGATTAGATAGGTATTTTCTCAACATTCCAACAACAAAGGCAATATCCAATCGCGTACAGACTTGATCATATATGATGCTTCCTACTACTGAGGCGTAAGAAAATTTCTTCATACGATTCTTCTCCAAATCATTTTTTGGACGTTAAAATAAGCCAAATTTTTCGCCCTTCACAATGGGTGACTGTCTGGAAGCACAATTTTACATGCCATATCTTTCGAGTACCCTAGTAATATATGCCCTATGTGATAGGCTGAGCAGTCTAAGTGATCTGTCACGGCGAATCTCAATGTCGATGACGTAAGAAGCTTCACTAAGATCCTTCAATTTGAATATTTGATATAAGAATTTCTTGGTGCCGCTCAACATCCTGATATCACTGCTAACCAATAAAATGTTATCAACATACAAAATCATCATAACGAACTTACTCCCACTGATTTTGATGAAGATACCATTCATCTGCAGTGTTTTCTACAAAGTCATATGAAGAAATTACTTCATGAAACTTTAGGTACCATTGTTGCGATACCTGTTTCAATTCATAGCTGGATTTTTTTAGTTTGTAAATCAAATGTTCTGAGCCATCAATTACAAAACCTACGAGTTGTAACATGCATACATTCTCATTCAGATCCTCATTGAGAAATGCAGTCTTTACATCCATCTAATGTAACTTTAAATCTATATGAGCTACAAGAGCCATTAGAATCCTGAATGAGTCTTTCTTAGATACTGGTGAGAAAGTCTCATTGAAGTCAATGCCCTCATATTAGTTAAAACCATTGCCAACAAGTCTGGAGTTGTATCTTTCAACATTACCTTTAGATTCCCGCTTGGTTTTAAATATCCATTTACAACCAATCGGCCTTATTCCAATAAGTAACTCAACAAGATCTCATACTTTATTGTCACTCATAGATTTTAACTCATCTTTCATGACATCAAACCAACGAGAAATATTAACACTTTGTTTGACTTGTGTAAAGGATTCAAGATCCTTTTCAACCCCTATGTCAAAGTCGTGCTTCGATAAGTATACGATGTAATCTTTTCGATTTACAGGCCTTCTTTCTCTTTCAGATCTTCTCAATGGTTCTGCTTGTTGGGTGTGATTTTGATCTTTATTTTCCTCATCAGTGGTTGGTATATGAGGTTCTACGTGGTGTTCTATAGTGACTGTATGATCGACTGCATCATTAATATCCACGTGATCTCGAGTGACTATGACTGGAGTCACAGTCCTCTGTTCCTCAAATACAAAATTTTTAATGTTCGTGCTCCCACTGTTTTCAGTGTCTTCAATGAATCTGGCATTCTCAGTCTCAATAATCTTGATAAAGTGGGAAGGACAATAGAATCGAAAATCTTTCGACATTTCTAGATATCTAATAAGGAAACAGCATATGGTTTTGAGATCGAGATTCCTTTCATACGGGTTGTAAATTTTGGCCTTAACAAGACATCCCCAAACGTGTAGGTATTAGAGACTTGGTTTTCTCCTATTCCATAATTTAAAAGGGGTTTTGCTTACTGCCTTGCTGTGGATCCTATTAAGAATGTGAACTATGGTTTTGATCGTATCACCCCACAGAGATTCTGGTAATGTCGAATTGTTAACCACGCTTCGCACCATATCCAAAAGTATGCTATTGCGCTTTTCAGCCACACCATTCTGCTCTAGAGTACCAGGCACAGTGTACTGAACGACAATGCCACAATCCTGTAGGTATTTAGCGAATGGTCATGGATTGTGTCCTGATTCGTCATATCTGTCATAGTATTCACCACCACGGTCAGATCAAACAACTTTAATCATTTTATCGAGTTGATCTTCAACTTTTACCTTATAGATTTTAAAAGCATTCAGGGTATCTGATTTCTCATTGATAAGGTAGAGGTACCCAAAACGAGAGTAATCATATATAAAGGTAATAAAATATTTGTGCCCACTCCATGAAGCCGTAGGGAATGGTCTACAAATGTCTGTATGTATCACCTCTAAGAGACTTGCACTCCTTGTTGCACCTTTCTTTCTAATTCTGTTTTGTTTTCCTTTTATGCAATCAATGCACACTTTATAGTTGGAGAAGTCTAGAGAATGGAGAATTTTTTCTCGCACAAGCCTGTCCAATCTCTCACGAGATATATGACATAGGTGCCTGTGCCACAACATGGACGAATTCTCATAGTTTAGCCTTCATTTAGATCCTATTTTATTTCCATGCAAGGCATTAACATTATAGACGTGTGAGGCAATCAAGTCTAATAGGTATAAGTTGTTCACCATAGAGCCGGTTCCAATTTTAATCGAATTAAAATAAATACTACAACCTTTATTTTCAAATTGAAATGAATATCCCAACTTATCCAAACGAGAAATAGAAACTAAATTACGCCTTATAGAAGTTTTGTTTTCCTTTTATGCAATTAATGCACACTTTATAGTTGGAGAAGTCTAAAGAATGGAGAATTCTTTCTCGCATAAGCCTGTCTAATCTTTCACGAGATATATAACATAGACGCCTGTGCCACAACATGGAGGAATTCTCATAGTTTAGCCTTCGTTTGGATCCTACTTTATTTCCATGCAAGGCATTAACATTATAGACGTATGAGGCAATCAAGTCTAATAGGTATAAGTTGTTCACCGTAGAGCCGGTTCCAACTTTAATCGAATTAAAATAAATACTACAACCTTTATTCTCAAATTGAAATGAATATCCCACCTTATCCAAACGAGAAATAGAAACTAAATTACGCCTTATAGAAGGCACACAAAATGTATCTACTAAATTTAAAAAATGAATAGATTCTAACTTAAGCCCATAGACTCCAATTGCCTTCACGTCTACCTTGACACCATTGCCTACGTATACTAAGCGTTCTGCATCAGTTGGTGGCCTGACCTGTAGTAATTCCTGCGTATAAGTACATATGTGAATAGTAGTTCCTGAATCTATCCACCAGGAATCCACCGATACATTGGTCAGATTAGATTCAAAACAGACAAGAACAGAGTTATTACCTTTTTTTATGAGCCATTTCTTATACTTTTCGTAGTCTTTCTTTAGATGACCCGCCTTTTTGCAAAAGTAACAATTATTGCCTTTAGCCCGTTTGTGGTTCGATCAATTTTCTGATTTATTCTCACGGTTTTCTGATGGAGGACTAGAGGATTTATTATTAGAATCTTGGTTTCTTTTCCTTTTACCTTTATGCCCATGTCCATGCCCATGTCTTGAGGTCACCATATTAACATTTTGCACTTTGCCCTACTGCCTGTTCCTGTCTTCTTCTTGAACGTACTGAGTAATCAGTTCATCCAATGTCTACATGTCCTTCAGAGTGTTATAGTTTACCAAGAACACACTTATTCATGATCAACTGATTCACTTAATCATGAATAACCTACTTCCTTAATACGTTACGTTCTTGGTAAACTATAACACTCTGAGGGACATGTAGACATTAGATGAATTGATCACTCAGTGTGTTCAAGAAGAATACAAGATTAGGCAGTTGGGCAAAGTACAGAATATTAATATGGTGACATCAGGACATGGGCATAAAGGTAAAAGGAAAAGAAAGCAACGTTCTAATAATGGATCCTCTAGTCCTCCATCAGGAAACCATGAGAATCAATCAGGAAATATATCGAACTGCAAACGTGCTAAAGAAAATAATTGTTACTTTTGCAAAAAGGTGGGTCATGTAAAGAAAGACTACGAAAAGTATAAGAAATAGCTCATAAAGAAAGGTAATAACTTTATTCTTGCCTGTTTTAAATCTAATCTAACCGATATATTGGTGGATTCCTGGTAGATAGATTTAGGAACTACTATTCACATATGTACTCCTATGCAAGAATTGCTACAGGCTAGGCCACCAACTGATGCAGAGCGCTTAGTATACGTAGGCAATAGTATCAAGGTAGACGTGAAGGCAATTGGAGTCTATGGGCTTAAGTTAAAGTCTAATCATTTTTTAAATTTAGTAGATACATTTTGTGTGCCTTCTATAAGGCGTAATTTAGTTTCTATTTTTCATTTGGATAAGTTGGGATATTCATTTCAATTTGAGAATAAAAGTTTTAGTATTTATTTTAATTCGATTAAAGTTGGAATCGGCTCTATGGTGAACAACTTATACCTATTAGACTTGATTGTCTCATACGTATATTATGTTAATGCTTTGCTTGGAAATAAAGTAAGATCTAAACGAAGGCTAAACTATGAGAATTCCTCCATGTTGTGGCACAAGCGCCTATGTCATATATCTCGTGAGAGATTGGACAGACTTGTGCGAGAAGGAATTCTACATTCTCCAGATTTCTTCGACTATAAAGTGGGGATTGATTATATAAAAGGAAAACAGATCAGAACTAGAAAGAAATGTGCAATAAGGAGTGTAGGTTTATTAGAGGTGATACATACGGATATTTGTGGACTATTCTCTACGGCTTTATGGAGTAAGCACAAATATTTTATTACCTTTATAGATGACTACTCTCGTTTCGGGTATCTCTATCTTATCAATGAGAAATCAGATGCCTTGAATGCTTTTAAAATCTATAAGGTCGAAGTTGAAAATCAACTCGATAAAAGGATTAAAGTTGTTAGATCTTACCGTGGTGGTGAATACTAAGACAGATATGACGAATCAGGATGCAATCCAGGACCATTCGCTAGATACTTACAGGATTATATCATTGTTGCCCAGTACACTGTGCCTAGTACTCCAGAGCAGAATGATGTGATTGAAAAGCGTAATAGCACACTTATGGATATGGTGCGAAGTGTGGTTAACAATTCAACATTGCCAGAATCTCTATGGGGTGATGCGATCAAAACCGCAGTTCATATTCTTAACAGGGTCCCCAACAAGGCAGTAAGTAAAACCCTTTTTGAACTATGGAATGAGAAAAAACTAAGTCAATGATACTTACATGTTTTTAGGATGTCCTGCTGATGTCAAAATTTACAACCCGCAAGAAAAGAAGCTCGATCCCAGAACCATAAGCTGTTTCTTTACTGGATATCTAGAAAGGTCGAAAGGTTTTCGATTCTACTGTCCTTCCCACCATCAAGATTGTTGAGATTGAGAATGCTAGATTCATTGAGGATACTGAAAACAGTGGGAGTACGAACATTAGAAATCTTGTATTTGAGGAACAAAGGACCGTGACTCCAGTCATATTCACTCAAGATTACGTGGATATTAATGATGCAGTTGATCCTGCAGTCACTATAGAACACCACGTAAAACTTTATATACCAACCACTAATGAGGAAAATAAAGATCAAAGTCACACCCAACAAACAGAACCATTGAGAAGATCTGAAAAAAGGGAGAATGCCTGTAAATCGAGACGATTACATCGTATACTTACAGAAGCACGACTTTGACATAGGGGTGGAAAAGGATTCCGAATCTTTTACACAAGTCAAATGAAGTACTGACCCTTCTCGTTGGTTTGATGTTATGAAAGATGAGTTAAAATTCATGAGGGATAATAAAGTATGAGATCTTGTTAAGTTACCCACTTGAATTAGGCCGATTGGTTGTAAATAGATATTTAAAACTAGGCAGGACTCCAAGGGTAATGTCGAATGATACAAAGCCAGACTTGTTGCTAATGGTTTTAACTAATGTAAGGTCATTGACTTTAAGGAAACTTTCTCACCAGTATCTAAGAAAGACTCATTCAAGATTATAATGACTCTTATAGTTCATATGGATTTAGAGTTACATCAGATGGATGTAAAGACTGCATCTCTAGATGCGGATCTGAATGAGAATGTATACATGTTACAATCTAAAGGTTTTGTAGCTGATGACTCAGAACATTTGGTTTGTAAACTAAATAAATCCATTTATGGGTTGAAACATGCATCACGACAGTGGTATCTAAAGTTTCATGAAGTGATTTCCTCAAATGGCGTTGTAGAAAACACTGCAGATGAATGATATCTACATCAAAATCAGTGGAAGTAAGTTTGTTATGATGATTTTGTATATTGATGACATTCTGTTGGCTAGCAGTGATATCAGGATGTTGAGCGACACTAAGAAATTCTTATATTAAAGATTCGAAATGAAGGATCTTGGTGAAGCTTCTTATGTCATTGACATTGAGATTTGCCGTGACAGATCATTTGAACTGCTCAGCCTGTCACAGAGGGCCTATATTACTAGGGTACTCGAAAGATATGACATGTAAAATTGAGCTTTCGGACAGTCGCTCATTGTGAAGTGCGAAACATTTGGCTTCAGTGTCCAAAGAATGATTTGGAGAAAAGTCGAATGAAGGAATTTCCTTACGCATCAGTAGTAGGAAGTGTCATGTATAATTAAGTTTGTACACGGTAGGATATTGCCTTTATCATTTGGAATATTGGGGAGATACCTATCTAATCCAGGAATGCAACATTGGATAACTGTAAGGAAAGTATTATGATATGTACAAAAAACGAAAGACTTTAAACTCACATACAGAAGATCTGATCAATTGGAGTTGATTGGATATTCAGGCGCAGATTTTGCTGGCTGTGTTGACACTAAGAAGTCCACCGCAGGATACATTTTCATGATGGTTGGAGGAGCCGTGTCTTGGAAAAGCATGAAACAGTCTACCGCAGTCTCGTCCACAATGGAAGCTGAATTTATTGTCTGTCATGAGGCATCTAATTAGGCTTTATGGTTAGAAAGTTTCTTCTCAGGTTTGCGGGTATTGGAGCATATCCCGAAACCATTGAGATTATTTTGCGATAATTCAGCTGTTATTTCCTTCTCTAGTAACAACAAGCATTCATCAAGGTCGAGGCATATCGACATCAAATATCTTGTTGTAAAGGAAAGAGTTTAGAATCATCAAGTGTCCGTGGAGTTCATCAGCACTAAGTAGATGATTGCAGATCCGCTCACTAAAGGGCTCCCTATCACGCCATTTCAGGAGCATGTGACATCCATGGGAGTCATTTATCTCATAGATGTTTTCATTTAGTGGGAGAACGTATTTTGATTTTCACAAACATTTAAAGATCTCATTTTATACAGTTTTGATGATTTTAATATAAAGTTATATTTGTTTCTCACTTAATATACGCAATCTAATTTGAGTGAGTAGAATTTCAGTCATGTCTCGTTGGAGACATTTGAAAGCTTCAAGACCTCTTAAGGATAGGCACACATCATCACACTGAGTGTGTAATCCTTATACTACACTTCCTAGTATCAGATCTATGTCATCAAGATTGTTGGTATTTGTGACCGCACTTAGCTTACTTCGTTTAGATTACATGTTGTGATGACTACCGCGATTCGATGCTGACAGTCTTGATGGACCAGATTGAATAGCATTACCCGTATTATCCAACAGTTGCATTGGTCAATCATTTGGATGTTTTTTTAAAATCAAAACTAATTTTTCAAAAGAAGTTTATAGATAAAACCATTGACATTCTTCAATATGACCCAAGTGGGAGAATGTAAGAACTCTATAAGGTGGGCGTTATTGATCAATGGTCTAGATTGACCTAGCAGTTGGACTATGTGATCGGGTAAACAAGTGGACCCCACTGCAGTGTGATTTACCCAGAGTGTCCGCATATGAATGCGCAAGGGGTTGGAGTGCTGTAACTTGATACGCAGGGCTGTTTGTGTTTGACTAGGATATAACAGTGTGGAGCCATGAGGGAGAGTTAGTGATGTGTTTCAAACTCTCATCGTAACAGAATCTATATAAGATAGCTGGGTCCCCGATCCTACACCACGGTATAAGTTTAAGTCCCATCTATTGTTCTGCAAAAGGGTGTGAAAGAAAGAAAGATCCTAGCATTAGTTTTTCTGGTGTTCTGATTATTCATCCATGACGTCTCAGTTAGGTAAGCCATCAAAACCCTAAATCTCTATGTCTTATGCACAACTTGATCTCTGGGATTTCCGCATCAAGATAAATTTTTATTGTCATTGGATTGGGTGGAATAGTTCTATTTAGTACATTAAAGAGGTCTCTCTCGCTTGGTATTCGATAAGTACTGTCTAATCCTGTTGTCCTCAAAAGAAGAGAACTGGGGTCGTGCCCATTTCAATTTGAAGTAGCGTGCCTCCAAACTAAAAGTTTCTTGGTTCTTTGTAAAATAAGAGTGAGGGGAATCATTCTCGATAAAAGGAGCTAGGCATAAAAAAGCTAATATTAGAGGAAGAACTCAAATTGGCAATGAAGGAACTTAGATGGCTTTCCTAATATGTTCTTTTAAATTCTTTTAGGCAATGAAGTTGGACTTTGAAGAACTTTGTAAAGAAGCTAGGTAGCGATAAAGCCTCCAACTTAGATGGCTTTCCTAATATGTTCTTTTAAATTCTTTTAGGCAGTGAGGTTGGACTTTAAAGGACTTTGTAAATAAATTTGTAGGAGTCCATCTAGCTTTAGAACCGAAAGAAACTTTCATTGCTCACTCTTATTCTAAAGGAGGGTGTGATGGTGCCAATTAAGCTTCTCGAAGGTTCTTACAAAATTTTAGTGAAAATTCTAGCTTCAATGTTCTAAGTGGTACTATTAAAGGTAATATTCAAACATCAAAATTTGTAATGTGTTTATTTCTTCAAAATTTCTAATCATAATTAAGCCGAAAAAAGTAGGCATTTAAGCTTTAGGGGGGCATTTGGGTAATAAATTACTTTAGATAAGCTACTTATGCCACAAGTCTACTTAATTATCATATAAGTATGTTATTTAACAACATATTTATTAGCCAAAAAGTAAAAAAATGCATATTTAGTTTTCAATATCATGAGTATTTATCCTTAAGTTTGTTTGGTCCCCCTCACATTCACTGTCCATCACGTGAGGTTAACCTTTGATGTGGACCATTCATTGTGTGGGCCCCACCTTTGGTCTGATCATCCATCATGTGGGGCCCACCCTTGATGTGGGCATTCACCATTAAGGGCTAACTATGCACTACCCATTACATAAGGCCCACCTTTGATGTTGGTCATCCATCATGTGGGGCCCACCATGATTAATTGCCCATCATATGGAGCCCACGTTTGATATGAACTGTCCATCATGTGGGCCCCACCTTCAATCTGGGTTGCCCATCATGTGGGGCTTGCCTTGGAGGTTGGCAAGTCATCATTAGGGGCTGACCTTTGATGTGGACCATCCATCATGCGGGGCAACCTCAATGTGGGCCATATATCATGTGAGGCCCAACTTCAATGTCCATTTCTCATCATGTGGAGCTCACCTTTGATATGGACCATCCATTGTGTGGGCTTCACTTTTGAAGTGAGTCATCCATCATGCCCTCTCATTTTGGATGTGGGTTATTTATCATTAGGGGCCAACCTTTAATGTGGATCATCCATTATATGGTTTGCATTAATATAGGTGATCCATCATGTGGGGCCTACCTTTGATGTTGACTATTCATCGTGTGGGTCCCACCTTTGATGTAAACAATCTATTATGAGGGGCCTCCTTAGACATGGACTGCAGGAGTGAGAGAGAGAGAGAGAAGTAGAAAAACTAAAAGTTAAAAAGCTTTAAAAAAGTACCTACAGGGATAAATAGCTTTAAGCAAGTAACTTTTATAGTCATGTTCATCTAGGTAACTTAACTGGAAAAATTAAAAAACAACAAAACAAAACTTAACTACTTAATACAAGTTAAAAAGTTACTTATTTCATGGTATCCAAATAGGCATAAGTGACTGCTTAATATTGTAAGATCCCTTTGTTCCAAACCGTCTTTGAATTCTCTAGTCAGGTGGGCCACACCATTACACGTGCGTGAGATAAGCATGTGTGAACATAAAAATAGATGGAGATAAGCCTATTAGAAAGAAATATTTTGTAGGAATAGAAGGATTATGGCATTGTAGATGTTTTAAGGTTAACTGGGATTGTTCATCTTGTGGCCATCTGAACAGTTATTAAAGTGGACCCCATTGAGTAGCATAGATGACCTGGCCCACGAGTCAGGGTGGTCTACTTCATTTGCTGGATGGGGATTGCCTCCTGCAGTCGAGAGCTAGGTGGGGCTTACCATGATATTTGTGAGAAATCTACACCGTCCATCCTCTTTTACAGCTCATATTATGACATGAACCCAAAAATGAGGGAGATCAAACACTCACGTGGGCCAGACAAAAGGAAAAAGTGGGGCTTGAACTCCTACCGTTGAAACATTCAAGGGGCCACATAAGTTTTGTACCAAGTTAATTTTTGTGTGTTTTCAGTTCATCCCAGTAGGAATGATCATATGAACGGTTTAGATGGCATATAAATATTTAGGTGGACCCCAGAAGGTTTCAACGGTAGGCATTTCCCTCACCACTATTTCCTTTTGGGTGGCCCACTTGAGTTTTAGATCCACCTCATTTTCGAGATCATGTCATAATATGAGCTGCAAAAACGGATGGACGGTGGATTTCAAGCAAAGATCACGGTGGGCCCTACCTAGCTTCCGAGTCCTCGTTTACCTGCCATAATATATGAAAAGCAACCGACAGGTCCAGAAACTCTGCCAACCGTCCATATTCCCAGCCAGTGAACTAACCTGATTTTGGACCAGATCATCTACTACGGTGTGGGCCCCACCTCACTTCCCATGATAACATGCAAATGCAGCAGTTGGTATGAGCGATGGAATGGTACCTTCCTGGGTATATCATGCTAGCGTCTATGAAATAAATAATCCCGGCCACCTGATCAATATCCGGACCGTTGGTGAAGTGGAAGGGTACCCCTTGGGCCACTGACGAGCTGGGTGGCCAATCCTCCGGTGGGCCCCACCACAGAGCCGGTAATAGGCATCCATAATGTACAGATCCCCGGTGGCATTACTGAATTGCAAGCCCTGTGGCCCACTGCACGTGTCTTCTAACCAAGGCTTATCATGGCAGTCGCACTCCTCCTTCCTAATTACAAAAAAAAAAAGAAAAAGAAAAAAGCATATGATCCTCCATACGAGTACGTGCATGGCCCATTCATGCTAGGGAACATCAGATCAAAGGTCCAGACCAGAAAACAACGGGCCCACGTGTAAGAACCCAATTCTCTTTGGCACTATATAATCTTAAGCCGGAGGATTTGACAAATATACATACGGTTCCCAGATTGTATTAATGGGCTGGCTCTTACAAATCTAGACTGTTTATCTGATGGCCCATAAACGAAGCAGATCCAAATCTCATGTGGATCACACCACATGAAACAATTGTCATTGAATGCCCACCACAATAAAAAATTTCCTAGGGCCCATCATGATATTTATTTGTCATCCAATCTGCCAATAAGGTCACACAGACATGAATGAAGCAGAAGCACAAATATCAGCTTAAATCCCCAACTTTTGGGCCCCACGAGAAGTTTATAATGGTCAATAATCACTATTTTATGTGGCGTGGTCCACCTAAGATTTGGAACAGCTATATTTTTTAGCCATGCTATAAAACGAGCTAAAAGAAGGGATGATGGATGTATAACAAATACATCAAGGTGGGCCCCTGACCGGTACCCCGGATTCACCTAATTCTCACAATATGGAAGGTTCTTAATGGTGGGCATCCACATGCCATTCATGTGGTGTAGCCCACTTGAGTTTTGGATCAACATGATTTATTCTTTTTGTGGATAACATGAGGGGGATTACAGGATGGATGGATTAGATGTTGGATGTCATTCACACATTATGATAGACCCCACAAGTTGGGTTGTTGGTTAAGCTTAACCACAGCTTTGTAGTGGACTTAGCCTCTTTTCTTTATCTCAATTGTTCATCTACTAGGTATGATCTTTTAACTTTCACTCGATCTCTGGCCTATCCCCCATCCTCAATGTGACTCATTAGATGAAAGTTTAAAATGATCAAACTATGATCCTTACATGTGCAAAATCTAGTGCAACATTAAGATACATGTTTGCTGATAATCATTAATATCTGTGTGGTGAAGTGACTGCAAACTCAGTCTATCTGCGGGATACACCTTGCCATTTAAGAACTTGAACGTCTGAGACACCCATATAAGGATTGTGGCTCGCTAGATCGAAGACTACTCTTTGGCCCCACCAAACCGCCTAGATCGAGCTGTTGAAAACGTCCAGGCTCGAGAGAGAGGAATAGAGAAGGAATAGAGAGAAGATTAAGATGAAAAAGATGACAACCATTGACATATTTAAAAATATTATAACTTAATTGTATGGATTTTGCGTAAAAGAAATACGGTAGTTTTACATTTATATAGATTGTGCGTGCAGCTTGCGTTACTGGAGTAAAGCGGGGAGCTATCTCTGCAAAAGCCTTTTGCAGAAAGTTCCTGCGCAAGGATTCTTGATGGGGCCCACTACCATGTTTGTCAGATATCCAATCGGTCCATCCATTTTTTTCGAGATCATTTTAGGATATAAAACCAAAAGTAAGGTGGATTCAAAACTCAAATGGGCCACACGAGAGGAAATAGTTGGAATTTAGTGACCACCATTTAAACATTTATATAGCCACAAAAGTTTTGTATTTGCCTATGTTTCTGGTTTTTTCACTTCATCTCAGTGAAAATGACCTAATAAACGGTTTGGATGGCATATAAACATCAAGGTGGAGCTTAGGGAGGTTTTAACAGTAGGCATTTCTTTCTCAACTGTTTCATCGCTTATGGCTCACTTTAATTTTGGATACTCATTTTTGTCACACGTCTTAAAATTGGCTCAAAAAATTACTGGACGGGTTGGATTTCTCATAAACATCACGGTGGACCCACTATGCATCATTGCGCAGTAACATCCTGAATGAAAGGAAATTCGGGATGCGGATTTCCCAGGCAGTTCATACGCCGGAAACCTAGGTGGGGGCAACCTGATGTTCGTGAGAAATCTATCCCGTCCATTCATTTTTTAAGCTCATTTCAGGACGTGGGACGAAGATTTAACCGGATCCAAGACTCAAGTGGGCTGCCCGAATGGAAAAGGTAGTTAGGGAAATTTCAACCGTTGAAACCTATCTGGGCTCGACAGTGATGTTTACAGGCCATCTATGCCGTTCATAACGTCATTCCTACTGGGATGAATTGAAAAAACAAATATTATCATGATTCAAAACTTATTTGGCCCCAAGAATAATTCAATTGTGAACGTTCAATCCTCACGTTTTCAGATAACTTGAGTCTTTGATAGGTTCATTTTTGGCCCATGTCCTAAAATGAGTTTAAAAAAACGAATGGATGAGGTAGATTTATCACAGACACCACGGTGGGCCCCACCTTAGTTTCCAGCGCTATAACTTTCTATGAAAGCTTTCGCGAAATCCGCGTCCAGTAACGACTCGGACGCGGATTGGATACTTACAGGTAGCTACTCGCTAATGAAGTGATGTCATCAAGTTCTATGTGCCCCACCATGATGTATGTGTTGTATCCTCTCCATCGTCCATATATTTGGAGAGATCATTTTAGGGCATGGTTTAAAGAACAAGGCAGATCCAAGGCTGGGGTGGACCCCACCATAGAAAACAATGGTGAGAGTGACTCCTGCCGTTGAAACCTTCCAAAGGTCCACCGTAATGTTTATTTGAGATCCAAACTGTTAATGTGTTAACGTAGATATGAAAGATGGGAAAACATAAATATTAGCTTGATACAAAACTTTTGTGGCCCTTATAACTTTTTAATGGTGGGCGTTACTCTCCCTACTATTTTCTGTGGTGGGTCCACCCCAGATTTGGATCTGCCTCGTTCTTTGGACCATGCCATAAAATGATCTCTCCAAATATATGGACGGTGAGGATATAACACATACATCATGGAGGGGCCACAATACTCGGTGAAGTTACCTCAGTAGCGAGTCTCGCTACTCAACCGGTCAGTAGCTAACTCACACAGAATCCATGTCACTGAAATCGGATTGCGTACTGAGTAGCTAACCCGCACGGAGTCCATGTCACTGAAATCGGATTGCGTACGGAGTTACTCAGTAAGCTCTTATCGTGCTGAGTAAACTATGTTGGGCCCACCTTGAATGTACGTGGTTTATCCATGCCGTCCATCCGTTTTCCCAGATCATTTAAGGGGTTAATACCAAAATTGAACCATATCCAAAGCTGAAGTCGACCATATCACAGGAAACAGTGGGAATAATAATTTTCACCATTGAAACCTTTCTGGGCTCCACAGTAATGTTTATTTGTCATCCAACCTGTTTATAAGACCACAAAAACATGGATGAAAGAGAAAACATAAATTTAACCTTGATCCAAAACATCTGTGGTCCTCAAGATTTTTTCAACGGTAGATTTTCAATTCACACGATTTCCCATGTTGTGGTCCACTTGAGCTATGTATATGCTTTTTGTTTTTTTTTTGGCTCAGGTTCAAAAATTATCTGACAAAATGGATGGAAGGAGTGGATAAAATATATAAATCATGGTGGACCCACAGAGTTTACCCAGTATGCTATAGGTACTGAGTTACTCACTAGTCGCTGCGCAATCCGCTACCGAAGTCAATGCATAATGATGGGTCTATAGAGCAATACATGAGCTAATCCGTTTGGATCCCATGAGGTATGTGTTATATCCAAACCGTCCATCCATTTTCCAAGCTCGGATTAAGGCTTTAAAAAAAAATAATGCAAATCTAATGATCAAGTGGACCACACTTTAAAAAATAGTTGGGGATTAAATGTCTACCATTGAAACCTTTTTGGTGGCCATATAAGTTTCGGATTAATATGAAATTTGTTTTTCCTCTTCATACATTTATTTTTGACCTTATTAACCGATTAGATGTAAAATAAACATTATGATGGACCTACGAATTATTTTTTTTTAACAGTGAAAAACATCATCGTCACTGCTATTTTTGGTGTGTTCCATTTAAGCTTTGGATATAATTATTTTTTGTTAATGCTCTAAAATGATCTCCAAAAATGGATGAACGGTATGGATATAATAAATACATCATCATGAGTCCCATGTAACTTTGATCTCATTTGAACCGTTCGTGCAAATCGGAGCTCGAGGAGCGTCGGCGCTCGTCTTCACACGGCACGTATCTTGGTGTGTGGTACACCAGCCAATCCGCTTTCTATACGGACGGGGATTATGTGAGACCAGGGTCCAGGGGACGCGGATAGGCTACTCCCCAGCCACCAGCCAATGGCTGATGGCTGGTGGTCTGTGGGCCCCACCATAATGTATATGTTTCATCCATGCCTTCCATCTATTTTACTAGATAATTTTAGAGTATGATAAAAAAAAATGAGGTGTATCTCAATCTCAAGTGGACCACATTACAGAAAACAGTGTTGACTAAACGTCAACCATTAAATTTTTTTTGGGGCCTATAAAAGTTTTGGATCAAGCTGATCTTTGTTTTTTCCCTTCATCTAGGTCTGTTTGACCTAATCAACAGATTGGATTTCAAATAAAAAGTACAGTGGGCCTTAAGAGTATTTTAATGGTGGATATCCAATGACTATTATTTTCCTTTGGTGTGGTCCACTCCAGATTTATATCCCTCTAAATTTTGGTATCAAGCCCTAAAATGATATGTATAAATGAATGAACAGCATGGATGAAACACATACATCATAATGAGGCCCACAGATCACCGACCATCAGCCACCGGGCCAGTTGCAGGGGAGTAGCCAATCCGTTTCCGAGGCAAGGATGATAGCTCAGTGGTTGAGTCCCAGGCCCACCTCGATGTATGTGTTGTATATCCATGCTGTCCATCCACTTTCCCCAATCATATTAGGGTATGGTCTTAAAAATGAGATAGATCCAAATCTCAAGTGGACCACAAAGTAGGGATTGAATTCCCACCATTAAAAACTTCTTGGGCTGCAAAAGTTTTAAATCAAGCTTCTATCTGCTTTCCCTTTATCTCTGCTTTCCCTTCATCTAGGTACGTGTGCCATTATGGTATGATTGGATGGCAAGTAAGCATTACAGTGGGTCATAGGAAGTTTTCAACGGTGGACGTTCAATCAACATTGTTTTCCTCTGGTGTGGTACACTTGAGATTTGGATCTGCTTAATTTTTTTATAATTCTCGAAAATGATCTGAAAAGACGAATGGACAGCATGAATATTCAACACATACACGAAACTGATATTTGTGTTTTCCCTTCGTCCATGTTTACTTGACTTTATAAATGAATTGGATGGCAAATAAACAATGTAGGTCCAAGAAGCTCTAGCCGTTCAATCCCCACTATTTCATGTGATTTAGTCCACTTAGGTTTTGTATCTGCTTATTTTTTAGCTCCCTTCAAATGAATTGGCACAATGAATGGACAACCCGGAAAATGGCGGGCTCACGGAGCTTGTCCACCACCAACTTATGCAGTTTTGGGGCTACTCACATAAAAATAAACGTGGGTTAAATACTAATGGGCCCCACATGTACGTTGCACTTGCATATAAAAAATTGAGGAGCCGCTGGTAGCCGAAACAACACCTAGTTAAATTAATTGGCAGATGGATGATTATAAATTGGTTGTAGCATAATTTTCAAGGAGACCATGGCTTATAAATAGAAAGATATTTTCAGAGCAAGAGTGCAAATGGGTCACTGCCGGTCATATTTATGGGCCTGGACCCTACGCATTTAAGAATCTAAACAGAATTTTAGACCCAGAAATTTGAGTTGGGTCTAGGTGGAGTCGAAGTAAAAAATAGCAGACCCGTTAAAGGTTTTCTTGGACCTAGACTCGACCCATTTATAACATGGGTTAGGTTGGAGTCAGGTATATAAATTACAATTGGGTTTTTATACAAATAATGTTCCATACCATCAATTAGGGGTGATGATCAATTTTGATAAAAAAAATAAATAAAAAAAATAGGTAGAGGTCCACATTCAATAGGTAAAATTAAATATTTAAGATGGTTTGGTTGTCGTGGGTTTTTTTTTTTGCTTAATATCTTTCTTTCATGTTTAAATTATTACAAATGGTAAATGGGTAACCATGTTTTAGAAAGAAAAAGTGGTGAACTATTACTATGGACTAGCCCATAAGAAAAACAAGAATCCCATAAATGTAATTAATATTTTTTAGTAGGTCGGGTCAAGATTTAGGTCTAACTTGAGTTGGGTTGGCATCCATTTTAGTATGACTCAATTCGGTCTCATTTAAAAAGCTTGGATTCAAGTTAGGTCAAGCCAGATTGATTTTGAAGGGACTAATAATAATAATAATCGGGTCGAACTTTTAGACCCAAACCTCTTCAATTGGTTAAAATTTTAGATTCAAACTCACTAGTTTTTGAGTTTTGTCTAGTGACTAACCGAGTCAATCGAACTCATTTGCATCCCTAGTTTGGGGCGAGAGATGCTTCATGGAGATGAGATTTTGATAGGGTACAAGGCACCCATACCACAGTGGATGGTGGCCCATTGCCACCCCTAATTTGCATCCTTGGCTTGATTTGAACCATTCATGTTCTTATTACAACCATACATAAGCTATAATCTTGTAATTGACCTTAAAATGTTGGATTTGAATATGAGCCATTAAAAATTACTTTTCAATGTTGCAATTCATCTTCATTCACAATAATCTATTCAACAAATGGGCAAGGAGATTCAGAGGGGAACGCATTACTCATTTGTGTGGTCCACTAGTTGAGAGATATAGAGAGAAGACATTTGAATGATGAATGACCTATCTCTACTTTTTCTCTTTTTTTTACTCACTCGAGCTTTAAATATATCTTGTTTTTAAACTAATGTCTCATATGAGCCAATACAACATATGTATGATATAAATATTGAATAGAGCTATTATTTTTAGCCTCCTTAATGCCATGCTTCTTTTTTTTTTATATATATATATATAATAAAAACTAAATTAGCTACTCAGCATGGACGATTTGAAAAGGCAAAACTAACCATGATTAAAAAGCCAACCAACCCAAAAGTACTTGTTAATACCGTCACATGACAAACTAAAGAGGCAAAAATGTCCAAAGACAACTCACCTTATAATCAGTATGAATTTAGACTAGGGGCATGGCACATGTATCATGGAGTGTGTGGGAGAAAAAATGAGAGAGGGAAAGCGGAGAAAAATAAAGGAGATGGGCGTGACTTGTGGTAATAAGCGCTACTTGGGACGAACATGAATAAGATCCATGCTATCCATTAAGTGCATGCATTACCGCACGGACAACCCCAGGTGACTGAGATTGGAAGTCCTAGAATTTGCCCGATTGAGATTGATCATTGATCAGACGGCCAGGGTCATCTATCCATGGGTGACTATAGATAGATCAATGGTTGTAATCATTCTATGGCAGATTTATAGCTTATACTCAATAGAGATCATCAAGATTGTGGGCCCCACTGTGGTGTGTTTCTTCCAAACCCTGGCATCGCGGGACTGGAATAGTCCACGCAACGTAATTTAGCTAGCATGTAAAACACCTTAGGTCTTTTGGCCCCACCATGATGTATATGTGAAATCCACTCCATCCATCAGGTGGTAATCCTTATGTTTGTGGTTGATCAGTCACACATAAAATTTGAATGGGCCACAACATTGGAAGTGAAACTAAAGCTGGGCATGGGGCAACTCGACTTGGCAAAGTCGACTTGTCCGACTTGATCCGAACCAAGTAGGTGAGTCGATCTGAATCGAGTTGTGAGTTGAGTCCGAGTTACCTGGTAATTTGACTCGACTCGATCCCAAACTTGACTCGTACACACACACATATTAAAAAAATAAATAGATCTGACATTTCATATTTGAAATACGGTGTAGTTGACAGAGAGGCTGCAATTCTAGCAAGTGAATCTAGGTTTTGAGTTGTGATTTCATTCCTTAGATACCCTTTTGTACCTAACCCAACTTGGTACTTGTGACTGGGTTGGACTCGGTCCGGATTAGTCAAGGCCAGACTTGGACTTGGATTGGGTCAGGCATGCTAGACTCGGTATCGAGTCGGGTCAAGTTCGGGTCAGGCCTATTTCAAAACTGAACAAGTCGGGTCAGCCCTAACTCAGTCCGACTTGAGTCGATGCCCATCTCTACTTAAAACCTTTAAATTCTTACATCACGTGGTTTGATAATTTTAGATCGGGTTGATTTTTTTATTTTTATTTTTTAATCTTCCTTGAGTCACAAGGGTTTGACTAAAGATGTGGCCCCACATACAAACCTATGCATTCCCTATAATGTGATTGACGTGAGCCGTGAATTTGGATAATTTTTGAGCCATATTCTTGCATCAAGGAGCGCACATGATGGTTCGAACTGGGGCAAGCTCATCCAAGCCTGGGCACATAATAAGACTTAAACCTAAACCCAATTAAGACTAAAATGGAAAGGCTCAAGCCTAGCTTTACAAATTAATAATCGGTTTAACTCCGGTTGAACCTATTTAACATCTCTAAAATTGGAATAGTCATCTAAGATAATATTAATTGATATTAAAAGTTATTCGGAAGAATATTAATTACTATTGAAATCATAATTAAAATATTTATTTAGAAAAATATTAATTGCTATTAATAAGTTATTTAATATATATTACTAATTACATATTTAAATTTTTTTTAAAGGACGTGTAAGTTATGAATATTCTCTCGGAAACCATAAATGGTTGGGCTAAGCATGACTTAAGGCAGGCTTTATGGGCTTCATTTTTAGGCCCTAGCTCGGTTCTTGAGTCACATATGCCAGCTCAAATCTAACCCGAAGTGGGTCAAGCCCTAGAGCCTGACAGGCCGACCCTAAGATTAAGTATCCTGTAGGGGTGTGGGGTCCATTGCTCCTTTTTTGGGTAACCAGGGCTGAAAATCGGCCGTCATTGGATGGGGGCCAGTGCATGGGCCTAAAGTTGAGCCGGATCCAGCCGTTGGATCCAATGGTCCTGGACCTAATCTTGATTTGGCCATCAATAGAAATGCTATGGAACTTGGGATTGGGTCAGGCCTATTTGATTATTGGGCTTTATAATCAAGCTATGATCTGTCTGAAAATCTAGCCCGAATCCCTGTATGTAGCCACTGGGCCTGGAGTGAAGATCTTACGGTCCATACGGTGCTTTCTTTTTTTTATAAAAAAAATAAAATTATTATTATTATTATTATTATTTATTTATTTTTAATCTGTGGAGTAAACTGAAAAAATGATAAGAAACCAACAATCTCAACCATCTGATCATAGACATCAGATAGGTGGTTCTAGAGAAAAATGGTGAACAATCCAAATTTAACATTGCCCACAAGTTGGACGGTTAAGATCACCTGATCAGAGTGATTTAATAGTATGTGTCCTCCAAAGTGGCCCCCACAATTTTGCAGATTGCACACAATGGCTGCCTACCATGATGCTTGTGTGACATCCACTCCATCCATCAGTTTCTCTAGCTCATGTTAGTACGTGATCCCTGAAATGAGGCAGATTCAAAACTCAGATGGGCCACACTATAAGATATAGCAGGAATTGAACGCCCAGAATTGAAATGTTATTGGGGCCCACCATGATGTTTATATGCCGTCTAACCTGTTCAGAAGGTAATTTTCACAAGGATGAAGGGAAAACACCAATACTCATTAGTGGAAAATAACTATATTGTTATCCCACTATCATCCATGAAAAATACATATAAATATCTAAAGCTTGTAAGCACCAACATAAGGCATGACCATAGATCCTAGCCATTGAATACCAACAAAATGCATGACCCGTGGATCGTAACCATAAACTCCCCTTCTTTTGTTTTTTTTTTTTTAATTTTTTTTCACTTCACTAAAGTAATTACAATCATTTCAAAAATAATAATAATCTGATACCTCGATTATCTCACCCTTATCATTAAGCCGCACTACAATCACGGTGTATGGGTGCTCATAAAAACATGTTGGATATTCGGATGAACGTTAAAACTGCTTTTCTTTCATACGAGTTTTAAAGAACCTGTTCTTCACTAGAGATGAATTACCATACACCTTGAATTGTTTGTGAACTTGGTAATCTATGAATGCTTATAAAACATTTTAGATTTTCAGATTGATGTTAAAACTGCTTATATGTATATATAGGGGAAAGGTTCTATGCTGTCGAGCTCATGGGAACTTCCCATGATGTTGAGCTGTGTGGGTCCCACCGTGATGCGTGTCGAACATCTACCCCATCAATCAGATGCGACATTCCATGATGGGCTTAGGAATTAAAAATCAAGTCAATCCGTTACTTTTTTGGGCCACACCACATATAAAAGTTGAGAGGGGCGACCCTCCATTAAAACATTTATAATCATTTTTTGGACCCACCGAGATGTAGTTCACAAATCCAACCCATCCATTATGTGTGTCCCACTTGGATGAGGGGTAAAACCAAGTTTCAAATGCATCCAAATTTCATGTGGGCCCCAATTAGTGGTTTTATATGTTTTAGGCATGTTTTCACATGATTTTAGATGGTATGGCCCACCTGAGTTCTGTATACGGCTGATTTTGGGATATCCCATAATTTAAAGGGGAACCATCAAATGCATGGTGTTGATGTTCGACACACATCACGGTGGGGCCCACACAACTTGATCTCATGGGAAGTTCCCATGAGCTCGACCGCATAGAACCTTTTCCATATATATATATATATATAGATAAAACTTAAGTTTAAAAGAGCCTTCCATTGCTAATGAAGATAAATTACCAAATGCCTTCAACTGTCCATGGGCCCAATTGCAATGTTTGTGTGGCATCCAATATGTGCATCAAATGCACCCCAACATGAAGATTGGATGCCCAAAAAATAAAGCTAAGCAATACCTAAGTGGGCCACACCATAAAAAGGCAATGTAAAAGTGTGCCTAACCCTAGAAATTCAAGGTGTGGCAGCTTGGTTTTTTAGGGCATCCCTTCATCTTGGTGGGGCTCACCTTGTGAACAAGTTGGACACACGGCATGGTGCACGTTACGCACAATCTAGTTTATGGTGGGCCTTGTTAGCTAATGGTAAGCCATGGTCTAGACCGGGAATCTAGTTAATGGTGGACCCAATAGCTAACACTAAACCATCGGCTGGATGAGGGAGAAGTGTGTATGTGTGTGTTGGGGTGGACTAGGTTAGTGTTTCTCCGATGGGTTGACTTGAGGACTTAAATGAGCTTTTGCATGACTCTGCTCGTTATTTAATAATCAAATTAATATTATTTATAAATATTTTAATTAGTGATATGGGTAAAATATCTATGCTATACGATAAGATTTTTTAATCAGAGATAAGAGTATTTTAAGAACTTGAAAATGTAATTATTGTCCAACTGACTGCTCAGATTTCACCCACATTACTAGCTAATGGATTATCTTTTACTTGCAGTAAGTCTTTTCACCGTGAGATTTTTTTTTTAATTTTTAATTTTTTAAAAAATTTTATTTTCTCTCAATCCAATTTCCAATGTGCATGCATGAGGGAACATCTTCATGTGGATGAGATCCACCCCATCAAGCAAGTGCGTCACCTTGTGTCTGGACTAGTGCCCCAAAAATCAGGCTAATTCAACTCAAGTGGGCCACACCATGGAGGACAACTGAGATGGGAAGTCTCATCATTAAAATAGTCCAAATTGCATGTGGGTCCACTATGGTGCTTATATGCAATCCAATGCACTCCCTCCCATTCCACACCAGGATTAACACACACACACACACATATAGAAAACTAAGACATTTTAATACTTATGTTGGCCAAACCATGTGAATTTAAAGGTTTTAGGAATGATTTGATGTCGTTCCTTGCAGTGGTCTTGTAACTCTTGAATTTTACTGAATTTTCAGATCCATGGTGAAAATGTGACGGCTACTGACCGACGGGGTAGATCTGATGCATGTTTGTTCCACATGACAGTCCCAATTTCTCTTTTTCTTTCTCTCCCTCCACATGGGTTGCATATGCCACATTCTCCGATAAAAATAATGAAAGAACATGTAATTACGTGGTGCTTGACTTCTTGGTAAGAGACATTGCTCTCCTAACTAGAGATCTTGGTTTCAAAACACTAATATAAAACTCAACTCAAGTGACTCACTTCAACTTGATTTCAAGTTGAGTTAGTGAGTTTTAGAGTCTGAAATGCAACTAACTCAAGTCATTATTATAGGTTCAATATTTCAAGATATTGAACAAAATATAAGTATTTGAAAACATAGACAAATGTTACGATTAACCACATTACTAGAAAATTAACTATATAAGTGTCTAAAGCTTGTAAATGCCAACATCGGGCGCAACCACAGATCCCAACCATAAACTCCCATTGTTTTCTTCTACTTCACTAAGACGTGTCATAATCTTTTCAAATTTATCATTTAATACCTCCATGATCTCACCATTCTCATTAAAACGCATTCCAATCACATCGTTGATGGATGCTGGTTTTAATGTGTTAGATTTTCGGATGGATGTTAAAACTGTTTTTCTTTTATGTGAGTGCGAACGAGAGGAGTTTTTTAAAATATCACTACCAATGGTGGTAGCTACCCAGAATTCTCCTCTAGGATTCCTTTTGATATTATCTGGGTATCCTGATAGCTGGGTGAAAACTTCAAGGGCTCCGGCTTTAGAACCCTGAAGCCAAAACCTCAAAATTCTTTGGGTGGTGGTCTCGACGATGAGGAGGAATGTGCTATCCTTGCTAATTGCCACTCCATTTCCAAAGGCGAGACCTTCAAGTAACACAGTCACCTCTTTGCTCCGTGGGTCATATTTTAACAATCTTCCTGTCCGATCGCCACTTATAACTACCCATATGTTAGTCCCTACAAGAGAAGAGATTTGATGACAAATAGTCCAATTGAAATTATTAATAGCCAGAGATATATGTAATATTTAATTTCCTCCCATGTATATGGTAATGCATCTCTATAAAAATCTTATTGGGATAAAGCAATAATATAAGAATATTAGAGAAATGTCCAAATATTCTTGCTTTATCATAAAAGATGTAATATTTAATTTCCTTCCATATATATGGTGATGTTCACATGGACCAATGATTAGGCAACTCTATTTATTGTCATTGATTGGGTGGAGAAGTTCCCTCTAGTCCATTAAAGAGGCCTCCCTTGCCCGGTATCTGATAAGTACTATCCAATCCTATTGTCCTTAGAAGAAGAGAACTGGGGTTGTGCCCATTTCAATTTAAATTAGCGTGGCTCAAAAATAAAATTTCTTGCTTCTTGTAAAAGAATAGTGGGAATCATTCTCAATAGAAGATTTTGCTGGTTTCAAGTTATTTCAGAAGCTAAAGCCCTGGAAAGTAAAGATTAAAGATTAGAAGAAAGAGGTCTTTGAAAGTGCGAAGCCAAATACGAAGCGCTTTTAGAAAACAATATTTAAGAACTAGATATTAAGGAGGAAAGCCTACCTTATCAGAAGAGAAGATGGCCAACAGGGAAGAATTTCTATCCAAATACAATATGAAATTGCGAGATAAAAAAATTAAATGGAAGCAACACTCTTGAGCTACATGGTTAAAAGAAAGGGACACCAATACAAAATTCTTTCATGTAATGGTAAGCATCCAAGCTTCTTCAAATAAGATTCAAAGCTTATTGGTGTATGGTAAAACAATAGATAGCAAAGACCACGTGAGCATCGCGATTGTCAATTTCTAGAAAAATCTCTTTGTAAAAGATTAATTGGAGCCACCAACACCTTAACATCTTCATTTCAATAAAATCTCTCAAGAAGAGGTGAAATGGTATGAAAACGCGAGTATTGAAGGAAGAACTCAAATCGACAATGAAGGAGCTAGGCAGCAATAAAGCCCCCAGCTTAGATGGCTTTCCCTTTTTTATTTTATTTTATTTTTAAGGCAGTGAAGTTGGACTTCGAAGAATTTCCTAAATGAATTTGTAGGAGTCCATCTCCCTTTAGAACTGGTAGAAACTTTCATTGCTCTTATTCTAAAAGAGGGTGTAAGGGTGTCAATTAAGCCTCTGGAAGGTTCTTACAAAATTTTAGTGAAAATTCTAGCTTCAAGGTTCTAATAAGTACTATTAAAGGTAATATTCAAACCTCAAGGGACATTTATGGAAGGTAAAAAAATTACCAAAATTGCTATGTTTGCTCATAAATGCTTAGATGCTTGGCATTGGTTAAGTAAGAAAGGAGTAATCTTCAAGCTTGATATAGAAAATGCTTTCAACCATGTGGACTGAAAATTAAGATTATATGCTAGGGCCTCTGGGATGCGGACAACAATGGTGAAAATGGTTCCATATGTGTGCAATTGGCAAAATTCTTGGTCTTGGTAAACAGCTCCCCAAAAGAATACTTTTGAGTATTGAGGGGCTTAAGGCAAGGCAATCCACTTTCCCCTGCTTATTCATAGTGGTGGTGAAAGCTCTAGATAGAATAGTGGAAATGGGTGCTTTGGCAGTTTAATTGAAGGTTTCAAGGTAGATTAAAATTTTAACTATCTCATATTCACTACGCGGATGATACGATGCTCTTCTGTGATGCATTTGAAGAGTTGGTAACTTGAGAAAAATTATTACATGCTTTTGAGTAGTTTTAGGCTTAATGGTTAACATAGCTAATAGTGAACTTCTCCAGGTGGGTCTTAAGACGAGATAAGCAAATCTGGATGCAACTTCTGCAAAGGGCTCTCTATTATAAAACTGACATTTTCTCAGCTAGCTGAAAACCGATTCAAATGGTTTTCATATTGGGCTTTTCAATGCCTATTTTGTGGGCTGATGTTCGAAAAAGAAAGTTCATGTGGATTTCCAACCGTTCCCAAAACCCTCTCAAACGGGTTTTGTCTTCAATCATGATTTTTAACCGTCCGTCCAAAATAGGCCCTTATTATAATAAATGCCCCATAAAAAATTAAAGAAGTCCCAAATCTTAAAATATAAGAGTTTCATTTAAGATGGGTACGACAAAGTTAAGGTTTAAGACTATTTTCTATTTTGGTGGGCCTCACACCCCATATTAAATTTAAGCCACTAAAGTGGTGCTTTTATTTTTTGCTAAATCACAATTTGTAATGTATTTATTTCTTCAAAATTTCTAATCATAATTAAGTTGAAAAAAGTGGCATTTAAGCTTTAGGGGGGCATTTGGATCATAAATTACTTTAAATAAGCTACTAATGCCAAAGGTAGCTAATTATCTTGGTTTTGGTTTCTGCTTAATTAGCATATAAGTATGTTATTTAACAACATATTTATTAGCCAAAAAAAGTAGAAAAGCATATTTCGTTTTCAACATCACAAGTATTTATCCCTAAGTTTGTTTGGTCTCCCTCACATTCAAACATCCATCACCTAGGGTCAACCTTTAATGTGGAACATTCATTGTGTGGGCCCCACCTTTGGTCTGACTATCCATCATGCGGGGCCCACCTATGATATGGGCATTCACCATTTAGGGGCTAACCTTTAATATGAACCGTCTGTTATGTAAACCTTTGATGTTGGTCATCCATCATGTGGGGCCCACCATGATTAATTGGCCATCATGTGGAGCCCACCTTTGATGTGAACTTTCCATCATGTGGGCCCCACCTTCAACGTGGGATGCCCATCATGCGGGGCTTGCCTTGGAGGTTGGCAATTCATCATCGGGGGTTGACCTTTGGATGTTGACCATCCATTGTGTGGGGCCACCTCAGTGTGGGCCATCTATCATGTGAGGACTTCAATATCCGTTTCTCGTCATGTGGAGCTCACCTTTGATATGCACCATCCATTGTGTGGGCCCCACTTTTAAAGGAAGTCATCCATCCATTTTGGATGTGGGCTATTTATCATTAGGGGCCGACATTTAATGTGGATCATCGATTATGTGGGTCACATTAATATAGGTGATCCATCATGTGGGGACTACCTTTGATGTTAACTATCCAACGTGTGGGCCCTACCTTTGATGTAAATGATGTATTACGTGGGGCCTCCTGGACTGCGAGGGAGGGGCGTGGATTGGCTACTAACAGGTTGAGTAGCGAGACTGCTATTGAAGTGACGTCACCAAGTTCTGTGGGCCACACCATAATGTATGTTTTATATCCATCCCGTCCATCTATCTGGAGAGATCATTTCAGGGTCAGATTTAAAGAATGAGTCACATCCAAAGCTCCAGTGGACCCCACCACAGAAAATAGTGGAAGAGTGACACCACCATTAAAAACTTCTAAACAAAAGTTTTAGACCAAGCTGATATTTGTGTTTTCTCCTTTTTAATGTCTTTTTGAACTTTAGAACAGGTTAGATTTTGAAAAAACATCATGGTGGGCCTTAGAAAGGTTTCAACGGTGGGCATCAATCTTCCCCTAGTTTTCTGTGGTGGGTCCACTAAAGCTTGGGATCTGCCTCATTCTCTAGGTCATGCATTAAAATAATATCTTCAAATGAATGGACATTGAGGATATAACACATACATCATAATGGGGTCCACGTAACTTGGTGATGCCACATCAATAGCAGTTGGTCTCGCTACACAACTTGTCAGTATCTAATCCACATCCAGGAGATAGAGGGAGAGAGAAGTAGAAAAGTTAAAAGTTAAAAAGCTTTATAAAAGTAACTGGTGACGTAAACCGCTTAAAGCGAGTTAATAACCACTAGCATCGAAGTAACTTAACTGGAAAAAAATAATAACTTAATTACATAATACAAGTTAAAAAGTAACTTATTTGATGGTATGTATATCCAAACAGGCATAAGTGACTACTTAATATTGTAAAATCCCTTGTTCCAAACTGTCTTTGAAGTGTCTAGTCAGGTGGGGCACACCGTTACACGTGCGTGAGATAAGCATGTGTGAACATAAAAATAGATGGAGATAAGCCTATATTAGAAAGAAATATTTCGTAGGAATGGAAGGATTATGGCATGGTAGATGTTTTAAGGTTAACTGGGATTGTTCATCTTGTGGCCATCTGAATAGTTATTAAAGTGGGCCCCATTGAGTAGCATAGATGACCTGGCCCACGAGTCAGGGTGGTCTACTTCATTTGCTCACATTCAACCAAGAAAAGGCCAAGCATTCTATGGATAGGATCTTCCAATCTAGGAAATTTCAATGTATGCACCACCCATACCCACCAATCAATGGTTTGCATTACTCAATCATTGGCCATACTTGTACAAACTTAAAGCCGAAGCATAGTATACAAACTTATCATTGATTTGCTCACAATTCAAAGAAGGGCTCACATGTGCGGGGCATAACACATGTTAAAGGTTACATAGATACAAATGGCACACATATCAAACGCGTGCCCAAATGAAATAGATAGACATTATATATATATACACACACACGCTGAGCTATGTACTGGTTCACATGTTATTACGTGCGAACCTTGTTATCAATCGTCAGATAAGGAAGACGGTCTGTATGAAAGTGCTCTTATGTGCGAGTTTGAAAAAACGAGTTTTCATCTCTTGCACGCCTTTTCCCCTTATTATCTAACTCTTCGAATGATGCATCGGAAGCCTTTCACATGAAGTTCTTCTATTAGGATGCTAGCTGGGTCCCACCAAGATGTTAGTGATAAATCTACGCCATCCATACATTTTTAAAAATAATTTTATGGTATGAATCCAAAAACTGAGGTAGATCAAAATCTTTAGTAGGCCACACTGTTGATTGAACTCTCACTATTAAAAACTTCTTAGGGCTACCAAAGTTTTGGATCAAGTTGATATTTGTTTTTTGCCATCATCTATATATGTATAACCTAATCTACAGGTTGTGTTTCAAATGAGCATCACGATGGTCCTAAAATTTTTTTTAATGGTGAGAATCATTATCACTGGTGCTTCCTGTGGTGTGGTTCACTTGAGATTTGGATCTGACTCAGTTTTAGGATAATGCCTCAGTGGTAGATTCTCAAGAATTTCAACACGAGGTGTAGGGTTCGATACCCATAGGTGGTGAAATCCTACTACGGCGGCGTGCCCCTTTTTTAATGCGGTTGTTTGTGTTTTATCCATTTTTCAAGCTCATTTTATTCCATCATCCCAAAAAGAAAAATCATGGATTGAGTGCCTACTATTGAGAACTTGTTGGTGGCCACAAGTTTTCAATCAAGCTAACTTTTGTTTTTTTGTTTTTTTGTTTTTCTCCATTTATCAATGTTTATATGACTTTATGAATAAATAAGTTGGCCGACAAACATCACCGCGATGGGCATAACTATTCCCACTGCTTCTTTTAGTATAGTCCACTTGAGTTTTAGGCTTGCCTCTTTTTTTGAGCTAATACCCTAATATATGCTTGCAAAATGCATGAGCAATGTAGATAAAACACATATATCATTGGGAAGTCCATAGAGCCTTTTCAGTAGGTACTGGTCCTTAGCTTAGTATTGAAAGGATCACTACTGAATCCGAGTCCATTTGATGAGCTTGATCAATTCTCCAAACCGTTGATCAAATGGGCCCCACTATTGACGAAGGATGGTTTTATAGTCTAAGGGTTTAATAACCTAACTTAATTCTCCGTGAGGGTTTAATAGCTTTACTCATTCCATTATGGATCAAGCTAACTTTACTCATTCCATTATGGTTAATGGTTAGTTTCTTAAAAACTGGTAAAAATATTACATCACCGGAATAAATGCCGCCATATCGAGTAGGAAACGGATTGGCTACTCCCCCTAACACCAGCCAATGGCTGGTGGTTGGTGCTCTGTGAGCTGTACCATGATGTATTTTTTTCATCCATGCCGTTCATCTATTTTTCTAGATCATTTTATGGTATGAGAAATAAATGAGTTATACATAATCTTAAGTGGACCACATTACAGGAAACAGTGTTGAATGAACGTCGACCATTAAAAACTTTTTGGAGGCCATAAAAGTTTTGGATCATGCTGATCTTTGTTTTTTCTCTTCATCTGGGACTGTATGACCTAATCAACAGATTAGATGTCAAATAAACAGTACAATGGGCCTTCGGAAGATTTTAATGGTGGCTATCCAATCACTATTGTTTTCCTGTGATGTGGTCCACCTGAGATTTATATTCCTCTCATTTTTGAGATCAAGCCCTAAAATGATCTGTAACAGAATGGATGAAACACATACATCATGGTGGGGCCTACGGAGCACCGGCCATCAGCCACGGGGCCGGTGGCAGGGGTAGTAGCTAATCCGTTCTCGTATGGATCATGGAGTAGTATCCTGGGAACCTAGACCGCAGTGGACTCGGATTAGATATAACAATGTCAGTAGCCATATCGCTACTGAAGCGACGTCACCAAGCTATGTGGACCCCACCACGATGTATGTGTTGTATTCACACCGTCCATCCATTTGGAGAGATCGTTTTATGGCATGAAAAAAACAATGAGGTGGATTTAAAGTTCAAGTGGACCCTATCACAGAAAACAGTGGGGCAGTGACACTCACCGTTGCAAATTTTCTAGGGCCCAACGTGATGTATTTTTGAGACCAAAACTATTCATAAGTTAACATTAAAGATAGATGAAGTGAAAAAGCAAATATCAGCTTCTGTGGCCCTAAGAAGTTTTGAACGGTGGATACCACTGTCCTCGCTGTTTTTTACCTTGGGATTCACTTAAGCTCTGGATCTGCTTTTTTTTTTTTTTTTTTGGCTCATTCCCTGTAAATGATCTCTTCAAATGGATGAACAATATCGATATCATGCATGCATCATCGTAGGGCCGACGGTCTAGGTAACGTCACTTCAGTGGCGACTTGGATACTGACGTGTTTTCAGTATCTAATCCACGTCCGACCAGAGTAAAAGCTGCCGCCACATGGACCCTCTTGGTTAGGTTCTTAATAAATGCCCTGCTTGTCAAAGGTAATTTCCTGCTCCGTCGGCACTGTTGCAATGGTGATGCATATTTCATTAAGCAGGAAATTCCGGCGGTGGCAAGTAAAAGACCCACACTTTTGGGTTGATGTGATGCTCAGCTGAAGTTTGGATCCTCGGATTCACTGAGGTAGGTAGGATGCCTGACTGTGGCGCTCACAATGATGTATATGCTTTAAATCCACACCCACCAACTATTTTAAAAACTCATTTTAGGGCATGCTTCCACAAAATGAAGCTGACTCAAATTTTAGGTGGACCACACTACAGGAAACAATCTTGATTGAATCCCACCCATGAAAAACTTCATGGATTCCAACGAAATGTTTATTTGCCATCGAACCTGTTGAGCAGGTCGCAAAAACCTTGACGAAGAGACCACACAAATATCATCTTGATCCAAAGCTTGAGGCCCACAAGAAGTTTTTAATGGTCGATTACAACTGTTTCCTGTACTATGGTCCCTTTGAGATAATGATTTGTTTTTTTTTTTTGAATCATATATTAAAATGAGCTTTTAAAATAGTTGAATGGTGTGGATTTAAGGCACATATATATCACTGTGAGCCCCACAGCCTGGGGTGGTCCCGCCAATCTTCGGTGGATCCGGGTTCCACCTGGCTGTAAACAGCTTAGGGCCTGTTTGGCCGGACCGATCCCATGGTATTAGAAAGGATGGGATTGCAATATCCCGGGATATGGATGACGAGCCAAACAGACCCGGTGAACTTGTCCTGGGATATAAGCAATCCCATGGATCTTAAAACAATCCACTGACATCATCATCATTACCTTAAAATTGATTCCATCCCTTGGTTGGGCATATCGGAAGGTAAAATCCTGGGATATGCTGGTGTGCCAAACAGACTTAGTAAACTTGTCCCGGGATATAGCAATCTCATGGATCTTAAACCAATCCACTGACACCACCATCATTACCTTAAAATCCATCCCATCCCTCCTAATCCCATGGGATTCGCAGGGCCAAACAGGCCCTTAGTGGGTGAGTCCTGACTGTGGGTCCACCCTGATGTATGTTTTGTATATTCACTCGGATCCATCAAATTTTCAGCTCATTTTAGGGCATGATACAGAAATGAAGCAATCCAAATCTCAATTGGATCACACCACAGGAAACAGTTGTCATTGAATGCCCATGTTTAAAAATTTCCAAGGGCCCATTATAATGTTTATTTGTCATCCAATTTGTTGATAAGGTCACACGGACATGAAGCGAAAGCACAAATATCAACTTAGATCCACAACTTTTGAACCCCACACGAAGTTTTTAATATGGTCAATGACCACTATTTTTTGTGGCGTGGTCCACCTGAGATTTGGATCAACTATATTTTTGGGTCACCTCATAAAACAAGTTGAAAGAAGGGATGGATAGCGTGGATGTACAACACATGCATCAATGTGGGCCCACACGGTTAGGGACTAAGCTGGTACCCAAGACTCACCTAATTCGCACCTGGATGGGATAGCATGTAAAAAAACATCGGTGGATCCCACACCCAATCTGGAAGGTTCTTAACGGTGGGCATCCACATGAAATTCATGTAGTGTGGCCCACTTGGTTTTTGGATTAGCCTGATTTTTGCTTGCCGAGGACAACCTGAGTGGGATTATACGATGGATGGATTGGATGTCATTCACACATCATGATTGACCCCACAACTTGGGTTGTTGGTTAAACTTAACCCTGCTTTGTAGTGGACTCGGCTTCTTTTCTTTATCTTAATCGTCCATCTACCGAGTATGAACTTCCAACATTCACTCGATCTCCGAGCCATCCCCCATCCTCAATGTGGCCCATTAGATGAAAGTTTTGATTAATCAAACTATGGGCCCCACATGTACAAAATCTAGTACAACATCAAGCTACATGTTTGCTAATAATCACAACCGTCAATTGCTACCTGTGTGGTGAAGTGACCGCAAACTCAGTCCAGCCGCGGGCCGTGCCTTGCCATTTAAGAACCCGACCGTCTGAGACACCTGTATAAGGACCATGACCCACTGGATCGAAGGCTATGCTCTCGGGCCCAGCCGCACCGCCTACATCGAGTCGTTGGAAGCGTTCAGGCTCGATGGTGGTATCTAAAGGGAGAGAGAGGGAGAGAGAAGGAAAATGGAAGAAAATGAAAAAAATGGCAAGCATTTTAATGTTAAAAAACACGTAATTGAATTGCATGGATTACATGAAAGAAATATGATAGCTTCTAGGTGTATATATATAGATTGGTGGTGGTGGCCCATGTGTTTTATGAGAGTAGGTAGAGAAAGAGAAAGGAGTAAGGAGTCGATGTCAATGCATAATGGTGGGCCTGCAGAACAATACATAATAGTAGGCCCCACGGAGCCTTTACTGTACAGGCGGGGATTAGGTAAGGAAAGGGTGACAATTAGTGGTTGAGCCTCGAGCCCACCTCGATGTATTGTGTTGTATATCCATGTTGTATATCCATGCTATCCATTCATTTTTTCCTATCATATTAGAGTATGGTCTAAAAAATGAGGTAGATCCAAATCTCAGGTGGACAACAAAGTAGCGATTGAATTCCCACCATTAGGAAGTTCTCGGGGCTGCAAAAGTTTTAAATCAAGCTTCCCTTCATCTAGGTACGTGTGTCCTTTTAACGAGATTGGATGGCTAGTAAGCATTACAGTGGGTCTTAAGAAGTTTTTAGTGGTGGATGTTCAATCAACATTGTTTTCCTCTAGTGTGGTCCACACTTGAGATTTGGATCTACCTCATATATATACATATATATATATATATATATATATATATATATATATATATATATATATATATATATATATATATATATATATATATATATGAAAATGCCCTAAAATGATCTGAAAAGACAAATGGAAAGCATGGATATATTCAACACATACGTCAAGGTGGGGCCATGATCAGGGCCTCACTTAAGCTGTTATCCCGGTCTCGACATCATGATTAGCCGTAGCCCTCTCAGAGCCAACTTATTTGGACCACATCCCGTCCCTCCATTTCCCATAAAAGGAAAATTTTGTTTATTGCAATCCGATTGGGCCACACTATAGTGTTGACAATGTCATATATGATATGGACTAATCACAATGCAAAAAAATAAAAATTTCTTATTTGTGGCAAGCAAGAGATCATGATTCATTTGGATTGGGATTGGAAAGTACAAACCCATACACTACCTAACTAAGTAGCGCAAAAGATCTGCGGGCCCACCATGAATTTATGTGTATGTAAGCTATCCCTGCATTTTGCCAACTCATGCCAATAAATAAACTATATTCAAAGCTCAAGTGGACCACACCACACCAAACAGTGAGATTGAATGTCTACCATTGAAAGCTTCTTGGGGGGCCATATGGTAGTTTTAGATATAACTAATATTTGTGTTTTCCCTTCATTCATGTTTTCGTGACTTTATAAATGCATCAGATAGCAAATAAACAATGCAAGCTGTAGCCATTCAATCCCCACTATTTTACATGGTGCAGTCCACTTGAGTTTCCAATCTGCTTATTTTTTAGCTCCAATAAAATGAGTTGGCAAAATAAATGGACAGCGTGGATAATGGCCAGGTCACTAGACAATGGTAGTCTTGGGGCTATTCACATAAAAAGAAACGTGGGTTAAATATTAATGGACTGCCAAGTGCATAAATTGAGGAGTGGATGGTAGCTGAAACAACACCTAATTAAATTATTGGCAGATGGGTAGTTGGAAATCAGTTGTAGCATAATTTTAATAGGGAAGATGGCGTATAAATAGACAGATATTTCCCGAGCTGGAGTGCAAATGGGTCATGCATGTCCGGTCACATTCATGGGCCCGGACAGCATGCATCTAGGAATCTAGACAGAATTTTAGACCCAGAAATTTGGGTTGGGTCTAAGGGGAGCCCAATGAAAAAATAGTAGACTCATTAAAAGTTTTCCTGGACCTAGACTCAACCCCTTTTATAACATGAGTTAGGTTGGAGTTAGGTACATAAATAACAATTGAGTTTTCATATAAATAATGTTCCATACCATCAATTAGGGGTGATGATCAATTTTGATAATAAAAATAAATAAATAAATAAAATATGTAGAGGTCCACATTCAATAGGTAAAATCAAATATTTAAGATAGTTTGATCGTAGTGGTTTTTTGTTTAAACTCTTATCTTTTTATGTTTAGATTATTATAAATAGTAAATGAGTAACCATGTTTTAGAAAGAGAAGGTGGTGAACTATTACTATATATGGACTACCTCATAAGAAAAAAAGAATCCCACATATGTAATTAACTATATTCCCGGCCTGGTGAAAAGTCTCGACCACAAGACCTCCCGATCTGATGCCATTTTGATGCAGAACAATTAACCACTTGTTCTAAAAGATCGAACTAATAGAGTATGGCGAATTAATCACTTTATCTCATCGCTCATGCCCGACATCGCATGGGTTAGGACCTCGGCCGAACTCCCCTCGTGGGCCCCACATCACATAGGTACTACCTCACACGAGTTACTCGCCTCACACAGGCCGCCCACCCCGAGTGTATCCCCGCATCCCACAGTTATCCCACTTAAGCCCGGTGTGAAATGCCCCTGCATTAGTACAAGACACATATACCATAGTGGACTGTGGCTGATTGCCCCTGCATTTTAACCATGGAACCTACAAATATATTCAAATCAAAGACTTAGGTCGGTCAAACCATAGGAAACATTGTAAAATCATGCCTAAAACATCTAAACTCACATGGTGTGGTCCACATGAGTTTTAAAATGTTCTAATTTTTGGGGTGTCTATTCATCTTGTGTGGCGGTCAAATAAGTGATTGGATAGCATACAAACATGATGGTGGCCCCCACATTATTTGGATGATTTTTAATGGTGGGACTCCCTATCTTATCCCTTCCCCATGGTGTGGCCCAATTGAGTTTTAAAACAGGCTAATTTTTAGGCCCTAATCCAAAAATAGGGTGGAGAAGCTGATGGACAAGGTGGATCTCATCTACGTGAAGTCATTCCATCCAATTAGCTAAAGCCACACCCTCATGAGATTAGGAAAGTTATGCAAATGCTTTGGGAGGAAAAAAAAAAAGAAAAAAAGAAAAAGAAAAAAAAAGAGAGACTGCTGGAGGGAAAGGATTCAGCTATGTCCAAATGTGGGCTACACATGTAGATAAAAAGAGAAGATACCCATGATACCTCTTCAATCGTGCGTGGGTAATCCATCTCAACTTTTTCTGGGGCACATATTGGTTTTAGATCTACCTGAATTTTTGACTGATCGATGTTCTAACATAACTCCACGCGTGACCAATGTATAATGTAGATGTCATATAATTATCATGGTGGACCCAATGAAGCCTTTGTTACATAGGTTCCCTAATAATGCACGTGCAGGCCCCACATAAAGAAGAGAAGACAGCATACTATTCGAATGAATAAAAATGACAAAAATGGCTCTTAGTTAAAGGCCAGCCACGAGGAAAAAAATGTTTGATAATGCCCTTTATCATTATTAATTGCTAGGGTAAAAATATTAGTACTATTGTACCAGGGGCCAATACACATGGAGAGAGAAAGAGAAACATTATAGAGGCCAATAAATGCACAACTGTTACATAAATTAACGAAGAAAAAAAGAAAAAGAAAAACAGAAAATAGATATAAAGACATTTTCAATGATGAAAGAAAAAAGGCAATGACTTTTCCCTTATTTAGGAAACCGTTGGATACCACCAAATAAGTAACATTTTACCTTAATAAGGTGTTTTTTTTTTTTAAAAAAATTATTACTTAATTTATTAAGCATCGATATAAAAGTAACTTATGTGATGTAAGTTACTTATCTCCATAAGTTTATGTTTTTGACTTTTCAACTTAGATTTTTCTACTTCTCTCTTCATGTGATGGATAGTCCATATCAAAGGAGACTCCATACGATGGGTGGTACACATCAAAAGTGGGGCCCACATGGTGGACAGTCCACATCAAAGGTGGGCTGCACATTAGGAATGACCCACATCAAGGTGAGCCCACATACCGCATGATGGATGGCCCACATTGAAGGTGGGGCCCACACGATGGACAATCCATATCAAAGGTGGGCTCCACATGAGGGGATGTGGATATTGAAGGTGGCCTCACATGATGGACAATAACATTGAAGGTGGGCCCCATATGATGGATGATCCACAATGGACGGTCCACAACAAATGTGCCAAAGATGAATGGCCCACATCTAAAGTGGGTCCCGCATGATGGACAATTTATATTAAAGGTGGAGCCCACGTGACGGAGGGTACATCAAAGGTGGGCTCTATGTGATGGGTGGTGGATATTAAAGGTAAACCACACATAATGGACAATAACATTGATGGTGGGCCCCACATGATAGATGACCCATATCAATGTGGGCCCCATGTGAGGACATTCATGTTGAAGGTTGGCCATTAATAATGAATGACTCACATCCAAGGCGCATGTTTGATGAATGGCCCACCTCGAGGTTAGGCCTTGCTTGATGGACAATCCTCATTAAAGGTGGGCCCGCATGATGGAGACCCACATCTAGGGTGTGGGTGATCCCCACATGATGGATAGCCCGCATAAAAGGTGGGCATTGAAATGTGGATGGTCCACATTGAAGATAGGCCTCACATGATGGATGGTTCACATTGAAGACATGGCCAAGGTGGGCCCAACAACAATGAACGATCCACATCAAAGGTTTGACCACATGATGGACGGTTGTTATTAAGGGTAGACCAAACAAACGTGAAGGATAAAACCTTATATGATATTGAAAACTAAACACACTTTTTTACTTTCCGTCTGAAACATACTTATCTGCTGAATAAGTGAAAGCTAAGATAAGCTACTTAAAAGCATAAGTGACTTCTGTAAAGTAACTTCCAATCCAAACGCCCCCATAAAGTGGGAAGAGAGAGATGGGTACAACCTTTTACGGGTAAAATATAAGCATTTGCTGTAGGTTTAAGTGGTTTAAAATAATTTGTTGGATGTGCCAACCATATTTTCAGATTTCCAAAATAATCCTACCTAGCAAAGTTAGCCAAAATGTATGAGGGAGGGATTAGGTGTTGCCTCAGCCTCACCCAAGATGGTGCAGCCCTTATCGTGGGGCCCACCTCGATGTATTAATTGTATATCCACCCATCCATCCATTTTTCTAAATCATTTTAGTGCATGAGCCAAAAATGAAGAAGATCCAAATCTTAGGTGGACCATACTATAGGAACAGTGGTGATTGGACACCCTACCATTAAAAACTTTCTGGGGCCCGCCGTAATGTTTCTGTAATGTTTATTTGACATCTAACCTGTTAATAAGTTCACATAAACCTAAATGAAGGAAAAAAAAATCAGCTTTATCCAAAAATTTTATGACCCATTAATGGTCAATCACCATTGCTTCCTACGGTATGGTCCACCTGAGAATTGAATTTGCTTCATTTTTGGGTTCATGCCCTAGAATGATTTGGAATAGCAGATGGACAACATGGATATATAATACATACATCAAGCTGGGGCCCATGGTAAGGGGAACACTATCTTGGGTGACGCCAGGCTGTAACTAATACACTCCCATACTAGGGGAATGGAACATGAGAAGAGATGGAACAGTAAATGACCTATATTCTCTGTTTCTTTGGGGCTACTCATGGGCCGTCAATAGGCAGGCCCTAAGGTTGACCTCACTTGGATTTTGAATTATTTTAGATAAGGCCATTGGTTCGGCCTATTCAAAATTTTTTATTCTGGTTGGCTGGAGCTTGGCCTATTGATAGCCCTAGTTGAGTCCATGATTGGCCTAATTTTTTACCTAATGTCCTAACATGAGTTGACACAATTTGAAGATGTGACACAGGGATGAACGTGATGAGGATAATTACTCCGAATCCACGGAGCTTCTCTGGACTCCTCATAGAGACTTCTCGAATCCACGAGGAAAGAAAGTAGAAAATAGAAATAAATTCTAAGAAATTTGAAATTGATTAATTGATCAATAAAAATGAGTTTACAACCTTTTAAATAGGGCTACCAAGCAATGGGAAAGAAATTAGAATCAAACTACAACTCAAACTCTTAGAATCCGCGACTTACTATAAATAGTAAACTTACTATTTATAGACGGTCGTGATGTCTACTAGTGCGCAAGGTTTTCGGTAAGTGTCCTATTTGGCTTCACCAAACCGTTCTCCTAATTATTCTAAGCTCTTTTCACGTTGGGCGCAACTCCTAAAGCCCGACGGATGAAGAGTTATAATCAAACTAAAACTTACTATTTATAGTAAAAACGAAATTAAAACGGGGAAACGACCATCGATCCAGGGGTTTTTTGCAATTTCGGGCTGCGTAACCCGGCATAGCGGGGTTGGTTGGCTTTAGTAGCTCGTTCTACCCCAAAATCATATATTTTACGTCAGATAACTCATTCCGGATTGCAAGATACGCCCGATTTAAGGTTCGATGGTCTAGATCACTTCTGTCGTCGACCGGGCCTTTTCTGATCCATCTTGGCCATGTAACTGTCCGCGACCCGCTCTACATCAGTCTCCTCCACTTCAAAAGAACTCGTCCTCGAGTTCTCGTCATGCTCTGGTTCATGATACTCGGTTAGGTCCGTGACATTGAAAGTCCGTGAGATTGCCATGTCATCTGGGAGATCAACAACATAAGCGTTGTCATTGATCTTTCGGATGATTGGTACCGGTCCAATCTTCTTATTTTTCAACTTGTTGTACGTCCTGGTCGAAAATCTCTCTTTGCGCAAATGGACCATAACGCGGTCGCCTACCTCGAACACTTTTTGTCGCCGATGCTTGTCCGCTTGTTCCTTGTACTTCTCGTTCGAGGCATGTAGCTTGGTCTGCACTTCTGCATGGATGCCCATGATCTTGTCTGCCATATGTTCTGCTGCAATGCTCGTGCCTGGGTGCTTGGGCAGAGGGACCAAGTCAAGTGTGTGGCGAGGCACTCGTCCGTAAATAATCTGGAACGGTGATCTCCCTGTCGAGCGGTTCACCATATTGTTGAATGCAAACTCTGCTTGAGATAAGGCCAAATCCCACTGCTTCGGTTTTTCTCCTGAAATACAGCGAAGGAGGTTTCCCAACGTGCGATTCACAACTTCGGTTTGCCCATCAGTCTGTGGGTGGTAAGCACTGCTGAATTGAAGTCGTGTATCGAATCGATTCCATAAAGTCCGCCAAAAGTGGCTAATGAACTTCGTGTCACGATCGGAAGTAATGGTCTTGGGGACCCCGTGTAGCCGAACGACCTCCCTGAAAAATAAATTTGCCACGTGTGTTGCATCGAGGGTCTTCTTACATGGGATAAAGTGCGCCATCTTTGAGAAACAATCTACCACCACAAACACCGAATCCATGTCGTGTTATGTTCGTGGTAGACCAAACACGAAATCCATTAATAAATCCTCTCAAGGACCGTCAGGCACAGGTAACGGGGTATAGAGGCCCGTATTCTGAGATTGCCCCTTAGAGGTCTGATAAATATGACAACGTTGTACGGCTTTTCCTACATTGCGTACTAACTGCCGCCAGTAATACCGTTCTTCCACAAGAGCTCGCGTCTTATCTCGCCCCAGGTATCCACCAAGGCCACCTCCATGTAGCTCCTGAATAATCTGCTCCCTCAGAGAACTTTGGAGGATGCACAATCGATTCCCTTTGAAGAGAAAATCATCCTGTATATGAAGGTCACTGGGGTGACCTTCTTGACACTTCATCTAAGAATCTTTGAAGTCCTTATCCTCAGCATACAGCTCCTTGAGACAGTCGAAGCCGACCACCTCGTTGCTCATTGTAACTAGTTGTGATGCACGACGGCTAAGTGCATCAGCCACCTTGTTCTACTGCCCTGACTTGTGCTTCAGAACGAACGTGAATTCCTGTAAAAATGCAACCCATCTAGCATGCACACGATTCACGTTAGTCTGACTATTAATAAACTTTAATGCTTGATGATCAATGTACAAAACAAACACTCTTTGAATCAGGTAATGCCGCCAATGTCGCAGCGCTTGAACAACTGCATACAACTCAAGCTCATAAGTCGACCACTTCTTTCAAGCTTCGCTGAGCTTCTCGCTGTAGAAGGCTACCGGCCTGCCTTCCTGTGATAATACTCCTCCAATTCGGACGTACGAAGCGTCACACTTAACCTCAAATAATTTGTCGAAATTAGGAAGCACCAAAACCGGTGTTGTAGACAAACGATGCTTGATCTCATGAAAGCTTTTGTCAGCTTTATCAGTCCACTGGAACGGTCCTTTTTCATACAATCTGTTATAGGCGCGACTATGGTGCTAAAATCTCGCACAAATCGACGATAAAAAGTCGCCAACCCCTGAAAACTCCTCATCTCATGAATATTTGTCGGGATCGGCCATTCCCTAATAGCTCGCACCTTTTCATCGTCTACACGAATTCCTGTGAACGTTACAACAAATCTTAAAAATAACAGGCTGTCAGTTAAAAAACTATACTTCTTCAAGTTTAGGTACAACTTGTGAATTTGTACGACCTACAACACCTGCTTGAGATGTTTCTGTGCTCCATCTCATCTTGGCTATATATCAATATGTCATCAAATTATACTACCACAAATCGGTCAGTGAACGATTTTAGAACTTAATTCATCAAACGCATAAAAGTACTTGGTGCGTTCGATAGGCCGAAGGGCATGACCAGCCACTCATACAACCCTTCCTTGGTCTTGAATGCCGTTTTCCACTCATCACCGGGTCGAATACGAATCTGATGGTACCCGCTCCTTAGATCTAGTTTAGAGAACACCTTGGCCCCTTCTAACATATCGAGCATGTCGTCCAACCGTGGTATTGGGAACCGATATTTAATAGTATTTTTGTTGATTGCCCGGCTGTCGACACACATGCGCCAGCTTCCCTCTTTTTTTTGGCGTTAATAATGCTGGTACGGCACATGGGCTCATGCTCTCTCTCAAGAGACTCTTACAGATCAATTCCTTCACTTGCCTCTGAAGTATCTCACACTCCTTTGGACTCAGCCGATAATGAGGGCAGTTAGGCAGGCTAGCCCCAGGGACGAGGTCTATGTGATGTTGGATGTCCCTCATGGGGGGCAATCCATCAGGTAAATCCTCAGGCCAGACTTCTTTGAATTCGTTTAACAATAGTCTTAAACTTGGAGAGATGTTTGAGGGTTCTTCTTCCTCTCACTTCACCACTACAGTGTATACCTTACCGGTTTCCTTGGATTCCTCCATAAAATCCCGAATGGTCCACTGTAGAGGCTTCAGGGTGGTTCTCTGGTGCCAAGGGGCAAGGATTACTTTTCGACTATTCTTGACGAATACGTAAACATTATCTCGTCCCCGATGGGTCGCATCACGGTCCGACTGCCAGGGTCGACCGAGTAACATATGACAAGCTTCCATATCGACCACGTCACAAAGTATTTGATCTTTATAATTTTTGCCAATTGAAAACGAGATAGTGCATTGTTCAGTTACCTTGGTCTCATTCACCTTTTTTATCCAGCCAATTGAGTACGGGGAAGGATGTTTCATCGTTGGTAGCCGCAACTTGTCCACCATCACTCTTGAGACGATGTTCTCGCTACTACCACTGTCTATGATCACATCACAGACCTTTCCATTGACGGTGCACCGAGTACGAAATATATTGTGTCGTTGTGGATGTAATTCCTTTTGTGGGGCATACAGCAATCGCCTCACAACTAGAAATTCACCACGATCCTCGCCCGTCATTTGATCACCACCTGTTATTTCTTCAGTAATTTGTTCATGTTCATTAAAGCGATGGTCTTCTTCCGCAGCCTCATCTTCATTGCCCCCTTCGTTTATAGTCAAGTGTGCTGCGGGACGTTGAGGACAAGTGTTTGATAAGTGGCCTGGTTGGCCACAGCGGTAACAATTGTTCGACCTTGGCCGAGCATAAGGATTTGGAATCCTACTCGGACTCGCTGTTGTAGGTGCTGCACGTTGAGGCCTGGATGAGCCGCTCCCCGTATCACGGTTTGCGGTTGTAGGAAGTTGAGGTACTGGGTCTTTTCCTCGTGGCAGCACTGGATCCTGTGTGGGACCCATCATAGGGGGGTCGAGTTGAAGGATATGGACGAGCAGAACTCTTGCAAGTTGTGTTTCCGCCTACCTGCCAATTGAATCGCTTCATCCACATCCTGACTGGGTGTTGAACTCGGTCCTGAATTGTCGGCCGCAACCCACCTATAAATCGTGCCACCTTCGGTGACAGATTCTGATAAATCGTTTCGTGTAGCCACCGTTGGAATTCTTCGATGTAATCTGTGATGTTCGATTTCCTTGCTGCAATTTTGATATTTTTTGGAATAATATCTGCTCATAATCACCGGGAGAAATCGAGATCGAAGAAGACGTCTCATCCGTGGCCATGATGAGATGGGCGCCTTGTTTTGGGGAGCTCGTGAGAGTTTTAATTGTTCCCACCATGCAGAAGCACCGGATTTTAATTTAAACGCTACCAATTTCACCATTTTATGATCCGCACGTCCATGTAATCAAAATATCTCTACTTCAGCCATTGAGAAAATCTTCTATACGTAATAAACCGTTAAAACTAGAAAGTTCACCTTACCTCGATAGTCTCTTTCAAGGACGATCTAGATGATCACCTCCATGGATTGGTCGTCGGGCAAAATCCTCATTAAGGTCATCGTCACTAGAACTTAAATCATCCGGTGTAGCCTACGGTTTGCCACCGGTAGTGCTCTACAAAAATTGAGGTTGTGTCGTATAAGCAACCATGGGTGGTGGAGCACCGCCTAGGGCTCGGGCGGAAGTAGCGCATCCGCCGACGGTCGAGAGTTGCCTGCAGCCCTTGCATGATCAATTGACTCTCGCGGTGGAAAGCTTCCATTCTTTCCGAGAGATAACGAATCCCTGGATCACCGTCCACAGGATTTTGATTCATACCTTCGTTGTTTGCCATAGGCCCGAGGGGAATCCTCGCTTTGATACCAATTGACGCAGGATGAACGTGAAGAGGATAACTACTCCGAATCCACGAGCTTCTCTGGACTCCTCACGAGACTTCTCGAATCCACGAGGAAAGAAAGCGAGAAAATAGAAATAAATTCTAATAAATTCGAAATTGATTAATTGATCCTTAAAAACGAGTTCACAACCCTTTAAATAGGGGTACTAAGCAATGGGAAAGAAATTAGAATCAAACTACAACTCAAACTCTTAGAATCATGACTTACTATAAATAGTAAACTTACTATTTATATACGGTCGTGATGTCTACTAGTGTGCAAGGTTTTTGGCCAAAAATAGTAAGTGTCCTATTTGACTTCACCGAACTATTCTCCTAATTATTCTAAGCTCTTTTCACGTTGGGCGCAACTCCTAAAGCCCGACGGATGAAGAGTTATAATCAAACTAAAACTTACTATTTATAGTAAAAACGAAATTAAAACGGGAAACGACCATCAATCCAGGGGTTTTTCGCAATTCCGGGCTGCGCAACCCGGCGTAGCGGGGTTGGTTGGCTTCAGTAGCTCGTTCTACCCCAAAATCATATATTTTACGTCAGATAACTCATTCCGGATTGCAAGATATGCCCGATTTAAGGTTCGATGGTCTGGATCACTTCTGTCGTCGACCAGGCCTTTTCTGATCCATCTTGGCCATGTAATTGTCCGCAACCCGCTCTACATCAGTCTCCTCCACATGGATCCTTCATCTTATAGTTCCCTAATTAGATGGTCCAAAGAAGTAAAAGGAGGTAGGTGCAATCTGGTCCATACATTTTATGGTAAAATCTCAATTGCTTTGTGACAAACACTATGGTTTTATGATGGATTTACCCTCTCCAACCGAACACTAATGCAATGCAAAGAGGTCAAAAACCACTACCCTTATATACATTAAAGGTTGTACAAATAATAGAGATGTGCCCAAGAAGTTTTTCTAAGCCATGCATGTGGATAAGCCAACTCATGTGTTGGGTCTCGAATTCGGTAGCACGGAACACGTGTGAGGATCGCAGACGTGCCAAAACCGATTGGGTGCAATTCAAACTGTGACAATCGACCCATAGCGTTGAGATAGAGCGAGGCACGGTCGTGGCTCGACCGTTTGTTTATTTAGCCAACTATCATGCGCTCGTTACTCAAGCAATTGATAGAGGTTATGGCTCTTCCTCCAAATAAGATCTTTTTTTTTTCCCTTGAAAATTCAAGGAATTTCGAGAGTGCAACGGTTGTATAGTTGAAGCGAAAAGGGAGAAGAGATGGATGCAATGAGAAGATGTGATGAATTATTACTACAACAAGATCGTCTGTTTGATTGAGAGCAGCAACATGCTTCCAAGAGCAGCGTGCTGGTGAGCGAAGCAGGGGAAATGTCAAGAATTATAACTATGATCGGCCTCACTTATGAGCATAGGTGGATGAATTCCTAAGCTATTGTCTTTGTTCAGATCCGGCATGCAAGTGCAGAAGGAATGGAATTATAACTACTGACTAAGGCCTAACTCGGTTCAGTGAGTACGCAGGTACAGTCTGAATCTAAATCTATGTTTAGTGTCTGCTGCTACTGAGCAGGGGAGGACTAAACGTAGAGACACAACGTTGTGTTGGATCAATAGTTGTGTTTTTTGTTGGGATCAAAGAGGATCTTCTTCTTGGATTTGCTTTTGATAATTATAAACTTCGGGAAGAAATATGAGAGAATAACCGTTCGTCCACGTGGCTTTATCATGTGCAACCAGTTAGGAAAAGAGCAGTTACACTTTATCAACCATGTTGTCATCTATGAGAGTGTTCTTTTTGGTTACTTATAAATCATTGAGCTTTGCAGGAGTTGCTTCTAACTCTTCAAAAGCTATACCGTTTTCAGCAATCTCATTATATTATAATAAACATTTGGTAATGTTAACCATACAGTCGTTACCTAACTCATCTCTATCTTGAGCTTGTTTGATTATGGCGACCCAGGCCATAATCTTGGCCCTTCTCTTGTTTTTTTTTATTAAAGTTGTATTCATGAGGATTCTTTGATGATATATGATTGTCCTAGCCAATGTAAAACTATTGCTCCTAGCACAATTATTTCTTTCTTGGTGGATAAACATATGTCTTTCACCTTAGTTATTATTTGATAACGATGTCACAGTCGGATTACCAAATCGATCATGTCTAATAAAGGTTATATGTCCAACATCATCTTCATACATATATGTATCCATTGCATTAGATTGAAAAGGTTTAATTTCGGCTAGAACTATCTCAAATTTTCTTTTATTCCAAAAAAGCAAGATCTGATCAATGGATGCAAAAATTTACGTGAATCCAATCACGACTAAGGAGAGCATTATAATTGGAAGATGAAGGCACATCAAAGAAATTTTTTAATGCTCTTTTACTCCCGACCACTAAGTTGATCGGCAAAATTACTTATGCATTCATCACACCACCTGTAAAATCTGTAACAATTGTTTCGGTAGGTATTAGATCAAAATGCGTTTTTCTTAATTTTCTCAACGTATCTGGTAAAATCTTTAACAATTGTTTCAATAGGTATTAGATCAAAATACGATTTTCCAAATTTTCTCAACATATTTATCTGTAAAATATTTATGACTGCTCCATTATTGACCCATATATGGGGAATAGGGCATTGGTTCATATGAGCTGATATAATCAGTAGTCTAAGATGTTGTGGCATCATGAATCAGGGCTGATCAAAGGTTAATTTCTTCGCGTCTATACCGGGTTCAATGGTGATGGAATACAAACTTTCGCATCGTGCCTTTCTGTCATCAATAGGTTCTTATTTAATCAAAGTTGCTCCTGTCTCTTCAACATCCCCTTCAATGTTACTCGTCCGATTTGGTTTAGCCAATAAGTTAAAAGGGAGTATAAACATCATATTGCAGTTTACCTTTAATGGCAGTAGGGTTTCAAAGGGAATGGTCGTTATTTCTTGTCCACTAGCCATCTCACTATCCTGTGGATTGGTGGCTCACTGAAAATTAGCGTCTTCTTCTAAAAAATTTGTGTTTGCCAATATTTCTTTGATCAACAATTCTTCTTCTAGAGAATCAAAGTGATTTGAACCTTCTTATGATAAATCACTTGTTTTCCCGATGGCACAGTTTTGTTTGTTTTTGGTAACTTATTGGTCCTCACATGGAATAACCATTTCAGCCTTATGTTTCTTATTCGAAATATTCACCCATGTCCAATTTCGACCATTATTTTGTCAACCATGTACTATTGGCCATTTTTGTCACATCTGTGTTGGATTATGCTTATCCAAGCTTTTTCTTACTGCTCGTTGCTGTTGCCAACAACGTTTTCGCATCCTTGTCATTTCCATCGGGTATTATGGAAATTTAGGATGAATGACCTTAGTCCAGTAGTTGGTGTTATTAACAATTGGCTTAACCATCCTAGGTTGTTTTTTGACATACTCTTCTTGAAAGTTGCGCTTCTGTCTACCTGGATTAACATTTACAAGATGAACAGACTAGGCTCCATCTTGAATCATGTTCTTGAAAGTAATATAATTTCTCTTAGAACGAGAATGTGAATGCCACTTGCAATATTCAATCTTTTTCAACTCTTCTGCTAAAGGAATTCTTTACTTTGGTGTAAGTTTTATAAGTTTGGCCACTAATAAGTAGAGCTCAACACGAATCGACTCGACTTGCCTAACTCGACTCGTTTGGACCTAACTTGACCTGAACCGAATGGGTGAATCGGTCGGGTCAAGTTAGGTCAAGACCAAGTAGGCTTTACCCAATCCGAACTCAAATCGAGTCGAGTTTGAGTTACCTAGTAACTCGACTTGACTCGACCCGAAATTCGATCCGTTAAACTCAACCCAATCTGAAACTTGACTCGACTCGTGTTGTCAGGTATTGTAACGTTTCAGATTTTTGCCAACTTGGAGTTAGACATCATTGGGCGTTACCTTTGCTTTAACGATTTGAGTGCATATCTGTGCTTGTATTCGCACATGTTCAAAGACCAAAAGGAGTGATGTGGGGTCCACCAAAACCGCCCGAAAGAGTGAAAGTTTGAACTTTAACGAGTGGGGACCGACCCCGGTGGCACATAGGCCAAAAAAATGCATTTTAAGACATTCTTGGGAAAATGGACAGTAGGGGGCGGTTCCACTGTGCAATCAGCAGGTCCACCGCTCCCCCTTGTTCAGTAACTTTCTTTACTTTCGAATTTTGACAGTTTCGATGCACTGACTTCAAAAATTCATATATTTTGATTTATAACTCTGATTAAGGTGATTCAAAAGCCAGATTGAAGCTTGATGAGTCTAGTTTCATATAAAAATAAATAATAAATAAAAATAATATTTAAAAGAGATTAATTTTTGGGCATTTTGAAAACTGTACCAAAAATCTTAGTTTCAGGTAGCTGGTACTTCCGAAATTTATAGAATTTTTTTAGAACTCAAAATTTAATGGAATTTGGTGGAGATAAAGTAGACTTGATGATAAACTACTAAAAAATAATAAAAATAATCTAGTAAGTAAAAGTGCCAAAAAAATTATATGAAATAGAACTATTGAAACTGAAAATTTTCTACAACTACATGTTGTTAATGGGCTGCGCATATCTTTTTCATCTTAGAATTTTTATACTTGGTGTCTTCTTAGAAATTGCTTCTAATCATACTAGGAATCATTCTATATGATTAAATTTAAATTTTCTATTTTAGTTTATTTTACTAAATCAGGTAGTTTCAAGTATAGTTGAATTAGGGTTCATGATTAGGGTGATTATGACTCAATCATCGTTCTCGCTAGTTGCGAATAGTCTACACTATGAATTTATATAATCCAAACCCCAGTCATCATGTATGAGAAATTTCGTTGCCCAATTCACCCCGAAAATGCCCTGATTATTCGAATAAGCTCGAGACTGCTTATTAGTAGGCCACTAGACTCAAAACTATAGAATAATGACCATCTTATCGGGCTTGATGTCCATTGCGGATGTTGATCTAGGATAGTGTCTCAAATCGCTCAACTTGGACTCGCAAGGTAAGTGCATGGGATGTATGAATATTCCTAAAGTCAATCCAAAACTTAAGTTAGTTGCCTTTTTCTGCTCTTTCGCGAAGTTGTGGCTTTTGGACCGTTAGATTATGACCAAATTTGGGAGAACAATCTAGAGTAATGTCCTACACAGATCCGTATAGTCGCGGGCCTGATCGATAGTCAATGATCTTTGAACTAACTTTTGATCATACCCGTTGATCAACGTGTCTAAATGGCAGACCAATTGTGTCTATGCATAGATCATCACTCGGGCCAACTATCATACAGTGGGCGTCGACCCCTACGCCCCGTAATGGCCCCTAAAGAATAAAAACACAATTTTCTAGGGCTAATATAGTAAAAACCCAACCCTTAAGGTCATTTGCACAAAATCTAGTGCTTTAAATAGGTCATTTGGGGGCCTCATTTGCTCCCAAATGAATTTGCAAAGCCAAGGAGAGAGAGGAGGAGAAGAAGAGAGGAATAAGAGAGATGGTGGGGCCCAGTGGCGGATCACACTATCCAATCCCCGTGCTCGTCGGATTCGTACAAGACCTCATCTCTATTCCCGATCTAATGTCTTCTATGGATGAAATCTGAAAGTTTTGGGTTAGATTCTCCACTCACTTGCTAGGTAATAGATTTCCCTACATGTCTTTCCATCTCTTTTTTCATTTCTTTCATTTTGATCCATTAAGGTTAGAAAACCCATTTTGTTTCCGTCGATTCTCGTAAACCCTAATATTAGGATTGAGTATGTTAGGGCTTTAAGCGTCGACCCCTATGCCCCGTAATGACCCCCAAAGAGTAGAAACACAATTCCTTAGGGCTAGCATACTAAAAACCCAACCCTTAAGGCCATTTGCACCAAATTTGGTGCTATAAATAGGTCATTTGGGGGCCTCATTTGCTCCCAAACAAATTTACAAAGCCAAGGAGAGAGTGAAGGAGAAGAAGAGAGGAATGAGAGAGATGGTGGGGCCCCGTGCCGGATCACACCATCCAATCCCCATGCTCGTTGGATTCATGCAAGACATCATCTCTATTCCCGATCTCATGTCTTCTATGGATGAAATCCGAAGATTTTGGGTTAGATTCTCCACCACTTGCTAAGTAATAGATTTCCCTACATGTCTTTCTATCCTCTTTTTTTTTCATTTATTTCATTTTAATCCATTAAGGTTAGAAACTCCATTTTGTTTTGTTGATTCTCGCAAACCCTAATATTAGGATTAAGTATGTTAGGGCTTTAAGTCATAATTATCAATTGGAGTGGTCCATACTCTTGAGGAAGCCATAATCGGGCCCTATTCCATTACAATTTTGGTTGTGCGTGGATTACGAATCCCAATTCGTTGAACCGAGTTAATGGATCAACCAAATTGATTTAGTTAAGCCATAATTCATTGTTTAATATTTAATTAGGATTAAATCCATGTCATTAATGATAGTCTTATACTTTAATTTAGGTTTAGAAGATTTTCCCCAAGTTCCCGACATTAGGGCTACATCCGGGTCTAAGATTTCGACTCAAAGGTGAAGATCTAACCCCAATCTTCTACTTGGCATTTTAGAATAATTAAATACATTTATTTACTATTTAATTGATAACATACTCAATGAAATGCTTGAATAACATGAAACTCTTAATATTATAAAATTCTTGGATGTTGAATGCTTAGAAATACTAGGATTATTAAATTGTATTGGTGGTGGGTAGAGCTTCACAAATTATCCAAATATGCAGATAACTCGCTTTAGGGAGGCTATCCCAGGCTTATACGACCGACCGGAGTTGAAAACGGATGATCGACAGTAGCTGGAGTTACACGGGATGCTTTGTAGCCAATGCCGGTTTGCTTGAGGTCATCCGTAGTCGTTCGCATTAGTCTAATGCAAGCTCGATCATTTTTGTGCTTGGTGAATATATAACATTCAATAGAATTTAAGATACCTCGTTCCCAATGGATGTATCCATTCATAACCGTTAGGGCGATACGATTCCACTAAGCCTCAAGAGCAGGGCATAGTGGTATGGGATACCGTATTTGAGTTGTCGGCCTATACTGGGGTGACAAACATCTCCATAGTGACCAGTGAACATTGATGGAGGTCATAGATTATTGTTCGAACGACCCCCATCAGATTACCCAGCTGATGGTTGCGTGCTAGAGTACCGTTCAAACGATTCGGGCGTGAATGGAATTGTTGACGCACCATTTCGTTGTGGTGATTTGGTTTTATGTGATAAGCCTGCACCTCTGTAACGCCTCAGCCACTGTTCATTCGGGCTGTGGTCCGAGCGTGGGTTGGGGTGTAACACCCCGAGTTTTTAGGGGTCATGTAGGAACTCGACCTCTAAATTCCCGGATATTGCTTATATCATAATTATGGTTATTTATACATAAATCAGTTTAAATGAGCAATAAAGGAATTAGCTAGAACATAAACCACAACCATAACTAATCTACTGAAATAAATGCGACTAAGAAATATAAGTCTATAGAAATATCAAATGGGTCGCATAAGGCGTCGTCCAAAAAAAAATTATAAAATAAATGTCTAAAAGAAAAGGTGCGCTAGATCCACAGCTCAACAACCCATAAATATCAACTAACACAATTTACGGTGATCCGCCCATAAGCTGAAAGTAGGAAGCTTCTCTTCCTCATCCATGCTCACCCCTCTCAGCTTGTCGAGCTCCGCCTTACTTGCATCTAATGACGTGTCTGGTTGGTGTTTTAAAACACCATCCCAGAGTGGGAGTGAGTAGCTAACTCAGTGGGTGCCATTAGCTATAAGCTACATCAAATAACAATTTCATGATGAATTTAATAAAAAAATATAAATTCACACATCTCTAATTAATCTTGTTAAATGCGTATGCTTGAATTATGGTATGATGCATGACCTCACCCACAACACTCCCTCGAGCGACTTCATCTCACGGTCACGTATGACCAACACTCCCTCATTGCGACCTTAATTGCCGAGTCGCCAAATTCTAGCTAATGCGATGCATGAAAAATGTTAGCCGAGTATTTAGTTAATTCCGTTCATCCAGCAGGTTGGGAAAACTAGTACACCTCAACGATATCAATGCCCTCATCTATTTACCCTCATCCATCGGAGTCCCCACCCCCAATTGCAAGCACGTGGGGAGTGCTAAGAAGTGGGATCGCTTATGGTCACTACGGGGAGTCTCGTCACCCCAGCGTAGGCCGATAACTCGGACATAGTGTCCCATTCCACCATGCTCGGCTCACGAGATTGTGGATCAGCTTCTAGCTGTTGTCAATGGGCGTCAGTGGGCGATGAGTGTTTCAGGTTCCAAACAGGCATGAGCAAACATGGTTAATAAACATGGTTGGTCAGTTGGTAGACTAGACTGCCCAAGTTTAGGCGAACACATAATGCACGACATCAGGTGTAAGCAACCCATGTAGTCTTACTACCGTCACCCGTTCACGTCCGCCCAAATCAGTCGGACTAGTCACAGGACGGTCTAACCAACGGAACCGCCTTCACAAATATCAGTTCCCTGACTAACCCAGAAAATGGGTTGTATTCAATAACACGTTTAACAATTAAGAGATCATCTTCTAGTATAGGTGGAATCATGCGTACAATACATCGAACGTAAAATTTCAGGATATTAAAATAAATGCAACTACTCTTAATAGCATAAGTCAAATGTGTATGCGTGTGATGCTGGATTACCTAAGAGACCAAGGGCAAACACATCACTCATAGTACAGAATAAATACATCAAGAAATAATGCAATCATACATGCTACAGGGAAGATCATGCAAGAATCAGATGTGAGATGATCATGCAACACCAATTTCATTCCTAAATATATTGAAGACCAATCAAACAACAATTTATCGTTGCATGGATGTTGGTGGACCTATTATTTAGGTTTCTAGCTAGGTTTTTTCCCAAATCACTCATGCACATCACTCTAACATTTACAATCATTAAATTTATCCTAAAATTGGTACTTGGCCACTTAAGGATAATGGTCCGCACCTATTCTTAGTCGGAAGTTACTGAGGTGGTCATAGCGATGTCGGGTCCGCAAGCTCGAGGTGTCGAGGCCCTGTATTGCGTAGAACGGAGGAGAAGATTAAGCATTTTACAAAAATTTAGGAAAATGGGGTTTAAGATCCCAACTTACCTTAGATGAGTTGGAATTTCTCTTCTAATGGTGGAATGCGATGGAGTTTGCTAGTAGAGGAGAGGTAAGGGTGTAGGGATCTCCAAAATCCAAGCACCAGGCTCACATGCACATCAAGGTGGGCCCTTTCTCTCCTCCTCCTCCTCTTCCCTCTCTCTCTCTCTCAGATTTTCTCTTATTGGAAAATCAGCAAATGAGAGAGGGTTGAGTCATATATACTTTGGGAATTAAATCCACTGGCCCTAAGTTTCATAATATCCCTCCAAAGGCCCTGTGGGACCCCTCTTTGGTTGTTGGGGCTTCCTTGTCACCCCCCTAACTACCAAATTTGTAATGTAGGTGCCCTATGGCTCGATGAAGGGCTGTGCAAAATTTGAAAGCAAACGGACGTGGAGTTTTTTCATACGGGTTCGATCTTCAAATGGCCCTGTGGGGCCCAGTTTTGGTTGTTGGGGCTACTCTGATGCCCCCTTTGCCATGAAATCTATAGGATAAATGCTTCATGGCCCGATGAAGGGTTGTACAAAGTTTGAAGGCAAATGGACATGGGATTTTATCGCATGGGTCTGATTTGCAATCAACGGTCATCATCCCTCGATCGGGGTCCAGACTTTGCGGACAAGTGTGGGGAATTAATTTTAGCATTCGGCGTAAATTTAGAAGAGATGTGACGGCTGAAATGCCCTATATTAATAGAACAAGAAAAGAGCAGTGATTTTGAGTTTCAAGTCTTAAGACAAGATTATGGCGAGTCGCACTTAACAAGTGCCGACTGGACAACGCGAGAATCTCATTTCTAGGCGTCATCTAAGCCCGCAGTCCACGATGGACCACAAGCCCAGTGAGGCGGACATTACTCTAAAATTTCGTAGCTAGTGGCCCACTAATGAGCGGTCTATAACTTGTTCGGGAAATCTGGGCATTTCTGGAGTAAAATGGGTAGGGAGATTTCTTGGGTACAATTATTGAGGTATGGATTAAATAAGTTCACAGTATGACCTACTCGAAATTAGTAAAAATAGTGATTCGGTCCTGATCACTCTAAACTGTCGATTTTAGGCTAAAAGAGTGACTGGGCTGACTTGGTTTATTAATTAAGGTCCAGAGCATAGCTAATTCAGCTTTGTTTAGATCTTTAATTTAGTTCAATTGTCTTGATTAGTTAGCAATGGGTCGGTTAGATTTGGACCATATGCGAATAAATCATGGTGCTAATTTCAATGTTTAAGTGATCGGTTGGATTAATTGGTTTCCTAAGGTTAATCAATCTTATTGTGCGGTTCTTTATCGGTACTAGCCGCGTATAAGCTCACTTCGAGCGTCAATGGTCCATAAGTGATGACGTGACTAGTTATTAAAAAAATTTTAAGGATTTTTGTCAAATCCAAAATAGCGAAAATTCGGGGTGTTACATGGAGTGAGCCGTTTGATCTGGACACCCTTCGAAAATAGCACTCCAGTCGATCGGGGTAGCGTGTTGGTTGGCAGTACTGAGCGATCATACTCGGTTTGGGTGATGACCCATATCGAGTTGATCCTCATACATTTAGGTATCATACCGTACCTTTAAAATTATTGATTTATGAGATAAATGGGTGACACCTAAATTTAGATCAAAGGACACTGGTGAGGAATCGATACGTGCGGCAACGAGTCACGTGATCCGGATAAGGACTCGTAATATAACGGCGGTATCCTAACTTCGCCAATATGTTGGATGAATTGAACTTAATAATTACTCAGTTAACATGATCATTCATTGCATCACATTAGTTTAGAATGTGGAGAAACAGGCGTTGAAGTCGCGTGCTGAGGAAGTGTTGTCATTTGCAAACTAGGTGGCCGAAGTTACGTGTTGAGCGAGTGTCGAATGGTGAGAGCGTGCATCATGTCATATTTTCATATGCACATTTAATAAGAGTATTTAGGAAATGTTTAATTTCTTTTTTTAACATTACCTGCGTTGACTGGGTTGATAACACGTGTAAGTGCTCAGTATCTGTACGTTAAATATAGCATGCTTATGTATATTACATGTATGAATATGTATTTATTATGAACTCGTTAATCCCTAAAATGTTCCAAATAACAATCTTAGGGGTATTTCTTCACTATGTTGGCGTTTGATGCCTTCTATTTGACATATGCAGATAACTCGAGAATAGGACCAGTCGGTGGTGTGCTTGGGGCGAGTAGATCCCTAGCTTCTTCCTGCTTGATAGTTATTCTTCTGTTCATATCACAATTATTGTGATTTATATAATTCTCATATAGGTGGTCACCACTTTTGATATTGTAACTTTTGGGCATTAGCCTTATCTTTTTAGATTTTTATTACCTTTACCTTGCCTTGGATTCGCTAAATTGAATTGCGTAACTCTAATTATCTGTGTGTGAAATAAATGTGAATCTGAATGAGGTCACACATACGTTTTCATTTGGTTAACACCCAGGAACTCAGGATCGTAGTCCATGTACTCGGGTGCCGATTTTTGGGGTGTTACAGGTATGGTGTGTGTGTGTACACACACACACACACACCTAATTTCTAATCCTCTCTACACTACCCGCCACACCCCCCGATTTGAAAAACCCAACCCAATCTCGTTTGACACCCATCAGCACAACCCTCCGGCCTTCCTCCTCCTCCTCTCTCTCTCTCTCTCTCTCTCTCTCTCTCTCTCTCTCTCTCCTCTCCTCTCCCATCTAGTTGATGGTAGCTAGCAACCCATCAAGTGTGTGTCTGATTTTTTTTGAAGTTTTTTTATTTTTATTTTTTATTTAATGTTAAGAGGATGGACTACACAGGAAATGGTGGAGATAGAAGGAAGCGGGTTGCGTACCGAGTAAACTCTATGAGGTCCACCATGATTTATGTATTTTATCCCCTCCATCCAGCCCGATAACCCAATACGAATTGGTGCCAACTCGATTCGACTTGGTATTTTTGACCAGGTCGAACTCAGTTCGGATCAGCCCAGCCCAGACCCGGACTCGAATTGAGTTAGGCATGTTGGACTTGGTACCGATTGGAATGAGTTCAGGTCAAGCATTTTCCAAAACCGAATCGAGTTGGGTTAGACCTAACTCGGTCTGACTCGACTCAATGCCTACCTCTACTAATAAGAGATTAAATATCTCATTGGCCCTTATGATATCAAAGGAATATCGCATGTTTTGTTTAGTGATTCCTTCTATTATACTAGAACCTTGTAAAGACGGTTCATCATCGGCCATAGTTAAAGCCTTATAAATAAATGGTTTATTCGGGTTGATTTCTGCTAGTACGATCTCAAAATTTGGATCGTGATAATAGGTTCCCGAAAATGATTTTTTTTCTTTTGGTTTTCTTCTTTAAGCAACCATTCATATCTAATTGCTCGATCTGACAGATCCACCAAATCTTCGAAGTCCATGCCTTCGAAATTCTTTCAGGGCTCTATGTCTAAACCTTTCACAGCTAGCTTCACAAACCGAGCTTACTCGACATCTATTCCTTACCCTTTTGAACCGAGTGGTATATTTTTTGGCTGGTTTGTCGGGTAACTACCCGAACGAGAGAGGTCGGATAAAGAAAACTCAAGTTCAGTCTGATAAAACTAAGTATGAAATATTTCTTTCATATCTTGCGACGATTGTACCAAATTTATAAGAAAATTAATATACCATGTAAATGTGGTGTCCATCAATGCATTCGCAAATCATTTTAATTTCACATATTTATTGATAAAAAAAATTCACCGCATGCTATGGTAAAACGACCAATATACTCCATTGTAGATTGGTTAATCTCTTCAGAGAATAATGAGGATTCTGGTATTTTCATCCCCTTTGGTACTTCGACAAGCCGATCAACCCAATTAGGATACGGTTTACGATAAAAAAGCTGATTAGTACACTGACCATGACATTGGTCGATCATTTCATTTATTAAATCAATAATTTCCTCCCAACCCGTCGGTGGGATTCCGAGACTAACCATTAGAGGTATTTATGAACCATGAGCAGGCTATATACCAGGCACTTGACTCTCGAGAACGTCATTATTAGACACAAATGGTCCTACGACCGACATGTAATGATTTAAATCATTCTCATTCGAGCCGTTAAACTAGCCATTTCATCAATTCCTCCTTATGCTTACTTGAGGTGGCATATTTCGGCATCCCATATCTAGACCTGGCCGTACATTACACAGAGGAACCATCGGCATTTTCAGTATAATGTTGTTGAAGGTAGAAATTTCTTGATTATGCTAACGGTAATCTTGTAACCTATCATTAAAGAAGGTCACAAGCCTCTTTATAGCTTTGGTCTGAGAGTATTCGGCTTGTATCCTTATTTAGTTAATTCTCGCAGGCTAACATTAACATTTTCCAAAACTCTATTAAACTCCACACAATTATTTTGGGATGATGAGCCTACTTTTGAAATCACTGAAAGTGGTTTATTACGTACCACAGGTTTGACCTACATTGCAAATGCCTTAAGGGCCTGATTGAGGTCATGTTCTTTAATATTTACACTAATTCGAGTAGATCATCTACTCATGTTGTCAGAAGTTTCAATTAACAATTGCACACTTGTCCCATCGAGCATGCCAAAACGGTGTTGGGTATCGAATTCGGCCGCACGAAACACATGCAAGAGTTACAAGCGTGCCGGAATTGATTGGGTCTGATTCAAACCATGACCACTGACCCCTAGCGTCGAGATAGAGTGAGGCTTGTTCATGGCTCGATCATTCATCTATTTAACCAACTGTCCTGTGCGCTTAGGTGATTAGTGGAGGTTGGGGCTCTTCCTTCAAATGAACTCTTTTTTTTCTTTTTTTTTTCATGGAAACTCAATGACTTTCAAATGTGCAACAATTGTATGGTTGAAACAAAAAGGGAGAATAGATGAATGCAGTGAGAAGATCCACTACGATGGGATCACGCTCCTAGCTGAGAGCAGCTGGTGCTTTCAAGAGCAGCGTGCTGGTAAGTGAAGTAAATGCAATTTTGAGAATAACAACTATAGTTGACCCAACATATAAGCGTAGGCAGATAGATTCCTAAGCTATTGTTTTCCTTCGAATCTGGCACACGTGCATAAACGGAAGGGAATTGCAACTATCGACTAAGACCTAAGTCGGTCCAGTGAGTGCGTAGGGATAGACTGAAACTAAATCTATGCTAAGTGTACGCTACTACTGAACATGGGAGAACTAAACCTAAATACACACATTGCGCTGGATTGATACTTGTGTTTATTGGGTTTACATAAGATCGTATTCTTAAATTTGTTTCTGGTACTCATAGATTATAGGAAGAAAGAAGAGAGAATAACTGTTCATCTAGGTGGCTCTATCCTATGCATGCAACCAGCTGAATAATAATAATAATAATAATATTATTAATATTAATATTAATAATAATGTGGTTACACTTTATGGACCATGATCTCGTCTACGAGTGTGCTTTTGGGCTGATGTGCCTATAGCAATCATTCATTTATAAATGTGAGAACTAAAATACCAAAATTACCTATAAACTACGGTACCCGAATCCTTGGTGCAACAAACTAAACCCAAAAAGCCGTAATAATAAGAAGTGTGATTTCTTAAGGATGGATGGTCCCACACACGTGTATGGTCCAGCTCGTCCTACACAACACGTGCCAATGAGCATGTGCGATGATAGTTTGAACCATCCATCAGGTGGGTCCGCATGTGAATCCCTGAAAATCCAAGCCCTTTCGCTGACCAAACGCCATGCGGGTGAAACTTTCATGAGATCCACCCCGTCCATCATGATACCTATGATCCAGAAGTAGGTGGGCCACACCGTATGAAACAGTTTTCATTGGACGACCCCGTAGGAAACAGTCGTGATTCCCTGAAAATCCGTTCATCTGAAGTGCCCCATCATCCCAAGAGTCACTGTTCCAGAATTCAGGTAAAACCCTAAGCTCTGTGAGGCCCACTGTGATGTATATCTTACATCCACTCCGTGAATCAGTTTTTCTAAATCATTTTAGGGTAAGATACCAAAGATGAGTTAGACCCAAATCTTAAGTGGACCACACCACAGGAAACAGTGGGGATCGAATGCACACCATTATAAACTTTCTGGAGGCCATAGAAGCTTTGGATCAAGCTGATATTTGTGTTTTCCCTTCAAACATGTTGTAGTCACCTTATGAAGGGGTAGGATGGTAAATAAACATCATGGTGGGCCTAGGAAGGTTTCAACGGTGGAAGTCATTTTCCCCATTGTTTCCTGTGGTGTGGTTCATCTGAGATTTGGTTATATCTCATGATTGGGTCCATGCTATGAAATCAGTTGAATAAATAGATGGACGGCATAGATATAACAGATACATCATAGTGGGCCCTACGGAGCATAAATATAACCCTTACAGCCTCAGCGCTGCCGGCAATCTGCGTCTGAGTTTTGGGATGAAGGCCAAACGGACGCGGATTTCCTGGGAAAGCCTTTCTCTGGAAGTTCATGCGCTGGGGTCATAGGTGGGGCCCATCGATATTTTTATGATAATCCAACCCCTACATCTGTTTTTTGAGATTATTTTATGACATGTAAGAAAATATGAACAGGGTCCAAACCTCAAGTGGGCCACATGAGAGGGAAAACTGGGGACAGAAATTTCTACCGTTGAAACTTCCTAGCTTCCACCTCGATCTCTATATGACATCCAAACCGTTCGTAAGGTCACTGCCACTGAGATGAACTGAACAAACAAAAATAAAATAAAATTAGCTGATACAAAACTTTTGTGACCGTACGAGCTTGGTGGATCCGTGGTTAAAAGATCCGACGACTAGACCCGACTCATTCAAACGGCCCGAGCTTGGTGGATCCATGGCTGTGGGACCCACCGTGATTTATGTGTTTTATATCCACTCCCTTAGGCCATGAGCCAAAAAGTAAAGCAGATCCAAATCTCAGGTGGACCACACCACATGAAAGAGTGGTGATTGTGCCCCAAAAGTTTTGGGTCATGCTGATATCAGTATTTTCCCCTCATCGAAGTCTGTATGACCTTATCAACAGGTTGGATGGAGAATAAACATTACGGTGGGCCATAGAAAGTTTTTAACGGTAGGCATCCAATCACCACTCTTTCCTATGGTGTGTCCCACCTGAGACAAGGATCTGCTTCATTTTTTATTCTGTTGTAATAAATGATCTGAAAAAACGGATGGACGGCATAGATATACAATACATACATCAAAGTGGGCCCCACAGTCATGGTCTGACCGGATTAGTTGTTACCCTCGACCTGACCGAATCCGCCGGCGTTAGTTAGTTGATCAGAACCGGAAGAACCGGTCCAAGGTTAACTTGTAAGCTCCACCGCACATCTATCCTCCGGTCGATATGGGCCCCAAGTGGCACCGACCAACCACAAAACGAATTGAGCGGACATCCAAACAAGGCTCAAAATCCAAATACAAATAGAATAGAGAATCCATTCTCTATTCCTTCACTCACGTTAAAGAAAGAGAATAGAGGGGGAAAAACAATACAAGAACCATGGCCAAGCTCCAATCTCTCTCTGTAATTGCTCTACTATGCTTCATCTCAGCCGTTGCTGTTGTTGTCCACGCCCACACCCGGGAGGAATTCACCGTCGAGGGCAGAGTCTATTGTGATACTTGCCGTGCAGGATTCGTGACCACCGTAACCGAATTTGTTCCAGGTAAAACGACCAAGGTGGCCGAGTAAACGGTGAGGATGTGCTTTGCTAGTGTGGCCCACCACCTGAATTCAGGATGGGCATGATAGTGAACGGTTTGGATCGTGCATAAGTGTCACCAATTTGCATGTGTGAAAGTAGGCCAAAAATGGACAACCTGTTAAACTCATTTTTATACACTTATATTTATTTTTAGAAGTCCAAAAATTAAAATTAAATAATTTTAATTAATTACCATAAAGTTTTTATTTTGTACATTCCATCTCCAAATAAGTCATAACGGGTAAATGATTTACGGCTAATCTTGTGTGGTTGTAAGTTGTTAATTAATGATTTATACGTAAATGATTGTCTATGTTTGGATAACCCGTAAATTATCTAAGGCACGAGTTTTTTCATTTATAATAATTAGGGTGTAAAAGAAGAGCTTATAAATGAAATCATAAATTTTTTTTCTTTGTAAAAGCTATAATAGTCTACGGCTTGTAAACCATTTACATGTATTTTTCAGCTTCCAAACGCATGTGGTAAACGATTTACCTATAAATCATATACAACTAACTCCATTTATATAGGCATCCAAACTTCCTCTAAGTGTAAGTCTTTTTAAATTTTTTACAAGAAACTACCTGCTTAATATGGAATTTAAATTCAGTAAATTTTGAAAGGATTTTTAATAAACTATCCTATTAGTTTGAGTAATGTCCCTTGGGTTGAAGTTGGGATTATTGATGCAAGCAAAAAAGCAAAAGGGAGGAAGGGGGTGAATGACCCATGTAACAAGTGAACCAGATTGATTCTCAGGATGAGTTATCTTCATGGTGGGACCTACTGGTTGCATGGTATAATATTGTTTTTCAATCCAAAATTGTGGGTCCCACTGGATGGGACCCAGCCCATGTGGACTTAGCATATAACTTGGATCTTATGGGACATTTATGCCTGTTTGGGTGACCCCCAAAACCATTTTTTCTCTCTTTCTTCTAGTGGGCTCAGCTTAGTTTATAATCACATTTTGAATTTAAATCCGTGAACTCAGCTCGGCTCGACTCGGTATTTATTGGGTCTGACTTGGAGACTCAACCTAAATTTAATATTGTCTTTAAAAAAAAAAAAAAGTTAAAAACAAAGTGTTACATTGCTTATTGGTTTGAGGTTTGGGTTTAATTCAATTAAAGAGAAGCCCTGACTCAACTCAGGGAGTGACTCCATGTCATGCTGAGTCGAATGAGTTATTGAGTCGACCTGGTAATTCTTTACTAAAGAGAAGCCCTAACTCACCTTCTTACCAAGTTTCTTAGGGCTCGTTTGGATACCACCAAATAAGTTACTTTTTATACTTACAACAGTTGATAAGTAACTTATTTGAGACAAGTAAGTTTGGTTTATAATCAATTACAAGTAGTTTTTTTTTAATTTAATTTTAAAAATTACTTAATCACTTCAGTTTAATAAGTAGAAATCAAGATAAGCTATTTAAGGCATAAGTAGCTTATCTTAAGTAATTTAGGATTCAAATGCCCCCTTAACGACTCAGCTCAAAATCTCTCTAATTCGAGTCGACTCATCCGAGTTTATAACACTAGCTACTTGTTTTTTTAATTATCTTCGCAGATGCTAAGGTGAAGATCGAGTGCCATAACAGGACGACAAATAAGCTGACTTTGGAGAGGGAAGGAGTCACCGATGCAAGTGGGACATACAGAATAATGGTCCCGAATGACCACGAAGACGATATCTGTGAAGTGGTACTAGTGAGCAGCCCGATGGAAGGGTGCAAAGAGGCAAAGAAACCGATTAACCGGGCCCGAATCCTGCTAACCAACAACAATGGCATCTCCTCCGAGATCCGATACGCCAACCCTTTGGGCTTCCTGAAGGACAAGCCACTCCCCTGTTGCGCCGAATTGCTCGTGAAATACATCATGTCGGATGAAGCGACGTTTTAATGCATGTGCGAACTGGGCCCCACTTCCATCATGATCTGGTCGTGTGTGTAGCTAAGAGACTCATGCATGGATGAACTCCATCTCTTATATATTCTATGAATGATTTTTTCATTTTATTTGATTATGTGTTAAGTATAGCCATTTATTCATTAATTGGCTATTTTTTATGTTATTAGCAAAATGCATGTGGAAATGTTTATTCGTTGATCAGAAATTTAAATATATTAGCTAATGAAATGAAAAATAAAATACTTCAAACCATCTTTTATTTCCTTGGCTTCTTTTTTCTTGAGGCGGGTTTCAGAAGTTCATTTCAATACTTAGGTTGTGTTTGGCAATCTTGCTAAAATTATTTTGTATAATTTTAATTTTGTATATTTAATTGTAAGATATTTTATTTTAGCTGTCCAATTGTTAATTTTAGAGAATATGGAGTGTATAGTTAGAATTACTTTGATTGAATGATTCTAAATACCGAATCGCTGATCCACATGCACCATTGTCTAATGGTTGTCATCCTAGATGGGCCATGTATTAAAAATATCACTATGAGACAATCCTACCCATCCGATCTTCATAATTGTAGGACAGTAGCAATTCAAGGGATTGGATCTTGTCAAGGAGAATTTTCTCGGCATGGTTGATCAACGGAAGTTGTAGGTCATGATCCATCGACCCACTCGTTCAGACACATAGGGCGACACACCTTACATGTACTGAACTCAACAGCACATGAGGACTACCATCATGTGTAAATGGCATCCAACCACCCTTAAATTCAGGCCGGTCTGATCATCAAGTGGGCCATCATGTGAATTTGAATATTTTTGGGTGGAAGTCTATTAACTTCTATGAAATAGACCACCAAATAATTAAATAGATTTGAATTTTAATCATGTTTTCCATTATCATAGTGGGTTCACTTAATTCATAGTTTAAATGATCCAAAAATAATATGGTGGCCTGCATGTGGGCAATGGTATATAAGCAAGTGAATCAGACTCACGTGAATAACCTTCATGTTTTCCATGCTAACCCATACAAAAGTGTCGCCCTGCCATGAATCCATAAATAAGGCAAGTCCCCGTCAAGTGGACTATCAGATGAAGTTTAAAGTTTTTAAGTGGATGCCCATTGTTTTCTATGATGTTGTGTTTGCAACCATTATTAAAGAGAAGAAGGCAATTGTACACCTCCAATATCATAAGTGAAACAGAGATCAAATGAGAGAAAAAAAATACCAGCAAGAGCCCATTTGGATACCACCAAATAAGTTAGTATTATTATTATTTATTTATAGTTGTAAATAAGTGATTTATTTCAAATAAGTAAGTTTAGTTTATGATTGGTTATTATTTACTTATAGTTGTAAATTAGTGATTTATTTCAAATAAGTAAGTTTAGTTTATGATTGGTTATTATTTACTTATAGTTGTAAATTAGTGATTTATTTCAAATAAGTTTAGTTTATGATTAGTTATAAGTAACTTTTTTACTTAGAAGTACATAATCTTATCAATGAATTTTTTTAGTTATTCTACTTCTTAGGAGTCGAGCACATTTTTGACTTCTGATATTACAGGTGTCACTTATGCCTTGCAGAAGCGTGATCCTTCAGTGTGTTTAACCTGATATCCAAACATTCATAAAACTAATCTAAACAGTGCAACATACTTTGAAATTAATGCGTCAGAAACAAGTAATGAACTAAAACATATATAATGTGTATTTATCCAAAGTATGGGGTCCACAGCTGGGGCCCAATATACAGTTCCAAAATAAATAAAAAAATGTGTACAAGTATAGTCCGGTCGACTTCTAAAGCTAAGTGGGTAGTTGGTTGGACTTGGGTTAGAAAATCGACTTTATTAAGGTCATTTGGCAACATGGACTTAGTTTATTCGAATGCATTCGAGACCCAAAAGTTGTTTAACAATATGAGAGTCTGTTTGTGTAATGCCCCGACTTTTCAGGACCCGAGTATATGACCCGTGTCCCAAAAGCCCGTATGTTAACTTTAAAGGATGGTAAAATTTGAGTGTATATTTTTTTCTTCATCAGAGTAAGCAAATGAGTGTAGAGTGGACAAATCGGCATAAACGAAAATTTCATTTTCGTTCAAATATACAAGAAGCTGCCCATAATGACTTATACAAACCAATGTCTCTGAATTTAAACAAGTACAAGATTTACATGATTTAATACATGAAGAATAACAAAAAACATATAAACATAAGCCGCGAGATCACGCAGCTCCTCCAAACAAATACAGTCATGCATCCCTGGCGATCGTACCCTACTCCTCATCAAGTCTGAACAAGCATATTACTTAAGCTACCTGTATTACTTATACGGTTGTATATTTGATGGATGAGTGGCCAACTCAGTGTGAATTTTTCTTAAGATTACATACCACCGCATTAGGTAAGAAATAGTATAAAACATCCAGACAACCAAAACAGAGTAAATGTAGTCTTATTAGGTGCATGGATGCATGAATACAATCATCGACCCGGGTAAACCATCTGGACAGTCGGTGCCCCAGGAAAAACATCCAGACAGGCAATGGGGTCATCACCCAAGGATGTGACTGGTCATCAGCGCAACACGCGGCGTAATCGTATGGGCATGAGTGATCCAAGTCATCATCATAAATCGATCGGCTGGTCATTAGCGCAACACGCGGCGTAATCGTATGGGCATAATGATCCAAGCCGTCGTAGTATGCTATGCGTGCATGATTTGCCAGCCCATTATTAGTCCAATTATAATCAGCCGTTTTAGAATAAGCTCACGGTCACTACGAGGAATACAGGGCACAGGGTAGGCCGACAGCTCGGGCATAGTGTCTCATTACCACCATCCCCGGCTCATGAGACTACCATCTTAGGATGTTTAATGGAAACCCGTCGACTAGTGGCCAATCGTATTACAGTATATATGGCTTACCATCGCATGGTTACACGGTATAAAACATCGAACCCATATAGGAAAAATATTAGAACAAAGCCACATAGGGCGATATCAAACAAGCCACATAGGGCAATTATCAAAATAGGCCTCATAAGGCGAGTATCAAAACCATGCGATAAAAGACCATCCTTGAAAACTATTGGACACAACAACCCTGGATGGTAGGCCCACATTAATGATCCATTTAGACCACCACTCAATAACCACTAAGTCGAAGGTCCATTTTAATCACAACCAGTCGGGTTACATCCTAAGTATGGGTGTACATTTATAGGTGGGGGTTTCCCACTAATGTACCAGTTTAAAGTCCATAAGTAATACCCAAATAATCCACAAGCATGAACAAATATACAGCATGAACATTAAGTAGGCAATATAGCAATTCAATTTCCACAGCTAACACATGTGATTATAAGAGAAAAATATCAATTATAATTTTTAATAAAAACTATAACTTAAGCTAATGAGAAGATAGAAAGCTCAAGGGAAGGAATCATCACCTTATACTTTGAATCGTCTTCTAGTGTCGCTAAGTGCTTGCGCCCTTAGAATTATATCCTACCACAAATCATGAACTTGTACAATTAGGTCCAAATTCTGCACTACCTAAGTTTAAGATCATAGCCTAGGGTTTGAGTTATCTATCTTAGGGTTTTATTGTAGGGTTAGGGTTTTATCCTAGAGCTTAGTTGCAGTCTTAACTCTAGGGTTTAAATTGTAGTTGATGTGTTATAGCTTATAAAATATTTACTAATATTAGTGTTATAAATATTAGTTAATAATCATTATGATGACAATTCATATTATGATATATTACATATGATAATAACAATACAGTAGCATTTAATAATGATATCATTTTAATTCCTTGTATATAATAACTTTCATTAGGATAGATAATTTACTAATGGTCATGCATCCTAATATTTAACAATCCTAATGATGATGGAAATGGTAACGATGTTAATTTAATAATTAGAAAATAATTATTAACATTAGTGTTACAATTAATATTAGTTAGTATAGCAAAATAATCATCAAGGTGACGCCAATGACTATTAACAATGGATATTTAAGAATGATAGATAAGATACTACTATTTAATAGTTGCATTTTGTTTATAATAATTTATTTAGCATAATGATCCACTAAGGGCTAATCTTTGCTAATATTAGTAATCCTCATAATAACACCGGTAATATTTGATAATGGTACCGCGCACCAAAACTAGAATGGGGAGAAACTGTTGACTCACCTTGATGACTCAGATCGAGTCGAGTTGACTCGGGCTACGCCCTTGCTCCCCTACTTCTCTCTCTCTCTCTCTCTCTCTCTGTCTCTCTCTCTCTCGTGTGTGTGTGTGTGTGTGTGTGTGTCTTTCTTATTACACCTTGCTCAGTTCAACCCAGGGCTTGGCGCACTTGGTGCAACACGTCGACTTGCTGAGTCAACTCAGCACCCATCCAATTACAGTTCCACTCTCTTCCTCTCATTCTTAAATTTTCTTTTCTCCTTTCAATCCTACCTAGGGTGACCTGGACTGAACCAGGCCCAAGCCTAACCTGAACTAACTGGACTCGATTCTAGACCTGACAGCCTTGGCAATGAGTCAACCTGACAACAACCCATGAGTTGGGTAGAGTCGGAGTTGCACACGCACACACCCCCTGCCCCATCTACGGCTCCCCGCCACACTCTCTCTATCTCTCCTAGGAGACTAGAACTGGGCATGGATGCATGCTCCAGCAGGGTTGCTGGTCTGGTCCGGACCCAACCCAGACCGAACTTGGTTGGGTCGAGATGGAGCAACACGCACCAGCTTCCTGATTCTTCCTCCCTTTCTATCTCTATTTCATTCCTTCTTTTTCTTCTCCTCTTTCCTCCTCTAGCAGAGTCCAGCCATCTCTGGACTCCAACACCTTGGCCAAATGTGCCCCAAAACGCACTAGCAACGGTGGAGAAGAAGGCCACCGTCAATGGCAGACTCTCTCCCGTTGCTCCTTTCTTCATTCCGTCAGCATGGGATGATCTGTATGGACCCTAGGAAGGTCGGAGTGGAGCTCTGACAACGTTTTCTTGGTGGGTTCGAAGGGAGAAGATGGCGACTGTTTTTTTGAGTGCGACTACAAGGAATGCATTTGGGTCTCATCACTGCTCGATTCACCCACATTATATTGCTTGCCCTAGCTCCTGGGACCGTCGGATTGACGACAAACGGTCCGGATTTGTTCTAGCCGAAACCGCCCTCGAATATGGTAGGTAAAACTGAAACCGGCCACGGTTTCTGGCTTCCTGTGGGCGAAAATCCGCTCCCACGTGGAGAGCCTGGATGGCTAGGATTGCCCTTAATCAACGGCTGAGGTTGAGGGAAGGTAGCTCACGCGGATCGCCCTGCTGGTGGCAGCAGGGGCAGTTTCCATTTTTGGAAACAGCCCTGTTTGCGCCGGTTCCTGTGTGCATGTGAGTGCACGCCATCAGGTGAAACCACTTAAGGTTTGGTCAGGGCTGAGGGACGCACACGATGGACGGTTTAGATTATCCAGATGGACCGTGTTGGTGGGCTGCTGATCAGAGAACGGACGTACGTCCGTCCGCTGCTGAAATCAAAGGGAGAGAGGTCGATCTCTCCTTTTATAGAAATTTCGAGTCAGCGGCTACTGACCGAGCTGACACACCCAGTACGCGGCGGGTACGGGTGCACTAGGTGCACTCGCACCCCGTATGGGTCCCTCGTGTTATTAGTGACTAATCCACACCATCCATTCATCTTGGAAGGCCTGGGTTAAGGTCCTGGGGCCGTAAATCAGGCGGATCTAAATCTTAGGTGGGGCCCACAACATGATTTGTAGTCCTAACGGTGGTTTCTTGTCAATTTAATGGTCGGATGATTCCGAAGTCGGACGTCAATGGTTAAAAGGTCCTAAAGGTCCATTTGTAAAACTTTCATCACATATTACTAACCAATACGAATATTAATATAGATTTCCTTACTATTATATATTACTTATAATTAAAATCTCATGTACATATATTCATATAATTTTAATATTAACATAATACTATATGCATGCCATTGATCTCCTATTTTTTTTTATATAAATTCAAAATATGCAGTCTCATATTATACATATATGAATTGAAAATTGTGCAGTATCCTATTTAAAATCCCATTGCTAAATAATATAAAATTTTATCCAAATATCTAATAATTTTTGGTATACACGTTTATAAAAATATTCAATACTACATTAATATTTATAATTCAATTATATATTATAAAATTATTATTCATTATGTTTAATTAATATAACATATATATTTATACATTAAATATATACGTATTACTCTTATTATAATATATTTTCATACACTTCTATATGATAAATAATTTATCAAAATATATCTATAATTTTTTCCTGATCTATGTTTATGTAAAATAAAATAATTATACTTATTAAATATTATACGACTATTGGATGGTTTGATCCATCCATCGAGGTTATCAAAGTCGTAACAATGGGTTGCGCTGATGACATGATGGTTCGTCTCAAAGATCAATGGATGGATAGCCTAATACATAGGTGCAAATTGCTTTCAACAGTTAGATTTAAACTAGGATGAACATGAATGTTTACTTAAGTCAGGCTTGTATTTATACTAAGTTTGGTTATATGGTAACACCCGAGTACTGGAAAGTACGGGGTGTTACATGCCTATCAAGCCGATGGAGAGCCGCCCATCAACCTGGAAGTAAGACAACTCATCCTCCTCGTCAAAGCTTACGCTGTCATGCTCCTCGTACTCTACATCACTTGCATCTACAAACGAGTCCGATTGGTGTTTTAAAACACCGTCCCCAGTGGGAGTGAGTGATCAACTCGGTGGGTGCTATTAATCTTAAGTTGTATCGAGGCATCAATTATATTATGAACTTAGTGAAAAATAATCATTCATAAATACCTAACTAATCTTGTTAATGCATATGCATGATAGATGATATGATGCATGCCCTCGCCACAACACTCCTCGAGCGACTCTATCTAACGATCGCGTATAACCAACACTCCCTCGGAGCGACCTCGATTGTCGAGTCGCCAACCTAACTAGTACGATGCGATGGTAATGTTAACCAAGTTCTTAGTTAATTCCATTCATCCAGAAGATTAGGAAAACTCTGATACACCCCACATATCAATGCCCTCAACTAGTTGTGATGCCAAGGCCCCTCAACGCGCGGCCAGGGCACCGCGATCCTCGATCCCGTCGAGTTCCTCATCCCCGACTTCAAGTACATGAGAAGTGCCGGGAAGCGAAATCGCTCGCGGTCACTACAGGAGGTTCATCACCCCAGCGTAAGCCGAAAACTCGGACACGGTGTCCCATTACACCATGCCCGGCTCACGAGTCGGTGGATCGGCTTCAATTTGGTTATCGATGAGCTATAACGGTTGTAAGGTGTTTCAGGTTCCATACATGTATGAACAAATAGGGTTAACAAACAAGGTTGGTCAGTAAATAGGCTAGACCGCATGAGTTCAGGCAAGCACGTGATAGATGACATCGGTACGAGCAACCCATGTAGTCTAACTACTGTCGCTCACATGCTCCCACCCAAATCCATGGGTTTAGCCTCAGGATAGTCCTACCAACGAGACCACCTTCACTCTCCTCAATTTCCTGACCAACCCAAGGGTTGAGGGTAATTTCATAACATGCCACAATCAAGGTTATCATCGAATACAAGTAGAAGCATACGTTCATATCTTCCAACATGAAATTTTAAATTTCTCTACCAAGCAAAGCTAATCACGATGTGAACTAAGGGTGCAAGCGTGTTGTGTGGGTTAGTGAGGAAACTAAGCATTTCCTGCACTTCATAGAACTAATAGCACAAGAATTAAGAAACTATACATGTTATAAAGCAATACCTTACGAGAAAATCAAACAAGACATGAACATATAATCAACCATTATAGCAAATCATGTGAGAGGCAAGAGCAACATCATGTGAGAACAAAACAAAATATATCATTCCGTGCAATTCTAAACAAACATACAATTTCTAGGTTTTCTCTTAGAATTTCCAAATACATCATTCAAGCAATCAAAATCATTAAGCTCATAGTATAGTTAGTGCTAGGCCACCTAAGAATAATAGTCCGCACCTATGGTTCGTTGGGATTCTTTGAGATCTTAGGGTTTAAGGATTTAGGTAAAACCGCCAATTCCTAACCGAATCAAGAAAGACAACATTAATGCCTAGAAATCTACACTAGGTTGCTCTATTGAAGGAAAAATATACCATTCTTACCTCCGCTTCTTGGCATGGGTGGGTTTGGTGGAGGTTTTGTAGTAGCCACCGGTTTGGTTGAGGAAATACCAACCCTACAAGCATCAAGATTTTCCTCACCCACACAAACACTCTCTCCCTTCTTCACTCTCCCTTCCTCTCTTCTTCCTTTCTTCTTTCTCCCTTTTCTCTCTTCTCTCTTCCTCTCTTTCTCTCTTTCTTTTCTCTAGGGCAAAATCGTATGGGGAGAGGGGGTGCCCAAATGAGGCCCTTTTATAATGCTAGATTTGGTGTAAATGGCCCCAAGGGCTAGGTTTTTACTATACTAGACCTATGGGAGGGTCTTTCTAAGCTCTAGGGCCCACTATGGGGCGTAGGAGTCGACACCCACCGTTGGATAGTTGGCCCTAATGATGATCTACGTATGTATATGATCGGCCCGCCATTTGGATGCGCCGATCGACAGATATGATTAGAAGTCTATTCAACGGTCACCGATAGTCGATCGGGGCCGCGGCTATATGGATATGAGTAGGGAAATATCCTTACTCCACGGGTAAAGTTTGGTCATAAACTGACGACCTAATTCACTTAAGTTTCAGCCTCATCCTTTAGGGTATTTGCACTTCTCATGCACTCGTCCTTTGGCTTAAGTTGAGCAGTTCTGGACAGTACCTATGTCCAACTCCCGAGATGGACATCAAGCCCAGTAAGATGGACATTATTCTATAGTTTTGGAACTAGTGGCCCACTAACGAGCGGTCTAGAGCTTGTTCAGAAAATCGGGGCATTTTTGGAATGAATTAGGTATTGAGATTTCTCGTGGGCAATGATTAGGGTTTGGATTAACTATGTTCATAGTGTGGCCTATTTATAACTAGTGAAAGTGGAGATTTGGTCATGATTACTCTAAACCGTCAGTTTTAGGCTAAAAGAGTAACGGGGTTGATTTGGTCTATTATTCAAGATCCGGGCCTTATCTGACTCGGCCCCAGTTAGATCTTTAATTTAATCATGATTGTCTTGATTAGTTAGCGATGAGTCAGTTAGATTTGGGTCCTTTGTGAGCAAATCATGGGGCTAAACCTGATGTTCAAGTGATAAAGCGGATTCGTTGGCTTCCTACGGTTGATTAATCGGACTGGTGCGGTTCTTTACTAGTACCACTCCTGTATAAACTAACATTGAGTGCTAATGGTCATTAAGTGATAAACAAGTAATGAACTAAAACATATATAATGTGTATTTATCCAAAGTATGGGGTCCACAGCTGGGGCCCAATATACAGTTCCAAAATAAATAAAAAAATGTGTACAAGTATAGTCCGGTCGACACCAAACATCGGCCACAATTCCGTCGAGCGGTGCGCCAGCTACGTTGGTCCGTTTGATAGCTAGAAGGATGAGAACTCCTCATCTGGACTCATATACACATTCTCCAACACATTTGTCTCAATAACCCTTGCATCTACAGCATCGTCTGGTTGGTGTTTTAAAACACTGTCTCAAAGTGGGAGCGAGTGATCAACTCAGTGGTTTCATTAGTTCTAGGTTACACATGTTATCAACTCAATTAACACATGTAATAATAAAGAAGGTGAACAAACACTTCCTAAATACTCTTGTTAAATGCACGAATGTAATTATGAAATGATGCATGCACCTTACAATCCAACACTTCCTCATAAGCGACTTCAATGCATATTTCACAAATGACAATACTCACTAATCATGCGACTCCAACGCCAAATCGTAATAGTTTAATTTAGTGCAATGCAATTTATATGTATGATTAGTTAAGTAGTTATTAACTCACATTCATCCAGTATATTGGGAAAGCTAGAGTACCTTCATTTTATCATTATTTTCAACTGGATCATTAGGCTCGAAACGGCAATAACAGCTTCTTGCCTGTGTCCCTTGATCCATTTTGGGTTCATCACTCCAGATCAAACATATACGATAGGCAAATTGTCGATAACGTTGCTCAACAGACACTACGAGAAGGCTTGTCACCCTAGCGTAGGCCGACAACACGAACACAGTGTCTCATACCACCATGCTTGGCTCATGAGTCATGTAGATTATATTGCTAACGGTTATAAGTAGACTCATTTAATGGGAACGGAGTATCCTAGATTCAATTGGTCATTGACATACATTGTAAACATACATGATCAGTTAGCCATTAGACTAATTTGATTGGCTTGGACGAACCCCAGCACAATCGGATTAGGTGCAAGCATCCCGCGTAGTCCAGTTACTATAATTGTTTGTGTTCGACCTGGGTATATCAAACAAGCCTAGGGTGGCCAACCTAACTCAGGTCACCCCTTACTTTGGGCAATTTACCGGTGGACCCAACATCGTAAGATGTTCTAATAATTAACTAAGGACTAACTAATCATTAGATAATCATAATGAGATTTAACATAAATACTAAATTCAATAACTTATTCATTCAAGCATTTCATCAAACATGCAAGAATTAATAATCAAGTAATAGCACAATTTGCAATTATAATTGAAATGTAGACATGTTATCATATACTGAGCCATTTACAACAAGTACTCATTAACTGAGACCCTCAAGGGTCAATAAACGGCAACTTAGGAATAATGGTCCGCACATTTACGATGATTCACCAGACTTAACACTAATAGGGCTAGGGTTTCAGGAAAAATCACTAGGACCTAAACAATTATGAAAGCCATGTGAGAATTTGATCTAGGGTTTAGAAGTAAGGCTTGGATCTTACCTTCAATCGTTATTGGGAAAGCTTCGATGAATGGCCTGGTTGCGGCTATATCATCGATCGAAGGGGAGAAGACTAACCTCTCTCTCTCTCTCTCTCTCTCTCTCTCTCTCTCTCTCTCTCTCTCTCTTCTTCTTTCTCCTCTTTCCCCGACCTATTTGATTTTTTAAAGCAAGTGAAAATACCCTGTAAATGGGTAATTATTTCCCTTTCACCCGTTTGAAAATCCATTGGAAATTCTGTCTTGGAAACCATTTTAAAAGGGGTAGTTTAAATTTTTAGACCCACTATGATGTAATTATATATCTGTTCTGTCTATTCATTTTACCATGACATTTTGAGGCATGAGCCAAAAAAAAGGTAAATCCAACATTTAAGTGGCCCACACCAAAGTAAACAGTGGCCTCAAGAAGTTTTTAACGATGAGTGTTCAATTCCCTTTTTCCTATGTGTGGTCCACTTGAACTTTGAATCTACCAAATTTTTTTACTCTTGCCCTAAATTCAGTTGGCATAACGGATGGATGGTGTGAATAATATTCACATATATCACATAGGCCCCACATATATTTGCCAGCAACCTCGATTTTAGTGTTGAAAAAAGTAGGAGTCAAATTAACCTCGATGAGGTAATTACACTAGGAAGTAATTATTACATATTTGCAATGCATTTACCATTACTTTGGAAAATCAAATTAACGTGCCCCTAAGGCTAGACATAAATACATATGGGGAGAGGGAGTGAAATGAAATGGTATTTATAGTGTCAGAATGTGCACAAATGGCCCCAATGGTCATTTGTTCATTGTACTAACTCTAAGGGAGGTTGTTTTTTTACCGATGGGACCCATCAGGAGGTATACGTGAAAATCCAAAATAGTGAAAAATTCAAGACGTTACAAAGGCCCTAACTCAGATTGACGGTTATCGAGCATCGATCGAGTCTGCAACTATACAAATTTGTTGAGTAGGGTAATTATCTCGATTAATGTCCTAAATTTAGTCACCATTCAATGGTCCAAAAGATACAAATTCAATAAAGAGCAAAGGGTGCAAATTTCACTTAAAATTAGATTATCACTTAAGTCACTCATGCCATTCCACTTGCTCAACTTGCAGGCCAAAGTTGAGTGATCCTAGACATTATCTCAGCTTGGTATCCGCGATGGACCTCAAGCCTAGCAAGACGAACGTTATTTAATAGTTTTAAACCTAGCAGACTACCAACGTGCGGTCTAGACCTAATCCGGCTAATCGGGGCATTTTCAGGATAAGTTAATCCTCGGAACATTTCATGGGCATCGGTTAGCGTCGGGATTAGCTAAGTTCGCGACGTTACCCATTCACCATTAGTGTAAATGGGCATCCGGCTCTAATTATCCTAAACCTGTCAATTCCAACCTACTTAGGGCATTTAGTTGGACTAATACAGCTCCCTAGCAATCCTGCTCATGGATGCAACAAATTTCAGTATAGAATTTTACAAGACATTCCACTCAAGTGGGCTGCACAACAGAGGATTGAATTGCCACTTCTGAAACATGCATGGGTGACAGAAATTTTGAATCAAGCTAATTTTTATGTTTCCAGTTCATCCCAGTAGAAATGACCTTATGAACGAAATGGATGGTATATAAACATCACGGTGGAACCAAGGAGGTGTCAACAATAGGAATTTACCTACACACGTTTCCTGATTTACGGCCCACTTGAGTTTTGAATTTATATTATTTTTGGGCCCATCTTCTAAAATAATCATGCAAAATTGATGGACATGATGGATTTCCGTTAAACATCATGTTGGACCCACCTAGCTTCCGTGGCAAGAAGTTCCTGTGAAACCATTGGAGACAGTCTTGTAAGGTCGAGATATATTTATTTTATCCAAGCCGTACGTTCATTCATTTTGAAAAAACATTTTAGGGCATGAGCCCAAAAAAAAGGCCAATCTAAAACTCGAGTGCACCACACTATAGGAAACAGTGTGACCATGACCTCCACGGTTGAAACCTTCTTAAGACCCACCGTGATGTTTAGTTGCCATCGACTTATTTTTATAATGTCGTATGGATTCAAAATTTTCTAGCCTCCAAAGAGGTTTTCAGCTATAGGCATTTAATCTACACTCTTTCCTGTTGTGTGGTCCACTGGATCATTGCATCTGCCTCCTTTTTAGGGCCATGGATTGGGTACTAACCCCACTGAAATGCAATAGAGACGGACGGTTCTGTTAGGGGTTCTGTGGGGCCACTATGATGTATGTATTTTATCCAAGTTGTTCATCAATCTTGACAACTCATTTTAGGGTATGAGCTGAAAAAAAGAGGCAAATCAAGGCTCAAATGGACCACATTAGAAGAAACATTGGAGATTAAGTGCACACCGTTGAAATTTTCTTGAGGACTATAAAAGTTTTGGATCAAGATAATATTTATTTTTTCCCTTCGTCCAGTTGTATGCGAGCATATGAACAGATTGGATGGAAAATAAATGTATATGTGAGCCCTGGAGGGTTTTAACGGTGGCGATTAGCAAACAAACGTCACTGCGGCCCTGGTAAGGTTTCAACAGTGGGCATCATTGTCTCCTGTTCTGTGGTCCACTTGGGCCATCGATCAATCTCCTTTTTTGTGCTAAGGTTTAAAATTAACTGTCAAAATGAATGAACGGAGTGGATAAAACACATACACAACGTGGCCCATAGTGCCCCTGATAAGATCGTCTATCTCTAGCTATACATACTGGTGGGAATAGTACCCAATCCCTACACCTCTTTTTTAGGTTAATCCCCTAAAATGATCTTCAAAAAAGAATGGACGGCTTGGATAAAACACCTATATCACAGTGGGCCCCACAGAGTCCTTGACAGGGGCGTCCATCTAGGGAAACGGATTGGCTACTCCCCTGCCTCAATCCCGGTGGTTGAGGGTCGGTGCTTTGTGGCCCCAGCATGATGTATGTGTTTCATCCATGCCGTCCATACGTTTTTAAAGATCATTTTAGGGCTTGATCCCAAAATTGAGAGGGATATAAATCTCAAGTGGACCACACCACAGGAGAACAATAGAGATTGGATATCCACCATTAAAATCCTCCTAAGGCCCACTGTACTGTTTTTTTGACATCCAATCTGTTGATTAGGTCATAAAGACCTAGATGAAGGTAAAAAAAATAAAGATCAGCTTGATCGAAAACTTTTATTGGCCCCAAAAAGTTTTTAATTGTTGACTTTCATTCAACACTGTTTCCTGTAATGTGGCCCTCTTAATATTGGGATATACCTCATTTTTGGTATCATACCCTAAAATGATCTAGAAAAATAGATGGACGGCATGGATGAAACACATACATCATGGTGGGCCCACAGAGCACCGACCACCAGCCATTGGCTGGTGGCAGGGGGAGTAGCCAATCCGCGTCCTCCATCTAAGTCCTAGTTGGGGGTTTGGTACCCAATCCGCGCCAGGAGTTGAACGGCAAAAACCCCTCAATTTTCGCGGCAAATAAGAGGCCCTAAGTTCCCCCGCCAAAACCCCCTAACAGAAAAAACAGAAATTTGAAAAAAATAGGAAGAGACGGATACACGCCTTTTCTCTTTTCTCCTTCTTCTCTCTCTCTCTCCCCCGTCAGATTACAATGCAAGCCTCTGGCCGCCTCTTCCTCATCCTCTCCCTCTTCCTATCTCTCTCCACCTCCTCCTTTGCCTTCTCCGATGCCCACGCTAACCTCATTGCCCGCCGCCAGCTCCTCAAGCTCATCGGCAAAGGCGATCTCCCTGACGACTATGATCTGCAGGTTGAAGTGAATGAAGAATTCAAAAATCCCAGGCTCCGGAGAGCCTACATCGCCCTCCAAGCATGGAAAAAAACTATCTTCTCCGACCCATCTCAGGCTACTGCCAATTGGGAAGGCCCCAATGTCTGTTCTTACAATGGGGTTTTCTGTTCGCCGGCTCTCGATGTCCCATCGTTCGAAGTCGTCTCTGGAATCGATCTCAACGACTGGGATATTGCCGGATATCTCCCTGTTGAATTAGGACTCCTCACTGACATTTCTGTCTTTCACATCAACAGCAATCGCTTCTGTGGCATTATCCCCAAAAGCTTCTCACGACTCTCTCTCCTCCATGAGCTCGATGTTAGCAATAACCACTTTGTGGGCCCATTCCCGAAAGTGGTTCTTGGGATTCCGGTATTGAAGTACCTCGACCTCCGTTTTAATGATTTTGAAGGGCCTTTGCCGGTAGAGCTCTTCGACAAGGACCTTGATGCTCTGTTTTTGAATGACAATCGGTTCAGTTCCAGTATCCCCGAAAATATCGGAAATTCAACGGCATCTGTCATCGTTTTTGCTAATAATAATTTCGGCGGCTGCATTCCAAGTAGCATTTTGAAAATGACTAACACTTTGAATGAGATTGTGATGATGAATAGCGGACTTTCAGGTTGTCTGCCATCTGATATTGGGTTATTGGGGAATCTAACGGTATTAAATGTTGGATCGAATTCGTTGGAGGGGGTACTTCCAAATAGCCTCTCTGAATTGAAGTCTCTGGTGGATTTGGACATCTCAAATAACAAGCTGACCGGAGTCGTGCCAGAGAGTATCTGTCGTCTGCCAAACCTCTCCAATTTCACATTCTCTTATAACTACTTCGACGGCGAGGCGAAGGACTGCGTGCCATCGTCGAGGTCAGACGTCTTTCTCGATGACAAGAGCAATTGTGTGCCGGACCGTCCTGAGCAGAAGACTGCGGAGATGTGCGCGCCGGTGGTGGGCCGCCCAGTCGACTGTGCAAAGTCCAAGTGTAGTGGTGGTGGTGGCGGCGGCGGCGGTGGCGGTGGTGGCGGTGGTGGTGGTGGAGGAGGTGGTGGTGGTGGTGGTGGTGGTGGATTGGGTGGTCCGACATTTAATGACGATGACACATGGACATCCATTTCCATGCCTCCATCCACTTCTCCAACACCTTCGCCTATTCCAGCTCCCACGACACCGTCGTCAACACCCTCTCCCTCTCCAATCCCGAAAACGCCATCGTCGTCCATTTCCATCTCTCCATCCAATTCTCCAATGCCTTCGCCTATTCCTCCTCTGGGGACAGAATCGCTGTCGTCCATTTCCACCCCTCCATCCACATCTTCCACGCCTTCACCTGTTCCTGCTCCAGTAACACCATCTTCAAATCCTTCCCCTACTCCAGCTCCAGAAATTCCGCCATCCACCCCAGCTCCAGTGATTCCATCACCTTCTCCAGTTCTTGAAACACCATCGCCGGAGCAGGCACCTGCTCCAGTGACACCATCTTCAAATACCTCCCCTACTCCAGCTCCAGAAATTCCGCCATCCACCCCAGCTCCAGTGATTCCATCATCTTCTCCAGTTCTAGAAACACCATCGCCGGAGCAGGCACCTGCTTCAGTGACACCATCTTCAAATACCTCCCCTACTCCAGCTCCAGAAATTCCGCCATCGACCCCAGCTCCAGTGATTCCATCACCTTCTCCAGTTCTAGAGACACCATTGCCAGAGCAGGCACCTGCTCCGGTGACGCCATCTTCAAACCCCTCCCCTACTCCAGCTCCAGAAATTCCGCCATCGACCCCAGCTCCTGTGATTCCATCACCTTCTCCAGTTCTGGAGACACCATCGCCAGAGCAGGCACCTGGTCCGGTGACGCCATCTTCAAACTCCTCCCCTACTCCAGCTCCAGAAATTCCGCCATCGACCCCAACTCCGGTAATTCCATCACCTTCTCCGGTTCTAGAGACCGCATCACCGGAGCAGGCTCCGGTTCCACCAACACCTTCATCGGGGTCTACTCCAGTGACACCATTTCCTGCACCTGCACCAGCACCTGCACTTACAACAACAACATTGGCATCGGCACCTGCTCCCGTGCCATCGACATTCTCTTCCCCACCGTCGTTTGATACTTCACCATCACCAACTCCAGTGATAGCAACCCCATCTTCAACACCCTCCACCGCTCCAGCTCCAGATACTCAGTCACCAACGCCAGCTCAAGTGACTCCATCGACTTCTCCGGTTCCAACGACACCATCACTGGCACCTGCTCCGGTTCCAATGACACCATCGCCGGCACCTGCTCTGGTTCCAACGACACCATCGCTGGCACCTGCTCCAATTCCACCAACACCATCGCCAGAACCTGCTCCAATTTCACCAACACCATCTCTGGAGCCTTCTCAAGGGACACCATTTCCTACACCTGCACCTCTAACAACGACGTCGGCATCGGCACCTGCTCCAGCGCCATTGAGATTCTCTTCCCCAACGTCGTCTGATTCTTCAATATTACCATCTCTATAAACATGACTGGTTTTATTTGGATAAAATCCAAAGTTCTATAGGACAGTTGATAAAATTCAACTACTAAGATTGTATGAGTGTGTGGGATTCCATTCTACAAACTTAAAACAATCAATTTAAGCACTCTTGGTTTATGGAATTTGCCCCTCAAGATCCAGATGAAATTATACTATGGTTTTACAAATAATGGTGGATTTTTTTTTTTTGTGCAGCTATTTGTATATTGCTTGAATCATTTAAAGAATCTATTGAGTTGCATGTATGAAGAGTCAATTCATGCCTTAGAAATCAGATATTCCCTGATGAAGTTCTTTTGCTTTATGGGGTTACCATGGATTCTCAAATGGGAATATTTCAAAGAAATAGCTTTCCCCCCAAAGTTAGGATTTCAAATCTAACTCATATGGTGGGATAAGTTTGAGCTTAGAAGGGCTAAATTTTTAGCATTGCCTAGTCCTGCAAAACTCCCTTTGAATCCTATTCCAGGAAGACAATCATTACAAGAAATTCAAATATTAGCTTATCTCATACCTAAGATAAGAAGGTTGTAGATCGGGATTTTAGTATACATGTGTACATGTGCATCCAAGTACACTTGTATTCATCTAACCATCCATGCATCCATCCATCCACACACACACATATATATACTTGCACTCTCGGCATTTATACTCAAAAGATCATCGTTCATCCTTAAATTAAACCCAAATCCAACCGTTGAACGTATAATAAACCTACCCGATCATGACCCAGGACCTGCATATCAAAATCACTCGATTAAGGCCTTACAATTACACTAAAAATTGTCCAGATAGATTACCATCTTGTACACCCAATCAACATAATTTAAACTATCTAATCCCGAGTTATAACAACCTATAGCAAACCCATAAAGTTAGAGATCAATCCGCGTTTGACTCATGATCTTCCCCATAAATTAGCATCACTGTTGACCAATGAACCCATGACCTAAATCAGCCCATTGGGACATGCAATAATATACCTAGACTGTTTAAAATAATTCAATTTAGAAGACCAACCAATCCCTCGATTTTATCCTTAACTGATGTATACAAATTCTCTAATTCCGTCACTAATCGTAGGACATTCATTTATAAACCTTCACATCGGCTCGTAAATACGACTATTCACCAAACCAGCCGGAAAGATACCAAAGTATACTTATATTTAGTGATCTAACTATCCACGTCACCACATGACCAACCTAGCATGGCAAACTTACCCTAAGATCATCTGAACCGCATATACAGTCAGTCACCCATGAATCTAAAGTATCCACATTATTCCTCACCTAGATATTAGAGTGCTCCAGTAACTATACATATTTTTTTTTTTAAGTACACTAAGTCACGCTAAGGAAGTCAGGACTTGGATGTACACTCGATCTCTGAATTTCGGGTCGTGAATATTAAACTATGTTCTCATAAAACCTAAATTTTAGTGATAAATTGATATTTGACTTGAAGTTTATATCAATAAAGAAATTGGTGCCTGTATGATGATGTTGAAGTTAGTATTGTATATATATTTGATAAGAATGTTTACTGTGAACTTGCATTCATGTTACATGCATATTATTATTGAATTTGAATAAGAATTTAGATTGAGATCATAAGTGCTTTGCCTTGGGTTTCTTAAAAGTATATTCACAAGTGCTCTATCTTGGGTTCCCTAAAATATAAGCACAAGTGCTTTACCCTGAAACAAAAAATAAGCATGGTGCTCTGCCAAACAAGTTCTAAAATTATATGCATGGGTGCTCTGCCATAGATATTTTGAAATGAAAACGATGCTTTACCATGTATTCCCTAAAACGCAACAGAGGTGCGCGCTTTTGCCTTGGAATTATCCAAAATTTGCCTTTTTATGAGTGCATTGCTCTGGGCATCCCTAAAAGTATGTACTGACAAGTGATGGTGTTAAAAGGCATTGTATGCATCATAAAGTTTTAATTGTCATTCATGATATTACTTCCTTTATGCTTTATTTGAAATTATTTAGTTGACTATATAAATTTAAATTTTTCAAAAGTAGGTAGGATGGGATCTCTCCCCCCCCCCCCCGATCTTGGTAATATTCCAGGGTGCTTAAAAGGCATTGTATGCATCATAAAGTTTTAATTGTCATTCATGATATTACTTCCTTTATGCTTTATTTGAAATTATTTAGTTAAATATATAAATTTAAAATTTTCAAAAGTAGGTAGGATAGGATCCGATCCCCCCCGCCCCCCAAGTATCTTGGTAATATTCCAGGGCACGAAATTTAGTTCCGGAGCGAAGCGGAATGAAGATCTAGCTATAGTCATCTTTTTTTATATTTGAATTCAATTAGAGAAAAAAAATATTTGTAGTAAAAGCATGGAAGAAAATTTAGATTCTTGCAACGATATCTAATACTTTATTAATGAATGTATGGTTTGATGTTATGCATCTTGATGAATTGTGGTTGTGAATACTTAAAATATAAACCAAGATCTAGAATACGGAATCGAGTCTTGCCAACCTCGGTACCGAATTTCGGAGTGTGACAAAGCTTTTATTATTTCTCACTAAATAGTAGATTAGAGATTAAAATCTATCATCATCTCTAAATGCCCTCTAAATATAAAGAAAAATAATTCTGACCAAACTGAAACTTCTTCTAAAAGCTCAGATAAAACTCTATACGGAGAAGACTTCAATCTGAGCTAGACCATGGCAAGGATAGGCCTTCATTCTCCCTTTTTCCTTAAATTCTTCCCACCTCCAGAAGAGAATTAATGTTCGAATCCATCCAATATATAGGACATGTCAGCCTTCATCATGCCAGTGGACTAATCAGAAGTCTTTCGAATTTAACTACATTTCAAGTCTAATAGAGCATTTGTCAGCAAGATTTAGTAAGTATTATTGTCCATATTTTTATAAAAATGAAAATGTCTTTTGATTTTCATGCATATCATTCCTGACTTCATCTCTTAAATTTTTTCCTAAACATAAAAAATTCTAACTAATCTAATTTTCTATGAAGAAAGAGAATTAGATATGAGGCCCCCTTATCACAAGGTTCCTTTTTCAAGACATCGCCAGATGTGCATAACCATTTTCTGAAGGATTATTTGTTGATAAGCTACTAATCTCTGATTTTGAAAGACAAAATAAATCATTTAAGAAAATCTTTCTCTACTAAATCTTGCTATAGTTTTTGGCAATCTTGAGGTAGAGCTCCTTTTTCATGGATGCAGTAAAGATTGCATATCAAGCGAGAAAGGCAACTCCATGCTTGTCTCTCCACAACCAAAGGCACATTGTGCCTATCAAATTTGTAATTGTGTTGATCATTCGGCTCTCAACTGCTTCCATCGGTTGGATCTCTTTTGAAGGATACCAACCTCCTCAAAAGCTTTAAGCAATGGCCGTTGTCAAACAAGGTGATACTACTTTTCAAGGATGCCAACCTCCTCAAAAGCTTCAAGCAATGGTCATTGTCAACCAAGGTGACACCTACATGGTTCATGATACTAGTGCCACTAATTATGTTACTTCCAAATTTAGCAATAACTGTCTTTAGTCCAACTGTAGTGGCATTGACAGCCTTGTGGTGGGCAATGGTAAAGGGTTACCCATCTCTCACATTGGCTCTCCATCCTATTCATCTAATGATTCGAATTTACATTCACGTAATATTCTTCATGTTTCTCGTGTTTCCTAAAATCTTCTTTTTGTTTTCCAATTTATCAAAGATAATAACTGTTATTTTAATTTTACTTCTTCTGGTTTTGTGTAAAGAAAAACAAATTGGGGTGATCCTCTTCCAAGGATAGATCAATAAGGGTCTTTATCCACTGCAGTTTCCTCCTAATACCTCGCATGCCTCTCGAATAGCTTTCTTTGCTACAAGTGTTTCAAGTTCCTGTCAAACAACCACTTGCTCTAAAAGCTCGAGCCGTTAGAGGATGGTGTATCAATGTATATCAAGGGACTTTAACACTCCCCTGCACGTGTGGGGTGAAACTCCGCATGGGAACATATTGGGCAAGAGTGGAGGAACATTCACAACTCACACTCAGGTGGATGGACACTTACAACTCACACCATAAACGACCTCCTGTGCGAGAATATATTAGGGACCTTTTAGTATCACTTACTGGGGCACCCCTTTTTTTAGACATTCTAGCGTGTAACCTCTCGCGTTCCTCTCAGTGGGTCATCACAACCACCAACAGTTTATCCGTCTTATCAACTTGGCAAGAGCTCTCCTTAGAAATCATTCATTCGGATGTTTGAGGTCCCACCTCGACATCCTCTATAAGTGTAACCAAATTTTATGTTCTGTTCATTGATGACTTTAGTTGTCGCACTTGAATATTTCCACTTCAATTCAAATATCAAAAATTTTAAATTTTCTTTCTTAAAGTCTCTGGTAGAAAATATGTTAGATAAAAAATATTAAAAGTACTCTTCAAACTAATGGTGGGGGTGAGCACACCAGTCACAACTTTAAAAAAAAATTCTAACCGTGCATGATATTTCTCATCGCATATCATGGCCTCACACACACGAGCAAAACAGTGCAGTGGAGTGAAAACATTGCCACATAGTTAAAACTAGGTTGACTTTATTAGCCCTCATCTTTCCATCTTATTTTGGGACGGTGCAATCACTACGACTATGTTTTTAATTAATTAGATGCTTACCCACATACTTCACAATATTTTTCCTTATGAAAAATTATTTCATGATGCACCAGATTGTAATATTTTATGTAGCTTTGGATGTGCATGTTATCTTTACATTCATCCATATCAACACAGTAAGCTAGCTTTCCGCACTAGTCATTGTATTTTTTCTTAGATATGGTCAGAATTACAAACAATACAAATGCTTTGGTCCCCGAATTAAGAAGATTTACATGTCTCGTCATGTTATATTTGATGAAAATAACTTTCTATTTGCGAACAACGATAAGGCTCGGCTTGCATCTTTTAGAAAGGATTCGCTCCTTTCATACGTTACTCATCACTCTCCCGGTCATGTCCATTTCTGCCAACTTTTTACATCTCCGCATCAACCTCCGGTATCTACGCCCTCGCCCATGACCTTCATTACCATGTAACCTCCTACAGCTTCTGTAAGTCTCTCACCAACCTTGTCCACATCCCCTACTTTTGACTCCCCATCTCCTACAAAACCCTTCTCCCTCTTCCTCTCCTACCTCACCTCCATGCACCTCCACCTTTGCCCACTTCTATCTCGATTTAACTTATGTGAAACTGAACCAAAGATGGTATTTTAAAACCAAAAGTGATCGCCACAACCAAATATTAATTGCCCTCTTTTCAGGTATCTTTTATCCCAGTTGAGCCTACATGTTATACTCAAGCTGTTAAATCTCCTGAATAGTGTGCAACCATGGCTCTTAAGTTTGAAGCTTTGCAACGATGAGGAACTGGTCCTTGGTTCCACCCGTGATTGGCCAGAATTTGGTAAGTTGCAAATATATTTACAAAGTGAAACAGCACAAACAACACTATTGAAGTCTACAAAGCATGCCTTGCGGCCAAGAGTTTCCATCAAGAACCTGGAATTGATTATAGTGAGACATTTAGTCCAATGGTTAAGCATTCTACGATACAACTGGTTCTCTCCACTACCTCGTGCATGATATCTTCTTCTTACTAATTAACTCCAAGGCTTCAGTTTCGTAACCTCCAGTGCAAATACGTCACTCTTCATTTGCCACTCCCAAATTAACCATCTTACTCATCTATGTCAATGACGTAGTCATCACTAGAACTCACAATGCAGCCCTTTCCGCCTTTTTCTCAAACTCGGCCAACTTTTTGCAATGAAGGATTTGGGCCCACTTTTTAACTTTCTTAGCAAAAAAGTACATCACACCTTATCCGATTTATATCTCACTCATTCTAAGTACTCTCACTCATTCTAAGTACGTATTAGATATTCTACACTGCACAAATAAGGAGGAAAACCTTTATGCTCTCCAATGGTGGTTGGGTCTCGAAAACCCACCTTTGGTTTTACAATTTTTCTTGGTAATAATCTCATAATTAGCTAAAAATCCCACCACTTCAAGATCGAGCACAGAATCAGAGTATCACTCTCTTGCCCAGATTACTGCTGAGTTATTCTCGATCAGGATAGTTTTACGTGACTTAATTCTTTACTTAAAAGATCCTACTATCATTTTTTGTAACAATATAAGTGACATCTCTCTTGCCTTTTATCCAGTTTATCATGCACGTACCAAATATGTTGAATGTTGTGCAGGATGGCTTGCATTTTTCTTGCAAGAGCAGTTCGGTTGACCAAGAAATCCTTCGGTCGACCGAACCCTTACTGTGAGTTTCCTGTTCGACTGAGACTCTTTGTTGAAAGCTCGGTCAATTGAGGTGGGACCATCGGATTTACGGAATTTTGCACAAAACAGGGTATTTAAGTTCGTTTTAAGGTTAAGGCTTAGATAATACAAGTGTTTTCTCTCAAGGGGCAATAGTTTGATAAGGGAGAGGGTTTTCTACACTTGTGCAAGCTTGAGAAATGTATTTTCTCAAGGGATCTAGGATTTTCTAGAGGCATGCATCATAAGGGGAATCGAATGATTCTGTAATCGAAGAAGGTTTGTCTGTACAATTCTAAGGTTTTGATTATAGTGGATCTGTGTCAATTTGTTCCATAATTTTTTTCGCAAGGGTTTTTCACATAAAATATCTTGTGTTTGTGGATTATTTACTTTTGGCTTTAGTTATCTACTTTAATATATTATTCTATCTTTATTTATCGTGCTTCTGTGGTTTTGCATCTGAATTTCTTACATTTAAGGTTTGATCTGGGTTTGTTGCGGCTCGGGTGTACATCATTGCGGTATGATAAGGAACTAGTCCACTCACAACAAAGTAACATCATAGCGTCACGTTGGACGTTCGAGATTCAATGAAGATGTCAGGATCAAAATTTGATGAAAAGAGCAATTTTAGTTTGTGGCAACGGAAGGTCAATGATATTCTAGTTTCACAAGGGTTGACGGATGAATATGACTAGAGTGATCTCGGGGAGAAAGTTATGAGCACCATCTGTTTGTGTTTATCGGGTGAGATTATGTACAACGTCTTGTATGAGGAATCTTCCCGAAAGATTTGAAAAAAGCTAGAAGACATGCACATGTCGAAATCCCTCACAAATAAATTGTTTGTGAAAAAACAACTTTTCGAGTTGAAATTAAAGAAAAGATCGAATTTCTTAGAGTACAAGAACTTGTTTACAAAGCTACGTGGTGAGTTGGTAAGGCTCGAAGAGACGGCCAATGAAGAAGACAAAGCATTGCTTCTTCTAGCATCTCTTCCCTCATCATGCGACCATGTCGTCATTACTCTTTTGTATGGAAAGAATACAGTGAAATATGGAAAAATCACTATGGAGCTCGTTCCAAACGAGATGACGAAGAAGTTGAGTGATAAGGACTCTCAGGCAGAAGAGCTAGTCATGAAAGGAGGCCAGGGACATAGGCGATCCGCGGAATGATCTCGATTTGACAAGAGGAAAAAGTTTAGATTGAAATCGAAGGCAAATGATAAATGCCTCTACTACGGCATTAAGGGACACTTTAAGAGAGACTGCAAAAAATGAAAGGATAACCTAGAAAGCAAAGGAAAAAAGAGAACACTGGTGAAGTAGCCAGTGTTGGGAAAGAGAGCCTAAAAGGAGACCTCCTCTTGGTCTCCTCAGGTGCTAGCTATCTCTCAGACACGTGTATTCTAGATTCAAGATGTTCATTTCACATGTGCCCGAATAGGACTTGGTTTGATTCCTACAAATCCTATTATGGTGGAAATGTTCTAATGTGGAATAACTCAACATGTAAGGCCATCGGAATAGATACCATCAAGATTATAAGGATGTTTGACAGAGTTATTCAGACTTTTAAGTGATGTCTGGCATGTACCAGATCTGAAGAAAATTTTAATATCCTTGGGATTTTTAGATACAAACGGCTGTACATTCACCACATCCAGCAATATATTAAAAGTCACTAGCAATGGTATTGATGAAAGGACATAACGTTGGAAATCTATATAAGTTGGTCGGGAGTACAATTATGGGTGAGGTCGTCTCCACCTCGCATGTAGAATCCAATACAAATGATACAAATTTGTGGTATATGCAGTTATGGCATATAAGCGAGAGGGGCACAATGGAACTCCACAAACGGAGTCTATTAACGAGAGTTAAGGCATGTAAGGTAGGTTTTTGTGAGCATTGCATCCTAGGTAAGCAGTGCAGGGTAAAGTTCAAGATTGCTACACATACTAGTAGTAGAGTGCTCAACTATATACATTTCAATGTCTGGGGGCTAGCAATAGTATCATCCAGGGAAGGGCACGATACTTCGTGACCTATATAGACAACTACTCGAGAAAGGTTTGGGTCTACTTCGTGAAGCACAAGTCTGTAGTATTCGTCAAGTTCAAGCAATAGAAGTTGAAAGTTAAAAAACAAATCTGGAAACAAGTATCTCAGGTCAGACAATGGTACGGAGTACAAAAAAGTAGAATTCATAAAATTGTACAAAAAATCAATGCATCACAAGGTACTTCTTAACTCTATGAACCCCACAACAGAATGAGGTGGCAAAGAGGATAAACAGAACTCTGTTGGAGAGAGCAAGAAGTGTGCGGTTGCATGTAGGGATGCCTAAAAGCTTTCGAGCTGAAGCAATGAATATGACATGCTATATTGTTAATTAGTCACCATTTACAGCACTAAAATCAAAGGTTTCAGAAGAATTTTGGACAGGCAATGATGTCGATTACTCAGGATTAAGAATTTTCGGGTGTCCAACATGTGTTCACGTGCAAAGTGGACAGTGGCTAAAGTTGAATCCAAAGTCTAGGAAGTGCATCTTTGTCGAGCATGATAAATATGTCAAGGGCTACAAGCTTTAGGATCTAGTTTCACAAAAGGTGGTTATTAGTAAAGATGTCATCTTCGATGAGACGTCGATGTTGAAGACAAAGAAGGACATTGTAATAGGGCTGTAGAAAAATCATGGTAAGACTAAGAGATTGTCGATGCAGGTGAAGCCAGTTGAAAAAGTGACTAAAGATGAAAATCATCAAGAACGAGACACTAAGCAAAACAATCAGCGGTATACCCAGGAGATGCTAGGAATAGGGAGAAAAGAACCATTAGAGCCCAGGTTTGGTATGGGTTCAAGGACATGGTATCTTTTGCATTATTCACAAGAACTAGAGATCCTTCTACCTTTCAAGAGGCAAAATCTAAAATGGATAGCCACAAGTGGAGGTCAGCCATGGCAAATGAGATGAAATCTCTAAAAACGAATCTAAAATGAGAGTTGACGAAACTTCTTAAAGGTCAGCGAGCTATAGGGTGCAAATGGATCTATAAAAAGAAAGAAGCATTAATAGTAAATGAGGACAAAAAGTAAAGGCACGGCTTGAGTGAAGGGGTACTCGCAAAGGGAATGAATTGATTATAATGAAGTTTTTTCTCCCGTCGTAAAATATAACTCTGTCAAGGTGCTATTGGTGATAGTAGCAGAATTTAATTTCGAATTAGTGTAGCTTGATGTGAAGATGGCATTCCTTCATGGAAACTTTGAAGAAGTCATTTATATGAGGTAGTCTAAAGGTTTCGAGAAGCTTGATAAGGAAGGTCACGTGTGTAGACTGAAAAAGTCGTTGTATGGGCTTAAACAGTCTCCAAGGCAATGGTACAAGCAGTTCAATTCTTACATGGTAGAGATTAGGTATAACAGGTATGAGTACGATTGTTGCATATACTACAGGGTCTTAAGGACAGGTCATACATTCTACTAATGCTTTACGTAGATGATATGCTGACTGTTGCAAAACATAAGTTATCGATACACTTGCTTAAGTCTCTGTTAAGCAAGGAGTTTGACATGAAGGATTTGGGCATTACGAATAAGATCCTAGGCATTGAGATGAGCAAAGAAAGAGTCTGAGAAACTGTCTTTCTCAGAAGGGCTATGTGCAAAAGATACTAGAAAGGTTCCATATGGAATGTGTTAAGCCAGATAACACACCTCTGGCAGGTCACTTCAAACTGTCGGCTGGGTCATATCCAAGTACAGATGAGGAGATTTTAGAAATGTCATGGGTATCGTATGCTAGTGCAGTGGGGAGTCTGATGTATGCAATAGTTTGCACAAGACCAAACATCTCACAGGCAATTAGTGTGGTTAGCAGGTACATATATAATGAATTCAGAAAATAAGTATTGGAATGTTATTAAGTAGATTCTCAAGTATCTAAGAGGCATAGTCGATGCCAGAATCATGTTCGGAGGACATAGAGCTTCAGATGGAGTTGTCAACTATGTGGATTCAGATTATGTAGGTGATCTGGACAACAGGAGGTCCACAGAATATGTTTTTACATTAGCAGGCGGACCGGTATGGTGGAGATCTATGCTATAATTTATGATAGCGCTATCTACAAATGAAACGAAATACATGATTGCAATGAAGGCATCAAAGGAGGCATTGTGGTTGAAAGGTGATGGAAGAACTTGGGTTGAAGCTGGATGCGATTCGGTTGCATTGTGATAGTCAAAGTGTTATCCATCTGGCGATAAATTACATATATCATGCAAGAACCAAACACATCGACATGAGGTTCCACAAGATACGGGAACTCATTACTTCTGGGGAGATTCAGTTTCAAAATATTTACATGGACGAGAATGCCACGGATATGTTAATAAAGCCGATGACCACAAAGAAGTTCAAGTATTGCTTAGACTTAAATAATATCACTAGCCATTGATGAGATTGGGCACCCTTGCTAGGGGTGTAGATGGAGCTACATTCTAAGGGGGATGATGCAGGGAGCGGTCTACGCTCAAGGTAGAGGTTGCACGGGAGATCTTCAAGGTGATTTGGTAAAATACAAGTCAAGGTGGAGATTGTTGTGCAGGATATCTTATATTCTGTCTGAATAGGTAGTTCGATGAACTGAGGAATCCTTCGATCGACCGAACCTTGCTATGAGTTTTCAGTCAATCGAGGCATGGTCCATTCGACCAAGACTCTCTATCGAAAGCTCGGTCGACCAAGGTGCGACCGTCGAATTTGCACGCTTTTGCGCAAAACAATGTATTTAAGTATGTTTTAAGGTTAGGGCTTAGATAATACGAATGCTTTTTTTCTCAAGGGATAAGGGTTTGCTAAAGGATATGGTTTTCTACACTTATAAATGTTTGAAAAATAGATTTTCTGGAGGGTTTTCTAGAGGCGAGCATCATAAGGGAATATCAGATGATTCTGTAATCAAAGAATGTGAGTCTATATCATTTTAAGGTTTTGATTATAGTGGATCTTTATCACTTTGTGTCATAATTTTTTTCCCACAAGGGTTTTTCACGTAAAATATCGTGTGTTCTTGAATTATTTGCTTTTAACTTTTATTATCTTCTTTAATATATTATTCTATTTTCATTTATAGTGCTTCCACAAAGCATACGGATTGAAGGTAACGCTAGATCCGAATTTCTAACACCCACACTTTGGACTGTTGAGACTCATGTTTACATTGGTGCAATGTGATAAGGAGCCGGTTCACTCACAGCATTGAGTTTAAATGGTTTGAATTTAAAAGTCAAATAATCCAGACACGACACCATGAGATCGAACGTCTGAGCTGGGTGGTGTTGGGGTCACCAGGCTTAGTCACGTGGGGGCCTGACTACTCGCTGACGTGGAAGGAGAACTTCATGAGGATGAGATCCGCTCCGTCCATCAAGTGCGCTGCCCTGTCCTTCAGTCCTTGTGTAGGGTCCCAAAAATCTGGCCGATTCAATTCTCAGATCTACATCATGGGGAAGAGTTTGAGATGGGAAGTCCCACCATTAATATGCCATCCAATCAATTCATCTAACGTGCCAAACCAGGATAAATGTATGCTCCGAAAATAAGAACGTTCCAAGATTAATGTGGGCCACACCACGTGAATTTAGAGCTTTTAGGCATGATTTTACACCGTTCCCAATAGCGTGGTCCACATAAATCTTGGATTGGATTGAATTTTATGATCTACAGTGAAAATGTGTCTGCGCATTTGATGGACGATGTGGATCTAATGCGCATTCTCCCACCACCGACATGTACGCCGTCCATCAGTTTCACCAGCTCATGTGGGCCAATCCACATCAAACATTGGGAAACAAATGCCCACCATGTGGGCCCACCCTGGTCTTCATATGCACTCCAAAACAGATGAACGGAAAACACAAATATCATTCTCATCCAAAAAAAAAAAAATCTGGCTTACCTGAAAGTTTCAACAGTGTGCATTCAATCCCCACTGTTTCCTGTGGCATAGCCCAGTTGAGTTTTGTATCAGCCTCAATTTTGAACTCAGGTTGTAACCTAAGCTGGCAAAACTGATGAACGGAGTGGATGTCACATAGACATCACGGTGGGCCCCACAGAGCTTACACCCATAGGACGGCGAGGATCAAAGGAAAGTCTACGTCCTTCCACGGGATACACGATTCTCAGTTGTTTCAAGTGGGCCACGTCTCAAAACTATCTAAAAGTCAAGATCATGTGGGGCCCACCTTTGGTTGCCATTTGCCAATCCCTCTTAAGATTTACTTTGATCCGATGATATTGGAAGCGGATTGCGTACTGAGTAACTCAGTACCCTTAGCATACTAAGTAAATTATGTGGGACCCACCATGATGTATTTATTTTATCCACTCCGTCCATCCATTTTTAAATTTAATTTTATTTTGTGGTACCAAAAATCAAGCATATACAAAGCTCAAATGGGCCACACCACAGGAAACTGTGTGAATTGAACATCTACCGTTGGAAAATTCTTTGGGGCGACAGAAGTTTTGGATCAAGCTGATATTTGTGTTTTCCCTTCATCCATGTCCTTTTGATATTATGAACAGGTCGGATGACAAATAAACGTCACTGTGGGCCCTAGGAAGGTTTCAACGGTGGAAATCATTATTCCCACTGTTTCTTGTGGCATGGCCCACTTGAGGATTGGATACGCTTCAATTTTGGGCTCAACCACTAAAATGAGATAGAAAAGCAGATGGACGGCGTGGATAAACAACATGAATTCGCAGTGGGCCCAACAGAGTTTACTCAGTACGATAAAAGCGTACTGAGTAACTCAGTACGCAATCCGATTTGGATGATATTAACCATTCAATCTCCATGGTCCACATTTACTATGGATGCCTCCATATGTGTAGGATCCACCATATGCTAATACATCCCCACGTGATTCTTTTTCCAATGATCCGAACCGTTTATCTGACAGGGCTCCCTCTAGATGAGAAATGCCCGGTAAAACACTAAGATTGAAAATGCAACCCTTTGATAATATAAAGGTCATGGCCACCGTTCATGTTCAAATCCCCACACCTGAGTTGAAAAACAGCCCGATTTTGGGCCTGACCCTTCATCCGGGCCAGATGAAGGGTCTGGATGGCCTGGGTTACAGATACACTACACAGTGGGCCCATATTCAAATCAACGATAGGTGACCCCACATGAATTTTGGATCACGTGGACCTCACTTCTGTTTGCTAACACCCTAGCTTACAGTGGTACCGGTGCCACCGGAGCACACTCTTGGTGCCGTGTATATAATTTCAGATGGGTTGTGTATCAAGTGTCACTGGGAACCAGAGTATCAAATAACTCCCCTAAAACAAACACAAATAGAACTCAGTTTTGAAAGCGAACAAGGATTGCTCCCTACCCTTAACATTGTAGCCTTAAAAGAATAGAAAAAAGAGTCCAAAATAACTTCAATCCCACCTTATTTTAAAATTTTAAGAGCTTCTCAACCCTCAAAATACAAATTTCTAAAAGACCTTCTCTTCAAACTCCAAGAGATTCTCGGAAGGAATTATCATTCCCCTCCAAGATCTCTATAACAATGATCGAAGAACGTTGTGTGGGGGTCGAATCACCAAGCCAGTGGCTTGAAACACAGTACAGTTGAGCTTTTGATCTGCCTCAGTTTTGGGTCCATACCATAAAATGATTTGGCAAAATGAATGGTTGGAATAGATGTAACACATCAATCATGATGGTTCCCACAACTTTACCACATCAACATCAACACAGTACTAAGCTCGTGGAGGTTCAAGTCCTCCTTAAGGCATAATATTGAGAATGCTTATTGAATGAACAATTCAATAACAAATCTAATTGATATTGATATACCTAGTATCTTTCAAGTTGGGGCTGTTGGAATTGGAATAAGCTTGGTAGTTTGGCGGCAGATCATGAAATCTTGGCGATCTTCTCTATCTAATGAATGAGCAATCCGTTTTGAAATAATCCACCCTGCACAGTTGCGCCCACCTCAAGAGTATATGCTTCAACAAGAATCAGACGGGTACATAATCCAACAGATGAAGTACATTACATAGTCCGTTTTAGGGATTGGCAACTTCCCCATTTAGTGACTTTGGCACTAGATGTTCTCAAAATGGCTACTATTGGGTTGGGTGAATTAGATAATAGACGTCTATCAACCTTCCTCCTTTGGGGGCTATCTGAAAGAGAATCCATACCTATGCTGTGTTCTAGCAACGCAATAGAGTATGATGAATAAGATCGAAATTGGTGTGATTTTTATTTTATTTTATTTTTTATGAGAAAGAAAAACATGAATTAGAAGTGGTCACTTCAAAATTTTGCCATGGGGGATGTGAAGATCCAAAATCAGATTATTTAGACGATTATAACCACTGATTCATGGAAATTTCCTAGGATTAATTCCATTTTAGCCATTCAGTGGATGTCCACCAATCTGAAAAATCAGATCAGCATAACTTTGGTTCATGATATGCATACATTGGGGACTCAAAAACTTTGAACTGTTTAGTGCTGGGAGCGGATTAGTTGCAGCCCTTACTGTGGGGCCCACCTTGATGTGTGTATTGTATATGCACACCATCCATCCGTTTTTCTATCTCATTTTAAAAGCAGTGTGGTCCAGAGAACCGAACTGTTAGAGTGAGAATATTATGTACTAGGTGGTCCTGAGGACTACTGTTTTATTTTTGATATTTTATTAATATAAGGAGTAGGAAAAGCTCTAAACAAAACATAATTAGGGTAAGGGTTGTTGTTTTTCCCACTCCTCTTTCTTATTTATATTAATAAAATATCTGAAACAAAACAGTAATCCTCATGACCACCCAATACATAATCTCTGAATCAAATCCCTCCCTACATGCGACCCGCTGACTCTAGTTACATTTCTCAGTGGACCACACCTTTTGGTTTGAATCCGAGCATTCAAAAGTTGTAGATTGGAAGAAAGTTATTGATTGAGATTATATTTGTTTTTTGCCCTTCATACAGGTTTGTGTGACCTTATCAACAGGTTGGATGGCAAATAAACATTATGGAAACAATACAGTAGACCCTAGGAAGTTTTTCATGGTGTGGTGTTCAATCACCACTTTTTCCTATGGTATGGCCCATCTGAGATTCATTTTTCAGCTCATGCCCTAAAATGATCTGACAAAGGGATGGATGGCATGGTGCATATACATACACCAATGTGGGCCCCACTGTAAGGGCCGCACCATCTTGGGTGAGGCCAGGGCCACACCTGATCCACTCATGGCTTCTAACAAGGACCATCATTGTCTAAGAAAACACCAACATCAGAAGTCTAAATTCCTCTGACAGCAGGAGACAGGTAAAGTAAATAGCAATAATGACCTCTTTACGTTACATTATCGGGGAAATTGGCGAAACAAACGGGCCCTTACGTGTGGTTTGACATTTCCTTTTTGCTGAGTACAGTATGGTGGAAGCTGCAATCATGCTCGGGCTGGAATCAGTAAATGGCAATCCCACTTCCTTAGCGGCCAAATCGCAAATGCTTCTTTCGGAAGGAGAGAGCAGCTCAAACATTTTTTCAGCAGTGACGATCTGCTGTTCACGGAGATGTCCGTCATGAATTACCTGGCTGCAATGAGACGAAGCACAAACAAATTATTCTCATGTATTAAGATGCACTTAATCAGTAAGATTGGTAACTAATATTATAAAACTTTGAGATCTCCTCTCTGTTGGTTGGGAATTGGGATCTCCTTAATGAGAAGATAGCCTGGATGATTTAGATATTGATTCTTTATGAATGTTAATGCAGGTGGGCATGATCATGGAAAATGTGCAATGAAGATGTGGATGGTCTTGATCTAAATTATTGGTCCCACGTCCCATTAGGTAGGCCCCATGTGTTTTAAGTCCACAAAAGGGTTGCTTTTTTAAATTTTAGGGTTTTAGTAGTTTTCAATGACCTTTACATAAATAGTAGTGAGCTGCAGTAGCACTAGCATTTTCTGAGAGCTATTTGAGTTCGGTGATTGAGATTAAGTTGGGTTAGGGACTTAGGGTTCTTTAACATGTATACTTGGTTTTGTAGATGACAAGTGGCTTGGTAATTGGTATACTTAATAAAGAAAAGTAGTTATTTTAGGGACGAGATCTCTTGAAGTGGGAAAGAACCCTATTAATCAATTTCTTTAAATTTGTGGAGCAAATCTTATTTTGTTTTCTTTTCTTCGTACCAATCCATTCTAATCAAATTGGTATGAGAGAGTTCATTTGTGGCTTGTCTAGGGTTTGTTATTGATAGCTAACAATGGGGGAAAACCCCATTTTGGAGGAAGTATTTAGAGGATAGGATCAACTGAGAGGAAAACTGTCGAAAACCTTTGAGGAGCTTGGAGAATTTGACACGCCTACACAACATCAAGGAGTCTCTTTGTGCACAAGAAGGTGACAGCATCATGGAATCCGACCACAGTAATATCGATAGTGTTCCATTTGATCATCGGTAGAATAGACTATCAACTAGAGGATCTTAACTCACATGTAATGTATAGAAGTTAAAGTTGGGTGGAGCCAATTCCAGAAGATCCGCAGGCGGATTAGACATAAGGAGAGTTAGAAGCAAGATGAAGTGATGGGACAAAATATCCGGCCTTCAAATTATGAGTAGGAACACTATCACAAGTTCCATCACCTCTAACAAAAAGACCTGACCATTAATGCTTGCATGGAGTTCAATTGCCTCATGAGCCGGAATGACCTCAACGAATCTGATGTCTCAAGATAGTATACTATTGATCCCAAGGTGTATCTTGATGCATCGTGTTATCACAATGTCCCGTAAGGAATGGACAATGGATTCTTGAATGCACTCTGGGAAATCATGTATAATTAATGTAACTTGCCCGTTCATTTTAATCAAATTATTTTCATTCAATGGTGAAAAGAAAACTACAGATTGGATGAGAATCTAACCTGAGGAATGAGGCCAGGTTCTTAGGCGTGCATGCCCGGAAAAGAGCTTCTGGGATAATAGCTGAATCCAAAAGGATATTGGGAAGGGCCATGTATCGTAACTTCGTCTGATATCGAATCAACCATTCGGTTAGGACATGAGCTCGGTATGCAACAACACAAGGTAGCCGTGCAAGTTGCAATTCCATTATAGCCGTCCCTGAAGTAGTCAATGCAGCTCTGCTTGCCTGCACAAAATCCAAAAGTAATGGCTAAATGCTGGACGATAATGTCTCAAGGACTGAAACAACATATGTCACAGATGCAGCTTCTAAGAGATTGATATAACACTTGGGACTTTAGTCTTCTTCACCCAACCTGCCATAGATAGGCCAGGCCGTCTGTCATGCTTCTAAGCTGAACCAGCCATGTTCCAGTCTTGGGTCTGATTTTTAGGCCATGTATTCAGCCCAGGGCCTTAGTTTCAGACCCAATAAAATATGTTGGCTGGGCCCAGGATCTGGCACATTTATAACTGTCACAGGTTAGCCCAACCAAATTGATAAATGAGCTTGGCCTGGGCCTGAATTTCAGGTCCGATTAGAAAACAAGCCTACTGCACCATGTCCACCCAACCTAAATCCAACTCCACCACCAGCTCCTGCAAAAGAGGCTATGGGCCATGAAAATCTAAAGATCTTTCTCGACGACTATGATCCTTTAAATCCTAAAGAGAACTGGCATCTACCACATACGTACATTAAATGCATCAAATTTAAGGTCTTGCAACCGCCCAGAAATCAAGATGGTGGGAATGTCCCATGTCTGAATAGTTCTGTCAATGTAGCTCTCCACATGCTGGTTGGGTGCCACAGGGATGACTGTCGTTACTTTCGGAAAAGGGTCTTTCAGTAGTTTCACAGTATTTAAGAAAGTGGGAAGCATGAGTTTGACTTCTTGTAATCTGCTTCCTGGAAGTAAGGTGATGACCGTAGCACCTGTCAAACATAAACCATAAAGTGTAAGGAGAATGGAAGATTTAATAGCAAACGAAATTGACCACAGCTCCATAAACAAGCCAATCATCTCAGAAATAGAAAACTTCAGGAAGTATGACTGCACAGACAACAGTATAATCAGAATAAAGGAATTATAGGGTCCTATCATGCATAAAACATACAGTTTTCTACCATCAAAGATTCTGTACATACAAGGCCCATGTTTCCGTGATCCAGCTAGTGGCTGTGTTGGGGGAGGGGGTTGACCGGTGCCCCCAAAAATCCCACAGACAGGAAAATTCTAAGCTTCCAATGCTTGAATCACTGGCCAAACAACAACAACAACATTAAACATTCATGGGAAATAAGCTAACATCGAACGGCTGGAATCTTCCAATCCGGGAGATTTTTGGGGCACCCCAGTAGCGCAATCAGATTGATAGCCTGGACAACCTGAAGATGGGTCACACCTGTACAGGATCCTGGGCGGCAACAAACAGTATGATTGTTGCAGCACAGGACCCTAATAAATCCTCATCAAAAGACGATGGAGGAAATTTCGGATTGTCCTGCAAAATGCAAATAGAAGCTATTGTTATCATATGTTACCTACAAATATTAACAAGAAATTTTTACAAGCATTTTTCCCTTGAAAATGTCCAATATTTTCAGAGGAAATGGTGGAAATGGAAATTTCAGAAGGCAAAAAGCAACAGGTCATAACCGCTGACCAGTTCTAGGTGATCAGTTCTCAACATGAATTGGCAGAGAGGTTCATATCCAAGTAATTTCTATCCACAAAATCACTTTCTGCAAAGCATAAGCATCAAAAGAAATCAGCAGCTAATCGAGTTTCACCTTATTCACTGACATATCTGGCTTCACACACTGGACCATGTTCAAGCATCTGAAAGGTGTATCACCTGAAGCAATAAACATGAATAAACCTAAAATTGGACTAGATTCCTATGATAGTTCACCACCACATTGCAAATGGTGGTGACTCATCCTTCGTCGCATGGAGCACTCATGTACAGCTACCCCAACCATCCAAATTGTGGATGGAGCGTATGTCTAAAATCTGCCTGATAAAGCAACGGTAACCATCCAATTGATCCCTATAATATGGATAAAAGTAAAACAGTAAGTGGTCCAAATTTGAAAGGAAAATTAGACGGCTAGTATCATCTTCTCAGTTTAATTTTTGGTTTATGCCTATCCACAACTGGGTCAGTGATTTGGAGTCTCAGACTGTCTGGTCTGCAGTAGAACTGTGCCATGTGTACGGTTGAAGAGCCACCACCATTTTCTACATGGTGCTAAATTATCACAGGAATCTACCCCCTAAAATAATTCTTAGGCCCCGTTTGTTAAATCTGAAGTCTAAAGCCTGAATCTGAAATCTGAAGTCAAAAAACTTGTTTGGTAATTATGGCTGAAGTTGAAAATTAAGTACTGAATTTGAAACAACCTGTTTGTTAACAAACATCTGAAATACGTTAATTTGACGCATTTGCCCCTATCTCCTGTTTGGAAATGTTTTACATTATAAAGAAATTATTTTTTATTAAATGAAAATAAAATTATTCTATTTAATTCAAATAAACTAAAGTACTTAAGACAAAATTAAAAAATCATTATTCATAAAAAACAGATAAAATATCATTATTCATTAAAAACAGATAAATTCCTTATGTTGATTATTGCCCCACAAATATTTCAAATCAGGACGTTCAATCCTCACGTTTTGGGCCCACTTGATTATTGGATCCACCTCAGTTTCGGTCCCATGTCCTAAAATAAACTCACAAAACCAATGGGTAGGGTGGATTTCTCACAAACATGAAGGTGGGCCCCACCTACATTTCCAGCACAGGGAATTCTGCAAGAGGCTTTAGCGGTAAATCCGGCATATGGACGAATGCAGATTTCCTAACGAAAGCCTTTCACATGAAGTTCCAACACAAGGATTTTGGGTGGGGCCCACTGTGATGTTTGTGAGAAATCCAACACGTCCATCCATTTTTCGAGCTCATTTTATGACATTCGACCAAAATAAGGAGTATCCAAAACTCAAGTAGACCATACAAGATGAAACAGTGGGGAAAGGAATGCCTACCGTTAAAACCTTCCTAGACTCCACCTTGATGTTTATATTCCATCCAAATTGTTTATAAGGTCATTTTGACTAAGATGAAGTGAAAACACCGTGAACTTAAACCGATACAAAACTTTTGTGGCCATATAAATGTTTCAATGATGGTCACAAAATCCCCACTATTTCCTATCGTGTGGCCCATTTAAGTTTTGGATACATCTTATTTTTGGTCGCACGTCCTAAAATGAGCTCGAAAAACGGATGGACGGACAGGCTTTCTCACAAACATCGCAATGGGCCCCACAGAATCTTTCGCAGGAAGTTCCTGCGGAAGGCTTTCACAGGAGGAGGCAGATTAGATACTGACAGGTTGAGTAGCGAGACTCGCTACTGAAGTGACATCACCAAGTTCTGTGGGACCCACCATGATGTATGTGTTGTATTCACACCATCCATCCATTTGGAGATATCACTTTAGGGCATGAGACAAAGAATGAGTCAGATCCAAATCTGGAGTGGACCCCACCACAGAAAACAGTGGGAAGAGTGACGCCCACCATTGAAACCTTCCTAAGGTCTACAATGATGTTTATTTGAGATCCAATGTGTTCATAAGTTAAGACAGATATAAAAGAAGGTAAAACACAAATTTCAGCTTGATTGAAAACTTTTGTGGCCCTTAGAAATTTTTAATGGTGGACGGCACTCTCTCCGTTATTTTCTGTTGTGGGGTCCACTCGAGCTTTGGATCTGACCTATTATTTGGCTCATACCCTAAATTTATATCACCAAATGGATGGACAGTGTGGATACAACACATACATCATGGTGGGTCCCACATAACTTGGTGACGTCACTTCAGTAGCGATTCTCGCTATTCAACCTGTCAGTAGCTAATCCGCGTCCTTCGCGGGAAATCCGCGTCCGATCGAAGCGGATTGGCTAGACGTCAGCAAGTTATGTGGGTCACATCATGAGGTATGTGTTATATCCAAACCATCCATCCATTTTTCGAGCTCATCTTAAGGCTTGAGCCAAAAATAAGGGAAGATCTAAAGATCAAGTGTACCACACTGCAAAAAGCAGTGGGGGATTGAACGTCTACCATTGAAATCCTTTTGGGGGTCACAGAAGTTTCGGATAAATATGAAATTTGTTTTTCCTCTTCATCCAGGTATTTGTGACCTTATGAACAGATTGTATGGAAAACAAACATTACGGTGGGCCCTACGAATTTTTTAACGGTGAAAATCATTATCCCCGTTGCTATTTGGTGCGGTCCATTTGAGCTTTGGATATGTTCATAAGGTATCTACTCCCCCTACCACCAACCCCGTGGCTAATAGTCGGTGCTCTGTGGGCCCCATCATGATGTATGTGTTTCATCCATTCCGTTCATCCATTTTTACTAATCATTTTAGGGCTTCACACCAAAAATGAGAGGGACATAAATCTCAGGTGGACCACACCACAAGAAAACAATAGTGATTGGATATCCACCATTAAAATTCTCCCAAGGCCCGCTGTATTGTTTATTTGACATCCAATCTATTGATTAGGTCATACAAGCCAGATGAAGGGAAAAAACAAATTGATCCAAAACTTTTATGGCCCCCAAAAGGTTTTTTATGGTCGACTTGAGTTTTAGTCAATTTCCATTGGTTTTTATGGTGTGGCCCACTTGAGTTTTACATGTACCCAAGGTATCCCATATTGGTTATGGTAACGGCAGTGGCTGTTACGCGATACGGGGCAGTAATGGGGCACCCTCGATTCTGTAGCCGTAACGGCCATTACGAGGGCATAACGGCCGTTGCTGCCCCATAACAGTCAGGGCGTAACGGTAAAAAAACGGCCTTTTTTTTTTGCTTTTTAAGGTCTGTTTTTTCACTTTTTTTGAAATTTCTTTCTTCAAAACTCTTCCTAAATCATTCTATTTCTATTTTCGACCACTCTTAGCTTGATATTACAGATAAAAATAACTTATATTAAGGATTTTTTTGATTCGAAGCTCCGTGGGCCATTTTTCAAAAATTCCTCAAAAATATGTATTTATATTTTTTATTCAATGTTTTAGTGTTTGAATGGTAAAATATGATGTGTTAATCATAATAGAAGATAATAATGTCCATTTTACAGATTGTTGTTGTCATTTTATATTTTTTTATAATTTTTTTCTATTTACACACTATTTTCGGCCCTTTTTTTTTAATTCGAAAAATCATTTTTTATTGAATGTTTTGTTGTTTTAATGGCAGAATATGATGTGTTAATCATAGTAGAACATGTTAATGTCCATTTTACAAATTGTTATTGTCATTTTATATTTTTTTATAATTTTTTCTATTTACGCACTATTTTCAGCCCTTTTTTTAAATTCGAAAATTCATTTTTTTTATTCAATGTTTTACTGTTTTAATGGTAGAATATGATGTGTTAACCATAGTAGAAGATAATACTGTGCATTTTACAGATTGTTGTTGTCATTTTATATTTTTAGTAATTTTTTTCTATTTACGCACTATTTTCGGCCCTTTTTTTTAATTCGAAAAATCATTTTTTATTGAATGTTTTGTTGTTTTAATAGTAGAATATGATGTGTTAATTATAATAGAACATGTTAATGTCCATTTTACAGATTGTTGTTGTCATTTTATATTTTTTTCTATTTACGCACTATTTTTGGCCCTTTTTTTTAATTTGAAAAATCATTTTTTATTCAATGTTTTGTTATTTTAATGGTAAAATATGATGTGTTAATCATAGTAGAAGATATTAATGTGCATTTTATAGATTGTTGTTGTCATTTTATATTTTTTTATAATTTTTTTCTATTTACGCACTATTTTCGACCTTTTTTTTTTAATTCGAAAAATCATTTTTTATTCAATGTTTTGTTGTTTTAATGGTAGAATATGATGTGTTAATCATAATAGAAGATATTAATGTCCATTTTACAAATTGTTGTTGTCATTTTATATTTTTTTCTATTTACGCACTATTTTCAGCCCTTTTTTTTTTAATTCAAAAAATCATTTTTTATTGAATGTTTTGTTGTTTTAATAGTAAAATATTATGTGTTAATCATAGTAGAACATATTAATGTCCATTTTACAGATTGTTATTGTAATTTTATATTTTTTTCTATTTTCAAATTAGTAACTTTATATTTATATTTTCATATATTGGACAGGTTTTGGAGCTTCTTAGGGTTTAGAACATACAGTCATCTTTATTAATTAGATTCTAAAAACTGTATATAAATTTAGAATAGCGAGTAGACTCACAATCTCACATAGACATAGGTTATATCTAATCTATATCTAGATCTGCACGAGGAAATGTCTAGGTCTGGCCAACAAATGAGGATATTGGATGGCAACATTGTCATAGGGTTGATGGTACTATGCACCAAATAAAGTGCAACTATTGTGATAGACTAGTAACTGATAGAATTACCCGTCTCAAATAACATTTGGCACATCAAAAGGGTCAAGTTGAAGGATGAACTATAGTACCGAAAGAGATAATGATTTTAATGCAAGCCAATCTGAATGAATCGAAGGGTAAACGTGCTGCTAGACAAAAGAAGAAAGATGAGATTTTGGATGCAGCTCGACAGGAGGTGTTTGGTCCTGAATATATGGGCGTTCGTGATGAAGATATTATTAATTCTGACGAAGATTCAGATCGGGAATTAACTGTAGCTAGGAGAGAGAGCTTGCATCTAGCTCGTGAAGAAGAAGAACGTCGCCGCATGTTTGGCGTGAGTGGGTCAATACGTGATACAGGAGGGCAATGGGAGTGGGAATGCAGCTGGGAGTGTAACTGCTTCTGCAGGGGGGTAGGTTTAGTGGGTTACGATGTGTGTTAGGGAGCCAACAACAGACATCTTCATGTGATGCCCCTATAGATTTGGATGAAGAAGTAAATGAGCCTAGGAGACCCTCTATTAATCCAATCATGTTTAAAAAAGAATCAACTAAACAAAAGAAGATAAAACAAATGTGGAGAAAAACTTTCGTTGAGAAACTAGGTAGGGCAGCAGCAAAGTTATTTATACATGCCAATATACCTCCTAACGCGGCCAATTCTCCATATTGGCAGGTGGTAATTGATGCAGCAGCAGAAGCAGGTGAAGGAATTAAAACTCTCATGGCTAAGGAAATTAGGGGGAAATGGACAGATGCAGAGTATGCGGATGTGAAAGAATACGTGGCTACCTTTAAACCTGTATGGCAGGCCAGAGGATGCACGATCATGTATGATGGTTGAACTGGCCCAACCAGACGCAGCATGATCAACTTCATGGTGTACTGTCATTTAGGAACTATATACCACAAGTCAATTGATGCCTCAGAGGTAACAAAAGATTCTAATTATATTACTGGACTAATGGATAAAGTTGTGAAAGAGATTGGAAAGGAGAATATAGTGCAGATTGTGATAGATAATGAAACATCATATAAGCTTGCAGGACATAAGTTAATGAAAAAGAGACGACGTCTTTTTTGTCACTATGTGCTGCCCATTGTATTGATCTTATATTGGAAGATATTGGGAAGAAGAAGAATGTTAAGGAAATGGTCGAAAGGGCAGGAGAAGTGATGACGTTTATTTACAACCATAATCAAGTAGACGCAATAATGAGGAAGTTCACGAAAGGACGAGGGTTGTTGAGGCCTGCAGCAACTAGATTCGCAACAAACTTTATAGCATTAGAGAGTTTATACCAGCATAGGGGAGAGTTAAGTGAGATGTTCACTTCCTGAAATTGGCTTAACACAAAACATGGGCAGAAGACATCAGGGATACCGGTTGAAGTTGCGAACACCATACGAGACAATAAATATTGGAAGAGGGTCAAGTCGATCCTAAATGTGATAGAGCCACTAATGAAGGTACTCCGTCTTGTTGAAACCGACAAAGCACCTACCATGGGCTTCATATACGATGCCATGGATAAAGCAAAGTTGGCAATTCAACGTGATTGTAGAAGCTGGGAGTCTTATTGGAGGATGATCGACAAGAAATGGACAAGACAACTCCATCATGATCTCCATGCAGTAGGTTACTACCTAAATCCTAAGTACAGATATGCCCAATCATTTGTTGCGGATGATGAAATTCGTGTCGGGCTAAAGAATGTGATAAAGAGATTAGAGCTTGATTTAGATATGTAAATAAAAGCGTTAATTGAATTACATACATTTGGAAATCGCCTGGGTAGCTTTGGAAATGCTCTTATACAGCATGCAAGGTATCCCGTATCGGTATCAGTTGGCGTAATAGTGCCCTCCGATACCGATACGGATACGGGGGTGTAACGGCGATATGGAGGCGTAACGGCTCGTAACAGTGCAATTATTTTTTTTTTGCAAAAAAAATATGAAAAAATATGGATTAAATCCAGAATATTCTAAGCATTCCGAATATGCATTCATTTATAAATTGGAACATGTTTATGGTGGTGTAACGATCCACTCTTTGGTGAGAAGTTGTATCGGACTGTCTGATTAAATTTTGAACCAGGTAACCTGAATTTGACTACAAAATTCATATATTTAATTTTCTAAATATCTAATTTATATACTTAACAATTTGATATCATTTCTCCCAATAGTTCTTTAAAAAAATAAAATTAAATTCAGTTACATGGCGTTGCCGATTTGGGGCTGACTTGGAGGACCAATCTATGCCCCAAATTAGCCTCAAATTCATGCAATTTATTGCCATTATCCCACTTATGAATTGGTGGACATTTATTGGATAGTGAATCATGAAAAAAATCAAAAAGCCCTATTTTAAAAAATAAAAGTCCACAAATTAACAATCAAAACTATTCAAACGATTTGATTTTGGCATTGTGAGTTAGCAATTGCAGTCCATAATTTAATTGGTAAATTTTAAGTTAATATATGTCTCGTGTACAATTTTTTAAGGGCCCGAATTAGGCGGGACTCGGATTGTGAAGTGTAGCAACGTGTCAAAGTTTTTTGGGCCCCACTCGTGATAAATGTGTTATATCCACACCGTCCATCCATTTTGCCAAATAATTTTAGGGCGTGAGCCCAAAAATGAGGCACATCCAAAGCTCAAGTGGACTGCACCATAAGAAACAACAATAATTAAACGTTCACCATTAAAAACTTATTGGGGGCTACAAAAGTTTTAGATCAAGCTGACATGTGTGTTTTCCCTTCATCCACGTCAGTGTGACCCAATTAATATGTTAGATTGGAAATAAACATTACACTGGACCCTAAGAAATTTTTAACGGTGAGCATTCTATAACCACTATTTCATATGGTGTCGTCATATGGTGTGGTCCACCTAAGATTTGGATATGGATATTACTAATTTTTTGGATCTGACCTAAAATGACATGGCAAAATGGAGGGACGACGTGGATAAAATATATACATCATGGGGCCCACTCGGGTCTGATCACGAGGTATGTGTTATATCTAAACCGTCCATTCATTTGACGAGCTCGTCTTAAGGCTTGAACAGATTGGATGGAAAATAAACGTTACAGTGGGCCCTATGAATTGTTTAATGGTGAAAATAGTTATCTCCGCTGCTATTTTTGGTGGTCCAGATGATCTTTGGATATAATTCATTTTTTTGGTAGTGCTCTAAAATGATCTCTGAAAATAGATGAACGGTGTAGATATAATAAATACATCACTGTGGAGCCCACGTAACTTTGATCTCCTTTGAACCGTTCGTACAACTCGAAGCTCGAGGAGTGTCAGCACTCGTCTTAGCATGACACATACCTCCAATAGCTAGCTGGTGTGTGGTACACCTGCGAATTAAAAAAAAAAAAAAAAGAAGGGAGAGAGGGAAACCAAAAAGAAAAAAGAGGGAAAGAAGAGAGAGAGAGAGAGAGAGAGAGAGAGGAAGAAGAAGAAGCAGGCTACCGCGGCCGCAACCACAGCTGCCCGAAGAAGAAGAAGAAGAAAAGGTAAGTTTTTTTTTTTCCTTTTTTTTTCTATTTTTCAAGGCCCGTAACAGCCGTTACGAGTCTGTAACGGCCGTTATGGCCCATAACGGCCGTTAAGATATGCAAATAAAGGCGTTGAATGAATTAGATACATTTGGAAATCGCCTGAGTAGCTTTGGAGATGCTCTTGACAGCATGCAGTATCTAAGTTTCAACCAGCCGAATGGTGGATTAATTTCGGAGAGAATACGAAGGCTCTCCAAAAAATTGCAGTAAAAGTTTTGAGTCAGACAACTTCTTCTTCTAGCTGTGAAAGGAATTGGAGTTATTTTGCACTTATTCATTCAAAGAATAGGAATAGATTGCAGACTAGGACGTAGGATAGACTTGTCTTCATGCACTACAATATAAAGCTAAGAAAGCGATGACACCATAAGAGCATTACAGCCGCCGATGGCACAGACTACTGTCCAATAAACTTGGACAATATTTATGACGAAGATGACCCCCTTCGACCTTGGTTGGAAACAAGGGAAAAGCAAATTGAAGCAGATAGTGAAGAATTAGAAATTGATGACCCAGTAATACGCACAGCATAATAAGAAGGGCAGCTTTTATGCCAAGCACGGCTCAAGATTAACAAAAGAGTACGAGCAGTGGTAGTGTGACCGTGTCGGATGATGGTGATAATGACCCCCCTGCCCCTGGTGCTGGCACTTCTGGTGTTGCTCAGCAAACCATACAGCCGTCTACAGATCGCAATGCCGATGAACATCCACAAGGTAGTACACGAGGTCGGACTTATAAGTGTACCGAGTCACAATACAGCTAGCAGGAGGAGGGTAGGTCTAGTAGTGCACTGGGTCCGAGAGGTCCAGAACATTAGCAGGCTCATGGTCCTGGTTATTATGATGGATATTCTTATGGCCAATTGGATTATGATTATAGTTATACTGAGCCTATTCCATCACATTCATGTTGGAGTAGTCCTCTCGATCCATATCCATATGATTATAGATATCCAAATCCAAATCCAAGTTACTCATCACAGCAGACGCACTTTCAATCTCAAGATTCTCAACAGCCTAAGTACGGGCACCAGTATGGCTATTCGACGGGCACTGGTGGATATCCTTACTCAGGGTCGGAGTCGTTGCCTAGTCAGGATCAGTCATCCTCTGGTTTCGTTGATCTAGTATTTCCTTCTGGCACTAGATATTATGGATATGCAGCACCTCCACCTATTGGACAGCCTCAGCCTGATGCTGACGATGACGATGACGATGATGTGGAGGTCAAGCAACCACAAAAAAAAAAAACAGAGTTTCATTTTGGTGGTGACTTGTGATTGCAAGTATATATTTGTATTAAGGTAAGTATTTGCAGCAGACAGCTAATAGCAGCATTATTGCAACCAGCCAAGCACATAGTTGACACTGCCGAACTTGTATTTAAAATAGCTCCCCTGACAACCAATCAAGTAATCCTTAATTAAGTTGCAGGGGAGTATATCAGACACTACTAATTTTTTTAAAAAAAATATATATTCTTGAGTTGAGGATGACAAGTCACAGGACAGGAATCACAGTCACAGTCACAGGTATGTTAAATTGTTAATAACTTAATACAAAATAAATTATGAAAAATAATTACAAACACCTACACATGTAAAATATTTTCATATTACATTCATTCTAATATATCTATCATTGATAGTAGATAGTTAGAAAAGTAAATATATGAGTTTTACAGTCAAATCTAGGCTGTCTGGTTCATAAATTCATCAGACAGTCCGAAACAACTTCTCACTAAAGAGTGGACTGTTACACCACCATAAACATGTTCCAATTTATAAATGAATGCATATTTGGAATGCTTACAATATTCTGGATTTAATCCATATTTTTTTTGCCAAAAAAAAAAAAAAAAAACACCGTTACGGGCCGTTACACCCCTGTATCCGTATCGATATCGGAGGGCACCGTTATGCCAACCGATATCGATACGGGATACCTTGCATGTACCTCATTTCTCGGCTCATGCTCTAGAAAGATCTGAAAAAGTTGATGGACGGTGTGGATCAAGCACATAAATCATTGTGGGGCATAAATAAGTTTCACATGTTAAAAGTTAGTTTTCTATTACGCAAACAATTTAAAAGAGAAAAAATTTCAATAGTAATGGGGTAATTTTGAAAGCAAAAATTTTTTTAATAGAAAAATTCATGGAGCGCATTCTGCATTCAGCATTAAGCCCGACTCCTATCACAGAAAAAATTCAATGATATATCGCGGAAAATCACTTAGCGCTTTTCGATTTAGGCGTTAACAAACAACTCTTAATACGGAGCATTTTCTTAATTCCGCATTAAGTAGTATTTTGAAAAAATTAGCACTGTAGACGAGTCCGTACTATGCCTCTCTTTTTTTCACCACCCGAAAACTTATCTCATCGAAGTGGATTGTTAGGGTACAGATATAGGTTTTTTGATGAAAATACCCCTGCCTGTTAGGGTAAAGCAGCTAGAAAAAGCAGGGGTATTTTCGTCTTCCTAGGTTCGTCCGTACGAATAGAGGTCTACTTTGGTGATTTAGGTTTTTTTACGGGTTGAATGAAAAAAGGTGGGTAGTACATTGGGTCTATACGACGCAAAATCCCTATTATTTTTCAGAGTTAACAAACAGGCCCTTAGTCTAGGAAATTATATCAGGAATGACAAAAATGAGAAATCACTCTGTAGCATTTTCTCCTTGAGAAAATATCAGAAAATAGATGGTAGAAAAGGATGTATTTGTAAATAATTTTAACCATAAATCTTTTGATGTATGAAAATCTTTAGTTCTGGATTTCAGAATACTCAAAAAAAAATTGTATTTTTATGTAATCCAATGTGACCAAGATACTCATTTGACCAGGAAACAGGAAAAAATTAAAAATAAAATAAACAACAAAAAAAACAATAATAAATTTTATTGAAAAAAAAAAAAAAAAGAAAGGCCAAGGCCGAAAAAAAAAATAAAAAACAAAAAATAAAAAACAAAAAACAAAAAAAAACAAAACAAAAGAAACAAAAGAAAGAAACAATAAAAAAAAAAAAGAAGCAAAAAACAAATTCTAACCCCTTAAAACTGATGATGGACATAGTTTAAGCCAGCTTCACACAGGCATACACAACAATCATTGGCAGTTTGGTATCACCATTTCAGATCAAATATCGGTCTGCATTTGGATGCACAAGTAAATTGCAGTGTGAATAGTCAGTTTAATGACGAGGAAATGACATAAATTAATTATGTTTCCTAGCATTAACAATGTTGGATGAAGCACTATGTGCAGTCATGTTTCTCAAGTCGAGCATCAAAAGTAACTTAGTTGTGATTTCAAGCCTAGACCAAGGCAGGCAATCAGAACTTGGTAATTTCCACTTGTACTATTGATTGCAATTCAGATGAAGCACAGTAATGCATTCAAATGCGGGATGAAAAGGAAATTAAAAAGTGACTAAAAACGAAGGAAGCATGGTGGTATGAGATTAACTAGCAAGGAAACAAATTGTAAGTGATGACATTGGAAGAAAACATGGCAGGATGAGAAAGAAAGTTCAGAAAGTGATTGAAAATGAGGAAAGGCGCGCGCGCGCGTGTGTGTTGAAAGGTAAGAATATTATTAAAGAAACCCAGAAAAACCACTACAAGCAACAGAGGAAAAAAACAAAAAAAAAAAAAGAAAAGGAAAAATATAAAGAAATAAAATATAAAGCCTGACCCAGGCAGCCCAGCCCCAAACCCTACACCCTTGAAGAAACATAAATTAAGGGGCCCAATCTCAAAAGAAAACAAGGACCCTCGAGAAAACCCCCGCCTGCAAAACAGTAATGTTCCTAAAGCAACGGTTGTTCCTTGCAGCCCGTAGAACCCACAGCACCGCAAGAAGAATAATCCACCATTTTCTTTTACCGATCGGACCTCCCAATTCCCCGTGCCAATTGCAAAGAAGGGCTTCCATAGATCTTGGCATAGCCCAAGCTACTCCCGACAGATGCAAGACACTCCAGCAAATGTCAGCGGCGAAAAAGGCAAATGGATAAACAGGTGGTCCACATACATACATTGTTTTAAATATCGACGATATTAGCCGATATATCCCACAATATATCTTATATCCCACATGTGTGATACAAAATGCACAGGTAGTGCGGATATATCCCACATGTTCAATCCGGTAAGCATTTTCAAATTTCGAACCCTTTTTTTGGTTGAAATTATGTTAAATTAGTGTCAAAACAAATCTATTGGTTCTTCATGTTTTGCATGGAAAATCATGAAGTTGAAACTTGGAACTTTGATTTCAATATCCATTGATTCTTCATGTTGTTTATGTTTTTTTTCAAAATTTTCCTTCTACCAAAGTTCAATTGAGACTAATTTCTAAGTATTTAGGAGTATTTGATGAAATGATCATCACATACACTCTAATTTCGAAATTTGAGTGTAGGTGGTCTGATTTGGAAAATTTTGGAAAAAAATCAATATTTAGGAGCTTGCAATGTTGCACTCCAAACATGAAATCATGCATGTTACCATGTATGAGGGCTAATCTACTGATTTTTTTAAGTCCTTGTCAATTTTCAGAAAATACAAATCATTTTTTAATTAAAATTTAATGTTTTTCTTCGAAATTTTCCTTCAACCAGCTGTTAATTGAGACTAATTTCGAAATATTTAGGCATGTTTGATGAAATGATCATCACATACACTCTAAATGTTAAACATTCGATTTGAATATAGTTGCATTAGTTCAGTCAGATAGAGCATAACTTAGGACCTTATACAAAGGAAATATATTATGTGCACTTTTTTTTTTTGAGATGTTATGATTTAAAAGTGTGTATTAAGATCTTTTTTAACAATCCATGAAGTTTCATTGAAAAATTCAACCATTTTCCCAATGTTTCCCAAAAAGTATGATAAATTACCTGATACAAAGGATATATCTCGTACGATAACCGATACATATCTACATCCCAAGGATGAAATACGTAACACGATACCAATATTTTGAACACCACACACACACACACACACACACACACACACACACATATAAAGAGCGAGAGAGAGAGAGAGAGAGAGAGATCAGAAAAGTTTTGCATGATACACACGGGCGCATGCACACACTCACACATATTTATGGAGAGAGATACATACATACATACATAAATACAAACACACACACGAACACATATACATTAACATGTGTATGTACTGTATATACATATACATGTGTGTGTACTGTATCTGCACATTTTGGATAACATGAAATCAGAAAAGTGTTCCATGGTAAAAGTCATCTGTTTCTATTTATAGTAGCAAATTATGCTTTATCCAATACCACAACAATGCTCTAAAGCATTGCTAAGCTCCTCCCTCTGAAAACAAAGACTCAAACAGGAAAAAGTTGTTGACAAGTAAAGCCAGTCAAGATTCAATATGTATTACCAGAAGATAGCCCATGCTCATTTCGAAAGCGTTGGCCATTCCCTTGCACCTTCCATTTTTCTGATGGTGGGTCCTTTCCCTAGTATTAGGTTCCATCCAAGTGTTAGAATCTCAAAAGGTTTCACTAAAGTTCCGTGTTGAAATGAACAGAGTATGTAATCGTGAATCAAATAGAAAAATTAGTTGAATTTTCAATGTAGCAATGTTAGCCAGAATCAAAGGACTTCCACTTTATCGATCAAACAAGAAGAGAAATTCCATGATTGGTAATTTTCCATGATAAAATAATACATGTTGTTGTCATATAAAATGGTAGGGCAGAAGCTACAGTTCTCAGATGAAGTCATGAAGCAGCCTAAAAAGTGCGTGTACAATACTATAGAAAAACTTAGAATGTGTACTTATATTTAAGGACTTAACCTGATTGACCAGCACAGGTTTGTGTGCACTGCAATCAAATTGAAAAACATGGTGCAGCTTTCTTTCTTTTTTTTAACACACCCCACATGGGCACTCGAACCCATGACCTCAATGTTGAAATGCGCTCTGTCTACCACTGAGCCTTGTGTTGAGACCCCCAACCAAAAAAAGGAAAAAACATGGTGCAGTTGTCCACCAACTAGACCTTCCGTTGCGTGGACTAACCACGAACGGACCATTATTTGAAAATCCCATGGACTTGGTCATCTTAACCATCCAATTGGAGACCCTTCTTGTTCAATGCAGAGAATTTCAGATATTCTTCTCTGCTGTCCGTTTGTTTTGGTCAATCGTTAGATGGTTAAGATTATCCATTCATTGAGACTTCCTACCGCAGCTTATCCATTGTAGGGACCAACCACTGAATTGACAGGGTCATGCACCATTATGCCATGTATTCAATTCTTTTGGTAGCTCACGACAAGGAGAACCAATGCAGGGTGCACCGAATGAATAAACCTTTTTTATAGAAATAAAATTTAGAGATCTCGTTTATGGGAACTTAAAATATCTAGATTTTAAAGATGAAAAATAGCAAATAGTATATGAGCAGTGACCTGAAGCCAAGCAAACATTCCCTTGGGCAAAAAAATATCCCTCAAGGTAGATGGGACTTAGGACCTAAGAAATGCACCTTGAGCGCAAGAGGCGCCTCCAAGGTTGAGGTGTACGCCTTCAATGACATGGTCCAGGGCAGCACTAATTTGGAACATTTCATATCTTTTCATTAATTTTCTAACTCCCTTCCTCATGTCATTGCTTGCATTTATCTGTGTATCACTGGTACCAATTAACTTTTTATACTACAATTTGGACCTCCATTTTCTAAATTGCAGTGACTCCTTGACCACACACATGGTATGCATATACGTCTATAAAGACCGTCCAAATGTAGGGTCCATAGCAGATGACAAAGGCCTGAAACTTGCACAATTTGAACGGCCCTAAGCATCCAATGCAGCTATCAAATAAAGAGCTACAAATGGATTGGTCAGGTCCAATATCGGTATCGTTCCATGTATCGCTGGCTGGGTATATGGAAACATGTATCGATATCGCTGATAGCCGGAAATGTATCGCTGAGGGAAATTTTGGGGAAACACGGGAAAATTGTTGGAATTTCTCATTGAAACTTCACGAAATGCTAAAATACACATTTGTATATTTATAAATCAAATAATTGTAAAAAAGATGCATACAGGGGAGGGCTAAATACACATAACGCTGACTCAAAGAAACATTGAGAAAGCATAGGGAAAATGATGGAATTTTTCAATAATACTTCAGAAGATGATAAGATACACATATTTGCATATTTGACAATCAAATAATGGCAAAAAAATCTCATATTTGCATACTAAGGAATTAACAAGCTTTCTTTTAATAGGGTCCTAAAAGCATGTATCGTTGACTCAGGGAAACATTGGGGGAACATGGAGAAAATGGTGGATCCATCCATCCATCCATGCACGCATGCACATACATACACACAAACACACATACATATGATCATCCATCCATCCATCCATCCATGCATGCATGCATGCATACATAGAAGACACATACACATAAACACACATGCATGATCCATCCATCCATGCATGCATGCATGCATATAGATACACATATATACATACATTCATCCATCCATTCATGATCCATGCATACATATACACACACACATAAACATGCATTTCATCATACAACCATGCACCCATAAAAAATTTTGAAATGAATTTTTTTTTTTAATAAATAGATACCATCCATCCATGCATGCACATGCATACATATAAACACATGAATGATCCATCCACCTAACCATTCATCCATCCAACCATCTGTGCATACATGCATTCATGCATACAGTGACACATGCATATATACACACATGCATGATCCATCCATCTATCCATGCATGCATACAGATACACATAAATGCATGGATACATCCATCCATCCACCCATCCATTCATCTATCCATCCATGCATACATACATCCGTGATCCATGCATTCATGAATACATATACACAAATACAAACATGCATTTCATCATACAACCACGCACCCATAAAATTTTGAAATGATTTTTTTATGTATAGATTTTTGGCGATATCAATTTATTGTCAATATCATCGACATATCACCATTACATTGGCGATACAAGCAACACCTAGAATTTACACAGTTGAAAACATTGCCAATACTCAGTGATATATCTGTGATATATCGTTGATACCTGGAATTTCTGATACAAACAGTATTATTGGTATTGCCAAGCTGACGATACCAATAATATTGGCGATATCATTGATATTATCGCTGATGCTCAGAACAATGGTCAGGCCTGAGTTCAACAGGCAAAGTCAGATGATTAAGATCATCCAGTCAGTGCGACCTTTGAACTATCCTTCATCCAGCTCACGATTTGGACACCCTAAATTCTTTTACATCTATGCTACATGCATGCCATAGACATAGATGAGTCACAACCATTTACAAGGGGTGAACTTAGATGGTAGTCTAGATGCCAATACCTATTAAATATTACCTAAAAAGCTAAACCGAACCAAGTGGCGAACTCAGATGGAAAGTGTAGTATCAGTACCCATGTTGTACTCGACACTTCATTCCTGTAAACCGGGTAATATAGATTGCGTCAGTTCATGAAGCTGAAGGATACTATGATCCTTTGCATAAATCTGGAATCTTGTAGTGATAAAGTTTCTGTCCTATGTCTCAGAAGGGGCATTTGAGGTCTAAATGCGTTTTCATCCAAATGGCAGTTCACGTCATGCATTTGGATGCACTTTGCAAACACCCGTCTCATCGCTCACTCAACAAAATGGGCGCTACAACCTCCACTTGGCAAAAACCAATCCGATTGGCTTTGTCCAAATTGACAGCAAAAGGCAAGCTTGAGACCTTTTCCAGAAACTCGCTTTTGAGGAAGTGTGTCCAAACGGACCCTTGAACTATCCTAAGTAGTTTGTTGAAGGCCATTCTTCAAACTTTAGCAACGATTATTAAATTGCCTTGGAAATACCCAAAATTGACAAGAAATAACTATTCCTAGCTATATCAATTATCAATCATTGGCCTCACATTCTAATTATTGCAGTATTTCATATTCAACAAACATTGATAGAACTTCATATATGTAATACGTAAGCAGACACATCCAATCTTTCACATAAGGAAAATGATCAAGTGCAAACATTTATGCCGCAATTGTGGTACAAACGACCCCTATGGGCCACACCATGAAGTGTTGATGACAGCCACTCTAATCATCATGGATTGGCCTGATTTTTTGGACCATGTCCAAATGAGGGATGGCGTGCATAATGGTTAGAGTGGATGTCATGAACATGTCACCTGTGGGACCAACACAACTTGTTTGCACTACAATTATAGTGAAAACATTTGCACTAGATCATGACCCTTCACATAAATGCTTCAAGGAAGAATTGATATTTATTTGAAAGAATTAAGGAGATCATACCGAATTCAAGGTTAGAGCATCTTCCAATGTGGGATGACCAACAAAAGTTGCAGCTAACCCATTTGACCGGCAAACTTCCTCCTCAAATGGAAGGATACATAATAGATGGTCAACATACCCAGATAATCGTGGGAGCCGGGTCTCACCTCCTTTCCATGCCCAAAATGATGGTGCAACATAATGGGTTTGTACAGGACTAGCTAGTCCTTGTTCAATACATCTATCTGCAAAAAACCATTCACTAGTTTACATTTTTGGGATCTACTTTTTTTTGTTCTGTGGAGACCTTATAGCCTACACATGATAACTTGGAACAAGAACTATGGCATCTTGATGCATTAGAATGTGAACAGTTGTGAATTGTGAAGAACAGGTTATGTATGCATAGGGTCCATGGTTTGGTGATCCATGTCGTTGGTCTGATTGGCCCCACTTTGGATGGAAGATGCCCTAAAAATCTTTCAGATCGGAAATTCCTAACCATCCAATAATTTATTTTCTTTTAGCATCACTGTATTATCTTCAGCTGTCTATTCGTATAACAATGATCAAACCTTTAGGATCTTTCAATCTGGGAGATTTAAAGGCATCATCATGTCAATGCTCTGTATCATTGAACTATAAGCCTCAACTTCAAATGGACAAAATGTACGGTACTGCATCAAGCTACAATGAAAATGGTTGTGCCTTACCCCTTAATTGCTTTAAGAAACGGAAAGAGAATGCCTTCGAGTCAATTGTCACTACAACATGAGGCCGAAACAGGATAGCTGCTTCTATTGTCTCTTTTAACCTCATCTGTCACTTCCAATTTCCAATGTTAATATAAGAATATGATTAGACGAGTGACATTGACAGGAATGCCCATGAGACAATCATATCATACGGTCCTCACCCGAATCTTTCTTATATGTGGAAACACTTCCCAAAAGCCCATTACTGAGATATCCTCCATGGGATATAGAGATTGCAAACCCTCCTTGCTCATCAAAACCCTGATCACATACAGAGAGTTTCAACGTCTGGAACAAAAGAAAACGAGAACATATCGTTGATACTTTATATGGGGTTATACTGGTAAAGATGGAGGTTTTGTCAAAGAAAACTGCTCCATAAAACTTAACAGGAATTTCACATGTATCAGTAAAGAAAAGAAAGCAATTACATCGTATCTTATGCATATCCATGCTGCAACAATGGATAGTAATTCATAATACAATAAAATCTCCTGGAAATAAGCCACAATATTTCAATGCTAAAAAGACTTATTTTAATTGGTTTTTAAAAGAAAAAATGTCCGCGTACAACTCACTGCATGCAACATTCACGTTCAGTAAGTGGACATCTCAGGAGTTTATAACATCCAAGCTGTGAAGAAGCAAAGTCCTAGCATGAAGATCACCAGGAATAAAATCAGGCCATCAAATGCATCATGCAGACGGCAGACCATCCATGTATGCTAGATCAGACCATTGGCAGGTCTGATTTAAACCATCCATTATCTTTGTACAGTGTAGTCCACCTCATATTTGTGCCAGGCAATCTTCATGGTGGATCCTACGTCATAGACACATGACAAGTTGGCATCTGTGCACCCAATCCATCTGAAATCGCATCCAGCTATTGTAGGTGAATGGTCCTCTTCTTAAAATTCAGATGTGTGATGACCAAAATATAAGAATTCCACCAACCAAAGATAAGTTCTCTCCATATCAAATGCATCCAATTCATAAGGTTATGCAAGGTTAGGAAAGCTATATACACAGTGTGCTTGAAATGTTGTTCTAGAATAGGAAAGCAATACATGTTAGAAATGCTATGCTTGAGCCTAGAATAGAAAAGCAATTAAGAGATTGCATTACTTGAGTCTCCTTTAACCTACAAAGGCCTGGAAATTTTGCCAAAGAAGATTCGAAAGCCATCCCTTGGGCTTCCTCTGCTTGCACCACCTCACCCCACCTAGAAGGTCCACATGTATCAAAACACAAGCTTCAAGATGGGATGGGAGAAGTCCAACTTCGAGAAGTGTTGCATTCATTTGAGTACTTATTTTTTCGACTTGTTATAGTCTAATAGTCTAATAGATATAATAAATGTAACAAAATTTTAATGAAATTGGTAATAAAATTATTCTAAAAAAATTCCTATACTTGCAGTATTTTTACATATTTTTATAATTTTTATATTCTTCCATTTTCCTTTATTTTTTCAAAATAAAATAAGTTTTGGAGGCTGTGCGATTGCATATGCACACAGCCCCCTTAGGTCACATGGGATCGCTTACGCCATCTGACAACATTGCTTCAAATATAATACCATCCGACATTTCTAACCTTGATTTTCCTATATGGATGACATAAACCAATGGAGACAACACTTTTCGATACATGTGTTTCTTACACAGTCACTTGATGAACTGATGGCAATACATTCCCAATACATTTTTCCTTTTCTTCTACATTTTGATATTTCGTAGTCAAGCTTGTGAAAAAAAAAAAGAGGAGCTTTACTAGGCCTAGAACAGGTGTACAATGCAGACCATCTACATGTCACCTCATATGTCAGCAGAAAAAATAGGTGCAATGTCCTAGCTGTCCATCACATGGATTGATCATGTAGACATTCAAGCCCAAGAATCAAGCTGATCCAGTCATCGGATGAGCCATGATGTTAAAAAAAGGTGGATGGATTAGAGAATTCTAGCCAAGTTTTCTTGGCCATACGTTTGTTTTGTGAACTATAGCCCACCTGAATCGTGGACTGACCTGATTATTGAGCCGGGCATCTACGTAGCAGGACGCCTCTAATGGATGGATTGGATTTCATGCCCATGTGCCATGCAGGCACATGTAGCAGTGATGTGTACATGAGCTAAGTAACACAAATGCGTGTTGTGTTTGTATGTATATGTATGTGTATGTAGGGTGCTCTTACAATGGTCCACCACCATTTTGAAAATGGTGGCGACTATGGATGGAACATATCCAGGCCATCCAATTTGTGGGGCCCACTATGGATGGAACATATCCTGAGAATCTCATTTGACAATCGATCCCAACCTTCCAATTCCTATCTACTGAATGGATGGTTAAAAGTAGAATAGCAAGTGGGCCAAATTACAAGTGCAAAATCAGAAGATAACTATCATCTGTTCATCATAAATTCCAGGTTCCACTCCATCGACAATTGGGTCATTGGTTTAGACGGTCAGGATTATGGTACAACTATAACATGTGTATGGTGGAAGAATCACCACCATCTTAAAATGGTGCTTGACTAGCATAGGGCCCTAGCCCATGTATGTATGTATGTTACCCTCCGACGCCGGAGAATCGGATGGGGAAAGGAGAAAGACGCTTGAGAGAGGAGATGAGACGGGAAGCAATGACGTCTCCAGAAACCTCTCCAGCCACCATGAAAACCCTCAGCTCTCCATCTTTGGAAGCCATGTCTACCACACTCCCACCATCAGTCCATGATAATGATGATGACGAACATGATCTCCCAGCCAAAATCCTCTTCAAGAAGAAGATCTTCTTGTCACGCAGCATTCCTTTCCTCAGCATTTCAGCAAACACTAAATACTCGTTTTCTTGCCTCTGTCGTCTCTCTTCGTGTGGGTATTTTATTGAGGGGTTTTGAATTTTGATAGAATGCGGGGACTGAATACCGTTCTCTGTGGGGCCCACCGTGTGATGTATGTTTTTTAATCCACGCCGTCCGTCCGTCCTTACCAACTCATTTTAGGGCATAAACCTGAAATTGTAACATTTCCAAAGCTCAAGTGCAGAAAAGGAAACAGAGGGATTTAAAAGCCTACTGTTGAAAACTTTTTCGGGCCGACACAAGTTTTTGGATCGAGCAGATATTTGCGTTTTTCTGTAGTCCATTTTTGCGTGGCGCTATGAACTGGTTGGATGTGGTCCATTTGAAGGTTTCAATGGGGAGATGTGCCTTAAAATGATACGGAAAAATGGTTGGAGGGTGTGGATAAGACACATACATCCACAGTGGGCTGATAGAGTTTTTTAAGTTCATTGAGTAAGCAGTAGGCAACTACGGCGGCTCAAACGGGTGGGCAGGTGAGGCAATCACCTAAGGCGCGGTAATTATGAAGGCCCTATATTATAATAAAATTAAAATTTCTTAATTATGAAAATCTTATATTATGATAAAATTAAAATTAAGAAGAAAAGAAAAAAATTTAAAAGTTTTGAAACAAAACTTATTGAAAAGCTTATAAAATAGGAACATCTAAAAATTAGTTTACAAATTTGAAATAGAAAATAAAAAATAAATCTTAGAAACTAGTACCGTCAATAATAACAGTCTAACTATATCATCTCTTTCCAAAAATAATAGCATCATTCCTAATAAGTTCTTCTTCTAAAACCTAGGACCACAACTACCTACTTTATTGCTAATTAAGTTCTCAAAAAATTAAATTCTAATGTCATTTTTCTAAATTAAATTCTAACTTCAATTTTCTAACGGTTTAGATTTATTTTCGGAATTAAAAGTTTTAAAAGAAGTTGCAAAAATAGAAATTGATATTGCAATTCAAATACTTAATCTAATAAAAGAACTAGATTGTTTTTCATATTATTTTATTATATATAGAATACTACTTAGTATACCTATTACGATTGCATATGTAGAAAGAAAATTTTCAAAACTAAATATTAAAAAAATTTATTTACAAACAATTGTGTCTCAAGATAAATTAAACGGTTTAGCAATTTTATTTATCGAAACTGATTTATTGGGTAAACTTGAATACAAAAGTTTAATTAGTAATTTTGCATCTAATAAGGCAATAAGTAAATTTATGGTTTAATTTTGAATTTATTAATATTTTAAAAAAATTAAAATTAAAAAGCCTCATTTTTTTTACTTGCCTAAGGCCCCCAAAAATGTTGAGCCACCCCATAGGCAACCCCAAGTTCCAGCAGTTGGAAGCTAATGTTAAACAATCAGCCAAGCTAAGTCCTACTAAGCTCAACATGGTTTGGCCAGCAGCTTATCTCATCTTCAATCTGACTTAGCTTGGTTCTTGAGTTGTATTAGCCAGCTCAACTCAATTCAATTAATAGCTTAGGGCACCTTAAATTGAGTTCAAGCTTAAGCTGTTGAGTTAAGTTGGAGTGTGACCCAATTTTTCTTTTTGAGTTTAAGTTGGAGTACAAGTTTAACCTTATTTTTTCTATGGAGTGTGAGTTGGAGTACAAGTTTGATCCTTTTTTTTCTTTGGAGATCGATGTTACTTGCCCAGTCCAATTCAAATCATCAAATCATCGAGTTAACTTGAGTTCAATTTGAACTCATTTTTTCTATGAGATTGTGTTTATCAAGTTAAGTTTTTATTTAAACTTATTTAAGTGTAATGAAGTTGAGAATTGTAAAACCCAATATGTAATGTATGTACAATCCAATATATAAAATCAAATCTATGATAGATGTAGAAATGAAAATTAAAGTTGAGTTAAGCCCAAGTTAAATTGAGGCCAAACTTCAAGTTGAGCCAAGTCAAGCTTGGACCAACTTGAGCTCAACTCAGAAATTTTTTGCAGCTCAATTAAATAAGTCATCTCAGCTTGAACCTACCTTTCCAGCCAAGCCTAAGTCAAGGTTATCCAAGTAGCTTGGCTCTTATTCAGCTCTACAAGCCACCCTCAAAAAGAACAATTTCATCCATAGCTCAAGTGGTAGACTGAGTGGAAGATACCTCGTTTCAACAATGAGGTCTTGGTATCGATCTCTGGTGCAAGTGGCTAACAGTGAAGTGTACACTGAGGGTACAATATACAGTATATTAACACGCTAACCAAAAAAACAAAAGAAAAAGCCACCCTCAAAAGTTCCTACCGAAGGTAGATTTGAAACTCAAGTTGGCCGACAAGAAAAAACGTAAGAAAGGAAATGCCTATCATTGAAACCCTTGTGGGGTCCACCGACACGTTCACATGGCATTCAAACTTATCATAAGTTAATTCCTACCAGGATGAACCAAAAACAAATTAGTCCATCAATCAAGCATATAAAATTTGCATAGAAAAGTGTGCGGTTAGATAAGAAACATCTGGCCGTCCAAAATTCATAGTGTGATCGCTTGAGCGCTCTGCTACAGGTTTTAGCCTTCCGCATGTTCAGAATCTGGTACCACCTGATTAATGGGCCATACCGGTGGCATCCGTAAGTGGATTGGATGGTGACCCCAATGCAAGGTTATCTCTAGTGAGTGGACTTTGTGGGGCCCACCGTGTTGTATGTGTTTTATCCACACCGTTCATCCATCTTGCTGGCTCATTTTATGGCATGGAGCCAAAATTGAAGCATATCAAAAAGGTCAGGTGGACCACAGCACAGGAAACAGTGGAGATTGAATGCCTACAATTGGAAACTTCTCATGGGCCACAGGATTCTTTGATCAAGCTGATATTTGTGTTTTCCCTTCATCCAGGTCTGTATGACCTTTTGAACAGGTTGGATGGCAAGCCAACATTACAGCGGGCCCAAGGAAGGTTTTCCCTGTGGATGTCATTATCCTCACTTTTTACTTGGTGTGGTCCACTTGATTGTTATTTCATATGCTTTAATTTTGGGTCTTGCACTACAATGAGCTGGAAAAACGGATGGACGGTGTGGATAAAACACATACATCAAGGTGGGCCCCAGAGAGTCCCGTTACCAGGGATATAGGAGGTGTTGGTGTCACCACGCAATCCGCTCCCGCGGCATTCTAACTACCGATTAACTTCGGGACTTTTTTTCAGTTGAATATCCACCGTTAATCTATTGCTCTTCTTCACTGTCAAACTGTAGGCAACGAATTGAGAGGTTAAGATTGCTTCTAGCAAGCAGATTTTTTAGGCATAATCCATGCACGGGGGGAAACAACAGACTAGCGGTCAGGATGACCGAACCATGGACCATTTTTGTCAGAATTTAAAACGTGTGTGCAATGTGCAAGGATGGTGGGCCACGTATCATGTAAATGCTCTCGGCTATATATAAAAAAATGAAAAAATAAAAATCATGCTTTCAAAATAATCCTGACCTTTGATTTTTATAGTAGAATGTGAACCATTGAAAATGTTATTTATTCATCTACAACGAGAAGTTGCCAGAATCATCTCTTATTGTACGTAACCCAAATAGAGTAGCATCCACAATATGGACGGTCTTGATCATCAGAGCATCTCCACATGTCAGACCCAATAAGGCAACACATGCTGGTGCACGGGGATTGAGTACTACCCCCACATGACCTAGCTTGAGACGGACTGTCCTGTCAAGGGCTCTGTGGGGGCCATCGTGATGTATGTGTGTTATCCATGCCGTCTATTCATTTTGAAAAATCATTTTAGGTGATGGAGCCACAAATGAGGCAGATCAACTGTTCAAGTGGACTACACCAGAGGAAACAGTGAGGATTGAATGCCTACGGCTGAAAACCTCCCGGGGGCCACAGAAGTTTTGGATAAGTTGATATTTATGCTTTCCCTTCATCCAGGTCTATGTGATCTTATGAACAGATTGGATGGCAAATAAACATCACGGTGGGCCCTAGGATGGTTTCAACGGTGGAGTCAATGTCACCAATCTTTCCTGTGGTGTGGTACGCTCGAGCTTTCGATCCGCCTCCTTTTTGGGCTTCTGCTCTAAAATGATCTTTCAAAATTGATGGACGGCTTGGATAAAATACATATATCACCCTGGCCCCACAGGGCCCTGACAGGACCGTCCGTCTCTAGCTCGGTCCCGGGGTTAGTACCCAATCCACGCCATCTATTTCCAGAGCATCTCCGCATGTGGGCCCCAATAAGTAGCTTATATAACTCCTTTCGCGGGCTTGTAACACAAGCTGGGGCAACAAGATCGTGTGGACGTAAGCCGAAATGGGCGAATGCCACACGTGTCAGAAAAGAGACGGTTTGGTATTAGATAACCAACTGTCCGTGTTCAACATAGATGGGTGGCCCACCTCGTGATTATTGCAAACAGATTTCTAATATAAGACGTATCAACTGGGGGCCCGACTCGATGAATGTCCCAGATCCAGAATACGCCAACAGAGCCCCACCCAATGCGATGTCTCACGTGTGAGACATACGTGAGACATACTGACCGTTCATCGTGCCTGCTTCAAATGTCCCCTTAATCAAAGTCAGACCAGTTAATCAGTCTGAAGAATAAACAGTTTGGAAGTGGATAAATCAACGTCCCATGTTCAACACACGTGTGCCCAAATGTTTCCTGATTTGTGAGCCTTGATGTGAACTTGGACGGCCCAAAACCCTTCCAGATTGGAAGATTCCAATGCTAATCCAGCCTTTTTACCTCAAAATAGTGACAATGGTGAGAACAAAATAACACGTGCAAGCATGTTGAACGTGTGGATGATCCCGGCCCTTTATCAATGGTCCGCACCGAACATGCCCTGGCCCAGACATAGGCAGGTTGGCACCCGTACGATGGATGCCTACCGTTAGTCAATTGAATTTTGGAGGCTTGCTAATTGCATGTGATCATGGGCCCATCCAATAAAGAAACAGTTAAGAACAAAATACAGCAATGGTACCCATCCAACCAATGAAGAGCCAAATATCCTATATTTAGGACTAACCAAATCTGAGTGATTTTTGCTGTTTGGGCGATCCATGGTGCGTCCCATCATATCTACGGTTTGGATCACTAAATGATGGGACCCACTTTTACAATATCCAGGTTTGGAATACCTCATTGAAAAGGTGCTCTCGCACCCTTTGATTGGCTTGGGTGCGCAGTGCCAATGAAACAATGCAGACAGGTATATACATTAGTGAGCTGTACACGAACCGAGTTAGCTCGGTTAACTCGCTCAACTCAACTCGGTTGGGAACTCAGTTCGAGCCGAGTCAAGCTGATATTTGGAGCTTGAAAAAAATTTCAAGCCGAGTTTGAGCTTATCTGAGCTCAAATTGACTTAGATCGAACCTCAACTCGAATCGAACTCGGATCAAATCAATTCGGCAACTTGGTTATTTTGATATTGACGTTGCTCACCAAGTGTTTGATGAAATGACTTAACGAGGTGTTGTTTCAGGTGTATACAAAACAAATCACTAAAAAGAAAAAAAAGAAAAAGAAAAAAAGAAATAACTACCCGTGTCTTGATTTTGATGTTATCTACTAAGTGTTTGATGAAATACCGGTAAAATGCTACTACTGTTTTGCATACTGTGAGATATTGAAGGTGCTTTTCATGTGTTTGAGAAAATGTCGCATTGGTTTGAACTTGGCTCGAACTGGCCCAAGCTGCTGACCAAACTGAGCCGGCCAGTCAGGCTCAAGGACCGAGCCGAGCCGAGCCGAGTTCGAGCCAGGGTCAGCTACTGGCCGAGCCAAGTCCAGTTTGCCAAGCTCAGCTCAGTTTGTCTCGTTTGCAAATACTGCACCATGCTCAACGGGTGCATAACAACGTAATGCTACTGCATAGGATTTTGTGCCTTGGGGCCCATGGTTTCAGTGATCAGGACCGTTGATCCGATGAGACACACCATGGATGGTGGATAACCTAGGATACTCCCAGCAACATTCCCTCAATGTAAAAAGGCCGAAGAATCAACATATAGGATCTTCTAATATGGGAGATTTTTGGGGCATCCCCTATCCAGTGGGACCACCAGATCGACGATCTGCAGCATTGATCATGGGCCCCACGCCACTTACCCATCCCCCATGAACAGACTGGGACGCGGATCGCCTGCAACCACCTTCCTGCAGTCAGAAGCTAGGTGGGGCCCACTGTTTTTGTAAGAAATCCACCCCGTCCATCCGTTTTGCCATCCCATTTTAGCATTGGAGACAAAAAAATGAGGTGGATCCAATACTCATGTGGGCCACATGACAGGAAAAAGTGGGGATTGAACACCCACCGTTGAAACATTCATGGAGCCACAGAAGTTTTGGATTAGGATAATATTTTTGTGCTTTCAGCTTATCCAAGCAGGAATGACCTTACGAACGGTTTGGATGGATGGCAACATCATCGTAGACCCCAAAAAGGTTTAAACAGTAGCCATTTCTCTCCCACATTTCCTGTCGTGTGGCCCACTTGAGTTTTGAATCTGCCTCTTTTTTTCTTTTTTTTCTTTTAATCTCATGTCCTAAAATGAGGTGGCAAAAACATCATGGTGGGCCCCACCTAGCTTCCAACCACGGGAACTTCCTGAGGCCCAGCATTGCAGGCAATCCACGTCCAACAAATTGGATTCAAAAAAATAAATAAAAGTAAAGATCGAATTTCTGCATGAAACTCATGCATGTTATTATTGCTTGAAAAGATGCAATGACCCCAAAAAACAAAAGAACAGAATGGCTATATGATTTCTGTTAAGAAAAACATCCCCACCCAACACTTTTTCTCAAACCTACATGAGTTTGAAATATTGTTGGGCCAAAATCCCCTAAAAAAAGAAAAAAAGAGGGAAAAAATATATATATTTTTTCACTCGAATCTTGGAACTACATTAATAGCTCTGCACCATTTTTCACGTTGTTGCATCGCACCCACTGCACACACGACATACATTGTCCGAAATCTGGACCGTCAAAGTTACGGGCCACACTGTGGATAGAGCATATCCCAAAATAGTCCTTGAGGAAGGATGTAGCTCATTGAATTAAGATCACTGACCACTCCATTTATAACCAACCAATTGATCTATCTTTTGGATGGTTAGGATCATTTAATCAGTGTGATTTTCAGCATACCCCACATCCACAATACAAAGTTTGGACGGTCTATGTAAGCCGTGTGTGTAGTGGATGAGACGCTACTACTTTAAGGTGGTTAACTATCACTGTAGTCTTGTCGTTTCTTTATATGATTTATTAAACAGAAAAAAGGAAAAAGGAAGAGTTCATTTTTGTTGACCATATCGTAGTATGCCATAGACGTCGACGATGCCGGGAGGGAACACTGGATCTGTTGCAGCTCTGACGGCAACCTTTGCTACTGAAGTCACGTTGACAGGAGGAGTAAGCAGCGGGCCCACAAGAGGGACCCGATTTAGTGGTTTTGCATGTTGGAGGACCTGCCAATGGTTGGGAATGAGTTAGCGACAGTATTACACCGTATAGAGGATATCTACACCGTCTACGCTTGGACAGAGAGGAAATGCACAACCAACTGCAATTTTATTGAGGAAAATAATCTGAGCAAGTGGACCCCACCTCTATGTGATTCAAAACATTAAATTGGTCGACTCCCAATCCTGTAGTAGGGCTGTCAATGGGTAGGGTTTGGGTCAACTCCCAATACTTGTACTCTGGCCTAATTGGTTCGGGTCTTCATTTTTTAGGACTCGGACTTGTATCTGATTGAATTCAGATATCCCTTGGTAGTGTGACAAATATCACCAACATTTTGAAAATTGTGATATTCTTGCAAAAATTAACAAAACAATGATATCGAGAGATTTTCAAAATATCGGTAGTTCTAATTTTTCGTATTATGTTTTAAAAAAATCATATTTCTAACACAAAATAATCTTGATATTAAATAAAAATTATTTAAAATTCAATTAATTCATTATATTAAAAAAAATATTTAAACTTTTAAACTATTTTATTAAATTAAAACAGATCATTGTATTTATTTTATTTTAGCGAGAGACATCTATGTTTCCAAGCCTAGTAAGGAACTAAAAACAGGAAAAATTCAAAACAATATAGAAATGTTAGAAAGATTGCTAAGAAAGTAGTGAGGCTAAATTTAAGTCATGATTTTATTTATTTATTTTATTTTTTATATTTTTGTCTTACAAAAGATTGGGGATAAGATAATGTGACAAGGATGTCTTCAAACTTGCAAAAGTGGAAAAGTGGAAGGGTGGGGATCTAGATCATCTCAGATAAATTAAGAACAGCGACCGAGGACAATGAGATCACTGAAAGGTGAAGAGGCTATTTTCAGAACTTGTTAAATGACAATCGCTCTACAAGTATAGGAATAGAAGGAATCATAAACTCATATAGCATCAAGAGACCATAGATACTTTCGAAGGATTAGAATATACTAAGGCGAGAGAAGCTATGAGAAAAATGAAAATAGGAAAGGAACTCAGACCAGATAGTAGGTTATTTTCGAAGTGTGTGCAGATACAGGTCATTTTGGTTGACAACGTTGTTTAACAAGATTGCAAGATCAACGAAACTGCAATTGATAACCTATATGGATGGGTCGGGACTAGTAGGGTTCAGCTCAAGCCCAACCCATTTACTTAAATGGGTCACATTTCTACCCCGAGCCTGACCAGCCACCCATTTAGCTCGGCCCCAACCTACCTCAAAAGCAGGCCAGGCCAGTTGAACGGTGGGCCGACCTAGTCCTACCCATTGCCACACCTAGGACCAGGGGCTCTAACATATATGAACCAATAACAACAACAACAACAACAATAATGTTTGGATTGAGTCTTCTCAACATGCTGATTTCCAAGTCATCAATTTCCCATCAAAATATAAATAACTAGATGATTGAAAGGGACTAAAGCTTACCATTTCCAATGGTGAACCAATGACACCTAGAGGTAACTTCATGCTCCCAACCTGGCGAGTCCCATATATAAAACCGGGCCTAAGAATTATCCCTGTAAAAAAAATAATAAAAAAATATCAATTGTTTTGCAAGAGACCTATATGCTCCAATTCCTGTGTAGTCTAAGACAATGCATCAACTTCAGCTTCTTTTTTATTATTGATTTTTCTTGTTCCCAGCGGGAATAGTATTATGCTTTCATGGCATTGCCTTGGCATTAGTTTGAGGACTTCATGTCTTCACCCCACAGTTTCGGTTTCTTCGTTGTCACTTACCATTCTACAAATATGAAAATTCTTATGTTTAATACCACAACCGTTCGTTCGCAAAGTGGGCCCCACTTTTGAACCAAAAAAGTTGTTTCTAACTGGGTATTATGTAGCATATCTTTGGATTGTGTAGGTAACATGGCTCAATATAGCTAACTTCCATTGAGTGACAGAGTTTCCTCAATATCTCTCAGTAGTCAGTTCTAATAGTTGGCATTTCTTCAAAGGATATTTTGCACATTGAGCAAAATAAGGATTTAGCAGATGTAAGAGTAGCATCAAGGATGAGGAATTTCACCTCCATATGGGAATTTTGATAATAGTTCCGCTTCAGCAGCTCTCTGCGCATTTATTCAAGAATTATCAGGCAGTATAAAATTATTGTAAATGGCAACTGTATATCTATAAAACTATAAATAACAAGAAAACAATTGGAATAGATAAGGAATTGAGAGAGCCAAATATAGATTAGAAACTTCTGCAACACAGAGCCGTTCCTTTGTGTTGAGAGACCATATAGAAGGTGTTATATGGGATTGACCACCGACAATGTTTACAGCTTGAGACACTAAGGGCCCATTTGGATACCACCAAATAAGTTACTTTATCTACTTACAGCAGTAGATAAGTAACTTATTTAATATAAGTTTGGTTTATGATTATTTATAAGTAACTTTTTTACTTGAAAGTACTTAATCATTTCAGTTATTTTTTTAGCTTTTCTACTTTTCATAAGTTGCTGAAGAGAGGCATATGAGAGACCAAAAAGAGGAGAAGCTGATAAGTAGGTTGTTTACCAAACATACTTATGTTCTTAATTAGTAGAAACTAAGATAAGTTACTTGTGGCATAAGTAACTTATCTTAAGCAACTTACGATCCAAACGGGCCCTACATGTTCACAATTTATTATAGTCAGCATAACCCGCAAGCATGTGTAAGGCAGCACATCAACACATCACCATGTGTGCCGGCATAGAACATGGGCCTAAGATCGAGCTGTCCATCATTTGGGTCCCAGCATGTGGACAACTTGGCCCTAAATCAGGCCTTTTCACTCATTAGGTGGGTTACAGTTTACTAAGTTAATAGATGGATGGAAAAAACTGCCCTAAGTTTTTCTCAGCTGTCAGCATGTTTCTGATAATATGGACAACCTGATGCAAGGTCCAGCCATCAGGCCAGCGCATCCACAAGGATGAACCCGAGTGATTGATGGATTGGATCTCTCACTCATGCACCACGCTAACAAAACCAATGGCATGTAGAGGGGCTGCCTTATTTACGCTTGGGAAACCTCTATAATCATTTTATTTTTATGTGTAGTGACAAATGTTCAAATCCGTGGTAATGAAGGAATAAAAGAGAGAAAAAGGAGATGGAGAAAAGGGAGGCTTGTGAAAGCATAACTCCTACACACCTAAAACTCTCATTTATATTAATATAGTGCATCAAAGGAGTATGGAAGCTAAGTGATGGACACACCCACATTCTTTACTCCCCGTCAAGCTGGATGATATATATCATTCATGTCCAGCTTGGCCAACATACAATGAGAAAGTGAAGAACTTGAAGCCTCGGTGAGAATATCCACAGGCTGATTATCTGAGCAAATGAATGGATGAAACAATAACTCAAAGGCAACTTTCTCTTGAACATAGTGGCAATCAACTACAATATGTTTGATCCTTGAATGAAAGACCCGATTAGAGGCAATATGAATGGCAAGCTGATTATCATAGTGTAATGGAATGGGTGAAGGAACATCAAAACCGATTTCCAAGAGATTGAAGCCAAAAAAAATTCACAGGCAGCATGAGCCATCTACAATATTCAGCTTCAGCTGACAAACCTACAACCGCAGTTTGTTTCTGAACCTGGCTGCCAGTGACAGCTGGGGCCCAACAGGAGTTATCAATGGTTGTTGGGGCCCTACAAGGCTGTCAGTGGCTACTGGACCTGGTTGGGAAAGAAAAACAAGGAGAATATAAGAAAAGGAACAAAGGAGAGATAGAGGGCAGGGGGGGTGTTTAAATTTAGCTTATTCCGCCTTTTGATACCAGTTTAAATCCATGGTGATGTAGAAAGAAAGAAAGAAAGAATAAAAGAACAAAAAGAGGAGAGAGAAAAGGGAAGAGATTTGTGAGAACTAACCTCCTATACACCAAAAACTCTTATTTGTGTTAATTGAACCCTAAAGATAATAAGTGCACAGAAGAATACATAAGCTAAGTAACGTACAGGACACATTCTTTAAAACAAATATCAACAGTATTTTGGGAGCACCATATTCTTCAGTATTTTAAAAGAATTCAAATATCTGGAAAATATGACGATAAATTTAATTAAGAGCTAAAGTAAAATAAATTGTAAAGGATGTAGCTAAAGTAAGCTGACATTGCAATATCATGATATTATCAAGCTATCTTTACAATTATTTACAGATTATAATTTATTTATTTTTTAGAGGTAACAAGTGACTTCAGTAAAAGGTGCTGAGAAAGCTGCCAAAAGAAGACAACCAGGCCAAAAAAAGAAAAGACTGAAAGCAACAAAAACAACTAGAGCACCCAGCCCTTTCCCATTCCCCATTCCTCCACAAGAAGCGATGCATTGCACACGATCCACTCTACATGTCTACTTTCATTGTGGAAGCATCTCCCATTCATGTCTTACCAAATTGACCACAGCCCAGCTGGAAGAGAGAGTGATGCAGGACACATGATTTAATCCTAGCATATAAAATAGAGATTATGAAAGAGTTCATAAAGTAATTCAATTAACAAAAGATGTTAACCGGCCCACCACGTAATTAAGAGTAAATAATAGGAAATAAAATCTGATTTAACCTAAATCACAAGCCCGCGTGCTACGAAATCACATAAATCAATTAAAACTAGGCCCGATGGAAGGATACAACTTCCAATTTAGCATAGGCACATTCCACATTCAAGAGGATAACTTGTAGATTCTATGATTAGGGTTAGGAAAGGTAAAATCTGAAATTTGGAAAATTAGGGTTTTTCTAAAATTTCGGGAAAAAATGAAATTAGGAATAAATTGGGTGAATTGGTTAAGGGGATTGATGGATTTAGGGATTAGCAGAGGGGAATTAAGGTTTTTGGATGAAGGGAAGTTAGGGATTTTGGAGTCCTCGATGGTTAATTTTAATTGGGGTTGAGTTGGATAATGAAAAGTTGAAGAAAAAGATGATTTGAATGGTTTTGGATAGGAAGGGAAGAAGAGATATGAAGTTTTTGAGAAAATATCTCTTTCGGATAGAAAGGAAGAGAGAAGGATGATGATAGATGGAAGCTTCACACCTTCGTTGAATTGGGATTGGAATCACATCACACCTAAAAAGATGATTTTGATGGTTTTGGATAGGAAGGGAAGAATAGATATGAAGTTTTTGAAAAAATATCTCTTTTGGATAGAAAGGAAGAGAGAAGGAAGATGATAGATGGAATCCTCGCATCTTCGTTCAATGGGGAATGGAATCACACCACACCTCCAAATCACAGGGAGTATTTTTCAAATCACATGAAGAAGAGAAAACACAGTTTTTTTTTTTTTTTCAAAATAATGCCATTAGGGCTTAACACACCCATCTTTCTCTTTTATAGTCTCAGAAAAGACCTCCTTACAAAAAGATGCTCTCAGATAAGATTCTGAACATAGAGACGCTTAATAAATTAAAAGTTGTTCTTAATTTCCTAATCTCAACACAAAATATAAGGTATACCAAAAATAATGAAGCATGTAAGCAATCTAAATAACTAAACTATTTCATGCCCCATGGGGGTCCACGATCATGATGTCTGATGATGATCCAACGGTCCGATTATCGTGTCCACCCAATCCAACGGTCTGATGTATTCATCAAGCTCATATATGCAGCCCATGTGCATCTTCCCAGTGTGGGGTTTTCAAATATGCACGAACATGCACGTGGAGTCTTCAACGTGGCTAGGAATGTGAATTGGGCCAAGTGAGCCCCATGTAATGGTTGTCTAGCCATAAGGAGACTGGCTCAACCCTCGAATGTCCTCATCAAAGAGCCTCCAAACATTTCTAATACTCTTGTGAAAGATCGTCCCATGCCACGCCATGAAGAAAATTCCAACGTCAAGAGGCATATACTAGACAACATTGAATGCAGAGGGGATAGAAGCCCATACTTGACTTGAGAAGGGGCAATGGATGAATAAATGGTTAACTGACTCGCTGTTAGACATGCACATGAGGCAAACATTCAGAATAATCATCGAGCGCTTCTGAAGGTTATTTATTGCCAAAACTCTTTTCCTCCCTACCAGCCATCCAAAAGCATCAATCTTAAGAGGAGCTCCATAATGCCATACATGCCTCATCTCAGCCTGCATACTCCCTCTTTTTGCAGCAACAAGTAGAAAGATTTAACCGAGAAGCACCCCAACTTTTCCTTAGTCCACACCAAGTTGTCACTAGCACCAAACAAAGGTCTACAAGAATGCAAAAGGCCCATAAGGGCCACAAACTCATCTACCTCATCATCCTAAAGGTAGTGGCAGCAAGGCAAGGCCCGCACAACCAAATCACCACTATAAGAGTAGCAACAATCCACAATGGTGCGATGCTTCAAGGCAATGCACGCAATCTTTGGAAATTTGTCTTGAAGGGGAGTATCACCCCTCCACACATCTTCCCAAAAAATGGATCTTGTCTGCATTCCCCAATGATAGGGGTGTACCTTCCTTAAATTTTGCTTTCACACCATAAATGCCATTCCACATTGCTGACACCCTATATAGAGAAAACTCCCTACTCCCTAGTCCACCACTCCCCTTCAGAGCATCCATATTTGCTGACAATAACCTCCCTCCATAGAGCATCCCTCTCCACCACGAACACATCTAAAGAGATGAAACTTTTTCTTCTTGTCTAAGTCACCCCAAAGAAAGTCATGTGTCAGCTTCTCCAATCGAGGAAGGATCGCCTTCGGGCATCTTAATAAAGACATAAAATAAAGAGGCAAGTTTGACATCACCACTTTAATGAGAGTAATCCACCCAGCAAGGGATAAATATCGCCCTTTCCATCCTGCCAAACATCTCTCAAATCTTTCCACAACCTTGTTCCAAAGATACTTAGCTGGCTTACCTAAGTAAAAGGGAAGCCCCACATAAGACGAGGGGAACTATCCAACCTTGCATCCAACGGCCTCGGCTAGATGCCGAATTTCCTCATTATCCAAGTGGACTCTAAGCATCTCGCACTTAGCAAAGTTAACCTTTTGACCCGAAACCGCTTCAAAGCATCTAACAATCATGCCCATGTTATCAACCTTCCCCTTTTCTACTTCATAGAACAATATGATGTCATATGCAAATTGGATGTGAGATATTGGAAGGGGTAAATTTCCTGCTTTGAACCCACCAAATAAACCCACCTCCTTACCCTTGGATAGCATCCTAACCAAAGCCTTGGCAATGACAACGAAAATGAACGGGGAGAGTGGATCACCTTGCCTAATCCCTCTCGAGCTTTTGAAGAAACCTTTGGGAGATCCATTAACCAAAACCAAGAACCTAGCAAAGCTGATGCATTCCATAATCAACCATCTCCACACCTCCCCACACCTGATTCTTCCTAGCATGTTGTCCAAGAAACTCCAATCCACATAGTCGTATGCCTTCTCAATGTCCAACTTCCAAACCACCCCTTTCAAACCTACCTAGTGTCTAGAATCCATGCACTCATGAGCGATGAGGGCACTATTCAATATTTGTCTCCCTTCTATGAAGGCCCCTTGATTTTTTAAATGACACTAAGGACACCGCGAAATCTGGAGGCAAGCACTTTCGTAAGAATTTTATTAGGCCCTCCAATAAGATTAATTAGTCTAAAGTCCCCAAACCTGTCCGTACCCAAGATCTTAGGGATGATTGCAATAAAAGAAGCCCCCGTTTCCAAGGAGAGACATCTCCTAGCATAGAACTCATGCAGAAAATTCATCAAGTCACCTTTAACCATGTCCCAAAACTCCTGAAAAAATGCAAGCGGGAAGCCATTGGGACCCGGGGCCTTATCTCTTCCCAAAGAGAAAACCACTTCTTTAACTTCTTCCTCCGAAAAGGGAGGCTCAAGCGAAGAGGAGTCTTCACAAGACAGGCTACTGAAGTGAAGGTTGTCCAAAGAGGGTTTTTCCCACTCTTCCTTCTTCAAAAGGGAATGCGAATTTACAGATTATAAATTCATAATGAATTTTGTTTAATTTCCTTAGTTCTTTTTACTTTAATCTCCTAGTTATTTACACCCTGAGAAAAACCCGTAGTTTGAAATACTTTCAAGAATCTCCCATCCCAAGAAAGCAATGAGAAATAAACTGTCACTTGATTTATATGTTCATCATCTTCTACTATAAGTATATGCAATAATGGAAAATCACAAAGTGATTTAGATGAGGAAATACTTGTCCCCTTCTCTTATTCTACCATTACTTGAGAAGAATCCTACACAAAACCCATCCCACAGCTAACATATATAATTAAAGAATGAGTAGAAGTACAGCTCTATGCATGAAAAGTACCTTTCCCTCATAATATCCTTTTAACAAATAATTTACCACACCAAAGTCAGCAGCCGAGATATATACAAATCTTTTTACTCCTGCAGATAGAAATAAGTAAGCTATGAGTATAGAAATTTTCTTAGAGACACTAAATGACTAAAATTTCAATCATCAAACATACATTTCCTCTAACCAATGAAACTGAACAGCCAATGTCATATACAACTCAATGAGTAAATAACATAAGGAACTGATCAATTGAAGTTTTGAACATCAAACCAATTTTACTGAAATGATAGGAATGAACAAGCACCAGTAAATAGCTGTTTTCCAATGCCTTCTATTTTTAATTTTTTTTCTTTTGAACATCATTCCACCTTTCTAGCCAAAGAAATGTGGACACATTTTTCATTAGAGTACCAGCATGACATATCTTTTAGGCTTTTTGAGAACTGCATCCCACAGAATCGTATTCACCCTACATGTGCCACATCTGTGTGAGATCCTGATTGTTCACCTGGCTAGCTCCACTATGCATGGGCTGTGCCCTTAAGATCATGCTGGTCCATTCATCAGGTGGCCCACACGTTAAAAAAATGGGCATCAGTATAAACATTGATCAACATTCAACATTTAACATACACGTATAACCCATTCGATGTCTGAATGACCCTGATTTAAGACGACGTGACAAAAACAATGGGATCGACCTGATGAATGGCCCAATGCCACACAAGCGCCACACTGCATGTGTGAAAAGAGAAGGATCGTGATGGCTACTAAAGGGAAAGCAGAAGTCTGTCCGTGTGCAACAGAGACCAAGAACTCTGCCAGTCAAAAGGAGTGATTTCGAATTGAAGGCTATAAAAGGGCAAGGGGAAGGTTCAAAAGGAAGTACAGGAGGTAGTAAGAAAAGACTTGATGACCTATGGTTAAACTGAGGATAATATCCTCGATAGAGTGAAGTGGCAAAACATGATTTGTGTAGACAACCCCAAGTAGTTGGGGTAAGGTTTAGATGATGATGATGACAATGACGAAGACAACAACGATGATGATGACAACTCTTGCAAGTAGCAATAGCACCCCTCTCTGCCCCAAATCAATATCCAAAACATTTCAGGTCGTATCAGAACCAAAGCCAATATTGACAAGGGCAGAAATGCATACTGCCTGCATAAAACGGATGGAAATTCAAAGAGTCTTAAAGTATAAAACTACATGTAATAAAGATGCCATGCTTAGATATTTGGGGAAAAAAATTGGGTCCAAAAACCTAATCCATTGAGTTAGGAATTTTTTTTTATTGAGATCAAGAATTGACTAGTAGCATTTTCCTCTCTTAGTTGCTAACATAAATCTTCAGTGCCCAAAATTTTATATTAGGAAAAGATCGAGTGAATTGCAAGATATAAAGCAATGAAAATATAGGACTTGTAGGCTGTAGCAAAGGTAAAAAGTTACTTGGGCAAAAAACATCCGTAAAAAGTATATAACCCAAAACAAAACATGGCCATACCTTTTTCAGCGGCAGCTCTAATTGCATTGATGTTTGCAGTCCCATTGATTTTATACATATATGAATTTGAACCAAACCCTCCAACACATGATATCTGCAAAAGTCCACCTTCAATTAAAACAACACATTGCTACACATGCAACAGAAAAAATAAAATAAAATAAAATAAAATAAATAAAGTAGCTTTTCTTAGAAAAAATAATATTCATAGAATTTTATAAGATAAAAGAAGGCGGTAAGATTAGTTAACCAATAAGATGCTGGTAAAAGGGACCAAAAAAAAAACTAGAAAACCTTCAATAAGAATCAGGCCTCCCCATTGAGAAGACTCAAACCTAAGACCCAAGAAGAATATTGGCTAAGGCATAATTCCATCTAACCTCAATTCCCCAAAAGTGTAAGTCTTATTCAGAGACTTAACTCTATGGAAGCTCAAAGTTCTCCTGTAACTTCCTTGTCAAAATAACCTTAAACAAGAGAGAAGTGCCAAATTCACAGATTTTGTGGCCCTCAATAGCCTTACTGATCACCCTTTAGCAGTGTCCCATTTACTTGGACTAACAACCACCGGTGTTCAATAATGTGCAAGCTGAACAGATTTCTCATCCCGCCTCATTGGGAGCACCACTATTTGGGGGTGGTTAGGTCTTGCCTACACCTGCCTCTGATCATGTGCCAATTTGCCTGAATCTTGCGGTTTATCAAAAGTCCCCTCTCCTTTCTGCTTTCATAATTGGTGGTTGTAGCAAGAGGGATTTGTTCGACTGTTTGTGGCATGCTGGAACACTTGTTCAAAGTAAGGTTGGGAGGATTAAAGCTTTTGAGAAACTTCAGTTGGTGAAATTGAAGTTGAAAGAATGGAAAAAAGCAGCATCTAAGCGGGATAGGGAGATTGGACAGCACAAAGGAAGCAGGGTTCATGGAGGAGAAAAATGGGAGGAAATACCTTTCTATTGTGAGAAGGGAGGAAGCTCCCTGGAGACAGAAATAGAGACAGACAAAAAAAAAAGGAAGAAGAAGAAGCTTCCGCAATATATTAAATAGCAGGCAAAGACAACCACATCTACAAGATTCTGATCCAATGATTGCTCGAGGAGGATCGCACTCAAATCAAAGAAAAGATTATTGAATTCTATTCTTGGTCATCTATGAGACAAGAGTGCTTCAGGCCATCCCTTGGAGTGTTTCATTCAAGCAAATTTTACAAGATCCTTCAGATTAGCTCAAAAGAGATTTCAATAAAGAGAAGGTTCACAAGGTAGTGGAGCTATGGACAGAGACAAGGTAGCACAGCTGGATGGTTCCTAGCTTTCTTCCAACAGTGCGGGGAAATTATCAAAGAGAAGTCTGCTAATCATAATTCCCCCCCCCCCCCCCCCCCCATAAAAGAGGACTTAATGTGTTTTATGAAAGAGTTTCACAATAGAACAATCTTGAATAAAGAACTTACTGCTGCTTTCATCTTACCCATCACCAAAGTCGATGCTATCTCTCGAAAACTTTAGGTCAATTAGCTTGGTTGGAAGGGCACACAAAATCCTTACAAGTGCCTCTATCTTGGCCAAGGGAGGTAATGGCTCAAGTCGTTTCCACAACCCAGGGAAAAGTTAAAGATAAGAAAATCTTCAAAGGCATTTTAGTGGCTAATGAATGCATAGATTCAAGGAGAACGATGGAGACGGCGGAATCCTTTGCAAGATTGACATGGAAAAGGCCTACGATCATGTCAGCTAGAATTTCTCGATTTGTTCTCTTTGAAGAATGGGTTTTGGGGATAGGAAGATTAGAAGCTGATTTGGCTTCCATTTCGAGTACGGTGAATGGTTCACCCTCCGGCTTCTTCGCTAGCACGATAGGTCTGAGGCAAGCTGACCCCTCTTTCCCCCTTTTCTCTGTTTTGTCTGAGAGCCTGGGTTTGTTGTTGGTATGTAGCAAAAATATCTTGAGCTATTGCTCAAGAGGCAAAATCTTCAGCTCCATATTTTTGGGACCCAATCACTGAGAGGATCAATGAAGGTTGGCCGGGTGGAAAAAAATCATATATATCCTTGGGAGGAAGAATTATGCTTATTAAAGCAGCCCTACTGAACCTACCTATGTACAACATGTCTCTCGTGGCCCACTATCTAAACAAATTATAAGAAAAAAAGCTTTTCTCTCGTTGCAACAAAATTAAATACAATCATCACCCATGGTCAAATACCATGCATAACATAGCAAAAGGTTCATACTAGAACATGGAACCAGAACAAAAAGAACCTGTTCTTAATAAAGCTAAAACTTCAACCAAAGCATGACAGTTTGCAACATAAGAGAGCATCCACTCTAACACTTATGACTGCTAACCAAAGTGGCTCCTTTGGGTTCATCCATATCCTGGGTTTCACATTACAGCCATAGCATATGTGGATATTCATAGAGAAGCATCAAGAATGCAACAACTTACCACAGAAGTTACCCCATCCAGCACATCCTCCAATGATTCAGGTACAAGAAGGTTTCCTGTAGGAAAAGACCATTTAGGATTCCCCACATAAATATATGACTAAAACAAATGAGATATTCAATCAGTGGTAAACCTTGGTGCCAGGTGACGTTATCAGCCCACAACTCACGTATATTAGACTTTCCAGACCTAAACAATTAACATAAGTGAGCAAACAGTGCAGACTACTGGTACGTAGCAAATATCACAAATTATTAGGAAAAATGAAAACATAAACCCACTAGCTTCATACTAAAACAGGTAATAGCAAGAAAAGTACTAAAAGAAAAAAAGTAAGGGAATATTGTTGCTTGTAAGCTACAGATGTGCATACAAAGTCTTCAATGTAACAATGAGTGATATGTTGGTCGATGCTATCAGTATCGAAGGTGGGTGATACAAAATAGTGGGTCCATAACAAAAAATACAATGTATCGACAATATTATCATCGATATATGCTGACATATTGTAATATCAAATTTATTGTGATATATCAGCATTGGTCCAAAATAAATGCATTAGGTTAACATCTAAGACATGTTCCCCAGTAACAACACATATACACTGAGATGCTGTGGGTTCTAGTACTGCACTCACTGCTCAAAGTTCTAGAAAAAGTTGTAGTTGGTCATGTGGTCCAATCCATGGAGTTCATTATTGTCCCTTTAAGTTGGAAAAAGATCTCAAAAAACAAAACTAAAATAAATAAATAAATAAATAAATAAACGGAATTATCCAAATATAATTTGAAACTGCCTTTTTTGGAATATGAGAAGCTACCTGCTACTACGGGTAAATATCGGAAACAAGGCCTAACAGTATGATTAAAATGAGTAGATCATGTAATTTCTACCTGAATACAAGTAGATGAAAGTTTTCAATCCAAACTACATCAATATCCAATCCTTTTGACCCAAAAAATATATGCCAATTACAAAGCTACAAACATGCAACAAGGATGCTCTTATACCTGCTAGTACTAGAGACCGACAAGCCTAGATCCAGAGCTTCTCTGCAAACATGTGAGCCAACAAACCCATTTCCACCCAAAACAAGTAACTGAACCAAAGAGGCAATTTTAGAGTTGTAAAATGTCCAAAATGGAGAAACATGACGAAAAGACAAAAATAAATGACTGATCTATTGAATACCTTCTCTGATGGAGGTGGAGGCACGTTTATGGTCTCTGCTTCCTCAACTTTTACATGCTCAACTTTGAAGGGTTCGTTTACCTTATTCGAATCCGATGACAGTAACCTCACATTTCTGGATACACCTGTTGCACTGATTTAGCAGCCACAAGAAAGCTCACTAAATTAAAACATTTTTCAAAGGAAGCATTCTGGAAGGATCCTCAACGTTTAATGAAATGGACATAAATGATAAAACTATACAGACCAACAACTATAAGTTTCAAAAGGGAGAGCCAGAAAGCAAGTTTATACAATTAACTTTAAGCACAACCAGAAATGGGAAAAAGAAAGAAAGAAACCAGGAGAACTATATAGAAAGTTGAGATTATCTCTATGATAAATACTACTGCTAGAAAGAAAATCAGTTCTACAAGCACTATCCCGATCGAGATGTTGAAAGTAATAAATTTTGACTTTCTTGCTAAATCCATCCATCTTACCACACAACAGTTATTACGATATCATTGTCCGAGGAAGATCCTCCTACTCCATGCAAAATGGGTACGGTTTAGCAAAGATATGGTCCTTACATCTTACACATGCTTAACGCACACAAAAAGTAGGTTAACCCATAGTTCGCAAAACAGCATATAGCGGGATGTTCGTGTTTAATTCGATCTCTATCATTAAAGATCTGGTCAAAATTCAGTCAAAAAATGGAAATGCCAAAATTTTGGAGGATGAAAACTTCAGGCTTAATACAGTTTGGACTCAAAAAAGAGAGTGAAAACAAAAGGCCATATGTGTGCATATATGTGCATATATGTGTCTCTATTATAAATAATTATATATATATATATATATATATATATATATATATATATATATATATATATATATATATATATGTGTCTCTATTATAAATAATTATATATATATATATATATTGAATGAAAATAATTAAAATTTCTATATGTCCGAGCAATCATGTATATAGATAGTCAAATGGTGTAATTTACCTCACTCAAATCCTTCCTTTTCAGGCAATCCTCACATAAATCAGTCTATCTCTACTTAAAAATTTCACCTTCTACTCAATTTTATCAATGGGTGGTGACCACCACTCTCTATTTTATGAAGTGCCCCCCAAAAGTTTTTGAGAACAAAACTTGCTTTATTGGAAAACAAAAACTTGTTTAATTCGGTTTTGCTGGGAAAAAAAAAGAAAAAAGAAGAAGAGTTTTTGGTTCTTTGCCTATCTTCCAAAGTATATGGAGTTTTAAACGTTTAATCAATGATACGTGGATTTTTTAAAAAAATTTGGAGTTTAAAATAGAGTTTTGCTAACAAACCGAGTCGTCGGTGGCAGTGCATTTAGCTACTCCAAATGGAAATAAAATGTGGCATGGTGTGGCCTTGAAAGAAGAGAAGTAATAACTGAAATATTGTGCAGATAAGAAGTTGACAATCATAAAGAAAAAGTCTGTTGTAGACACAAGTTTGAAACACAGCCCCGTGATCATATCTCATGCTCTTATCCTTTTCTGTTTCGGTTCTGTTTAGTCTGCTGCTTGGTTTTCTGCAGCAGTGACGTGGCTGCTAGGCTAGCTGTTCACTTTTTTTTACCTCTTGCGTAGGATGTACGTATTTGCATCCCTCTGTTTGAATCATTATTTTTGTCCTTTCTTAATAAAGTTTGCATTTTCCAAAAAATGGAAAATAAAAAAATATGGCTAGCACAGAAAATAACCCGAACAAAATCATTGCATTTTCCATGTAGCAAATACAAGTGAACAATGGGAGTTTATCCAAGTCCTAGAGCATTGCCCAAGAAACGCATTTTTGAAGATTGTTCAATGACCAGATGAGGAGACTTCAAAAGTAATTGAGAATGTGATGTTAAGTGCTTTTGGGAAAGGCAGTGGCGTCTCTGCTGAAAGTCAGCTTTCTGCTGGGTTGCGTGCTTGGGCAAGCTGCCTATGGCCCTATGCTACTGCCACAAATCACTTCCTTATTCACGGTAGTTTTGCCAGATCTGTTTAGGCTGGGATCCTTACACAATTTGGCTTGTCTTGTGTTTTCCCTAAGACATTACTGAAGGGTTTTGAAAGCTTGTCAACTTCAGGCTGGGGGTCTGTGGGTTGATTTCTATGGCTTTCAGTGGTGCATGCTTCCATTTGGACTGAAAGAAATTCCAAAATTTTCAAAGAGAAGTCAAACAGTGCCCATGAGGTTGTTTCCAAGGTCTTCTGCCTACTTCGGGTGTGGGGAAGGTCTCTCCCAAGCATTGAGACACATTGCATTCAATAGAGATCTAATACTAAGATGAAGTAGTTTTCAGCAATGCTACTCATCCTAAGAACAGAGACGTTTGGAATCATCTCCCTCCTGGTTTTTATAAGATCACGTTCAATGGGAGTTCCTTTGGAAATCCTGCCCCAGCCAAGGCTGGGTGAGTTGCAAGAGATGACAAAGGCATGTTAGTGGGAGAATTTTTGGGTCCTATTCCCACTACACATAAGCCACAGCACTTCTTCATGCTGTTAAAATTCATGTCACAAAGGATCTTTTGATTCTTTTCTTTTCTTTTCTTTTTTTTCACCAAGAATCTTCTTCCAGTGATCACTGAAGAAGACTCAAACAAGGCAATATGTTGGGTGAGTTCTGGTTTCTGTCCATGGATGATTGTGGACTTAATGGAGGAAGCTTATGATCTTTGTGGGACCCATCAGATTACCTTTGCTACGGTTCCTAGAGATGCCAATGCCAAGGCTGATGATCTCTCGAAGCAGTGTTCTATAAGGGGCAGTACTCTTATGGAGTTTGGAAGGTAGCTGTTTGTTTTTGTTTCTTTCCTCCTGATTGGAAGAGTTGTCCCTATCTTTTATTTTGTGTTTTCTTTTTTCCTTCTTTTCTTAATTTCTTTCTGTAGTTTTTTTGATATAGCTGTTGCTGGGTGTGTTTTTTCTTGGCTTGTAATTAAATTTTCATTGCGAATTTAAAAATATATATTAAGTGACAATAAATAAAGAATGGTTTAGGAGTATACAACATGGCTTCCTTGACTACCCAACATTCTGTCCCATAAGATCAGCCTTCTTCAATCACGAAAAAACGAAATATTGCCTAAAAAAGATCGGCCTTTGTTAAAATTCACAATGCAACGATACCTCAGCCACATTTGGATGCTCAATCGAAATGAACAGCAATAACCCAATTCAATAACCAGTAGATAATCACATTGGAACTAGCAATCAAAAGAAAAAATGACCAAATTGGAACTAGCCGACTCCATTAATATTGAGAGATTTGCTAATTCACGATTACATCATTCCAAGTCCAACTTGAAACACATAGAACTGCAGTTAGAACTTAGAAGCTTGGTTGTCATTATCAATCAGAACAGCGCCAACCCCCACTTTGGTCATTTCCCCTAACAAACCAAATGAATTGCAATTCAGTTCAATTGGGCATCCAAACATGCCATTACCGACATTGAGCACAATTACAAATGGGTCACAAAATCTTCAAGGATATAGAAAGGAACCCACAAGTAACAGTCAACAACACCACCAAATCCTTTAAAAAATTGTTTTCTTGCGAAAAATGAGAAATTAAAAAAAAAAAAATGGGTTTTTTATATAAGAATGTAAAAATTCAGTTTTTGTAATAAAATTCAATGAAACTACAAATGGGTCATGGAATTTTCATCTGGGAATTTGAATAAAAGCAATGAGAGAGAGAGAGAGATTGGGGAAAGACGGTTTACTAGTAGAGCCTTGGAATTGAGGATTTTGTGCGGAGAAAACGTGATATGATCATCTTCATCCTCTCTCTCTCTCTCTCTCTCTCTCTCTCTCTCCAAGCAAGCAAAAAGGAGAACTGAGATTTTGAGTGAGAATGCAGAAAACTCAGTAATCTGTGTTATTTCTGTTTACTCTCTCTCTCTCTCTCTCTCTCTCTCTCCCTCTCTATTCCTCGTCTAACTCAGGTGATAGTTTACTACTATAAATTTAAATGGCGGTGGGATTCGTGTATTTTAGCGTCGACTGCCAGAATGGTGGGACCCACAATGGATGGATCGTATTCGAGGAATGGTGGTGGCCAAAATCATTTGATCATCTTGGTGGGTATCAAATGGACGGTCTAAAGAAGTGTTTTAACGGTCTGAATTTTGATTGTTGGCATTAGATGATTACGATTTCCGTTTGGTATGATCTTGGGTTGATTAGACCATCAACGATGGTTTATACGAAATGGACGGTTTGGATTGGATGGATATGTATGCCACAAGTAGTAGATGAGTCGCCATCATTTTGAAAATGGTGGTAAACTATTGCTATATCCTGTCGACGGACGAATGGCACGTAGTAGGGACAAGTCTCCAGGCCTCTGTGGTATGCACGTGTGGTGAAAACGTGTTCACGTGTGAGCACGTGAAGAGTGAATTTGATGGTCGAGACTCCTCTGATAGTAAGCCACCAGCTTCAAAATGGTGGTGACTCATCTCCTGTATGCCGATCCGGACCATACAAACATTAAGCCACACTACTGATAGATCGTTGCCCAAATTTGGCGATGATTGAACGATCCTGACCTTTGATTTGGTAGCTACAGAATGAACGGTGAAGGTTAAATGATCGAAGGTCCAAATTTAACTGAAGAAATCAGATGCTTGGGATCGTCAATAAGTGCGGATTTCCAGCTAAGTGTAGACACCCCACGATAAAAATACGACCACGTAGCGTAGTAACTTTGGTGGGCCTTTGATATGAGCAGATACACACGACTAAAATCATCACAGAAAGGCAATCAACGGTCTGGATTGATCCGGATTAGTGCTGAGTGTCAGCTTTGCTGAACGCTACCTTTTTGCCCAAATATGGTAACACCAACGCCGTCTTGCCACAGCGTTAAAAAAGAGAAAATGACCATTGTAGACGCTACCTTTTACCCAGCGTCTTTTATGTAGTATCCCAAACTTAACTTACCAAATTGGACCTTCATGTACGGATAGAACATTCGAGGACGAACATAATCCTGCATTTCAATATAGACCTATGGCTACGAATTATAACCATACCCAAAGGTACCGTAAGCTAGCTTGGCAGCCTACCCCCAAAAATCGAACCTGAATCGGGGGTGGGCTCGCCGAACTGGTGGCCACCCCGCCACTTGCTGGCCTATCCGGCAGGGCCACGCCGATTTAGGTTCGGCCCTATGGCTACGGATTATAACCGGTCTAGCGGCCTCCCCCTACTCCTTTTTATATTTTTTGTTGTTTTTTTTTTCACACACACTCAAGCCTTGTTTTGTTTGGTTCCTCCCCCCCTCTTGTTTCAATTGCCTCGTGAGTTCCATGTGATGGTTCTCCCCTCTACGATTCATTGAAGATAATTATAAGAAGAAAAAGGGATCTTCTGGCTAGGCAGAATGATCAAAAGAGTAACAAGCCAATCCACAAAAATAAGAAAAATGGATCTTGTGACTAGCATATCTTGATACTCTTCGTAAATCCTGGCAATCTTCTAGTAAGAAACAAAAATATTTGATTGTTGCCATTGAACATTTTCTGTAACCCTTTGACCACGAAACGTTGTGTAATGGTTTTTTATGTCCGCATTAGAAACTGAGAAAGAGAAGGTGAGAGTACAAGTGTACTTAGAATAAGATGATGGGATTTCAAAGGGGTAAAGGTAATCATTATATAAGTATAAGATCCAATTGCTTGATATCATAACAAATCATCAATTTTTTCTAGCTTGCCTCGCTAATTTCCTTGTTTGCCTGACTCAGTCTTCAGCTTGCCTCGCTTAATTCGTATGTTGCCTCGGTCAATTTTCACCTTGCCTCGCTCAACTTCATGTTTCCCAGACTCAAAATCAGCCTGACTAGCTCGCTGAATTTCTAGCTTGCCTTGCTTAATTATTAGGTTGCCTCGATCATGGCAAGCTTACCATCTTCTAGATTTGAGCGAGGCCTCGCTAAAATCCTTTTTCTCATGGCTCAATTTTCATCTAAGAAATTGAGCGAAGGAAACTAGAAATTGAGCGTAGGAATCTAGAAATTCAGTGAGGCAAGCTTGAAATTGAGCAAAGAAAGCTACAAATTCAGTGAGGATACCTAGAAATTCAGTGAGGGAATGTAGAAATTGAGCGAGGCAATATAGAAATTGAGCGAGGGAACTTAGAAATTAAGTGAGGCAACCTAGAAATTGAGCGAGGCAACATGGATATTCAACAAGGCAACCTAGAGCAAGGCAACCTAGAAATTCAACGAGACAACCTAGGAATTAAGCGAGGCAAACTACAAATTGAGCAAGGCAGCCTAGGAATTGAGTCAGGCAAACTACAAATTGAGCGAGGCAACGTAGAAATTTAGCAAGAGAACCTAGAAATTCATTTGATAGTCTTTGTTTATAGTCTCCAATTTGCAGCACTTTCCCTATTACAATCAAGTGTTATCTAATAGTTGCCTGGGTATGGAAATCTCATATTCCTCTCACAATGCTCACCTACTTTCCTGCGACTGTGCAAATAATTCAAATTATGCAAGTGTAATGATTGCTTGGTGGAATCCACCATTTTCTTTGCTCTCCAAGCAAAACAAATAGTCACATCAAAGGAAATTTATTTTCTTTTTCTGCTATTTGGCACTGAATCTATGGTTTCCAAACATGGCCTAATGGAAAGAAGGTCAAAATAATAATTAGTAAAATAAAAAGATGCAGCTCTTTAAGATGAGATTGTGTTGTTGGCTTTACAAAATAGCCGAATGACCTTCATTTTCATGGCTCGCCAAATATTAAGGCACTAACTTTCGTCTGAAGATGGCTTTTATTGTCTGATTTTCCATAGAAAAGAATTCAATTCGTGAGAACCTATTGTATTTGAGAAAATGGTTGATGTGCTACCATATGGAATAGTGTGAAAACAAGAATGTATGGTTATCTTGCCAATATTCTGAATCCTTTTTTCTGTCAACTCAACCGTGTCTGTCAGAAAGATTTGGTTATATGATTAAAACCTGTCTTAGTGAATAGTGATTATTACTTCAACTTTGGAATGCCTTTTGGCATTTCTTTGGGCAGTAAATTTCCTGACTCTTTATTCTTTAAAAACAATCCTCCAATTGCTCATATAGATGTGAATATGTGCTTCATTTCTTTCCTTTTGGGCAGTTTCTTTTTCCTCATTAGTAGAATATCTTTGTAACTGAGAGATTACCATACTTGGCACCTGTATATTAATCTATTCTCAACCCCTCTTACATGCACGTGAACTTATAAATGATTATTACCTCAACTTTTGAATACATTTTGGCATTTCTTTGGCCACTAAATTTCTCAACTCTTTATTCTTAAAAACAGTCTAAACGCTTCTATAGATGTGAATATTTGCTTCATTTCTTTGCTTTGAGGGGTTTCTTTTTTCATGTTAACATATTATCTTTGTAAATAGGGGATTACCAATATCTGTATATTGATCTATTCTCAGCCCCTCTTGCGTGTGCATGAACATATAACCTTAACACATTTATGTGCAGTTAGCCTCTAAGTCATGTCCACAATTAGAAAGGATAAAAAAAGAAAAAAAAAAAGGAAAGATGCCTGAACAAACGTGAGAGAGGCAAACGTGAAAAAGCCCGACGCAGATTTTAACTTCTACAAATTGAGTTTGGCAACCTAGGAATTGAGAGAGGCAAACTACAAATTGAGCGAGGCAACCTAGAAATTGAGCCAGACAACCTAAGAATTGAGCGAGACAAACTACAAATTGAGCGAGGCAAACTAGGAATTGAGCGAGGCAACGTAAAGATTGAGCGAGAGAACCTAGGAATTGAGTGAGGGAACCTTGAATTGAGCGAGGCAAACTACAAATTCAGCAAGGCAACCTATGAATTAAGTGAGGTAACCTAGGAATTGAGCGAGGCAACCTAGGTATCGAGCAAGACAACATAAAAATTCAGCGAGGCAAACTATAAATTGAGCGATGTAACCAAGGAATTAAGCGAGGCAAACTACAAATTTAGTGAGGCAACCTAGAAATTCAACGAGGGAACCTAGGAATTGAGCGAGGCAAACTACAAATTGAGTGACCTAGAAATTCAGCGAGGGAACCTAGAAATTCAGCGAGACAACCTAGGAATTAAGTGAGGCAACCTAGGAATTGAGCGAGACAAGCTGAAATTGAGAATGGGTTTGGAAATTTAGTACAAGAATTGTCACCTACAAACATGTAATGGAAAAATATAAAAAAAAAATAAAGTTCACTACATACTTAATGAATCATACTGCAAAAAAGTAAACATAGTTGAATCATTCATTCAAGATGTTAATGAATTTGAGCGAGCTTCAGCATAAATCGAATAAGACTCAAGTGAAATTAAGCGAGGCAAGCATGAATTTGATTGAGGCAAGCTACAAGTTCATCGAGGCAAGCTGGTAATTAAGGGATGCAAACTAGAAATTGTGCGGGTAAAACATGAAATCGAGCGAGGAAAGTTTAAAATTAAATGAGGCAAATTAAAAATTCAACGAGGCAAAGTAGAAAATGAGTAAGGGAAACATGAAATTCAACGAGACAAACATGAAATTGAACGAGGCAAGCTTAGAATTGAGCGAAGCGAACTAGAATTTGAGCGAGGCAAGGTGAAAATTGAGCGAGGCAACCTACGAATTGAGCGAGGCAAGCTCAAAATTCAGCGAGGCAATCTAAAAAATGAGCGAGGCAAGCTCAAAATTAAGTGAGGCAAATTAGAAGTTGAGCGAGGCAAGGTGATAATTGAATGAGGCAAGCTAAAAATTCAACGAGGCAAGGTAAAATTGAGCGAGGCAACCTAGAAATTGAGCGAGGCAACCTATAAATTAAGTGAGGCAACCTATAAATTGAGCGAGGCAATGTAGAAATTTAGCAAAGGAACCTAGAAATTCATTTGATAGTCTCTGTTTATAGTCTCCAATTTTTAGCACTTTCCCGATTACAATCAAGTGTTATCTAATAGTGGACTTGCTTCAGGTGTCATTATCACTGCAGCTTCCTTTGGTGTGGTCCACTAGAGGTGTGGACCTGCTTCATTTTTAGGATAATACCTTAAAGTGATCTAAGAAAATCGATCAACGGCGTTGATAAAACACTTTCATCACGGTGGGCCCCACAGACCCCTTCCCGGATGGATTACCGTTCGGGCGGGGGTAGGACGCAATCCGCGTCCAGCGCTGACGCTCGGACGCGGATTAGATACTGACATATTGAGTAGCGAGCCGGCTACTGAAGTGACGTTATCAAGTTCCGTGGCCCCTATTATGATGTATGTGTTATATCTACACCGTCCATCCATTTTTAGATATCATTTCAGGGTATGAACCAAAGAACTAGACAAATAAAAATCTGTAGTGGACCCCACCAAAGAAAATAATGGTGAGAGTGATTCCCACCATTGAAACTATCCTAAGGCTCATCGTAATGTTTATTTGAAATCCAACCTGTTCAAAAGTTAAAAAGACATGAAATAAGAGAAAACACAAATATCAGCTTGATCTAAAACTTTGTGGCCTTTAGAAGTTTTTAATGGTGGACTGTCCCACTGTTTTCTGTGCCGGGTCCACTGGAGATGAGATTTGGATTTAACTCGTTCCGTGGGTATTGTCCTAAAATGATCTTTCCAAATGGATGAAAGGTGTGGATACGAAACATACATCATCGTGGGGCCCACGAGCGTCAGAGCTCGTCTTCGCACACCAGCCAATCCCCTTCCGAAAGGAAGGCAGGGGTATTTTGGTCCTCAAATGCTCGTCCGTACGTCCAACGTCTATGTTGGGAAGGTAAGTTTTCGACTCTTAGTGAAAAGAAATGGGGTAAAAAGTTGCGTCTACAGTGATCAATTTCTCGAGAGTATGGCATGTGTAGTGTACACATGTATATATATATACACACACATGCACTTACGCACCTTTGTACACGTGTCATGGGCGTCTAATCTGAACGGTCCATGTGATGCGGAATCCCATGAAACTCCAAGAGACAAATTTTCACCCAGATCTAAAATTCTGGTGGGCCATAGCAAAGAGAAATGCAATTCAAGGGAGGAAACGATTTTCATTTTTCGTGGTCCACCGAAGTTTTGGATCAAAGTAAAAATTCGGCCCGGGGAGTTTCATGAGGTGCTGCTTCACATGGACAGTTCAGATTTTGAAGTCACATAACGTATGATGAGTTCTCTAAAAAGTTTGCACGGAACGGGACGATGCGCAGCTGAGCATTTGGCGCTCTCTCTCTCTCTCTCTCTCTCTCTCTCTCTCTATATATATATATATATATATATATATATATATATAACCATGGGAAGGCGTCTGTTGGGATGACAGTGATGATTAGCGTGTAGTTGCACACCAAACGGATGATCCTAGCCATCAGAATTTCCTTTTGAATGCTGATCATTATACCACTTTCCATGTTTAACATCCATTTCATTTCATTGTTGTTTCCTATAGTGGGCCAGCTACAGATAGGACCGACGAGAGAGATATTATAGATCCACAAATCTCCTTGCACATCTCAGGCAACGAATGAATTTCCCCATCCACACCTCGGAGGGCAAAAGCACCCCAGATTAGCGATACGGGCCGTGATCGGCCAGGTTCCGCCTGGCTCGATACCATAAAGCCCAAGACCAGAGCACAGAAAGGACCTATCACAGCAGACCCAAGCTCGAGCCCGAAAGTATTGGTTCTCGGATCCATATTTCAAAAGGTAATGTTCTTAATCCATCTGTGGATCAGGTGGGCCAACATGCACAATGAAAACTTTTAGGAAAAAAAAAAAAACTGACAGTACGCAATATTGCATTTGTTGCCTAACCTTTGAATAGAACGGATATCAAGTCAGGCTGGGCCAGGTTAAAATGACCTGAGCCAAACCCGACTAACTGGCCAAGCTTATAGGTCCAACCCAGTCCAAACCTGGGCCAGGCTCGCCTGGCTGTGGAGGCACCTAGACTGAAACCACTAATTATGGCTCTCAACAAGTCAGGTACGGGTCCAGATACCATATACAGGGAATTGGAACCGAATCACATCGCCATCAATTTGGGTAATGGTTTTCTGACTGGGTGACTCAGACCAACTCGAGTCAGAGGATAACTGGGTCAACACAAGGATATTTGGGGGTGCATGGTTCTGAACCAGATTGGACTCAGACAAGGCGGGTGCCTGTCGAATTACAAATTACATCCTAGGAAACGTCTTTTGACTGTCATCAGACACCTGATGGATGGAGTGGACATGATCCATTTATGACGATAGGCCCCACAATACAAAAGGTTCATTTGCCACTGTAAATATCCACAAAATGAATGTGCGGTGCATATCGCAGTCTAGCATTACATGATTACATCGTATCTAAGCTCATGTAACAGCCTAAAAACTGCAACTACCGGCATGAATGTAGTATAAGAATATCATCACAATGACAATGTGGTTGACGCAAACATGAGGCTAGAGATGACCACATACAGTAAATGCAGCATCCATGTCGACTGTGCCAACAGTATTTGTGATGATTGTCACCGTCTTGGTCCCATCTCTGAAATGCATCTGAGCAGGCAACAGCAATTGGAATGAAGCTGTCATCAGATTGCCTTCTCCAGCCACGTTGGTAATCTCAAAGAACCTCTCATCCCAAGCTTGGTGAGGAATACCGCATATATAACATGCAGCAAGAATACAAAGAATACACAGTTGAGCAGAAGCTGTTTCAAGAATACAAAGAATACAAACTTTCAGTTCAGGGGTATTAGCAAAGCTGTGGAAAAGTAACTAAATGATCAAAGGCTAACATAAAAAAGAAAAGGGAGTCATTCAATATACTCATGTGATGGTTGATACTAAGGCATCCAGAAACCGTATATGAGGCATATATAAACTCAAATTAAACAGTCCAAATTGTGGAAGCCATTGTAGACATCCACTCGGAGAGATTTCGAGCCAAGTCACTGGGAAACTTGATACTTGAACTGACTCAGCATTGACTCGTGAAGACACATCGAGTTGGCTCAATGACTCAGTTGAGTTGACACAATACAAGCTAAGCAATGTGCCTCACCAGCAGAGCATATGCTATCTTCTGCTTAGGTTTTTGTTTTTGGTTACTTATTTCATGCAAAACTATTCACTGATAAGAGGTTAGTAGACTTGATATAGGGGGTAGTACAAAAGACTGGGTGCTGCTTGACTCAGGGGGGTTGCCCCGGGGGAATGTTGGTAATTTGGGACTCAAAGGTGTGAGACAGGGGATCAGTAGAGGGGGTAGTCTCAATCTCTATGTTGCAGAGAGATTTAGTGTTGGGATTCCGTTGGGGATTTACCGTAGTCTATGGGCCGAATAATCTGAATCGCCAGCCGATGTTTTGGGCTGAGTTGCATGAATGTTGAAACAAATGGGGATTACCATGGTGTGTAGAAGGTGACTTTAACATGGTAAGATTTTCATTTGAAAAATCAGGTGGAGTCGTTTTAATCAAAGCATGAAAGAATTCTCCAATTGGATTCTTAAAAATGAATTAGTGGACTTACTGATGAGATATGTGAAATATACTTGGACAAATGGGCAAACCAAGGTGGCTTCGTCTAAAACTGGATTGCCTCTTGGTATCTGTTAACTGGGTTGAGAAGTATCCTCTAGTGCACCAAAGAGGCCTCCTGAGACCGGTATCTAACCATTGCCCGGTTGCTTTAGAGGTGGCGGATGACAATTGGGGTCCACAACCGTTTAGATTCAAATTATCATGGTTTGAAGTGGAGGGTTTTACGTAGTTGGTGAAGGACTGGCGGTTATCCTTTTCAGCTGAAGGATTTACGGGTTTCTTGTTGTTTTAGAAATTGAGGCTCCTTAAAGCTAAAACCATTATGTGTGTGTGTGTGTGCGAGAGAGAGAGAGAGAGAGAGAGAGAGAGAGAGAGAGAGAGAGGTTCTTATGAACTGGACAGCAGTGACAGAATCACCATTGCAAGAGATCCAAGCCTTAGATAATGTGGAGGATATGGATTTATCATCCGAGGAGAAAACTTGGCAGGAAACTTGCTCCACAAAGTACAATGCTTGTTTAAGGGAGGAGGAAATTAAATGGAAGCAAAGATTTAGGACGAAGTGGCTAAAAGGAGGAGACAAAAATTCAAAACTTTTCCATGCAATGGCTAGTGAGTGGGCTAGAGCCAACAAGATTAAATGTGTTTTGGTAAATGGAGAAAACGTGGAGGACAAGTCAGGCAAGTGCAGCCATAGTGGACTTTTATAAGGAGCTCTTGTCGGGGCAAGCGTGGGCCAGACCAAGGTTAGACAATTTGCATTTCGATATGATTCCAAATGAGATGGTTGAATCTTTAGAGATGCCGTTTTCAGAAGAGGAAATGAAGGTGGCAGTGGATGATTTAGGCAACAACATGGCCCTTGGACCGGACGATTATCCAATTGCATTTCTTTTAGAAGTTCTGGGAGGTAGTAAAAAGCGATTTGGTGTGCTTATAAAATGGATCTGATGTGAGAGTTAGAAGATTTTGTAAAGCCACCGAGGTGCTTTGTCTCATGAGGGGTGAGATGCTATGTTGTGGACTAAACATAAGTCTGCTCGGTTCTCTGTGATATCTTTGTATGTAGCAAATTCTGGGTCTTCATCGGGAAAACAGGTGCGTCATACTGCCTTTGTATAGCATTATGGAGCTCATCATAAGGTAGCAGCTTTGGCTTGGCTTATAGGTCAGAACAAAGTGCTTACAGTTGACAATCTTTGCAAGCGGATGATGGTGATTCCCAATGTATGTTTGATGTTCATAAAAAGTGAGGGGTCGGTCTATCACCTCTTCATCCATTGCCCTTCTGCCAAAGGAGTTTGGGACAACTTTTTATTTGTTCTAAGTGGCATGGGTCATGCCAAGCTCAATTGATATTCTCTTTCTGGCTTAGCATGGCAGAGTTGTGGGTAAGAAAGGAAAGAAAATTTGGAGACTCTCCATTGGTTGGCATTTGGTTTCTATGGGAAGAATGGAATTCTTGATGTTTTCGGAATCAATGTAGGCAGGTCTCCGAGGTGTTCATTAGGGCTAAATTGCATGCCATGCACATTAGACAGATACTAAGATTCGCCATCGATCATTTTTTAAGACTTTCCACCATCAAGACCTTTTCCCTACCAACTAGCCATCGGAACGTCGCTGCCTTTCGAGGGGCCCCATGAAACCACACGTGCCTCGTATTCGCAATATCACCATCCCCCCTCTGGGCTTAAAGCTAAAAATAAAAGGACCGGACCAAGAAAATCCCGGATCTATCCTTCTGCCAAATCATCCTATCCTGCTCTTCACCCACTGGATTACATAGCTGAATATAATCTAGAAGCAAAACAAACTCCTCCACCTCTTCGTCCTGAAGGTGTCTGCAGCACATAGGAGCCCATACAACAGACCTGCTAGCAATCTTAAAATTACAGTTCGTTGAAAGACGAGGGAACACAACTTGTAGAGGCGTCTTGCTGATCCATACATCCTTTCATAAACAGATTTTCTCCTCGCTGCTAAGAGAAAAACCGACTCCCTAAAAAAAAGTAGATTTCACACAAGAAACTCCTTTCAATATAGTTGAGGCTCCATACAGAGGGGAGTCTCTAGGGCTGCACATCCAGCCGAGTCAAGTCAAGGTGGGCCAAGCTTGGCCTGACTCATCCGTGCTCTCCTTGAGCTCACCATTGGAGCTTGGCCTGTTTGCCAAACCTTTCGAGGCGAGCTAGTGGATCGAGTCGAGGCAAGCCTACTCCCAACCCAACCCGACCCCCAAATCAAATATTCAAAACAAGATTTGGGATTTTTCTATTTTCAAACAATTACATTAAAAAAAATAATTTAAAATTAAAGAGTAGATTTAGATAGAGGTAACTTGTTGTTGAGAGAGAGAGAGAGAGAGCTCAAGCAAGTGGCTGAGTGTGGGCCGTACGACTGAGACGAGTTCGACAGATGCTGAGGAGAGAGAGATAGAGGAGCTCAGGCGTGGTGGGTTGGGTAAGGAAAGGAAAATGTAAGAAAGGGATGGGTACGGTAGGGTTTTTTATTTTTAAATTATACACACACACACACACACACACATAATAATATATGTATAATATTTGAATTGAGCCGAGCTCGAGCTTTGAGCTAAGTCATATGAAGCTCCACTCTGCTCGACCTCGGCTCATTTTCAAAACGAGTTGGGTCATATGAAGCTTGGCTCGCCTCGATTCACTGTTCAAGTCGAGTCAAACCGGGCTAGAACGAGCCAAGCCGAGCAAGCTTTTCAAGCTAGCTTGGCTCGTGTATAGCTCGAGGAGTCTCTAGTGCACCACCCCCCCTCCTGGCATCCATACTTAATAGCAATGGTCCCTCTCCATGATGCACCCTCCTCCATCGTAAACCTCCCGGACATTCTCCAAAAGAGCGAGATTCATCGACTCTAAATTCTAATACTTGCCCCGCCTTCTTCATAAAACTTACACACCTTTCCCTAGCTTAGTAAGTGGAACACTTTATTCTCTTCCGAGCCCTGCCTCAAGAACTCTTGTCGCAACTTTTCCAAACCAGCCAACACCGACTTCAAGCATCTGAAAAATGACATGAAATATAAGAGCAAGTTTGATAGAGCAGCTTTGATGAGGGTGATTCGACCTCCAAGAGATAGGTATCGGCTCTTCCATCTAGATAACATTCTTTCAAACCTTTCCACTACTTTGTCCCAAAGATGCTTAACCAACTTCCCAATGCACAAAGCTAACCCAAGATACGTTGAGGGAAATGAACCCATCACATGCCCAAAGATACCCGCTAGTCGCTCAACCTCCTCCCTAGCCGCACAAATGCCCAACATCTCACTCTTGGCAATATTAACTCTTAGCCTCGATACCACTTCGCCTCGATACCACTTCATTCTTTCAAACCTTTCCACTACTTTGTCCCAAAGATGCTTAACCAACTTCCCAATGCACAAAGCTAACCCAAGATACGTTGAGGGAAATGAACCCATCACATGCCCAAAGATACCCGCTAGTCGCTCAACCTCCTCCCTAGCCGCACAAATGCCCAACATCTCACTCTTGGCAATATTAACTCTTAGCCTCGATGCCACTTCAAAGCACCTTATGATCACTCTTAGCCTGTCCACCATTGTAGCACTGGCTTCACATCATAGAATTGTATCGTTAGCAAACTGAAGATGGGATACTAGAGGGCTTGTTCTGTTAACACAAATGCCACAAAACAAACCGACCTCCTGCCCCCTCTCCAGCATCCTACCCAAAGCTTCGGCTATCACCACAAAAAGGAAGGGTCACCTTGCCTAACATATCATATCTATTTAACTATTCTTTACTATTCCTAATATTTTTAACTCAAAATTATTAAATATTGAATCAAGTCAGGTCGAGCCTTCAAGTCGACCTGACCTTAGATGGACATCAAGTCAATTTCAGTTTTCGGTTTTTGAACTATCAAATCAGCACGATTTTTGGTTTACGATCTATCTGAATTGAGACGACTATCTGGACGGTTTAATTTAACTTAGTTGTATGCCATGTGTGCAATTTCTTAGAGACAGTGTATCAACCATCACAGTGGGCCAGAGTATCAAAGTTTCCTCCCTAACAAAAATCAAGAAGTTTCATTGGAACTTACCACACTTCCAAAAATGGCATAAATTACATCCATTGTTGGAATCGTATTAATGCCCACAGCCGCGAGAATGTATGTGAGAGAAGCATGAATATTTATGGTGATCTGGAACGGAACATAACTTAGAAATGGGTTATAATGATTGGCAATGAAATCACACTTATGTGGAAGCAACGATTACCAGAGCAAGGATATTTTCTCTGATTAAGAAAGAGGATATTAGAACATACCCCATTGCACCCAATGCACGAACCTGCACATCACATGCCATCCTCAGAAATATAGACATAACCTGACATGATAAAAGCACAAAACAGGTGTAATGAATTCAAGAAATGGGGAAAATTGACAGTACGAATGTGCATAGGACAATGGAAAGACCCCAATTGGCTCCCAACCTGAGAAGATGACAGAATACAATCACCACACAACTATTGCATTAATGAGAGAAACGTGACTATGCAATCAGACATGCAAACGAATGGAAAATCTGATCTGCTGATCACAAGATGCATTCAGGAATAGCAGCAACAAAATTGCCATGGGAATTTAAGGCGGCAAAGGAGCTGAAATAGAAGATAAAGTAGTATTGTATTTGCATGGCACACCTCCACAAAGAACCCATGGCTACACCAACTAATCCATGCATAAGCTGCAGATATAAAAGAAGACAAGTGAGCAAAGATAAATGCTTTTTCTTTCTTCTTCTTCTTCTTTTTTTTCCTGTTAGTATTTTCATTTCTTTTTTTCTGTTAGTACATTTCTTATGGTACAAAAACATCATATCCAGAAAAATACAGAGACGAACAATCAAGCCAGTGGAGATGTGCTTAACTGCAGCAGTGCAGGTGTGAAATAGGGTTGTTTTGTGCAGAAACAGCATTCTATCTACAAGCGAGTATAAAATACTACTGCACCTGTTTAAAAGGCTAAGGATAATGAATTGCTCTGAGAAGATGCAGAATGCAGGGCACATTTGTGCTACTCGAAGTCCAAAGTCTGCAAGCGTGATTACTGTGGTGACTAAAAACCAAGCCACAGTTTTCAACTAGAGATACTACAAAAAATGCATGCATGGATCTTCAGTTTTCATGTGATTTTACATTATTAGAAAAGCTGCTGCCCGTTGATTAGTAATGTGCAGCTCTATTCAAGTATTTAAACATTTATTATAAATTGTCATCTGCCTAAGAGAAGCCAACTTGACTATATTCAGATAATCCGGCCATAAAATGCTCCTACATTAGATTACAAATTTGCAATTCTTGAAAGTGCCCCACTCATCAGACTCTGAACAAGCAACTTTATTTGGACCATTAATTAAGCCCCCGGCCATTAGCTCTTTTCTTTTCTTTTCTTTTTTCCTTTTTAAAGAGGAAAAATTAAGAAGAAAAGATACCAAGATAAAGAAAGAGGAAGAGACGAATCAAGAATAACTAACCCTCTTGTCCAGGTCTACTAAGAGGGAGGGTCAGACATCTCATTTTCCCCTCTTGGAATGGGAATAAATAAGAGAACGCTCAAGTGGGGTACAATGGAATGGAGGTCGTCCAAATAGAGGATAACATCCATGGCTCCAAATATGAAGAAGCAAGTTTGATGACATATTGAGAATCTTCTTTCATAATTAAAAGAACCAAAACAGAATACTGGAAGGTGAAAGGGCTTGAAAAAGTGCCCTGGCTTCAACTTCAGTAGAGTCACACCCTGATCCATAGCTCAAGTGGCAGACAGAGTGAAAGATACCTCGTTTCAACACTGAGGTCTTGGTATCGATCCGTAGTGGGGGTGGCTCATGGTGAAGTGTGAACTAACAAAAAAAAAAAAACTTCATTAGAGTCATTATTCCCAAGCTGCCTGAGAAATGTAGTCCATTGAAGTTTAGCTTGATGAAGACAAGTCGTTGGATTGAAATTTTTTAGACCTTTTCTTCCCAAAATGCCCCATCCATTAGGTGCCGAGTATAACCCTTTATGCTGACACACATCTCATGACCATGGGCGTGAGAGGACAAACAAAGTCTTTACAACTATAATGGAGGTATGGAACTCCTCATGGATTAAAAAAAAAGATACACATGCACGCTCAAGAGTATCAATATATATCTCTACAGGAACTCTAAACATGCTCACCAGATACGTCGATGCTTTTACCGGACCCGACAATGTCAGCAATAGCATAGTAGTAGCCACCTAGGAGAACATCACTCCAACAACTGATAAGAGCTGAGAAAGCAATTCAAAAGTATCTAAATGAGAATGTATTGGATAGTAGGGATAGGTGGCGACATACCATAGTTTTTCTACCAGCTGCGACACCCCATCTCATTGATGATATTACTATTGGCAATGAGAAGAAGCAACCAAAGTAGTTCTGCAAAAAGTCAAAACTCATTTCATCTATAATTCAACAACATTGAAACCGACTTCAAGAATTCTGTGGAACTATAACACCACAAGTGCATACAGAAACAGTGAAGTTGGAGTCAACTTTTTTTGTCAAAAATGTCAGGAAAAAAAAAAACTTATATTTCACTAGTATTTCTACTAGTGTATGCTGATTGTTCTTGATATACCATAATAACTAATCTCTCAATAAAAAAGATATACCATAATAACAAGCACAATCGTTTCTGTATCTTGCACAGACACCAATATGAGTGGAGTACTGGTATGGAGTGACAAATTCACTGAACACAAAAAATAGGATTCTGGATTCTGAAGTATATTTTATTTAGTTTATAAATAATATATAAAATAGAAAGGTCCCTTTCCCAAAGAGCATGGTTTAATTCCTCATTAATGAATTTTCCTTTTGAACAAAATATATGATATTTGGGTTACTTCTCATCGACAATTGTGCCAAAATGATTGATGTCAAGTGAACTATAGATGCGTATATGTGTCTGATTCTTTATACTCTAAGAGCAATATTTAGTTCCTTCCGCACACATCCGTTCTTTAATACACTACAAGAGAATCCTGTAGTCCTCTTTTTTTTCTTTTTTCTTTTTTTTTTTTAAATTTTTTAATTTTTTTTTTTTTTTTTAATTTGAAACCTAAACAAGATGAGACGGGAAGATTTTCTTTCTTCTTTTTCAATTCTAAACCTTCTAAACCTAGTAATGATGATGAAGGCTGATGACCTGCAGCCTGATCATCGCATTTATTTTGACAAATTTCAAATAATAGTCGGTCTTGTCCATTTTGAGTAGAGTGAGATGGTGGAAACCACATATGGTCATACATCTTCAGTTGTTCCTATGATCTTTGACAAATTTAAAGAACAATCATGTTTATTTTGAAATTTTTTGAATAATAATCAATCTTGTCCATTTAGAGTAGAGTGAGGTGGTGGCTACCATATTTGGTCATGCATCTTCAGTCGCTCCCCTGATCTATTACTTCACGTTGATGAGTGCTCTCAACCTTCCTCAGGGACAATAGGTCCCAAGGCTCAAGACTTCACTTCATCAAAAGTTTCAAACATGACTTGGGTCTTCTAATTACTTTCTTGGTGTGAAGTGAACTGTTCTCCTAGTTTTGCATCTGCAAATTGGGAATTTTTAGGAGAAGATAATGTGTATTAGCCAAGGAAACATGGAGAATACATATGATCATGTTGATTGGGAGTTTCAGCTCATGCCCTTAGTAGAACGGGATTTAGAGAGAGGTGGATCAGGTGGATGTCATAATGTATCTCTATGGCTTCGTTCATCACTTTGTTGAATGGGTTGTTGTGGGTTGCTAGCTGTTTCCAATGCAGGGGCCATTTTCACAGCAGGCTCGAGTGGGGTGGCCTATGGGACGCAAGGGCACACTCGGGGTGGGCGGCCCGTGTGAGGTGGGTGCCTCATGTGAGGCAAGCCCCACCTGTGTGACGTGGGTGGCATGTGTGGCACATGTGAAGTGGAACCTATGTGAAGTAGGGCCCACGAGGAAGGTTCAGCCAAAGACCTAACCCATGGGATGTGGGGCTTAGGCTATGAGATAAAGGGATTGATTCGCCATGCTCTACCAATTCGAGCTTTTAGAGCAAGTGGTTAGTTGTCCTGCATCAAAATGGTATCAGAGCGGGAGGTCTCATGTTCGAGACTCCTCACCGAGGATAATTAATGCAGGGGCATTTTTACACCAGACTCGAGTGGGTCGCCTGTGGGATGCAAGGGCGCACTCGGGGTGGGTGGCACGTGTGAGGCGGAACCATGTGATGCGGGGCCCACGAGGGGGGTTTGGCCGAGGACCTAACCTATGGGATGTGGGGCCTAGGCTATGAGATAAAGGGATTGATTCACCACGCTCTATCAATTTGAGCTTTTAGAGCAAGTGGTTAGTTGTCATGCATCGGTTTCTTCTTTAGTTCTAGAGGGTTTTATTAGAGAGATTCATTTTCACCTTTACTTTTGGTGGCAGAAGGTTTGAGCTTGCTAATGTCAAGAGCCTTGGTGATTGGGTTGACAAAATGGATTTCAGATCGGAAATCCAGAGTAAAAGATTTTGCATCTTCAATTCGCGGCTAACACTCTTATACTATGTGAGATGTCAATGGAATAGGTTGGTAATTTGAAAGGAATCCTTAGATGCTTTGAAGCAGTCTTAGGTCTTCAGATTTAATCTCAGAAGAAGTACCATGACAGAGGTAGCTGTAGAGGAAGGTTTGGTCAAGTTTTTGGCAAGGATATTGGGCTGTAGTAGTGGGACCCCCCACATACATATTTGGGATCCCACTTGGAGGCAAGCTGAATATTGCTTCTTTATGAAACCCTGCTGTTGAAAGCTTTGAGAAAAAACTATCTAAATGGAAATGGTCATATCTTTCCTTTGGGGAAGACTAACCCTCATTAAGGCTGTCCTCTCACACTTAACACGGAATTAGGAAAATTTTCCGTGTTCAGTGGTGTTTGTTAATGCATTGTTAGCGCGGAAGACGGAATGCACTAAGTGGCTTTTCACTGAATTCTTTCCGTGATAGGAGTCTCGCTTAATGGTGAACGCGGAATGCGCTCCGTGATTTTTCATTAAATAAAAAGTTTTTGCTTCCAAAAGTACCCCTTTTCAATTTACAACGGCAATTTTTTCTTTTAAGTTGTTTGCACAATACAAAATCAACCTTTAACCTATGAAACTTCTTTTTGCTCCAACATGATTTATGTGTTTGATCTACACCGTCCATATGTTTTGTGAGTTTATTTTAGGACATGATGCCAAAAACGAACTGTTTCCAAATCTCAAGTGGGCCGAAAACGTGCTAATTGAATGTCCACAGTTGAAATATTCGTGGCCACAGAAGTTTTGAATCATGCTAATATTTGTGATTTCAGTTCATCCCAATAAGAATGAAGTTATTAACGGAATCGATAGCATGTAAACATCACTATCGAACCCAAACAGGTTTCAATGGTAGGAATTTCCCAAACCACATTCTCCTTTAGCACGACCCGCATGAGCTTTGGATACAGTTCATTTTTGGTATCATGCCCTGAAATGATCTTAAAAAACCGATGGAAGGGGAGGATTTCTCACAAACATCACAATGGGCCCCATCTAAGTTCTCAGCGCAGGATCTTCCTGCGGAAGGCTTCGGCGGGAAATCCGCGTCCGTTGGCGACGGGATTGGGAAGGACGCGGATTGGCTACTCCCCCTGCCACCAGCCAATGGCTCTGTGGGCCCAACATGATTTTTGTGCTTCATCCATTCCGTCCATCTATTTTTCCATATCATTTTATGATATGAGACCAAAACCGAGGTATATATAAATCTCAATTGGACCACATTACAGGAAACAGTTTCGAAAGAGCGTCGACCATTAAAAACCTTTTGGGGGCCATAAAAGTTTTGGATCAATCTGATATTTGTTTTTTCCCTTCATCTGTGCCTTTATGACCTAATTAACAGATTAGATGTCAAATAAACAGTACTGTGGGCCTGAAGAGGATTTTAATGGTGGATATCCAATCACTATTGTTTTCCTTTGGTGTGGTCCACCCGAGATTTATATCTCTCTCATTTTTGGGATAATGATCTAAAATGATATTTAAAAATGGATGAACATAATGGATGAAACACATACATCATGGTGGGGCCCATAGAGCACCGACCACCAGCCACCAGGCTGGTGGCAGGGGGAGTAGCCAATCCGTTTGGTGGCTGGTGGCTGGGGGAGTAGCCAATCCGTTTCCCAAGGATATAGGGACGTATTTGTTATATCCAAACCGTCCATCCTTTTTGCGAGCTCATCGTAAGGCTTGAGCTGAAAAATAAGACAAATCTAAAGATAAACTAGACCACACTGCAAAATGCGGTGGGGGATTGAACGTCTACCATTGAAACCCTGTTGGGGTTGAAAAAGTTTCGGATCAATATGATTTTTTTAAAAATCTTCATCCAGATATTTTTAACCTTATGAATAGATTAGATGGAAAATAAACATTATAGTGGGCCTTGCGAACTTTTTAACAGTGAAAATCATTATCTCGCTATTTTTGGTATGGTCCATTTGAGTTTTGGATATGATTCATTTTTTGGATAATGCTCTAAAACGATCTAAAAAAATTGATGAACAGTGTGGATATAATAAATACATTATTGTAGGGCCATGTAACTTTGATCTCCTTTGAACCGTTCGCACAACTCGGACATGGAGAAGCGTCCGCGCTTGTCTTTTGCACGACAAATATTTACACCAGCTATATAGTTGGTATGTGGTACAAAAATGTTATAGTGGGCCGATATTTTTGTTTTCCCTTCATCCATGCCCTTATGATATAATGAACAGGTTGGATGACAAATAAACAACATTGTGGGGCCTAGAAAGGTTTCAACGGTGGAAATCATTATCCCCATTGTTTTGTGTGGCAATGGGAGTAGCCAATCCATTTTCCGTGTGGTACACTAGCCCATGGATGTGGATTCCGTGGGAAAGCCTTTCGCAGGAAGTTACTGTGCCGAAAACCTATATGGGGCCCACCTTGACTTTTGTGAATAATGATATTTTAATTTTTTTATTAAGTACTTTATAGTTTATTTGAATTAAATAGAATAATTGTATTTTCATTTAATAAAAAATAATATCTTTATAATGTAAAACATTTCGAAACAAGAGATAGAGGCAAATGTGTCAAATTAACATATTTTAGACATTTCAGATGTTTGTTAACAAACAAATTATTTCAAATACAGTACTTAATTTTCAGACTTCATTCATAATTACCAAACAAGTTTTTTGACTTTAGATTTCAGATTTCAAATTCAGCTTCAAATTTCAGATTCAAGCTTTAGACTTCAGATTTAACAAACGGGGCTTAACCCTCATTAAGGCTGTCCTCTCAAACCTCCCTGTTTATTTCCTCTCTTTCAAAATTCCTGCTGCCATGGCCTTTCGTATTGAGCAGCTTCAAAGATACTTCTTGTGGGAAGGAAGGAACTAAGCTCCACCTTAGCAACTAGAATGAGGTCTCGAAGCCTATAAGGGAGAGTGGTCTTGGCATTGGCAAATTTAGAGGGAAAGAAATTGAGCAAAATGGAGGTGGAGATTCAGAGATGAGCCGGAAGGGTTACGGAGGAATGTGGTATTCGGAAAATATGACAAGTCAGAGGGGGGATGGTTTCCAAGAATTGGTATTTGGAAAATATGGCAAGGGGCTGGTTTTGTGTGGAAGGATATCAACAAGATGGGTAAACAATAGGATGGTCATAATAGGAGCATATCGAACATCATAGGGAAGGAGTTTGGGAAAGGCAATCAGTTTTTGGTTTGTAAAGCCAACAAAGTTCACTTCTAGAGGATGCTTAGTTAGACGACAAATCTCTAGAGCCATCCAATCAGGATCTTTTCGAGCTACCCATTAACAAGGAAAAGGTTCAGAATTGTTATGATGAAGGGGGGGGGGGGGGGGCGGTGTATCACATGATTAGGAATTTATAGGCACGCCACAGACACACTTTGGCAGAGCACAGGCACACATGGGCAGCACATAAGCACACCGTGGGCAGCACACTGATGTGAAATCGGGGCTTTTTGCCGATCTTGTTACAAAACTGAATGAGACGCATGTTGATAACTCAGCAGACGACCGAAAAGTGTGGAGATGGTCAGCTATTGATAAATTTTCTGCTGAGTCCTTGATGTTGATGGTGTGGGAAGGTGCATCTCCTCCATGTGCAAAACTATGGACGGCCTATGTTCCCGCATAGATTAAAGCCTTAACTTGGGTTGCCAAGGCTAAGAAGATCCTTAAGTGAGACAATTTAAAGAAGACAAAAATGGCCTTTCCTAACATGTGCATCTTGTGTAGGAATGATGAGGAATCAGGTGACCACTTGTTTTTATGTTGTGTAATGGCTAGGGAGGTGTTGACTTTCTTCCTCTTTGTGGGATTGCTTGGTCTTTTAATAACTCGATTAGAAGTGCTGTGGTGGAACACTAACATACTCCGTTCAAGGGCAGTAAGGAGTAGAGCTTTTGAGGATGCGCTTCTTTGGGATTTTATGGAGCGTTTGGAAGGAGAGAAATTCTAGAATTCTTGAGTATAGCATATTGTTGGTTGAAGCCATAAAAAGAAGGGTCCTCCATATGATTACCAAATATGGACTCTTAAGACAGTAATTCCAAAGACGCTCCGAGGCAAATCTTTTGGGGAATTGGGAGTATTTGTGATTGGATGTGACAATTCTAATTTGGTCCCAGATTCCCAGGTTTTTTAAAATTTTCCATTCCCTACTTTGTTGAGGCTAGCCTAACCTCTAAGTGACCAGAGGGTCAGTTGCAGTGGGCTTTGCTCATCTTGTTATGCTTTTTTCAGGTTAAAAAAATAATCAATTTTCGAAAAAGGAAAAAGTAAAAGATAAAGAGGATTTGACAGATTACAGATATGAACATAACAGGTCCTCATAAAAGATTAGAACCACGTTATTGGTCCTATACTCCTATTGGAGTGTGGGACCACAGATCTAATCAGATGGCCTTGATTGATAATTGATAGGACTTTGGAGTCCATTGGTCCAATGGCTGACTTTCTTTCTTTTCTTTTTTCTGAGAAGAACTTAGGCCGGAACAACAACTACAGCCCAAACTCAGAAATTAAATTACAAGCATCAACGGCCTTTAAACAAGAGGTCCATTCCACCACATCTTGCTTAACCCTTCTCACCACCTCTAGCACCAACCCACTCAAGTTCCTGAAGCTCCGACTGTTCCTCTCCTATCAAATAGCCCATAGTACTGCCATAAGAACCAGCTGCCACACCACCCTTCCTTCTTTTCCTACCCCACCCCGATGCCAAGCCAATAAGAGGACTTCAATTGACCATGGCATTACCCATGGGAAGCTCTCCCACACATTTTGAGCAAATTGGCAATGAATGAAAAGGTGATAAACCGACTTTGCGTTATTCATGCACATTAAGCAGACATTGGTAAGCACTATCAATCTTCTTTAAAGGTTATTCATTGTGCACCCTTTTCCTACCGCTAACCACACAAATGTCACTACCTTAGTGAGGCACCATAGAACCAGGTAAATGAAGTTTGGTCACTTTTCTCACTCAACAAGACACCCTGAAGCAACTTGTAGAAAGAGCGAATAGTAGACTTCTTTTTTTTCTTTTCTTTTCTTTTTTTCTTTTTCTTTTTTCTTTTTTTTTTTTTTTTTGAGAGAGAGAGAGAGAGAGAACAATTATTTTATTAAGAAGCTCACAAGAAACAAGCAAAGAATACAAGGGACAAGCTGAAACTTAATGAAGAAAATCAGCCAATGCTGCCTTTTCATGCAAAGCCCTCCCCCCTAAGAGATCTTTCACTTTTCTCATGACCTCTTCAGGTTCTAGCCGAATATTCCTAAAACAACACCCATTACTAGCCCCCAAATAGTCCAAAAACAGCCCCAATAATCAGTCTCCAAGAAGGTATCCCCAACTGCCCCATGCCTCCGCCATGCCAAGCCCGAAGAAGGCCTTCTACTGTCAACGGAATCACCCAATCTGTTTGAAACAGAGAAAAGAAATGGCCCCACACCTTACTGACAAAGAGAACAGTAGACTTTATACAACCTTAACTATGTGTAACAATCATAAAGCCTATCTTCCCGTACAGCATTTGTCTCTTAGTACTTTGCTTAGAGAGCCAAAATAATGGCTTGGCCTAAGTGTTCCACAGAAACCTTGGGGCGATAAGATCGAAGGATTTACTTCAATGCACACCCTATTCATGAACGTTTGCCTCTCTCCTACATTGAGTGATAAGTGGAAATGGAAGCTCTACTCTACAGCAAGGTTTTTGGTGAAGTCCTGTCATTTCCTTCAAAGGGAAGATTTGACTGATACTCCAAAGCCAGCAGCAACTATATGGCAGATCTCAGTCAGTTGAGGGTCATTACATTTGGTTGGTTAGCGGTTAAGTATAAAACCCTTACTATTGATAATATGTGAAGGAATTTGATGCCTCTGGATGTTTGTATTATGTGTCTTGAAGAGGCAGAATTTGTTAAGCACCTACTTATTCCTTGTGAGATTGCCTCTAGGATTTGCTGAATGTTCCTGACCCCCCTTGGTTTATGTTGGGTCAAGTCCAATTAGATTGGTAAGCTTGTCTATGCTTGGAGATGAGGAAAGTTGGGTAAAAGAAATGTTTTTTTTTTTTGGCTTCTTTCTTTGTTGGCTGTGGTATGGTCATTGTGGAAAGAGCGTAATACCCTGACTTTCTACAACAAATTGGAACATTTTGAGATTGTTTTCAGAAGAGCTAAAGGAAGAGTTATTTCATGGGCTTCAGGCGTCAATCATTTTGTGGGTTGTAAAAGGGAAATTTTCTAGGTGATGGTTTGCTCCCCACAAATGCGAGTTCGATTCCCCTCCCTGTGCTTTACCCGATGCACGTGGAGTGAAGCCTATGGATAATATAACCCATGGCTAACTTCTTATGAAGCTAGGGTAGGGCAATCTATCTCGAAGCTCCGTCGGCCTTCCTACCAGAATGCCAGCAGCAACCTGACGCACGTAGTAGACTCCACTTGTTGTACTCATGCGATACCAATTTTGCAGGTGATTGTGTGCATCTACAAGGAATAGTTTCGCCTTAAAGGGGCAGAGACACCATGTCATCATATATATATATATATATATATTCATATTCTAGGTGATTGGGTTAATTTAATGTAAATTGGGTAGCAGGGTTGTGGGATGATATCCCACCATCCCACATTACTCATATGCTTTTTATTCATTTCTAATAAAAAAAACTTGCAACCTTTAAAAAAATCCTATTTACTCTTTATTTCCTTGTTTAGTTATTCCTTCTTCTTTTTTTTTCATTCTATAAGAAATTGGGATAAGTTTGAGACAAACAAAAAAAGGAAGGCGATGATTGACCAAAAAAGGAAAGTTGATTGTTTCTTCTTTTTCTTTCTAAGGGGTTGTTTGGCAACATGGATTTGAGTGCATTCAAAATCCAAAAGTTGTTTGGCCGCGTGGATTCAGAGGTATTTGAAATACATAGTTTTGCTTTCGAAATGTTGTGATTTGAAATCAAATGCCTTTTTTGGCTCATTTTTTAAGGCAAGAGAATTGCACGTGTAACAAATGTGTCACTAGGCTACTAATCCATTATATGCATGGCACATCGATGATACCCCAAAACAATTAAATTATCGGCTGCATCACTAAAATTACATCAACAAAATGATCCAAACAGTCCAAATATTAGCCATATTAGTCAACGGTTAAAAAATGTTGGCAAATCGCTCATTTGTAATCCTATGCTTGTGGCCCAACCTGAGGCTTAGAATTTCATCATTTTGGGCCAAAGTGTATATTTCAATGGGCTTATTACAATCATCTAGTCAAATATCACATATGTGCACTAATTTGGGATATTAAAGTTGATTTAGTAATTAAATTCAAATTCCTGTAAATATACTACAGAATTTCAATGCATTTCTATTTTTTTATTGCAGTGCATTTTGAATACAAGCTCCAAACATAACTGAGGATTCAAAATCACCTTGATTTGTGATTTAGAATCCAATGCTTTCCAAATACAAGCTCCCAAACGAACCCTAAAGCGATCTTAGCCATCAAAAGAGAAAAGCAAGGATGGACCAATAGGCAGCCTTTGTTTCTTTAGCTTTGCGTAGGAGTTTGTAAATAAGGCTTACATATAAAGCCATACATTAGAATGGTTGCACTGCACAACATTTTTTTTTCTTTTAGCAAAATAAATGATTTCTTGTTTCCTAAGATGGGATTCAACCCTGGAATGAGACTCCTCTAGAGAACTACTGTTGAGATTCATTTAGTTCATGTATTATGGTGAAACTCGGCTATTCTGTCGTTCTTCCCCTTATTTTTTGCTGTTTTTTGCTGCTCCCTTTCTTTTTGTTCAGCAGTTGCCCTTTCAATGCACTAATCATTCTCAAAAACCTTTTTTTTTTTTCTTTTTGTAGTTCTACAGACTTGATGATCCCCAGTCCAAACATAAGACATGTTGCATACTTTACTAGTATTTATTCATTTTTGAATTATGAGTGATAACTGCATTTTATTAAAGAGAAGAACAAAGAGGGATTACAAGCCGAGATGATGAGAAATCATTTGAAATACAAGCTTAGGCATCCCCTCAGTATTCCTCAATTTGCTCCCAACTAATCCCAAAGAAGATCTTCAGCCATATTGTCCAACTTACAACTTTCCCATGGAGGTAATCTCCTTCAAAACTGACATAGCCAGTAAAAGCATCAAATTATTGAATGCATTCAGTGATATCCAGTATCTCCTCATCACTGTGGGAGCCCATTTCTCCTTGAAACTATGATGCTAACTGGATTCATTATTGTGGGTCCACTACTAGATTTGCCTCTCCATGATCCTATAAGAGAAAGAAACAGGACAGTGTCTATGACACCAAGTCAGAATATCATGCTGTCCCATCCACCTATGGTGAGATTGTCCAATTTCTCATGACCTAGATGGCTAGATCTTCATACCACTTCTCTGAATCCTCTCCACACCAATATCTCTTGACCTGTATGAGAAACGTCCTATGCACATAGTTTCCTTTGGACTCGTTTGACATCCAAATCACCTATCTGGACAGTCCCTAAACGTCCAATCCATTCTTCATAGGCTGCCTGTTAAAGATCATACTAATTGGATGATCCAAACTATCCAGTCAGTGCCATGAAAAAACATACGAACATTTATCATTCATGGAAGATGAGCCGAGTGATGAATGTGTAGTGCCATCTGAGTGTTTAGTACACGTTAGTGGAAGAAGAGTAGACTGGACCTAGTAGATGGTCCAATTAGGTGATGTGAATGCCAAAGTATCCAAAATCCAAATGCAACTGTATGCATGGGAAGGTTCATATACGCTTAGGCCACTGGATCATATCTCTACATGTCCACTATATTGAAAAGAGAAATACTCTGGCAGTCTGATGGATGATACACAGGCACTTAGAAATTACTTAAACATTGCATCCTTGGTGTACAAGTAATTCAAACTAAATTGTCCAAATAATGCATCCCAGTTCAGATATATCATTAACCAAAAATTAAGATTAGTTGATTATCTAACTATCAGATATGGACATTGACTGGACAGTTAAAAACTGAAAAATATACAATCGTCCCATTTCAACAAACAAGCATCCACAAATCAGCAGTCAGGATTGTTCAAGCAATCTGATTTTGGAACTGTGACCTAGCAACAGTGGTTACAGAATTCAGCCAGTTCATTTGAGTTACTGTATGCCACATGTACAATTTCTCGCTGCCTGCGTATCAAGCATTATACGCTGACAGAGTATCAAATAACTCCCCTGTCGAAAAATGCACTACTATATGGAAACTGTACCCCACCATTGCTACTCAGCAGTGGGACCTACTCACTGCTGGATCATCCAATCAGCATCAATTCCCGCACCCGAAGCTGTCCACATTGGGACCCATCGAACGAACGTTTCCGATCACCAAGGGTGATGGACACCACAGCAGAGGACCCAAGAACTACAATTTCAATCGAAATAAAGCAAACAGATAAACTAGAGAGAGAGAGAGAGAGAGAGAGAGAATTCAAAAATCCCCGACCTCGATTGCGAGGGAATTGCTCAGGAAATACACCAATCCAGCGACCGCCGCAAACATCGAGCACTCCACAAGCCTCAGAGTGTTCTTGAAAACGGGTCCGTCCGTCGCTAAATCCTCAAACTCATTCGAAACTCCGCCTCCTCTTCCTCCTTCTCCCAGAAATCGGCCCGAGACGGAAGTTTCGGCACCGTCGGCATAAACCCTAGGGTTCCGGAGCTGGGTTGTACGGAAAGAGATTGGAGAAGAAGAAAGAGAAGAGATTGGAGAGAATAAGAAGACATTGCGTTTGGAAAGACGAGATTTAGATGAATTAGGATTTATAGAGATTGAGAAGAGAGAAAGAGAGCCGAAATTGGATGCTTTTACAAAACTCATCAGAGAGAGAGAGAGAGAGAGAGAGGAAGAAGAAGAGAAGCGAGGAGTGGGAAATGAAGGAGAAGATTACCGACAGCTGGGATGTACGCTAACTTGGCAACCCTGCAGTAGGATTCCCCCTCCGACACGAAATGGGGTCCACCGCAATATTCGTGTCACATCTACTCCGTCCATCCGTTTCTTTATCTTATGTTAGAAGAAGAAATTGAAAATCAGGAAGATCCAAAACTCAAGTGGGCCACACGACAGGAAAGAGTGAGGATGAAAATGCTAACCGTTCAGACCAACTTTAGGACCACCATGATGATCATATGCCATCCCAACCGTTCGTAAGGTTTTTTCCACTGGGATGAACCAAAAACATGAGTGGTCCAGATAAGGGAAATGGGCTATTAACCCAGGCCAGCCCTCTCGGCCCAAGTACTTGGCCTGAGCTTGAAATCTAGGTTAGCTTGGGCCTAGAAAACTAGTCCACAACTGAGTTGGCCTTGGGCTGAAGCCACGTATTATTAGTAGGGGTGTACATGGAGTCGAACTGAGGCGAGCTGGCCTCAGCTCGGCTCGGCTCGGCCACTAGTTGACCTCAGCTCAAACTCGGTTCAACTTGGTCCTCGAGCCTGACCGGCGAGCTCAACTCAATTAGCAACTGAGGCCAATTCAAGCCAAGATCAAGTCAAGTTCACCGTTGCAACATCTTCACAAACATCTGGACTACACCTTCAAAATCTCAACGTATTTGAGATAGCAGCAATGGATTTACAGGTATTTTATCAAACACCTTCTAAGTAATATAAAAATCAAAGGAAAAAAAGAAAAAGTGTTAGTTTTATATACCTATATTCCTTGCAACCAGCCACATTTCTTTGAATCATTTCATCAAACACTTGGTGAACAACATCAATATCAAAGTAATTGAGTCACAGAATTGGATCGATCTGAGTTTGATTCGAGTTGGGTTCAATCCGAGTTGAGTTGGGGCCAACTTGAACTCGGCTTGAACTCATTTTCAAGGTAAAAAAAGTAGCTCGATTGGGCTCGAACTGAACTTCGAACCGAGTCCAATCAAGCTTTTTCGAGTCAAGTCAAGTGAGCTAACCGAGCTAGCTCGGTTCGTGTACACCTCTGAATTAATTAGGTTGAGCTTAGGCTAACCCCGGCCCACCTGAGACCCAGCTCATTAATGTCCGCTGAGGATTGAATTGGCGAGATTTAGCCAGACAATATGTACAATTGCCATGAAAATAAAGATCTGGATTATTATCACTACACGTGTTGGATAAACGGTTTGGATCTTCTCCATGTATGCTATATGTGGTTCAAATTTAGAGACATTTGATTGCGAGCTCCCGCCCCAGGGCTACTTATATTTTAATATTTGAATTTTTAAAAGCTCATTTTGAAACGCATGCTCTAATTCCATCTCGCAAGTGTCACATGATAAAAGATAAGTGCACATTTAAAATTTACTTATGCTTAATCACACATTTTTTTTTAATATTAAATTCATGGAGCTATGACAACAGGTGTGCAATAAAATAGCCTTATATACATGCCACATATGAGTCAGCATGGCAGATAGGTTTGTGATCCAATCCACATAATGGCTCTGCTATACCGATGCCCTGGCTGGAGGAGGGGTTGGATGCTACCCCACTAGGACCTGTTAAAAATCAGTGGTTTTTAAAAATAATAAAAATGAAAATTTGAATTTTTCAAAATTTCAGAATTTTCCCGCTAAAATGTTTTTTGAATTTTTTGAATTAAAAGGTGCGGTGTGTGTACTTTGTCTCACATCGGAAATATGAAAAAAACGTTTGTGGTTTATATGTGGACTTATGAAGAGTATTCTTACTTGGAGTTTTTGGAAGAAATGAAACATTAGTTGCGTGTTCCAATGCGTAGCACTGGAACACACGTGCGCGCTCGGGCTTGGGCTCGGGCACGGGCGAGGGCAGTGAAGCTATAATGGCGCTAGATGGCACACTTCGCACGTGCGCATCGTGTCACAGAGTGGTCGCTCCCTCACGACCTTACGCGAACCGGCGCGAGATGGTGCGACCTCGGTGCAATGGGTCTGGTCAGAGCCTTAGGGCGGTGTGGATCTGAAAATCTGAAATGAGCCTGAGTTTTATAGGTGACTGAGAACGGTCGGATCTTAAATCCGAAACGTCCAGCCGTTTTTAAAAACGGATAGCTACCTTGAAAGCTACAATGGTCCGAAAACGGACGGGCTAGGATGATCCAACGGTCAGATCTTCTGATCTGACGACCAGAAACGTCTGGGATTAATGGACAACGGCCAGAAACGTTTTTCAAACGTTCTGGACCATTGAATACCACACAGCAACGGTGTTATACCTGATGCCTATATAAACTGGACCATTCCAGTCCGATTTCATCATCTCAACACACCATCTCTCCCATCAAATCAGATACGATCCATAGCTCCATTCTAAAATACTTAGAACATCTCCACCGTCTGAGTCTGCCAGAAGAAATCTGCTGCGTTAAAATTGTTCCACAGTGAACCTATCGTGATTGCTGCACGCTAGATCCAGATGATGCTTGTCTTATCCTGGAAGCAATTCGCCTGTAACCCATCAGCAGTTGATAAGGGGGCGAATCACGCTTTAAAGACAACGTATTTTATACGTAATTCAGCCTAGTGAAATATTTTATTTTGATATTTTTTGATGTATCCAACATCTATTCCTAATAAGACCTAGCTGGAGATGATGTTCATGTAGGGGATTTTGTGGTGCCCACTATGATATTTGTGTTTTATAAGTTGTTCATTGATTTTGAAAGAATATTTTAGGGCATGAGCCTAAAAAAGAGGCAAATTAAATACCCTGATCCATAGCTCAAGTGGCATGTATATTGAGTGAAAGATACCTCCTTTCAACACTGAGGTCTTGGTATGGATCCCTAGTGGGGGTGGCTAACACTGACGTGTGAGATAACAATGGGGTGTACTAACAAGTTAACAAAAAAAAAAAAAAGGCATATTAAAGGCTCATGTGGACCACACCATAAGAAACACTGGAAATTGAATGCCTACGAAAACCTCTTAAGGGCCATGGAAGTTTTGAATCAAGCTGATATTTATGGTTTTCCTTATCTAAGATTTTGTGACCCTATGAATAAATTGGATGTAAAATAAAATGGACCCTAGGAAGTTTTCAATTTGTCTCCTTATTGATCTGTGAAAATGGACAAACACCATGGATAAAACATATACATCGCAATGGGTCCCACAAATCCCCTTACAGGACCATTATTTCTAGCTATGCCCTACCCGGCCTAGATAGAGGATTAGGTTGATGCACTATTGAAGTGGGGCATTGTTTGTGAAATAAATATAAAACTTTGAAAACCATGCCAAAAGTCTTCTAACCCATTTACTCGTTTTCAATATTGGCATGTGGCACCGACATGTTGTTTAGACTAGATTTATCTTTAGGAAAGCTTGTACAAGGTCAGACCAACTTACAAATGGATTAGATTCCACACAAATGTGTCATGCTGGCATGTGTGGCATGTACGTGACCTTCATTGCACCTGCATGTGGGCATGGTGAAGCTATGGCCTATTTAGTTTTCCAATTTCATATATCATTATCATTTTTGGGTGTTTGTTTAAATAAAAATTATAGTTGAAAATTTGAAAGTTTTATAGAATTATAAAGTAAGCAGGTAAAGTAAATCATAATCATTTAACTCTCATATATAAAATTATCATTTCTATTATGATTTATGTGTGAAACAAGCATAAAAAAAAGAAAAAGTGAAGTGATGTTAACACAATTACAAAAGTAAATGGATGTCAACACACAATTACAAAAGTAAATGATCATTGTCCATTTACAACACCCAATGAGGTTTGGGTGAGCAGCCGACACAGCAGATTGCTCTTTATAGGCATAGGTTCAACTCCCCTCCTTGGCATTACCCGATGCATGTGGTTTACATTAAGGAGTTTTGTGCCTCTTAACCTACTTCACAGCATTCAAGTGTGAATATAGATCTATTTTCTATTACTATTTTAGGGTTTGGTCAAGCCAATTATTTATATTTTTTTGGGGCCTTAGTGGAACATTCCAAAAGGTTTATTGGGTAAATGACCATATTATTGATGAAATTATATGACATAGGCATACAATCCCTGGTTTATACTTTGAAACAAAAATAAAATCAAAGCTCCTATGGTTGATCACTTGACACAAATCCTTTTTAAAAATAAATAATGTGTGTAAATAAAAGAAAATTTGATCGGTTGGTAGGTATATATGAAAGAGAGAGAGAGAGAGAGAGAGAGAGAGATTTTGCACGTTCCCATTGTAAGAATTCCTCGAATAAGGAAGCAAATGAGAATTCCTCACGCAATGCATGTTTGTAAGGAAATCGGATTGCTTACTGCGTTACTCACTATGCTTTGATCATATATTGTAAACTTTGTTGGGCCCACCATGATTGTACATGGTTTATCCACGCCGTCCATCCATTTTTCCAGATCATTTTAGGAGTTTTATCTAAAATTGAAGTATATCCAAAGCTCAAGTGGACCACGCCACAAGAAACAGTTGGAATAATGATTTCCACCGTTGAAACCTTGATAAGGCCTGCAGTAATATTTATTTGTCATCCAATATGTTCATAAAATCACAGAGACATGAATGAAGTAAAAACACAAATATCATCTCGATCAAAAACTTATGTGGCCCTAAGATTTTTTTCAACAATAGACGTTCAATTTACACTGATTCTGAAGTATGGTTCACTAAAGCTTCGGATATACTTCATTTTTGGGGTCAAGCCCTAAAATTATCTGATAAAATGGATGGACGGATGGATAAAATATAAAATTCACGGTGGACCCCATAGAATTTACTCAGTACGCTCTACTTCAGTTTGAAAGTTGGTGGAATAGGCGTTAAAACGGATTGCGTGATGTGCCGCCTCCATGGTGTGTTGATGTCAACAAGTTTTATGGGCTCCACCATGACGTATATGTTATATCCACACTATCCATCCATTTTATGAGATCATTTTAAGGCCCAAGTTCAAATTTCAGACAGATCTGAAGCTAAAGTGGACCACACCACATGCTGATTTGCACCTCACTTCATCTGTCTGCATGACCTCTTGAACTTGCTGATGACAAATAAACACCATGGTGGGCCCTAGAAAGTTTGCAACGGTGGAACTCGTTGTCCCCACTACTTTCTGTGGTGTGGTCCACATCAGGCTCATTACCTAAAATGATCTCGCTTAGTGTGGATATAACATATACATCATGATGGGCCCCACTTGATTCAGCTTATTTTTGGCCTCTCGTCTTAAAATTAGTTTTTTTAAAAAAGGATAGACGTAGTGGATTTATCAAAAACATCATGGTGAGCCCCACATTGGCTCCCAGCGCAGGAACCTCATGCAAAAGCCTTTAGCAGGAAACCAGCATTCCTTAGTATCACTCACAGCGACACTTGGCCCAATAAAGTTCGGACAATTAGATTATCAAGCATATTTAGCCAATTGGAGTGGATTACGTGAGACCAAGGCCTCACCCAAGACGGTGCGGCCCCTATAGGGTGGCCCACTTTGATGTATGTATTTTGTATCCTGTTGTCTATCCATTTTTCTAGATCATTTGGCCATATGATCCAAAAAATGAGGAAGATCCAAATCTCATTAATTTGGACAGTAGTGATTGAACACCCCATCATTAAAAACTTCTTAGAGTGCTATAGTATTTATTTGCTATCCAATCCATTGACAAGGTCATGGTAGGCACCCCATATGTAATAAGATTGGATCTCGCCCGTTGACTTTAGTAGGTCTCAAACAAGACAATTATATATACAGTTAAAATCATGCCCCGGAGACAATCAGCAGGGCAGATCAGCCACTGCCAAGGCAAATAGGTGGTAGGACGACGAAGGAGCATGGCCTTGGGGACGTTGAATAATAAAAAGACCATAAGCCTAGATTTTTTATTTTAGTTTTGGTAGGTTAGCTGGTTAGTACACACCCTGTTGTTGGTAGACCCTCCACTGTTAGCCACCCCCACTAGGGAATCTATACCATGACCTCAGTGTTGAAATGAGGCATCTTCACTCAGTCAACCACTTGAGATATGGGGCAGGGTGTCTATAAGCCTAGATGCATTGGTACTAAATCCATATCCATGGATATGGTGTTCGACCACCATAATCATGCCTATCAATCCTCCATGTGTGCCTTAACCACAACTAGGGGCGTACACGAACCGAGCTAGCTCGGTTAGCTCACTCGACTCGACTCGAAAAGCTCGATTCGACTCGGTTTGAAGCTAAGTTTGAGTCGAGTCGAGCTGATTTTTTGAGCTCGAAAATGAGTTCGAGTAGGGCCTAGCTTGACTTTCAGATCGAATCTAGCTCGAATCAAACTCGGATTGAACCAGTTCGGTGACTCGGTTACTTTGTCATTAATGTTGCTCACCAAGTGTTTGATAAAATAACTCAATGAAGTGTGGCTGGTGACAAGGAAGGTATGTACATGAAACAAATACCATTTTTTTCTTGGTTTTTATGTTTTTTAAAAGGTATTTGATAAAATACATGTAAGCAGACAAGATGTGCAGTCCAGGTGTTTGTGGAAATGCCTCAATAGCAAACTCGGCTCGATCTTAGCTCGAACTTGGCCCGAGATGGCCCGAGTTGCTGACCGAACTGAACCGAGCTGGCCAATCAAGCTCGAGGACCGAGCTGAGATGAGTTCGAGCTGAGGTCAACCAGTGATTGAGCCGAGTTGAGTAGAGGCAAGCTTGACTCGATTCGACTCAATGTACACTCCTAACCACAACAACACCCAATTCAAAATGCCATGGTAGCCTTATGATGCACTAAAGGCTCCAATTTATTATAGGCAAATTTGCTTATTTAAGTAGCTCCCGGAGGGGTAAAATGGGAGAGGTTGAGGGAGTTTAAAGGGAGGTAAGAGACAACGTATGAGAAATAGAGGGTTCAAAGATAACGGGACGCCACGGAAGTTCTGCCTAAATATTCTCTTGACATAGATTCTAGAGCGCCGCCGCTTCCTCTTTCCTTGAAGTTATAAGTCACCCAAATATACTTCAATACCCTGTCACCTTGAGAAATGCTCTTTGACCACCATTTCATTGATTAAGAAGTCAAAAGCGCAAAGAATATTGATGTCAATGAGTAGGAACTAGATTTAGAATAATCGATCGTTCATTTTGATTTTTTTTAAAAAAAAGATGGCTAATTTTCCATTTTCCTTCTTACATATCAAATTAAGTCATATTTCATTCCATACATATTCTACAAACCAACAACATTTACACCTACTCACATCTTGTCTGCTTTCGTTTTCTTTAATAATTTGCCTACTCAAATCCTAAAAAATGCAAGTAATATGGCTTAATACTGTATATACACCACTATTGCTTCTTTTATATATATATATATATATATATAATGATTTTTGTTGCCTGCCTTGACTCTAGGGGTTAATATATTATGGCTTGACTTTATAACATTGGAAGTTACTCTAAATCTCTAAAAAACTACATATTTCTATAAAGTAGAGACCATGCATTGTGTTGGGGGCCGTTGCACAAAACCTTAAGATCTAGCCTCCTAAAATACCAGAATTATGGGATAATAAAGCAATGAAATAAATCAAAGCATAAACCACATGACACAAGAGATTTTTACATGAAAAACCCTTAAAGACGTAAAAACCACGGGATCTCGTCCAGATTAACAATCCACTATGAAGTAAAACGTTACAATCGATCACAAGCGCACACTACTTGGATTAAACCTTCTTCACTCACGCAGAAGTGAATAAATAATAAGAGAATAAAGAAAAACAGAGAGATCTCACCGATTACGAGGATGCAAAAATGCTGAGACGTCGACTGTGAAGTAGATCACCTATACGAGCAGAACCTCCCTTTGATAGCTCTAAATCCTTTATTAAACTCTTGCAAAGCTTTAGGAAACTCTCTTGCATCCCCTAGAACAGCCCTAGAGACTCATATTTATAGTTTAGAAAACTCTTTTTCGAACCTCTGTGAAAACCGCCCCAAACTTACACAGTCCGCACAAAATCCGGACTCGAATCTGCGTAACCTCGACTAGTCGAGTAGGGTCCTCCACTGGTTGAGCGGCCCACTCGACCGGTCGAGCATGTCCATCGACTGGTCGAGCACCACGGAGTCTCAAACCAATTTGCTCGCTAGACTTTGAGTCAAGCACCATTCGACCGGTCGAGTGGCCTCCTCAACAGTTGAGCCGCCTACTTGACCGGTCGAGTGAGCTCGTTTTCTCTTCTCTATGAGGAGGAAAAAACCCATCACATTGCACGGTCGAAAATGGTGTCTAACTCATTTCCTTTTCAAAACCGAAGCTCTTACGCAAAATCTACAATACCGACCAACTGCAGGAGTCACTTGAGTTCAAAATTATTCGGATTTCTTACTCTTTAGGTGATTCCAAGGGTCTTGTGACAATCGTAGATTCTAAAATCTTATTTTGGTTAATGGCGACTACAAGTCATATGCATTTTTACCTCTTAATCAACCTTACATTCAATCAAATCAAAATTAGAATTGATAGATGAAAAAGGCCAAGAAAGTGATGACTTCATTTCGCCGTTGTCTTCGCTCGCAAGAGTGCATTCACAATTACAAAAGCTCGGATTAGAGAAAAAGCAAATATCAATTTGATCAAAAACTATAGTGGCCCATTAATGGTCAATCACCATTGTTTCGTATGGTATGGTCTACTTGATAATTGAATTTGTTTCATTTTTTGAATAATGCCTTGAAATAATCTTGAAAAATGGATAGGCGGTATCGATGCATGATACATACATCAAGGTAAGCTCTAAGGTAAGGGCCACGCCGTCTTGGGTGAGGCTCATTAATGGTCCATCACCACTATTTTGCATGGTATGCTCTACTAAAGGTGGGCACAATTCAACTCGATTCGTTCGACTTGTTTAGATTTGACTCAACCCAAACCAAATGGGTGAGTTGATCAACTGAGTCGGCTTCGCCCAATCTGAACTCAAATCGAGTCGAGTTCAAGTTACCCAGTAACTCGACCTGACTCGACTCGAAACTCGATCCGGTTAGACTCAACTCGATCTGAAACCTAACTCGACTGATCCTGCAACCTTACTCGCCGCACCCTACCTCGACCCAATCCCAGAATATCTCTCTCCCTCCCTCATCCTCCTCTTCTAAGCTCCGGCAACTACTCACCACCATCACCCTCATCCTCCTCTCTCTCCTCTCTACTCCCTTGCTCCCTTATCTCTCAATCCGACTCAGTGCCAACTCGACCCGACTCGATACTTCTAACTGAATCAGACTCGGTCAGGATCAATCCAGTCTAGACCGAACTTGGATCGAGTCATGTATGCTAGACTCGGTCTCGAGTCAGATTGAGTTCAGGTTAGGCCTATTTCAAAACCGGATTGAGTTGAGTCAGCCCTAACTTGGTCCAACTCGACTCCATGCCTAGCTCTATGGTCCACCTTGTAATTGAATATTTTAATTTAAAATGATTTGAAAAATGGATGGATGGTGTCGGTACAAAATACATACATCAAGGTAGGCCCCACGGTAACGGCCGCACCATATCGGATGAAGCCGGGGTCTCAAGTCATTCGCTCCCTCAACCGTTCCACTTACCTTTTTCGTCACCTGATATTTCACAAGCAGCAAAGTCAAGGACTTGGATTGCATGTTCCTTGATGTGGTGACAGGACGTGGCGGGGTTGATTTAATGGGCCAGTTCTGTCCGTATTGGACCCAACAACTTTAAGCATGCTTTGTAGTGGGGCGGCTCGGGTGCACCCTGGCTGGTGGGCCCACCTTGATTTATAGGACTTTCAACCACACTGTCCATTCGTTTTGACAGCTCATTTAAGGTATATATAAAAAAATGAAACAGATACAGACCTAGGTGGACTACATCGTAGGCAACGGTGGTGATTGATCATTAAAAACTTCTCATGGCCCACAAAAGTTTTGGATTAAGCTGATATATGTGTGGTCCTTCATCCAGGTCTTTGCAACATGATCAGCAGGTTGGATGACAGATAAACTTTCCAGTGACTCTGATAAGATTTTAATGGTGTGGATAGGATGACCATTGTTTAATGTGGTGTGGTCCACCTAAGATTAGTATCTGCTTCAGTTTTGGGATGATCCTTAAAATAAACTGTCAAAATGGATAAACGGTGTGGATTTAAGACACATACATCATGGTGGGCCCTACACTATGGGATTCACCCACCCCATGCATGGGGTGGATCCCCGAGGGGACCACCATAATGTATGTGATTAAGTCCATTCGTTTTCACAGCTCATTTGAAAGTAATATCCATTTCAGGGCAAGATTAAAAGATGGAGTAGATTCTTTGGTAGGCTAGACTACACAGGAAACAATAATGGTTGACTATTTAAAGGCTTCCTTTGTACTACAAATAAGTTGTGGGCCCCAGAAGTTGTGGGTCAAGCTGACGTGTGCGGTCCCTTCATTCAGGTCTTTGCGACCTTATTAACAGGTTTTAGGGCAGATACACATTCCAGTTGCCCTAAAAAGTTTTTGATGGTGGGTATTCAACCGCCACTGTTTCCTATAGGGTTGTCCATCTAAGAATTTGATCTGCTTCATTTTTTGAATCATATGCTAAAATAAACCGTCAAAATGGATGGACTGCGTGGATGTAAGGTACATACATCAAGGTGGGCCTACAGTCAGGGTTCCATTTACATCGGTGGAGGGGGATCCACCGAAGCCGTCGCCCCATTTGCATGGAAGAAGCGGATTGGCTGGTGTACCACACACCACTGGCCTGGCTGGTGTGTTGACGTCACCAAGTCTTTGGGTCCCATCACGAGGTAAGTGTTATATCCAAACCGTCCGTCCACTTGGCGAGTTAGTTATGAGGTTTTTTTGTTTTTTTAGTTTATTAGTACGCTCACTGTCAGTCCACACTTACCTGTTAGCCACCCCCACTACGGAATCGATACACGACCTCAATTGAAACGAGATATCTTTAGCTCAATCTACCACTTGAGCTATGGATCTGGGTGTAGTTAGTCATGAGGTTTGATCCTAAAATTAAGACAGATTCAAATATCAAGTGGACCACACTGTAAAAAGCAGTGGGGCATTGAACCTATTCCATTGAAACCTATGTCAAGCAGACCACACTGTAAAACATTTTATTTTTTTAATGGTCGATGCTCATTCAACACTGTTTCCTGTAATGTGGTCCACTTGAGATTGAAATATACCTCCCTTTTGGCCTCGAACTGTAAAATGATATGTAAAAATAGATGGAAGGCATGGATGAAACACATACATCATGGTGGGGCCCACAGAGCACCGACCATCAGCCATTGGCTGGTGTCAGGGAAGTAGCCAATCCGTTTCCCCGGTGTCAGGGGGAGTAGCAACCCCTTTCCTTTCAAAAGCAACAACATGCGACCCGCTTTCCCGATCGTAGCCTCTCAACAGGTGGGACTATCTCGGAAAGATGGGTAAGCTTTTAGTATAGGCCCGACGGAACACCCACCTTGAACAGAACTTACCTAATCAAATTAGACCTTCTTCCCTGCCGAGGAACCCATAAAAGACGGAAATACTCCTACTCTTTCCGCTGCTTAACCCTAAAGACTCATGATATTTTTGTCCAAAACTCTAATCTCGTACCTTCAAAATCTGTTTTGGTAGCCCAAATTTTTGGGCGGCGAAAAAAAAAGAAAGAAGGCATAGGGTCTACAGTGCTAATATTTTCCGGAAAGACCCCGCGTCTAAAACCAATCTGGCCATCTAATCTGTCGGCCTCACATATGCATTCCAATCTGGACCGTTGGTAAATTCCCCTAAATCATCCATTTCTTCCGTACACGTTGCCATCCTTCCTTGATGATCCCATAAACCCAGTCACTTTCGGCGACGGTCGTGATCCGTCCGATGAACGGCTAGGAGGTCCCACAACTCTACCACTTGCCACGTGTCAGAGAACAGTGCCAAAAGGTGCACCCCAGCTAGTGGGCAGAGCATTTTCAATCCGAAAAGCTTCTAAACATCTCGAGCCATGCTTCCATCATGACCGTCTACAAGGAGGAGAGCATAATCATTCTCTTAGCTCCTCGCCTACCATAATTTAATATCCACAAACGGTAGCTGTACTCGCGCGAGCACACAACAAAACTGCACTCTCCAGTCTCCTCACACTTGGGACAATGTCCCACGTGTGTAAGATCTGGACAGTTCATCAAAAAATTCCTAATGTTTAGATTTCACATATATATAATTAACAAAATAAGATTATCATATATGACCCAAAAATTTGAACAGAATCTGAACCATTGGTCAATTTCTCAGCATCGATCTATCTCAAGTAATGATCTTATAAATCTTAGTTTTCAAATATGGGATTTACATGGTCATGATAGCCTGATGAACGGTTCAGATCCTTCACATGTTATTTTGGATTCCACGTGTGAGGGCGCGATCCTATTTAATGGATGCATGCGTTGGATATATTAATATTTATTACAGTACTCGTATAGATTATTCCTCATATAATGATGATGGGTGATGCATGGCCTCCATGCGTGCGGGGCATTGAATCTTCCATGCACGCGCGAGACATGCATGGCCTCCTTGCGGCAAAAATCATTTGCTGCACCGCACTACTGTATGCATAGGTTTCAATTTAATAAGTGGAGGAGGCCATGATTTGCTAATCCAGACCGTTGGTATATCGTGGTCAACGGCAGATAGCGTTCTTTTAGAAAATCTTTGGAATTTATTTTAATAGGACTTGTTTTATTCTAAAGTGGACCGTTATATTTTTGTTGTCGATCTTTTATTATGGCTCAAAAATCGAGAGCTTAAAGATGTCCTGTGTGGGGGAATATTTGAATGATGGTCTATGTTTGGTGGGAAATAACAGTCTACTGGTGTGGATTACTAAACCATGGGCCCCACATGTAAGAATTGAACGTATGGTTCATCTACCACGAAATGCCCCTGCGATTCGAAGAGCTGCACATGTGAGAACACGACACGTGTGCGAGATCAGAGCCATTCGTCATGAGGAGCAGGCTTTGAAATGATATTTTGGATTGAATCGGAGTCATGCGCTCATCAGGTTGGACAGGAATGCAGGTTGAGTATAGACCGTCAGTCACTTTTCTCTAACCATCTCAGATGTGCATGGCCCACCTGATGGGTTAATTGATCTTGGTTTTTGTCCAGAATATGATTATTGTGGACCCCACCTGATGAACGGCCTGGATCTCGTAGTTTTGTCTCATATTCACCTGCTCAATTGATTGGGTGGCCTGGCTTGCTGAAGGTCTACCAAAATAGTTGGTGCCGAAAGCTATTACTGGAGCAACGGCATGGAGCTTTGCTCATCAATCAAATACACGAGTGGGCCCCACTAGCCTTCAAAATCTTGATGAACAAAATCAAGGTTTTTATTTTTTATTTTAAAGCATGGCCCATCTAGGAGAAATACATTCCCATGGTTCACACAAATACCTGTTTGTGCTGAATCTGAGCCATTCATTAGGTGAAGAGCATCTGGGACTTATCCCCACCCAAAATTCAGGAAATTCCATTGATCAGGTGGGTCGCAAGAGTACAGTGAATATGAACCATTCATTTTTCTCATTCGAGCGAGGCCTAGTGGATGACTGGACAGATCTAGTTTTTTGGCCGGGAAAGGTTTATGGTAGCCCCCACTTGATGAATGGCTCAGATTCTGACACGTGTGCTACATTAGCATCCTTAGTGTGGATGCCCCTTGACCATCTAACACGTGTGATTAACAGGGCTGGCTCAGGTAATCACTTCCATCAGAGTTTTCAGTGCAACCTCACAAACAGAAAAGGAACTTTCTAGATTCAACGGTTGTCAAATGTGGGAACAATCACCTACTTCGTTGATGGGCCAATGTGGGTCCCACTGCATAATCAGACAATAGTCAATGATAGCTTATTATCGGACGGTCCTTAATTTTCGTAACACCAATGCAACATCCTTATTAGGTGCATGTGGGACGAAATTCCAACTCTTTTAAGTTATGGTGACTTTATACTGAGTGCTACATCTCCTATCTTTAATCATTCCATTCTTTGGATTTTTTCAGATCTCTACCGGATTCAATCAGTAGAAGAATGGCCCATCTAGTCCGTTCATTAGATGGGACACCCCTTAGATTGGCTATAGGCAGAAAATCTTTGTGGTTGGAAGATCCTAGCCACCCAATAACGGTCGGAATGGATGAGCACATTCATGAAATGCCGGGTGAGGCAGTGACCGTGGGCCTACCTTAATGTATCTGTTCTATATCCACGCCGTTCATCTGTTTTGACATATCATTTTAGGGTATGGACCAAAAAACCAGGCCGATCTAAATCTCAGGTCGACCACACCAAAGAAAAAAATAACTTAGTGGGCCACAAAAGTTTTGGATCTAACTTACACATGTTTTCTCTTCATCCAGGTATGTGTGCCGTTATCAGCGGGTTCGATGGCAAATAAACATTATGGTGGTTCTTAGAAGTTTTTAATGGAAGGCATTCAATCACCACTGTTTATTGTGGTGTGGTCCACATGAGATTTGGATCGACTTCATTTTTGGGATTTTAAGCTATAAGGATCTGAAAAAACGGATGGACGGTACAGATATATAGAAAATATATCAAGGTGGTCCCACAGTTACGGCCCTACCGAATCCGCGTTCAGATGGAGCAAGCCACACACTTGAGGGGGGAAGCGGATTGGCTGCAGTACCTCACACCATCTATAACTGCTGTAGGTAAGTGTCGTGCGAAGGCGAGCACTGACGCTCCTCAAACTCCGAGTTGTATGAACTGTTCAGAAGAGATCAAAGTTACATGGCACCCCAGTGATGTATTTATCATACCTACATGGTTCATCTATTTTTAGGCACTATCCAAAAAAGAATCGTATTCAAAAAATCATCTGGACAACACATAAAGAGCAGCGGATACCATGATTTTCACAATTAAAAAATTTGTAAGCCCACCATAACTTTTATTTCCCATCCAAACTATCCATAAGGTCACAAAGATATGAATGAAAGCAAAATCAAATTGTATATTGATCCAAAACTCCGGTTAACTTAAAAAGGGTTTCAACGGTAAACGTTTAATCCCTCACTACCTTTAGCAGTGAGTCCACTTGATAGTTAGATTTGTCTTATTATTCGTCTCAGGCCTTAAGACAAGTTCTAAAAACGGTTGGACGGTTTCAATATAACACATACCTCATGCAGACCCACAAAACTTGCAAACTTAAATACAGCAGCTATATAAATGGCATGAGGTACACCAGCCAATCCGCTTCCCTTGAGGTGCAACGCATGATGATATCAAAGAGTGAGGTATATCGAATCTGGGTTGGTGGGACCCACAACGATTCAAGCGGCTGGACCGCATTGTATGATGGACCCCACATAGAAATGAGATAGATCACGAAGGGTTGCGGTCCCGCATGTACATGTTATTGAGTGTCCAACACTCCACCTTTAAATCCTCACTGTTTCATGTGGTGTGTTCCACTTGAGCCTTCGATCTGCCTCATGTTTGGGCTCACGTACTAAAATGAGCTGGAGAAACAGATGGACGGATCGGATATAAAACATACACTACATTGGGCCCCACAGACCCCTGCTCCGTGTCCGTACTTTACATCCACCGGACGTACGGATCGGGATAGAAGAGACAAAACAGAGATTATGCAGTTCATGATGAATCACACGCACAAATGGGTCCCTTGGCTAGGTAATCTGAACCGTACAAATTATCTTCCCTACCATCGATACCGTACATCCATAACTCACAAGAAAAACGAGCATAGAGATTCGACACGTGGCCTTTCTTTTGGATAGTTCCTTTATTCTTCTTTCACAACCGTCAATTTGAAGGCCGCCGATCAAAGGTGAAGATCTTTCACCTTGGAAAAGTGGTGGATAATCCTCCATCCATAATGAACCCTTCAGATCAATGGTTGGGATTTCCTGACACTTGGCCCACTTACACGAACTGGCAGATGAGGACACAATTCACTTTTAGATGCACCCGTACCTTAGATTTCTATTGAAGGGGGACAGTAGGTAGCAGGTACGGAGAGAAGTTAAAACTACGCACGTCGAGTGCAATTCTTAAGTAAAACCATCTTACATGTATAGACAATTCATAGGCACGCGTATTATATCCGAACCGTTCATCAAATCAATGATACTTTTTTCATGCTATTTATTGAAAATCAGTTCAATATATTAATCAATTATTTGAGAAAAGATAATAACTTTATGACCGTTGGTTAGTTTCTTTTAACTGTCCATTTGTTTTGTAACTTGTGATAAGCTTGATAATCATATCCATCCAATTTCTGAGTGTTCGTATCTTCATGTTGAATTCATCGTCTCTGATGTAACACACTTGTGACTCCATCCATGTGTGAGAGAGTGCACGTACAACGTGCACTCGAGCTGGAACGGATGGGAGGGAGCAGCACACGCTGCACACGTCGGCTCTGTAATTGAAAGCTTTCTCCAGCACTTCACTCAATTCCACTCGCGCACACAACCACGCCTCCCTGCAGCTATCCTATAAAGAACCAAGGCGACTCGCGCGAGTAATTATTGAATAAATCATTCGCGATGCACATATCAACCTGTTTCACGTGTGAAAGATCAAGACCGTTCATCATTTTATTTACATGGTGATTCATCCTATACTTAGAATTCAGTTCAATATTTTTTTTATCATGCATCTACGGACCATCAGATCAGTGGATCGGGCAAATTGTTCGACGCAGAGCACGAGGTAGACTCCACATAGTGAGTGGCAGAGGATCTGGCACACGTGTAGGACAGTGACACGCTTGCGCGAATGGACTGTTGAGTCTGTCTAGGGGGGGGTCGCTTTGGAAATTAACGGCAGCTATATATGGAGAGGTGCAGGCCTTGTTCCTTGCAGTACTCAATGTGTCTGTCATATGCGAGGAAGCGTAAAGTATCCGTCTCTCTCTCTCTCAGCATTTTTTAGGCTTTTTCTTTTTGAATTTTATTCTGTTCTCTCTCTCTCTCTCTCTCTCTCTCTCTCTCTCGGCCTTTCACTTGAAAGTCCTTGATTGATTCATCTTTTAGCTTGAAATCTCGATTTCAAATCAATTCGAAAATCTCTCTGTACTCGACAATTCAACTCCATATCGGGTTCTTTTAAAAAGGAGTAAAACCCATCTTCCCCCCGCACCATTTCAGTTCCTCACACTCTCTCTCTCTCTCTCTCTCTCTCTCTCTCTCCCATTTCCAGTTCTACATTCTAACACTGAAAACCCATCTCCCTCTACCCCATTTGAAGATCAAAGCATTCAAAGAAAACGAAAAAAAATCCCAGAAAACTCTCTCTCTCTCTCTCTCTCTCTCTCCATACAATTTCAAGTTCTACATTCTAACACTGAAAACCCATCTCCCCTTTACCCCATTTGAAGCTCAAAACATACAAAGAGAGAAAAATTCCCAGAAAAGTCTCTCTCTCTCTCTCTCTCTCTCTCTCTCTCTCTCTCTCATTTCTCAATCCACCCATTTCAACTCCTTCACTTATATAGAGAAAAAAGGCCTCCTTTCCCGTTCTACCACATTAGACAGAATTTCATTAAAGAAAATATAGAAGAAATTCAGTCTTCCAATCCAAACCCAAGAATTTCTCTTCTAATTTCGATCTCCTTCCAATAGAAAAAAAGCTCTCCTCTTCAATTCCCAACTCTCCAAGCCTTCCAAAAGAGCACCCATGAAAGACAGAGGCAAGGCAGTTGAAGCTTCCACCTTCTTCTCAGACGCACCTTGCAGAAAACACCCATCTTCCTCTTCCGTCGGAATCTGCGCTTTCTGCCTCAAAGACCGCCTGATAAAGCTCGTCTGCTCCGACTGTGGCGAGCAGCGCCTCTCGTCCTGTTCCTGCTCTGACATCTCCTCTTCGTACCGGAATTCCTGCTCTGTCGAGGTCGGCAGCGTCGGTCGCATCTCCTTCCTCATCGAGAACGATACTGCCACCGGCTCCGAATCCGCAGGGCATCTCTCGAAGCCTTCTCTTTTATCTCTGTTGAATTGGAATTCAAAGCTGCAGCATTGCAGAGAAAAACATGAAGCCGATGGTCTGCTCAAGAGAAACAGCAGCAGCTCTGTTTTCGAGAAAAGGCGGGATTTTTGGCACCTGGGATGGATTTTTAAGAGGAAAAGGGAGATGGGTTTGTCTGAGTCGAGGTCTGTTTGCGGTTTTGATGAATCAGAGGAGGGTTTTGGGTTTCACAGAGATGGAATGTTGGAGTCTGGAGATGGTTTTGGGAGTATGAAGATGGGTGGTTTTACTGAGCTAGAAGGTGGTATTTTAGAGTCTGGAGGTGGCTTTGATAGCTTGAAAAGGGATGGTTTTCTTGAAACAGATGGTGGTTTTATAGATTTGAAGTTTGGTTTGGATGGAGATAGGACTTCGGAGTCTGCTGAAAGTGGTTTTGGGGGTATGAAGAGAGGTGGTATTGGTGGTGATAGGGGAGGTGGTTTGATTGATTTGAAGGTTGGTTTTTCAACAAGTATGAAAGGTGGTTTTCCTTGCTTGAAGGGTGGTGGTTTTTCGGAAAGAGAAGGTGGTTTTGAAGGTAGTTTAGGAGATTTGAGGAGTGGAGGGTCTTGTAGGATTAGAGTGGATGATGAGTCTGGAATTACAGCAACTAAGAAAGGATCCAAGGTTTGGAAATGGATTTTCGGGAGTTCAAGTGCAAGGAATTCAATTGAGAGAAGGAATGGTGGTGAGTGATTTTTTTCTTTTGGATTGTAATTGGAAGAGATTGGATTTTGGTAGGTTTCATGTGTTGCTGTGGTTGAGATTGTGATATCTCTCTTCAATGGAATGAAATCTCCTGAGACTGAAAAAGCAAAAGAAAAGAAAAGGAAAGCTCTTGTTGTAATTTGACTGAAGTTCTTCAGTGGGGTTGTTATTGTACTCCCTCTTTTTTTAATGGATACACCCTTTCTTTTTTACTTTTGGGAGTGCTGCTTCACTCTGCTGGTAGGCTAGGAGCTGTTGGTATTGATTTTTATACCCCCCCTTTTTGATAGATACACCCTTTGGTTTTACATTTTCCTTTTTGTATGATACAACTTTTTTTAAAACACAGTTGTCCACCTAAAGCTTCCATGGATGGGAAACGGATTGGCTACTCCCCCCTGCCACCGGCCAATGGCTGGTGGTTGGTGCTGTGGACCCCACCATGATGTATATGTTTCATCCATGCCGTCGAACTATTTTTCCAGATCATTTTAGGATAAGAGACAAAAAATGAGGTATATGCAAATATCAAGTGGACCACATTACAGGAAACAGTGTTGAATGAAGATCGGCCATTAAAAACTTTTTGAGGGCCATAAAAGTTTCGAATCAAGCTGATCTTTGTTTTGTCCCTTAATCTAGGTCTGTATGACCTAATCAACAAATTGGATGTCAAATAAACAGTACAGTAGGCCTTAGGATGATTTTAATGGTGGATATCCAATCACTATTATTTTCCTGTGGTGTGGTCCACCTGAGATTTATATCCCTATCATTTTTTTGATTTAGCCTAAAATGATCTCTAAAAATAGATGAACGGCATGGATGAAACACATACATCATGGCGTGGCCCACATAGCACTGACCACCAGCCACCGGGCTAGTGGCAGGGGCAGTAGCCAATCCGTTTCCGATTTTGTCATCTGCTAACGGATATTTGTCATATACTTCTTGGATGCATTATGCACGTCCGCACGTGTGGACATGCACTTAATTCCAGACACGTGGTAATCTGGTGCATGTATATACTACTAGTTGGACACGTGGCGTATCCAGGTTCTTTGGAAAGGCTGAATGTGGAAAATGTGTGGTACTTGAAGGTACTGTGACTTGTGTTACATACGTTAGTGGTACATGTGATATATATATTTTATGAAAAATGAGCTAAAATTTTGTTTATATTCTGACAGTATAACAGTAACATAGCAACCAAATGTACTCTCTTTAATCCTGTTTGATTTACCATGTCAACTGTAATTACTTTGCAGATGGTTAATAATTATTTGCTTAAATAATTATGGCTTTATACAGACACTAATAGTTTAGTTTTTGAAAGTTAAATTTGAGGATACTATGAAATAAATATAGGATATACTGTGATGTTTATGGGTTGTCCATACCATCCATCTGTTATGCCCCTTAAATTTAGGGCATGAACCTAAAAATGATGCCAATCCAAAACTCAAGTAGACCAGATTAAGGAAACAATGGGAATTAAATGTCTACCATTAATAACTTATTGACCCCTATGAGTTTTGTATAAGCTGACATTTGTGTTTTTATGTTTATTTTTTATCCACGTGGGTGTGACCTTATGAACAGGTTAAATGATAAATAAATGTTAATGTCGGCTCAGTGGAAAAAAAATAAATTTCAACAAGCTCACTATTCCCATTCTTGTGGGCTACTTGAGTGTTTGATTTGTCTCATTTTTTCGTATCATGCCTAAAATGTTTGGGTAAAATAGATGGATGACATGAATATGTTATATGCATCATGGTGGGGCTCACAAATTTAAGCTGGTACTTTTGGACCAATTTTCAAATAAAAATTACCTTTGCATTTTCAAATTATATACATTATGGGACTCACAAATTTAAGCTAATGCTTTTGGACTGATTTTCGAAGTGGGCACACTTGTGCATTTCCAAACCGTGAAAAAAAAAAATTACTTATTTAAAGGGATTCACGTAGGATATGAAAAATCAAACAAGCCCTCTTAACTTTAATAGTAAAGAGTGCTATTTTTGTTTTTTGTTTTTGATTTTTTTTTTTTTTAAATAATTATGGAATGCAACTTAGCAACCAATTGCACCTCAGGTCGGTGGCACCAAATCCATGGGTTGTTAAGTAGTGTGGATTGTAGTGTATTTTGAAGTTTTGTAACTCCTCCCTTATGCTTGAATTACCAATCTCATGCACGGTCAATGAGTCGGGTTGGCTTGTTGAGCTTTTGGGCCTAACTCACGTCAGAATGAGCTTGGGTTGGAGTATTAGGCTTGTAAGCAAGGCTCGAGCTTAAGTTCTAAGTATAACACATCGCATATTTCACCATAATTGATCCTAGCAAAAATATGGGTGTAACCACCAAAGAATTATGCCAATTCAATAAAATATCCTTAGAAAGCCAATGAATATGCTTGGTCACCTAAATGTTGGGCCTGACCTTATGATCCATTCATCTGGGCCAAGATTTAGGCGACTCACCATTGATTAATCACAATAATTGTAGCTTAATGAAAATTCACTTAAAATTAACATAACTAATGTATTAGATCTTGACTATATATATATATATATATATATATATATATATATATATATATATATCTCTCTCTCTCTCTCTCTCTCTCTCTCTCATATTGATTGAATTATCCTTATGGCCTAAAAATCAATGGCCTAGGATAATTGGGGCCAAATCACCATTTACGTTAATCTCGTGAAGATTAAACAATAAACTTAGATAATCTATACCTTATCAATCAGATACAAGAAACTCCACTTCTCGAATCATCTTATAAATGACCAAATTAATTAAATAAACTCTAGACCACTCGTTAGTGGGCCATCGACCACAAAGTTATAGAAAAACATTCGTCCTGACAGGTTTGACATCTCAGGTAGTTTGGATGGTTGAGACATTGTGCCAAATCATTCAACTTGGAGCTACTAGAGAGCACATGAGAAATCGTGAAGAACCCTAGTTGAGAATGAAAGTTTCCTATATATTTTTGAAAATGGAAATTAGTTACATTAATTCGTAATTATTCAATAATGTGATTATTTTGGGTATAATCAAAATGCTATGTGTACAATGGATTAGTAGCCTAGCGACACCTTTGTACAACTCTCCTACCTTTTAACAAGAACAAAAAAAATGCATTTGATTTTGAATTATAATACAAGGAGGTGGTTTTGAATAAGACATGGAAATGTAGGGTGTAGAGACTCAAGAGAGAGAAGTGTAATGGGTAAGATTCTATAGTGTTTTAATTTTTTAATTTTTAATTTTAATTTTAATTTTAATTTTTAATTTTAATTTTTTTTTATAAATATACGTCTTAATCTCCTCACCTAATCATACAGAAAATCATAGTCTCATTAAGAGGTTTTTATTAAAAGTGTAAGAAGCAGAAGATCAAATTTGTCTCTGCAGTGGTATCGACAAATTAACATCAACAAAACTACTCACACGGTTAATCGCATTCAGGTTTGATCTTATCTATTTTATGTATATTTACATGCTTTAAAATTTCAATGTTATTACTTGCCTATATTCTTAGGATTGGATACTTGATTTTTGTTTTGGTACAAAATTCCACCATATATAGAATTAAAAGATCTAGCCGCTATGTCATGGCATGATGGAACTCGGTGTTACTCTAGCCTAACCAAATCCCACCCCACCCAAAAGCAGTTCAGCAACCTAACGCCCTTTTAATTTTTCTGATTTTAGATTTTACTATAATGGCCTTTTCTTCGCCCACCATTGACTTCATGTGTTTATGAAACTTAACATAACCCACAGGTGTATTCCATTGTGATGATCATAGGATGGCCTAAAACCAAATCTGATCTAATCAATCGGTGTGTCATGCCATTACATCACCGAAGAATCTAAAAGTGTTTTGAAAGAATAGGAAATGATAATTTTGTCATTTGATCCTTTGAAATGCACTTTTTAAAATATAAGTTAATAGAGTAATTTAGAACCTCAAGTTTTTTGGTAAAATAGGTAAATGATGATTTGTCATTTGATCCTTTAAAATCACATTTTAGAATATAAGTTATATATATATATATATATATATATATATATAAAATTAGAGAATTTTACATTCCTGTACCTTTTAAAAAAGGTTTTTAGAAAGATACCTTACCGAAAATGAGGGTCCTACCTTGATGTTTATGTAAAATTCACCTTGATCACCAAGTGTGTCACACCTTATTAGGCCAAGGGCCCAAAAAAATCAGCTCTATATGTTATTCAAGTAGACCATATGATTGGAAACAAAGTACAAGACAACACTCACCCTCCAAACTGTTTCCATTATTGTGGCCACTTGAATAGGGATGGGTATGATTTTTGGTCTAAATGCCTACATTTTTGTGTGGAGTTTAATGGTTGGAGTGGATTTCATATAATTATCATGGCGGGCCCCTCAACAATCAAGGGTGCACATCTCTCTCCCAATTATTTTGTGTGGCTACCAGATTCACAAATCAACATGATGTTTTATCTTTGGGCCTGATTTATGACTAAATATCTAGTGATCGGTGTAGATCTTGCATAAGCATCATAGTTGGCTGTGTCAAAATCAAGAGTAATGGCTCATACAATTCCTTTTTTTTTTTTTTGCCTTGATCAAATATCTGCGGACAATTGTAGATGGATGCCGAGACTTGATATGTAAGCAAAATCCACTCCACCCATTAGATGCATGGTCCAATATGAGTCAAGAGCACAAAAAAAAGAAGAAAAGAGAAGCCGACTTGTGGCTCAAGCGGGCTACACGAAAGAAAAAATTTGGGAGAGAAACATCCACCCCTAATATTTAGAAGGCCCAGGTGATGATTATAAGAAATTTACTCAAACCACTATATGCACACCAAAGTTTAGGTTTGGGCCTAAAAATCATTCCCATCCATGATTCAGGTGGGCCTTACCAATTGGGAAATAGTTTGGAGGGTGATCATTTTCCTTTCACTATTTCCCATCATGTGGTTCACCTGAATCACCGTTGGTGGTGATTTTTGGGTCCTTGACCTAACATGTGGTTGGCGTGGATTTCATATAAACATTAAGGTGGGACCCACCCAATCAGTGACCCATTTGCTCGCACGCCCACCAAACTTCCCATTAAAGAAATGTAATAGAAGGTAATGGGATGGTAATTATATAGATTAATGAGGTAGCTTTTTGAAAACTGTTTTGAAAAAGGTATTGGAATGCAAATCCCATATTACTTAGGTAGTTTCTTGTAAAATTTCCTATAAAATTAATAATTATTTTTTTGTGTGTAATCTCTCTCTCTCTCTCTCTCTCTCTCTCTCTCTCTCTCTCTCTCTCTATGGCCTTATGTTGATGTGTGTCTTGACAAGATATGTAGATGAAGTAGAATTGGGTAAGAAAGAAGATGATACTTTAGAGATAAGGAAGAAAGATTAGAAAAGAATAAGAAAGAAGATAATTGGGAGAGATAGAGGGAAGGCAAAATTGAACGATAATAGCTATTTCTTTACTTCCTAAGGATTGCATTGTATTATCTAAGCATTACAATTAAAAGAAATAATTAAAAGTAGAAATTATAACTTAAAAATGAAAATTTCAAATTCAAATGAGAATCGAAGATTTGAATGGGACCTCATCACATCCACCCATAAGACATGAGTGAAATCAAAGTTGCTCATCAGGCAATTCCCACTAGAGGTGTAACTTGGATAAAACTAAAACTTAATTGGACCAACCAAACTTTATGTCATGTTGGGTTGGATTGAGGTCCAGGTGAACTTGGGATAGAAATCTTCAACTTAACCCTAAGTCGAGTTGGGTTGGGATTGGGATGAGCCTGTTGTCAGATGTTAAAGCCTTCAACATTTTGGGGCTGCTCGACCGATCGATGGCTCGACCGGTCGAGTACTACTCGACTTAAAGTCCAGCGTACTATTATTTTTGGTGTCCGGACCGCTCGACCAATCGAGGGGACGACTCGAACGGTCGAGGGGGTCCCTTGACCAGTCGAGGCCTCGGCTTGACTAGTCGAGGTTACGCAGATCCTACGCGGACTGCGTAAATTTGATGTGGTTTTCGGACTTTTCCAAAGGAGGTGCCATAAGTAGAGTTTTCTAAACTATAAATAGGGGTCCCTAGGGCTATTTTAAGGTGTCTAAGGCTTTCTAAAGGTATTCTAAAGGGTTCTAGGGTTATCAAAGGATATAACAAGGGTGAAATTCGAGGTTGTTCGAATCAGGTAAGTCCTCTCTCTTTGTAATTTATGCTTTCATAGTGGAGATCTGTCGCTTTGTGCCGTGGTTTTTTCCCACAAGGGTTTTCCACGTTAAATCTTTGTGTTCTTTTGTATGTGCTTGGTGCCATTGGATTGCTATCCTAGATCTAGATTTGTGTGATTCCGCAGTTCAAATACCCAACAAGTGGTATCAGAGAAATCGTTGGGGCACAGATCTGAATCGGAGGGATTAGTAATAATGGTAAACACTATGTATGATATTGAGAAGTACACAAGGAAAAATAATTTTGAGTTATGGAAGATCAAGATAATCAGTTCCTTAATCAAGCAAGGCGAAGATGGTGCTCTTGAGGAACGAAAGTCTACTATGATGATGATGAATGGAATACTTTTGATAAGAAGGCTTTATCATCGATCCATTTATGTCTCACCGATGAGGTTCTCTACAACATCACGAGGGAGAAAACTGCAGCTAAATTATGGGCGAAGTTAGAGGATGTCTATGCGAAAAAATTCTCTGAAAATCGCTTACACTTGAAGTGGCAGTGGTATAACTTCAAGATGGCAGAGGGTGAAGATCTGGAAGCTCATATCGGCAACTTTAATAAATTGGTTTGTAAATTGCTGGATATGGAGGAAGTGATGAAAAATGAAGAACAAGCATATATGTTGCTGAATTCTCTTTCGACGTCTTATGAGTCATTCAAGGACACTATGTGCAGCACGGATAAAACCTTTAGTGTCGACATCATTATCTCAGCCCTTCAAGGGAAGGCTATGAGAAAGTTAAACAGCGACATGAGGACATCTTTTGATGCACTATTTACAAGGGGTAGGAATTTTGAACAAGGTACGGGTTCTTCAGGTTCTATATCCAAATCCAAGGACAATGGCAAATGAAAGGTAAAGTGCTGGAACTGTGGGAAGAAGGACATGTGAAGAAGGATTGTGAAAATCCTAAATCGAAGAGAGAAGATTCTGAGGCTTCATATAGGGAGGCTAATGCTACCATGTCTGATGGATCGAGTGGATGTGATGGTAATGTTTCGTCTGTGTCTACTATCAGGCGGCCATACGATGATCATAAGGACGAGTGGATGCTAGACACAGGGGCATCTTTTCACATGACTCCTCATCGGAGTTGGTTCACCAGCTACAGAGAGTGAGATGGTAGACACGTATTTATGGGCAATGATATTGCCTGTAATGTTGTGGCTGTTGGTTCAGTGCGCATCAAGATATTTGATGGAGTGGAGCGTACTTTGACTGATGTCAGGCACGTTCTTGACTTGAAGCAAAATCTGATTTCTTTTGATGTACTTGAGACAAAAGGATGCAAGTACACAGGTATTGATGATGCTCTTAAGGTATCTAAGGGGGGCACTGGTAATCATGAAAGCGCAACGACTCACTAACTTGTACAGGTTGATCGGGAGCACTTCAAAAGGTAGAGTTGCAGTAGATGTAGCGGATTCCACCTCTACACATGTGTGGCATGTTGGGCATGGCCACATGAGCGGGCAGGGCAGGAAGGCTGAGACGTGTGGACAGACATACCGAGCAGGTGGAGCAGCCACCTGTGAGAAGAATCACACGACATGATCGCAAGATATCGGGGAGGTACATGGACGACTCCAATATCGCAGGGGATTCATCTTCTATTTAGATGGCTCTAGGTGAGCCTGGTGCTGAGAAGTGAAAGGTTTCTATGGGCGATGTGATGGATTTGTTGTACCAGACCGACATAGGAGAGCGGTTAGATGCAGGTGGATTTTCAGGAAGATACAACATAAATACAAGGCGAGTTTAGTAGCGAAGGGTTATACTCAGAGAGAAGGGATCGGCTTCTCAGAGATATTCGCGCCGACGGTATAGCAGGTGTCTATTAGATCAGTGTTGGTGCTGGTTGACCAATGTGATCTTGAACTGGAAGGATGAATGTAGAGTCTATACTTCTGCAAGGGAAAGTGAAGAACAGATTTACATGAAGCAACCAGAGCGGTTCGAAGTTAAAGGGGTTGAGAAAAGACTTTGCAGGATGTCGTGGTTCGACCTGTCGCCTAGGCAGTGGTTTGATTCCTTCATAGTGAGTCAAGAATTGATGACCTATAGATCACCAATTATGACATGTCTGAAATCAATGTACTGAAGACTCGGTTAAGTGGGACATTTAGGATGAAAGATCGGGGGGTTGCAAAAATGGTTCTCGGTGTTGAGACTGAAAGAAGAGTAGACTTTGGTAATCATAGGAGGAATACCTTGTGTGTACATATTGATAAAGGATGTGATGGGTTAGGTAAAGTCGAAGAGCGTTCCTTATGCGTCTCTCCTCAAGTTTTCCTCCGAACATGTCCCAAAACAGATGAGGAAAAGAAGGATATCTCATGAGCCTTACTTGAATGCGGTTGGGAGTGTATGCCATGGTTTGAATTAGACTGGTTATTTCACAGGCTATCAGTGTTGTGAGCAAGTACCCCAGCAAGCAATGTTGGGTAGCGGTGAGATGGTAAGAAGACTACGTCTTTCCTTTTGAGAAAACATGAGCAAAGGTGGTTGGGCATGTGAATTTTGACCCGGCAGACATACTCACCTTGATCGTTCCTGTAGAGAAGTTCAAGTTCTGTGTAGATTCTCTGGGCTTGGTAATGGCATAAAAGAAGGATGGAGTGTGCATAAGAAGCTATGATGTGATGCAGATATAAGGGAAGAGGTCAAGAAGCTACACGGTTGAATGTTAAAGACTTGGTGGAGATTGTTGTCAGACGTTAAAGCCATCAACATTCTGGGGCTGCTCGACCGGTCGAGTAAGTCGCTCTACTAGTCGAGCATTGCTTGACTCAAAGTCCAGCGTGCTATTATTTTTGGTGTCCGGGCCACTCGACCAATCGAGGGGATGGCTCGACCGGTCGAGGGGGTCCTTGACTAGTCAAGGCCTTGGCTCGACTAGTCGAGTTTAAGTAGATCCTGCGTGGACTGCGTAAATTTGAGGCGGTTTCTGGACTTTTCCAAAGGAGGTGCGTAAGTGGAGTTTCCTAAACTATAAATAGGGGTCCCTAGGGCTATTCTAAGGTATTCTAAGGCTTTCTAAAGGTATTTTAAAGGGTTCTAGGGTTATCAAAGGGTGTAGCAAGGGTGAAATTCGAGGTTGTTCGAATCAAGTAAGTCCTCTCTCTTTGTAATTTATGCTTTCATAGTGAAGATTTGTCGTTTTGTGCCGTGATTTTTTCCCGCAAGGGTTTTCCACGTTAAATCTTTGTGTTCTCTTGTGTGTGCTTGGTGCCATTGGATTGCTATCGTAGATCTAGATTTGTGTGATTTCGCAATTCAAATCCCCAACAGAGCCCTCAGGGCAACCTATCTAAACCTTAGCCCAACTATATATCTTTACCAAATACAATATAGGTAGCCATGGATATAAGTTCCACTCAATAAATTTTCCCTTACTTAAAATTTAGCCTCACGGGTCCGTTTGGTTGCACCAAATATCATGAAAATTTGCAATATCTTACACTAAATTGAATTGTGGCTGCATTTCGTGATTAATTAATTTAATTTGTCACACCCGATGTAACTAAACCAAATTAGACTGATTAGTTGTAGAATATCATGAAATTTTATGATATTTGCTGCAACCAAACACACCCTAAATAAAAGGCATTGTTAGACCGATCTGATCTAACCCTACCAACTCAACCCACTCCGAGTTGGGTTAGGATTAATGCCTCATGTTCGGCTCGAGTTGGGTAACTCTGGTTGAGTTGGGCATCGTTGGGCTGACTCCTCATAAGGCTAGGTTGGTTAGAGTCTGGGTTCGGCTTATGTTGGGTAGTTTAGGTTGTGTTGAGCATCGAGCTAACTCCTCTGAGGTCGGGTTTGGTGGGAATTGACCCGACCTGCGCACATACCCCACCTAACAATCATATTTGCCCAATTTGGATGTATTGAATAAAAGTAATGAGGGTTAGGAATAGGGCTGACCCATTAGGCTTCTAAGTCGAGCTTGGATTGGAGTATCTGCCATGGGTCTAGGCTTAAAATTCAAGCCTACTCATAAGTATGTAGTTTAATTAGATCATATATCTCTCTTGGCATATCCAATTAATAGATAGGAGCATGAACTAAAGTCAAGCTTGGCCGTTTTCGATATGGGGCATCAATATCATCGGCAAAACCAGACCCAAAGCATCCAACGACCACAAATATATCCTGGTAGCAGTCGACTATTTCACTAAGTGGGTGGAAGCGGTATCTTTTACCACCATCAATGCTTCTCACGTGGTACGGTTCCTAAAAAACAACACCATCAATCGATATGGAATCCCACACGCCATCATCACAGATAACAGGATGCCTTTTATGAACCGAAAGGTGGACAACTTCCTCGAGCAATTTAAAGTCAAAAGGCATTGATTCAGCCCCTATTAGCCGCAAATGAATGGAGGGGTAGAAGCAGCCAACAAAACACTCGTTCGTATCCTCGAAAAAATGGTGAAAACATATCACGACTGGTCAGAAATGCTCCCATACGCGCTTTGGGCTTATCGAACATCCATACGCACCGCAACGGGCGCCACTCCATACGAACTCACCTATGGAATGGAGGCAGTTCAATGACATGTCACTCTGAGCTTCAACTTGACTTCAATGAACTGTCTCTTGCTGACTTAAAAATCATTGAAAAACCAAACGGATCAAACTAGGAGCATACTCAACACGTGTTGGAGACAACCAACGGACCCGATCGACTAACACTAAATCCAATAACGATTTAGTCACGGTCGAATATTCAAACTCCAAAACCTCTGAAACTCTCTGTATGATGCAACCAACATGCAAAAATGGATAAAACGAATACTCTCTACCCATAGATCACTCTCTGTATCATTTAGTCTTCCGAATAGTGTTGTGTTAAGGTGTGAGAGGTTGTATCTTTAAAATCACGGAAAAGTACAATCGTCTTGATATATAAAATGGTCATGGTATTATTGGCGGAAAATTCTGATCGATTAGGATGATTTATGATTCATTGTAAATGTGGTTAAATAATTTTCTTAACAAACTTAAGTTTCCTTCAATCCGAGTCATGATGAGGAAGATCCAGCTCGTTTATCAAAACCATGCATTGCTAATTGACCAAAATTGAAAAAACTTTAGCTGCATTTTAAACTAGTCAAACGGGATCTAATTGATATGATTTCAGTTACGATGAAAAACTTATTAGACGACGTTTTCAATGATCATAATATCATCAAAAGCAGATCATTGGTCAAATTACAAACAAACGATTTTATATATTGGATAGACGTATTTTCAGCACATCAAACGAAGTTCTATTAAAGTGATTCTAGTATTATTATAAAGCTTATCTGATTATCTTTCCAGCAAGATAAAGATTACAAAAAATGGACAAGTAACAAATAAGACATGAATGTTTGAACATTTATAAGAAAAAGATAAAAAGTAATAATTACTTTTTCCATGTATACATAATATATTTATATATATTTTTATATATAAATAAAAAAGTAATTATTACTTTTAACTTATATATATATATATATATATATATATATATATATATATATATATATATATATAATTGTAATAAGATCATTTATTATATTATAACAACCACAAGTCAGTGTGGGTGCTCACAATTCAGTGCGGGCACCCACAACATGACCCAAAGATATGGGTCGATGCCTATATAAGGCACTCGGGCCACACAGGAAGGACATAGAATAAATCAGAGAGAGAGAGAGGCTAAGGCAGGGAACTTAAGCAGGCAGAGAGAAACAGAGAGGGAGAGAGAAAAACTAGAGAGTAGAAAGAGAGATAGAAAAATATAGAGAGGGTCTGAGGGTTGGAGTTTGCCTTGAGGTACTATCCAAAGTACCTTAAAGATTTCCATCGTGCTGACATGCTGCCCAACACAAGAGATAAAAAGGGCCACCGAATGAGTCAAAAGATCTAAGAATTTATCCACTTCTATTTAATTTGCATTCCACTCCACACATTTTAATTGCATTAATTATTTCTACATTTTATTCCGTATTATTCTCCATCTTCAATTTTTCACTTTATTTACCTACCCAAGATCTTAAATCCTGTGAAGTAAGGCTAGTTAGTACTTTATCTTATTAACTGTTTTCACTTTATTTGCTTACCCAGGGCCACTTGGCTCTGTGATGTAAGGCTAGATAACTTTTTTCTTTTTTATCTCTGCCTGCCCAGCCCACTTGGGTTATGCGAAGCATGACTAAGTATAAAATGCTGAAATTCCATTAAATTTCTAAAAATTATAAATTTTGTAAAGTAGAGACCACACATTTTGCAGGCGGAAAAGGGTGCTTAAACCCTTCCTTTTCCATCATTGAATCCCTTACTTGGAATCTACGGCCGCAGACCAACTGCAGGAGTCACTTGAGTTGGGAAACCGTGAATTTTTCAACTCCAAAGCGATTCTATAGTTCCTAGCCGGCCGTAGATTTTATGCTTCATTTGGCAAGTGGCGACTCCAAATCAAATGCATTTTTATACCTAAGTCAATAACGCACATCGCCCACAGTAACAAAAATCAATACGAAAGCCAATAAAGTGAGGGCACCGCCACGCTCGTGCGCGTGCATGGGGGGAGGCGTTCACAAAGTCATTATATATATATATATATATATATATATATATATATATATATATATATATATATATATATATATATATATATATATATTTGCAATATAATTAAAGAATTTTACAAACAACTACCTAACTAAGATGGAATTTACATTCTTGTCCTTTTGAAAAAGGTTTTTAGAAAGCTACCTTATTAATCCATAGAGTTATCATTTCTACCTTCCATTTGGCACCCGCATGGGAAAATGGATGGGTGGCTCGGGAGGGCCCTCCCTTGATGTTTATGTAAAATTCACCTTGATCACTAAGTGTGTCATTCCATATTAGGCCAAGGGCCCAAAAATCAGCTCTATATGTTATTCAAGTAGACCACATGATTGGAAACAATGTACAAGACAACACTGTGTTATTGTGGCCCACTTGAATAGGGATGGGTATGATTTTTGGTCTAAATGCCTACATTTTTGTGTGGAATTTAATGGTTGGAGTGGATTTCATATAATTATCATGGTGGGCCCCTCAACAATTAAGGGTGCACATCTCTCTCCCAAATGTTTCGTGTGGCCACTAGAATCACACATCAACCTGATGTTTTGTCTTCGGGCCTGATTTGTGATTAAATATCTAGTGATCGGAGTAGATCTTGCATAAACATCATAGCTGGCCGTGACAAAATCAAGAGTAATGGCTCATACAATTCCCTTTTTTTTTTTTTTTGCCTGTATCAAATATCTGCGTACAATTGTAGATGGATGCCGAGACTTGATGTGAAAGCAAAATCCACTCCACCCATTAGATGCAAAAAAAAAGAAAAGAAAAAAAAAAGGCTTACTTATGGTTCAAGTGGGCCACACAAAAGAAAAAAGTTGGGAGAGAAACATCCTCCCTTAATATAAGAAAGCCCAGGTGATGATTATAAGAAATCTACTCAAACCACTAGCGGCACACCAAAGCTTAAGTATGGGCTTAAAAATCATGCCCATCAGTGATTCAGGTGGGCCTTACCAATCGGAAAACAATTTAGAGGGCAATCATTGCCTTGAACCTGAGTCACCAGTAGAGGTGATTTTTGGGCCCTTGACCTAACATGTGGTTGGGGTGGATTTTATATAAACATTAAGGTGGGACCTGCCCAATCAGTGACCCATTTGCTCGCATGCCCACCAAACTTGCCATTAAAGAAATGTAATGGAAAGTAGTGGAATGGTAATTATATGGATTAATGAGGTAGCTTTTTGAAAAAAGTATTGAAAAGCAAATTCCATATTAATTAAGTAGTTTCTTGTAAAATTTTCTATAAAATTAATAATAATTTTTTTGTGTGTAATCTCTTTCTCTCAATGGCCTAACGTCAATGTGTGCCTTAGCGGGATGTGTAGATGAAGTATAATTGAGTAAGGAAGAAGATGATAATTAAGAGATAAGTAAAAAAGATTTAAAAAAATAAGGAAGAAGATAATTTGAGAGAGATTAAGAAGGAAGGCAAAATTGAAGGATAATTGCTATTTCTTTACTTCCTAAGGATTGCATTGCATTATCCAAGCATTACAATTAAACAACAATAATAATAGAAAAATAACTAACAATTAAAAGTAGAAATTAAAACTTGAAATTGAAATTTTCAGATTCAAATGAGAATTGAAGATTTGAATGTGACCACATCACATCCACCCATAAGACATGAGTGAAATCAAAGCTGCTCTCAGGCAGTTCCAACTGGAGGTGTAACTTGGATAAAACTAGAACTTATATGGCCCAACCAAACTTCAGTTCATGTTGGGTTGGATTGAGGTCCAGGTGAACTTGGGCTAGAAATCCTCAACTTGACCTTGAGTCGAGTTGGGTTGGGATTCGGATGAGCCCTGAGGGCAACCTAACTAAACCTAAGCCCAACCATTTATCTTTACCAAATACAATATAAATAGCCATGGATAGAAGTTCCACTCAATTAATTTTTCCTTACTTAAAATTTAGCCTCGCAGGTCCGTTTGGTTGCACCAAATATCATGAAATTTTGCAATATCTTACACCAAATTGAATTGTGGCCGCATTTCGTGATTAATTAATTTAATTTGTCACACCTGATGTAACCAAACCAAATTAGGCTGATTAGTTGTAGAATATCATGAAATTTTACGATATTTGGTGCAACCAAACACACCCTGAATAAAAGGCATTGTTAGACCGATCCGATCTAACCCTACCAACTCAACCCACCCCGAGTTGGGTTAGGATTGATGCCTCATGTTCGGCTCGAGTTGGGTAGCTCTGGTTGAGTTGGGTGTCGTCGAGCTGACTCCTCATAAGGCTAGGTTGTTCAGAGTCGGGGTTCAGCTTATGTTGGGTAGTTTAGGTTGTGTTGAGCATCGAGTTGACTCCTCTAAGGCCGGGTTCGGTGGGAATTGACCCGAGCTGTGAACATACCCCACCTAACAATCATATTTGCCCAATTTGGATGTATTGAATAGAAGTAACGAGGATTAGGAGCACGGTTGGCCCGTTAGGCTTCCAAGTCGAGCTTGGATTGGAGTATCTGCCATGGGTCTGGGCTTAAAATTCAAGCCTACTCACAAGTAAATATGTAGTTTAATTAGATCATATATCTCTCTTGGCATATCCAAATAATAGATAGGAGCATGAATTGAAACTTTTCAGAGCTAGAAAGATAGTTATTGAATGGTTAGCACTACATAAAAACAATTCTTCTAGTTTTTCAATCGGGCTAGGTTTGGACCATTTACCATAACTCATCAAGTCGACTCAAGTTTTTAAACCATACAAATCGTAAAAAATCTCATTTATTCTTATCATGCGCTCCAATCTCTCCTCTATATATGCTCCAGCTGCATCAAGCATGCTCGGGTGTGGGTCCACCATAAACATTTTGGGCTGGGCTCGGGCTGAACCTTTTGTGTTCGACATGGCTTAGGTCTATGTTGAATAATGTATGGGCTTACATAGCCCGGCCCGGCCCGAACCGGCCCATTGATACTGTGATCAGCTGAGCATGTTAGGTCTTATGCACGTGCGACTATATATGAAAGTGATGAATGAAGTCCAATGATCAACGGTGAAGATCATCAGGATATCTGATTTCTTGCAAGGCTAGCAATCTTCATGCGGGTCCTTGTTCATGCCTCGGTGGACTCACAAGAGTTTCAATGTCGGATGTGTGATCCTTACCACCCAATGGTCTTCCTGGGATGATCCTATCCATTCATTAGTTGGCCCTCTTACTAACAACCTTTCATTGTCGAAGTGATAAAGTGACTAGGCCCGGTGCTCGAATTTCAAGTCCGGACCCGTTTGATGCGGTAGAGCCTGAAATTCGGGTCCACATACAACTCGCGGGCCTCAAATCTCTACCATACCCGGCCCAAAACAGGGGACGTGGATTTGGTGCATCCGTGTCTGTGAGGCCCAAGGTGATGTATTTGTGTTATATCCACACCGTCCATCCGTTTTTCTAGCTCATTTTAGGGTATGACTCAAAAATGAAGCATATTCAAATATCAGGTGGACCACACCATAGGAAACAATGGTGATTGAACGCCCACCAAATACTTGTATATATCATGCAGGAAGTTCCTACCGTTGAAAGCTATGTGGCCCCGGTGATGTTTGTGAATCCACCCCGTCCATCCATTTTGCCAGCTCATGCTACCACATGAGCCCAAAAATGAAGCAGATCAAAAACTAAAGTGGACCACAGGACAAGAAAAAGCATGGAGGAAAATGCTTACCGTTGAAACATTTCCATGGTCCACCTTGATGTTTACATGCCATCCAAACCGTAGTTTTGGATCAAGCTGATATTTGTGTTTTTCTTTCATCCAGGACTGACCTAATCAATAGTTTGGATGGCAAATAAACATTACAGTGGGCCCAGCAAGATCAGATTCCTTGTGGAACTGTTCCCCTAAGCTTAGGTGGGCCATCCAAAATAAGGGTATCATTGGGCCGGGCTTGGGCCGGGCTAACTTCTGTGCAAGCCCAGCCCACATTGTCCAATGAAAGCCCAAGCCCAACTAGGCTTTGTCCAGCGAAAGTAGTCCAACAAGAGCTGGAACCAAAATATTTTTATAGGCCCGACTGTGGGGTCCACCATGATGTATGTGACTTCATCCATTCCGTCCATCCATTTTGATATATCATTTTAGGGTGTGATCCCAAAATTGAAGCAGATACAATTCTTATGCGGACCGCACTGCAGGAAACGGTGGAGATTGAATACTCACCATTGAAAACTTCATGGGGGCCACCGGAATTTTTACTTTTAATCCAACCTGCTGATCGGGTCACAAAGACCTGGATGAAGGGACTGCACAGATATCAGATTGATCCAAAACTTACTTTTGTGGCCCACAAGAAGTTTTTAATGGTCAATCACCATTGTTTCCTATGGCTGTGGTCCACCTAAGGTTTTATGTGCTTATTTTTGGATCATGCCCTAAGGTTTGTATGTGCTTATTAATTTTTGGATCATGCCCTAAAAAGAGCTGTCAAAACAGATGGACAGCAAGGATGTAAGGCACATAAAATCATAGTGGGCCCTACAGCCATTGATCCACCTACCTCGGACAAGGTCCTGATACTCCACCCACACTTGTTATTTACTTCTTTGCTTTTTTTTTTTTTTTTTTTTCTTTTCTTCTTCTTAAGCCCCGCATGCTATCCGTCCACTCACGGACACGTGTCCTAATTTGGCACACGTGTGTGAGATCTTAGTCCTCCATCAAGCGGCTTTATTGAGATGACATATTGTAGAAAGCAAATCAACTAAAGTAATTATTCTAGCCATCCCTTTGTTTTGTACAGTGGTTCACTTGAGGAGTGAAATTTTGTTGGCCCACCTTGAATGTATGTAGTTTATCCATGCCGTCCATCCCCTTTTTTAGATTATTTTATGGTTGGAGCCCAAAATTTAAGCATATCGAAATCTCAAGGGGACCACCCCATAGGAAACAGTGAGAATAATGAAAATCACCGTTGAAACCTTCCTAGGGCCTGTAGTGATGTTTATTTGTTATCCAACCTCTTTATAAGATCACACGGACATGGATGAAAGGAAAACATAAATATCAGTTTGATCCAAAACTTCCGTGCCCCCAAGAAGTTTTCAATGGTGAACATTGTGTGGTGTGGTCCACTTGAGCTTTGGATATGCTTAATTTTTGGGATCAAACAATAAAATTATCTAGTAAAATGGATGGACAAAGTGGATAAAATAAATAAATTACAGTGGGCCCCACAGAGTTTACCAAGCGTACTTAATTACTCGATGAGCAATTCGCTTACAGCTGTGTCATGTTGGAATGTGGATGTGACCAGAAGTAGAGCTGGGCATCCGACCGAATCGACTCGGATTTGGCCCAACCCGACTAGGTTCAGATTTTACATGGCTCAACCTGAACTCGGACAGAATCGAGACCGAGTCTGAGTCAGCTGACTCGGTTAGACTCGAACATGTGCTGGTGTGAACCGATCCGAGTCCGACTCGGTCAAGAAAACCGAGTCAGATCAGATTGTGCAAGGTTCGGATCCAATTGCTAAACAATAAATATTTGGTGGCCCCAGGAAACTTTTAATGGTGGCCATTCAACAACCACTGTTTGCTGTGGTGTGGTCCACCCTAGATTTGGACATGCCTCATTTTAGGGAGCTGCCAAAATAGATGAACGGCGTGGATATCTGTCAAAACAGATGAACGCTAAAAATCACAACGATCAAACTTAACTGTTACCCTTGAGTCATGGAAGAAGGATCTTGCTTCATTAAAAGAAAGTTGAGCAAGAACAAGTGGCTGAGTATCCTACATTCGTTTTGATTGTCAAATCATGTTTATTGTTGATGTACAGGCCCACTAGATAAATAAATCCAATTTCCCTAGACATGTAATGCATTACAGTGGAGATGCTACATAGATTGAAAACAAACAACTCAACAGATCTGGGAATGGTAATCCATTACAGATCTGAGACTGAACTACACAATAGACACAGCAATAACGTAGAATCATGGAAAGACACATTATGTATTTGGGTTTTCATCAAATCCTTCCAAAACCAAATCAATGCTCTGAATAGATGCATGCCAACAACAGAATTGGAGTTAAGATCATGCAGGAACTTGAGAAATCAACTAGAATGATGCACAGAACACCAGATTCAAGACCAAAAAATTTAAAAAATAAAATAAAATGCAAGAACAATAATAGATCAATCACAGTCAGGGATTCAAGATGGGCGGTGTGGATCAGCTAAAAAGTTCAAGATAGGCCCCACATGGTTTACTCAGAGAGATAAAAAAAATATAGCTTCTTAAAGAAGCTTTACACTCACACATAGCTTCTTGAAGAAGCTTTATAAAAGTAAAGCTGTCTGTAGGCTGTAGCTAGCACCAGCTGTCTAGCTGCTCTAGGCACATGTTGTGCGAAGACAGCACAGACGCTCCTCGAGCTCTGAGTTGTGAGAACGGTTCAAAGGATATCAAAGTTACATGGGCCCCACAGTGATGTATTTATTATATCTACACCGTTCATCTATTTTTAAAGATCATTTTCGAGCATTATCCAAAAAATGAATCATAACCAAAGATCATCTAGACCACACCATAAATAGTGGCAGAGATAATGATTTTCACCGTTAAAAAATTTGTAGGCCCACCATAACGTTTATTTTACATCCAATCTCATAAGGTCACAAGTACCTGATTAAAAAGGAAAAATAAATTTCATTAAGGTCATACGTACCTGAATGAAGAGGAAAAACCAATTTCATATTATCCAAAACTTCTGTAACCCTGAGAAGGGTTTCAATGGTAGACGTTCAATCTCCCACTAGTTTTTGCAGTGTGGTCTACTTGATGGTTAGAACTGTCTTATTTTTTGTTTCAAGCCTTAAAATGAGATCGCCAAATGAATGGACGGTTTGGATATAAAACATACATCGTGATCTGTCTCATCTCCCACTAGTTTCTGTCATTTATTTTTTATCTCCATGTCTGTCCGGCTATTCGCGCACTCTCCAATCACCATGTTTGTCCGCACTCCGCTTTCTCTTTCCCTCTTTCTTTCTTCCAACAGAGAAATCCAAGCTCCAAAACCCAACGGCCTCCATGTCTATCTGTAGTCCGCTTTCTCTTTTCCTCTTTCTCTCTTCCAACAGAGAAATCCAAGCTCTAAAACCCAACGGCAGAAAGAAAAGGATTTGATCTATATGACATCTAGCTAGCCTTCTTTTTCAACAGAAATAGAGAGAAAATCACAGATATAGAGAAAGACAGAGAGACTCAGGTGTACATTAGGCGGGATTTTTTAGCGCCAAACCTAAAGCCTAGGTGGTAAAAGTAAAAAAATAATAATACACACACACACACACACACACACACACACACACACACACACTAATATATACGGTTTGGATCGGGTCGGTCCGAATCGGATCCAATTGGATCGGGTTTTCAGGTCGGGTCGGTTCGGAACAGGGCTTATCCGGATTCGACCCGAAAAACTATCGGATTTGGACGATCAGAATCGATCAGGCCCAATCAGACCGTCGGTTCTGTTCGGAACGGTACTGAGTCGGGTCTGGTCGGGTCAGATCCACCGGATTGGGCCCAACTTGCCCACCTCTGACCGGAATTGTCTAGCCCACCACATTGTGTACATGAAATGTAGTCCGTTCATCAGGTGAGAACCCTTATCTTCACCGTTTATATTAAAGATAGGCTTGATTTAAAAAAAACTCATATGTGCCACGCTAATGGGAACAATGTGAGATTTCGTCTAAAGCCTTTTAAGTTCATGTGGTGTGGCCCACTTGAATTTCAGATTGGCCTTATTTTTATGCATTCCCTTTATCCTGCTGAGTAACAACCGATAAGTGGATTTGATGAAAAACAAACACCACATACACACACCTATCTATGGTAGGCATCATATCCTTAGTTGTTCTCTTCTTATGGACTAGATAAGTTGTTTATTTTTCTATTTTTGACATAAGGAGAACAGTTGATTGATAGATTGTATGTGTGATATGACGTTGAACTCATATTTATGTAAATATTCAGAAAAATATAGAGATTTTTTTTTTTTTTAGTGGGAAACCATTTCGAGGATGGTGGGTCTTTTCGCATCTTTAATTTTTTCTTAATTGGTTTCTCATAAAAACATTACTCTTTATTCTCTGCATCTAATTACTCCCATCTTGTAGCAACTTAATTTTAAGACAAGCATTTTAATTTAAATATAATAACATAAGGAGAGAATAAATATAAAGGTGATCCTTTTATTCAAACTTTAAACTTCATAATGGATCGCTTGGCACCATGGATTTGGAGGGGTTAGATGGGATTTCAAATCCCCTGGTATGTTTGACACCATAAAGTAACCGGGGCTTTCATAACCTAAGGGTTTCAGATCCTCTAAAAGTAGGATTCTCAAATCCAAGATAAAAGCTTGGATTGCATCTAAAATCCTTTCTAGAGTTGCATGTGTAACATGTGTGTCACTAGGATATTAATCTACTGGGTACATAGCCAATTGATGATATCCCAAGAGAGTTAGATTATCAATATTGCATCACTATAATTACTTTAATATGATGATCTGCATTGTCCAAAATTGTCCATGTAAATCAATAATTAAAAATTGTTGGTTAGTCACTGGGATGTGATCTTGTGCTTGTGGCCCATTTGAGACTTGGATTTTCATCATTTTCGAGCAAAACATATATTTCAATGGGCTTATTATAACCATTATGTCAAACATTACATATGTACACTAATTAGAGATATTAAAGTTGATTTAGTAATTAAATTCAAACCCTTATAAATATATTATCCATAGCTTTGGATTACAGGGAATTCTTAATCCAGGGTGTCAAACACAACAGAGGGATTTCAAATCCAGGGGGTTCCAAATCCATGCTCATAAACAAGCCTTAAATCTAACGAACAACATAAAAACAGAATCAAGGTGATTTTCTTTATTCCGTGTGTGTGTGCATGATTAGTGTGGTGTGCATCATTCCCCACACCTTAAAAATTATGGTTGTTAGGTGATGCCAACTTCTATGATGGGTTCTTTTTACTCTGTTAGATCTTCTTTGAAACTCATGAGAATGGCTAATTGCACCTTACATCAGTAACTTATGTTAAACTTTTTATCATACTTATAGCATAGTCACACGTTCTTGAATTTCTTGTAAAGTTGGCCGCTTTATAAGTAGTATGCCCTCCTCAAGAGAGGAATTTGTCATGAGGGTAGAAGGTTTCAAGTCATTAAGTTGTAAAGTCGATTAATGGAAGTTGCCTCTTCATGGAGTGATGCCATTAGTAAGCTTCACCAAAAGTAGATGGTTGAGAAATTTCAACCCCAACTCGAATATCTTCACGCAACCCTAAAATAAAATACCAAATTAAGAAATATTATGGCAATTGAAAGGTGCGATTTGCTAATCTCTCAAAATGGGATTGATAATTTTGAACTATGGTGGTTTGTTATGGCTTGGACAACTCGCTACTGGGGTCTTCATTATCAGTGGGTCCAAAGTTAATACAAGTATCAGTAAATTAACGCTGGTTCATTTCATCGATAGTCTTCTTTATCCATTGATGCAATAGAATGACATCACCGAAAAGATGAATTGCAGCTACCATCACCTATAAAGGGCATATATGGTGGATGACATGGATACACTGTTGGAATTTGTGGTCTACCTTTGTCATTGGTTATCGGGTAAATAGATTGGGTGGTTTGGATCATCCAAAAGAGTTCCAAATGAGTCCATTCATGAGTGATGTGTATAGCCTCTCAATGGCCTACAAAGTAATATATTAAAGAGAGGTATTAGTTTCAGCTACGATTTTCTCTCTTTCACTTTCGGCTATGAGACGTGTGGGTGGTGAAATTAGCAAGAATCTGATGATGGGTAGGATGCTGCAACCGATTCAAATCTATAATATCACAGCCCCGGTCCCCGATTCTTCATCCTATGTTTTGAGTTCATGATTCCTATTCTAAAGAGTGTGCTAGAGAAGGAAGTATCCAGTGTCATCTTCATCTCCGGTGAGCTCTCATTGCCGGTGTTAATGGAGCCCACCCCTTATACGATATATTCGAACTCATCCATGTATTGATGCACGAGTAGAGTTGATAGCATATGGTATTAGAGAGCATGCGTGTCAGATTTTGTTTCACCGTGCTGACATTTACCGCCATTAAAATTGTCCTGATTGCTTCCGTCGTGAAGGGTGGTACGACCATTCTTTTTGATCGGTCTATCACCCTACCAGTCTATCGTCTCCTCTCTCTCTCTCTCTGTTTCAAATAGTCTCATCGCAGCACCATGGTCATCTTTTACTGACCAAATTTAGACTACTGGTGATCGTTTTCGATGACCAGATCATCTGCCATTGTTGTTTAGAGAATATCTAGAGAGAGAGAGAGAGAGAGAGAGAGAGAGAGAGAGAGAGAGAGAGAGAGAGAGAGACGTCTCTTTGCTGGCAGGCATATATTGTAGTTGAAATCATTTTTGTGGGCCCCATTCAACTATGACCTAAGATTCAGCTCAAACCCCATCTAAAGAGTCATTTTTCAAACATTCTTAGTTCATGGGAACTTGTAGTTGGGGCCCATCATCTTACTAGTTTGGATCACTGAATTCAGACTTAGTTGAAAATATTATATAATTTGACCTATTAAGGATATATATATATATATATATATATATATATATATATATATATATATATATATATATATATATATATATATATATATATATATAAAATATCCTATCATTGGTACAACGAGTGCCAAGTTCAGTGGGGCCCACTCTTATATCATGGCCCCACCTATATATTGGATATCGCGTATATTGCTAATCCAAGGGTCCTTGCTCTTACTCCAGTGGTAGACTCTCGGGAGTTTCAACACTTGGTTGAGGGTTCGAGTACCCATAGGTGGTGAAATCCCACCATGGCGTGAGTGTGTGGTGGTGTGTGTGCGTGTGTAAAAAAATAAAATAAAATAAAATAAGGAGTCGATTTGATTGCATGAGCAATGACATCTTAGTGCCTAACAACTTAAATGTAAAATATTAAGATATACACATATGATAGTTTTGTTTCTCTATCATACAAAGATCGTGAGAATTTATTATTAATAATTTCTCATAAACTTATTTATAAGCTTTTGGATGTCGCCTTGATTAAGTGTCATTAAGGGCATCCATAAGGAAGAGAAATTTAGAGGTATTCGACAATTACGTTATGTATCTTCAGGAGCATGAGTTTGACATAGGTGCAGAAGATGACCCCGAATCTTACAGATAAGTCAAACAAAGTGTTAACTCCTTTTAATGGATTGATGCCATGGAAGATGAATTAAAGTTTATGAACTAAAGTTGTAAATGGATTTATAAAATCAAGAGGGACGCCAACGAAAAGATTGAAAGATATAAAGCATGGTTAGTCCTTAGGGAGTTTACTCAAAACAAAGGTAACTTTTTCACCTATCTTTAAGAAGGACTCCTTTCATATTATTATGGAACTGGTGACTTAATAAGATATTGAGTTACAATAGATGGATGAAAAGACCACGTTCTCAATGAGGAACTAAAGGAGAATGTGTATATTCTACAACCAGAAGGTTTCAAGCTCCACCGATATGAACATTTGGTTTTTAAGGTAAAGAAGTCCATTTACGGCTTAAAGCAAGCATCACGTCGGTGGTACTTGAAATTTCATAAGGTGATTTCTTCATATGGTTTTAAAGAAAGCGTTGTTGATCAGTGTATATACATAAATATCAATGGGAGTAAGTTCATGTTCCTAGTGTTATATGTTGATGATATTATGCTAGCATGTAACGATAAATGAATGATACGTGATGTCGATGGATTTCTATCACAGAAATTCGAAATGAATGATCTCAGTGCCATATCATTTATCATAGTTATAAAAATATACCATGATAGAGTAAAATGTATTAGAAAATTATCTTAGAAAACCTACGTTGAAAGGATTTTTAACAGAAATGGCAAGAAGAGTTGTGCGTCAAGAGAGGCTTATGTTGTCAATGACGAAAAGTTTAGCCTCTTATAGTGTCCCAAGAATAATATCAAAATGAAGTGAGTGCAAGATACCTTATATGCATATGTAGTGGAAAACATTATGTACGCATAGTCTGCACTCGACCTGACATAATTTTTACGGTTGGAATTCTTGTGAGATACATGATGAATACAGAAATGGATCATTAAAGAGTCGTAAAGAAAGTGATGCAGTACTTATAAAAGATGAAGAATTTCATGCTCACACACAGACAGACTGATTGGTTGGAGCTGATTGACTATACAGATTCAGACTTTGCTGTGTACTTCGACGAAAGCAAAAGGTCCACATTAGGATATGTTTTCATGATGGCCTGTGGAACTATTTCGTGGAAGAGTGTAAAACAAACAATTATAGCTTCATTCGCCATGGAAGTAGAATTTTTTCCTGTTACAAAGTTACGTGTTAGGCGATCTGGTTATTGAACTTTATCTCAAGGCTTTAAGTTATGGATTCAGTTCTAAAGCCTTTGAGAATCTAAACTGTGGTATTATTCTTCTCCAATAACAATAATAGTTTATCTAAGTTGAAGCATATAGACTTAAAGTTTTTTGTTGTGAATGATAGAATTTAGAATCATCTAGTGTCTATATAACATATTAATTATCACAAAACTGATAATTGCAGACCTATATAATAGTGAATGATATGGGATTGGTAGGCATTGAAGATGTATTTAAGTTCTTTTTATGACATTATGGTTTTTGTTACTTAAAGTAAAGTTTTCATGCGCATGATTAGATAAATGAACAAAATGCTTTCAAGTTTAGAGGTGGAAGGATTGCTTGAAAATCGCATGTCAATCTGCATAGAAAGCCACACTAGACATGCGATTTTAATACCACGCTTCCTAACTCCCAAAATTCATGTCACTAGGAATGTTATTGTGTGTAATTATGCTCGGTCCCATTGCGATAAAGCAGTGACGACTGCTATGGTTCCATAGTAGTATTCTTAGTGGACCGAATTATTTAGGGTACTAATTTTAATCTATGATAAATATTTGGTAATATTTCGAGCTTGTAAGGATATATTAGATATACCAATCTATTGGATATATAATACAATGCCATTATGGACCAAGTGGGAAAATATTAAAATTTGTGGTCCACCTTTGTCATTAGTTACCAAGCAAATAGATTGGACAGTTTGGATAATCCAAAAGAGTTCTAGGTGGGGCCCTTCATAAGTGGTGTGTATAGCCTTTCAATGGCCTACAAAGTACCATACCAAAGAGAAATATTGGTTTCAGATAGGATTTTCTCTCTTCCTCTTTCGGCAAAAAGGTGTGTGGACGACAGAATTAGCAAGCATATGATAATGGGTAGGATGATGTAACCAATTCAAATTTATAAATATCATAGCTCTGGTCCCAGACTCTTCACTCTATGTTTTGAGTTCGTGATTCCCGTTTCGAAGAGAATGCTAGAGAAGGAAGTATCTCGTGTCATCTTCATCTCCAGCGAGCTTTCAATGTTGGTGGTAATGGCTATCACCCCCTATATGACATGTATGAACTCATCCATGTATAAATGCTCGAGTTGAGCCGATAACATACACATGCATCTATGTGGGGCCCATAGATATTTCCATAGATATAGTAGATTTTGAAATCCACTAGAAATCCCATTGTATTTCTACTAGGATTGGATATATGATATTTCGTTTAATCCAATCATTTTCATCATTTCCAAATGCTGGATGAAATTTATATTAGACTAAATACAATTCCATACCACCTGATCCCATGTTCCAAACATGCCCTATGTCAACCGAGGGCTCAAATTTGTCCCATGGCCACCCTAAACCTAGGAGACCATTCCTCTAACAATAGAATCCATGGTTTGCAATGATTAATGCACTTATAATTATGGTTTAACGTTTTATCAAAAATGTTTATGCATTGCCTGATATTAACCATCATTGTTCATGAATGACATAGACTGCATCAACATGTGTCATACCGAAACAACGTGATACAAACCTATATTGGCGATGATGGATGTAGTAATAACTAAAGCAGTTGCAAACCTTGCTCTTAAATTGCACAAAAGAGTATATGTTGTCTCATGAATTTATTATGAGGTCTCAAGTTCAACTGGTTGAATCATAAGTCATAATCCAACTAGCATTTAACTTCCAACCTTTCATGCGTATATAATATCTACTCTATCCAATAGATTAATCTATCGTGAAGCTCACATTTTGAAAAACTTCACAACAATCACTAATCACTCATTTACATGTGTTTGTCAATTTATCTATGGTTGGATTTATTTATTTTTTTATGGGGCGACCCACTTAATGAGTAGATATGGTTGACTTTTGCACTAGGTAATCTTCATGGTGGGGCTAGCCTATTGGAAGGGTTGGATGCCAAAGACAGCACTAGAAGTGTATATTTGATATGCAATTGCAATTATATATCATAAAATCCATATGAATTGAAATGAGTAGTTGTCTTTACTAAATTGTAAATAGAATTGGGTAGATTTCATGTGCATGGTCTGGCCACTTGTATTTGAGCGGTTGACTGGATTTTATGTGAATGATCTAGCCACTTGTTTTTGAGTGATTTATTAGATTTTATATGAATGGTCTGGCCACTTGTATTTGAATTAGGAATGTAACTTGCGAATCAATGACATCTGTTATGGGTAAAATTGGATTGACCAAAGAACAAGGATCCAATGAAAACAATAAAGGCAAACAACGCGGATGAGAGATCAGGTAAGAGTTGGGTCTCGACTATTGAGCATGACCTCGACAACCAATTCGAACACTAACCATAAGTAATGACCTCAGTCGCTTAGTTAACATTTCACTGTCACGACTATAAGTACCGACCTGGCCCTGATTAGAGGACTTAACCTTGAAGCCCTATTCCGACCACGTGACAATTAAGCTTGGTTTACAGGACCTCGGCCAACACGACTTAGAGGTTGGCATTAGCTATCGACCACGACCTCCTCGAATGCCGACCACCGGGAGATATCTCCTTTATATATGAAAATGATTACCTCCCGAGATCTTCGCCGAGAATCACTCCGATGATAGCGCTATATACCTAGGGAAAGATCCCTTGTGTTTAGGGTGTACATTGAGTCGAACCGAGTCGAGCTGGCCTCAGCTCGGCTCGGCTCGGTCACTAAGCACACCCAGCTTGAACTTGGCTCAGCTTAGTGACCAAGCCAGCATCTCCAGCTCGGCTCAACTCGGTTAGCAATCAGACCAGTTCGAGCCGAGTTCGAGCTCGAGCTTTTGAGCCGTGTTTGAGTTCATTTTTTGAGCCGAGTTTCGAGCTTTTGAGCTGTTTAGTTTTTGACGCAGGGAAGGACGTGAGGTCGAGCACCATCTTCCTCAAGAGAATAACTATTCCAAATCCACGGAACTTCTCTGGACTCCTCATAGAGACTTCTCGAATCCACAAGGAAAGAAAGCAGGAAATAGAAATAAATTCTAATAAATTCGAAATTAATTAATGAATGAATAAAAACGAGTTCACAACCCTTTAAATAGGGATACCAAGCAATGAGAAAGAAATTAGAATCAAACTACAACTAAAACTCCTAGAATTCACGACTTACTATAAATAGTAAACTTACTATTTATAGACGGTCGTGATGTCTACTAGTGCGCAAGGTTTTCGGCCAAAAATAGTAAGTGTCCTATTTGGCTTCACCAAACCGTTCTCTTAATTTTTTTAAACTCTTTTCACGTTGGACGTAATTGTTAAAGCCTAACGGATGAAGAGTTATAATCAAACTAAAACTTACTATTTATAGTAAAAATGAAATTAAAATAGGGAAACGACCATCGATCTGGCGGTATTTCACAAATCTGGCTTGGGTAACCCAGCATAGCAGGGTTGGTTGGCTAAAGTAGCTTGTTCTACCCCAAAATCATATATTTTACGTCAGATAACTCATTCTGGATTGTGAGATACGCCCGATTTAAGGTTCGATGGTCTGAATCACTTCTGTCGTCGACCGGGCCTTTTTTAATCCATCTTGGCCATGTACTGTCCGCGATCCGCTCTACATCAGTTTTCAAATTTTTGAGTTTAATTTTTGCGATTATACAATGTTAGAACTCGGAACTAGGAAGTCGAAAGTATCAAGTTAAAATTATAATTTTACTACATCTACATACATTTAATAACATAATAGAGCATAAAATAAAATATTAAATACAAACTGAAGACACCACTGTAGAGGAGATTCGTCTGCTGAACTTGAGCTACTATCTAAATATTCATATACGTACTCGTTCGCCTCTCCCGAATCAGAAGGTAGAGATAGCTTTTTATTGCCCTCTTGTATTGTTTGAATTAGATTTTTTAAACTTTCTTTGTGAGAAGATTTATACGTAGTTCCCAATGTCCTGTAAAACATATCAAGATTGGAGAGAAACTTAGTTGAATTCTTACTCTTCTTCTTTTTAGTTGTGCAGCTTGAACCTGCTTCGACATCATGTTGTCTTAGAGGACATCGTTGATGTGTAGAAGCCTCTTCCATATTGTGCTTTAAGGCGAGTTGAAATTATTCTTCTTACAATTCTAATAATTTAGCTTCCTCCTCTGCCATAGAAAGTTTGGATGGCGGAGTGGAATCTTTTTTGTTGAATCAATAAGTGCTTGGATTTCCTTTAGGGCTTTAGGACACGATTTTGCATCTCCACCCCGACAGGATAAGTGTAATTTGAACCGATTAATTTTGTTAACAAACATGGCTCCACATAAATGACACAAAATCTTTAACTTTCCAGACATTAGAGAATGAACTAAGAAAACATAGTTTCAAACGTCGATCGATGGTTCACTTGAAGACATATCTACATTATTGTGTTGGAAAAATAAGTATTGTAGCAATAATAAAATACCGACATAAATCAATAGCGATTTATGGTTGGAAAAAAATATTCATTAATGCATTGTACCTATAGGCTATAGCATCCATCAACATAACATAAAAATAAAAATAAAAGAGTACCTGTTACATCATTTTTAAGTTTCAAAAAATTAAGAAGAAATGTTAACCTAACTTCATTCATGTTTCTTTTATTTCATGTGCTGCGGCTAATACACATTCTCCTCCTCTTCCTCATCAATATCAAAACCTCTCCAACTCGGACGCAACTAATCTTCTGTACAAATTAATGCTTCCACTATATCTGGTGCAAGGGAGCTTCGAGTCTTGCTCACGACCCTACTCCCTGTGCTAAAAGAAGATTTTGATGCCACTGTTGAAATAGGAATTGACAAAATATCTCGTCCCACCATCGATAGTGTAAAGTATTTTTCTTCACTAACTTTCATTTTCCACTACTCCAAAACATCGAAGTCTAAATCTTATCACAATACGACTGACTCTTTGAGATATAAGTCTAACTCTGATTCTTTCGTTTTAGATTTTGTATTTTCTTTTGCTAAGAAAGACATGTATTCATCGTCGAGCATAGTGTTAGAGCTTGTAATAGCATGCGATCTAACTTCATTAATACTTGGTGTGGACCCTGTGGTTGTGTACGTATTGTACAATGCTTCGATTGCGTCACGAACCTTCAAAGTTTCAGTTACTACCTTTTCATTAGAATAAATCTTCATGAAGATGTACTTAATAAATTCATCTTGCACCGAGGATCAAGAACAACAGCTAAGGATATTAATAAATGGCATTTATCCCAGTACTTATTGAACTTTGTTTGTATACCACTTGTCATGAGTTGTAAAAAAAATTGACCTTCATTGGCACCTTTCTTTAGGGTTTCCTTAATCTTCCACATAGTTGGAAGAAATATATTTGCTGTATAAAACTTATTGCCAGAAAATATCTTCATACGGTCATAAAAAACTTTTAAAAATTTATTAACTTCTTTCGATTTGCTTCAATCTTCTTCAGTAGGTAACTAACGTTTTATCACGCGCTACATATTTTGGAAATGTGAGTTCCAATTACAGAGCTGAATCCAATATCTCAAAAGTCGAATTCCAACGTATGCATACATTTAGCTTCAACATTTTTGGAGACTTCAAATTCAAACGTTGGACTATGTCATTACATATACTCAATCTTGAAGGTGAGCCCCTTATGTACTTTACACTCTCCTTCACATTTTCTATAGTTTGGTCAATTGATTTCAACAATTCTTGTACAATTAGGTTCAGAATGTGTGCACAACACCGAACATGAAATATTTTTCCTTAAAAAAATAAATTATCAGATGCATTGGACTGGTTACGTAAGAATGATATTACACTGTCATTTGTTGAAGCATTATCTAAAGTTAATGAACTCACTTTTTTTTTGAATGCCCCAATCTCGTAGACAGTTGTAAATTATATCTGAAATAACCAAACCGGAATAGGGAGATGGAAGGTGGTGAAAGTTTAATATTCTCTTATAAAGTTTTCCATTTTCATCAACATAGTGTGCAGTCAATGAAATGTATCCCTTCTTTGATTTTGTGCCGTCACATATCAGAAGTCAAACTTATCCTTGAAATCGAATCTAAAACTGCTTTCAACTTCACTCTCTCACTTGCGTACATCTTCATACACTCCCTCTTCACAGTAATACGAGAGACCTCAAACTGAGGATCAAGAAATTTACTGTATCCCATGAATGCTTCATTTAAATGGTTACTCATTACCAATAATAAGCCTTACAAACCATTCCTTCAGCTTCCCTTTTTCAAACTTATGAGTAGTAAGTATACCTTCAGAAGTAGTTCCTTCAGACTTTGTAAACGATAACAATTGTTGGCCTGAAGGTGGAATTCTAGGTCTCTTTGCACAACTTTGCCTATGTTTGTTTAAATGAGTAGTCGACCCCCTAGTATTTTTGCTGTATAGACTTTTGCAGTACAGACATTTGATCTTAGTAACATTGCTAACTACTAATTCTTCAAAATCATCTTAGATAGTTGACTGTTTTTTTCCTTTATTTGCAGCTGAAGACCCCTCTCCCTCAACAACAAGAGATGATGTGCTAACGCATCAGCACCAGGGGTAGTTGGAACTTCATCCTTGCTAGCTATTTCTAAATATATGAAACAATTTTATTTAACCTTAGTAAAGAATTTCCTAAGTGGTGTATCGTGTGTGTATAAATGTCCTCTAAACTTTCAACAATTTTCTAAGCGTTTAAATCAGTCACCCATTCAATGTTGAATAAATAGTAATGCTTTCATTATTTAATTTAAATGTCACGCTAAAATTTCGGCAGCATCTTCCCTTATCTCTCTAGAATATATTACTCTTCTATGTGATTCACACGTTAATTGTCCACACCACACAAAGTGTGGATATTTGATAAAGAAATAAATGTAAGAAAAATATCCAGAGAGAATTAGGAGAGACGAACCGAAACAAATATGTACATTTAAATTAAAATAATGAAAACATTATTATCTATACAACATTGAATTGTCCAAAAAAGGACAATTTGAGAATTTTTATGTATCCAAGAACATACTGAATTTATGTCTGGCAACATAGAAATCCTCAAATGGGCAACTGATTATTCTATACTACAAATAGAATGATAAAAATAAAAAATATATCCAATAGGTAATAGGTATAAGTATAAATTAAGACTAGCTAACAAAAATAAAAAACATTGCATCTCTCTTTTAGACTCAATGAGCAGATCTGGTAGTTCTACACTAGGACCCCTGGGCCGACGTGAAAGCGTGCTCCAAAGGAGCTACTGCTTAGAGAGCACAGCTAGAGGTGTTACCTCTTCTACCAAACAAGATATTGGTTCACATATATTGTTATGATCTCTTTCAAATCGAAGCAAATGGAAATATTACAAGTAAAGAAACTAGGAAGCTATAAATAAAGAATAAAAACATACTAGATCTCTTCACATATGATGCATATGGGATCTGTCATACAAACTATATATCTTTTTTGATAGGTAAGATGAGCTAGAACTCGAGCATACAAGCCATAATTTGAAGTTTGGCTAATGTTCAAATTTATGATTTGCAGTAATCCAAAATATCATATTGTACACTAACTTGATCTTTAACAAGATCAGATTGGTTAGGCCCTAGATATCATTCCAAATCCACATTTACAAAAAATATATTAGCATATACAAATCCATATTTACAAAAACTACATTAGCATATACAAATAAGTGTAATCATACAAATCATCATATCTTTATCTCGAAATAAAGTATAATCATTCCAAATCATCATGTGGTTAGGCCTTAGATGTCATTCCAAATCCACATTTACAAAAAATACAATAGCAATTTAGCATATGCAAATTTACATTTACAAAAAATACATTAACATATACAAATAAATGTAATCATACAAATCATCATATCTTTATCTCGAGACAATGTGGTTAGGCCCATTTATAGGATTTGATTCAAATGGATCTTACTACATCAATCCAAACATTTATACATATGATCTTAGAGTCTAGATTAATTTTAGATCTATTTTCTTTACAATCTAATATACATAACCACAATCAGATTTGGCTACAATTATAGATTTCATTCATTTTTCTTAAAACAAAAGATGGGGTCCATGTGCTTACCAGTGGGTAGAGAGCGAGCAGGCAAGTCGGAGGTGGGCCTCTGCTGGTCGGGTGATGAGATGAGCAGAGAGAGGCGAGAGACCTTTGCTGGTCGGGCGGCGAGACGAGTAGAGAGAGGTAGAGGGCCTCTACCAGTCGGGCGACGAGACAAGTAGAGAGATGCAAAGGGCCTCTGCTGGTCAGGCGGGATGAGAGAGAGAGAGAGAGAGCTGAGAGGGGCGCTGGACGAGCAGAGAGGGAGATGAGAGAGCTGAGAGGGGCAGTCGGAGACGAGAGAGAGATTAAATAGCTAAGAGGGGTGGCTAGGTAGGAGTCTGGGATGAACAAGGGATAGGGAGAGAGGGAGCAGGGAGAGGGGGGCGGCCAGGACTCTGGGACGAGTAGGGAGAGAAGGTCGGGCATAGGTCTGGGACGAGTAGGGGGCAAGGAGATAGGGAGCAGGGAGAGGGATGTGGCCTGTGGGGTTGTGGATTTTGAAAAGGGAGAAATGGATTTCATTTTAGGGTTTATATATATAAAACACCAGTCGATCCGAGTCGAGTCGAGCTGGGGTTAGCTCGAACTCATTTTCGAGATGTAAAAAACTGCTCGACTCGGATCGAACTCAATTTCGAGTCGAGCTTTTTCGGGCTGAGTCGAGCGAGTTGACCGAGCTGGCCAGCTCGGTTCGTGTACACCCCTACTTGTGTTATACGCACCTACATGGCAAACTCATTACCATATACGGAAGAAGTCTCAAAATTCTATAAATAAGGTCCTTACCTACTGTAGGAGGTATGCACTATTACCTTAATTTAACTAGACCCAAAGTGATTATTTTAACTTAGACATTAGAAGGCCCACAGCTACCACAAAGGCCCCATTGTCACTTAGTTTTGAAGTTAAGGGATGGTCCAGCATGGACTATCAGCATCAATTTATAAAAAAATAAAAATCCAAATATACCAGTTACTACCTATTCACACCAACTGTCACCTAAAAAGCTTCAAAAATTCTTGGGCCCAGTGTAATTTAGTGTCTTTTTGAAAAGCAATCTTGACCGTCTAATTGGCGTCCATCAAATGCTTGGCGATGATCCAATTGTAAACAGTCCAAATTTAACTAGGGGTATCGTTAAGATTGAAATCGGATTGCATACTGAGTTACTCGGTATGCTCTTATCGTACTGAGTAAACTCAATTGGGCCCACCTTGAATATACGTAGTTTATCCACTCCGTCTATGCGGTTTTCCATATAATTTAAGGGGTTGATCCCAAAATTGAAGAATATCCAAAGATCAAGTGGATCACACCGCAGGAAACAGTGGGGATAATGATTTCCAACGTTGAAACCATGCTAGGCCCAACAGTGATGTTTATTTGTCATCTAAGCTGTTAATAAGATCATACAGACATAGATGAATGGAAAACACAAATATAAGTTTGATCCAAAACTTCTGTGGCCCCTAGGAAATTTTCAACGCTAGAAGTTCAATTTAACTGTTTCCTGTGGTGTGATCCATTGGAACATTGGATATGCTTCATTTTTTTGGATCAAGACATAAAAATATCTGGTAAAATTGATGGACGGAACGGATAAAATACATAGATGATGGTGGACCTCACAGGGTTTGCAATCCGCTTCCGTTAAGATTGATTAATCAGCGTAGCTTTCAGTGGAATTCCGTTAAGATTTGCGTGTACGATGGATAAGGCACCACTTTTTATAGGAATCTTATCCCTTTCATAAACTAACGGCAAAGCATATTCTTTTTACGAAACCAGCTAGCCAATGGGATGCGGATCGCAACCTGCCAGGCAGGGGTTCTGTGGGGCCCATCCTGATGTATGGGTTTTATCCACACCGTTCATCCATATTTTCAGATCATTTTGGACCACAAATCTAAAATTGAAGTAGATCCAACGCTCAAGTCGACCACACCACAGGGAGAAACGGTGATAATAATGCACACCATTGAAACCTTCCTAGGGCCCACCATGATGTTTATTTGTCATCCAACCTGTTCATAAGATCACATCGATCTGAATCAAGGGAAAACACAAATTTCAATTTCATTCAAAGTTGTGGTCCCCGAGAAGTTTTTAACAGTGAATGTTCAATCCCCACTGTGTGGTCCACTTGAGCCTTGGATCTACCTTGTTTTTAGAATCATACCCAAAAATGATATGGAAAAACGGTTAAACAGAGTGGATAAAACCCACACATCACGGTGGGACCCACAGAGCCTCTGGGGGACCGATACCAGCCACGCGGGACAGGACGCAATCTGCTTCATAACCAAGGGACCACACTCTCTCAGGTACGAGATTATCCTATATTCCTCCGTAGAAAAGGCTTGTACTACAATTCTGTTTGTGGGGTCCACATATGGTTTCTGTACGGAAATCTAACCCGTCCAAAAGGATTATCTCACCAATAAATTTGGATATCTTAGAAATGAAGATGATCCAACCATCAAGTGGGCCACCAGATGAATTTAAAAGTTTTTAGGCGGACGTCCATTGTTTTGATTTCGTGGTCCACCCAATGATTTTATTGATCTAGTTTTTGAGATATCCCATCATCATGGTGGGACTCACTTGATGCAAGGGTTGGATTGTATTTACACGAACAGATAGTTGAAAAATATGTACACGTAGGTTAATGGTTTAACACGCACGTATTAATAACCTTTGCACGCGTATAAGTAGCCTTTACACGCAGAGGTTTTCCCAGAGACGTCTTTTGACCGTTGAGATGTGGGCCATGTGGCCTCGTTTGATAAATCTGAGCCATTTGGTACTCTGCAAGAGTATGGAAGTTCACAACTCACGCACACTCTTCTCCTGAAAATGCATAAATCTAAACAATCTGAACCGTCCAAATTAGGAGACTTACTGCAGATGAACCGGAGACGAAAAATCAGATTAAGTGGATCGGATAAAATAATAAAATCTTATTAATGGTATTTGTTAGTCGAACTTGGGCATTTTGACGATGTCTCAGTTATAGCCATCCGTTTGACGGTTAGATATTGGAGAAGGTTATTAGGGTGACACCTTTACAGTAGGTCCCACTATTTGATCCGTTCGGATTGGCATAAAGGCATATATCATGTGTGTATTGGCTTCATGTTTGGGAATGGATGGCCATCATCAATCTGAGAAAGATGGGTCCTTTTCTAATGGAAGTCGGACGCGGATTGCGTGCACCGTCCGGCTACAGTGGATTCCTACAGCCCTGAGCTCTGTGGGGCATGTGTTGTATGTGTTATATCCATGCCTTCTATTGGCTTTACCATCTCATTTTAAAGCATAGGCTCAAACATTAGCAATATCTAAAGTGGACCACACCATGGGAAATAGTAAGGGTAATGATACTCACCGTTGAAACTTTGTAGGACCCACCATGATGTTTATTTCCATCCAACCCATTAGTAAAGTGACTCCAACCTAGATGAAGCGAAAAGATAAATATCAACTTAGATAAAATATTCCTTAGCCTTAGGCATATTTTAAAAGATACCTCGTTTCAACACCAAGGTCTTGGTATCGATTACCTAATGGGGTGGCTAACATTGAAGTGTGATCTAACAGTGGGTGTACTAACAAGCTAACAAAAAAAAAAAGGCATATTTTAATGGTTGTGTGGTCCGCTTGAATTTTAAACGGAAACCGATTGGCTACACCCTCACCTGCAAGTGGCTGATGGTAGGTGATCTGTGGGCCCCACCATGATGTATGTGTTTCATCCGTTCTGTTCATCTATTTTTCTAGATCACTTCAGGCCATGAGACAAAAAAGAGGTATATACTAATATCAAGTGAACCACATTACATGAAAGAGTGTTGAATGAACGTCGACTATTAAAAACTTTTTTGAGGGCCATAAAGGATTTGGATCAAGCTGATCTTTGTTTTTTCCCTTCACATTGGTCTGTATGACCTAATCAATAGACTGGATGTCAAATAAACAGTACATTGGGCCTTATGAGGATTTTAATGGTGGATATCCAATCACTATTATTTTCTCATGGTGTGATCCACCCGAGATTTATATCCCTCTCATTTTTGGGATCAAACCCTAAAATGATCTTTAAAAATGGTTAAACACATACATCATGGTGGGGTCCACATAACACCGATCACCCACCATAGGGACAGTTGCGGGGGAGTAGCCAATTCGTTTCCATATAAAACACTTATATCATTTTGGTCCCGCGGAGCTTATGGCTGCAGGCAGGAAATGGATGGGCTACTCCCCCTGCCACAGGCCCAGGTCTGGTATTTGGTGCTCCGTGGCCCCCACCAAATGTACGTGTTTCATCCATTTTTACAAATCATTTTAGTGCTTTATCCCAAAAATGAAAGGAATATAAATCTCAGATGGACCACACCACAGGAAAACAATAGTGATCGAATATCCACCATTAAAATCCTCCTAAGGCTCATTGTATTTTTTATTTGACATCCAGTATGTTGATTAGGTCATACAGACCCAGATGAAGGGAAAAACAAAGATGGGCTTGATCTAAAACTTGTATGACCTCTGAAAAGTTTTTAATGGTTGGCATTCGTTCAACATTGTTTCTTATTATTTTTAGTCTCATATCATAAAATTATCCATATGGACGGTATGAATGAAACATATACTTCATCGTAGGGCCACGGAGCACTGAACACCAGTCATTGGCTGGTGGCAGGGGGAGTAGCCGATCCGTTTCCCTGCAGACAATCCACCGCCAGGTTACAGAACTTTTGGCCACAGGCAAACCGCGACCAGAAGTCACCTGGCAGCTTTGGGCCCGCAGGCAAACCGCGGCCAGAAGTCACCTGCAAAATGTTAAAGTGCACCTGCATGTATTAGAAACATAAAAAGGCGCACCTGATCATGTCGGACGAATCTGATCATTCATTAATTTAATCGAAGCAATCGGGTACGGAATACTTCAGCTAGTCGAAACATCATGTATCTGTTTATCCGGGCCGTCCATCCTTCTCTCGTATCATTTTAGGTATGTGCACGAAAATGAGTCAGATCCGAAATCGGATTGCGTACTGAGTTACGAGTTACTAAGTAGGCTCTTCTCGTACTGAGTAAACTCATTTGGGCCCACCTCGAATGCATGTGGTTTATCCATGCCGTCCATTCGTTTTTCCATATCATTTTATGGGTCAAACTAAAATTGATACATAAACAAAGCTCAAGTGGACCATACCACTGGAAAAGGTAGAAGTATTGATTTCAACCGTTGAAAACTTTCTAAGACCCCCCGTGATGTTTATTTGTCATCTAGCCTATTCATTCATAAGATCGTAAAGACATGGATGAAGGGAAAACACAAATATTAGCTTGATATAAAACTTCTGCTGTCCCCAATAATTTTTCAATGGTAGATATTCAATTCACACTGTATCAGGCGGTGTGGTCCATTTGAGGCTTGTATATATTCCATTTTTGGAATAAAGCTCTCAAATTATGTGTTAAAAGATATGAACAGAGTGGATACAATGCATGAATAACACTGGAGCCCACGGAGTTTACTCAGTACGCTTACCGTACTGAGTTACAAAGTACGCAATACACTTTCGTCAGATCCAACCCTCAAGTGGACCACACCAGAGATGACTCTGGCCGTTAATGCAAATTGCATTAATGCTTTGTGCATTTAATGCACCTATAGCTTTTTATTGGGTGTGTTCTAATTAAGGGTTGGATTGACTCATTTTTATGCATATACTTTCAAAGAAGGGATAGATGACGGGGATAAACAGATAAATCATGGTGGGCCTACGTACAAAACTATCCATTCCTGGTTAAAGACGGGCATGGGTTTCCATAATTCGAACTTAGTGGACCCAAGGTTATTCTTACGTGCCATCCAAATCATCGATATGCTAGCCCCCATGTCATATCCTCATGTTGTGCTTGGATGTAAAATTAGACTGATCGAGAATAGAGGTGGGCCATAATAGAAGAAAATTGGAGTGATGGGAGAGGAGCTTCCACGAATAAACTTATTTATTTTACCATTAAACTAATGCAAGTGCTCTTATGACCTTACACCCATATCCATAGCTCAAGTGGTAGACTCAGTGAAAAATATCTCGTTTCAACATTGAGGTCTTGGTATCGATTCCCTAGAAGGGGTGGCTAGCAGTGAAGTGTGAACTGCTAGTGGGTGTACTAACAAGCTAACAAAAAAAAAAAAAAAAAAGGCACCGCGCCGCTACACCAAAAAATCAACAGGAGAGAATGTGATCAGAAAGGAGCAGAATGAGATGAGGCTACACTAAAGTCATGGAAAAAAAGATTAAGATGCATAAAATCTATGGGATTCACATTAATGTATGTGTGTGATCGAGTCATCCATACATTTTACCAGCTCATTTTAAGTTATAAAACAAAAAATGAAACATATTCAAAACTCGTGTGGACCACACCTCATGAAACAAAGGGAATTAAACTCCTATGTTGAAAACTTCTTAGGGTGACAAAAAGTTTTGGATCTAGTTAATATTTGTGTTTTTGGTTTATCCACGTCTTTTTTGAAATTATGAACAAGTTGGATGGCAAATACACATCATTATAGGCCCTACACAAATTTTAGATCTTAACAATAGATGTTATTATTGTTAATGTTTACTATGGTGTGGTCTACTTGAGCTTATAATATATCACATTTTTTAACTCATGGCTTAAAATTAAAATGGACAAACGATGTTGATTAGACATATATGATACAATGGGATCCATAAATTTTATATAGGCAATCCCGTCCAATGCAATCTTGGTTTTTGAAGTTGCATTTTTCTCCAGCTATAAGAAATAATAATTATTCATTTACCACCATTCACTGTGATGAATGTTTAAAACTAATAGATAATAAGTGAAATATCAATTAATCATCAATCATGACACTTTTATAAGCTAGGTAATCAAATAACTACCCCTTTTAACTCTTTAATACATTTACGTGCAATGTAGATGCTACAATCTCTAGTTCTCCTCCTCTTAAACTTTTATACGTTTCTTGTGCAAGTGTAACTTACTAAAATTTAGAAACGTGGCATGTTGAGGGCCCTTAGATGACCACATTTGTCATGTGATAGGAGGGGAATTGCCTATGCCTCACTCATGGAAAGTTTTGGTGGTTAGAAGCTATGCGGAGTATATAAAAATGCTTATGAGAAATACACATCATCTATTAATTTCTCAAGCTCACGAGAGAACAAGAGTCAAAATAGGTAAATCTAAAACTCAAGTGGGCCACGTGACAATAATTAATGAGAAGGAAATTGTTTACCCTTGTTTTTAGCTCACCCCCGTGGGCTAATAAGATGCCGCCATATGTTGGCACTATGTGCCTAATAACGAAAAATTCATACTTGCACTGACGGATATCTTTTGTCCCTAGGAGACATGTCACCTGTCAAAAATAAAGTGGCACAGATCTTTATACATGCTTGCAAGAAAGACAAAGTGACAAATGATATGTAGCTCTAAATTATGTAGCACATTTGACTGAGGATGTTGTAACGGATAAATTTTGTAATAAAAGAATGTTGTAATGCATAAATTTTATAATTGATGAATTTTTATAATAAAAGAATGTTGAGATAGAAATATGTTGTAATGAATGAATGTTATATGATGGATTATCAATATTTAATGTGAATCGTCCAAATTCATCGTGGATCGCTGATATTTTCACTGTGGATTGTCAATATTCAATGTAGATCGTCAATATTCAATGTAGTTCATCAAATATTCACTATGGACCACTGATAGAAATATCTCGTGCTACCATCGATAGTGTAAGGTATTTTCCTTCACTAACTTTCATTTTTCACCACTACAAAACATCGAAGTCCGAATCCTACTGCAATATGACTAACTCTTTGAGATACAAGTCTAACTCTAATTCTTTCGTTTCAGATTTTGTATTTTTTTTGCTAAGAAAGACATGTATTCATCATCGAGTATAGTGTTAGAGCTTGTAGCAGCATGCGATCTAACTTCGTTAACACTTGGTGTGGACCCTGTGATTGTGTACGTATTTTACAATGCTTCGATTGCGTCATGAACCTTCGAAGTTTCAGTTGCTGCCTTTTCATTAGAATAAATCTTCATAAAAATGTACGTAGTAAACTCATCTTGCACCGAGGATCAAGAACAACAACTAAGGATATTAACAAATGACATTCATCTTAGTACTTATTGAACTTTGTTTGCATACCACCTGTCATGAGTTGTAAAAAAAAATGACCTTCATTGGCACTTTTCTTTAGGGTTTCCTTAATCTTCCACACAGCTGGAAGAAACATATTTGCTGTAGGAAACTTATTGCCAGAAAATATCTTCGTACAGTTATAAAAAACTTTTAAAATTTTGTGAACTTTTTTCGATTTGCTCCAGTCTTCTTCAGTAGGCAACCAAACATACATTCTATCACGCGCTACATATTCTGAAAATGTGAGTTCCAATTACAGGGCTGAATCCAACATCTCAAAAGTCAAATTCTAATGTGTGCATATATCTAGCTTCAACATTTTTGGAGACTTCAAATTCAAACGTTGGACTATGTCATTACATATACTCAATCTTGAAGGTGAGCCCCTTATGTACTTTACACTCTCTTTCACATTCTCTATAGTTTGGCCAATTGATTTCAACAATTCTTGTACAATTATGTTAAGAATGTGTGCGCAACATCGAACATGAAATATTTTTCCTTCAAAAAATAAATTGTCAGATGCCTTGAACTGGTTACGTAGGAATGATATTATATTGTCATTTGTTGAAGCATTATCTAAAGTTAATGAACTCACTTTTTTTAATGCCCCAATCTCGTAGACAGTTGTAAATGCTATTTGAAATAACCAAACCGGAATGGAGAGGTGGAAGGTGGCGAAAGTTCAATATTCTCTTACAAAGTTTTCAATTTTCATCAATATAGTGTGCAGTCAATGAAATGTATCCCTTCTTTGATTTTGTGCCATCCACATATCAGAAGTCAAACTTATCCTTAAAATCGAATCTAAAACTGCTTTCAACTTCACTCTCTCACTTACGTACATCTTTATGCACTCCCTCTTCACAGTAATATGAGAGACCTCAAACTGAGGATTAAAGAATTTACTATATCGTATGAATACTTTACTCTCTATCATTTTAAATGGTTACTCATCACCAATAATAAGCCTTGCAAACCACTCATTCAGCTTCTTCTTTTCAAACTTATGAGTGACAAGTGTACCTTCAGAAATAGTTCTTTCGAACTTTGTAAACGATAACAATTGTTGGCCTGAAGGTGGAATTCTAGGTCTCCTTGCACAACTTTGCCTATGTCTGTTTAAATGAGTAGTCGACCCCTCGGTATTTTTGCTGCATAGACTTTTGTAGTACAGACATCTGATCTCAGTAACATTGTTAATTACTACTTCTTCAAAATCATCATAAATAGTTGACCGTTTTTTTCCTTTATTTGCAGTTAAAGACCCCTCTCCCTCAACAACAAGAGGTGATGTGCTAACCCATCGGCACCAGGGGTAGTTAGAACTTCATCCTCACTAGCCATCTCTAGATATATGAAACAATTCCATTTAACCTTAGTAAAGAATTTCCTAAGTGGTATATCGTGTGTGTATAAATATCCTTTAAACTTTCAATAATTTCCTAAGCGTTTAAATTAGTCACTCATTCAATGTTGAATAGATAGTAATGCTTTCATTATTTAATTTAAATGTCATGCTAAAATTTCAGCAGCATCTCCCCTTATATCTCCAAAATATATTAATCTTGCATTTGATTCACACGTCAACTATCCACATAAAGTGTAGATATTTGATAAGGAAATAAATGCAAGAAATATATCCAGAGAGAATTAGGAGAGACGAACCGAAACAAGCATGTGCATTTAAATTAGAATAAATAAAAATATTATTATCTATCCAACATTGAACTGTCCAAAAAAGACCAATTTGAGAATTTCTATGCATCCAAGAACACACTGAATCTATGTCTATGTAACATCCCGTCCAACCAGCACAGTGTCCTGGGGCGATTACGTATGATCTTCCGCAGGATCATTCGTTTAAACCATTCGCGGTGGGATACCACAAGCTAATTAACCTAGGATTAGCCCATTTGAATAAACCAGACGGGCCATGACAAGACCAAGTGCGGGCCGCCAAGCCGAATGACCATTTACTCTTAGCAACAGCCCGTCTGGGCTATACCGTGACGAGGGAAGGTCAGAAAAATCTAAAAATTTAGGAAACTATAGAACTCACTGAGCTTGTAAACCATCGTGGACTACGGATCCAGCGGACACCCAGAGTGGGATCTGGCATTGACTAAATGCACCCCACCAATGCCAGGACCGGAATCTGGAGCTTGCAAATGAAACCAAGATTACAGGCTATCCAACCGTCGGATCTCTTCTACATTTATGGTGGAGGTCTAATGAATTTTCCTACATCCGTCCATAAACTCTGGGACCCAGTCGTGGAACGGTGACCGTTGATCGCAATTCGAGCCCGTGCGACCAAACTCAGATCCGATCGTCCCTAAATTTTGCATGGCCCTTCATCGGGCCATGGAGCAACTATCCTATGAATTTCATAGCTAGAAGGCCACCAGAACCACTCCAATCACCAGAATGGACCCCACATGGTCATTTAAATATCGGAACCGTTGACTCAAACCCCATAACCGTTCATCCGTTTGTTCCCAAATTTTATATGGCCCCTCATTGGGCCATAAGGCACCTACCCACCAAATTTGGTGGCCGGAGGGGTGTTAGGGCCGCCCCTAGACCAATAGGGAGCCCTAGAGGGCCATTGTAGGCATTTAACGAAACTTAAGGCCAAAGGGCCCAAGTCTAGAAAATAAAATCCTAGCTCTCTCATAACTTCCTCCTTTACTACCACCACCAAGGAGTAAAGAGAGAGAGCAAAGGAGCATAGGAGAGAGAAGAGAGTGTGAAGGAGAGCTAGGAGGACCCTAAATCAAGGTGGGGCCCAACGAAATCAACCCCGCAACTCCCTATATCTTCTCTAACAAGTACCCATCATCCTCGGCAGCCCTTTTCACTCCGTTGATCATCTTGGTAAGACCCATCCCCCATTTTCATTGAAACCCATATGAATGAGAAGGGATTTGCTTGGACTCTAACATACAAATAGGTTGTAGGGACTCCGGCCGATCAAACCCCCGAAATCCACCCTCTTAGGTCAATTCTACGTCTTTGACAAATCCGAAGGTGCGGACTATTATTCTTAGGTGGCCTAGACCAATTTTAGTATAAGCTTAATGATTTTGATCGTTTGGATGCAATATTTGAAATTCTAGAGAAACCCTAGGAAGTATATGTTTGTGAAATTATATGGAATCGCAAGTTTGACTCTCTTGATATTGCCTCTCACATGATTTTTGTGTATGTATTATTACATGATTATGCCTTGTTTGATTTCTTCATGTATTGTGCCTCATAGTATATATGATGTCATTTCGCTTGTGCATATGATTTCATAATATGGGGAAAGTGCTTAACTTCCTCATAGGCCCAGACAACTCACATGCACTTGTTCATGATAGCGATAGCTTACTCGTTGAGAATATGTGATTTGTATGATTGAGATGCATGAAAATATGATGTGATATGTTAGTTGATAACTTGGATTGTCAGTATATCATGGATCACCAACACACTATTGGGTTGGTTAGGAACAGGATGAGAGATGGTAGTCCCATCGGTAGGACTATACTATGGCAAGATTCGTGGGTTTGGGCAGGTGTGTTCGGGTGGCTGTAGTTCGACTACATGGGTCCCTTGTGCTCAATGTCACTCGTCCCACGTTCGCCTGACTCGCGTGGTCTAGCCTACTGTCTGACCAACCTTGTTTGTTAACCATGTTTGCTCACACATGTATGGAACCTGGAACACCCTACAACCGTCGTAGCTCATAAATAACCTACTTGAAATTGGTCCACAGCCTCGTGAGCCGGGCATGGTGGAATGAGACACTATGTCCGAGCTGTCGGCCTACGCTGGGGTACCGCGTCTCCCCGTAGTGACCGCGAGCGATCCCTTTCTCTCAGCACTCCTCATGTGCCTAAAGTCGGGGATGAGGAACCCGACGGGATCACGGACTACGGGGTCTCGGCCTCACGCATTGGGGGGTCTTGGCCTTGTACCCAGTTTAGGGCATTAATACGTGGGGTGTACCAGATTTTCTAATATGCTGGATGAAAAGACTTAACTAACAACTCAGTTAATACGATCGCATTGCATCGCACTAGTTAGGGTGGCGACTCGGCAGTCGAGGTCGCACTGAGGGAGTGTTGTCATACGCGATCATTAGATGGAGTCGCTCGAGGGAGTGTTGTAACGAGGGCATGCATCATATCATCCTGTATGCATGCGCATTAATAAGACTAGTTAGGTATTTATGATTGACTGATTTTCATTAAGATCATATTATAATTGATGTCTGTGATAACTTGAGACTAATAGCACCCACTGAGTTGATCACTCACTCCCACTCTGGACGGTGTTTTAAAACACCAACCAGACCCGTTCATAGATGTAAGTCACTTAGAACTGGAGGAGCCTGGCGAGACGATCTTCGACGAGGAGGATGAGCTATCTTACTTCCAGTTGATGGATGACTCTTCATCGGCTTGAGGGGCAGGATTGGGATTGCTGGCTGTGGGCTCAGCTATGTTATTTTTTTGGGACATAGCATTCTTTTGTTGTTTTGGTTGGGCAACGCCTTGCGCGACTCATTTATATTTTTGGACTGGTATATATGATAGACCTCTTTCATTTCAGTAGACTTGTGTGGTTATGTTCATGTTCTAGGAAGTTCCAGGCTGCGCAATTAGACCGGACTAAATGTACTTTAATGAAAATCGGTTATAAGTGACTCTCGGGAACTTGAGAGTTGAGCGTATGCGCGACCCCCGAATTTCAGGGCGTTACAGTCTGGTAATATAAAAATCTTCAAATGGGCAACTGATTATCTTATACTACAACTAGAACAATAAAATAAAAATATATCCAATAGGCAATAGGTATAAGTATAGATTAAGACTAGCTAACAAAAACTAAAAACATTGCATCTCTGTTTTAGACTCAATGGGTAGATCTGATAGTTCCAAGTTAGGACACTTGGGCCGACGTGAAAGCGGGCTCCAAAGGAGCTACTGCTCAAAGAGCACAGCGAGAGGTGTTACCTCTTTTATCAAACAAGCTGTTGGTCCACATATATTGTTCTGATCTCTTTCAAATGAAAAAAAAGGAAAATATTATAAGTAAAGAAACTAGGAACCTATAAATAAAGGATAAAAACATATTAGATCTCTCCACATATCATGTATATGAGATCTGTCATACAAACTATATATCTTTTTTTATAGGTAAGATGGGCTAGAACTCGAGCATACAAGCCATAATTTGAAGTTTGGCTAACGTTCAAATTCATAATTCGCAGTAATCTAAAATATCATATTATACACTAACTTGATCTTTAACAAGATCAGATTGATTAGGCCCTAGATATCATTCCAAATCCACATTTACAAAAAATACATTAGCATATACAAATCCACATTTACAAAAACTTTATTAGTATAAACAAATAAGTGCAATCATACAATCATCATATCTTTATCTCGAAACAAAGTGTAATCATTCCAAATTATTATGTGTGGTTAGGCCCTAGATATTATTCCAAATTCACATTTACAAAAAATACAATAGCAATTTAGCATATACAAATTCACATTTACAAAAAATACATTAGCATATACAAATAACTGTAATCATACAAATCATCATATCTTTATCTCGAGACAATGTGGTTAGGCCCATTTACAGGATTTGATTCAAATGGGTTCCACTACATCAATCCAAACATTTATACATATGATCTTAGGGTCCAAATTAATTCTAGATCTATTTTCTTTACAGTTTAATATACATAACTACAATCAGATTTGGCCACAATCATAAATTTCATTCATTTTTAAAAAAAACAAAAGATGGGGTCCATGTGCTTACCAGCAGGCAGAGGGCGAGCAAGCAAGTCGGCGGTGGGCCTCTGCTGGTCGGGCAGGGAGACGAGTAGAGAGAGGTGAGAGACCTCTACTGGTCGTGCGATGAGACGAGTAGAGAGAGGCAGAGGGCCTCTGCTGGTCGGGCGAGACGAGAGAGAGAGAGAGAGAGAGAGAGAGAGAGAGAGAGAGAGAGAGAGAGAGGGGGGGAGGGGGTGCCGGACGAGCATAGAGAGAGATGAGAGAGCTAAGAGGGGTGGCCGGAGATGAGAGAGAGAGAGATTAAATAGCTAAGAGGGGCGGCGGAGCAGGAGTCTGGGACGAGCAGGGGCTAGGGAGAGAGGAGGCAGGGAGAGAGGGGCGGCTGGGACTCTGGGACAAGCAGGGAGAGGGGTGGCTGGGCGGGAGTCTGGGACAAGCAGCGGCCAGGGAGAGGGGTGGCACTTGGTCTCGGTTGTTGTATTTTGAAAAGGGGGAAAAGGGATTACATTTTAGTTATATATATATATATATATATATATATATATATATATATATATATATAATATATATATATATATATAGATGGAAAAGGTACTATGCGCTCGAGCTCATGATAACGTCCCATGTGGTGGAGCTGTGTGGGCCCCACCGTGATGCGTGTTGAACATCTACGCCATTAGTCAGATGCACCATTCCATTGTGGGCCTAGGTCTCAAAAATCAAGTCAATCCGTGACTTGTGTGGGCCACACCACATAAAGAAGTTGAGAGGGGCCGTGCACCATTAAAACATTCATAATCATTTTTTGGGCCCACCGAGATGTGGTTTGCAAATCCAGCCCATCCATTATGTGTGTCCCACTTGGATGAGGGTTCAGACCAAGTTTCAGCAGCATTCAAAGTTCAGGTGGGCCCCACCAAGTGCTTTATATGTTTTTGGCATGTCTTCACATGATTTTAGATGGTATGGTCCACCTGAGTTCCGTATACGGCTGATTTTTGGGATATCTCATAATTTAAAGGGGACCCATCAAATGCACGGTGTTGATGATCGACACGCATCACGGTGGGACCCACACAACTTGACCTCATGGGACGTTATCATGAGCTCGAGCGCATAATACGTTTTCCCATATATATATATATATATATATATATATATATATATATATATATATATATATATATATATAGTTAGTTAGTTAGTTAGATAGTTGATGATTGGTGTTATATATATATATATATATATATATATATATATATATATATATATATATATATATATATATATATATATATATATATACATATACCGAGTCGATCCGAGTCGAGTCGAGCTGGGGTCAGCTTGAACTCATTTTTGAGATGTAAAAAACGGCTCGACTCAGATCAAATTCAGTTTCGAGTCAAGCTTTTTCGGGTTGAGTCGAGCGAGTTGACTGAGCTGGCTCGGTTCGTGTACACCCCTACTTGTGTTATACGCACCTACATGGCAAACTCATTACCATATACAGAAGAAGTCTTAAAATTCTATAAATAAGGTCCTTACCTATAATAGGAGGTATGCACTATTACCTTAATTTAACTAGACCCAAAGTGATTATTTTAACTTAGACATTAGAAGGCTCACAACTACCACCACGGCCCCATTGTCACTTAGTTTTGCAGTTAAGGGGAGGTCCAATATGGACTATCAGTTCTCATCATCAACTTATAAAAAAATAAAAATCCAAATATACCAATTACTACCTATTCACACCAACTATCACCTAAAAAGCTTCAAAAATTCTCGGGCCCAGTGTAATTTAGTGTCTTTTTGAAAAGCAATCTTGACCGTCTAATTGGCGTCCATCAAATGCTTGGCGATAACCCAATTGTAAAAAGTCCAAATTTAACTGGCGGTATCGTTAAGATTGAAATCGGATTGCGTACTGAGTTACTCGGTATGCTCTTATCGTAAACTCAGTTAGGCCCACCTTGAATATACGTAGTTTATCCACTCCGTCTATTCGGTTTTCCATATAATTTAAGGGGTTGATCCCAAAATTGAAGCATATCAAGATCAAGTGGATCACAGTGCAGGAAAATAGTGGGGATAATGATTTCCACCGTTGAAACCATACTAGGCCCAACAGTGATGTTTATTTGTCATCTAACCTGTTAATAAGATCATACAGACAAAGATGAATGGAAAACACAAATATAAGTTTGATCCAAGACTTCTGTGGCCCCTAAGAAATTTTCAACGCTAGAAGTTCAATTCAACTGTTTCCTGTTGTGTGATCCATTGGAACATTGGATATGCTTCATTTTTTTTTGGCTCTAAGACATAAAAATATCTGGTAAAATTGATGGACGAAACGGATAAAATACATAGATGATAGTGCACCTCACAGGGTTTACTCAGTACGCTAGCGTAGTGAGTTACTCACTACGCAATCCACTTCCGTTAAGGGCCTGTTTGGTTTTCCCTAATACAGGTAAATTGCCATAAATCACTGTAAAAAAGTAATTATTACATTCTTTCACTTGTTTGGAAACGAGCGAGTAATTTCACCTAGGAAACTGGTCCAAAAATGTTGACTTAAATTCATGGGCCCCACCATAATGTATATAATATATCCGTGTCGTCCATATGTTTTATTAGAATATTTTGAGGCTTAATCCGAAAAAAATAAGAAGATCTAATGTTCAATTGGCCCACATGAAAGGAAACAATGGACTTAATTTGTCCATCGTTGAAAGTTGATTCTTTTATTGGGCCCACGTTGAGGTTTATTCACCATCTAACCCGTTCATAGGGTCACATGGATATGGATAAGTGAAAAATATAAATATAAGCTTGATCTAAAATTTCTAAGGGCCCCAACAAGTTTTTAATGGTAGACATTTAATTCTCATAATTTCGTGTGGTGTGGTCCACTTGACCTTTGGATTTGCCTAATTTTTAGGCTCATGCCTTAAATTCATTTGGCATAATGAATGGGCGGTGTGGATAAGCAACACACATTATGGTGGGCCCTATATTTATTTTACAAATTCCTCAATTTGAGTGCTTAAAAAGTAACCGGTCAAGTCGGCATTGAGAAAGATGAAGGTAGATGAAGGTATTTACCTTGGTAAATAATGATTACTCATTTACAACGTAATTACACTTGAGCCAGAAAACCAAACGGGCCCTACGATTGATTAATCAGCGTAGCTTTCGGTGGAATTCTGTTAGGGCCCATTTGGCCAAGTGGATTGGAAGGGATTGAATGGTGTTGATTTCTAGGTAATGATGGTGTTGTCAGTGGATTGTCTTGAGATCCATGGGATTGCAATATCCTTGGATTGCTATATCCAGTCTGTTTGGCACGCCCGGCCAATACTGAGATTAAACCTTTCCATCCCTTCCGATCCTTCTAGCCAAACATGTCTCAGGTAAATTTGAATGGATTAGGGTGGATTGGATGGGATTTAAAGGTAAGGATGGTGTTGTCAGTGGATTGTCTTAAGATCCATGGGATTGGGATCAGATCACCGACTCTGTTTGGCACGCCCGGCCAATCTCGGGATTTAACTTCCAATCCCTTCCAATACCACCCAGTCCCTTCTAATCCGACCGGCAAAACGGGCCAATAGGGTCTGTTTGGGCGGTGAGATTAGAAGGGATTAGGTGGGATGGGATTCATCCGGTCCCGTGCCAATTCCACTCCATGTTCGGGAAGAGTGGAAAAGCTTAGAATTAAATTAAATAAAATTGCATTGGGTCCTGTGCCAATTTTACTCAATGTTAGCAAGTTGTTGTAGGTCCCACCATGATGTGTGGGCTATATCCACACCGTCTACCCATTTATTGAGATTATTTTAGAGCATGGGCCAAAAAATCAGGTAAATCTAATGCTCAAGTGGACCGCATCATAGAAAGCAATGGGGATTGAATACTTACCGTTGAAAACTTCTTTAGAGCCACATAAGTTTTGGATCTACCTCATTTTTAGGCTCATGCCATAAAATGAGGTTACAAAACAAATGAACAATTTAGATATAACACATGTATGTTATTCTCAGTAATTTCAAATGATGATGGGTATATCCATTCAATGTACCACCGTATTATCAACAAAGCAGGGCATTAATCTTATCCCTCGGCAGCAACAGTGGACAATCCCTGCCATGGGTGATAATTATATTTTTTGAATCCCATCCCACCTAATCCCTTCTAATCCCACCGCCCAAACAGAGATTTGCGTGTACGATGGATAAGGCACCACTTTTGACAAGAATCTTATCCCTTTCATAAACTAACGGCAAAGCATATTCTTTTTACGAAACCAGCTAGCCAATGGGATGCGGATCGCAACCTGCCAGGCAGGGGTTCTGTGGGGCCCATACTGATGTATGGGTTTTATCCACACCGTTCATCCATATTTTCAGATAATATTGGAGCATAAATTTAAAATTGAAGTAGATCCAACGCTCAAGTCGACCACACCACAGGAAGAAACTGTGATAATAATGCACACCATTGAAACCTTCCTAGGGCCCACCATAATGTTTATTTGTCATCCAACCTGTTCATAAGATCACATGGATCTGAATCACGGGAAAACACAAATTTCAATTTCATCCAAAGTTGTGTTCCTTGAGAAGTTTTTAACGGTGACTGTTCAATCCCCACTGTGTGGTCCACCTGAGCATTGGATCTGCCTCATTTTTAGAATTATACCCAAAAATGATATGGAAAAACGGTTAAACAGCGTGGATAAAACTCACGCATCACGGTGGGACCCACAGAGCCTCTGGGGGACCGATACCAGCCACGCGGGACAGGACGCAATCTGCTTCATAACCCGTCCAAATGGATTACCTCACCAATAAACTTGGATACCTTAGAAATGAAGATGATCCAACCATCAAGTGGGCCACCAGATGAATTAAAAATTTTTTAGGCGGACGTCCATTGTTTTGATTTCGTGGTCCACTCAATGATTTTATCGATCTAGTTTTTGAGGTATCCCATCATCATGTTGGGACTCACTTGATGCAAGGGTTGGATTGTATTTACACGAACAGATAGTTGAAGAATATGTACACGTAGGTTAATGGTTTAACACACACGTATTAACAACCTTTGCACGCATATAAGTAGCCTTTACACGCAGAGGTTTTCCCAGAGACGTCTTTTGACCGTTGAGATGTGGGCCATGTGGCCTCGTTTGATAAATCTGAGCCATTTGATACTCTGCAAGAGTATGGAAGTTCACAACTCACGCACACTTTTCTCCTGAAAATGCATAAATCTAAACAATCTGAACCGTCCAAATTAGGAGACCTACTGCAGATGAAACGGAGACCCAAAATCAGATTAAGTGGATCGGATAAAATAATAAAATCTTATTAATGGTATTTGTTAGTGGAACTTGGGCATTTTGACCATGTCTCAGTTATAGCCATCCGTTTGACGGTTAGATATTGGAGAAGGTTATTAGGGTGGCTCCTTTACAGTAGGTCCCACTATTTGATCCGTTCGGATTGGCATAAAGGCATATATCATGTGTGCATTGGCTTCATGTTTGGGAATGGATGGCCATCATCAATCTGAGAAAGATGGGTGCTTTTCTAATGGAAGTCCGACGCGGATTGCGTGCACCGTCCGGCTACAGTGGATTCCTACAGCCCTGAGCTCTGTGGGGCCATGTGTTGTATGTGTTATATCAATGCCTTCTATTGGCTTCACCGTCTCATTTTAAGGCATAGGCTCAAACATTAGCAGGATCCGAAGTGGACAACACCATGGGAAATAGTATGGGTAATGATACTCAACGTTGAAACTTTGTAGGATCCACCATGATGTTTATTTCCATCCAACCCATTAATAAAGTGACTCCAACATAGATGAAGCGAAAAGATAAATATCAACTTAGATAAAATATTCCTTAGCCTCAAGCATATTTTAAAAGATACCTCGTTTGAACATCGAAGTCTTGGTATCGATTCCCTAATGGGGTGGCTAACAGTGCAGTGGGAACTGACAGTGAGCGTACTAACAAGCTAACAAAAAATAAAAAAAAAGGCATATTTTAATGGTGGGTGTTCAATTCCTATTATTTTAGGCCGTGTGGTCCACTTGAATTTTAAGCGGAAGTGGATTGGCTACTCCCCACCTGCAAGTGGCTGGTGGTAGGTGATCTGTGGGCCCCACCATGATGTATGTGTTTCATCCATTCTGTTCATCTATTTTTCTAGATCACTTTAGGCAAGGACACGAAAACGAGGCATTACCAATATCAAGTGAACCACATTACATGAAAGAGTGTTGAATGAACGTCGACCATTAAAATTTTTTTTGAGGGCCATAAAAGATTTGGATCAATCTGATCTTTGTTTTTTCCCTTCACATAGGTCTGTATGACCTAATCAATAGACTGGATGTCAAATAAACAGTACAATGGGCCTTAGGAGGATTTTAATGGTGGATATCTAATCACTGTTGTTTTCTTATGGTGTGGTCTACCCAAGATTTATATCCCTCTTATTTTTGGGATCAAGCCCTAAAATGATCTTTAAAAATGGATGAAACACATACATCATGGTGGGGTCCACATAGCACGGATCCCCCCCCCCCCCCCCCCACGGGGACAGTTGCGGGAGAGTAGCCAATTCGTTTCCATATAAAACATATATATCGTTTTGGTCCCGCGGAGCTTATGGCTGCAGACAGGAAATGGTGGGCTACTCCACCTGCCACAAGCCCAAGGCTGGTAGTTGGTTCTGTGTGGGCCTCCACCATGATGTATGTGTTTCATCCATTTTTACAGATCATTTTAAGGCTTTATCCCAACCTTCTAAGGCCCACTGTATTGTTTATTTGACATCCAATATGTTGATTAGGTCATACAGACCCAAATGAAGGGAAAAACAAAGATGGGCTTGATCCAAAACTTTTTTGGCCCCCGAAAAGTTTTTAATGGTCGGCATTCATTCAACATTGTTTCCTATCATTTTTAGTCTCATATCATAAAATTATCTATATGGACGATGTGGATGAAACATATACTTCATGGTGGGGCCACAGAGCACGGAGTAGCCGATCCGTTTCCTTGCAGACAATCCACCGCCAGGTTACAGAACTTTTGGCCACAGGCAAACCGCGACCAGAAGTCACCTGGCAGCTTGGCCCGCAGGCAAACCGCGGCCAGAAGTCACCTGCAAAATGCTAAAGTGCACCTGCATATATTAGAAACATAAAAAGGCGCACCTGATCATGTCGGACGAATCTGATCATTCATTAATTTAATCGATGCAATCGGGTACGGAATACTTCAGCTAGCCGAAACATCATGTATCTGTTTATCCGGGCCGTCCATCCTTCTCTCGTATCATTTTAGGTATGTGCACGAAAATGAGCCAGATCCGAAATCGGATTGCGTACTGAGTTACTAAGTATGCTCTTATCGTACTGAGTAAACTCAGTTGGGCCCACTTCAAATGCATGTGGTTTATCTATGCCGTCCATTCATTTTGCCAGATCATTTTATGGGTTCAAACCAAAATTGATACATATACAAAGCTCAATTGGACCATACCACTGGAAAAAGTGGAAGTATTGATTTCAATCATTGAAAACTTTCTAAGGCCCCCAGTGATGTTTATTTGTCATCCAACCTGTTCATAAGATCATAAAGACATGGATGAAGGGAAAACACAAATATCAGCTTGATATAAAACTTCTGTTGTCCTCAATAAATTTTCAATGGTAGATATTCAATTCACACTGTTTCAGGCAGTGTGGTCCGTTTGAGGCTTATGTACATTCCATTTCTGGCATAAAGCCCTAAAATTATGTGTTAAAAGATATGGACGGAGGGGATACAATGCATGAATAACACTGGGGCCCACGGAATTTACTCAGTACACTTACCATACTGAGTTACAAAGTACGCAATACGCTTCCGTCGTATCCAACCCTCAAGTGGACCACACCAAAGATGACTCTGGCCGTTAATGCAAATTGCATTAATGCTTTGTGCATTTAACGCAACTATAGCTTTTTATTGGGTGTGTTCTAATTAAGGGTTGGATTGACTCAGTTTTATGCATACACTTTAAGAGAAGGGATAGATGACGGGAATAAACAGATAAATCACGGTGGGCCTGCGTACAAAACTATCCATTCCTGGTTAAAGACGGGCATGGGTTTCCATAATTCGAACTTAGTGGACCCAAGGTTATTCTTACGTGCCATCCAAATCATCAATCTACTAGGCCCCATGTCATACCCTCATGTTGTGCTTGGATGTAAAGTTAGACTGATCGAGAATAGAGGTGGGCCACAATAGAAGAAAATTGGAGTGATGGGGAGAGGAGCTTCCACGAATAAACTTATTTATTTTACCATTAAACTAATGCAAGCACTCTTATGACCTTACACCCATATCCATAGCTCAAGTGGTAGACTCGGTGAAAAATATCTCGTTTCAACATTGGGGTCTTGGTATCGATTCCGTAGAGGGGGTGTGAAGTGTGAGCTGCTAGTGAGTGTACTAACAAGCTAACAAAAAAAAAAAAGGCGCCGCGCCGCTGCACTAAAAAATCAACAGGAGAAAATGTGATCAGAAAAGAGTAGAATGAGATGAGGCTACACTAAAGTCATGGAAAAAAAGATTAAGATACATAAAATCTATGGGATTCACATTAATGTATGTGTGTGATCGAGTCATCCATACATTTTACCAGCTCATTTTAAGTTATAAAACAAAAAATGAAACATATTCAAAACTCGTGTGGACCACACCTCATGAAACAAAGGGAATTAAACTCCTATGTTGAAAACTTCTTAGGGTCACAAAAAGTTCTGGATCTAGTTAATATTTGTGTTTTTGGTTTATCCACGTCCTTTTTGAAATTACGAACAAGTTGGATGGCAAATACACATCATTATAGGCCCTACACAAATTTTAGATCTTAACAGTAGATGTTATTATTGTTAATGTTTCCTATGGTGTGGTCTACTTGAGCTTATAATATATCACATTTTTTAACTCATGGCTTAAAATTAAAATGGACAAACGATGTTGATTAGACATATATGATACAATGGGATCCATAAATTTTATATAGGCAATCCCGTCCAATGCAATCTTGGTTTTTGAAGTATAATTAATTTGCATTTTTCTCCAGCTATAAGAAATAATAATTATTCATTTACCACCATTCACCGTCAGGAATGTCTAAAACTAATAGATGATAAGTGAAATATCAATTAACCATCAATCATAGCACTTTTATAAGCTAGGTAATCAAATAACTACCCCTTTTAACTCTTTAATACATTTATGTGCAATGCAGGTGCTACAATCTCTAGTTCTCCTCCTCTTAAATTTTTATATGTTTCTTGTGCAAGTGTAACTTACTAAAATTTAGAAACGTGGCATGTTGAGGGCCCCTAGATGACCACATTTGTCAGATAGGAAAGGAATTGCCTATGCCTCTCTCATGGAAAGTTTTGACGGTTAGAAGCTATGCGGAGCACATAAAGATGCCCGTGAGAAATACACTTCGGCTATTAATTTCTGAAGCTCACAAGAGAATAGGAGTCAAAATAGGTAGATCTAAAACTCAAGTAGGCCACATGACAATAATTAATGAGAAGGAAATTGTTTACCCTCGTTTTTAGCACACCCTCGTGGGCTAATAAGATGTCGCCATGTGTTGGCTCTATGCGCCTAATAATGAGAAAATCGTACTTGCACTCAAGGATATCTTTTGTCCCTAGGAGACACGTCAACTGTCAAAAATAAAGTGGCATAGATCCTTATGCACGCTTGCAAGAAAGACAAAACGACAAATGACATGTAGCTCTAAATTATGTAGTAAATTTGACTGAGGATGTTGTAATGTATAAATTTTGTAATAAAAGAATGTTGTAATGCATAAATTTTATAATTGATGAATTTTTATAATGGAAGAATGTTGAGATAGAAATATGTTATAATGAATGAATGTTATATGATGGATTATCAATATTTAATGTGAATCGTCCAAATTCATCGTGGATCGCTGATATTTTCACTGTGGATTGTCAATATTCAATGCAGTGGATTGTCAATATTCAATGCAGATCGTCAATATTCGATGTAGATCATCAAATATTCACTATGGACCACTGATATTAAGAGTGAACCACTGATATTTACTATGGACCGCTGGTATTTTCACTGTGATCGTAGATATTCATTATAAGGTACATGTCCGCTAAAAACGATCATAACTCCCTAATTACATATCTAACTTGGATGATCTTATAAGCATTGGAAATATAATTTGATGAACTTTCAAATGAATTTAGAATCAAATCATTTGGACACCATTTGATTGTACAAAAGTGTGCCCAAAGCTTATTAAAATTATTGTGAATCGTTGATATTCACTATAAGATATTGGTCTTACAAAAACAACATAACTCTCTTGTTATATGTCCAATTTAAATAATGTTGTACTTGTTAGAAAGTTAATTTAATGAACTTTTAAATAGTTTTAAAATTATTTCATTTGACCACCCTTCAATTGCTAGAATTTTTTTTTTTTTTTTTAAACTAACAATATTCATATAAAAAATTACATTAAAGTAAGCCCCGGAATACCTGTGAGTACATTACTCAGTGGCTGCCCGAAACAACCGATTCCACTCCCATCACCATTAGGGGTGCACATTTAACCGGTAGAACCGTGGAACCGGACCAGAACCGTTGGATCGGTCCGGTTTGGTCCGGTTCTAGACAGCACCGGTTTCGGTTCCGGTTCCAAAATTTCCAGAACCGTTGGATACGGTTCGGTTTCGGTTCTGCGTGCCCTTGAACCGAACCAAACCGTTAACCGAACCGTGGACCCGATCCGTTGAACCGTGGCCCAGATCCACACCGTCCATTGTCTTCCTCTTAGAATTTAGACCGTGAATGGTGAGCTTTAATCATATGATGATATGACCCACCTGAATAATCAAGCCTTAAAAGCAGTCAGACGGCCTTCTTTCGATCGTTGTAGAGATCACGAGGATGTACACGGCTAAGAAAGCTCAACATGGTTTTAATGGATTCTACCCCCTCTACCTGATGAACGGTTCAGATCCATCTCTCCCTGCATGATGGTGGCCCACAACAAAAGGACGGAAGCTCTGTTTTCAACAGAGTTGACGTACGTCGACTCTGTGACGTTTGGTGGCCCACTTACTGAAGTATTTTGGAAAATCTACTCCGTTTATGAGATTGAGGACGAAAAACCATCAGGAATAGAGTGCTTTTGGAGCAAAATCAGCATGGCCCATGAGCTTATCTACTCCGCCGTCCATTTCTTGTTCAACGGTCATAATTCTACAACAGCCTGCATGGTTTCAGAATGCCACATTGCCAAGGGTTAAATCTCCCTTCTGTACACAATGGACAGTACAGATCGACGATTTGAATGTGGAGTGGGCCACACTGAGAAAATTGCAAAGGGTCTTTTGTTAAATTTTTTAAAAAGCTAGAACCGTGGAACCGATCAGGAACCGAACTGGTTTTCACGGTCCCGGTCTAGTTCGGTTCTAGTGCGCTAACGGTTCGGTTCCGGTTCCAAAAATCTCAGAACCGTTAGAAATGGTTCGGTTCCGGTTTTACCCCGGAACCGGACCAAACCGACCCGTGTGCACCCCTAATCACCATCACATCGGGTGAAGGAACCACCGATTCCGTTCCCACCAACACCACGTCAGGATTCATGACTACGCACGCAAGCCTGGCCCACGCAGACCCAAGAACGCGGCATGGAATCTTTAGCAACCCTCAGCATTGGGCGAAGTTGTAAAAGTTTGATACTCCGACGGAGTGCAATAGATGATACACAGGCTACTGTAAATTACTTAGGAATCATACAATTGCTACCGTTCAAATTACATGTACGTATTTAGGTCTTTCATTAACAAAAGAAAGTCACGACTCTTTGATTATATGACTATCAGATTGGCGACATTTATAAAACCTTTACAAATGAATAATATCCAACGGTCTTATTTCAACAAACAAGTGTCTATAAATCAGAGGCTAAAATTACTAAATCAATCTAAGTTTTAGATTATATCTTATGGACAGTTTCTTACGTAATTCATCCGGTTTAATTTTAGCCAAAATATGCCACGTATAGCATTTCGAAGTGACTGCGTATCAAGTGTCATACACAGCCGGAGTAAATAATGGGAGTGGTATGATGCAGCGACAGAGTGCGATGGATGATTCGCACGCATGCAGAAATTGTAGACTTTGCTAAAGTAAATTCGAACTTGTGGGACCCAACGTAGGAAGATTATTACCCACAATTAGAGTGGATGGACGGTCTTAACCTTTGATTAATGAATGCTGGATTGCTGATTTCAGGCAGTTGGATTTTTTTCACATCAACCGTCTAATAAATGTCCGCCGATTGTATAAATTTAGTTCGAAAAATAATGTGAACTTTTATTTTTGATGAATCTAGAGTAAGCAACAGAATTTGGACGGTTTAGTTTGAGTCGATCTAGTGCCACGTCTGAAATTTGTTGGTACCTGCGCATCAAATATCATACTCCGTCAGAGTAATCTAATTTTTCTCTTCTTTAAAACCCCTGTCTATCTATGCAATCTCTCCATCTCCCTCTCTCCCCTCTCCTCTCCCTGTTTGTTTCTTAAAGAAATATCAGCCGTCGATCGCTCCAGGGTCCGATCATGATCGACGGAGATGAGATCCTCCAAATCGTCTCCATTCAAAAGATTCGTACCATTCACGCTTCCATCGCCATCCTGTATTTTCTCTCTACGTGGTTTCTCTAGATGTTTCGGCGCGCTCGTGCCAACGTGGCACAATCATGATCGTGCATGTATGCGACGGGCACGATCATAATCGTGCATGTATGGACATCTTAACGGTTGGATTGGCCTGATCATATTGGCACATGCAGGTCCACTGCGGGCCCCACCTGATGAATGGCCCAGATCGTTCGATCTCTCCTCCCACCTGATGAACCTTGTACAGTCCGTTGGTCATCTTTTCTCGATCTTGATCATGCATATGTGGACCACTTAACAAGTGGATCCGCTTGATTTATGTTGGCCCATCCACATTCACCACAGGCCCACCTGATGAATGATCCAGATCGTTCGACCTATCCTCCCGGCCGGATCCATGTTAGCCCATGCACGTTCACCACCCAACCCCACCTGATGAACGGTCCAGATTGTTCGATCTCTCCTCCCACTATCCTCTTCCCAGTTATCTACTACCCCTCCTATCTCTAATCAGATCCATTCCTCCCCATCCAAGCAATCTTAATCACCACCGTCAGATTAACCTCCACGTCTTTAAATCCTGTCCATTAAATCCATAAGATGATTTCAGATACTCGACCGCACACACCCTTTCCGTGACTCATCTAGTCTTATTACTTTACTACAATTAGCTTGGACCTGGCAAGGTGGGATTCCATCTGACACCGTTCATTCGAACTTAGGTGGGCCATCAAAAACCAAACGAATGTGAGAAACTCACTGCTTTTATTAAGTATAGAGTATGAAAATTATCTCTATAGTCACCTGCAGCGTAAGATAGCATCTCGACCCACACCTCATCCATGACCTTATCCTTAAATCCTAGACGTTGATATCCAACATGTTACACGTGTGTAAGATCCCAAACGTTAAAAGAATTATTTTGAGCCGTACTTTTGTTATTCTCATACATTGTACACCATATGAATGCAACCCACATGATGGATGGCTTGGATCTCTTGCAAGTGGGCCATATTGGCTTGTATGCTTGTCTAGATGGGGCTTTTCTAATGCAGAAGGAGCTGGTACGCACGAGAAGATCATGAATGAAGTGTGGCTGGAGATGTTATCTTACATTGCAAGTTGCTTTAGAGAGAATTTTCTCGCTTTACTAAGAAAATCAGAGAGTTCCTCAACTTCGTTTGGTTTCCGATGGCCTAACTAAGTTCGAAATAACAGTATTGTATGGAGGCTAACCTTGTTATAGAGCTAAGCTAATAGTAGAAAATTAGTGAGGCTAAGGAAAATGTGTGTAATGTTTTGTAATATGGATCGTTGGTATGGTTTTAATGAATGTATTTTGAAACATATGTAATTATGTGTGGTTGTTGGGAGTTCCCTTTGTTTAAGCCCACCAAATCTTTGTTTTAGTGGGCCCCATGTCCTCCATGTAGGATTTTTCTCACTTTTTTTTTATATAAAAAAATATATATATAATTGCAATTACCAGTGTGTTTAGTTTTTATTATTTGTGTCAATTTAAAATGATTAATCATGAAATTTTATCAATTTTTGTGACATTTGGTGCAACCAAACGCACCCTAAAATTTTCATAATTGTAATTATGTGGAGGAAACTACCACATTAGCATGGTGAATTTACATGGAGGGGATAGGCCCACCAAAATAAAGATTTGGGTTAATTTTGTTTTTGGTTGGATTCCCTATGTAAATGGACCCTCAATTGCATCCGAGGAAGAAGATTGTATAAAATGTGGGTTTTAGGGTATATCATTTTACAGTTATGGTTTGGTAATAAACCAGTATAAATGAAGAGACAATCTAGGGCATGTGGGTGATCTAAGCCAGTTATCATGGTGGCCCAAAAATCAAGATCCACTCTTTAATTGTGCCACATGTTTGTTGAACACAACATCGGGAGCTTGTAGTTCCACCGAACAATGGCTAGTGCAAAACTCTAGGAGTACATTGTTTAAATTATAACTTGTTTATTTCTCTAATGATAACATAAATATATAAAAGAGATGTAAGACCTATATGAAACCTAAAAAAATCTTAACATATACATATATTAACAAAAATAAAAGATAATCTTAATTTAGAAAAATTATCTTATTCTACCCTAACAGTCACTCTCAAACTTAAGGTACTGAAATCTGAAGTTAAAAAACTTGTTTGGTAATTATGGCTGAAGTCTGAAAATCAAGTACTGAATTTGAAACAACCTGTTTGTTAACAAACGTATGAATTGTCGGAAATATATTGATTTGACACATTTGCCCCTTTCTCTTATTTGGAAATATTTTACATTATAAAGAAAGTATTTTCTATTAAATGAAAATAAAATTATTCTATTTAATTCAAATAAACTATAAAATACTTAATAGAAAATTAAAATGATATGTAAAAAATGAATGAACTGAATGGATGAAACACATACATCATGGGGCCTCACAGCACTGACCATCACCCACCAGGCTGGTGGCGGGGGAGTAACCAATCTGTTGATACGTGAATATGTGTCGTGCGAAGACGCTCCTCGCTTGTATGAAGGTTTCAAAGGGGATTAAAGTTACATGGGCCCTACCATAATGTATTTATTATATCCGCATGGTTCATAAAATTTTCAAAATTATTTTAGAGGATTGTCCAAAAAATTAATCATATCCAAAACTCAAATGGACCACAACAAAAATAGCAGTGGGATAATGATTTTCATCGTTAAAAAACTCGTAGGGTCCACTATAACATCTATTTCCATCTAATGTATTCATAAGGTCAAAAATATCTAGATGAAGAGGAAAAACAAATTTCATATTGATCCGAAACTTCTATGACCCCAAAAGGGTTTCAACGGTACACGTTCAATCTCCTACTGCTTTTTGCAGTGTGGTCCAGTTTATCTTTATATATGTCTTATTTTTCAGCTCAAGTCCTACGACTAGTTCGTAAAATAGATGGACGGTTTAGATATAACAAATACATCATGATGGGACCCAAAGAACTTGTTTACGTCAATACACCAGCCAATCCACTTCCCAATCCCGTCCCTGGCTCGGACCGGGATTCCTCGCGGAAGGCTTTCGCATGATGTTCCTGCGCTTGGAACTTAGGTGAGGCCTAACGTGATGTTTGTGAGAAATCCACTCCATTTATCCGTTTGTGAGTTAATTTTAGAACATAAAGACAAAAATGAACCGTATCTGATACTCATGTGAGACAAAAATGTGAGTATTAAACGTCAACAGTTGAAATATTTGTGTGGCCACAAAAGCTTTGAATCAGGATAATATTTTTGTTTTCATTTCATTCCAGTATGAATGACATTATAAACGGTATAGATGGCATATAAACATCACTGTCTACGCCAGGAACGTTTCAACGGCAAGAATTTCCCTGTACACGTTTTCCTTTATCGCGGCCCACTTGAGTCTTGGATCCTTCTCAATTTTTCTCTCAAGTCCTAAAATGATCTCAAAAAATGGATGGACGGGGTGAATTTCTCACATACATCACGGTATGCCCCACCTAAGTTTCCAGCGCAGGAACTTCCCGCGAAAGCCTTTAGCAGGAAATCCGCATCCCCCTGACTCGAGACGGATTGGCTACTCCCTGGGAGGTGCTCTGTTAACCCCTCCATGATGTATGTGTTTCATCCATTCCGTTCATCCATTTTTACAGATCATTCTAGTGCTTCTTCCCAAAAATTATAGGAATATAAATCTCAGGTGGACCACACCATAGGAAAACAAAAATGATTGGATATGCATCATTAAAATCCTCCTAAGGCCCACTGTATGATTTATTTGACATCCAATATTTTTATTAGGTCATACAGGCCCAGATGAAGGGGAAAAACAAAGATCAGCTTGATCCAAAACTTTTATGGTCCCCAAAAGGTTTTTAATGGTCGACGCTATTCAACACTGTTTCCTGTAATGTGGCCCACTTAAGATTTTGATATATCTAGTTTTTTTTCCTATACCATGAAATGATCTAAAAAAATATATGGATGGCATGGATGAAACACATACATCATGGTAGGGCCCACAGAGCACCGACCATCAGCCACTGGCCGGTGGCAGTGGGAGTAGCCAGTCCGTTCCCGTAACGGAATAGGATTTCCGGCGAAAGTCTTTGGCAGGAAGTTCCCGCGCTGGGAATGCATGTGGGGGCCACCGTGATGTTTATGAGAAATCTAACCCGTCCATCCGTTTTTCTAGCTCATTTTAGTATGTGTGACTGAAAATTAGGAGGATATAAGACTCAAGTGGGCCATACGAGATGAAACAGTGGGAAAGGAATGTCCACCGCTGAAACCTTCCTAGGCTCCACCTTGATGTTTATATTCCATCCAAGCCGTTTATAAGGTCATTTTCACTGGGATGAAGTGAAAATATCAAAAATTAGACTGAGACAAAACCTTCGTGGCCATATAAATGTTTCAACGGTGGTCACTAAATCTCCACTGTTTCCTCTCGTGTGGTCGATTTGAGTTTTGAATATACCTTATTTTTGGCTGCATATCCTAAAATGATCTTTAAAATTGGATGGACGGTGTGGCTTTCTCAAAAACATCTCAGTGGGCCCCATCCAGATTCCCTAAGCAGGAGCTTCCTGCAAAGGCTTTCGCAGGAAATCCGCGTCCGTGTTTAACGAGGACGCGGATTGCGTACTAGTGTACTACCCCCGCCCGTACCTGGCTCCGAACGGGCAGTTCTGTGGGCGGGCCCACCGTGATGTATATGTACATCCAAACTGTCAATCCCTTTTCTCACATTATTTTAAGGCATGAACATAAAAATGAGGTAGATCCAACCCTCAAGTGGACCACACCAAATAATAATCTTGGTTGCATTAAAATGCACCAGTTGCATTAAATGCAAGAGTCACCTGTGGTGTGGTCCATTTGATTGTTGGATCTGGCTCATTTTTGTTTTTGTGCCTTAAAATAATATGAGAAAAGGGATAGACGGTTTGGATGTACAAATACATCACGGTGGGCCCACCCATAGAACTGCCCGTTCGAAGCTAGGGACGGGCCGAGGGGTAGTACGCAATCTGCGTCCCAACGGTTCAAAGAGATCAAAGTTACATGGGCCACTGTGATGTTTTTTTACCATCCAACCTATTCATTAAGTCATGTAGACATGGATGAAGTGAAAACACAAATATCAGCTTGATCTGAAACTTCTCCAACTCTCAATAAGTTTTTAACGGTGGATGTTCAATTCCCACCTTATGGTCCAATTAATCATTGAACCTACTTCTTTTATTGGATCACATGTTAAATTATCTGAAAAAGTTGATGGACAGTGTGGATCAAACACATAAATCATGGTGGGGCATAAAGAAGTTTCAGTTGATTTTGTATTGCACAAACAATTGAAAAGAAAAACTTTACGTAGTAACTTGAAAAGGGGTACTTTTGGAAGGAAAAAAATTTTGTTTAATGAAAAATCACGGAGCGCATTCCGCGTTCACCATTAAGCCAGACTCCTATCACTGAAAGAATTCAGTGAAAAACCACTTAGCGCTTTCCGTCTTCCGCGTTAACAACGCATTAACAAACACCACTAAACACGAAAAATTTCCCCATTCCGCGTTAAGTGCAAAAATTCAGCGTTAACAAACACGGCCTTAGTTAAAAAAATTATCTTATTCTACCCTAACAGTCACTCTCAAACTCAATGTACTTCCGTAAGTATTACGTGGCATCTTATAAGCACTTTTAAAAAGAAAAGGAAAAGAAAAAAAAGAAAAGAAGAAGAAGAAAAATTCTCCTCACTTTCGATGACTGTACTAACATCTTTTCTTGAAAAATGCTTGTACTAATTAATTCGAACGGTTGTTTCATGAAATGGTCCACGAGATAAATTTTTAAGCATTTGAATGTTTCCAATGAATTCAGCGCTCGGATCTACCATTTTAGACCATTTGAAGTCAGGTCTAGTTAGTTTTGGACCTAGTAAAACTAGGGTTGGATTAGGTCTAATTATATTACTATTATTACCATATATTAATTAATCTAGTAATAAAACAAGGTTTGCTAAGTCACATGCATGTAAGAGAACCTGTTTACACACCACAGATGTGTGATGTGCAATCTAATCCATCTATCGAGTGGTCTTGATCATGTAAATGTCTTTATTTGACTATGCCCCTAACAGGAAACTAAGGTCTAAAGACCCAATGTGTAACATCCCATCCAACCAACACAGTGTCCTGTGGCGTCCACGTAGGATTTTCCGCAGGACCATTCGGTTAAACCACTTGTGGTGGGGTACCATGAGTTAAATTAACTTAGGATTAAACCATTAGAGTAGACCTGACAGGTCATGATAGGGCCTAGTGCGGGCCACCAAGCCAGATGGCCGGATACACTTAGCATCAGCCTGTACGGGCTATACCGTGACGCAGGAAGGTCAGAAAGTTACAAAAATTCAAGGAAGCATAGATCTCATTGGACTTGGGGACCATCGCGGACCACGGACCTGGTGGACACCCATAAGTGGGATCTGGCACTGGCTAAATGTACCCCACCAATGACAGGACCGGAACTGGCACTTGCAAATGAAACTGAGATACCAGGCTATCCAGCCATCGGATCTCTTTTACATTTACGGTGAAGGTCTAATGAATTTTCCTACACCCATCCACAAACTTTGGGACCCGATCGAGGAACGGTGACCGTTGATCACAAATCGGACCCGTGCAACCAAACCCCATATCCGATCATTCCTAAATTTTGCATGGGCCTTCATCGGGCCATGGAATACCTATCCTATAAGTTTCATGGCCAGGAGGCCACCAGAACCACTCCAATCACCAGAACGGACCCCACAGGGCTATTTAAAGATCGAAACCATTGACTCAAACCCCATAATCGTTCATCCGTTTGTTCTCAAATTCCATATGGCCCCTCATTAGGCTATAGGGCACCTACCCACCAAATTTGGTGGTCGGATGAGTGTTAGGGCCGCCCCTAGGCTATTATGGAGTCCTAGGGGGCCATTGTGGGCATTTAAAGGAAACTTAAAGCTAAATGGGCCAAGTCTAGGAAATAAACCCTAGCTCTCTCCTCTATAACTTCCTCCATTTTTCCAACAACCAAGCTCTCCCTCATATCTCCCACCATTCTCCAACAACAACAAATCCCCCTCATAAACTCCCCCCATCCACCAACAACCAACCTCCCTTATCTCATGACTCTCCACCACAACCTCAATAATCGTCCGTGGGACATCTAGGTAAGATCCTTCACCCTCTTTTCCTTAAAACCCATATATTGAGAAAGGATTTGCATGTATTTCTCACATGTAAGAACTTGTTTTAGGGATTCAGGTTGTCCGACCCGAAGCCCTCATTCCTAGGTCGCTTTCCAAGTCTCCAACGACCCATAGGTGCAGTCTATTGCTCTTAGGTGGCATAGCACTAATTTTAGTACGAGCTTAATGACTTTGATTGCTTGGATGTAGTATTTGAAATTTTAGAGAAAATCCTAGAAATTATATATTCGTTGGAATTGTATGGATGTGCATGCTTAGCTCTCAAATTTGGTGTTGATCTTGCTTCTTACATGATATTATATATGGATGATAGTATGCTCATATTTACTTAATTCTTTTTTCCTCATATGTGGTGATTCATTGTGTGTATAATTTACTACCATTGTGCTCATGATTTCTTAAGATGGAAGAAGTGTTTAATTTTCTCACAAACCCACACACTCACATGCACCTTTTTTATCTGTAATGTTTGCTTGCTTGGTAGGAGTATTCGTTTGTATGATTAAGATGCATGAGAATATGTTGTTGATATGTTAGTTGTTAACCTAGATAGTTGGCAGGTTATGGACCACCGTCACACTCTTGGGTTGGTCAGGAACATGAGGAGAGACGGTAGTCCCATCGGTAGGACTATGCTAGGGCTAGATCCGTGGGTTTGGGCGGGTGTGTTCAGGTTGCTGTAGTTCGACTACATGGGTCCCTTGTGCCCGATGTCAATCGTCTTATGCTCGCCTGACTCGTGCGGTCTAGCCTACTGTTTGACCAACCTTGTTTGTTAACCTTGTTTGCTCACATATGTATAGAACCTGATCCACCCCACAACCATTGTAGCCTATCAATAACCCACTTGAAACTGGTCTACAGCCTCGTGAGCCGAGCATGGTGGAATGAGACACTATGTCCGAGCTGTTGGCCTATGCTGGGGTACGGCGCCTCCCCGTAGTAACCGCGAGCGATTCCTTTCTCTCGACACTCCTCATGTGCTTGAAGTCGGGGATGAGGAACCTGACGGGATCACGGACCGTGGGTCTCGGCCTCACGCATTGGGGGGTCTTGGCCTCGCAACCAGTTTAGGGCATTGATACTTGGGGTGTACCAGGTTTCCTAACCTGTTGGATGAACGGACCTAATTAATAACTCAGTTAATACGATCGCATCGCATCGCATTACTTAGGGTGGCGACTCGACAGTCGAGGTCGCTCTGAGGGAGTGTTGTCATATGCGATCGTTAGATGGAGTCACTCGAGGGAGCGTCGTGGAGAGGGCACGCATCATATCATTTATCATGCATGCGCATTAATAAGATTAGCTATGTATTTATGATTGACTGTTTTTCATTAAGTTCATATTATAATTGATGCCTGTTATAACTTGAGACTAATAGCACCCATTGAGTTGATCACTCACTCCCACTCTGGGACGGTATTTTAAAACATCAACCAGACCCGTTCATAGATGCAGGTGACTCAGGGCTGGAGGAGCCTGGCGATGTGAAATTCGAGGAGGAGAACGAGTTCTCTTACTCCTAGCTGATGGGCGGAACCTCATCGGATTTATAGCTGGGGTGCTGGATCGCTGAGCAGTGGGCTCAGCTCTATTCTTTTGGACTTACTATTCCTTTTTGTGATTTTGTTGGGTGGCGCCACGTGCGACCCTTTTATTCTTTTGGACATGCATATAGATATATGTTTGATCTTTCTCATTTCAGTAGATTGTGTGATTATGTTCATATTTCAAGAAATTCCAGGCTGCGCAACTAAACCGGATTAAATGTACATTAATGAAAATCGGTTATAAGTGACACTCAGGAACTCGGGAGTTGAGCGTATGCGTGACCCCCGATTTCCAGGGCGTTGCACAATGAATACCTAGACCCGATCGGATCTACCCAAACCTCATCGGATCCGGGTCGGGATCTCGATTCAAAAGGGCCCAAACCCAGCAAGATATGAACCTGATTAGGTTGGACCCGGGTTCTCCAGGATCCGACCTGTTGCCAGCCCTAATTGGTCTATGGCATGCAACCTAGCCATCAGGATGTAAATGGGTCAGGCCTAGGCTGGGGCAGGTCAATTTTGCGAGAAATCATTTTACGGCATGAGGTTTTTTTTTTCTTTTTTAGTTTTTTTTTTTTAAAATTATTTTGGTAGTTAGCTTTTTATTACACACCCATGCCAGTACACACACCATGTTAGCCACCCCCACTAGGGATCGATACAAGACCTCAAGTGTTGAAACGAGGTATCTCCCCTCGGTTTGCCAGTTGAGCCGTGGATCCGAGTGTTTTCACCGCATGAGCTTCAAAACGAAGCAGGTTCAATTCTCAAGTGGACCTATGAAACAATTGTGGCTTTTAACCATACCCTCGATTCCTTTTGTCAGCTCATTTTAGTGGATGAGCCGGAAAAAGAAACACATCCAAATTTCAGTAGACCACACGGGAGGAAACAATAGTAATTGAACACCCACCGTTAAAAACTTCATATGCCCACCATAACGTTTATTTTCCATCTAACGCGTTGACAAGTTCACACAAGCCTGTATAATGGGAAAACACAAATATCAGCTTCATCCAAAACTTTTGTAGCCCACAAGCATTCAAACACCACTGTTTCCTTTGATGTGGTCCACCAAAATTTTTGATCTGCTTCATTTTTGGAATCATACCCTAAAATGAGCTGGAAAAACGGATAGACGGTGTGGATATACAAAAAATTAAATAAATACTAAAGTAGGCCCCATAGTGACGGCCAGACCGAGCTAGCGATTTCCCGCCTGACCAAATCCTGCTCTCCTCTATGGGCCCCACTATGATGTATGTGTCGTATCCAAACCGTCCATCCATTTGAAGATATCATGTTAGGACAATAACTAAAGAATGAGACAGATCCAAAGCTTTAGTAGATCCCACCACAGAAAACAGTGGTGAGAGTGATTCCCACCGTTGAAACCTTCCTAAGCCCCACAATGATGTTTATTTGAAATCCAAACTGTTCACAAGTTAACACAGACATGCAAGAAGGGAAAACACAGGTATCAGCTTGATCGAAAATTTTTATGGGCATTAGAAGTTTTTAATGGTAAGCGTCACTCTCCTCACTGTTTTCTGTGGTGTGGTCCACTGGAGAGTTGGATTAAAATAATTATTTGTTTATTTACTTAAAATGATCTCTAAAAATGTATGGACGGCGTGGATACAAAACATACATCATCATGGGGTCCACAGAACTTAGTGACGTCACTCCAGTAGCGAGTCTCGCTACTCAACCTGTCAGTAGCTAATCCGCGTCCATGTATTCCAAGTTCGGCAGACGGTGAGTTATTCTGGAGGCTATCTGGGCGTGGATAGGAGCTGACAACCGTTTGCTAGCGCATCATCGGAATACAGCTGCGGGCTTTGGAGATCCAGATTCATCCAGATGTGAGTAGTGTCCTGATGCATCCTTTTCTGTATTACCAGAGCTCATGGTCCGGTGATTTAGAGCGTGGATCTGGTGGGCCCACCGTCGATGGACGGTTTCCCAAAAATCTCCTAGATTTGAAGATCATATAAAGAAACAGCTGGGAAAAAAGAGAGTCATGAAATAAGGTCGTTTGGGAGCGTGAATCGGTGGTAATTGGTGCGTTTGGGGTAGTGCATTAGATGTAAATTGGTATTCAATTCATATCAAATACAGCAAAATTATGAGATTTCATTGCACATAGATTCTGATTATCACCGATTTGCAAGTCACAGCCATCTCTCTCACTCTCTCTCTTCTCTAAATACAGGCGATTATGATTACAAGCTGCCAAACACAACTAGTGATTCCAATTCAAATGGATTTCATGATAATTGCCAATGCATATCAAATACAAGCTACCAAACGTCTCTGTCTTCTAATGTAGAAGTTTTAGGGTATCTCCCTCCACAGTGGGGCCAATCCACTCGACAGTTTGGATGGGGCATATTGGGGCTCTATAATTCCTCTGTTTTAGTATATCATGTTTTCTTTGCGGTCCTCATAATTCCTTTCTTTCAGTAGCATGTTTTCTTTGGAAAACCCTTCTGTAGAAGTCCTATGTAAATGTGTAGGGAATTGCATGTGTCTCCTGAAATTGGTTTATTTTATTTTGTTTTGTTTTGTTTTTTTTTTTTTTTTGTTTTTTTTGTTTTTTTTTTGAGTTAGCTTGTTAGTACACACCCATGTCAGTACACACTCCATGTTAGCCACCCCCACTAGGGATCCATACCAAGACCTCAAGTGTTGAAACGAGGTATCTCCACTCAGTCTGCCAGTTGAGCTACGGATCTGGGTGTTTATTTTGTTTTGTTAGAAGACTGGTTGCATATGCATTTCTTGATGCATTGATGGCAAATTTTGATATTGGTTAGTTTATACTGTTATTTCAGAGAAATATGGGACATCATTGTCTATATTTTTGATGGAGTGGATCTAGAAGGCAAGACGTTCGAATGAGGTACTATGTTTAGGATAGAAAGTTTCTTGGATTGTTCATCATGCTTATATTTTCATGCTCTTAATTAATTAGTTTATTAGTCAATATTCAATGCCTTTATGTTTTTGCTGTATCGAGTGGGAATTTCTTTATCTCATTTTTCTATTGAGCTAAGGTTAAAATTTAATGTCATGACGCTTACATCTTAACTCCTACGACACAAGACTCAACCAAATACTTCGAGCATTTTCTTTTGTTTTTTGGTTTTTGCTAATTATGGTTCACTGCTTATTTTCGAAGAAGAAGATTGTTGAGTGTGTCTATCAGAGACTAAGAACTGCATCAATTAGGAGTGAGTTGGTTCAAGTTGAAGGCTATAAAAGGGCAAGGGGAAGGCCTAAAAGGACTGAGGTGGAGATGGTCCTTAAGTACCCATGGTTTAACAGAGGATGTGGTCCTTGATGGAGTGGAATTGCTGAATAGGATTCCTGTAGCTAACTCAATTAGTTGGGATAAGACTTAGATGATGATGAAAATCGTTGACTTTATCCTTCTATCCTTTTCGTTCTAATTTTTGTTTTTTACTGTAGCATAACATCATTGATTGAATGATCCCAACCATTGGCTCTTTTTTTTAAAAAATAAAAATAAAAATTGTATCTAACCATTTGACAATCGCAAATGAATTTGGAACTTTGACTAGTTTTCTTTTTAACCATCCATATGATTGCATTGATTGAACAAGTAGAATTGGATCAATCAGTAGTATTGTTGCGTTATAATAAGATGAATAATTAGAATCAGATCAATCAGTATTATTGCTTCTTCTAATAAGATGAAATGAAGAGAGTAAATAGGTAAGGGTTCAAAAAGGTTCATATTACCATTCACACATACTAAATCAACACACTTTCTCAGGTATAGATTTTTTTTTCCTTGTACAAGAATCCCAAAATTTTGAAACTAAGAGCACTATAAATCTTTAGGAAATGATATCTACATCTACACTGGTTGATAAATATACCCTCTCTTTCCACTTTCAGTAATAAAAACTCGTACAATGATGTGCTATCGTACAAAATTAGAAGGAGAATGTGTCTATGTTGAGAAGAATCTATGTCGAGAGGTGGGGCCTTGTGAGGCTCGTGAGGTTTGTCGCAACTAGGGGGGTGAGATGGAGAGAAGTAGGTCCATCGAGGGTCGAAGAGTTGTACGAAGAGGCAAAACAACAGCAAGGGGAGATTTCATAGGATAGCTATAAGACCAGCCATGCTTATGGGACAATATTGGGCAGTCAAGGAACAACATGTTCTTAGGATGAGTGTAGCTGAAATGAGGATGTTGAGATGGATCAGTGGTAAGATGAGGAAGGATAGAACTAGAAATGGACATGTTTGATGGAATTTAGGAGTAGCACCAATAGGCAATAAGATGTAGACTTGGATGGTTTGGCCATGTGCAACAAAGGCCAAGAGCTGTGTTGTTTAGGAGTGGGTTGGTTCAAGTGGAAGGATCTATGAGGGCAAGCAGAATGCCCAAAAAGGTCGTGGAAAGATTTGATCACCTATGGTTTAATCGAGGATATTGTCCTTGATAGACTGGAATGGCATAATAGAGTTCATGTAGCCGGCCCAAATTAGTTGGGCTAAGGCTTAGTTGATGATGATGAAGCTTCTTTCACTTCTGAATCCTAATAATTCGATTAAGAGCATCCTTTAAAAAAAAAAAAAAGATTAATTAAGAGGTGGTACACAAAGACTTGAGAGTTACTTCAATTGGCAGTTTACAAGTTAAATATTACAACTTTGTTATGATTATATGACTCATTTATTGTAGTCAGCTCGTTGATTGTAATCAACCTATGTAATAGACTGTTTGATAGCGCCAGTGTTCGAAATATCGGTATCGCGCAATGTATTGCACCCTTGGGATACAGATACGTATCGGTTATTACATGCGATATATTGTTTGTATCGCATAATTTATCGCACTTTTTGGGAAACATGGGGAAAATGGTTGAATTTTTCAATGAAACTTCAGGGATTATTAAAAAAGATCTTAATACACACTTATAAATCATAAAATCTCAAAAAAGAAGTGCACATAATAGGTTTCCTTTGTATAGGGTCTAAGCTATGTGCTGTCTCATTGAACTAAGACAACTATATTCAGTATCCATTGTGTCCATTTGTTGTTCATTGTTTATTGTATATACACACCGTCCATCTGTTTTTCCAGATTATTTTAGGACATGGGCCCAAAAATGAAGCCAACAAATATTTCAGGTGGACTACACCACAGGACACAATGTTCGTTGAACTTCCACCATTAAAAGCTTCCTGGCATCCACTGTAATGTTTATTGACCACCCAACCTATTGATAAGGTCATACAGATCTGGATGATAGATAAAAATAAATGTCACTTTGATGTAAAACTTTTGTGGCCCCCAAAAGGTTTTCAATGATCATTAATCATTGTTTCCTGTACTGTGGTCCACCTCAAACTTTTATTTTATATATTTCTGGGACCATGGCATAAAATAAGTCGAAAAAACATATGAATGGCGTGGATATACAATTCATACATCAAGGTGGGCCCTACGTTCAGCGGTCCCACCCACATTGCTAGTCTGGGGACTCACCCAAGTTCGCTGGGGCGTGGATTAGGTGTTAACCGGGTAACAACTTAGTGGGTGTTCCCACCATAGGGCCCACCTTGATGTCATTTTGTATATCTACTCTGTCCATTTGTTTTTCCAACACATTTTAGGACAAGTTGCTAAAAATTAAGCATATCCAAATCTTATGCGGACCACACACAAGAAACAGTGATGATTGAATAGTCACCATTAAAAACTTCTTAAGGCCCACTTCAAGCAGATCCGTAATGAGCAGATCCGTAATGTTTATTTTCCATCCAACCCGTTGATAAGGTCAAGAAAAAAAATTAATGAATGGAAAATACAAAGATTAGATTCATCCAAAACTTGTGTGGCCTACAAAAAGCTTTTAATAGTTATTCACCACTTTCTTCAGTGGTTTGGTCCGCTAGAGATTTGGATCTGCATAAATTTTGGGATAACGTCCTCAAATGAGCTAAGAAAAAGGATGGATGGCGTGGATATGGATAAAAATCATCAAGGTGGCCCTACACAATAAGGTTAACACCCACTAACCTCTTACCAAGGAAATAGCTAATCCGTTGCCTTCGCCATTACCTACTAAGAGATGAATGGACCTATCAGGGGCTATATAGGGCCCATCATATTAAATATGTTTTATCCACGCCCTCAATCCATTTTGACAGATCATTTTCGGGCATGATCTTAAAAAAAGAGGCAGATTGAATGCTCCAGTGGACCACACCACATTAAACAGTGGTGATTGAGTTATTTGCCATCCAACATGTTCAAAACATTGTAGGGCCCATCATGATGGTTATTTGGCCATCCAACCTGTTCATAAGGTCACATCAACCTGAGTGAAGGTAAAAAATGAATATTAGCTTGATCCAAAACTTCTGTCCCTACCGAAAAGTTACCAATGGTAAGCGTTCAATCTCCACTGCTTCCTGTGGTGTGGTCCACTTTAGGCTTAAAAATGTCTCTTTTTTATACTCATGCCCTAAAATGATCTTCCATAATGAATGGACGGATTGGATAAAACATATACATCAAGGCGGACTCCACAGAGCCCGTGATACTTCGTCCATTTGAGCTACCGTGACGCACTCGCATCTGTAAAATGCATTAAAAACCAATTTTCGAAAATATGCAAACAGAAAGGGTTTCATACCTTCTGAAACGCTAAAATCTCTCCAAAAAATCCCTAAAATCCGTCGGCTAAACCCAAATCTCTTGGGGTTTTGCAGATTTCTTGCTGAAATCTCCTTTCAATGTAAATCGAGCATCTATTTGAAGAGAAAAAAAAGGGAAATCGAGATTTTATGGAGCTTACAACGCACCGCTATGGATCAATCGAGTGGCCCGCCAAATTCTACTTCCGATCATGCAATGTTCTTCTATAGGTATCGAAATCCTCTGGATTGAATAATTTTCCCAATTTCTCTCTCTCTCTCTCTCTCTCTATCTCTCTCTCTTTGGGTGATATCTCCCACGATACATAGAAATCTATATATTTTTTCATTTCCGAGGGGTTTTCGATGGGTTTCGTGTCATTGACCAGCGATAACGATAATATTGGCCGATAGTATCGATATTACGAACACTGGATAGCGCTTGATTCTAATAAACCTATGCAATAGTCTATTACATTATGCCTATGGGAGTTTTGTTCTCTCATGCCGGTCCCCAGCCTTGATAAAGGAGGAGGGTTGCGTCAGGTTGGCACCCAACGTCAAACTTTTGCCATAACAAGAGTGGAATGGCGGAACAAGATTCATGTACCCAACCACAAGTAATTGGGATAAGGCTTAGATGATGATGATGAATTTTGTAATGATTCATATGGCTCATAATCCTCTACTTTTATCCTAGCTTGTCTAGGAGCCATATCCACGTTAATTTCTTGTCTCTTCAGCTATTTTAAGAGTCTGCAGAGCTTCTTGTGGATCAATATCAATACCCTTTTCCTCTCAGTTACTAAAATGGTTATCAATATCACTACCCTTCTCCCCTCAATTATAAAATGGTTATCTCATTAATACCTATTCTAGCAAAAACACCCATTAGAGCCACCATTAACTATCAGTCTTTGAGGCACATTCTGAAAATACCTTTATTTTTCAGCTGTGGCAATAAGGTTTTGATTTGGTAATATGCTTGTTTGTCCATTGTTAGTAAACAAAGAAGCTTCTTTCACTTCTGAATCCTAAATAATTTGATTACCAGGTGTTAAACAAAGATTTAATGTCATTTATTCAACTGGTAGTTCTACAACTTAAATACGACCGATTTAACTTTGTAACAATCTTTGATTTAATTACTTTTAGCTATTCAATTTGCATCGTAGAAGCTAATACATGTGATCATTCAAAAGAAAAAAAAAAGTGCTGATGTATTGTATGTGTGCAGAAGAAATTAACTTCAGATATTCTTCAGTAATATGGATAAATTATTGGAGTTTGGAAGGAAAGCTTGGTTCGTAGTCAGAGTGCTTTCTGGATATGAAGAGAGAAGAATCCGATCTTACAGATTGCAACTTCAAAGACGACTTGAACAGGTAGGATGTGTTCATCTCATTATTAAGCTCCATTTTTAGTACGCACTGTCTTACAATCGTATATTGAAAATTACATGATTGCCAACTGTATCTGTTTATCCTTGACTTACTTGATGACCTCCGGGTCTTAGTAGGTCTTGCTGAAATGCTAGCTAGGGAAGTTTAACATAGAAGATGACCTCCAAGTTTCAGTTGCTAAAAAGTGCTCACGTCACGTTGGTATTGAAATTTGGATGAAGGTTTAACTCTCTTCCATGTAGGCCCCATTCAAGGAGATAGGTCTCCTAACGAAACCCACAACTGACAGTAACACTCTTCCCATGTGTATTTCCTCAAGGAAACGCACAGCTAGGTAATCATCTTCCTCCGTCATCTATGTTTCCTCAAGCAAAACTCCATGTAGAGAGTATTGTTTTCCACCTCCTTTGGGGTGCGTTAGAAATAGCGATTGGATGGATTAAGTTCTACAAAAACCTGTTTAAAACATGTACCTGCTAATGGGAAACATATGGTTTCTAAAGAGCAGAAGCATTATTTTGAGCCGGTTCAATGAAAAACATATGGCCTGATTTATGTTCATCTGTTTTTTGTGCTTTCCTGAACATACTTCAAAATGTTTAGCTAGAAATGTTGATTTGTTAGAAAGAAGTCATATGTTCTTCTTGATGCCTTTCCCCAGCGTCTTTAAAACTTTTGCTAGAAATGTGGTTTGAAGTTACTTTGAAACATGGTACATCTCTTTGCCACATTCAGGAGGTGCTTCCCTTAATGAATCCTTCCAAGGAAAGGATAACTAAGAACTACCAAGTTTTTTTATTTTTTATTTTATTTTTAAAGGGCATCATATGCCTCCCCTACCTTCATGGCTCCCACCACTGTTCACCTCTGTTACGGTCTGTCCATGGTTTTGCCCAGCCTGGGACAATTGAACTTCCTGTTCTAGTTGTGTGAATGTCAGAACATGATTCAGAACATGATTCTTGTAGCTGACCCATCTAGTTGGGATAAGGCTCTATATTATGATGTGGTGGTGATTCTTATTGTTGATTAAGTTGTCATTTGGATTTACGTTTAGAATGCTAAGATTTATTGATTGTCTAATATCAGGTGCGTGTATATGCATATATGTATATGCATACATACATGATACATATATATTGTCTAAATAACATTTTCTTTTCTTTTAAATTCCACCACCTAATTTTTGGACACCTATTAATTTTACTCAATTTCTTTTATCTCTTAATGTAAACATCCGTAACCATTAGCTTATATTGCGCAATCAGACTCTCCTATCATAACCTTGCAGTCCTTACTTATTGATAGGTCTATTTGCCTAAGTAGAAAGAAATCTATTTAGCCTGTATGTGATCCACTTTTGAAAGTTATTGGATGTTCATCTCTCCTTTTTAAAGTATGTGTCTGCTAGAGCTATATTGTATGCCACAACAAAATCAAGAATGGGATCCCTCATCTTATTTCTTCTCCCAAAACCATATCCTCCATGTATGCTCTCATAGCCTCTACTTTCCTTTCTTACGTGGCGATTTAAGTCTCCTCCTACAAATATCCTTTGTTTGCTTGGAATTCCTTGCGTTAGTGCATCCATATACTCTCAGAATTGTCTTTTGATTCTATCCTCTAACTCTACCTGCGGTGCATATGCACTAAGAATATTGATCATCTCCTCTCCTAACACAAGTTTTATTAATAAAATGCTGTCACTTATTCTCCTAACATCTAGAACTTCAGCCTTTAAATCTTTATCTATCACCATCCCTAGCCCATTTCCATCATCATCCTTTCCCATATGCCAAAGTTTATATCCATCAATTTCTTTAGTTTATATCCATTAATTTCCAATCTGTCTCTTGAATGCAAGCAGTGATTTAAGTATCAGTATCGACGCATGTATCGTACTCTTGGGATATGGAAACATATCAGTATTTCATATGGGAAAATCATATGTATGGCATAGTGTATCGCTGTTTTTGGGAAACATTAGGAAATTGGTCGAATTTTTCAACGAAACTATAGGGTTAAAAAAGTCATTATTGCACATTTAGAATTCAAAAGATCATAAAAAGCCAAGTACACATAACATAATAATTTTCCTTTATATAGGGTTCTAAACTATTTGCTGTCTAATAGGAGTGTTGAAAATATATTCAAAATCAGTTCATATAATTTATAAATCATGGAAGACATGCATGAAAACACAACCAATACATTTAAAAGCCAAAAAGAAGTAAATATTTTTACAAATTTTAATTATTTTAAAATTAAAATAAAAAATCACTAATATTTCTATGATTCATATCATTTATTAGCATTGTCAATTAGTAAAAGTTTCAGAATATTGGGTTTTCGGTCCTCACCTACCTTGCTTTTGAATACCATTTGATTAATATTTTAACTAATTGACCATGCTTCCTTCAATTGACTTACGACTTCTCAATTGGTCAGTCCCATCCTTCCTTCTACTTCACTCTTGTGCATTTTCTTACCTACTTCACTCTTTTTCTTTAATCTTCAAAAAAGAAAGAAAAGAAGAAAAGTAATTCGAATCAAGTAGTACATAAACCCATTCCATAACTTTATAGACAAAGCAAAGAGGTGGCAATAATTCAACAAGTCATCAATAGTGTTTGTCAGCTGTAAGATTTGCCTAAACCAATGAGTTGGTTTTGGATGGGCAAGTGATTAAAATTATAACTGTTACGTGCCATTTATGTTATGTCACTCTTAACTTCCAATTTTTCATGTAATGTTATAACTGTGTTGTTAATATTTTCTTGGACCTTCTTTTACTCTTGGTAAGTAAGATTTCTTCATTAAATCAGGTATGGTAACTAAGGTTTTTTATTCATTAATTCAGGTATCTTTTGGTGAAGTATTATAAGTATTATATCTTCATTTAATACATGCTTGTCTTTAACTAGGCACAACAAAGGAAGGTTGCTTTAAGAAAGATCCCAGAACAGGCTATTTTAGCAGAGGTTCGCCGCATGGTTGAGGAGATGCAAACGCTGAACCAAAAGCTGGAAGAAACGGTACACCCTATTGCAATATGTGATGAATATTGCTTACTAAAATAAGCAAATAACTTGACTTCGAATTGTCCAGTACTTTCTAACTTTGTGGCCTTTAGATAACATGATTATTCCTTCCAAAAAGTGTGGTATGGGGCTTGTTTACAAAATTGTGAGTATTTGTGTGCTTGGAATTTGGAGTGAATCATTTACATAAGTCGGACAAATTAGCACACAAATTACCCCTCGTAGGGTTTTATTAAATTGTGAGGACATTGTAGATTCCGGGCTGTAATATATTAGAAGCCTTTAATTACATCTCGTGGGGTCTGTTTGATACACCAATAACTAAGTTAACAATTATCCGTTTAACTCTTTTTTAACCATGTTTGATTGAGCAATAAAGATTTTTCCTCGATTAATTTTTTAACTGAAAAAGCCTAAAAAAATTGCTTATTTTCTTATACCCTAATAGTGGTATTTCTTTTTAATCACTTTCACATCTCTCTCCCTCTTCCTTGAGGGTTTGTTTGGATATAACAATTTTTTATTTTTATTTTTTAAAAGACCGGAACTAAAGATTGGTTAAATTTATTTTTGTGCAAATTTTTCGCCCAGTTCGGTAAACGCATATGTTAATATGGATCAATTTTGAACTCTATTAAAAAAAATAATGTGCTATTTTGGAATCAAAATTAAATATGCAAAGTACCCTCCATCAGACAACAACGAGTTTGACAATTAAAACATTTTTCAATATTTTATGTCTGTTTATGGTCCATCTAAAGTGGGGCCTGCCATTTGGGCAGTTTAATTTAAGTTACATATTTCTCATGTGTTTGGTTTATGATCCATTTAAAGCGGGGGGTCCACTATTTGGACAATTTAAATTTGAGGTACATATTTCTCATGTGTGGTTATGGGTAATGCTGGCAATGGCTCAAGCTACTTAATGAGCTTGACTCAACTTTGGACCAGGCTTAGACCTATTAGCTTGGTTCGTGCGCCAGGCTGTAGCTTGATATGCACGGCCCAATCAATTTTTGATGATTTGCTTGTACAGGATCCTGACTCATGCACGGACAAAATCTGTCTTAATATAGTTGGGGTTCTCATTTCGGGAAGGTGATAGAGCTAGATAAGTTGTTAATCGAAAAATCCTTATTAATGTTTACAAGAAGAAAGGTGGTAATTAGGGCGAAAGTGGATCTAAGGAGGCGTTTGGATTTGGAGGTTGGGGGTCTATTGTTTCTGTTTTATCCCTTCCTAGAGGCGACATATCTGATCCAGTGTGTTAAGTGGGTTTGTTAGAGCTCCAATCCTAGTAGGGTAGGGCCTTCTTGTAGCTTGTCTTTAGATTCTCAAGTTTGAGATGTCCCCGGGGGGGGGGGGGGGGGGGGGTGTGAGCGGGATTGGGAATGACCTGGAGCCTGTTTGGACCAATGATCAGTGCTAGAGGAGTGTGATTTCACATGCCCCTGGAGCCTATTTGGACCAATGATCAGTGCTAGAGGAGTGTGATTTCACATGGCAGGGGGATGTGGCATTGGGGGAGTCGAGGTGTGGAGTTCCTGGCCAGGTGGTATGCTATGCTAGCACTCTGGGTAGTGGGTTGGAAGTGAGTTGGGAGTCCAGTTGGACCAGAATGGGAGGTAGGTGTTGTGGGTAGTCATGTGACAGGAAGACGTAACCTGGCATATGGACTTCACCGGTGCTTAATTCTGGTTTTGAATTCAAATCCGCATAGAGGCTGAATGTTGGTGTCCTATCATAAGAGGTATTTGGATAGATGACGACTTACAGAGGAGGCATGTTTGGTCTTTTGGCAGGTGTCAGTTGGGTCTAGGACACAAGTTTCATAGAGATGAATGGTCAGGAGCCTTGGCGCTGCGAGGGAAATAGATATCAGGTAGGGTCAATTGCTTGGGCAAATGAGTGGCAAATTTCATCCTTTGGCCATGGTGAGATAGAGTAGATTTGTTCTGAAGGTGTCATTCTTTCTACTGTGGATGGGGCTCATACTGCTCCGCCTGAGGTGGTTGGTGCAAATGTGGAGATTTGTGGAAATGTCCGTGCCAGCGAAAAGGGTGGTCGAGATTGGAGATTTTTTTGAGCCAGGTTTGGTGCTTGCTATGAGTCTATGACAGGAGGGGTCCTGTGCTTAGGAGTGGTTGTGGGTAGGGGGTGGCGTGGGGGATTGAGGTATCGTTGTGGCAGTCAGTAAAGGAAATGAGTGAGCCAATTGACGATCTAAAGCGCTAAGTATAGATGAAGGTACCTTATGGGTAGATGAGGGGGAAGCTGAAGTTATTCTGATAGCAATGGGGGTGTTTTCCCTTGTGTACTCAGGAGGACAGGAAGGCATGCAACTCCGCGGGTTTATCTCATAGCCCAGGCCCCACATCCCATGGGTTAGGTCCTCGGTCGACCTTCTTCATTTCTTTGCATGCAACAACATCCCTTAGATTCAATTATGGACCTAAAAGTAACATTGGTACAGAAACCCCCATTACCATTGTCATCTCAAAGAATTCTTATCAAGTAGTGGGATAAATTTGGTTATGATCATGTCTCAGCTACCTATATGAGGGGAGTGTCATCATAAATTTTGTTATGATCATGTCTCAGCTACTATAAATTTGGGTCTCACTTTCCTTAGGATCTAGATCTGAAAATATTGTAGAATAAACATAAACAGAGATACTATGAGTATGACTATGGGAAGGATTCCCAATGGTTAGGGTTGTCAATGGACGGGGCTGGCCCAACGTGCTTCAGGGCTTGGCCCGCCTCAGACTGGGCTTGGGCTGGAGTTTTAGGCCTGTGGGCTGGGTTTGGGCTTAACACTTGAGCCCAATTTTCAAACGGGATGGGCTTGGACTTGTCTGTCCAAAAGCCTGTCAGACGGGCCTCAAAAGTTGTTAAAATACTTAAAATTTAAAACAAAATTTTTTTCCCTCCTATTCCTTCCTCTCTCTCTGTTGCTTTTTGACTTCAACCCACCACATCATTTTAAGAGATGAATGTATCATATTCCGGTGCTTTCGGATGTAATGTATCATCTTTGAAGAGTTGTTCCTTTTGTTGCATTGGCTACAAAACTCCATAGATACCCAATCACAACCTACCACCTTTCATCTCTCTTTGTAAATATCCAGAGGGAGAGAAGGAAAGGGTATTTGGATTCATCTCTTAAACATCTCTCTCTCTCTCTCTCTCAGCTTTTTCAAGTTAGTTGGTCCACCCCCCCAAGTACTCTCTTTCTCTGAAACATTCAAGGATGCATTTTTCTGCATCCTCAAATTGTAACTCCATCATTGTGAGATTTCTGCAAGCAAATCTCACAAACAAAGTACTCTCCTGCAGGAAGAAACCAGGCTTATAGTGAAAGCATAACCAGGTGGTGACAGCCATTGCTCTCTCTCTCTCTCTCTCTCTCTCTCTCTCTCCCCTCAAAGAAGGAAAGAAAGGCAAATGTTCCTTTCTCTATAAGCCTTCTTCTTATTTTCTTTGCTGTTGAAATCTTCATGGTTAATGCTGGAGAAGGTTGGAAAATGCGAAAATTTTCGGGCTGGGCTCGGGCCCCATCACAACTTTATATGTTTATTATTAGTTGGCCATAACTCAAATGGTGTCGTACAATTTTGGTCCGATTGAAACTTTACTCAATAGGCTCTGACCACTTTCTTCTCATTCTGACATCTGTTGGTACCCGAAAAGTGGCTTGCTAAAAAAGTGAAGAAAACACAAAAAGAAACTTATGACAGAAGTCATGACTTAATTGAACTTGGTGGACATTCATTGATCCCATGGGCCCCATAATGTTATTGACTGTTGATCTTATTAGATTTAGCCAGTGGGTTGGATATTTATATAGATGCATATATTGCACCATTGGGACACAAAAACATATTGGTATCGCATGGTAAATATCGCATTTATTGGGGAATGAGGGAGACATCGGGAAAATGATGGGATCTTTTAATGAAACTTCAGGAGATGTTAAAGGAGACCTGATTATACACTTAGAGCTCAAAACATTACAAAAAACAAGAACGTGTATCCTTGCCTCAGTGGTAGACTCCAAGGAGTTTCAATATCAGGGGACTTTTTAAAGAATCCTAATGATTTTTTTTTTTTTTTTGAAAGATAAGAAACAAAGGAATCCTAATGATACCTTGCGATATTTTGAATATCGTGTCATATTGTTGTATACTTATATCTTGTGCGATGTGAGGGATCTTTATAAATCCCTTGGTGTTTTGTATTGGTTCCGTGCGATACCCATAATATCTTCTGATATATTGGGCAGTATTGATATTAAATCTCTGGATTTAGCATCAGACCATGGATCTGGTCCAAATCATCAATCAAGACAAAATAGTTGGATGGTTTAGATCTTTAATCGGCCAGCTTGTGTGGCCTTCTGGTTGCATTAATTGTACCTGACTTTTAAAAGAAATCGTCCTTGAGTTGAAGTTGGTAGCATTAATCTTCTGTAAAGATTCTCCTTTATATCTTGTCTTCTTCGGCATAATGAAAAATCTTGTTCTCAACAATTGCTCAGCCTGGGAATTTCTTGGGATATTTTAACAAATTTATGTTTTTTTTTTTCGCAATATTATCAAGCAATCTCACTGAAGATAAAAGATTAAAAATACTTATTTAAATTAATAAATGATATTAAAATTTAGGAAATGTAGGTATAAAATGATTTATTCTAACTTTCAAGTAAATTTCGAAATAAAATCTGATAATTTCGCAGAAAAATCTAAAAACTAGCAAGAGTTTGAAATCTCGCAATATTGTCGTGATAATATCGTTTGATAAAAAAATCGTGATAATATCGTGAGATTTACAAAATCTTGGCAATATTTATCACTCTTCTTTGGCTTATGTGGCAGTTGATGAACAATGGTAAATGTCAAGGTTGTTCAGTTAAGGCCTAGTCGGATGGTGGGAAAAGAAGAGAAGAAAAATAAAAGTGTAATGATTATGTAATGATGATTTCTCAATATTTCCCATGAGCTTGAATTCCCATGGATTCCATTTTGGGAGTCTTCTTTGGATAACAAGTGGAAATCCAAACAAAGTTCTCACAAATATCTCCATGTATTTTGTGAACGGGAATTTGACTATGGTGTTTGTGTAATGATTGCATTTTCCCATCCAATGTTTCCTTTGCCATTCAAACATGGTGAAATGTCCTATCATGGGAAAATCCATCTGTTTTCCTTTCGTTTCTTTTCCTACCATCCCAACAGTATTGTTTTGGAAATTAATTGATTTCTCCCCAGATGTGATTTTTGTGCTTCCACCTAGAATTTCGGATTCTTTCATCCCATTAAATGACTAGATCATTTCTTCTTAAATGCTTAGCACTATGAATATACGTTTGCAGGAAGCTGCCATTGAAGAGTACTTCAAGCCAATCGACAAGGAGGCTCAGATAATAATGAACATTCAGCTGGAAGGAGAGGAAAAGACCATGAGGGAGATGATGAAAGCCATGCAAGAGCAAGCTTTGCTTGAGAAAGCTGCTGCAGAGAACATTGCTAAAGCTGGTATTTCAGATGGAAACCACCACAACCAAGATACAGCATCCATCCCTGCCACAGTATCCACTCCTGCCAGCCAGGCCAAGTAGAAGAAACGGTTTGAGAAAACCAAAATCAGCTACAGATTGAAGGCGAATGCCAATGCATATCACATCCAAGGATATGATTCTCCAAAGTTCTAGCATTCAAACGGAATTTAGTTTCAAGGGTCCAGAGAAGAGTAAGACTCCGGCTATGACATTCATTTCATAAGACAAGGTATTTTCTTGTCATTTATAGAAAAAAGGAGTTCCTTTTCACTGTTGTTGTTTAAGTATCATGAGTACATGTTATTCTCACATTCTCGGATGGGTACGATGATTAACTGGCATAGCCACCAGGGGCAACCCGGGTTTTCTTTTTCCTAATCACTGGGGCTATTCAAACTGTAGCTAGCAAACCATGGTTTTTTTTCTTCTCTAATATTTCAATATATTTAAGGATGAAAAAATCAGGTACAAACCTGCATTTATAGTCTGTGGTCCAAGACACAAGGCAACAAAAGAAAAACAAAATGGTAGTTTTTTTTCTTTCTTTCTTTCTGCTCTCTTATGTACTCAGGCAGGCAATGAATGATTTCACAAACGAAAAGGGTGAGCAAGCAGAGCAGGGTGATGGAGGGGGCAGTTGCTAGACAAACAGCTACGCACAATGCAGCAGTGACATGCATGAATGGTGAGTAGGTGAATGGGCCACCATGTCCCACTGGGATGGGATGATCTCCTGATTTTAAGTGGAGCTTTCTTTGATGGTAAAGATGGGTTCTGCCTCACACGTGCCACCCGCCTCACATGCCCCCAAATCCATGAGTTCCGCGGGCTGCCCACCTCGAGTGTGCCCCGGCATCCCACAGGCCACCCCACTCGAGGGGGTGATTAATGCGGGGACCTCCCGCTCTAATACCAATTTGATGCAGGACAATTAAGCACTTGCTCTAAAAGCTGGAACCGATAGAGCATGACAAATTAATCCCTTTATCTCATAGCCGAGGCCCCAAATCTATGGGTTAAGTCTTCGGCCGAACCTCCTCGTGGGCCCCAAATCCATGGGTTCTGCCCTCAGGTGGGCTCCAAATTTATAGGTTCTGCCTCACACGGGTCCTAAATCCATGGGTTCTGTAGGCCGCCCACCCTGAGTGTGCCCCTGCATCTCATAGGCCATCCCACTCGAGCCCGGTGTGAAAATGCCCACGCATTATTGGTGCACTGAATGTCGGTGTGTTTCGTCTAGTCTCATTCTTGGATTTGATGGTAGAGTTGGTTTGTACACTGAATGTTGGGTGTATGTTTCATCACTACTCTCATTCTTCTAAGTTGTCCATTTCTCTTGTTTATCCTCACAGTCATGAATCAGGACTGTCCATCTAGTGGACCAGATTGTATATAGATAAAATTTTGATTTATTACACATGAATTTTCACTTCCATGTGTGTGCTAAAGGGGCAGACCAGAATTTTCACTTCCACTTTTGCTCAGCTTCATCAGCACACGGAAACCTGTAAAAACAAGTTCTAAACGTGGGAAGTTTAGATGTGGTCCCACTTTACCAAGGCCAAAAAATCCAATGATTCAGGTGGGCCACACCAAAGGAAAGATGCTCACCTTTGATTTTTGCAGGGCTCACTCATCCTCGATTTTTGGCCAGACTCACCATGATGATTATATGAAATCCACTTCAATACTTGAATGCCACACAAAAAAATTGCCAAAACATCAGGTCCACCTGTGATTCAGGTGGGCAATTTCCCAGGGGGTGGGGTGGGGTGGGGGTTTCCCTTTAAGTGTTTCAATTGTTTGGTCCACTTGAATCACAAATTATGCTGATTTTTTTTTGTCTTGAGCCTAAAATATGGTGGTGCTGCCCACTCAAGTCCAAACACCACCAAACAACTTTCAAACATGCTTCCTGGGGTGTGACTTCAGTGGTGGTGGATCCCTGACTGTGGGGCTCACAGTGATGTATTTGTGACACTGTTCATCTGTTCGTCAATTCTTTTTAGGGCATGAGCCAAAAAATTCAGGTGGATCACACCACTTGATACATTGGTGATTGACACCATTAAAAACTACCCGTGGGCCACCGGAATGCTTATTTTCCATAAAACCAGTTGATAGGGTGACAAAGAACTGGATGAAGGGACCATATAAATATCAGCTTGATCCAAACCTTGTCGCCCCAATAACTTTTTAATAGCAATCACCACTGCTTCGTATGGTGTGGTACACCTTAGATTTGGATCTGCTGCATTTTTTAGCTCATATGCAAAAATAAGCTGGCAAAACGGATGAACGGTTTGGATGTAAGAAACATACATCAACATGGCACCACAGTCAGGGCTCCACCCACCTCAGTGGACATGGGGATACACCAAAGCCGACTCCTACTTTGTGTCGCCCCATCTTTGATAACAGTAAATGGCCCAATCAAATTCCCCATTGTCGAGGTGAATTCCTCGTAGATATCGTAGTTGGACCTGCCCAAGCTGCCAACTCATCTGCTGGCAGGGCTAACCTCAACTCCCCGAAATCTAACGAAACTATTCCATTGATAATTAACGGGTGGCTTATTAAAAACCTTTTTGAAAAAGGTAATAAAATTTTAGTTATATATTAAGTAGGCAGTTTCTTGTAAAATATCCTAATAAAAATACAACTACAAACTACTAAACTAGGGCCACAAGTAAAGCTGTACATGAACCGAGTTAGCTTGGTGAACTCGGTCGACTCGACTCAAAAAAGCTTGACTTGACACGACTTGAAATTGAGTTCAAGCCGAGTTGAGATGATTTTTTATTTTTATTTTTATTTTTTTATCTTGAAAAAATTTTGAGCCGAGCCCAAGTTAGACCAGCCTCGACTCGGCTTGAAACTTGACTCGGTTGAATTGATTCAACTTGGATAGGTTCACTTAATATAAATAATTTATATATTTAAATAAATTATATATATGATATATTGTATATTATAAATTTTATATATTAAAAACTCTAAAACTTAAACGCAAAATCAACTCATAGGCTCAAACTTGACTTGACAGGTCGCGCTTGAACTCGGCTTGAGTTGGCCCAAGCTACTGACTAAGCCAAGCTGAGGACCGAGCTGAGCCAAGTTCGAGTTGAGGTAGCTTTCTGGCCAGCCGAGCCGAGCTGGCCAAGCTCGACTCAGCTCAACTCGTGTACACCCGTCACTCGTAAGACCTGATGGGTACTCGAACCGGATTTTGGATTTTTTTCGGGTGGGATCGGACCCGACAATAACCACGGCTCGATATCTCTAGGCATGGGTACACTTGGACCCGACCCGAGCCCCATCCATTTACAGCAACAGGTGGGAGGTGAAGCAGCTGTGAGAAGGTGGCCCACCTTATTCATATTTTATGTTAGGATTGTAGATCTGTAGCTGTTTGATCTGAGGTTATGTTGCACTAATCCAAACCGTTCATGTGTGTTTCAACCCTTTTAATCTTTGTTTTGTGGGCCACTGATAGTGTCTTCCAACCATGCAATCCGTCATGTAAACAGTTTAGATCATTGCATCATGGCCATAGATCCGAAGAGCTTCACTCACAATGTATTGCTAGTGTTATGTGTCGCAGAGATCAAGATAATTTTAACGGTGGATACGTATACACTTAACTCAAAAAGAACGGACCACAACCAATCCCCGGATCCACCGGGGTCTATGGATCACTGACTGTGGGGCCTACCACTGATGTATGTCTTCTATCCAAGACGTCCTTCTATTTCGCCAGATCATGTTACAGTATGAGAATAAAAAATTCATCAGGTTCAAATTTCAGGTGGACCACACCACCAATAAAAACATCTTGTGGGCCACAAAAGTTCTGGATCAAGCTGATATTTATGTGGTCCTCTCATCCATGTCTGTGTGGCTTTATCAACAGTTTGGATGGCTGATAATTTTATTAGAGCTGCTTAATTAACTCAAATGAGAAGGAATTGCAAGGACCTTATGGAGCTGATGCATGGGTGTGCTTATGCGCCAGTTTGTAGTGCGGGGCCTATATTCTGAGTATCCTGATCGTTCATCTGAAGTGTCCCATAATGGATAATTGATTCATAAAAAAAAAAAAAAAAAAATCACAATTAGAATATTCTAAACGTTGGATCAATGTTCTATAAATGAACGGTCTGAGAAAAAAGCAATGACCATCAGAGCTAAACGATTTAGATCAAAAGGATAGAATAATCCAATGTGAAAGTTCCCCAGCGGTGTAACCATGGGTCCCACTTGTGAAAATGGTCCGTTGTGAATTGCCTGTGGGCCCACAAACACCTTGTTACTGTAGGTGAAAGTTATGTGGGGCCCACTGCAATGTCTGTGAGAAATCCACTCAATCTATCAGTTTAACAAGAGGGTGGGAAGCAACTATTGGAAAGATCAAAGACTGAGGTGGGCCATACCACAGGAAACAGTGAGAAGGGATATGTCCATCATTGAAACCTTCCTAGAACCGACCATGATGTTTATACGCCATCCAAACCGTTCTCTTCCCATGGGTATTAATTGAAAGTACAAACATTAGTGGGACCCGGGAACTTTTGTGGCCTCACAAAGGTTTCAACGGTGGGCATTTAATCCCTACCGTTTCCTGTGGTGTAATCCACTTGAGTTTTAGATCTGCCTTATTTTTGAGTTCCAGTCTTGCGGTACGCTTGTGAAACTAATGAACAGAGTGGATTTCTCACCAACATTGTGGTGGGGCCCACATAGCTTCTGCACACAGAAAGTTTCCTGCGGTGTGGCCCACCATGATGTTTGTTAGAAATCTACCCTCTCCCTCCGTTTTTTCAGCCCAAACTGAAGTGGCCCACACCATAGAAAAGAGTAGGGATTGAATTTTATCCACCATCTGCCATGGGCCCATCTCATGAACGGTTTAGATCACCAAAGATGATCCAATGGGATGGTATGGACTGTGTACAACAACCCATCAACCCGTTTCTCAACGCCTACATCAAGGTGGCCTCTGCCGTCACCTTGTGACGAACGCCGCGAATCCGTGCCTACGTAAGACGCAACCTGTCAGCATCCATGTTCTAATGTCAATAGTCTAAGCTTTCTTTTGCAATGGTACTGCCCCTTCTCGGAAGAAGATTATGTAAGGTCTTCTCTCTGCACCATGCAGTTGGCAATATCCAGGTTGGATTATATTTTAAAAATCACGCCCATTAAATGAACGCATCTGTCACTTCTCATCACTTCCTTTACTAGATGTTAAGGCTCTATTTTCTACCATAGATTAAAAGGACACTAATCAACGGCTTGGATCATCCCATCTATATGTTTTTAAACACTTTCTATTCACAGTAGGAAAACTAGATGGACGGTCCTAAATTGTATGTGACCCAGCCGATAGTAGAGTAGGGAGGTGGCTCTACAATATTATGGTACTCCATACACTACCATATGGTACATATCCTCTTGCTGATAAGTTAAGAGTTGCTTAATTCAAATGAAGAAGGTAGGATCCTTACTCTTGCTCCGGTGGTAGACTATAAGGAGTTTCGACACGTGGTCAAAGGTTCGAGCATTCAGGGGTGATGAAATCCCACTAAGGGCCTGAGTGTGTGGGGGTGTGTGCGTGTGTAAAAAATAAAAAATATAAGAGTGTAAAAGGTTTTGTTGGCTTATGCATGCGTGTAGGCCTGTGACCACACCACGGGAAATGGTGAGGATAGTGACTTCCATAGTTGAAACCTTGCTAGGGCTCACAATAATATTTATTTGTCATCCAACCTCTTTTGGAAAGACATGGATGAAGGGAAAGCACAAATAACACCTGGATCCAAAACTTCCGTGGCCTGATAAATTTTCAAAGTTAGAATTTCAATTCACACTTGTTTCACGTGGTGAGGTCCACTTGGGATTTGGATATACTTCATTGTGGGCTCAAGTCTTCAAATTATCTGTTAAAATGGATGGACGGAGTGGATAAAATATGTAAATCATGGTGGACCCCACATAGTTTACTCAGTACCCAATCCGCTTCCTATATCTTGGGGATCCTTACCGTGTTGATCTGAAGTGGATTACAATGGATGAGTGACCATAAAAAACTTTCACGGATTAGAAGATTATAACCCTTGAATCAGAGTCCTAAAAATGACGTGGAGATTGTAGCCGTTTGATCTAGGGTCATATTCAGTGATCCAAAATGTTTATCTAATAATAAATTAAAAAAAAATCCTGAATTTCAAATCAATGGCCCATGAAGAAATTGTAAAGGTGACAGTACATATCAATGGAAAAGGTTAAACAAAATACTTAAGTATTCTAATTGGAGAGTTATATTTTTAGGTCTTTTGCCACAAAATTTCAAGGAACCTACACATTTTTATCAAATAATGCCCCGACGATTGGAAGTTACAGGAAGGTGCTTTTGGGATGTAATTAAAAGTAATTAGAGTCGAGACTTGTGGGGCTCATGTGGTATGTGTATATCATCCAACCCCTCAAACATATGCACCCTACCATAGTGATAACACTAACAAAACATCGGGACAATCAGATCATTAAATGAGCTATAATTGAATTGAAATATTTTAAATGGTGTATATTATTTTTTTTTATGGATTTTCCCACTTTATGATTGGATCTGCCATATCTTTTCTTGGCCCAATAATAATGTTGGTGTGCATCTGTTAGACAGCCTGGATGTGAGACACATACCACATAAGCCTCACAATTCTCACTTTATTATAAAGAAAAAATAAAAAATGACAGTAATGTAATTTTTCCTTGTAAAAGGCACTGACTGAAAATATCATTTCATCGAGTCACCATTTGATAAGATCCGAAACTGGAAGGAATTTTTGTAAAAATCCCTTATTTTATCCTCCATCTGCGGTGGGGCCATTTTATAAACGGTTTGGATCCCCAAACATGGCTCAGATCCAACAGCTGTAATCCTAATGTATCCAATTGCAATTCCTCAAGTCGTATTATAAAACATGTGAAACTGGGGTCAATGGGATTAGCTGTCCAAACGTATTTCATTGAAATATTCAACATCTACTTACTTCGATGCCTATATATATATTTCATAGCTAACAAGGAATAAACAAGAAGTGAAAGATAATACAACCGAAGAGTCCTCAATAGAACGTACAAAAAATGTATGTGACACGACCTCTTTCACTCTACTTAAAATCTACTGAAGCTGCCGATACGCCGCAACCAGAAGGTCCGAATTCGGGTTATTTGGTGGTCGCTGACGAAGAATATGAGGCGGAGGCGACGTGTTTCTGGGGGTTGTGTAAAGATAATTAATAAGATCCAAAACCTACCTTTCCCTCAGAATAAGATCCTGAGGGTCCGCTGCACAAAGAACTATGGCGATGGCAGGACAGTGTACAGTGATAAGGCCTACTTCATCCCAGTTCTTGATCAGCCATTGTCTTCCAATCGATACTATGTTATACCGGCAGGTTGGAAGTACAAGGGGTAATTCAGTTGTTTTTAGTTTCATTTTGTGTAGATTTTTGCAACAGATTAAGATCTCCTAATGACTGGAATCAGAAATAAATTAGAAAGGATTACAAAAGATAAAGAAAAATATTTCGAACTTGGTTTGTGTATTTGTGTCGGTGACCACCAATACGCGATAGATACATATTTTAATGTTGATATGCCTGGTGTGAATTTTTGAAAGGTAAAAGATATTAAGAAATGTTATTGTATTGTGTGTGTGTGTGTGTGTGTGTGTGTGTGTGTGTGTGTGTGTGTGTGTGTGTGTATTTTCAACTAAAAAAATCCTTAAAAAGTATTGATAAATAAGGTTAATATTTTTTTAGGACTAAGTAAATAACCAAATTTGTATTTTTTTGGTGAGATTTTTGTTTGATACATGATAAGTATTGATTTATCATATGGTGACAACCAATACATGATATACGATGTGTATTTGCCGATATTTAAAACCATGGTCCTAATTGAAGTAGGAGTAATCCCTCCTTCAGCCAGCATCTCTCTCTTCTTTTGCTTAGGGAAGATAATTCCTGGGATCAAAATTGTTTGTGTTTTGCATTTTCTTTTCTTTTTGGAATATTTACTTTTATTAGAGTTCTGAAAAATCATCAAAAGATACTCATGTGGACGTGAAGGATGTATTTGGATTGTAAAACGTTTTGCTTTAGCTACTTATACCTCAAATAGTTGATATAGTATAGTTGATCTTCCTCGCCCCATCCAGGGATTAATATTCTTCTTAGATTGGGTGGGATTGGGTATAGTTACAAATAGATCCACACCCCGGCCCCTTAGGTTTCTTGTTAGGGCTGTACACGAGCCAAGCTAGCTCGAAAAGCTCACTCGGCTTGGCTCGATTTAGCTCGACTTGACTTGACTCGAATGATGAATCAAGGTGAGCCAAGCTTTATATGACCCCGCTCGTTTTGAAAATAAGCCAAGTTCAAACATAGTAGGGTTTGACTCGAACTCGACTTGACTCGAAGCTCGAGCTCGAGCTCAGCTCGACTCGAATATATTATTATTATTATAATAATAATATATTAATGTATATTATATTACATTTAAAAATTAAAAAAAATTAAAACATAAATCCTATCATATCCGTCCATCTCTCTTATACCATTTCCTTTCCTTACCTAACCCGCCACACTCGAGCTCCTCTCTCTCTCTCTCTCTCTCTCTCTCTCTCTCTCTCTCCCCCCACTTGGTCACTCGCCTGAGTTTGACTCAATGTCTACCCGGCTTGTCTTAGCCGTATGGCTTACACTAACCCATGCTCCCCTCTCTCTCTCTCTCTCTCTCTCTCTCTCTCTCTCTCCCTCTCAGTATCAACAATAAAGTACCATTTATGGTTTTATCTAATATTATATATATGTGTGTGTGTGTGTGTGTGTGTGTGTGTGTGTGTGTGTGTGTGTGTGTGTTAAATATTTGACTTGGGGGTTAGGTCGGTTGGGTCAGGTTGCTGGGTTAAGTCAGGTGCGGGTTACGAGTTGGGTCAGGTTGAGAACAAGCTCGATTCGACTCGAGGTAAGCTCGCATCGACTTGATCCATTAGCTTGCCTCGAGCTTGACTCGAAAGTTTTGGCAAACAAGCCAAGCTTCAATAGTAAGCTCGAGGCCAAGCTCGAGCTCGAACTCGAGAAGAGCAAGGACAAGCCAAGCCAAGCCTGGCCCACCTCAACTCGACTCGGCTCGATGCACAGCCCTATTTCTTGTAGGGTGTAGTGTTCTTTCTTAGGTGGCCTGAGGCAACTTTTTCGATGATCGGGTTGCCTGTTATTCCTTTTGTTTTTTGTGAATGAATAGGATTAGACTTTTTTAATTTTTTTTTTTAAATTTTTTTAAAATTTTTTATTTAAGTAGTTGATCCAGGTTTCTACTTATTCACCGCATAAGTATGTTTTTGGTAAATAGTATATTTATTCAGCATATAAGTATGTTTCTCAAAACTACATGCTTTTCTGAGTTTTTCCACGATATTTGGGAAGTATACATGATATATAATAAAGTCAAGTTGTACCCAATTGAGAATCTTGTCATCCTCTTTGTTTTTGCGTACTAATGACTAGATCGAGCTTTTCCCAGTCTTGGTGAAAACTGGTTGAGTTGAGTTAAGAGTTTCTCAATTTTTAAACAAAAGGTACTAAATATAAGACAAGAATCCCATTTTGAGGCCTAGCTTTTCAAAAGAGTGGAAATTCTAAATCACAGATTATTTTTCTCATCTTTTAAAACAGCCATGAGCCAAAATGCAGCCTGGTACTGTGATGCAGTGATTGGTCTAGTGGCTCCATGAGGTCCATTGGTACCTGACCAATCCTCACATGACAAGTAGGGTTTTCTAAGTTCCCGGCACAGCTTACCCCTTGATTTTGTATTTCTTCCTATGATCTTTATAAGATAATAAAATTGTTGAACGATATTAGTATATATGGCCCATCAAATGAGTGGGCTAGATTGATTCAAGTACTATTGTGTGCTTGTGATAGACCTATGTATAGCGTTGAGTAAAAATGCCTGCATTCAATGGACGGAGGCATATTGTTGAACCATGTAAATTTATATGCCTCTTTGTGTACTATTTTTCTTTTTTGCTTCGACTTTTGGACTTTGGTTTGGCTATTTTCTTTTGTAGTCTTGTGGTGGTCGAATTGATTGTGTGTAGGTGTGTTTCCTCAATTCATTTACTAGATCCCTATGTTGCCACTTGCACTGCCAATAAACTATTTAACTGCGTTTGGGCACAAATAATTTTAGGGCGTGTTTGGATTCTCTCATAATTTTCCACTTCCCCTATTGGATCTCCAATTCATGAATAAGATGACTTGTTGGCTCATATGCAAACTAGGTTTAGTAGAACATAAGATTTTTTGGGTGTGATTTATGTGTTAGGTTGTGTGTACCTTTCATCATTGGAGAGGCTTTTATTTATAGCTAATAGGTATAGTGGCATAGATAGCAATCTTCCTACTTAGTAGGTGCATATTATAGAAGGAATCGTATCCCGAGCGTGTCGTGATTATCTTCTGAGATCTTCAACTGAGATCTTGGGAAGATCTGTGTTGCGGTTATTGTCCGAGATCTTTGGCTGAGATCTCGGATAGATCTCTTCAATAAAATTTATGCAGTTGGAATCAGAGGAAACATGTAGTAGGAGTAAGGTCAAACATTTTCATGGTTCCACAAATGCATCAACTGCCACACTTTGTGAATGAGATGATTTTAGAATCACCCGATACACGAATTTGTATGTGTTCAAACTAGACCTCACAATTTCTAACGGTATGTTTTGATGGGCTTTTCGGGAATGCATGCACATGTTCAAAGGAGGAGGACATGGACACGTTGTTTTTGAAAGTGCGTCAAGGATGTGAAGCCAAGAGCTCTAGACCACAGGGATATGTATCAGCAGGTAGAGATCATTTGCCGACGTAGTGGTCGTTTCGTTGCCAAATCCTCGCGCCAGATGGGTTCCCTCCATTGTTCTTGAGAAGAAAAGGTTGGGAAGTATACACAAAAACTCCACACGACTTCCAACTAGGCGAGGCTCACGGCGTTGATCTCTCTCTTCGCGTCCGTCTACCAATATTTGGCTTCCCAATCTCTAGCAAGCATTCAACAAGCGTTGTAGTAGGAAAGTGGTACATCCCTTTCATGTTCATTAAGGAAGAAGGTACTAGCTCAAAAGATCAAATGAAAAATTCCATGTTTTATGAGATCTATCTGGAACAGATGTGGGATGAGATCCACATGTGTGAGAAACCACGGCACTGAACAGAATGCTGTGGTAGTGAAAACAACTGTGCGAAGGGAGACCACGACAGTCTCTGGTAAGGAAGCCGCCACACGTGTGGCTGATGGGTTGAAGTGGGTAAGTGGTCCACCTAATAGCACGGGTGTGGGATTGAGTATGGCAGTCGTAGATAAAATGAAATGGGAAGCTTGCAGAGGGGGTTGGATTGAGGGGAAAGAGAAAGATGTGAGGGTGGGGAGGATGGAGGAGTTTGAAGGAGTGAATGGATGGAGGAAGTTTGGTTGTTATATGTTGGTGGAGAGGTTTGTTTTGAGAAGGATGGATGGGAGTTTGGTTCTAACTTATGATTTTAATCAAACTCATCTGATTCAATCTAAGTGGGAGTAGTTTGGTTTCTGTATGTTTTATATTTACTTTAGATCTCTTAATTCCATGAGCGTGTGCTAGTGTATTAATGACATTTATATTGATGGTTGTAAGTGATGGATAGGATTGTCTAATTGGTTTGGTTTTTCAATGGATGGCCCACTCTATGGCCTAATCTGATCCGTTGTCCAATATCATCGTGGAATCTGATTCGATGACCATTGCTAATTCGGCTGAAAATCCTTTCTGCCACAGCTCTTGGAACATCTGGTACAAGCTGGGAGAAATTCAGATCTTTCGGCGTTCCCTTAATCTTCATTTCAGCCACATTTACCGAGAAGGCAACTTGGTTGCAGATGCCTTGGCCAGGATGGCTAGTGAAGGTTGCCCGAATAGCTTGTATGATTCGGGCGTCGCCCTTCCAAGACTAGTGCGTGGGTCCCTAGTCTTGGATAAAGCTGGTATAGGAAACATAAGGCTCATGTAGATGGGGTTCATTTTGTTTCTTCGTTTTGCCTTTTCCTTTTCGGGCTGTTCTTGTACAAATTGAGTTATATGATAGGAGGGTCCTCTCCTTTTTGTATGGACCCTCCTAAATGGCTGTATATTTTCCTGTGAAATGAAATCTTCGAGGATTCTTTTTTTTTTTTTTTTTTAATAAAAAAAATCATTTGAGAACCTGATTTGGTAAAAGGATTTCAATGTAGCCTTCTATTTTCAATGGTTGCATTCAATTTCCAATGCATCCCTTCTTGGATGATGATAAGGTAGAGCTGGAAGGAAATATGGTAGAGCCATCTCCCTCCAACAGCACACGTGGCATTATGATGTATTATCATGGCCCTCCATAAAGTTGTTCTTATCATGGTTGGCTTATTTTAAAAAAAATCACTCACATTAGACGAACACATCTGTCGCTTTTCTTCCATTCCTTCGCTACCTGTCATGTTTTTATTCTCCACCATGAATTCAAAAGAGGCTGGTCTATGACTAGGATCATTTATCTATGCGTTTTTAAACACTATACATTGTTAATTAGAAAACTCGATGGACAGTCCCAAATGGTATGTGACCCTGCAGCCACTTGTGTAGTGGAATGGTAGCTCTACAATACTATAGTAGTACTCTACCATATTATCTTGCCGATGAGTTAGAGCAGCTTAAATCAAAGGGGTTAGCCTAAGGTTTGCCGGACACAAAATATCACCCTTTACAAAACATTACTTTTTAATGATTTTTGACAACTTTTTATTTTTGTAAGATGTAAATGCCCCTACAACTCGATCGGCATTGAGCCTAATTATGTAGTGAAGATGATTTGCTGGCATCTACATCGTATATCACGTGGGCCATTGAAATTTTCATGTGGTCCTCATATGGAGCCATCCAAATTGTTCATATAGTCTTATAGAGCTTGATGGTGAAAATATTCAAATTTTAATTGAATTCAGGCCCTTCCTATCCATATTATTTCTTGTGGTGTGATTCACTTATAAGTCAAATTTGACCCATTTTAATTATGGTAGATATTGTTATTAGATGTCTTCAATTTGTCTGAAATATGGGTCTGTTGATGTCATCGACAGACCACTCGATCCCGTCAAGCGTTTCTCGATCCCATTGAGAAAATTCAGATTTTTTCTCTATGCTCGTTGGATAGTTTTTGGGGTATTTTTTGATCCAATTAAAGGTGGCTTTGATCCCATTGACGGACCTCGATGGTTGCCAATCCTATCAAAAACCCTATTGACCGAATTGTACCATTTTACAGAAGTGCATATATATATATATATATATATATATATAATTCGATTGTAACATTATATTGGTGGGTGTAATTAGGATTAGGGTAGGATAAGTCGTTCCTAAGGTGTTCAAAATCAAGGCTAGGGTTTTCCAAATAAATTTTGAGGGGTTTTCGAATTGGTAACTCCATTCATCTCTTGTAATTCACATTTCATAGTAGATTTATTGTTGTTTTGTGCTATGATTTTTTTTCCGCAAGAGTTTTTTTTTTTTTTTTTTGTTTTGTTAAATATAAATTCATGTGTTTTCTATGGTGCTCGTTTGTGTTTGATTTTCTCTTATTTGATTCGAATTCGGAGTTTGCTTTCGTGATTCCTCAGCAAGCACACCAAAGAAGAGGAGGTAGCTCGATTTTGGTTGAAAAAGCTTTGGGACACACTGGAAACTTTGAAGACAATATTTTTTGACTTTCACTTTTAAAAGTAAAAAATAGTTCTTCTTAGGTTAGTCATTGCCTGTGAGGCGTACTAGACTTCTTTCTTTATTCAATTGTGGGGTCTACCAATAGATATGTCTCCAATTCATGCCGTTCATTTATTTTGGCTTTTAAACTTAGGACATAAGTTAATGAATGCCAAATTTAACTTACAGGTGAACCACATTACAAAAATAATATGCATTTAACATCTGCCATGAAGGGTATATTGAGAGTCAGGGAGGGTCTGAATCAGACTGAAATTTAAGTATTCCTACTATCATCATCTGTGAGACCTTCTAAACAATTTGATGGCTGAATATGTAGACAACATGAAGGTTTCAACGGCCCATGTGATATATGACATGGCCCCCAATAAATTATCTCCCCCACAATAACAGTACATGGCGCAGGCTCAATGCCAATTTACATGCATACATTTGTGAGGAAAAAAAAAAAGAAAAAAAAGAAAAGGAAAAGGAAAAGCAAAAGACATCAAAAGTATTATTATTATTATTTTTTAAAGTTAATTTTTTTGAAAAGGGGTGCTGTTGACAGAGCTGAGATAAACTTAGGAAAGAAGAAGCCCTAATTGAATGAAGAGGAATCGGAAGGACCCTATGGCTTATGCATGCATATGCTTATGCGTCAGTTTATACGGTAGGGCCCATATTTTAGGGAACCTGACCGTTGATGTGAAGTAGACTACAATGGATGAGTGACTTATTAAAAAAAAATCCACCGATTAGAAGATTCCAAACCTTGGATCAGCATCCTAAAAATGAACAGCTTTAAAAAAAAGTAACGATCAAAATGATAAAATAATCCAATATTAAAGTTCCCCGTGACGGAGTGATTGATCACAGAACCATAGGTCCTATTTGTGAAAATGACCTTATAATTCCTCTCAAATGAATCCTGACCAGCAACAAATAGGTTTAGGCTTCAATGATACGTGTCAGAGATCTGGACCGTTCATCAAGTGGGTCCCACCGTTGTATTTTCCCTAGCCTAAAATCAGGTCCATCTTCTTATCAGCTGGGCTGCACTTATACCAAATAATCAGACGGTTAAAAAGATTGGCCTGCGGTCCACATTCGATGCACATTCGATAACCAACCAGCTATATCATTGGACCATGAGTCACGTATGATGGGCTCAGCTTCGGACGCGGATTTCCTTCGAAAGCCTTTCGCAGGAAGTTCCTGCAAAAGGCTGATAGGTGGGACCCACTGCCAGGTTTGTGAGAAATTTACCCCGTTCATCTGTTTTGCGAGCTCATTTTAGAGATTTGGCCAAAAATGAGGTGGATCCAAAATTCAAGTGGGCCACACGAGAGGAAAACGTGGGGATTCAGTGAGAACCGTTGAAACATTTTGTGGTCATAAAAGCATTATGTCAGGCTAAATTTTTTGTATTTTCACTTCATCCCAGTGCTTATGACCTTATAAACGGTTTGGATGGCATATAAACATCAAGGTGGAGCCCAGGAAGGTTTCAATGGTAAGTATTTCTTTTCCCAATTTTCCCTCTCGTGTGGCCTACTTGAGTTTTGGATCCACCTCGTTTTTTTTTTCTTAACCTAAAATGAGCTCGCCAAATTGATGAACGGGGTAGATTTCCCACAAACATGGCGGTGGGCCCCACCCAGCATCCTTCGCATTTCATATACTAGTGCATCATGCTGCGATTGTAGCCGTCCAACTTAGGCTCATATTCAGTAATCCAAACTGCTTATGTGGCTAAATACAACGATATCAACTGGCTGAAAAGATCTTGAAGATTACAAGATAAGAAAAAGAAAAGAAAAGCTCAAATTAGTGGCCTGTAAAGAACTTATCAAGGTGACGGTCCACATCAATGGAAAAGGTTAAACAATAAAAGTGCTAAAGCATTCCAATTAGAGAGTTCTATAATATTTATCCTCCAACTATGGTGGGGCCCATCTTCTGAATGGTTTGGATCACAAAACACGATCCCAGATCCAACGGCTATAATACAAATGTATCCTACTGGAATTCCGGGGATGTACTATTCTCGCAAAACTCTATTATAAAGCAAGACAGAATTCTATCAATGGGATTGGTTGTCCAATGAAATATTGAACATCTTCTTACTTTCATGCCTTTATATCTCTTAGCAAACAAGGAAGAAAGAAGTGAAAGATAACAAAGCTGAAGAGTCCTCAGTAGAAATTCGTACAAAAAAATGTATGTGACATGGCCTCTCTCCCTCTACTTAAAATTTACTGAAGCTGCCCTTATCCCGCCACCGGAAGGTCCGAATTCCGGTCATTTGGTAGTCGCCGATGAAGAATCTGAGGCGGAGGCGATGTGTTGCTGGGGGCTGTGTAAAGATAATAAGATCCAAAACCTACCTTTCCCTCAGAACAAGATCCTAAGGGTCCGCTACACCCAGCAACATGGTGAGAGCCTGACGGTGCACAGCGATAAGGCCTACAACCGGCAACATGGTGAGAGCCTGACGGTGCACAGCGATAAGGCCTACACCCAGCAACATGGTGAGAGCCCGACGGTGCACAGCGATAAGGTCTACTTCATCCCAGTTCTCAATCAGCCGTTGTCTTCCAATCGATACTATGTTATACGGGCATCTGGGAAATACAAAGGGTAATTCAATTATTTTTAGTTTCATCTTGTGTTCATTTGTATAGATTTTGCATTAGACTAAGAGCTCCTAATGACCACAACCACTAAAAAAAAAGGGATTAGAAAAGACTGAGAAAGTTATTTCTACCATGCATGGTTCAAATACTGTGTAGTATATTTGTATTGGTGACTATAGGATATGTATTTTATTGTCGATATTATGAAATGTATATTCTATCTATATATTTGTTTTTTTTTTTTTTCAATTAAAAAATGTTTAAATGTATTGATAAATAAGATTAATATTTGTTTAAGGACAAAGTAAATAACCGAATATGTATTTTTTTTTCTTGAGAATTTTGTTTGATACACAATAAGTATCGATTTGTCGTATGGTGACAACAGATAGACGATGTGGATTGGCTGATATTTAAAACCACAATCCTAATCGCAGTAGGAGTGTTCGCTCTTTCAGCTAGCAATTTTTTCTCTATTCCCTTGGGGAAGATAATTCCTAAGAGCAAAATTGTTTGTGCTTTTCATTTTTCTTAATTTTTGGAATTTCTTTTGTTAGAGTTCCGAAAAATCTTCAAAAGATACACATGTCGATATTAGGGTGTGTTTAATTGGATCGTAAATTATTTTGCTTTAGCAACTATGTCTCATGTAGTTGATTTAGGTTTCTACTTATTCAATGCATAAGTTTTTTGGTAATTAAATAATATACTTACCAGACAAGAACTTGGATAAGTTTCTCAAAACTCAGTTCAAACATTATGAGTTTTTCCTAAATATTTAAGAAGTACACATTATATATAATAATGTCCAGTTGTGCCCAATTGAGAATCTTGTCAAGTTCTTTCTTTTAGCTAAGTAATAACTAGATTAAGCTTTTCTCATAGTCTTGGTGAAATCTGGTTGAGTTGAGTTTTTCCCAATTTTTTGAAACAACAGTTTTAATAAAATAGAAAAGAGTTCCATTTCAGGGCTTTGCTTTTCAAAAGAGTGGAGATCCCAAATCCCAAATCCCAAATTAATTTTCCATCTTTTTAAAACAGTCATGAGCCAAAATGCAGCCAAGTCACAATTTAGACCTTGATTTTGTATTTGTTTCTGTGATCTTTATAACATGAAACAAAGTGTTGGACCATATTAGTAGGGCCCACCAACCAAATGAGTGGGCTAGATTGATTCATGTACTAGTTCATGCTTGTGGTAGACCCCACCTATATATATATATATATATATAAGTTGTAGAAAAACACCAAGAATACAATGGATGCACACAATGAATATAGGTATATTGTCGCTCTTGCTTTTTTTACTTTGGCTTTTGGATTTTGGTTTGGCTCTTTTTCTTTTGTGGTTTTGCATTGCTTGAATTGATTATGTGCAATTGCTTTTCTGCAATAGCATGAACGGATTGCATCTTGCACATATGTGCCATGTTACAACTTCCACTACCAATAAACTATTTAACTACGTCTATGAAAATCTTTTCAGGGTGTGTTTAGATTCTCACATAATTCTCCATTTCCCCTATTGGATCCCCAATTCACTAAGAATATGACTCGTTGGCTCATGTTTTCATGGTTGGACAGACACATCGACTGCCCACTTTGTGAATGAGATGATTTTAGAAACACCCAGTTCACAAATTTGTTTGTGCTAAAGCAAGACCTCACCATTTCTAACCGTGTGTATGTTTTGATGGGCTTTTCAGGAAGGCATGCATATGTTCAAAGGACGACATCGTCACATATTGTTTTTGCATGTGCATCAATGATGTGAAGCCAAAAGCTCTAGATCACAGAGATATGTATCATCAGGTAGAGATCATTCGCCGACATAGTGGTCGCTTCATCGCCAAATCTGTCGCATCAGACGGGCTCCCTCCATTGTTCTTGAGAAGAAAAGGCTGGGAGATATACACAAAAACTCCCCGCGACTTCCAACTAGGTGAAGCTCGTGGTGTCGATCTCTCTCTTCGCGCTCGTCTGCCAACATTCGACTTCCCAATCTCTAACAAACATTCGACGAGCATTGTAGTAGGAAAGTGGTACATCCCTTTCATGTTCATTAAGGAAGTTGGTACTAGATCAAAATATCAAATGAAAAAGTCCATGTTTTATGAAATGTATCTGGAACAGATGTGGGATGAGATCCATATGTGTGAGAACCATGGCACCGAACAGAATGCTGTGGTAGTTAACGCAACTGTGCGAAGGGAGACAGCAACAGTCACCGGTCAGGAAGCCATCACACGTGTGGTTGATGGGATGATGTGGTTAAGTGGTCCACCTAGTGTGGGATTGAGTATTGCAGTTGTAAATAGAATGAAATGGGAAGCTTGTAGAGGAGGTTGGGTTGATGGGAAAGAGAGAGATTTGAAGGTGGAGAGGGTGGAAGAGTTTGGAGGAGTGAATGGATGGAGGAAGTTTGGTTGTTATATGTTAGTGGAGAGGTTTGTTTTGAGAAGGATGGATGGGAGTTTGGTTCTAACTTATGATTTTAATCACACTCATCTGATTCAATCCAAATGGGAGTAGTTTGGTTAATATATGTTTCATATTTACTTTAGGACTCTCAATTCCATAAGTTTATATATACTAGTGTGTTAATGATGTAAAATTTATATGGAGGGTGGTAAGTGATGTATATATAGGATTGTCTAATTGGTTTGGTTTTTCAATTTTGGATCATCTATGTGTGGCCCAGTTTTTATCTAATCTGATCCATTGTTTCAATGATGGTTAGTTTGCATGGGAGTTGTAGTAAATCGTTTGAGAACCTGAATTGGTAAAAATATTTCATTGTAGCCTTTTATTTTCTCATTCTTTTCTTAAGTGTATACCTGGGATGGTGGGCCTTAATGCTAGGTCCAACTCCAACTTGATTGTAAATCAAACAAAAAACTGAAAGCCAAAAGCTCAACTAGGACTGTCAATGGGATAGGTTGGCCTGTCAGGGTTTGAGGCTTGGCCCACCTAAGGCCAGGCATGACATGGAGTATCAGGCCTGAGAGCTAGGCTTGGGCTTAAAATTTGGACCCATTTCTTAACAGTCTGGGTTGGGGCTGTGTACAACAGCCCGTAGGCCCGTTGTCAAGGTCCAGTTTGTGAATGTCCTTTGGAAGTGCGTAGGATGCATGTAGGATGCATTCCCTGTCAGTATCCTTGTTTCAATTTCAATAGTCAAATCCTCCTCGTGTTCTCGGAAGATTGTAAAGTAGAGATGGAAGAAGGAAATATGGTAGGGCTATCCGTCTATATAGCACAGGTGGCATTATTGCGTATTGATCACGGCCCTTCATATAATTGTCCCTACCATGGTTGGATTATATTTTAAAAATCAGACCCATCGGACGGACACACCTATCACTTTTTATTTCTTTCACTAGGTTGGTGATTGAGGCCGTTCGATCTAGGGTCATATTCAGTTATCCAATATGGCTGACTAAATACAATGATTGAGGTGGCTGAAAGGATGTTCAGATATATATATATATATATATATATATATATATATATATATATATATATATATATATATATATATATATATATATATATATATAGGAAAGGTTGAACAATAAAAATGTTAAAGCATTCTCATTAAAAAATTCTATAATTTTATGTAATTTTAATAGTAGGATTGATGGATGGTCCATACATAAATAATTGAGATTCAAAATATAAATCTTCAATGCATACTGTGTGAAAAGATAGTCCCCATGTTGCAATGTCACCCAGAGGAGATATTAATCTTTCGTACCTAATACTTTTAGAAAAACCTCTCAATGGGAATAAAGTTTTTTATCTGTGTCGATAAGGGACCGGGATATGTATTTATAGGAAAGATGGTTGGATAAGCTTATCCATTATACTCCATCTTAATAACCATGTATACGGATTACAGTTCAAACATCCCTTCTAAACTTATATGTAACGATCACAACTACAATAAGGCCCGCTGAACCACTAAATCTAAATAATTTAACGGTCATATCAAAATTAATGATCACTATGACCCACCTAATACAAGTTTTATATTCTCTCACTTGAGTTACATTGATCTATGAAAGAAAACAAAATATTTTATTTTATTTTATGAAAAAATATTTTATAAAAAGTATTTTAGGATGTTACGAGGTAGGCCCCCACACAATGTACGGTTCACAATGAACACAAGGTCAAAGTGGGTCCAACATTAACACAATGGATGCATAAGTAACTTATATAAAGTAATACTGTATGTAATAATGCTAATAAGCAGATACCAAGATTAAACTATTGGATGCATAAGTAGCTTAGGTAAAGTAATATAACTATCCAAACACCCCCACCCTCCTGGTGAATGTGACGTTGGAATCAATTTCCATTGTAGGACGCATCCTGTCAGCATCCATGTTTCAATTTCAATGGTAAATTCCAACGTTCAGTATCTGTTTTTCAATTTGAATAGTCAATTTGGAAGCATATTGTGTGCCGAGACGGAGTAAACTTTGTAGCTCGACTGGTGATGTATGTATCTTATCCACGCCGTCCATGTGTTTTTAGAGCTCATAATCAAATCTGAGGTAGACCACACCACAAGAAACAGTGGGAATAATGACGATCCATTGAAACATTTCTAACGCCTAAAGTGATGTTAATTTGTCATCCAACCTGTTTATAATGTCACACAGATTTGGATGGATGTCAAACACAAATATCAGCATCATACAAAACTTCAAAGTGTAGGAGTTTAATCCATGTTGTTTCGTGTGTCATAGACCACTTGAGCTTTGGATATGCTTCATTTTTGGGTTCATGCCTTAAAAGTAGCTTTTAAAACGGATGGATGGTGGTATAAGACACATACATCAAGGTGGGCCCCATAGAGTTTTTGATGTAGAGCGGGCCACGGACAGTTTCATTGCCCAAATGGACCAAGAAAAGCCAGATCAGAGACGAAGCTGATCCAGACTGTCAGAACTTCAAACAGACATATCTCTTAAACCGGAATGAGCCATCGGGTATACCATATATGATTTTGGGGTAGGATGAGCTAGTTTAGCCACCCAACCCCCGTATGCCAGGTTGCTTATGCCAAATTTGCAAAATACCATTAGATCAACCGTCGAATTCCTATTTTAATTTCATTTTTACTATTTATAGTAAGTTTTAGTTTGAGTATAATTCTTCATCCGTTGGGCTTTAGGAGTTACGCCCAACATGAAAAGTGCTTAGAATAGTTTGGGGAACATCATGGTGCGGCCAAATAGGACACTTATTATTTTTGGCCAAAAACCATGCACACTAGTAGACATCACGACCATCTATAAGTAGTTAGTTTAATATTTATAGTAAGTTGCGATTTCTAGGAGTTTTAGTTGTAGTTTGATTTCGAAATTTCTTACATAGCTTAGGCCCCATTTGTTAAATATGAAGTCTAAAGATTGAATCTGAAATCTGAAGCTTGAATTTGAAATATGAAGCCTAAATCTAAAATCTGAAGTAAAAAAACTTGTTTGATGATTATGGCCGAAGTCTGAAAATTAAGTATTGAATTCGAAACAATATGTTTGTTAACAAACATCTGAAATGTCTGAAATATGTTAATTTGACACATTTGCCCCTATCTCCCGTTTGAAAATGTTTTACATTATAAAGAAATTATTTTTTATTAAAGGAAAATAAAGTCATTATATTTAATTTAAATAAACTAAAATACTTAATAGAAAATAAAAATATCATTATTCATAAAAAAACTGTTGAGGGTCAAATATTACATATCAGACCCCAGTTATTGTCTGATTTTACGTACATGATAATGCTTAATGTCATATTTTAATTGTGTTTTTATTGCAGGATGTAATCAGGAGTGTGAACTGAAAAATAGCACTAAAAGCGTGAATTTGACACTCCGAAGTTACCAGAGCAAGGGATGCACTTCAGAGAACCAAGACTGAAGAATTTACATGCCAGGGATCCGAGGAAATCAAGCCATTCACATTAAAGAGGCCCGAAATTGGTGAAGAATGCAAGATCACATAGTTCCCGCCATCTGTTGGCTCAAAACTTCATACATGGCCTGAGGTCCATAAATTAACCGTACATATCAAATTTCAGCCCTCGGATCACTATGGAAGTGCCCTAACTGACAGATCAACCCATAAACTGTTGATTCTGGGCCCACCTGATATCTGGAACTACCTCAAATCGGGTCTCAACGCCTTAAATAGGGAGATTCATTGAATGAATGGATTGGATTTTGCAAAAACATTACAGTGGGCCCCGTATGTACAGCGTGTGTACATAATGTACACACGTGCCGCCGTGCACCGAACCGAGTATGGCGGGTCAGCAGGCGTTGACCTGCGTCTTCTTCCCAAAACGGCAATTGCCGTTTTGGCGCTGTGTAATGGACGGACGGCGTCCGTTTTGCGGACGCTAGTGGGCCCTACAGAGTAAGCTTATGTATGATCCAAGCCGTCCATCGTGTAGAGGGCCATGAATACTTCAAACCTATATTGATTGTTTGTACCCATGCAAGCACACGTGGGCGATACAGAGGCCATAAGTGGACTGCCCTGCAACGTTCAAATTGATTTTTGAATGATTTCTTCTCTGTTCTGAGTCAATTGACATTAAAAAACCAACCGTTTCTGACCGAAATTTCAAGGTTAATCTAATGGACGGGGTGGATTTTCTCTAAAACACCTCTGTGGAGCCCACCGATCACGTCAGCGAAGGACGTGCGAAAGGCTATGCACGTCCGCGAAATCTGATTTTTTAGGCGGTTGTGGCCCATCATCTTTGATCATATGGCAAATCTGAACCGTCCATCATGTAGATTACTTAAAAACGTCCTAAGAGACGATGTTTCTTTAGAGATTAAGCGAGAAAAGTGGCAAGTTTGAAGGGTCCGAAGTTTGCTGCGAAAAAGTTTTCGCTGCGCGTGTGTAGCTACTGCGACAGCCTCTTCACCGCCCCTAGCAGCTATAAAAAACGTTCCAGGAGAGCTGGAGAAGGGGAGAAAAGGACGGCAGAGCTCAAGGAAAGGAGAGCTTGGGAATTGGAGGGAGGATTCCACGTAGAGAAGCTGGCTTGCACGTAGAAGAGAAAGACAACGATGTTTGTTTTTATTTATCTATTTTTCCTTGGTTTTAGCATGACCATGCTAGGCTAAACCTCTTAGCTAGGGCTAAGAGGTAAAGCTTATAGCGTGATGGGGGACTCTTTTGCTTGTGTTTTGTATTCATACTGAACTGATAACGATTATAGTTTATTTAAGGGAGTGTTTTTAGTTTTTAATGGTCTGTTGTGACTAAAATTACAATGAGTCTGTAATGGCTTTGAGCATGTTCCTTCCTTTTATGTTATGACGTCAGGAAGCCCTGTTGTTCACCATCGTCAAATTTTTTAGAATATTATTTCTATCTTTCCTGCTTTTTTCCCGTGGATAGAGTTGGGCATCGGTCCGGATCGGATCGAATTGGGTTCAACTCGATCCGATCCGAAATATCAATGATTTGACCCGAACTCGATCCGATCCAGAACCAAATCCGGGTCACCTGACCCAAACCGATTTGCTACATGATTAGCCTGGCTCGAACCGAGTCCGACTCGGTCAGAGAAACCGAGTCGGATCGAGTTGGGTACGATTCGGATAGTATGAATTTCATTCAACTGTTTCATGTGATGTAATCCACTTCAACCTTTAATATATGTCATTTTTTTGCTCAAGGCCTAAAATGATATGTCAAAATGGATGAACAGCTTAGATAAAATATATACATCAAGGTGGGCCCCACATAGCTCTGAAAGAACTTTTCATATACGTATTCATGTTTTTACTGGACATTAACTTGACTTGCATGACAAGAAATTGTGACTTGCTTTTCAAGCAAGCACAGCTTGCACAGTTGTGATTTTATATCGACATTAGCGAGTTATGTGGGTCTAATCATGGGGTATGTGTTATATCCAAACCGTCCATCCATTTGGTGAGCTCATATTAAGGCTTGAGATGAAAAATAAGACAGATCTAACTATCAAGTGGACCACACGAATTGTTTAACAGTGAAAATCATTCTCTGCTGCTATTTGTGGTGTGGTCGAGATGATCTTTGGATATTATTCATTTTTTGGATAATGTCCTATAATGATCTCTTAAAATATATGAACGGTTTAGATATAATAAATACATCACTGTGGGGCCCATATAACTTTGATCTCCTTTGAACTGTTCATACAACTCGGAGCTCGAGGAATGCCTAGAGCTCAAGGAGCGCAGACGCCATATGGGCTACTCGCCTACTCCCCCTGCCACCAGCAAATGGCTCGTGGTCGGTGCTCTGTGGACCCCACCATGATGTATGTGTTTCATCTATGCCCTCCATCTATTTTTATAGATCATTTTATGTTATGAGAAAAAAATTGAGGTGTATAGAATTCTCAAGTGGACCACATTGTAGGAAACAGTGTTGAATGAACGTTGACCATTAAAAACGTTTTGGAGGCCATACAAGTTTTTGATCAAGCTAATATTTATCGTTTCCTTTCATCTGGGTCCTTATGACCTAATCAATAGATTAGATGTCAAATAAACAGTACAGTGGACCTTAGGAGGATTATAATGGTGGCTATCCAATCATTATTGTTTTCTTGTGGTGTGGTCCACCTGAGATTTATATCATTATCATTTTTTTACATGAAGCCCTAAAATGATATGTAAAATGGTTGAATAGAATGGATGAAACACATACCTGATGATGGGGCCGGATCAGGTTCGGTCGGATCGAATCGAATCGGATCGGTCCGAGTAGGTATAGATCCAAACCCGACCCGAAAATCTTTCGGATTTGGACTGCCCTACTCAATCCGCATCGATCCAGGCCGTTGGATCGGTTCAGATCGGGTCGGATCCACCAGATTGGGTCAGGATTGCCAACTCTACCCGTGGATGCAAGAAGTCTATGTGAGGAGTCCAGATAAGCTCCATGGATTACAAGTAGTTATCCTTAGAGGAAGACGTTGATCAACCTCATCACATATATCCTTGCGTCAATTTTGTTGGTGCATCGTGGGAGGGATGCTGATTTCCTAGGAAAGCCTTTAGTAGGAAGTTCCAGCATTGGGAACCTAGGTGGGGCCACCATAATGTTTGCGAGAAATTTATATTATTCATCTGTTTTGTAAGCTCATTTTATACAAAAGTCTAAAAATGAGGTAGATCCAATGCTGTGGCCGAAAATGTGAGGATTTAGCGTCCATAGTTAGAAATATTTGTAGGCCACTTAAGTTTTAAATCAGGCTAATATTTGTGTTTTCAGTTAATCCTAGTAGGAATGACACTATTAACAGGACGGATGGCATGTAAAAATCACTGTTGAGCCTAGGGAGGCTCAACGGTAGGAATTTTCCTACCCCCCTTTTACTTTAGTTTGGCTTACTTGAGTCTATGATCCTGCTCTATTTTGCTCTCAAGTCTTATGATGAGCTCACAAAACTAAACGGGTAAACCGCGTGAATTTCTAAAAAACAACACAGTGGGCTCCACCTATGTTTCCAGGCAGGAAACCTGTGTCCGCGCCGGTAGCTATTCCTGTCAAATCCTACTTTTGCCGTTGATCGCGGACGCAGTTTGGGCAGTGACGCTGCTACTAGCCAGGTGGCTAGTAGTCGGTGCCCTGTGGCCCCAACATGATTAATGTGTTTTATCCATACCGTCCATACATTTTTGCACATCATTGTAATAATTTAACTAGTAAATGAGGTAGATCAAAATCTCAGGCGGACCACACCATGGGAAAACAGTAGTGATTGAATGTCTACCATTAAAAAGCTTCTAAGTTCCACTGTAATGTAATTTACATCCAACCTGTAGATTAGGTCACACAGACCCCTATGGAGACAAGCAAAAAAAAAAAAAAAAAAAAAAAAAAAAACAAATATCAGCTTGATCCAAAACTTTTGGAGCCCCAAAAAGTTTTTAATGGCGAGAGTTCAATCAACACTGTGTGGCCCACTTGAGATTTTGATCTACCTCAGTTTTGGCCTCATATAATAAAATTATCTGGAAAAATGGATGGACCGCATAGATGAGACACATACATCATGTTGGGGCCCACAGACCAATAGCCATGGGCTAGTAGTAAGGTGAGTAGCCAATCCGTTTCCCCCGGTTGACTAGCGAGACTTGCTATGAAGTGACGTAACCAGTTATGTAAGATGTCTGTCTTGTGTCTACACCGTTCGTACATTTTAAAATATCATTTTAAGGCATGAGTCGGAGAATGAGGCTGATAAAAGCTGTAGTGGACCCATCACAGAAAATTATAGAGAAAGTGATTCCTACCGTTGAAACTATCCTAAGGCCCACCATGATGTTTATTTGAAATCCCACCAACTTGATCGAAAACATTTGTGGCCTTCGTAAGCTTTTAATGGTAAGTGTTACTGTCCCACATTAGCACTGGAGCTTTGGATTTGACTTTTTTATTTTTTATTTTGGATCTAACCGTAAAATGACTCTTCGGATTATATGGAACTTGGTAACGTCACTTCGGTAGCCAGCCACTCAGCCTGTCATAGCTAATGGACGTCCCATCCACGTTCGGTGGCGGATTAGATGCTGAAATCTTGAGCAGCCAAACCACTACTGAAGTGACGCCACCATGGACATGATGCATATACTGTTACCCTACCGTCCAAACCATCCGTGGATTTCATTTCATGGCGTGAGAAAAATAATGAGATGATTTGACTTTTTTATTTTTTATTTTGGATCTAACCGTAAAATGACTCTTCGGATTATATGGAACTTGGTAACGTCACTTCGGTAGCCAGCCACTCAGCCTGTCATAGCTAATGGACGTCCCATCCACATTCGGTGGCGGATTAGATGCTGAAATCTTGAGCAGCCAAACCACTACTGAAGTGACGCCACCATAGACTTGATGCATATACGGTTACCCTACCGTCCAAACCATCAGTGGATTTCATTTCATGGCGTGAGAAAAATAATGAGATGATTTGACTTTTTTATTTTTTATTTTGGATCTAACCGTAAAATGACTCTTTGGATTATATGGAACTTGGTAACGTCACTTCGGTAGCCAGCCACTCAGCCTGTCATAGCTAATGGACGTCCCATCCATGTTCGGTGGCGGTTTAGATGCTGAAATCTTGAGCAGCTAAATCACTACTGAAGTGACGCCACCATGGACTTGATGCATATACTATTACCCTACCGTCCAAACCATCAGTGGATTTCATTTCATGGCGTGAGAAAAATAATGAGATGATTTGACTTTTTTATTTTTTATTTTGGATCTAACCGTAAAATGACTCTTCGGATTATATGGAACTTGGTAACGTCACTTCGGTAGCCAGCCACTCAGCCTGTCATAGCTAATGGACGTCCCATCCACGTTCGGTGGCGGATTAGATGCTGAAATCTTGAGCAGCCAAACCACTACTGAAGTGACGCCACCATGGACTTGATGCATATACTGTTACCCTACCGTCCAAACCATCAGTGGATTTCATTTCATGGCGTGAGAAAAATAATGAGATATATCTAAAGTTAAATGGTCCGACTACAAAAAACTGCGGGATCAATTACACTTTTTGCTGAAACATTTATGAGGCCCACCATGATGTATTTTCTTTTTAGATCCAACCTATTCATAAATTAACATAGAGATAGATGAATTAAAAGCAAAAAATATCAACTTGATCGAAAACTTCTGTGGCCCTTAAGAAGTTGTGAAAGGTGGATGTCATTGTCTCCAATTTTTTCTATGGTTTGGCCTACTTAAACTTTAGATCTATCTCATTATTTTTCTCATGCCATAAAACATCTCTCCAAATGAATGGACCGTATGGATACAACACACGCATCATGGTGGGTCCACAGATATTAGTGACGTCACTTCAGTAGGGATTTGGTGACTGAACTTATCAGTATCTAATCCGCGTCCTCCACGTCCTCGCTTCGTCGGAAGATGATAAGGTAGAGCTGGAAGCACGAAACATGGGCAGCCATCTCTCTTCCAGTCGGTTCCGTAGGCACCTTTCCAGTGCCGACCTTGGTGCTGCTAAAAGTCTATAGTAACACATCATGATGCATCTATTCTATCCATACCGTCTATTCATTTTTCCATCTCATTTTAGCTTAAGTACTAAAAAAATTTCAAATAAAAATCTCAGGCGGACCACACCACAGAAAACAGTAGTGATTGAACACACAATTAAAAACTTCTTGGGACCCACAAAAGTTTTAGATCAATATGATATTTGTTTTTTCCCTTCATCCACATCTGTGTGACCTAATCAACAGCTTGGATGGAAAGTAAAAAAATTACAGTGGGCCCTAGTAAGTCTCTAATGGTGAGCTTTCAATCACCACTATTTTCCTTCAGTGGTCCCACGTGAGATTTGGATCTGCCTCATTTTTTACTCACATACCCTAAAAATAATTATCCAAAATGGATGGACGGCATGGATTAAATACATACACCATGGTAGGCCCAGAGAGTACAGTCCAATAGTAATAGGGTGGGTATGCAATCCGAATCCAGATCTAATAATTCCTTGAGTCGTCTTCGGGCAAAAATCTATTATAAAGCATGAGAAACTCAGGGCAATGGTATTGGCTGTCCAAACATAGTTTAATCGAAATATTCAAGATCTTCTTACTTCCATGCCTTTATATTTCTTAGCTAACAAGAAATAAACAAGAAGTGAAAGATAATACAGCTGAAGAGCCTTCGATAGAAATTACAAGAATGTATGTGACAAGGCCTCTTTCAATCTACTCAAAATCTACTGAAGGTGTCCTTACGCCGCCACCAGAAGGTCCCAATTCCGGTTATTTGGTGGTCGCCGATGAAGAATATGAGGCGGAGGCGACGTGTTGTTGGGGGTTGTGTAAAGATACTAAGATCCGAAACCTACCTTTCCCTCAGAACAAGATCCTGACCGTCCGCTACATCCAGCAACATGGTCAGAATACGATGGTGTACAGCGATAAATCATACTTCATCCCAGTTCTTGATCAGCCCTTGTCTTCCAATCGATACTACGTCATACATGCATCTGGGAAATACAAAGGGTAATTCAGTTATTTTTAATTTTATTTGGTGTTTATTTCAATTAAAAATAAAATAGAATGGATCAGAAAAGATGAAAAAATAAAAAATAAAAAATTCTACTACCTATTTGTACCGTGGATATGCCTTGTGTGAATTTTTAGTAAGTAAAAGATATTAAAAATGTATATTGTATTGTATATATTTGGTTTTTACAACTAAAAAATACTTAAATTTATTGATAAATAAGGTTAATATTTCTTTAAGTAAATAACCAAATATGTATTTTTTATTTCCTTCTTGATATTTTTGTTTGATACACGATAAGTAATTGTTTATCATATGGTGACAATTGATATTTAAAACCACGGTCCTAATCAAAGTAGGAGTAATCCCTCTTTCAACCAGCATCCTTTTTTTTCTTTCTTTCTTAGGGAAGATAATTTCTGAGAGGAAAGTTGTTTGTGTTTTTCATTTTCATTTCTTTTTGGAATTTCTGCTTTTGTTAGAGTTCCAAAAACTCATCTAAAGATACTCATGCCTTTTGTCTCTCTCTCTCTTTTTTTTTTTTTTTCCTCATTTAAGTGCTTGTTGGGATTGTAAAAGGTTTTGCTTCCGGTACTTATGCCTCGAATAGTTTATCTAGGTTTCTACTTAATTAGTGCATAAGTATATTTGGCAAATAGCATAGTTAGTAGCCAATAAATTAGGTAAGTTTTTCAAAATTAACCGTGGATTTCTAAATTTTTTCAAAATATTTAAGAAGTTTAAATGATATATAATATGTCAAGTTGTGCCTAATCGAGAATCTTGTCAAGTTCTTTTTTGTCCTAACTGAGTAATGACTAGATCGAGCTTTTATTAAGGTCTTAGGGGTCGCTTGGATGGTGGTAAATGGTTTATGTTGTAAATGACTTACTAGTAAATCACTTAAAGGTTGTAAATGATTTACAGCCAGTTTGTTTGACTTTAAGTTGTAAATAATTTATCAATAAATTATTTACCGTGTTTCGATAACCTGTAAATAGTAAATGAAATCTAATTTATAAGCTATCATTTGAAAAAATAGAGCTGTTGCAATTTTCTCATTTACTGGTAAATGAAATTACTCCCTTTTTATTGGTAAATAAGAAGGAGGCTTTGCTAATAAATCATTTACAAGTAGTAAATAATTTACTCACAAATTAGAACATCCAAACACAAGTAGTAAATGATTTGCTAGTAAATCATTTATTACTTACCCCATTTACTACCATCCAAACAACTCCTTAGTGAAATCTGATTGAGTTGAGTTTTTTCCAAATTTTAAATAACGATTCCAGTAGAAGAAAAAGGAGTCCCATTCCATGGCTTATCTTTCCGAATGAGTAGAGATTCCAAAATTACAGATTTCTTTTCTTTTAAAACAGTCATGAGCCAGGATGCAGCCTGGTACTGTGGTGATTGGTCAAGTGTAGCCGCTAGACCCATTTAGTACTTGACCAGTCCTAGCATGGCTAGGTAAGGTTTTGTATGTTCCTGGCACAGCTTAGCCCTTGATTTTGTATTTGTTTATCTGATCTGTATAACATAGCAAATGTGCAGAACCGTATTAGTATGTTCCACCAAATGAATGGGCTAGCTGGATTGATTCATGTACCAGTGCATCGTTGTGGTGGACCCTACATAACACAATTGATGCACACAATGGACATAGTTAAATTGTCGAACCAAATCTCTGTGCCTCTTGTGACTTCTCTCTTCTTCTTCTTCTTCTTCTTCTTCTTTTTTTTTTTTTCCTTTTGGATTTTTGATTTTGGTTTCGCTCTTTTCTTTTATGATTTTGAGTTGCTTCAATTGATTGTGCGCAAGTGTTTTTATGCAAAGCTATGAATGATTTGTATCTTGCACATATGTTGGAAATCCTTTTAAGGTGTGTTTGGATTCACCCATATCAACTGCTGCATTTTTTGACTGCGATGATTTTAAAATTGCCCAATTCATGAATTTGTATGTGTTAAGCAGGACCTCAGCATTTCTAACAGCATGTTTTGATGGGATTTTCAGGAATGCATGCACATGTTCAAAGGAGGAGGATATGCGCAAATGCTGTTTTTGCATGTGTGTCAATGATGTGAAGCCCAGACCCCTAGACTACAGGGATATGTATCAGCAGGTAGAGATCATTCGCCGACGTAGTGGTCGCTTCGTCGCCAAATCCGTTGCACCAGACGGGTTCCCTCCATCGTTCTTGAGAAGAAAAGGGTGGGAAGTATACACAAAAACTCCCCATGACTTCCAACTAGGCGAGGCTCACGGCATTGATCTCTCTCTTCGCGCCCGTCTTCCAACATTCGACTTCCCAATCTCTAACAAGCATTCTGCGAGCACTGTAGTAGGAAAGTGGTATATCCCTTTCATGTTCATTGTGGAAGATGGTACTAGCTCAAAAGATCAAATAGGAAAGTCCATGTTTTATGAAATGTATCTTGAACAGATGTGGGATGAGATCCACATATGTGAGAACCACAGCACTGAACAAAATGCCGTGGTAGTGAACACGACTGTGCGAAGGGAGACCGCAATGGTCTCTAGTCAGGAAGCCATCCCACGTGTGGTTGATGGGGTGATGTGGTTAAGTGGTCCACCTAATAGCATGGGTGTGGGATTGAGTATGGCAGTTGTTGATAGAATGAAATGGGAAGCTTGTAGAGGAGGTTGGATTGATGGGAATGAGAGAGATTTGAAGGTGGAGAGGGTGGAAGAGTTTGGAGGAGTGAATGGATGGAGGAAGTTTGGTTGTTATATGTTAGTGGAGAGGTTTGTTTTGAGAAGGATGGATGGGAGTTTGGTTCTAACTTATGATTTTAATCACACTCATCTGATTCAATCCAAATGGGAGTAGTTTGTTTTATATATGTTTCATATTTACTTCAGGACTCTAAATTCCATTAGTGTGTACTGGTGTGTTAATGATGTAAAATTTATATGGAGAGTTGTAAGTGGTGTATTGGATTGTCTAATTGGTATGGCCCACTTTTTTATCTAATCTGATCCGTTGTTTTAGTTATCGTTAGTTTGCATGGGAGTTCTAGTAAATCATTTGAGAAACTGATTTGGTAAAAGTATTTCAATGTAGCCTTCTGTTGTTTTTTTTTTTCCTTTTTCTTTTAAGTGTCTCCCTGGCCCAGTGGGCCCTAATGCTAGGTCCAACTCCAGCTTGATTGTTAATCAAACAAAAAACTCAAAGTTAGGCTCAACTAAGGCTGTCGATGGGCTGGGCTGGCCCATCAGGCTTTGAAGTCTCTGCCCAAGGCCGTACTTGGTTTGTAATGTAAGGCCTGATGGCCAAGCTTCTCAATCAGGGTTTGGAACGTATACAGCAGTCTGTAAGTGGTTTGTTAAGGCCCACTTCGTGTAAGACTCTTCCTCTTAGCTTGCAATCAATTTCCAATGCACTTTCTTTGAAACTTCGGACGTCAGAATCCATGTTTCAATTTCAATTTCCAAGCCGTTCTTGTTGATCGATTGCTTCCCTTCTCGGAAGATGATAAGGTAGAGGTTGAAGAAGGAACTATGGCAGAGCCATCTCTCTGCACACACACGTGGCCTCATGATATGTGTGTGTGTGTGTGTGTGTGTATATATAAATCGAGGCCCACCATATAGTTGTCCCTACCATGTTTGGATTGTATTTTAAAAAATCAAATCAAATCAAACCCATTGGATGAACACATCTGTCAGTTTTCATCATTTCCTTCAGTACATGTCAAGCTTTTATTTTCTACGGCAGCTAGATTCAAAGGATCCACTAATCAACGACTAGGATCATCTGAACTGTGTTTTTAAACACTTCCAATCCACAGTAGGAAAACTAGATGAACGGTCCCATGCGGCATGTAACCCTGCTGCTTGTACAATGGAGATGTGGGCGCTACAATATTATGGTACTCCTGACTCTATCGTATAATATAGCTGCTTAAATCAAATGAAAAACTGCAAGGAGACGTCGGAATGGTGAAATCCCACCAATATCAGTGATACCACACCGTAAAATTACAGGCAGCGACTTCAATCGGAATTAAGTATTTTTTCTATTTTACCTAGCTTCTTTAACATGGAAGTTAGCATTATATTAACTACACCGTTGTCAACTAGGACTTGCAATTAAGTATTTTCTATTTTTCCTAGCTTCTTTAGCATAGAAATTAGTAGAATACCTGCACCGTGTCAACTAGGACTTTGTAATAAGGATTTTGTCAAAGTGTCTTAATGTACAATGGCATCAAGTGTTGAGTCATTCTATGAATAGGTTTTGTTAAAATCACTTTTTTCCTATATTTATTTGGCTCCACTGTAACAAGGGTAATATGTTTATTCTTGACATTTAAAAAAAAAAAAAAAAAATCTTGTGTTTAATCAATCAGAATGGCCATCCGTTGATTAAATTTCTCCTGAGCATCCATGAATTTTGATGCAGGGATGAACGTGATGAGGTCGATCACCGTCTTCCTCAAGGATAACTTCTTCGAATCCACGAAGCATCCCCGGACTCCTTACAAAGACTTATCGAATCCACGAGAAAAAAGTAAGAAAATAGAAATAATATTCATGAAAAATCATAAATTGATCGATGATTAAAATAAACGTGTGTACAACCCTTTAAATATGGATACCAAGTCTTGCAAGAAGTTTCAGAATTAAACTATAACTAAAACTCCATAAAATCCATAGCTTACTATAAATAGTAAATTTAATATTTATATTGAGTGTCCTATGTGGGTTAACCACGTTATTCTCTTAATTTTTCTAAACACTTTTCATGTTGGACACAACTCCTAAAGCCCAACGGATGAAGAGTTACAATCAAACCAAAAATTACTAAAAATAGTAAAAACGGAAATAAACATGGAATTCGATCGTTGATCTAATGGAATCTCACAAATTTGGCTTGGGCAACTCGGCTAGGCAGGGTTGGTTGGCTAAAGTAGCTCATCTTATCCCAAAATCATATATAGTACGTCGAGTAACTCATTCCGGTTTGAGAGATATACATGTTTTAAGGTTCTGATGGTCTTGATGATTTCTGCATCCGATTGGGCCTTCTTTGGTCCTTCTTGGACATGAAAGTATCTGTGACCTGTGCTACATCAGTCCCCTCTACTTCAAAAGAAGTCATCCTCAAGTTCTCATCCTGCTTTGGTTCATGATACTCAGTCAGGTGTGCCTTGTAACGATACCCGGATCAAAAGTTATAATCAATTTACGGTCCACCTTCTCTTGGTCCAACCATAATAGGAATGTATATCTGTCACATCCTACATCAAATTTATAAAGTGAATTCTCTTGGGTTGTTTCTAATTTGATCTAATAAGTAGGGGATCTAAAGAGAGAGTCATTAAAATCCATGGTTGGTTCACCTTTCCAATTTAAACTCTAATGTTTCCAACAATTGAAGTCATATGTGGGAGTATTTGATGGTTGTTAGTAAGCGTTATCACCTATAATATAATCACACGTTATCTTCTTAGCTGGTGAATGATAATTGTTCTCCCTCATATAATCACGTGGTGACTTCTTAACTAGTGGAGCTTCATATCTCGGTCGATTTTCGATTGTGGTTTAAGTAAATTTTTGAGGTATTTCTTGCTTCCTAACATAATCATCTGACAACCCTTCAACTAATCCCTCATCTCTTTGAAGTTTATTAAAGTATTCACGTGTCCATTCTGTCATAAACATAATGAAACCCTAATAAATTTTTGAGATTTTTGTTGCTTCCTAATATATTCATCTTACAACCCTTCAACTAATCTCTTATCTCTTTGAAGTTGATTATAGTATTCACGTGTCCATTTTGTCATAAACATGATGAAATCCTAATAAAAATTTTTTAAAGAAAAATTCTACAGCAATAAGGAAAGTAAGTAAATGGAGCAAAGAAGGATGTTATCAAAAGAGAGGAATTAAAATTGAAAATCCTACAAAATCAAAATAATCAAATTATATTATTAATGTTAGAAAGTAAAATAAGAAACCCAAGAAAAAAAAATAAAATTGAAATTAGAAAATTCTAAAAAAATCCCAGGTTATAAAAAATCAAAAAACTAAAACAATCTAACTTGAAAAAAAAATGAACTTATAAAACCTAAACTTAATTATATTCAATACCATTCCCCAACAGCGACACCAAAAACTTATTCATGAACCTCAAGTGCAGTGTTGTGAAGTAGTAATAACTTAGTGACACTGGGGTCAAATCCATAGGGAATGAGAGAACACGGCCTAGAACTAATCTAAGTCTAATTGTTTATCTGGGTTTTAATTTAGTGATTTAGAAGTTGTTTAAAAAAAATAAAGAAACAACTAAGGATCCAAGAATCCACTCATAACAATCACAATATTCAATTAACTAATTGAATAGATAACTCAATTGGAATCGAAGTCCTATCACATCCAATCGGAAGATAATTTTGTTTAACTATCATTCAGGTATCAAAACAGATTTGAACTTCAATTGAATTGGTTCCCTCATAAATCACCAATGTATTGATCACAGGGAATTCAAGGCATTTATCGTGCTCAGAGTCAACAATAGATCAATGGATTTTACAAATTAATCCATTACAAAGCAAGTAAAAACATATCAGAAGTCTTCCTTAGCATCCAAAGTGCCAGGAGTCGACAATGGATTAAATCAAATTGAAAATATTTCTTCATTCAAACCAAATATTAATGAATTATTCAACATATAAATCAATTAACTTGAATCAAAGTAAACTAAACATTAAGAAGAACTACAAGCTTCACCCCTTAGCCTTAGATAAGAGATTAGCTGGTCATAGCTAACTCAAAAATAAAAGAAAAACTAAAATATCTAATAGAACCCGTGAAGAAATTGAAGAAGAAGAATGTTGTCAGTGCTCCACCTAAGCCTTCTCTCAATTTCCAAATCCTATAATATGATTTAGAACGTCTTAGGGACTTTAATTTATAGTTTTGAAACACCAAATTTCATACCACCTCGAAAAAATTGCAAACCAACTTTGAATTTATGCAGTCGTACGTACCTTCCATGACACATTTGATGATATTGAAGCTCTTCGATGACATCGAAGAATATGTCCAATAACTAACTTGTAAAATTCATGACTTTTTTGATAGAATCGAAGAGGGTTCGATGAGATTGAAATTACCTTCGATGGCATTGAAACTATCCTCGATGGCATCGAATGACTGTTTTTACAATTTTTGAGGATTTTGTCTTCTGGTCCCTAGAATTTCAGCATATGATTTTTTTAACCCTGAATTTTCATGATTCTTTTTCTTTAGTTTTTATACTTCAAATATTCGATTTCCTTTCTTCCTCACTTTGTTTCCTTGAATCTTTAGTAATTGAATTCTTCAATATTGTTCATTGTAGATCTAATACTTCACTTGGTTATATCTTTGAGCATTAAATCATCATTTTAAGCACATTCATCTTAGGCTTTTGAATCACTTCGCATGATGAAAACGTATATAATTAAATTAAATTAACACTTAAATACAAGAAAATCTAATGTAATTGAAGGGTTAAATATGCAATATATTTGAGTCTCAACACCATCCTAGTCCTGTATTCCTCCACATCTCTTTCTATGATGTTAAGTTGGTTAGATTTTGCTTGGAAGAATAAGGTAAGCGTAAATACTATGTTACAATTGACCATAATTGGTGTCAAAGTTCTAAAAGTTATATTGGTCTTCTCTAAATTAGTTATGGCCAATTCTTCAATGATTTGTTTCTCATTTATGGTAAAACCAACCGAGGACTCCACACATTAGGGGTCACTACCATACCCCAAGAGCATATGTCATTGGCCATTACTTCCTCAATCAAGTGTACTTGGTCTTTCAAGAGCTCTTCATTGCTTAGGAAATCACTGAATCGCTACATCATTATTAATCTTCTCCATGAGGTCAGCTTGTTTGTGACCTCTGTCGAGTGATTAGTTCAACCTTAGGTTAGACTAAACCCACCTTCAATTAACACTTCATTAATTGAAGTATTAATAAGGTTTCTCTATGGATGATTTGTTTTATTTTTTATATGTGATTGTTGTGGATAACCTGTGAGGGATTTTCCTCACTCTGGTAGCAATTAATGCTATCTAAATATACTTAAATGATGGAGGTGGCAATCCCATAGATAAACTCCAGGGAGCGGAGTACGTTAGTTTGTGGCAGCAGATGGTAGACGATGAAACTAAGATGGCCTTGATTTACCTATTTTAGCTTTCCTTAATCTTAGGCATTGATTTAAATTTCAAAAATGTGATAAGTCCCCTTTTGGGAGGACAAACTAGAACATATATAGTTAATTGGATTTTGATTGCTTTAAGCTTAGTTAGTTGATTGGAATAAGGTTACCCTTCCATATTTTATGCCATGAATGCTATACTATTGTGAATGTTATGAATATTAAGAAATATATAAAGATATCATACTTAACATTTCCATATTAACATTTGAAAACTCGACTTCTCATGTTGCCGGCTAGAGTCAAAATTTCAAGACGTTATAAGGTAGGCCCCACACAATAAACGGTCCACAATGAACACAAGTCCAAGGTGGGTCCAACATAATGCACCATCAATATCAAATGTTGAGCCCATGTGCTAGAAGGTAGATATTAAGGGTAGACCAAACAAACCGTTTGAGGAATAATTAAGTAGATATCAAGATTAATATATTAAATGTATAAGTAGCTTATGTAAAGTAAATGTACGATCTAGACACCCCGCCCCCTTTGTGAAGGGCACGGATTGGATACTGACAAGGTCAGTAGCCAAATCACTACTAAAGTGACATTACCAAGCTCTGTAGATCTTACCATGATGCATGTGTTATATCCATACCGTCCAACCATTTTTAGAGATGTTGCATGGCATTACAAAGAGAATGAGATAGATTTAAAGTTCGACCCCACCATAGGAAGTAGTGAGAAAGTGACATCCACCGTTTAAAACTTCTTAGGGGCCATAGTAGTTTCCAATCAGGCTATATATATAGTCCACTTGAGCTTGGGATATGCTTCAATTTTGGGCTCATGCCGTAAGATTATCTTGTAAAACGGATGGATGGTGGGGATAAGACACATACATCAAGGTGGGCCCCACGGTGTTTTCTAAGTACGCTATGGGAGTTGCTGACTACGCAATCCGCTTCCGGTCAAATCCTACTTTTGTTGGACCTGGATTGCGTCCTACCCCGCCCGTGTCCACTGGGAACGGGCAGGAGCTTTGAGTGGCAATCGTGATGCATGGGTATTATCTACACCGTTCATCCATTTTTTTGTATCATTTTAGGGTACAAGTAAAAAAATAGGCAGATAAAAGGCTGAAGTGGACTACACAATGGGGATTAAACTCATACCATTGAAAACTTCACGGGCCACAGAAGTTTTGGATAGAGCTGATATTTGTGTTTTATCTTCATACCGGTCTAGCTAACTTTATGAATAGGTTGGATGGAAAATAAACATCACGGTAGGCCCTATAAAAGTTTCAACGTATCACCGGTGCTTCCTATGGTGTGGTCTACTTGATCGTTGGATCTACCTCATTTTTTGGATTATACCTTAAAATGATACAAAAAAAAAAAAGAAAAAGGATGGACAGTGTTGATAAGATCCATACATCACGGTGGCGTGAAAATGGATGAACGGTGTGGATAAGATCCATACAGCACGGTGGCCAGTTAAAGAACCTGCCCGTTCCAAGCTGGAGACGGGCGGGGGTAGGACGCAATCCGCGTCCAGTCAAATCCTACTTTCGTTGCTGGGTCACCGCTCCCTTGCCGACCTCGGTGCTGGTAAAAATCTGTTGGCACATCACGGTGTACCTATTCTATGCACGCGGTTTACCCATTTTTCCATCTCATTTTTAGGCATGAACCTAAAATGATTCAAATACAAATCTCAGGTGGACCACACCACAGGAAACAATGGTGACTGAACACACCATTAACCACAAAAGTTTTGGATCAGGCTGATATTTGGGAAGCGGATTGGCTGGTGTACCACACACCACATGTAGTGACGTAAGCAAGTTCTGTGGGTCCCATCATCAGGTATGTGTTATATCCAAACCGTCCATCCATTTTTCAAGCTCATATTAAGGCTTTAGCAGAAAAATAAGACAGATCTAAAGATCAATTGGACCACGCTGAAAAAAGCAGTTGGGGATTGAACGTCTACCATTGAAACCATTTTTGGGGTTACAGAAGTTTCAGATCAATATGAAATTTGTTTTTACTCTTCATCCATGTATTTGTGACCTTATTAACAGATTGGATGGAAAATAAACGTTATGGTGGGTCTTATGAATTTTTTAACGGTGAAAATCATTATCCTCGCTGCTATTTTTGGTGGTGTGGTCCACTTGAGCTTTGTATATGATTCGTTTTTTATTTAATGCTCTAAAATGATCTAGAAAATGGATGAATGGTGTGGATGTAATAAATACATCATTGTGGGGCCCATGCAACTTTGATCTACTTTGAACGTTTACATCATTGTCGGGCCCATGTAACTTTTATCTACTTTGAACGTTCGTACAACAGGGAGGTCGAGGAGCGTGGCGCTCGTCTTCGCACGCTACACCAGCTATATATGGGCGCGGATTGGATACTGACAAGGTCCGTAGCTAAATCCCTACTGAAGTGACGTCACCAAGCTCTGTGGACCCCACCATGATGCGTGTGTTGTATCCATACCGTCCAACCATTTTAAGAGATCGCTTTATGGTATTACAAAGAGAATGAGATGGATCTCAATTTCAAGTGGACCCACCACAGAAAACCGTGGGAGCCGTCACACACCCACCGTTGAAACATTTATAGGGCCCAAAGTGATGTATTTTTGAGATCCATCCTATTCATAAGTTAACATAGAGATAGATGAAGTGAAAAAAAAAATATCAGCTTCATCGGAAACTACTGTGGCCCCTAAGAAGTTTTGAACGGTGGATGTCACTGTCCCCACTATTTTCTATGGTGGGGTCCACTTGAACTTTAGATATATCTCATTCTCTTTTTAATGCCATAAAACGATCTCTAAAAATGTTTGGACGGTATGGATACAACACACGCATCATGGTGGGGTCGACAGAGCTTGGTGACGTCACTTGTGTAGCCTTTTGGCTACTGACCTTGTCAGTATCCAATCCGCACCCGCCTTCATCCAGGTCTGTGTCACCTAATCAATAGATTGGATGGTAAGTAAACATTACAGTGGGCCCTAGGAAGTCTCTAATGGTGGGCTTTCAATGACCGCCCTGTATACCTGCGGTGGTCCCACCTGAGATTTAGATCTGCCTCATTTTTGTGATTATACCCTAAAATAATTATCCGAAATGGATGGAAATCCTAGATAAAATACATACATCATGGTGGGCCTCACAGAGCATAGTCCAGTAGTGATAGCGAAGGTTGGTATGCAATCCCCATCCAAATCTAATGGCTATGATCCTATTGCAATTCCTCGAGTCGTCTTCTGGCAAAACTCTATTATAAAGCATGAGAAACTCATAAGAAACTCGGGTCAATGGGATTAGCGGTCCAAACGTAGTTTCATTGAAACATTCAACATCTTCTTACTTTCATGCCTTTATATTTCATATATAGCCAGCAAGGAACAAACAAGAAGTGAAAGATAACACAACTGAAGAGCCTCAATAGAAATTACAAAAATGTATGTGACAAGGCCTCTTTCAATCTACTCAAAATCTACTGAAGCTGCCCTTACGCCACCACCAGAAGGTCCCAATTCCGGTTGTTTCGTGGTCGCCGACGAAGAATATGAGGCGGAGGCGACGTGTTGTTGGGGGCTGTGTAAACATATTAATTATAATTATATCCGAAACCTACCTTTCCCTCGGAACAAGATCCTGACCGTCCGCTACACCCAGCACCATGCCTCAAGCCAGAACCAAGGCAATAGTAGCACGACGTATAGCGATGAGGCCTACTTCATCCCAGTTCTTGATCAGCCATTGTCTTCTAATCGATGCTACGTTATACAGGCATCTGGGAAGCACAAAGGGTAATTCAGTTATTTTTAGTTCCATTTTGTGTTCATTTGTATAGATTTTTGTATATGATTAAGATCTTGTAATTACTGTGTGCTGACATCGACTGCCATCACTTTGTGAATGAGATGATTTTAGAATCACTCAATTCACGAATTTGTATGTGTTCAAGCAAGACCTCACCATTTCTAACAGTATGTTTTGATGGGCTTTTCAGGAATGCATGCACATGTTCAAGGGAGGAGGATATGAACACGTTGTTTTTGCATATAATGATGTGAAGCCAAGAGCTCTAGACCACAGGGATACGTATCAGCAGGTAGAGATCATTCACCAACGTGGTGGTTGCCAAGTCGCCAAATCCATCGCACCAGATGGGTTCCCTCCATTGTTCTTGAGAAGAGAAGGGTGGGAAGTATACACAGAAACTCCCCACGATTTCCAACTAGGCGAGGCTCACGGCATTGATCTCTCTTTACGTGCCCGTCTGCCAGAATGTTATTTTTTGAAGAGTTGAACACGACAAGTAAATGTAATTATATTTATTACAAATACTTGTACACAACAAGGGTGTACTTTACAACACTCACAAACTATCACTCTTGAATGACAACTCTCACACACAAGGAAAAACTCTTTTGAACTCTTAATACTTGGACACTTTGCTTTCACTCTTGAACTCACTCTTTATTGTTTATGTGTGTACATAATGAGTCACTTCCTATATTTATAGAAGACTATAGAAGATTCTAGAATCAACATAACTCTATAGAGTTCTAGAAGCTTCCAAATATTCTATAAGGTTCTATTATATTCCAGAATATTTTAAGAGAATCCGGAAGGTTATAGTATAGTCCGGAATATTCTGGAAGAGTCAAGAAAACTCTATCAAACTCTAGAAGTTTTTGAAAGATTCTAGAAAATTCTAGAATTTTTCAGAAATGTCTGGAAGTTTCCGGAAGACTCCGGAATATTCAAGAGAGGTGGTGATGACATTTAACACTCCCCCTCAGCACCAACTCTCACAATTCTGCCTTGGTCATCATGCCAAGTTGCTTTCTGAATTCGGTGAACTTAGCATTGCTAAGTCCTTTCGGGAATATATCTGCAACTTGGTTGTCGGTCTTCACATGACTCATCTCGATTTCTCCTTGAAGTACCTTCTCTCTCACAAAGTGATAGTGTACCTCCACATGCTTGGTCCTGGCATGAAACACTGGATTCTCAGCCAAGCAGATTGCTGATTGATTGTCGCAGCGCAATATCATTGGATAATCATCTGGTTGATGAAGATCCCTCATTAACTGCATAAGCCATGTGCTTTCTTGTGCTGCCATTGCCATTGCTCTGTATTCAGCCTCCGTGGTTGATAAAGATACTGTAGGTTGTCTCTTGCTACACCAAGAGATTGCTCCTGAGCCAAGGTTGAATACGTATCCAGTAGTTGATCATCGTATGCCATGATCACCACCATAGTCAGCATCGCAGTACCCAACTTTCTTGCATGCTTCACCTTTCTTGTACAATAAACCAAGGTTTATCGTACCCTTCACATACCTCAGTATTCGACGTACTGCTTCAAGATGCGGCTTCTTTGGTGTTTGCATGAACCAGCTAACCACACCAACTACATAAGCTATATCTGGTCGCGATAATGTAAGGTAGATTAGACTACCAACTATTTGTCGGTACATAGTTGCATCTTCCAAGTCTTTTCCTTCTTCCGAACATAGCCTGGCATTAGCCTCCATAGGTGTGGCAATTGGCTTGCATTCGAGCATCCCATATTTCTTTAATAGGTCTTTGGCATACTTCTGCTGACAGAGGAATATGCCTTTGTTGCTTCGGTCAATCTCCAGCCCAAGAAAATGCTTCAGTTCTCCAAGTTCCTTCATTTGGAATCGCACGGACAAGTTCTCTCTTGTCCTTTCAATCTCACCGTCATCATCTCCAGTGATGATCAAGTCATCCACGTACACTAGCACTATTGCTAGTTTACCTTCCTGGAATTTTACAAAGAGACTGGAGTCCGCAGGTGCCACCGAGAACCCGCTTTGCACTAGGAATTCCCCTATCTTGCCGTACCATGCCCTCGGTGCTTGTTTAAGCCCATACAAGGCCTTCTTTAGTTTGCAGACATAATCCTGATGCCTTTTACTCTGGAAACCACTTGGCTGCTCCATGTAGATATCTCGATCAATTTCTCCATGTAGAAAGGCATTCTTCACATCCATCTGCCACAGCTTCCAAGATTTGCTCGCTGCAAGTGCTAGTAGTACTCGCACCGTTGTAATTTTTGCTACTAGGCTAAAAGTCTCATCATAGTCCAACCCATATTCTTGTGAGAATCCTCTAGCCACTAGTTGAGCTTTGTACCTTTCTATTGATCCATCGGGGCGAGTCTTGACTTTGTACACCCATTTGCATGATATCGGCTTCACATCCTTGAGTTTTGGAACTAGTTCCCAAGTCTGATTTTGGTTCAATGCCTTAATCTCTTCTTCCATCGCCTTCTGCCATTTTATGTCTCGGGATACTTCTTCAAATGTCATTAACTCTTTCACAATCTTTTCTTCTGCTAAGGCAGCATCCATGTATCTTGGGTTAGGCTTTCTCTGTCTAGTCGACCTCCTAAGTGGTGGGTTGTCTACCGCAACCTCCTATTGACTCAGGCGAAGCTCTTCTAGACTACTTTGATGTACTCTAGTTTGCCAAGGACTCATCAATTTATCTAGTGTTCCAGATAGATTAGGCACTTGTTCACCATCTCGTGTTGTAGGCGTCAACTCCTTGGTTGAACTAGGAGATTCTTCTCCTTCCCTTGTCTCCCCCATCTTCTCATGCAGTTCATCTTCTAAGTCTTGAGAGTTTGGCAGCTCCTCCTTCAGTGGCGACCACCATGATGAGGCTTCATCAAAGACAACATTTTTGGATATGTAGCACCTACCAGTTGCAGGGTTGTAATATTTTCACCCTTTCTTTTCACTGCTATAGCCCAAAAAGATGCAATGAATCACCTTCTTATCGAACTTGCTACGCAAGTGATCAGGCACAAACACATAGCATACACATCCGAAGACTCGGAAGTGACTCACCTTGGGCTTTATGTTCCATAGCTTCTCGAAGGGTGAGACAAAGCCTAGTTTTGCCTGTGGTAGCCTATTGATCACATAAGCTGTTGTTTGCATGCACTCTGTCCAAAATCGGCTGGGCACATTCTTAGCATGTAGCATGCTTCGACATATCTCTGCAAGGTGACGATTTTTTCTTTTAGCAATACCGTTTCTTTCAGTCAATTGTCGTCGAATTCTACACTCTTTTAAATAATTTGAGAACTCATTTGACATATACTCTCCACCATTATCCGTTCGCAAGCATCGGATCCTTCTATCGAACTCACTTTCAACCTTCTTCCGAAATTCTTTAAATTTTGATCTAGTTTCTGACTTCTCTTTCATGAAGTAAACTCAAACGTGCCTTGAGAAATCATCAATGAAGGTCACCATGTAACGGATGCCACTAATCGATGCCTATTTTACCCGTCTGAACACGTCTGAGTGGACAAGTTCCAAGGGTTCTTTAGCTCTAAACTTTAACTCTTCATATGACAATTGGTGTGCTTTGCCATATTGACACCCTGCACAAATTATATCTTCTCGAATATTCAGCTAGGGAAGATCTTTGAGCATAGCCTTCTTCATCATTATCTTCAGCTTATGATAACTCACATGCCCTAAACGTGCATGCCAGAGATCTGCAGTCTCATTTTTTCGAGTCTTATCTACATAAGCTGATTCAACTAACATTATATAGATTACTCCAAGCATCGTCCTTCCATGATAGGTGTACCTAACGGTTTAAGGTTTCGGTACACCTTAACATCCTTCGGTCCAAATACCACATAATTACCAAAAGATGTCAGTTGCGATATTGACAACAGGTTTTTCTTCATCTTTGGCACGTGATAAACATTTTGCAACTTTACTTGATTAGGGCTAAATCAAGGTGTGATAGTAGTCGTGCCTACGTGAGTTATCGGCAACCTTGAATTATTAGTTGTTACCACCACCCGATCTCCTTTATAGGCTGATAAACTTGACAGTTTCTTCTTATCACCTGTCATGTGATTTGAACATCCTGAATCAACGATCCAATCATCATTGTAGTTGATAGCTCCTTGATTGGAAACTGCGGCAAGGGCTATTTCACCCGTCTCTGTCACTATTGAGGAAGCAGTTTCTACGTCAGTGACTGTGTTAGACTGCTTGAGTGGTTTATCAAAATCTATCTCCTTCTCTGAACAATCTCCTTGGGTGGTGGACATTAACTCATTCTCCAAATATTGAAGTCGAGCATCATTTGTTTTTTAAAACAATGATACAAAGGTATCCCATGCCATCTTGGGTGTGTCGTCATCCTTAATTCGCCCGAGCAACTCATTCTCAATGGTTGACTTGAGCACGTACATTTCCTTCCCGACCTTAATCTTCCACTTTTAGAGTACTTCAACATTTTCCTTAGGAGGTGGGGTAATTTTATTCTCATTAACAACCTCCCACAAGTCCCGCCCTTCAAGGTATGACTTAATGCGACTCCTCCAACTTTGATAGTTGTGGTTGTTAAGCCTCGTAACTCCACTCGTTGTGTTCACAAGATCCACCATCGTGACTTAATGTGATTATCACTCCCTTTACCAAGCAAGCCAACAAACTTCACAGTCTCTAAACCGTGCACAATCACCTTAAAAACGGATCCCGACCAAATCTTACTCTGATACCAAATTGAAGAGTTGAATACGACAAGTAAATGTAATTATATTTATTACAAATACTTATACACAACAAGAGTACACTTTACAACACTCACAAACTATCACTCTTGAACGACAACTCTTACACACAAGGAAAAACTCTTTTGAACTCTTAATACTTGGACACCTTGCTTTCACTCTTGAACTCACTCTTTGTTGTTTATGTGTGTACATAATGAGACTCTTCCCATATTTATAGAGGGCTATGGAAGATTCTAGAATCAACACAACTCTATAAAGAGTTCTAAAAGCTTCCAAATATCTTATAAGGTTTCATCATATTCCGAAACTTTTTAAGAGAATCCGGAAGGTTCTATCATAGTCCGGAACATTCCGGAAGAGTCAAGAAGACTATCAAACTCTAGAAGTTTCTGGAAGATTCTGGAAAATTCTAGAATTTTTCGACATTGATCTCTCTTTACGTGCCCGTCTGCCAGCATTCGACTTCCCAATCTCTAACAAGCATTCGACGAGCATTGTAGTAGGAAAGTGGTACATCCCTTTCGTGTTCATTAAGGAAGATGGTACAAGCTCAAAAGATGAAATGAAAAAGTCCATGTTTTACGAGATGTATCTTGAACAGATGTGGGATGAGATCCACATGTGTGAGAACCACAGCACCGAGCAGAATGTCCTGGTAGTGAATACGACTGTGAGAAGGGAGATGGCTATGGTCTCTCGGCAGGAAGCCATCCCACGTGTGGTTGATGGGGTGATGTGGTTAACTGGTCCACCTAATAGCATGGGTGTGGGATTGAGTATGGCAGTTGTAGATAGAATGAAATGGGAAGCTTGTAGAGGAGGTTGGATTGATGGGAATGAGAGAGATTTGAAGGTGGAGAGAGTGGAAGAGTTTGGAGGAGTGAATGGATTGAGGAAGTTTGGTTGTTATATGTAAGTGGAGAGGTTTGTTTTGAGAAGGATGGATGGGAGTTTAGTTCTAACTTATGATTTTAATCACACTCATCTGATTCAATCCAAGTGGGAGTAGTTTGGTTTATGTATGTTTCATATTTGCTTTAGGACTCTCGATTCCATCAGTGTGAACTAGTATATGTTAATGATGTGTGTAAAATTTATATAAATGATTGTAAGTGATGGATAAGATTGTCTAATTATTTTGCCTTTTTTTTTTTTTTGTGGGGATCTATGGATGGCCCACTTTTTTGCCTAATCTGATCCGTTGTTTCAGCGTCGCATATACGATGATGGTTAGTCTGCGTGGTAGTTCTAGTAAATCATTTGAGAACCTGATTTGATAAAAGTATTTCAATGTAGCTAGCCTTTGGTTTTCTTTTTTCATTTGAAGTGTCTAGTTGGGCCAGTGGGCCTTAAAGCTAGGCTGGCCCGTCAGGATTTTCTATCGTCTAAGCTTTGAAGTCATAACATGGCTTGTTGCCATTGCCAATGATGTTTTTAAAGTAAGTCATACTAGAAGGCTGGAGTTAACCTCGCAGTTACATCAGTCACATAAAACCTGGTGCAATCTCTTAGCTGGAGATCGGGAGGCTTCTTTAATTTGCCCTCGTGCGTCATTCGTGGTCTCGATTCTTTAGCAATAATCAGGTTTTGGCTTTCACCTCGTTGGTTGGTAGCCATGATTTAGCTTGCGGCCGGGCTGTTGGCTCTAGCCTATCGCAGGATCAACCTTCAACCTTACGGCATCGAGCTTCCAAAGGTTATGCTTGGTGACGTTTACTTCGGCCATGTATGGAAATGGGTCGGATCAACCACCATGGTTTCCATACGTCTCCTTTCTAAGGAACTTCAGCAGTCCTCTATTAATATTGGATTAGATAGTGTTCATGAATTAAAACCACACAATTAATTATGGACTGAGAATGTATATCATGCCATTTGCAGTATTCAGTCTTTTTAAGCTATTCGGCTGAGATTTTGGTTCTTAGGAATGTTAATCAACTTTTCTTCTAGCGCAAATGATCGAAGATCTCGTTGGCACGAGTAATATCAAAAGAATATTGTTTGTTGCCTTTAAATATATTTTTCTCATATTTTGGATAAGAGAGGCAGCCATATCCTTCTTAGTTAGAGATTGACGAATGAATAGCTTCGTTACTACAACTTCTGCCATATTTAACTCAAAGTTTGAGTCCTGATAATATGTCCCCATTGAGGAGTTATTATATTGGCTTTCCCCTTGGAGGAGCCATTTCTAATGGATGACTCGGGTGGATAGATCGAATAGATCTTCAAATTCTATGCTCTCAAATTTCTTCCATAATTCAATATCTAAGTCATCTTGAGACAAATTAACAAATTCAACCTTTGACATGGTGAGTAGGCACCTATTTTTCGCCTTTTTTAAGCAAGCAATATATGTATCAATCGTTTCTCTCGACATATATCTTAAACAAGATAAATCAATCATAAATTCCTCTAGCTCGGTTCGAAAGAACTACTCATGGAATTTCTCTTCCATTTTGGCCATGTATTAATAAAATTAGGTGGCAAATTAATGTGTTAAGTAAATGTCATTTTGATGAGATAAAATTTAAATAGCTGGAGCTTCAAGAAATCCTGATTCAAAACTTCACCGTATTGTATGGAGAAGTGCTCGATATGCTCTATGGTTGGCCGACCACATTCTCTTAGAAAGAGAGTAAAGTCAAGAAAATGTTAGCCTTTTGGCTTATCATAGTAACGATCTATCCATTCTGGATAGAGCTTCTTATAGGTTGGTACGTTTATACGGCAATTTTATTGATGGCCAATAACTTCTTGGATCAAATTAATTAAATCTTCTCGATCCATCTGTGGGACATAAGGAAGTGCTTGATGTTCTTGAGTGGCCGAGTTAACCATTGGGAGAACTGGGTTAACCGTTGGAAGAATTGCAGGCGTAGAAGGTTGCCTCCCAAGATATTCGGCACCCAGGGCGTATTGCCCCCAAAGGGCTCCATGATTTGGTGCCTTTTGGTTAAATTGGCCGTATGGTCGGCCATTACAATCATTCCTTCTAATGTGGATTGAAGGTGGTGGCAAATTTCGATCAAATTGGTATTGGTCAAAATTGTTAATCCTTGGTTGAGGAGGCATCGGTTGAAGCGTTACTAACTCAGTTTGGATTCGTCATTGTTTAGATGGTTTTTGTAGGCTAGCTTGTAACATTGTACAAAGCAATTCTAATACTTTCAAACGTGTTATTGAATGATGATGAACTAACTTCTAAAGGAGCCAATTTTGACATACTAGGGAGTTGAGGTGCAACTTCTATAGAAATCTCTTCAAGTAGATTTGACATCTTTTGGTGTCAAGATTAATAAAAAAAAAAAAAAATCATGTGAACCTGCTACTTATTGCGTTACCCAGGTAACACCTAATCCACTCTCTTCTATAAGACCTTGTGAATGAGTTGCATAGTAAATAAACATCAAGGTGGCCCTAAGAAGGTTTCAATAGCATGCGTTATTGTCTATGTGATGTGATCTACTTTAGCTTTGGATTTGTCTCATATTTTGGGCCTTATGTCTAACAATAGTCTCACGAAATGGATAGATAGTATAAATATAACACATACATCATAATGGTGCTAGGGTTGAGGTAGAAAGATAGAAAAACTAATCACTTAAAGATAGATTTAAGGCGCGTTATGATGTTGCTATCTTTAAGGTGATATTCGCACCTTGCTGGTGATTAAACCAATTTGCAAGAAGGTTATAGCAAATCCATATTCAGGATATAGTTAACTTTTTTTCTAAGACTACAGAAATGTGGGTTTCAGCTTACAAAATTGAAAAAGCACTGCACCCCAACACACTTTTATAGCGTACACCCATAACTTCTGTGTTGTTATAATTTAACTCCTGAAAATTATTTGTAATTTACTGCCTAAAAAATTATTTGCAGTTTAGCACCTAAAACTACAACTTTTCAAAAAACATTCAAAATCCAAAACGAAGAAGAAGAATTGTTAGAATTGTTATTCTCAAATATTGACCCAAAGATGGGTTTATATAGTGTCACAAGAAATGATTTAAGATTATTTTTATGGAAAAAAATCTTCTTCCATGGTGTCTTTTCAACAATGGCATCCCTCCACCATTAATGACATCTTTTCATCATCATTTCGAATTCAAATAATGCTCTATTTATCAAGAGACACCACCATTCATAAATAAATTATTACCAACAATTACCAAAAGTCACAATCATTTTTCTAAATTTTTTTTATAAATTTAGAAAAAAATTTATTTTGAAAAAACCGTACACCAGGCCACTGATTTTTTTCATGTTAACACAGCATCCAGGTCCACGCAATCAGCATCCATTAACTTAGCTTTCCATCAACTGTAAGAACTCTATTTAGTGGGCCTCACTGATCAACGGTCTGGATTGTCATACAGTTGGACTGGATGATTGAGTAGACCAGTGGGCCCCACTTCAGGTGATGCGCTGCGCAGTCTATCTGCGCAGCTCTGTGTACTAGGGCTGGAATGCTATAGCTGTCTTACGCAGACAACAGTTTGAGTTGAACTAGCATGCTACAATGTGGAGCATGGGAGAGAGAGTTGTGATGGGTTTCAAACTCCCTCTCCACAAACTCTATAAAAGAGAGCTGGGTCCCCAATCCTACACCATTGTAGAAATTCGAGTCCCATCTACTGATTTGCAGAAAGGGTGTGAAGGAGAGGAAGATCCTAAGTTCTACAGGTATTCTGGTATTCTTATCCGGCTTCCATGGCGGCGTCTCATCTAGGTAAGCTATCCGACCCCTGATCGCCATGTCCCATGCACAGACAGATCCGTAGGCCTATTCCGCATACAGATAAGATTCCACATTTGGTATCAGAGCGATCTGTGCATAGGTATGGATGATCGCATCCAGCTATATCAGATCAAATTAGGGATTTTGAATTCCTGAAACAGATCTGCATCAGGGATTTTCGAATTCCTGAAACAGTTGTAGTTAAGGATTATTTTAATCCTAAATATTGATTAGGGATTTGAATTCGATAAACCCTAAATACAGTCATACCGATTAGGGATTTCGGATTCAGAATCCCCAAATCACCTACTAAGGATTTCAGATCTGAAACCCTAAATTCAGAAAATTAGGGATTTTTCGAATTCCCAAATTCGTTAATTTGGGGAATTCCAGATTAGCCCCGAATCCAGACAACGAATAGGGATTTCGATCCCTAATTCGAAGTATGGGGCATGCATATTTCGAAACCCTAAAATCAGGAAAATAGGGATTGTGATTCCCAAATTGGAATTGGGTATTCTGTACCCTACCTTCATAATCGGTGATAATGGACATGGATTCACTGTCCATCTTCGACAGCATCCTCAGCCAGTCGCCTGTCGTGCTTCTCCTCCGCTGCAGCCATGGATTCCGACCATACTTCCATGGATATTCAGGGTTTTTGAATCATGTAGGAGGTCGCGGCGGCGATCTTCCTTCTTGGCAGCGGCGGCTCCTGTCGAAGAAGGGGCGGCTTCATACCAGCGTCTTTCAGACGCCGCTTGCACCAGGTCGAAAACGACTTGCTTTCAGACGCCACAAGCACTAGTTCGAGGTCGACCTTATATGTAATCGGGTCTTCGGACCCGATTACGCGTATTTGGGTCCGACTCCTGTACCCGCGAACGGGATGTATTCCCATTCTCTCGTGGGCTTATCACTGGTAATGGCCCAATATACTATTTTGATGGTGGGCCCTGAGTTCAATCTGGTCCATTAAGATTTCTAAATATTGACCATCAGATATCATTTCATATTCATAATCTGGGCTGACTTATGGACATATTATATATCTAATTCGCTTGGTAGATGATTACGTGAACTTCCATCTAATAAATATTAAGCGTTTAAACTAAATCTATCCATCTTGTGGACACCAATGCATGGACCTAACCATCCAATTGTAAAGTTCTGTACTATTTGTCTATCATGTGGATATTAAGAACTGGATTAGTCATGATCATTGAACACTTTCAGATCGTATAGAGTACAGGTGCGACCCTATTATTGGCCCATCACCCATCTTTAAGTGTTGATATGGACTGTTGGAATATAAGGTGTGAAACCTATTATATATTTCACTTTAAGGAATTCCAAAAGGTCAGTATCAACTAACTTATGGACCACATCGCACTAATTAAGAAATAATCCATAGAGACGCAGGATTATAATAGCAATCTTGCAGTCTATATTTGTAGTTTTGGATTCAGTTGTGTTAGCCACCATAGTGACCTCAATCGATGAAAATTCTACAAGTACAGACTTGCAACATTGGGATCAGAAAGATTGCATACAGTTGCGTTCATGTTTTCATGCCTACGGTAACGAAAACATGGATGATTATCGTATGGCAGTCAAGTGAACGGGTGGAGTAAATGGTGTAAGTAATGTAAAGCTGAAAGACTCATCTCACCCACAGGTGTTGAGTGTCTCAGATTTACATCACTAACATCACTTAGCTTCATATTAAGGAGGATTACTAACATGTTGTCATTACCGCCCACAGGAGGAATGATGATGATGTAACAGATTCTTACTAGGATGAGATGGTTGGGCCCATTGTCATCCTAGATAATTCAGTTGATGCCTCCCCTAGCAACTGAATTAGTTATCTTTGCCTGATATTTTGTTTACTAAACTGTTTTGTGAAATAATGAACTAATGTGAGTATATGTGTATCTCTTATATTTCAGTCTCAATTCCAACTAATATGCATCAAGTCCCTGCCTTAAATGGGTCTAATTATACTCAATGGAAGAACGCCATTGAAGTTGTACTGGGCTGTCTTCAATTAGATCTTGCCCTGATAACACCAGAACCGCCAAAGCCATCTGATAATGCCACTGAAGCTGAATATAATAGATGGGTTGCATGGTTTAGATCAAATGATACATGCCTGAAAGTCATTAAATATTCAATTTCTGAATCGATGAAGGGTGCCATGCCTGAAACAGATAACGCTAAAGTTTTCCTAATTGAAATGGAAAAACGATTCAAGAAATCTGATAAATCTGAAGTAGGCATTCTTCTGAATAAATTGACTCGCTCGTCCTATGATGGAAAAGGCAACATCTGTGAATACATTGTAGAGCAAATCGAAGTTGTTTCTAAGATCCGTGCTCTAGGGCTTGTACTCACTGATGATCAACTGGTTCATTTGATCATGAACAACCTACCTCCCCAATTCGGCACGTTCCTGGTAAACTATAACACTCTGAAGGACATGTGGACATTGGATGAACTCATCACTCAGTGCGTCCAAGAAGAAGACAGGATCAGACAGATGATAAAGGTTCAAAATGTTAATATGGTGACTTCAGGACAAGGGCACGGGCAAGGGAATAAAGGTAGAAGGAAGAGGAAACAAGGTTCTAATAATGGATTCTCTGGTCCTACATCTGGAAACCATGAGAATCAATCTGGAAATGGATCTAAACGCAAACGGGTTAAAGGCAAACCGTGCTACTTTTGTAAAAAGATGGGTCATCTAAAGAAAGACTGCGAAGGTTTTAAGGATTGGCTCATAAAGAAAGGTAATCATTCTGTTCTTGTCTGTTTTGAATCTAATCTGACCGATGTATCAGTGGATTCCTGGTGGATAGATTCAGGAACTACTATTCAGATATGCACTTCTATGCAGAAATTACTACAGGCGAGGCCACCAACTGATGCGGAGCGCTCAGTATGCGTAGGCAATGGTGTCAAAGTTGACGTGGAGGCAATAGGAGTCTATAGGCTTAAGTTGAAGTCTGGTCATTTTTTGAATTTAGTTAATACATTCTGTGTGCTGTCTATAAGGCGCAATTTAGTTTCAATTTCCTGTTTGGATAAGTTGGGATATTCGTTCCACTTTGAAAATAAAAGTTTCAGTATTTACTTTAATTCGATTAAAGTTAGAACCGGCTCTTTAGTAAACAACTTATACCAGTTAGACTTGATTGCCTCTCACGTCTATAATATTAATACCTTGTATGGAAATGTAGTGGGATCCAAGCGAAGACTAGACTATGAGAATTCCTCCATGTTGTGGCACAGGCGGCTATGCCATATATCTCGTGAGAGATTAGACAGGCTTGTGCGAGAAGAAATTTTACATTCTCTAGACTTCTCTGACTATAAAGTATGCATTGATTGTATAAAAGGGAAACAGACTAGAACGAGAAAGAAAGGTGCAACCAGGAGTATAGATCTATTAGAGGTTATACATACAGATATCTGTGGACCATTCCCTACAGCCTCATGGAGTGGCCACAAATATTTCATTACCTTTATAGATGACTATTCTCGCTTTGGGTACCTATACCTTATCAGTGAGAAATCGGATGCCCTGGATGCTTTTAAAATCTATAAGGCCGAAGTTGAAAATTAACTCGATAAAAGAATTAAAGTTGTCAGATCTGACCGTAGTGGTGAATACTATGGCAGATATGATGAATCAGGACGCAATCCAGGGCCATTCGCTAAATACCTGCAGGATTGTGGCATTGTTGCTCAGTACACTATGCCTGGTACTCCAGAGCAGAATGGAGTTGCTGAGAGACGTAATCGCACCCTTATGGATATGGTGCGAAGTATGGTCAGCAATTCAACATTGCTAGAATCTCTGTGGGGTGATGCGATCAAAACTGCAGTTCATATATTAAACAGGGTTCCCAGCAAAGCAGTAAGCAAAACTCCTTTTAAGTTGTGGAATGGGAGAAAACCAAGTTTCCGATATCTACATGTTTAGGGTTGTTCTGCTGAGGTCAAAATTTATAACCCGCATGAAAAGAAGCTTGATCCTAGAACCATAAGTTGTTTCTTCATTGGATACCCAAAAAGATCAAAAGGCTATCGATTCTACTGTCCTTCCCACTCCATCAGGATTGTTGAGACTGGGAATGCCAGATTCATTGAGGACACTGAAAACAGTGGGAGCACGAACATAAGAAATTTTGTATTTGAGGAACAAAGGACTGTGACTCCTGTCATAGTCAATCCAGATCACGTGGACATTAATGATGCAGTCGATTCTGCAGTCACTGCAGAGCACCACGTAGAACCTCATATACAAACCACTGATGAGAAAAATCAAGATCAGACCCAACAAGCTGAACCATTAAGAAGATCTGAAAGAGAGAGAAGGCCTGTAAATCGAGACGATTACATCGTATACTTACAGGAACACGACTTTGACATAGGGGTGGAAAATGATCTTGAATCCTTTACACAAGTCAAACAAAGTGCGGATCCTTCTCGTTAGTTTAATGCCATGAAAGATGAGTTGAAATCTATGCAGGACAATAAAATATGGGATCTTGTAGAGTTACCCACTGGAATAAGGCCGATTGGTTGTAAATGGATATTTAAAACCAAACGGGACTCCAAAGGTAATGTCGAACGATATAAAGCCAGACTTGTTGCCAAGGGTTTTAACCAACGTGAGGGCATTGACTTTAAGGAGACTTTCTCACTAGTATCCAAGAAAGACTCATTCAGGATCATAATGGCTCTTGTAGCTCATATGGATTTAGAGTTACATCAGATGGATATAAAGACTGCATTTCTCAATGGGGATCTGAATGAGAATATGTACATGTTGCAGCCCGAAGGTTTTGTAGCTACTGGCGCAGAACATTTGGTTTGCAAACTTAAGAAGTCCATCTATGGGTTGAAACAGGCATCGCGGCAGTGGTACCTTAAGTTTCATAAAGTAATTTCTTCATATGGCTTTGTAGAAAACACTGCAGATGAATGCATCTACATTAAAACCAGTGGGAGTAAGTTCGTTATGATGATTTTATATGTTGATGACATTCTGTTAGCTAGCAGTGATACCAGGATGTTGAGCGACACTAAGAAATTTTTATCTCAAAGGTTTGAAATGAAAAACCTTGGTGAAGCTTCTTACGTCATTAGCATTGAGATTCGCCGTGACAGAACACTTGGACTGCTCAGCTTATCACAGAGGGCCTATATTACTAGGGTTCTCGAAAGGTATGGCATGCAAAATTGTACTTCGGGAAAGTCGTCCATTGTGAAGGGCGACAAATTTGGTTTGTTTCAGTGTCCAAAGAATGATTTAGAAAAGAATCGAATGAAAGAATTTTCGTATGCATCAGTAGTAGGGAGCATCATGTATGCTCAAGTCTGTACGCAACCGGACATTGCTTTTGTCACTGGAATGTTGGGAAGATATCTATCTAATCCAGGAATGCAACATTGGATAGCTGCAAAGAAAGTATTACGGTATCTTCAGAGAACAAAAGACTTCGGACTCACATACAGAAGGTCTGATCAGTTGGAGTTGATCGGATATTCAGATGCAGACTTCGCAGGCTGCGTTGATACTAAGAAGTCTACTTCAGGATACATCTTCATGATGGTGGGAGGAGCTGTGTCGTGGAAAAGCGTGAAACAATCTACCACAGCCTCATCTACTATGGAAGCTGAATTTATTGCCTGCCATGAGGCATCTAATCAGGCACTATGGTTACAGAGTTTCTTTTCAGGTTTGCGGGTACTGGAGCATATCCCGAAACCATTGAGAATATTTTGCGATAATTCGGCTGCTATTTCCTTCTCTAGTAACAACAAGCATTCGTCAAGATCGAGGCATATCGACATCAAGTATCTTGTTGTAAAGGAAAGGGTTCAGAATCATTAAGTGTCCGTAGAATTCATCGGTACTAAGCAGATGATTGCAGATCCGCTCACTAAAGGGCTCCCTATCACGCCATTTCAGGAGCATGTAACATCCATGGGAGTCATTGATCCCACAGATGTTTTTAGTTAGTGGGAGTTGAGCGTACTTTGATTTTCACAGACACTTAGAGATCTCGTTTTATACAGTTTGTTTGGATGATTTTGATATAAAGATTTATTTCTGCTTATTTATATATATGCGCATATTTTGAATAAGTGGAACTACAGTTGTGTCTCGTTGGAGACATGAAAAAGCTTCAGGACCTCTTAAGGATAGACACATATTATCACACTAAAGTGTGTAATCCTTATACCACATTTCCTAGTTCGTGATCTATGTCGTTAAGATTGAAAGTATTTGTGATCGCGCTTAGACTCACTTCGCCTAAATTAAATGCTGTGATGTCTACCGCGTTTCGATACTGACTGTTTTGATGGACCAGATTGAATAGCATTACTCATATTGTCCAACTGTTTTCATTGGTTAACTATTTAGATATTTTCTTAAAATATCAAAACTTGTTTACAAAATTATTATATATATGACTATCATTGACGTTGCTCAATGAGGCCCAAGTGGGAGAATGTAAGAACTCTATTTAGTGGGCCTCACTGATCAACGGTCTGGATTGTTATACAGTTGGACTGGATGATTGAGTAGACCAGTGGGCCCCACTTCAGGTGATGCGCTGCGCAGTCTATCTGCGCAACTCTGCGTACTAGGGCTGGAATGCTATAGTTGTCTTACGCAGACAGCAGTTTGAGTTGAAATACGATGCTACAATGTGGAGCATGGGAGAGAGAGTTGTGATAGGTTTCAAACTCCCTCTCCACAGACTCTATAAAAGAGAGCTGGGTCCCCAATCCTACACCATTGCAGAAATTCGAGTCTCATCTACTGATTTGCAGAAAGGGTATGAAGGAGAGGAAGATCCTAAGTTCTACAGGTATTCTGGTATTCTTATCCGGCTTCCATGGCGGCGTCTCAGCTAGGTAAGCTATCCGACCCCTGATCGCCATGTCCCATGCACAGACAGATCCGTGGGCCTATTCCGCATACAGATAAGATTCCACATCAACTACCATGAACTTTCGTTGTAAATGCGTAGGATGCATCCTGTCAGCTACAATGTTTCAATTTCAATAGTCATATATGACATGGGCCCAATAAATTATCTCCCGCACGATAACAGTCATGGCGCAGGCTATTTGAGGGGTGTTATTGTGGGGTCCCAGCAGAGCTGAGGTACGCTTAGGAAGAAAGCCCAGATTGAATGAAGAGGAATCGGAAAGACCCTATGGCTTATGCATGCGTACGCTTATGCGTCAGTTTATACGGTAGGGCCCATATTTTAGGGAACCTGAACGTTTATGCGAGGTAGACTACAATGGATGAGTGGCTCATTAAAAAATAAAATAAAATCCAGGGATTAGAAGATTCCAAACCTTGGATCAGCATCCTAAAAATGAACAGCTTAGAAAAAAAGTAACAATCAACAGGATAAAATAATCCAATATTAAAGTTCCCTGAGACGGAGTGATTGATCACAGAACCATGGGTCCCACTTGTGAAAATGACCTTATAATTCCTCTAACATGAGTCCTGACCAGCAACAAATAGGATTAGGCTTCAATGATACGTGCCAGAGATCTGGACCGTTCATCAAGTGGGTCCCACCGTTGTAATTTCCCTAACCTACTAAAATCAGGCCCATATTCTTATTAGCTGGGCGGCGCTTATACCAAATAATCAGACGGTTAAAAAGATTTCCCTGCGGCCCACATTCGATGCACATGTGATCATGACCGATCAGCTCTATCATTGGACCATGACTTACGTATGATGGGCTCAGCTTCGCATTTCATATACTTGTGCATCATGCTGCGATTGTAGCCGTTCAACTTAGGCTCATATTCAGTGATCCAGACTGTTTATGTGGCTAAATACAACGATCAAGTGTCTGAAAATAGAGCTGGGCACAGGACGACTTGACTCGCCAAATTCGACTAGTCCGACTCGATTCGACCCAAGTGGGTGAGTTGATCCGAATCAAGTTGACTTCATCCAATCCGAACTCAAACTGAGTCGAATTCAAGTCACCCAGTAACTCGACTCGACCCGAAATCCAACTCAGTACTGACTCGATTCAATTTGAAACTCGACTTGTACATATATGTTAAAGAAAACTCAGATATGAGTTTTCATATATGAGATGCCGGGAAGCTGATGGAAAGGCTGCAATTTCATTAAGTGAATATAGGTTTTGAGTCGTGATTTCAGCCCGTGGATACCCACTGCACCCGACCTGACTCGAACCGACTCGGTACTTGTGACTGGGTTAGACTCAGTCTGGATTAGTCCAGGCCAGACCTGGACTCGGATCGGGTCAGGTATGCTGGACTCGGTACCGAGTCAGGTCGAATTGGGGTCAGACCTATTTCAAAACCGGACCAAGTCAGATCAGCCCAACTTGGTCCGACTCGACTCGAGGCCCACCTCTAGCTGAAAAGATCTTGAAGATTACAAACAAGAAAAAGAAAAGAAAAACTCAAATTAGTGGCCTGTAAAGAACTTGTCAAGGTGACGGTCCACATCAATGAAAAAGGTTAAACAATAAAAGTGCTAAAAGCATTCCAATTAGAGAGTTCTATAATATTTATCCTCCATTGATCTATGGTGGGGCCCATCTTCTGAATGGTTTGGATCACGAAACATGATCCCAGACCCAACGGCCATAATACATATGTATCCTATTGGAATTCTCGGGGTGTATTCTAGTAAAACTCTATTATAAAGCAAGAAAAAATCCTATCAATGGGATTGGTTGTCCAATGAAATATTGAACATCTTCTTAATTTCATGCCTTTATATATCTTAGCAAGCAAGGAAGAAGGAAGTGAAAGATAACGGAGGTGAAGAGTCCTCAGTAGAAGTACAAAAATATGTATGTGACATGGCCTCTTTCCCTCTACTTAAAATTTACTGAAGCTGCCCTTATCCAGCCACTGGAAGGTCCGAATTCCGGTCATTTGGTAGTCGCACACCGATGAAGAATCTGAGGTGGAGGCGATGTGTTGCTGGGGGCTGTGTAAAGATAATAAGATCCAAAACCTTCCTTTCCCTCAGAACAAGATCCTAAGGGTCCGCTACACCCAGCAAGATGGCGAGAGCCGGACGGTGCACAGCGATAAGGCCTACTTCATCCCAGTTCTCAATCACCCGTTGTCTTCCAATCGGTACTATGTTATACGGGCAACTGGGAAATACAAAGGGTAATTCAGTTACTTTTAGTTTAATATTGTGTTTGTTTTGTATAGATTTTGCATTAGACTAAGATCTCCTAATGATCACAATCAGAAATAAAATAGAAGGGATTAGAAAAGACAGAAAAATATTTCTAACATGGTTCAAATTATTGTGTAGCGTATTTGTATCGGTGACTACAGGATATGTATTTTATTGTCGATATTATGAAATGTATATTCTATTCTATATATTTGTTTTTTTCAATTAAAAAACGTTTAAATGTATTGATAAATAAGGTTAATATTTGTTTAAGGACTAAGTAAATAACCAAATATGTATATTTTTTTTTCTTGAGAATTTTGTTTGATAGACAATACGTATTGATTTGTCGTAGGGTGACAATTGATAGACGACGTGTATTGGCTGATATTTAAAACCATGGTCCTAATGGAAGTAGGAGTCTTCCCTCATTCAGCTCATCTTTTTTCTTTATTCCCTTAGGGAAGATAATTCCTAATTAAGAGCAAAATTGTTTGTGTTTTTCATTTTTCATTTTGGAATTTCTTTTGTTAGAGTTCTGAAAAATCTTCGAAAGATACCCATGTCGATATTAGGTTGTGTTTGGATCGTAAATTATTTTACTTTAGCTACTATGTCTCATGTAGTTGATTCAAGTTTCTACTCATTTAATGCATAAGAGGTTTGAGGAATATTGTGCAGCAAATGGAATCAAACATTAAAAAAAGATTCCAGGGACATCGCAGTAGAACGGTGTGGCTAAGGGCATTAACAGTACCATCCTTGAATGCTCCAGGAGCATGAGGTTATATGCAGGGTTGCCTAATACATTTTGGGTAGATGCTGTGAATATTGCCGCATATCTCATAAATAGAAGTGAACCTTGCACATCTTAAAGTGTTCGGTTGCACTTTATATGTTCATATTGATATAAAGCACATGAGAAACAAGCTGGATGCGAAGTCCAAGAAGTGCACGTTTATAGGCTACGGGCAGCATGATTTTGGCTACCGTTTTTGGGATACAGAGAACCGAAAAATCATCAGAAGTAAAGACGTAGTCTTCAATGAAAAAATGATGTATAAGGATAGTGTATAGCAAAATAAGGCCAATGAGAAAGAATTCGTAGAGTTGAAAGAGTTGCCGGACATGGGTGTTACATTGCCACAAGATGAATAGGCACAGGAGCATAATGAGGCAGATTCGCATACGCCGGTTGTGAGGAGGTCTACTCGGGAGAGGAGACTCAAAGTCCGATACTTACTTTTCTTATATGAGTGTTTTGAAGAGTCATAACAATTATAAGTGGGAACAGGCTATGGATGATGGGATAGACTCTCTGGAGTTAAATCATACGTGGGAGCTAGTCACTCTACATAAGGGTAAGAAAGCTCTTCATAACAAGTGAGTTTACAGACTGAAGGAGGAGCACGATGGTTCGAAATGGTACAAAGCCAGATTGGTTGTGAAAGGGTTCCAACAAAAGACAGTTATCGACTTCACTGAAATATTTTCACCATTGGTGAAAATGTCTACGATTCGCATGGTCTTGAGTATAGTAGCTATAGAGGACTTACATTTAGAGCAGCTAGATATTAAGACCGCCTTTCTTTATAGGGACCTTGAAGAAGAGATATACATGCATCAGCCGACAAAATACGTTGCACCAAGAAAGGAGAACAAGCAGGTGTGTAGACTGAAGAAGAGTCTATATGGACTGAAGTAGGCCCCGAGGCAGTGGTACAAGAAGTTTGACAGTTTCATTTCGGAAAACAGTTTTAGGAGATATCATGCAGACCACTATTGCTGTTTGAAGAAGTTTGATACGTTGTACATCATTCTTCTTCTATACGTAGATGATATGCTTGTAGCCAAATCAAACATGAAGGACATCTCAGACTTAAAAAATGAGAATTTGTCATGAAGGATTTAGGAACTGTAAAATAAATCTTAGGTATGAGGATAAAGCGTGACAGAGAAAATAAAAAAATGGTTTTGTCATAAGTAGAGTACATAACCAAGGTACATGATTGATTCAGTATGGGAGATGCTAAGTCGGTTAGCACTTCATTAGCCAAGCACTTTAAGCTTTCTAAGGAGTAAGGTACAAAGACGCAGGAGGAACAGGATTACATGGCTAAAGTCATATACGCGTCAGTTATTGGGAGTCTCATATATACTATGGTGAGCACGAGGCCAGACATTGTTCAAGTAGTGAGAGTTGTTAGCAAGTTCATGGACAACCCCAAGAATGAACATTGGGAAGTTGTGAAGAAGATCCTTAGATACGTGGTAGGTACTACGGATGTAGGGTTGTGTTATGAAGGATTGAAAATCAAGCTACAAGGCTACGTAGATTCAGATTTGACAGGAGATATCGACAGCGGAAGAAGCACTACATGGTATGTCTTTACTTTGAATAGTGCTACAGTCAGTTGGGTCTCTCAGTTGCAGAAAATAGTATCTATCAGTACAACGGAAACAGAATATGTTGCACCTACAGATGCGTACAAGGAGATGGTGTGGATGCAATGTTTCATGGAAGAGTTGGGAAATAAGCAAGTAGATTGTAAGTTGTACAGTGATAGTTAGAGTGCAATACACTTGGCTAAGAATTCAATATTTCATTCAAGGACCAAGCATACTGACATCATATATCACTTCATACGTTCGTTACTAGAAAATGAATTGATTGCTTTAGAGAAAATCTATACAAGTGAGAATCTTACGGATATGCTGACCAAGGCAGTCACACGGGAGAAGCTGAAGCTCTATTCAGATTTGATTGGTCTTCAGGCTTGAAGACGGGGAGGTGGTGCACTCCGTATGTAGAAGACAAAGGTTTATGGCGATGTGTTTCCAAGTGGGAGATTGTTGAGATGTGGAGCCACATCTGAACAGGACTACTCAACCAGTCGAGTGGGCTGCTCGACTGGTCGAGTGGCCCACTGGACCTGGCGAGGGTTCGCTCGACTCAAAGTCTAGCATGTAAAATTTATTTTTGGTCCATGGTGCTCAACCAGTCGAGGCCCATGCTCGACCAGTCGAGGACCTCTCTTAACTAGTTTTACGCAGATTCTTCACGGATTTGGTGTGGACTGCGTAAATTTAAGGCGGTTTTCACAGAGGTGCGAAAGAAAATTTCTTAAACTATAAATAGGGGTTCCTAGGGCTTTTCTAAGATATTCTAACGTGTACACAAAGGGTTTTCTTTTATACATCTAAGGGCAAAAGGTTAGTATATTGCCTGTAATATCGCTTTCTTCATAGTGGAAGTTTACACCCATGGTTTTTTTATTTATTTATAATCCTTGTTGGGGTTTTTCCACGTATATTTTGTCTTGTGGTTTGTTGGTATGCTTTGATTCTACTTCTAGATTATATTTCATTTTGTTTATCATTTGTGGATGAGACCGAAGATTGGATCTCGGTTCACTAGTGTTGTTGGCGTGCTGCGCAACAGAGATCCCAAATCCCAAATTAATTTTCCATCTTTTTACAATAGTCATGAGCCAAAATGCAGCCAAGTCACAATTTAGACCTTGATTTTGTATTTGTTTATGTGATCTTTGTAACATTAATTTTTTTTTTTTAAAAAAAGTGTTGGACCATATTAGTATGGCCCACCAACCAAATGAGTGGGCTAGATTGATTCATGTACTAGTTCATGCTTGTGTTAGACCCCACCTATATATATATATATATATATATATATATATATATATATATATATATATATATATATATATATATATATATATATTAGTTGTGGAAAAACACCAAGCATACAATGGATGCACACAATGAATATAGGTATATTGTCTCTCTTGCTTTTTTTTTTTTTTTCCTTTGACTTTTGGATTTTGGTTTGGCTCTTTTTCTTTTGTGGTTTTGCATTTCTGCAATAGCATGAACGGCTTGCATCTTGCACATATGTGCCATGTTACAACTTCCGCTACCGATGAACTATTTAACTACGTCTACGAAAATCTTTTCAGGGTGTGTTTAGATTCTCACATAATTCTCCATTTCCCCTATTGGATCCCCAATTCACTAATAATATGACTTGTTGGCTAGGTTTTCAGGGTCTGAATGAGATGATTTTAGAAGCACCCAGTTCACAAATTTGTATGTGCTCCAGCAAGACCTCACCATTTCTAACCGTGAGTATGTTTTGATGGGCTTTTCAGAAAGGCATGCATATGTTCACAGGACGACATCCTCACATATTGTTTTTGCATGTGTGTCAATGATGTGAAGCCAAGAGCTCTAGACTATAGGGATATATATCAGCAGGTAGAGATCATTCGCCGACATAGTGGTCGCTTCGTTGGAAAATCCGTCGCGCCAGACGGGCTCCCTCCATTGTTCTTGAGAAGAAAAGGGTGGGAGGTGTACGCAAAAACTCCCCGCAACTTCCAACTAGGCGAAGCTCATGGTGTCAATCACTCTCTTCGCGCGACTTCCCAATCTCACACAGACATTCAACTAGCATTGTAGTAGGAAAGTGGTACATCCCTTTCATGTTCATTAAGGAAGTTGGTACTAGATCAAAAGATCAAATGAAAAAGTCCATGTTTTATGAAATGTATCTTGAACAGATGTGGGATAAGATCCACATGTGTGAGAACCATGGCACCGAACAGAATGCGGTGGCAGTGAACACAACTGTGAGAAGGGAGACAGCAAAGGTCACCGGTCAGGAAGCCGCCACACGTGTGGTTGATGGGATGATGTGGTTAAGTGGTCCACCTAGTGTGGGATTGAGTATGGCAGTTGTAAATAGAATGAAATGGGATGGGAAAGAGAGAGATTTGAAGGTGGAGAGGGTGGAAGAGTTTGGAGGAGTGAATGGATGGAGGAAGTTTGGTTGTTATATGTTAGTGGAGAGGTTTGTTTTGAGAAGGATGGATGGGGGTTTGGTTCTAACATATGATTTTAATCACACTCATCTAATTCAATCCAAATGGGAGTAGTTTGGTTTATATTTGTTTCATATTTACTTCAGGACTCTCAATTCCATAAGTTTATATATACTAGTGTGTTAATGATGTAAATTTTATATGTAGGGTGGTAAGGGATGTATTGGATTGTCTAATCGGTTTGATTTTTCAATTTTGGGTCATCTATGTATGGCCCACTTTTTTATTTAATCTGATCCGTTGTTTCAGTGATGGTTAGTTTGCATGGTAGTTCTAGTAAATCACCTGAGAACCTGATTTGGTAAAAATATTTCAATGTAGCCTTTTATTTTCTCCTTCTTTTCTTAAGTGTATACCTGGGCCTGTGGGCCTTAATGCTAGGTCCAACTCCAGCTTGATTGTAAATCAAACAAAAAACTGAAAGCCAAAAGCTCAACTAGGACTGTCAATGGGACGAGCTGGCTTGTCAGGATTTGAGGATCGGCCCACCTAAGGCTAGGCTTGGTATGGAGTATCAGGCCCGTTTGTCAAGGCCCAGTTAGTGAATGTCCTTTGGAAGTGCGTAGTATGCATGTAGGATCCATTCCCTGTCAGTATCCATGTTTCAATTTCAATAGTCATATCATGTCGCGTTCTTGGAAGATCGTGTAGTAGAGATGGAAGAAGGAAATATGGTAGGGCCATCTCTCTATATAGTACAGGTGGCATTATGATATATTGATCACGGCCCTTCATATAATTGTCCCTACCATGGTTGGCTTATATTTTAAAAATCAGACCCATCAGACGGACACACCTATCACTTTTCATTTCTTTCACTAGGGAGGTGATTGAGGCCGTTCGATTTAGGGTCATATTCAGTAATCTTCAGTAATCCAAATTGGCTGACTAAATACAATGATTGAGGTGGCTGAAAGGATTTTCAAGATTTAAAAAAAAAGAAGAAAACCTACATTTCAAATCAACGGCCTGTGAAGATATTGTCAAGGTGAAGGCCCATATTAATGGGAAGGTTGAACAATAAAAGTGCCAAAGAATTCCCATTAAAAAATTCTATAATTTTTACGTAATTTTAATAGTAGAATTGACAGATCGTTCATGAATGCATGAATAATTGAGATTCCAAATTGAAATCTTACATATGTACCTATGTGCGAAGATAGTTCCGATGCTGCAATATCGCGGAGAGGAGATATTAATCTTTCGTACCTTACACCTTAAAAAAAATCTCTCGATGGAGATAGATAATTTTCCGTTTACGTGGAGTGGATGAGGGACTAAGATATGTATTTATAGGAAAGATGGACGTAGAAGCTTACCCATCGTACTCCGTTTTAATAACCACGTTTAGAGATTACAATTCAAACATCCCTCATAAACCTATACGTAGCGATCACAACTATAATAAGGCTATTGAATTACTAAATCTAAATAATCCAACGGTCATATCAAAATTATGATCACATATGACCCACCTAATAGGAGTTTTATATTCTCTTACTTGGGTTACACTGATTTTTGAATGAAAACAAAATATTTTATTTTATTTTATTAAAAAATATTTTATAAAACGTATCTGCTTCAAATTAAGGTTTCTAATGAGCAACCTATTGAATTTCAAAACATCATTATTGGATAATTATGAGCAATATTTGTCAGATCTGGTCCATCAAAATTATTGATATTGGATCGTGGTAGTCAATACAATATTTAATCTTTTTGAAGTATGATAAATCACAATCACGAATATCTATAATCTTAACGACGTGGATCAAGGATGTCATTGAGCACGCGCGCGGAATTACACAAGTGCGGGATTTGTTTTCAATTTCAATTGTGATTCCCATAAAAGCTATATATGTGTGTGTGATCAGAATTTGGGTGTATTAAGGAATATCGAGAGCTTTCTAGCTAATTCATTCAAGGGTTTCAAGGGCATAACTTGGGGAGATTCGATGCTTATTTGGATCGGATAATATTTCTCTTATAATTTTATGTTTTCATAGTGCATTATATCACTCTGTGCCCTAATTTATTTATTTTTTTCTGTAAGGAATTTTCCACGTTACATTCAGAATGTTTATGATTGGATTTAATTGAGCGATTGGAATACTTTGCTTGATTCATCTTTGTGTGCTTCCTTTATTCCTCAAACAGATTTGCCTCACTATGATAACGATTAACACCATCCAAATATACTTAGATGATGCAAGTGACGATCCCATAAACGAACTCATAGAAGAGGAGTACGTTAGTTTGTGGCAACAAATGAACGACGATGGAGCTAAGGCAGCTCAACCTTGATTTACCTTGTTTTAGTTTTCCTTAGTTTTAGTTGTTGATTTAAATTTTAAAATGTAATAAGTACCTTTTGGGAGAACAAACTAGAACACCACTTGATTGAGTTTGATTGCTTTTAAGCTTAGTTGATTGGAATAAGATTACCCTCCTGTATTGTACGACAGGAATGCCATATTATTGTGAATGTAATAAATGTCAAGAAATATAGAGGGATATGGTACTCAATGTATTCATCTTAACACTCGGAAACTCGACTTCTCATATTGCCTACGAGACTCAAAAATTTAAGGATGTAACAAGGTAGGCCCCACACTATGTACGGTTAACAATGAACACAAGGCCGAAGTGGGTTAACACTCGGAAACTCGACTTCTCATATTGCCTACGAGACTCAAAAATTTAAGGATGTAACAAGGTAGGCCCCACACTATGTACGGTTAACAATGAACACAAGGCCGAAGTGGGTCCAATATTAACCTATTGGATGCATAAGTAGCTTATATAATGTAATGCTATATGTAATAATGCTAATAATTATGCAGATACCAAGATTAACCTATTGGATGCATAAGTAGCTTACGTAAAGAAATGTACTATCCAAACACCCCACCCTCTTGGTGAATGTGGCGGTCCAATCAATTTCCATTGTAGGACGCATCGTGTTAGCATCCACGTTTCAATTTCAATGGTAAATTCCAATGGTCATCTTCCGTGTTTCAATTTGAATAGTCAATTTGGAAGCATATTGCGTGCCAAGACTGAGTAAACTTTGTAGGCTCCACCGGTGATGTATGTATCTTATCTACACCGGTCGTGTGTTTTTAGAGCCCATATTCAAATCTAAAGTAGGCCACACCATAAGAAACAGTGGAATAATGACATTCCGTTGAAACCTTTCTAATGCCCAAAGTGATGTTAATTTGTCATCCAACCTGTTCATAATGTCACACAGACATGGATGGATGTAAAACACAAATATCAGCATGATACAAAACTTCAGTGTGGGCATTTAATCTCTGTTGTTTCATGTGTCATAGACCACTTGAGCTTTGGATATGCTTCATTTTTAGACTCATGCCTTAAAATTAGCTTGTAACACGGATGGGTGGTGGGATAAGACACATACATCAATGTGGGCTCCACAGAGTTTTTGATGTAGAGTGGGTTGCTGACAGTTTCATGGCCCAGATGGACCAGAAAAAGCCAGATCGGAGACGGAGGTGATCTAGACCGTCAAAACTTCAAATGGATGTATCTTACAAACTGGAATGAGCTATATCGGTCAGACCATGTATGATTTTAGGGTAGGACGAGCTAGTTTAGCCACCCAACCCACTATGCTGCGCCAAATTTGCAAAATACCATCAGCTTGATGGTCGAATTCCTATTTTAATTTCATTTTTACAATTTATAGTAAGTTTTAGTTTGAGTATAACTCATCATCCATTGGGCTTTAGTAGTTGCATTGAACATGAAAAGTGCTTTGAATAGTTAGGGAACGTCGTGGTGCAGCCAAATAAGACACTTACTATTTTTGGTCGAAAACCATGTGCATTGGTAGACATCATGACTGGCTACAAATAGTAAGTTTGTTGTTTATAATAAGTTGCGATATATAAGAGTTTTAGTTTTAGTTTTGATTCCGAAACTTCTTCATGGCTTAGTATCCTTAGTTAAAGGGGTGTAAACTCCTTTATTCATTCATCAATCAATTTGTGAATTTTTTAGAATATTATTTCTATTATTTTTGCTTTTTTCCTCGTAGATTTAAGAAGTCTCTTTGAGGAGTCCCGAGAAGCTTCATAGATAGGAAGTAGTTATTCTTGAGGAAGACGGTGATCGACCTCATCACGTTCATCTAATGGGTTGGGCCTACATGTCAGTGCCTTCTGGGTCACAGGTCGGGCTCGGGTCTAGACTTCTTGTCAATGGACCGTGTAGGCAGGGTTCGTGCCCAACGTAATGTTTGTGAGAAAATTATCTTGTTCATCTGTTTTGTGAGCTCATTTTAGGACAAAAATGTAAAAATGAGCTGGATCCTATGCTCAAATGGCTGAAAATGTGAGGATTGAACGTCCACGGTTAGACAAATTTTAATTTTTATTTTGGGTTAGCTTGTTAGTACACACTCCACTGTTAGTTGTGAGCTCATTTTAGGATAAAAATGTAAAAATGAGCTGGATCTTATGCTCAAATGGCTGAAAATGTGAGGATTGAACGTCCACGGTTAGACAAATTTTTATTTTTATTTTGGGTTAGCTTGTTAGTACACACTCCACTGTTAGCCACCCCCACTAGGGAACCTCAAGTGTTGAAATGAGGTATCTCCGCTCAGTCTACCAGTTGAGCTATGGATCAGGGTGTCACGGTTAGACATATTCGTGGGCCACATGAGTTTTGAATCAGGCTAATATTTGTGTTTTCAGTTAATCCCAGTAGTAATGACGCTATGAACAGTATGGATGGCATGTAAAAATCACACTAGGGAAGTTTCAATGGTAGGAATTTTCCTACCTGCTTTTCACTTTATTACGGCCCACTCGAGTCTTGGATACTGCTCAATTTTGGTGTCAAGTCCTAAAATGAGCTCATAAAACAGATAAATAGGGTGAATTTCTCAAAAACATTACAGTGGGCCCTGCCTAGGTTTCCAGTGCAGGAATTTCAGGCAGGAAATCTGTGTCCGCTCCGGGAGCTATTCCAGTCAAATCATACTTTTGTCGTGGACGCGGTTTGGCCAGTGATGCTGCCACCAGCTAGGTGGCTAGTAGACTAGTAGTCGGTGTTATGTAGGCCCACCATGATTTATATGTTTTATCCACAGTCCATACATTTTTGCATATCATTTTAATATTTTATATAGTAAATGAGGTAGATCAAAATCTCAGGTGGACCACACCAGGGAAAAACAGTAGTGATTGAATGTCTACCGTTAAAATCCTCTTAGGGTCCACTGTAATATTTATTTGACATCCAACCAAGATTAGGTCATACAGATCTAGAAGAAGGCAAAAAACAGATGTTAGCTTCATCCAAAACTTTTGGAGCCCCAAAAAGTTTTTAATGGTGAGAGTTCAATCAACAGTATGGCCCACTTGAGATTTTGATCTACCTCAGTGTTGGTTTCATACATAAAATCTGAAAAAATGAATGGTCTGCATGGATTAGACACATAAATCATGCTTGGGCGCACAGACTACCGAACACTATCCATTGGCTAGTGCCAGGGTGGGTAGCCAATCCGTTTCCCTGGATGGCGTCGCTTTCCGACGCGGATTAGATACTCACGGGTTGAGTAACGAGACTCTTTAATGAAGTGACGTCACCAAGTTCTGCAGGACCCACCATGATGTATATATTGTATCCATACCATCCATCCGGAGATCATTTTAGTGAATGAGACAAAGAATGAGTTTGATCCAATTCTGGAATGGACCCCACCACAAGAGACAGTGGGAAGAGTGACGGCCACTGTTGAAACCTTCCTAAGGTCTTATATGATGTTTATCTAAGATCCAATGTGTTTGTAAGTTAAGACACGTGAAAGAAGGGAAAACACAAATTTCAGCTTGATCGAGAACTTTTGTGGCCCATAGAAAATTTTAATGGTGGGCGTTACTCTCTCCACTGTTTTCTGTGGTGGGGTCCACTATAGCTTTGGATATGACTTATTCTTTGGCTCATGCCCTAAATTGATATCTCCAAAAGGATGGACAGTGTGGATACAACACATACATAATGCGAGGTTCTACCGAACTTGGTGACGTCACTTCAGTACTAAGTCTCGCTACTCATTCTGTCGGTAGCTAATCCGCGTCCGTGGCTTTCTTTGTCGGAAGATGATAAGGTAGAGCTGGAAGCACGAAACAAGGACAGCAGATGCAGATTTCCTAGGCGCGAAGCCTAGAGGCTTTGGCAGGAACTTCCTCCGATGGGAAGTTAGGTGGGGTCCACCGTGATGTTTATGGGAAATCCACCACGTCCATCAGTTTTGCAAGATCATGATAGTATAAGAAACGACGGAAATCCAAATCTCATATGGGCCACACAACATAGGATTGAATATCCACCATTGAAAAATGCGTGGGGCCATAGAAGATTTGAATCAGGATAATTTTTATATTTTCAGTTAATCCTAGTAGAATTTACTTTATGAATGGTATGGATGGTATATAAAAAACACTATGGACCTAGGAAGGTTTCAACGGTAAGAATTTACCTACACACATTTACCTGATGTACGGCTCACTTGATTTTTGGATTTAGATCATTTTTGAGCTCATCGCCTAAAATGATCTTGCAAAACTAATGGGCGTGGTGGATATCCCATAAACATTATGGTGGGTCCCCCCTAACTTACCTTCGCAAGAAGATCCTGCTAAAGGCTTTCGCAGGCAAAGCTGGGCATCGAACCGAGTCGGATCAGATTGGGTCCAACTCGATCCGATCCGAAATCTCAACGGCCTGACCCGAAGTCAATTCGATCTGGGACCGAGTTCGTGTCACCTGACTCAAACCGATTTAAATTGTACATAATTAGATAGAAAATAAACGTTATGCTGGGCCCTACGGATTTTTTAACGGTGAAAATCATTATCCCAGCTGCTATTTTCAGTTTGGTCCATTTGAGCTTTAGATATGAATCATTTTTTTTCAAATGCTCTAAAATGATCACGAAAAATGGATAAATGGTATGGATATAATAAATACATCATTGTGGGGCCCATGTAATTTTGATCTCATTTGAGCCGTTTGTACAATTCAGAGCTCGAGGCGTAGACTTGAGGTGCACAGCACGAAAGTGCAGACTTGAGGTGCACTTTGATATATTGATGTTAGTAAGTTCTATGGGTCTGATCATGGGGTATGTGTTATATCCAAACTGTCCATTCATTTGGCAAGTTCGCTTTAAGGCTTGAGACAAAAAATAAGAAAGATCTAACTATCAAGTGGACCACATAAATTGTTTAACGATGAAAATCATTATCTCTGCTGCTATTTGTGGTGTAGTCCAGATGATCTTTGAATATTATTCATTTTTTTGGAAAATGCTCTATAATGATCTTTAAAAATATATGAACGGTGTAGATATAATATATACATCACTTTGGGGCCCATATAACTTTGATCTCCTTTGAACCGTTCGTACAACTCAGAGCTTGAGCCGTAGGCTTGACGTGCACAACACGAAAGTGCATATTGAGGTGCACTTTGTTGTATTGACGTTAGCAAGTTCTATGGGTTTGATCATAGGTATGTGTTATGTCCAAACCGCCCATTCATTTGGCAAGCTCGTCTTAAGGCTTGAGATAAAAAATAAGAAAGATTTAACTATCAAGTTGACCACACGAATTGTTTAACGGTGAAAATCATTATCTCTACTGCTATTTATGGTGTGGTCCAGATGATCTTTGGATATTATTCATTTTTTGGATAATGCTCTATAATGATCTCTAAAAATATATGAACGGTGTAGATATAATAAATACATCATTGTGGGGCCCATATAACTTTGATCTCCTTTGTCGCAATTCGCTGACTCGGAATCCTGACAGCTACAGCTATAGCTACACGTGCCTATAGCTACAACTACAATAACTCAGTGCTCTGTGGGCCCCACCATGATGTATGTGTTTCATCCATTCTGTCCATCTATTTTTCCATATCATTTTATCATAAGAAACCAAAAATTAGGTATATCTCAATATCAAGTGGACCACGTTAAAGGAAATAGTGTTCAATAAGCATCGACCATTAAAAACCTTTTGGGGGCCATAGGAGGATTTTAATGATGGATATCCAATCACTATTGTTTTTCCAGTGGTGCGATCGACTTGAGATTTATATCCCTCTCATTTTTGGGATCAAGACCTAAAATGATCTTTAAAAATGGATGAACGGAATCGATGAAACACATATATCATGGTGGGGCCCACAGAGCACTCACCACCAGCCACGAGGGCTGGTGACAGGGGGAGTAGTCAATCTGTTCCCTCTAAATATAGTTCTCTCTCTCTCTCTCTCTCTCTCTCTCTCTCTCTCTCTCTCACGAAAGCTCTGTCTCTTATGAAAGCTCTCTCTCTCTCTCTCTTGTTGAAAATGAAAACTCTCTCTCTCTCTCTCTCTCTCTTACCGAATATGATAGTATGACTGTATGATATCATCGTCCCTGTGAATGCATGTGGTTTATCCGCTCCGGATCTGGTCGGATCGGTTCAGATCGGATCCATTCGGATAGGGTTTCAGATTGGATCGGTCCGGATTGACCATGATTCGAACCCGATCCGAAAAACATTTGGATTTGAATGGCCCAGCTTGATCTGCACCAATCCAGGCCGTCGGTTCGGTTCGGTTCGGTTCGGATCTGGTCAGGTCGGGTCGGATCCACTGGATTGGGTCAAACATGCCCAGCTCTATTTGTAGGGAATCTACGTCCATGTACGACCATCTCTCTACTAGTCGGTTCCATAGGCACCTCTCCCGTGCAGACCTTGGTGCTGCTAAAACTCTGTGGTAACACATCATGATGCATCTATTCTATCCATACCGTCTATTCATTTTTCCATCTCATATTAGGGTAAAGAACCTAAAAATATTTCAAATACAAATCTTAGGTGGACCACACCACAGAAAACAGTAGTGATTGAACACACCATTAAAAACTTTCTGAGGCCCACAAAAATTCTAGATCAATCTGATATTTGTGTTTTCCCTTCATCCATCTCTATGTGACCTAATCAACAGGTTGGATGGAAAGTAAAAAATTACAATGGGCCCTAGTAAGTCTCTAATGGTGAGCTTTCAATCACCACTATTTTCCTGCAATGGTCCCACTTGAGATTTAGATTTGTCTCATTTTTGTACTTACATACCTTAAAATAATTATCCAAAATGGATGGACAGCATGGATAAAATACATACATCATGGTGGGGCTCAGAGAATATAGTCCAATAGTAATAGGGTTGGTATGCAGTCTGAATCCTGATCTAATAATTCCTCCAGTCGTCTTCTGGCCAAACTCTATTATAAAGTATGAGAAACTCAGGTAAATGGGATTAGCTGTCCAAACGTAGTTTCATTGAAATATTCAACATCTTCTTACTTTCATGCCTTTATATTTCTTATCCAACAAGAAATAAACAAGAAGTGAAAGAAAACACAATTGAAGAGCCTTCAATGGAAATTACAAAAATGTATGTAATAAGGCTTCTTTCAATCTACTCAAAATCTACTGAAGCCGCCCTTATGCCCTTATGCCGCATCACATCCCTTGTGCTGACCATAAAATGAAAGAATTTTGTATTTTGATCACCATCTTTCAACCAAAGGGTCCGCAATCGTTGGTGCCATTTAATTTCCTCATCTCAAATTGTAGTATTGTATTTCGCTTGATACACTTCTCTTCATGATATATAATAATGTTGAGTGCGCTTAATCATTGTTTTAGCTAAGTAATGATTAGATCCAAATTTTAAACAACGTGCATGACTAAATAACCATATTAGTATGGCCCATCGCATTAATTACCTTTGGTGAGGAGTATCGAGACCTCCCGCTCTAATACCTCTTTGATGGAGGACAATTAACTACTTTCTCCAAAAGCTTGAACTGATAGAGAGTGGCCAATCAATCCTATATCTCATAGCCTAGGTTCCAAATTCGTGGATTAGGCCCTCGATTGAACCCTCCTTGTAGTCCCTAAATTCATGGGTTCTGCCTCGCATGAGCCACTAGCGTCAAACGGGTCCCAAATTCATGGATTCTGTGGCTTGCCTACCTCGAGTATACCCCTGCATCCCAAAGGTCATCCAGTCAAATCCAGTGTGAAGATGTGCCCGCAGGCTTGATACGAAGTGTGAGGCTTAGAATTTAGGCTCATTGGTTGGGTTAAGACCGTATATTACAGCCCATGTTCCCGTTTCTCAAGGCCCAACAATCAATTTCCAATGCATTTTCTTTGAAAATGCCTAGGAATCTAGGATGAATACTATCAGCTAGAGCTGGGTATTTCATACCTGAACCGGTGGATCCGGCCCGATCAGACTCGATCCGACCCGATTCGAAAATAACCGATGGTCATGATCGATCAGGATTGGGTAGCGTAATCCAAATTCGAATTATTTTCGCGTCAAATCCAGATAGGCCCTACTCCGAACCAACTCGATTCGGAACCCGATCCGATTGGATCTAATTCGGACCGACCCGATCTGGACCGTATATATTAGTGTGTGTGTGTGTGTGTGTGTGTGGGTGTTTTACCGCCTAGGCTTTACGTTCGGCGCCAAAAAATCCTGCCCAATCTTGTCAACTCTATTTCTCTATCTCTCTCTATCTCTCTATATCTGTGATTCTCTCTATATATATGGCTCCCTATTTCTGTTGAAGAAGAAGGCAAGAAGAAGGTTTTGGCTAAACTGAGGTTGGATGGATTGTGTCAGGCAAATGCAACAAATGCCATTAATGGCATCGGCCCAACTCCCATCTCGGGCAGCTCATGGGCACTGCTCCTCAAAGAGAGAGTAGATAGAGTAGATGAGAGAGATTGCATGGAGATATAGCAAGTGGAGTTCGTTTTTTCTCCATCGCGAGTTATGATACAACTTCTGTCTGTTGCCAACTACTGGGGCCCACTGCGGACGTGCTGAGATGGAACAGTCCTATTCTCTTTAATATGTTAAAAAAATATGTTTTCTCACATTCATGCTTTATTGATAGATTCTAACCTTTGATTTTTAGTGTTTAATGTGAACCATTGAAAATTTTAATTTCACAATATAGTCACCTAAAGAACCTTTCAGATAATAGATTCAATAAAATGGACTGTTCAGATCATCATAAAATTCCTCCATGTGGCCCCTAGTGGGATGCAACATATGCTGGAATTATAAATCGTGACATACGAAAAACGAACTCTAGCAGGTGAAGCGAGATGGTCGTGTTTTGTCGATATGGGATGAGAGCTCAAAAGAGAGCGATTGGATTTCTCTGCTGGAGAGAGATTACACGAGGTATGTTTTATATTGAACCGTCCATCCATTTGGCGACCTCATTTTAAGGCTTTGGATATGCATCAATTTTAGGTTCAACCACTAAAATCATATGAAAAAACGAATGGATGGCGTGGATAAATCACATGCATTCAGGGTGGGCCCCAACGAAGTTTACTCAGTACAATATGAGGAATCGCTGGTGTACCACACAACACTATATAGCTAGCTATAGCTAGCTGTAGGTATGTGTCGTGCCAAGATGGATGCAGATTTCCTGCAAAAGGAAGTTCCTGCACTGGGAACCCATGTGGGACCCACTGCGATGTTTGTGCGAAATCCTCCCCGTCCATACATTTTGTGAGTTCATTTCAGTACATGAGGCTAAAAATAAACCGTATCCAATGCGCAAGTGGGTTGAAAAGGTGATAATTGAACGTCCACGGTTGAAATATTCGTGGGGCCACAGACATTTTGAATCATGCTAATATTTGTTTTTTCAGTTCATCCCAGCAGGAATGACGTTATTAACTGTATGGATGTCATGTAAACATCACTGTCGAACCCAGGGAGGTTTCAATGGTAGGAATTCACCTAACCACCTTTTCCTTTAATACGGCCCACTTAAGTCTTGGATCCTGCTCACTTTTGTTTTCATGTTCTAAAATGATCTCAAAAAACATATGAACGGAGTGGATTCCTGAAAAACATCACGGTGGGCCCCACCTATGATCCAGCACAGGAACTTTCTACGAAAGGCTTTCGCAGGAAATTCGTGTCCGTGCACGTCAATACAGGCCAGCAGTACTCTCGAGCTTCGAGTTGTACGGACGGCTCAAATGAGATCCATATTACATGGGCCCCACAATGATGTATTTATTATATCCATGCCGTTTATCTATTTTTTGTGATCATTTTAAAGCATTTGGAGAAAAAATGAATCATATCTAAAGCTCAAATGGACCACACCGGAAATAGCAGTGAGGATAATGATTTTCACCGTTGAAAAATTCGATTCATACTTAATCCGATTCGACTGAATTTTTTTGACCGAGTCAAACTCGATTCGGGTTAAGCCAAGCATGTAACGGATCGGCTCAAGTAAGGTGTTCGGAACTTGGTCACGGATGGGATCCGATCGATTTTGGACCAGTTTAGGCAGCTTTTTCAAACCAAACCGAATTATACCAACTCCCATGTGACTTGGTCTGATGCCTAGCTATACGTGTCATCATCCATGTGTCAATTTCAGTAGTCCAATCCTCCCGCTCTTTGGTGCGTACACGGAAGATGATGACTTAGAGCGAGAACGATGAAATATGGTAGAGCAATCACTCTACAGAACTTCTTCGTGGAATTACGATGTAATGATCCCCACCCTTCGTATAACTGTCCTTACCATGGTTTAGTTATATTTTAAAAATCACACCCACTAGACGAACACACCTCTCATTCTTCATCACTTCTTTCACTGTATGTCAAGCTTTTATTTTCTACCGTAGATTCAAAGGACACCGATCAACGACTTGGATTATCTGATATATGTATTTTTAAACACTTTCCAAACACAACAAACAAACTAGATTGATGGTCCTAAATGGCATGTGACCGTGCCGCTTGTACAGTAGAGAGATTACTCTACAATATTATGGTACTCCGCACTCTACCATATCATCTTTCTGAAAAGAGCTTTTTCCTACCGCACGCGTCACCTTTAAGCCAGCAACCTTATCCCATTCCTTCCGGGAAACGGATTGGCTACTCTCCCTGCCACCAGCCATTGGCTGGTGGTCGGTACTCTCTGGGCCCCACCATGATGTATGTGTTTCATCCATGCCGTCCATCTATTTTTATAAATCATTTTATGGTACAAAAAAAAAATGAGGCATATCTAAATCTCAAGTGGACCACATTACAGGAAACAGTGTTAAATGAACGTTGACCATTAAAAAAGTTTTGGGGGCCATAAAAGTTTTGGATCAAGCTGATATTTATTTTTTCCCTTCATCTGGGTCTTTATGACCTAATCAACAGATTGGATGCCAAATAAACAGTACAGTGGGCATTAGGAGGATTTTAATGGTGGATAACTAATCATTATTGTTTTCCTGTGGTGTGGTCCACCTAAGATTTATATCCCTACTGGCTGGAGTGCGAAGACGAGCGCTGACGCTCCTCGAACTCCGAGTTGTACGAACGGTTCAAAAGGGAAACCGACTGGCTACTCCCCTTCCACCAGCCCGTGGCTAGTGGTGGGTGCTACGTGGGCCCTACTATAATGTATGTGTTTCATCCATGCCGTTCATCTATTTCTACAGATCATTTTATAACTTTATTCCAAAAATTATAGGGATATAAATCTTAGGTGGACCACACCATAGGAAAACAATAGTGATTAAATATCTACTTTCAAAATCCTCCTAAAGCACACTGTACTGTTTAATTAAGTCATACAGACATGGATGAAGGAAAAAACAAAGATCCGCAGGATCCAACATATTTATAGCCTCCAAAAGTTTTTGATGGTTCATGCTCATTCAACACTGTTTCGTGTAAACGTGGTCTACTTTAGATTGGGATATACCTCATTTTTTTGGTCTCATAGCCTAATATAATTAGAAAAATATTTTTGCCCCAAAAAGTTTTTAACGGGAGACGCTCATTCAACACTACCGTATCATGTTTCTGATAAGTCACCGACTCACGGCGGCTCCATTTATCCGAGGGAAACGGATTTCGTGGTGTGCCGCACACCACCGAGCTCCATGGTGTGTAGACGTCACGAAGTTCTGTTGGCCCCACGATGATGTAGGTGTTATATCCACACCGTCCATCCATTTTACGAGGTCATTTTATGCATGTACTTATGCATCGGTTTCATGGATTAGACGGTTCTAAACCTTGGATCAGCGTCCTAAAAAAGAACCGTTTGAGAAAAAAGTAATGACATCAATATGACATGTGACGATTGTAGCCGTTCAATCTAGGTTCATATTCACTGATCCAAACCTTTCATCTGACTAAACACAACGATCAAGGTGGCTGAAAATATCTTCAAGATTAATAAATAAATAAATAAAAACTGAAATCAATGGCCCGTAGAGAACATGTCAAGGTGATGGTCCATATCAATGAAAAAGGTTAAACAATAAAAGTACTAAAGCATTCCAATTTGAGAGTTATATGATTTTTATCCTCCAACTACGGTGGGGCCCATCTTCTGATCGGTTTGGATCACAAAACATCATCCCATATAATCCTGATGTATACTGTTGCAATTCCTGGGGTGTGTATTCTAGCCGAACTCTATCATTGAGCGAGAGAAAATCAGGTCAGTAGGATTGGGCGTCCATTGAAATATTCAACATCTTCTTCCTTTCATGCCTCTATATTTCTAATTAAAAAACAAGGAAGAAAGAAGTGGATAAGATAACGCAACTCAAGAATCCTCGCTAGAAAGAGCTTTAAAAAAATGTATGTGACTCGGCCTCTTTCGCTCTACTTAAAATCTATTGAAACTGCCCTTATACCGCCACCAGAAGGTCCGAATTCCGGTTATTTGGTGGTTGCTGACGAAGAATATGAGGCGGAAGCGACGTCTTGCTGGGGGCTGTGTAAAGATAATAAGATCCGAAACCTACCTTTTCCTCAGAACAAGATCCTCAAGGTCGTCTACACCCAGCACCATGGCAATACAAGCACAACGGATAGTGATGAGGCCTACTTCATACCAGTTCTTGATCAGCCATTGTCTTCCAATCGATACTACGTTATACGGGCATCTGGGAAGTATAAAGGGTAATTCAGTTATTTTTAGTTATATTTTGTGTTCATTTGTATAGATTTTTGTATCGAATTAGTTAATGACATAGAGATGAGGTGATGAGGTCGATCACCATCTTCCTCAATGGAATAATTACTCCAAATCCATGGAGATTCTTTGGACTCTAAGATTCCTCAAATCTTGGAAAATAAAAATAAATTCTAATAAATTTGAAAATAGATTAATTGATAATAAAAACAAAATTACAACCCTTTAAATAGTAATCTTGAACCTAAGAATAAGTTTCATAATCAAACTCCAACTCAAAATCCCTAAAAATGTCACTCAAACTGCAAGTCAAAATCCCTAAAAACATAACTCACTAGAAACTGTTGGGCACAACTACTAAAGCTCTAAAACTTAGTATAAATAGTAAAAATGAAATTAAAAATAATACTATAAATAGTAAAAATAAAATTAAATAGGATTTTCAACCATCGATGGTGGAATCTTGCAAATCCAGCATGGGCAAAATCATATATATATATATATATATATATATATATATATATATATATATATATATATATATATATATATATATATATATATAGTATGTCAAATAACTCATTCTGATTTGCGAGATATGCATGTTTTAGGGTTCTGACGGTCCTGATCACTTCCATCTCCTATCGGGCCTTCTTTGGCCCATCTTGGAATGAAAGTGTCCGGAACCCACTCGAGATCAATTAAGATCATGTAATGACCACAATAGAAATGAAATAGAAAGGATTGCAAAAGACTGAGAAAAATATTTCTAACATAGTTCAAATTACTGTGTATCGGCATCGACTGCCGTCACTTTGTGAATGAGAAGATTTTAGAATCACCCAATTCACGAATTTGTATTTTTTCGAGCAAGACCTCACCATTTCTAACAGTGAGTGTGTTTTGATGGGCTTTTCAGGAATGCATGCACATGTTCAAGGGAGGAGGATATGAGCACATGTTGCTTTTGCAAGTCTGTCAATGATGTGAAGCCAAGAGCTCTAGACTATAGGGATATCTATCAGCAGGTAGAGATCATTCGCCGACATAGTGGTTCCTATGTTGCCAAATCCATCGCACCAGACGGGTTCCCTCCATTGTTCTTGAGAAGAAAAGGGTGGGAGGTATACACAAAAACTCCCCACGACTTCCAACTAGGCGAGGCTCACGGCATTGATCTTTCTCCACGCGCTCGTCTGCCAGCATTCGACTTCCCAATCTCTAACAAGCATTCGAGGAGTGTTGTAGTAGGAAAGTGGTACATCCCTTTCATGTTCATTAAGGAAGATGGTACTAGCTCAAAAGATCAAATGAAAAAGTCCATGTTTTATGAGATGTATCTTGAACAGATGTGGGATGAGATACACATGTGTGAGAACCACAGCACAGAACAGAATGCCGTGGTAGTGAATACGACTGTGCGAAGGGAGATTGTGATGATCTCTGGTCTGGAAGCCATCCCACATGTGGTTGATGGGGTGATGTGGTTACGTGGTCCACCTAATAGCATTGGTATGGGATTGAGTATGGCAGTTGTAGATAGAATGAAATGGGAAGCTTGTAGAGGAGGTTGGATTGATGGGAATGAGAGAGATTTGAAGGTGGAGAGGGTGGAAGAGTTTGGAGGAGTGAATGGATGGAGGAAATTTGGTTGTTATATGTTGGTGGAGAGGTTTGTTTTGAGAAGGATGGATGGGACTTTGGTTCTAACTTATGATTTTAATCACACTCATCTGATTCAATCCAAGTGGGAGTAGTTTTGTTTATATATGTTTCATATTTACTTTAGGACTCTCAATTCCATCAGTGTGAACTAGTATATGTTAATGATGTGTAAGATTTATATAAATGATGGTAAGTGATGGATAAGATTGTCTAATTAGTTTGCCTTTTTTTTTTTTTTTTTGTGGTGATCTATCGATGGCCCACTTTTTTGCCTAATCTAATCCGTTGTTTCAATGTCGTGTATATGATGATGATTAATTTTCTTGGGAGTTCTAGTAAATCATCTGAGAATATGATTTGATAAAAGTATTTCAATGTAGCTAGCCTTTGGTTTTTCTTTTTTTTTTCCCCCATTTGAAGTGTCTAGTTGGGCCAGTGGGCCTTAAAGATAGGCCCAACTTCAGCTTGATTTTTATTTTTTAATCAAATAAAAAACTCAAAGATAGGCTCAACTAGGGCTAGCTTTAAATGGGCTGGCCCCTAGGCCACGTTTGGTTTGTATTATCAGTCCTAAGGGTCCGGTTCTGGCTTAAAATTCAAGCCAGTTTTTCTCGTATAAGACTCATTTCTCTCAGCACGCAACCAATTTCCAATACACTTTCTTTGAAACTTCGGACGTCAGAATCCATGTTTCAATTTCAATAGCCAATCCCTTCTTGTTGATCGGTTGCGTGGCTTCTCGGAAGATGATAAGGTAGAGGTTGAAGAAGGAACTATGGCAGAGCCATCTCTCTACAGCACACACACGGCATCATGATGTATATATTAATCGCGGCCCACCATAGAGTTGTCCCTACCATGTTTGGCTTATTTTTTAAAAATCAAACTCATTATATGAGTACATCGGTTAGTTTTCATCACTTCCTTCAGTAATGTCAAGTTTTCTACGGTAGATTCAAAGGACACTAATCAACGACTAGGATCATCTGAACTGTGTTTTTAAACACTTCCAATCCACAGTAGGAAAACTAGATGAACGGTCCCATGCGGCATGTAACCCTGCTGCTTGTACAATGGAGATGTGGGCACTACAATATTATGGTACTCCTGACTCTATCGTATAATATAGCTGCTTAAATCAAAGAGTTTTTTCCTACTGTACGCCTCACCTTTAAGCCAGCAACCTTATCACTCCCGTCCATACTTACCATACCAAACTACGGCCCTAGTGTAGGGGCGACTTTTCACCGGACCAAAATAACCCCCCCCCCCCCCCCCCCCCGGAAGCGGATTGGCTGGTGTGCGAAGACGAGCGCTGACGCTCTTCGAACTCCGAGTTGTACGAACGGTTCAAAAGAGATCAAGGTTACATGGGCCCCACAGTTATGTATTGATTATATCCACAACGTTCATCCATATTTCGAGATCATTTCAAAGCATTATATATAAAAGAAAAAAGAAAAAAGAATCGTATCCAAAGATCAACAGGACCACACCACAAATAGCAGCGGGAAAATTGATTTTCACCGGTAAAAAGTAGGGCCCACCATAACATTTATTTTCCACCCAATCTATTCATAAGGTCATCCCTACCATAACATTTATTTTCCATCCAATCTATTCATAAGGTCACAAAGACATTTTATTTATTTATTTATTTTAACGCACGCACACACACCACCACACACTCACACCATGGTGGGATTTCACAACCTATGGGTACTCGAACCCTCGACCAGGTGTTGAAACTCCCAAGAGACTACCACCAAAGTAAGAGTAAGGACCCAAGTTACGAAGACCTGGATGAAGAGGAAAAACAAATCTATTCATAAGATCACAAAGACCCGGATGAAGAGGAAAAACAAATTTCATATTGATCCAAAACTTATGTGACCCCTAAAAGGGTTTCAATGGTAGGCGTTCAATCCCCCACTGCCTTTTATAGTGTGGTCCACTTGATAGTTAGATCTGTCTTAATTTTTTGTCTCAAGCCTTAATATGAGCACGCCAAATAGATGGAGGGTTTAGATATAACACATACCTCATGATGAGACCCACAATACATACATATATATATATATATATATATATATATATATATATATATATATATATATATATATATATATATATATATATATATATATATATATATATATATATATATACACACGTTATATTATTATCGTTATATTATTATATATAAATATATATCATCCGGATGTTTTTTAATAAAGATAACCTTTTTTCCCTTTACATTTTTCTCTAATACATATTTATATAAATATGTATATATAAGCATATAAAAAAAATTTTCTCTCTTTTTATTCATTTAACAAGCATATCTCCTAAACCAGAATGAGTTACTTGATCGTACCATATATGATTTTGGGGTAGGATAAGTTACTTTAGTCAACCAACCTAGCTATTTTTCAAGATTCCATCAGGTTGTTGGTTGAAAATTCATTTCATTCACTTCGCGGTCAATTTCATTAACTTCACGGTCAATTTCAATCAGTTCACGATGAATTTCATTAACTTCACGGTCAATTTCATTCACTTCGTGGTCAACTTCAATCAGTTCGCGATGAATTTCATTCACTTCGTGGTCAATTTCACTCACTTTGTGGTCAATTTCATTCACTTCACAGTGAATTCTGTTCACTTCGCGGTCAATTTCATTCAGTTCGTGGTCAATTCCATTCAGTTCGTAGTGAATTTTATTTACTTCATTCACTTCGCGGTCAATTTCATTCACTTCGCAGTTAATTTCATTTACTTCGTGGTCAATTTCAAATAGTTTGCGGTGAATTTCATTTGCTTCGCGGTCAATTTCATTCACTTTGTGGTCAATTTCAATCAGTTCGGGGTGAATTTCATTCACTTCACGGTCAATTTTATTCACTTTACGGTAAACATTACTCTTTTTGCGGTCAATTTCATTCACTTTATGGTCAATTTCATTCACTTCGCGATCAATTTCATTCACTTCATGGTCAATTTCACTCACTTCGCGGTCAATTTTGTTCACTTCACGGTGAATTCCGTTCACTTCACGGTCAATTTCATTCACTTCACGGTGAATTTCACTCACTTTGTGGTGAATTTCATTCGATTCGTGGTGACAAGGGAAGCAAAGAGTAGATAAAGGAAGGCCATTAGGTGAATCGACCTATCTGCTAGTAAGCTTCTCAAGAAAGCAAACAAGTGTTTGAACATTGGCAAGCTAATCTTCGGAAGCGTGCCTGGGGTTGAAATTAGCAATGAGTTCTGCTACAGTATGGTGCTTTCCATCATTAGTCTTCATCGGCCTTATCAGGATGGGATAAATTATACAAAGGTAAGGGAAAGGATTCTGGCTATGAAATATCAACATTCCTCCTAGTCAATCATGTAACTCATTAAGGTCTATCAACATTCCTACGAAGTGACTGAAATTCACCGTGAAGTGACTGAAATTCACCGTGAAGTGAGTGTACTTCATCGCGAAGTGAACGAAATTCATCACGAAGTGAGTGAACTTCATCATGAAGTGAATGAAATTCACCACGAAGTGAATGAAATTCTAAATGGATCATAAACCACAGGAAACAATGATCAATGGCCATTAAAAACATTTTATGGGCCACAAAAGTTTTGGGCCAAGCTGATAGTTGTGTTTTGCCTTCATCCATGTCTGTGTGACCATATCCACATGTTAAATGGCTAAAAAACTTCACGGTCAATTTCACTCACTTCACGGTCAATTTCGTTCACTTCGCTGTGAATTCCGTTCACTTCATTTACTTCATGGTGAATTCCCTTCACTTCGCGGTGAATTGAATTTCCTTCACTTCACGTGAATTCCATTCAATTCATCTATTTCGCAGTGAATTTCATTCACTTCGCAGTCAATTCCATTCACTTCGCGGTGAATTTCCTTCACTTTGCCATCAATTACATTCACTTCGTTCAATTCATGGTAAATTTCCTTCAATTCGCGATCAATTCCATTCAATTTGCGGTGAATTTCCTTCACTTCACGGTGAATTCCATTCAATTCATCTACTTCGCTGTGAATTTCATTCACTTCGCGACCAATTCCATTCACTTCGCGGTGAATTTCACTCATTTCGCAGTGAATTTCATTCAACTCATTTACTTCGTGGTGAATTTCCTTCACTTCGCGGTCAATTACATTAACTTCATTCACTTCGTGGTCAAATCCATTTACTTCGCAATGAATTTACTTCACTTCGCAGTCAATTCCTTCAATTCGTGGTGAGTTTCCTTCACGGTGAATTTCATTCAATTCATGTACTTCGCAGTGAATTTCCTTTACTTCGCGGTCAATTCCATTCACTTCATTCACTTTATGGTGAATTTCCTTCACTTCGCGGTGAATTTCCTTCACTTCGCAGTCAATTCCATTCACTTCATTTACTTCGTGGTGATTTTCCTTCACTTCGCGGTCAATTCCATTCAGTTCATTCACTTCGCGGTCAATTTCCTTCACTTCATGGTGAATTTCCTTCACTTCGCGGCCAATTTCATTCACTTCGCGGTGAATTTTCTTCACTTCGCATTCAATTCCATTCACTTCGCGATGAATTTCTTTCATTTCGCGATGAATTTTATTCACTTTGTGGTGAATTTCCTTCACTTTGCGGTCAATTCCATTCACTTTGCGGTCAATTTCAATGGCTATGCTTATAATTTGTAGCCATAGAAAACCCCAGCTTTAAGAAATCACATTTCTGATAAAGCAGGAGCTTTTTGGTCCAGTAAATGTCTGTCCGTACAGCAGGGGAGTATTTTTGGAAGTATGGGATGGCTTAGTAAAGTGCGTGGCTCATAAGTGAGTCGTACAGTAGGAAAAACCTCTAAATCAAATGAGTATCGCACAAGGAGACATCGGATTACGTATTGAGTAAACTCTATTGGCCATCATAAATGTACATGTTTATCCCCACAGTCCATCCATTTATCCAGGTCATTTTAAGGTTGAGCCCAAAATTGAAGCATATCCAAAGCTCAAGTGGACCACACCATAGGAAACAGTAGGAATAATGATTTCCACCGTTGAAACCTTCCTGGGCCCACGATAATGTTTATTTGCCATCCAACCTATTCATGGCATCACACAGAAAAACACAAAGTAGAGCAGGATAACTTGCGGAATCTATATCATTAAAAAGGTTGACAAGCTCTAGATGCTGTCAACTAAAGAAATTCAATAAATTTCGATCAAGAGAACACAAGCCAAATGAAAATTAAAAGAAGAGGAAGAAGAAGAAATAGCTTGGGGACTCACTCACCAAAGGAACTAGGGAATCACTCACCGAACAAGAAATAACTTTGGGACTCACTCAAAGGGTTAGGGAATTACCCACCTAACAGGAGAAGAATCACTTAACTCACAAATGCAAAGCTCGTAGAAAATAATTTAAAGATTGGATCCGTTTTCATTATAAATTAGGTTCTTTTATATACCAATTACAACCACCTCTCATAAATGCATTAATAACATGTTTGTTTTATATATATATATATATATATATATATATATATATAGAGTCATGCTCCCCTGCGCACCTACGCACGTGCGCACCTTTGCACACGTGCCACGGGTGTCTAATCTGAACGGTCCATGTGATGCGGAATCCCATAAAACCCAATGGGACAAATTTTCACCCCGATTTAATATTCTAGTGGGCCATAGCAAAGAGAAATGTAAATCAAGGGAGGAAACTGTTTTCATCTTTCATGGACCATTAAAGTTTTAGATCAAAGTAAAACTTGGGCCATGGGGGTTTCAGGAGGTGCTGCTTCACATGAACGGTTCAGATTTCGGATCCACCTCACGTATGATGGGTTCTCAAAAAAGTTCGTACGTAGTAGGTACGAACTGGTTCGCAGGTGAGCGTTTCCCTATATATATATATATATATATATACAAATTTCTAAGCCATGCAAAAAAATATATATATATATTTTTCCAAGACACTTAATTTTAAATTATTCCATTTTTCTATGTATGCAACATGTTCCCAAAGCCATACATCATAAATGCATTTGACATAGAAATAATGGGTTGAATATCAAGGCTTAGGCCTTATTGATGGGTTGGACTTTCCCTTGAATTGAGAATTGGGCTTGCATCAATAATTCAACAGGTAAAACCCTTGTATCAATGTAAAATTACAAGCTGACTTTGATTGCAATTAAGTATTTTCTGTTTTTCCTAGCTTCTTTAGCATGGAAGTTAGGAGTATGTTGACGATTGCACCATTGTCAACTAGGACTTTGGTCATAAAGATTTTGTCGAAGTGTGTTGTAATATACAATGGCTTCAAGTGTTAAGTCATTCTATGAGTAGGTTTTGTTAAAACTACTTTTTCTGAATGTTTATTTGGCTCCACTGTAACAAGAGGAATATGATTGTTCTCAATAATTTTTTGCGGTACATTAACCGGAATGGCCACCCTGGGCCTGTATTCCTCTACATCTCTTTCTATGTTGTTAGGCCGGTTAGATTTAGCTTGTAAGAATAAGGGAAGTGTAAACACTATGTTACAATTAACCATAATCGGTGTCAAAGTTCAAAAAGTTTATATGGTCTTCTCTAAATTAGTTGTGGCCAATTCTTCAATGATTTGTTTCTCATTTATGGTAAAACCAATAGGTTGAGCCCCATTGACCTCCATACATTGGGGATCAGTGCCAAATGCCAAGAATGTGTCATTGGCCATTAGTTCCTCGATCAAGTGTACTTGGTCTACCAAGAGTTGTTCATCGCTTAAGGAAATCGTCAAACGTGGCATCATCCTTAATCTCCTCCATGAGGTCTTCTAAACTTGCCCCAATGTTTGAAGCTTGTTCATGACTTACTATTAAGTGATTAGTTCGGCCTTGGGTTCGACTAAACCCACCTCGGCAAGCCATGCTAATCCACTGTAGGTTTTGATGATATTGAGCTCATTGTAGGCTGCAATCTCTTTCGATATCTGCTATCGCCTGAGCTTTGAACTCATAACACAACTTGTTGTCATTGCCAATGATGTTTTTAAAGTAAGTCATACTAGAAGGCTGTATGGGAAACTTTGGTTATACTATTCAAGTCCATCTGTTTTTCCTACATCAATTGATAAGACCAATTTCTTGAGACTTCAGCTCTAATTGTGTAATTTTTGGGCACTAAATTTGGAGCACTACACATGGTAAAGATAGAATTGTTGGCTCAATGATTAATCTGGTTTGTGCCGCCTTTGGCGTTTGGCCATTAATTTTGATCTACAGTGTTGTCAACTAGAGTCAACCTCGCAGTTACATTAGTCACATAAAAACCTAGTGCAATCTCTTAGCTGGAGATTGGCAGGCTTCTTTAAATTTCCCTCATGTGTCATACGTGGTCTTGATTCTTTAGCAATAGTCAGGTTTTGGCTTTCACCTTGTTGGTTGGTAGCCATGATATAGCCTGTGGGCTATTGACTCTGGCCTATCATAGAATCAACCTTCGACCTTAGGGCATCGAGCTTCCAAAGGTCATGCTTGGTGACATTTACTTCAGCCATGTATGGAAATGGGTCGGATCAACCACCATGGTTTGTCTCCTTTCTAAGGAACTTTAGCAGTCCCCTATTAATCTTGGATTAGATAATATTTGTGAAAACCACGAGCTGAGATTTTGGTTTGTAGGAACCTTGATAAACTTTTCTTCTAGCGTAGATGATCAAAGATCTCGTTGGCACAAGTAATATCAAAATAATATTGTTTGTTGACTTTAGATATATTTTTCTCATATTTTGGATAAGAGGCACATTACCCCAAAATCGCTTTTTAGGAATGGTTGAAAACCATTGCAGTACTTTAAACCATTTAGGAACGGGTATCAACCGTGGCTAAATAGGGCGTCGCATAAAATTAGGAACGGTTTGAAACCGTTCCGAAAATTTCAATTTTGGAACGGTTCTAAACCGTTCCTAAAATATGGCGTTGCAAAATTTTCAAATTAGAAAAATAATTTTCTTATTTAGGATTTTATTTTATTTTTTTGCTTGGAACTTGTATTTTTTTAATATTTAGAACTCAAAAAATGTTGCAGTACAATTAAAAATTAGAAATGACTACAGAAATATAAAATAGAAATGTAATAAACAAAAATCAAATCTTTGTTAACCAAAAATATCCTAAATATCGCAAATCATATAAGATAAATCTATGAAAATATAAGCTAGTTTACACTTTTCTTAGTTAAGATAATAATACCTTCAAACTAAAGAGTAAAGAAAAGTTAAATTAAGAAATAAATTTTGGATAGTTTTGGATTAAACTACCAAAATGATTGATGTAGTTGAATTCTAAGTCTTGAATGACCTGAGTTTTGGGATATAAGAAGAAAATGTGGTGGCGAATGTGATGGACAAATTAGATATCAAATTGGATATCAAATGCACAACTTATGGTATCTAGTGTAGATGTGTCATGAACCAAAAATTAATATTCGTAGTCGAGGGTCCATAAAACCATCACCTAGCTTTCCAACCTTCTCTGCAGCAGTGGCAACGAGGGCGATAGAGAGGGAGAAGGAGAGGGAAAAGAAATCTGCAATGGAATTATGAAACTATTCAATATAACCAATGTAAGAGAAGATATGACCTTAGGATTTGTCATGATGACTCCAAATGCACTAAAAGTATCATACAAAAGGTTTCCCTTCGTAACTGCCTTAGCATATGCATGGCCTGCAGGTATGGGTTGAGAATGTAACTTTTCCTGTTTTGGCTGCCGTGTGTTAGAAACAGGAGAGTTTTCCTGAAGGTGTGTACTGCTCTCATGGTTGAAATCAGTTCCACATTTGTCACTGAAGGGAATTCTTTTGGTTCCTTCTAATCTTGTGTTCTTAATTCTCCAAACATTCATAGTGGTTTTTTATCATTCGTTCCACCACAATCTCCAATGAAAATAACTGAAGGAAAAATATACAAATAAAGGTTGCAGAGTCCAATTCATTGAGTTATAAAAGAATAAAAATGGATCAACAAATGTAAAGTGGCAAGACTTAAATTTGTTTATTTCCCATTTGTTCATTCAATAAACGCGTCTTCTCAAGAATGAATCTACTGGTAGATGCTTTCCACCTGTTTTAGGAAACCATAGTAAATTCCTTTTTTAGAATATTGTCCACAGGTTAAACGAAGCTGAAAGTTAATAGTGGGAAATTTGTATATTGACAATTTTGGAAAGCAATGACTCTTTGAGTATTTTCTTTATACATGGTATAAATAATCCAACCTTTAGTCGACCCCAGTTAGTTGGGATAAGACTTTGATGATGAGATAATCCATCCTTTGTCTTGTTTCTTTTGGGAAGGGAAGTAGGAGTTAAGGAAACTAGTTAGTAGTGCCAATCAAGGGACTCAAAACTCAAGATCATTACGCAAAAAAGAAAACAACTTTCTTTCCATGAGGCAAAGTCATCTTATAATCCATTAACCAACTGAAACGTGAAAATAAATCCTTCCAAAAAAAAAACATCACTGAAGAGTGCAAATAAGAAGCCTAAAATTTGGCAAAGAACAATTTTATCTAATCTTTAAAAAGAAAAAGATGGAATCACAAGGTTTTCAAGCTTTTCATTTACATATGAAGGGATTGGTCCAGAAAGATTGCAATTCCTCAATATCCTGCAAAATAGAATATTCAAACATTTATGTAATTTGTTAACACTGGAATGTTAGCCTCATAAAGAAGACAAAGATAGTGCAAAAATAGAGGCCTTTGTGCTCTCTATGGAAGACTTTCCAACAATGCAATCACAGATTCCGAGCATTGCACAATCAAAATACACGAGAATACTAAAGAAAGAAGCAAATCTAAAAAGATCCAGAAACTGAAAACACATAAAGAAGGGTCTAATGATCTCTTTGTAAAACCTTTAGTACAATGCGATCACCAAATAACCAAAATACATAAAAATTCAACAGCAAGGTTTGCCATCTGCCGGATATTTGACACGTGTTCCACCTCATCACATGAGAGAGGCCTATCCCTGAGGCAGTTGATTAGTTATTTGATTTTGATTAATCAATGTGTTAGCACACTCCATGCAATGCAAATGTGCATCAGATCATGGTGCTAAGGCCAAAAAATATAAATGGTTAAAATTAAAAATATCCAATGGTTCTATTCCCACAAACAAGTGTCCACGAATCAGAGGTTAGGATTAATTGTTCAACCAATCTGATCTTGGTCTTGTGACTTGAGAACGGTGGGCTGCACAATTAGTTGTTTTTTTTTTTCCCTTATCGGTACAATCCTGTGATATAGAAGAAAAAACTAACCTGTGTTCCCTTCTCAAGTAAGTGAATTGCAAAGGGCTCTTGAAAAGCCTAAAACAAACAAAGATGAAAGAAAAACATAGAGACAGGGAGTAACTAAATAATCAGACGAAGAGGAAAAAAATGTTGATCCGCAAGACTCCCCTTTCTTCACCGGATCATTCGAAGCCAAATTAGTGGCCCCAGCTGATATGATCATGAAATTCATTAAACTCATCTTTGAAAGCAACAGGAACTACCATTCAGGAACCTGCAACAAAATATGCCAAATGCAATACTTATAAAAAGCATTTAGAAACATGAAGCTTTCGTCATTTTCAGATCCTAGTCTATTATGATCGCCTTCAGAAGCTCCCCAGCCATTGCTTCATACCATTTCTCAATTAACTAGAGAAAGACAAGGCGATATTATTCAATAGTAAGGGATTTTTCCAACAAAGAAAAATTCCTAAAGGAATTGGATTTTGCCAAATAGTGCTTCCAGTAATCGATATTCTAGGGAAGTGTTTTTTAAGAGGAGCAGTTACATTACTGCTATCCTTTGCCTTTTTCTTTACAACAAAGTGGAAAATCAAAAGTTGCGGGGCCCGCGTGGCATGTGTCTCACATCTAACCTGTCCAATAGAGATGCATACCAACATTATTATTAGATGAACCAAAAATATGGTGGATCCGATCCATAAAAAATAATGTGCACCATTCAAAATATCTCAATTCAAGTGTAGCCCAATTTAAGGAGAGCATTGCCGGTGAACGTTTCACTAGAAATCATGGAGTTGTCTATTTAACAACCATCATTGCCAACCTAATCCAAACATAGGGTTCTTTCCTTTATGAAAGATTCAGATTGAGTGTAGCTACACCTGTGTGGTTTGGACTTTACCTTTCAGCTTTGCTGTTAGTGGATTTCTTAGACATCAATTCTGCGCGATATATTTATTACTGTTTTTCATCAGGATTGAACATTAAGTGGAAATTTGGACTTTCAGTGCGATTTGTAGTAGTCTTTGTTGGCCAGGCATCATCGTAGTTAAGGGACATGTTCATTGTTCATGATTAATCCATGCTAGTGTTCGTTGTTAAAACGTGAGTATTATCATAGCAGTGATCAACTACTGGCAATGGCACCGCTAATGTCATGGTGCCAGACCCTCTTTCCTGATAAATGTACATATTACAGACAACTAACAAAAAGTTAAACTGTCCAATTGGTATTTCGCACTTTCGATGGATCATAAACTAAGATGCTATACGCATTCAGTTATCTAACCAGCCGATTTTTGGACCTTTATTGGACGGTTGAGACGAAACAATCCACTGGTGGTCTGAATTCAGCAAACAAGTATATGTAGATCAGAGTAAAAGATTGTTTAACAATATGATTTCAATATGATGAATTTTGTACAGTATTTCCCGAAATTTTGATGGTTTGATCGGAGTTAATCTATGTGATTCATACGATTTCAGAGTGCCTGAGTATCAACCCTTACATTCTCCACAGTATCAAGTAAATCCTCTTATCCCCATGTCCTTCTGTGTAGTTCTAAGGTCCTGATGCACTAGGACATGAATAGTGTCAGGAAGAGCTCATTTGGTATACGTAGAACCATGATTCAATGATCCAAACCGTTAATCTAATGAACCCACCGTGGATGGAGATGCCTCATAAGTTTCCCAGGTTTGAATTTGTTGCTAGTTGTGGGGCCCATGGTTCGATGATCCAGGCAGTTGATCTATATGGGAATGCCCCTAAACATTTCCTAGGTGGGATATAAGGGTTTGGATCTTTTAAGGTGGTCCATTTTAGGGCTGATCGGTCCATTGCATCAACGGTCAGGATAATCGTATCATGGCCCCACGTAATGCATCAGGACCCTACAATTCCTCCTATGTGAAGGGTTTTTGGAGTTGGTTACTCTGTTGGGAAAGCTTGGTGGTATTGCATCAATCCATCCTACCACCATCGCTGCCACTTCCGATTAGGGAAGAACAATGGACAAATACATGATTAGAAATATTTTTAGCAGAAATTTTCAACATATCCAATTAGGGACCAAAGTATTCTAACTAGGCAGCAATTAGGTGTTATGAAATTTCGGATTAAACAATTTCATACTAAATCCACAACGCAATTAGGGATTAACAATTTTAAAAAATTCACAATTAGGGATTTCAAATTTCAATAATCCACAATTAGAACCAATTTCGAAAATCCTAATTGCGGATTGAAATTTCAAGAATCCTCAATTAGGGATTTGAAATTTCAAATCCCCAGATAGATTTTTACAATTTTCCAAAATTATTAAACAGTAATGGTTAATCCTTAAGAAGAAGATAAGAGGAATAGGAGAATTTCCTATGAAATTTCGAAGTTGGTGGAAGTGTGCCACTATCATCCCACTGCCAGAGGGCTGTAGATCATGAGAGAGACGAAAAGGGAGAGTGTGTGTGTGTGTGTGCGCGCGTGTGAGAGAGAGAGAGAGAGAGAGAGAGAGAGAGAGAGAGAGAGAGAGTACGAGGGTTAGGGCATTTTCAGCGCACCAAATGGGAGAAAATGGATTCTGTGGACTGGGGTAGGTAGATATTACTGAGCCGTTAGGGCAGTGTGGAGTCCATTGAGAAGCTCTTAATCAAATCCACACTGTTTATCTATTTTAAAATATAACAATAATATAAAATTCAAAAAACTACAAATATCCAAAACTCAACTGGGACACACCAACAAAAAAGTGGAAATAGCAATGTTGGCCATTTAAACAATTACAAATTTTAAAACGGTTTAGAAGCGTTCCAAATTAGGAACTGCTTAAAACCGTTTTAAAACCAAAATCCTAGCCGTTCCGGTTTCACGATTTTGGTGTAGTGGCAGCCATATCCTTCTTAGTTGGAGATTGACAGATGAATGCCTTCGTTACTATAACTTCTGTGATGTTTAACTCAAAGTAGAGTCTTGATAATATGTCCCCGTTGAAGAGTTATTATATTGGCTTCCCCTCAGGGGAGCCATTTCTAATGGATAACTCGGGTGGATAGGTCGAATAGATCTTCAAATTATATACTCTCAAATTTCTTCCATAACTCCATATCTAAGTCGTCTTGAGACAAATTAACAAATTCAACCTCCGACATGGTAAGCACCTATTTCTCGCCTTTTTTAAGCGAGCAATATATGTATTGATCGTTTCTCTCAACAGATATCTTGAACGAGATAAATCAATCATAATTCCTCTACCTCAGTTCAAAAGAACTACTCATGGAATTTATCTTCCATTTTGGCCATGTATTAATAAAATTAGGTGGCAAATTAATGTGTTACGTAAAGGTCATTCCAATGAGATAAAATTTAAATACCCAAAGCTTTAAGAAATCTTGATTCAAAACTTCACCGTATTGTATGGAGAAGTACTTCTGAAGCATCATAATAAATATTTAATGTTTGTAGAGGTTGTTGGTGAAGTTTTTCGTAATAGCCAAAGTGGCCAGGGTACATGGTGGGCACCATTAACACGTGTCGGCCGAGTAAGATTTGAAATCCCATTCTTGCTGCTAGCCTTCACGTTCACAAGGTGCAACTTGTAGGATATGGCACTCTTGATTGATCATTTCTATCTTGTCGCTATTTGATAATGTCCTCAAGAGTGTTGGTGTGCATAATCTTGATTTTTATCTAAATGCTCTTTTTGTTGACCTTCATTTCTTTTTATATGTTCTTGTAGGCATTGTTTGAAGGGATTCTCGTTGATATACCATTTGCAACATTCTTCTTGAGCAAATTAAAACAAAAGTAAGTTGTGCATCCCATAGTGAACCTTTTCTAGTTGCATTTATTTGAATAATCCTATTGTATTTTGTATGAGAACATGTGCAACCTTTTCTCTTTCCTATTCCATTGGCTGTCATTGCAACGTTTCTATTCATATGAATCTTTCAGAGAAATGTTCATCTTCAAAGCTTTGGATATTATTGTATTAATGTTTCACATTTTCAAAGCTTTGGAATTTGTTGTATAGGGATTGGGTATAATATGTACAATTAATTTTTTAAGGAAATACAAATTTTATATATTTGAGATTTGGATGGTAAATTTGACTATGATTTCTGTTGTATAGACTTACCTTTTCATATAGGTTAGTTGGTTTGGGGATTTGGAGAAATGGGTATTAAGCTAGTTTTGGATGTGCATTGAGATTTAAATGAAATTATGTGATTTGCGAATTAGAGGGTCCATCCTTCTAATGTATTCTTTTTTACTTTTAGTCGAATGGATTCTTTCTCGCCGTGATAGTAGAGATAACCCAATTTGTGCAATTTAGGAGTAGAAGGAACTCGATTGTATTAAATTGAAATAAAGATGAGAAAACTTAAAATAATATCCCTTAGTAATCCGACGTCTATAACGTAAATAATGAGGCCTTAAATCTAAGTCTTCCTTGGTCTAGTGACTTGAGCGTAAACGAAGGAGATTACACTACTGAAAAGAATAGAAAAAGGTCTTTATCGTGATCCAACACTTGCATAAATGAAAGGGAATCACACTGCTCCTCATCTAGGTTGGTCCAACACTTTGCATAGACAGACGAGATTACACTACTCCTATGCTAAAGTCGGTCCGGCTTCACAACATAGACGGGTTGTCCTTATCAAAGATAAATTGTGATAAATAAAATAAAGGATAAACAATGTTGCACTATAAATTTGATTTGATTTTGTTAGGTTGGCGAGTGCCTGGATCTCTTCAATCTTCCTTATAGTTATAGAGTTTTAAGATGGCTGTTGGAGAGAGATCTTTGTAACCACTTCTCTTGTTTGTCAATGTAAAAATAATAGTCTTGTCCTATTAAACAATGTCACATATACTAGTTGTTGATTATGGGTTGATCAATGTTTGCGCGTGTTGGAATATTTGGTTGAATTAAATAGACTATTAAAAATCAAAACCAGAAAGAAAATAAAAGAAATGAGATATAAGGCTATAGAGTTGAGTTGAGGCATGACGTGAGTCACTCGCCTTGAAATCAAATTTTCCCACATTGGACAGTGTCCCAAGTGCAAAAGGTTTCTAAAGCAATCAACCTCCAAGATACAATGACTATGACCCGATCCTAGTAGTGCACTCATTGTACGCGGGCTCGAATCACTTGCAGTTTAACCCGAAAGTATTGAGTTAACTCGACGACGAACTCAGTAACCAAAAACTTGTAAAATAGAAAAAGAACAGAGAGAGATTTTTCACATGAGAGCATAAAGATTTTTTTATTTTTTTAAAACAGAATAGAAGTCCTTATATAGACTTTGAAGTGGTGCATTAAGCACCATTTCGAAAGGGTTTGGTCCATTGGATTTAAACCCAATAGGTGCGACCAACCACATCTCTCTATTTTTAAAAATAAAAGGCGCGAATATGAGTACACGCTCACACAAAATAAAGTCCCACAAGTACTCACACATGCGCGTGCACGCGCGCGCACACACACACACACTCGCGAGTACTCATCCATTCATGGACAGGGCACGAATTAGGTGTTACATAAGTAATAACTTAGTAGGTTTTACCCTTTAACATAACGCCCACCTTGATCATATATTGTATATCCACTCCATTCATTTGTTTTTACAACTCATTTTAGGACGGGGTCCCAAAAATTAAGCATATCCAAATCTCATGTGACCACACTGCAAGAAAAAGTGATGATTGAATGCTCACCATTAAAAACTTCTAAAGGCCCATTATAAGTAGATTCATGATGCTTATTTTCCATCCAACCTGTTGATAAGGTAAACTAGAACGGGATGAATAAGGGAAAATACAAAGATTAGCTTCATCCAAAACTTTTGTGGCCCACAAAAAGCTTTTAGCGGTCATTCACTACTTATTTAGTGGTATGGTCCACAAGAGATTTGGATTTGCTTGAGTTTTTGGATAACATCCTTGTATGAGTTGAAAAAACGGATGGGTAGCATGGATATGAAACACATTCACCAAGGTGGGCCCCGCACAGTAAGGGTAACACCCACTAAGTTGTTACCCAGGTAACACCTAATCCACTCCCATCTGTAGGACCTTGTGAATGAGTTACATGGCAAATAAACATCAAGGTGTCCCTAGGAAGGTTTCAATAGTGGGCTTGTCTCCGTGATGTGATCTACTTTAGCTTTGGATTTGTCTCATATTTTGGCCTCATGTACAACAATAATCTCACAAAATGGATAGACAATATAGATATAATACATACATCATGATGGTGCTAGAGTTGAGGTGGAAAGATAGAAAAACTAATCACTTAAATCTAGGCTTAAGGCACGTTACGATGTCTCTATTTTTAAAGTGATATTCACACCCTTCTGGCTATTATACCAATTTGCAATGGGGTTACAACAAATCTGCTTCTAGAGACGGTTTTGGACCGTCTCTAAAATTGCTTGGTTTAAAGACGCTTCAGAGACGGCCGTAAACCGTCTTTAAATTTTTAGACGGCCCTTGACCATCCTTATTATTGTCTTAAAAAATTGAACGTCTCAAATCATTTAAGACGGCCAAAAACCGTCATTAACTACAGATAAAAGATGGTCATTGACCGTCTGGAATAAGAGACGGTCCCGGACCGTCTTATATGTCGGAATTTGAGATGGGCAAAGACCGTCCCTATTAGAGACGGTTATTGGCCGTCTCTTACTAGTAATTTGAGACTGTCGAGGACCGTCTCAATTAGAGACGGTCGTTGGCCATCTTTTACTGTAGTCTGGGACTGCGAAGCTTTAGTCTGTATTAGGGACGGTTCTTAGCTGTCTTTGTTTGAGACTGTCAAGGACCGTCTCTATCAGGGACGGTCATTGACCGTCTCATATTGGCAATCTGAGAGTGTCAATGACCATCTCTATTAAAGACGGTCCTAAACCGTCTCTAATGCTCAAGTAAAACATTAAAAATATAAAAAAAAATTTATAAATTACGAAAAAAAAAAAAAGTTTAAAAACTTAGAAAAATAACTAACAATGTTTAAGAAAAAAGTTTAGATTTTGAAAAAAAAATGTAATTTTATAAAAATCTAGATTTTGAAATAAAAATTAAGAACTTTTAATAATGTTGATAATTTTGAAAAAAAAAAATCGATAAGAAAATGATATTTTGAAAAAGAAAATTTTAAAAATTAAACAAAATTGTAAAAAAATTGTCAAATTGCAAAAAAATATATATTTTAAAAAAGAAAACTAGATTTTGTATTTTGAAAAGAAAAATTAAAAAGTTGTATAACAAAAGTGATATTTAAAAAATGATATTTTGAAAAAGAAAATTTAAAAATTTAAACAAAATTGTGAAAAATTGTCAAATTGCAAAAAAATATATTTTTAAAAAAGAAAACTAGATTTTGTATTTTGAAAAGAAAAATTAAAAAGTTATATAACAAAAATGATATTTAAAAATGATATTTTGAAAAAGAAATTTTAAAAAATTAAACAAAATTGTGAAAAAATTGACAAATTGTAAAAAATTATATATTTTAAAAAAATAAAAGTAGTTTTTGTATTTTGACAAGAAAAATTAAAAAGTTATATAACAAAAGTGATATTTAAAAAATAATATTTTGAAAAAGAAAATTTAAAAAATTAAACAAAATTGTGAAAAAATTGACAAATTGTAAATAATATATATATATATATATAAAGAAAACTAGATTTTGTATTTTGAAAAGAAAAATTAAAAAGTTATATACCAAGATTTCGATAAAAAAAAATGATATTTTGAAAAAGAAAATTTAAAAAATGAAATGAAATTGTGAAAAAATTGACAAATTGTAAAAAAATATATATATTTTTTAAAAAAAAGAAAATTAGATTTTGTATTTTGACAAAAAAAATTAAAAATTTATATAACAAAAATGAGATTAAAAAATGATATTTTGAAAAAAAAAATACAAAATTAAACAAAATTGTGAAAATTTTAAAAAAATGTAAAAAAATATATATTTTAAAAAAGAAAACTAGATTTTGTATTTTGACAAGAAAAATTGAAAAAAAAAAAAGGATCTATACCAAATTGAATGGATGTGGCCTACAATACACAAGGTGGGATTAAAAACATGTAAACGTGAAAAGAAAAAAGAAGAAGAAGAAGAAGAAGAAGAAGAGTGTTAACTTGAGGTTTAAAAAAAAAAATACACATTTAAGAAACAGGAGTGCAAATCAAAGTTCCTCAATACCTTGGTAAAAAAGAAAATGGTCTAAATTCAACGGTAATATCAGATGGTTGAGATTATCCAATCATTGTGATATTAAAATAAGTGTTCTACCCAACAGAATAGATGTGCCCTTCAACAAGTGCAGACCAAAGGAGATTGAAGCATATAGATGTTTAAAAAGAATAGTACAAGTCAATATTATTCATCAGGATAGTCAAAAAGAAAATGGTCCAAATTAATCCAACGGCAATTTCAGACAGTTAAGATCATCCAATCAGTGTGACCTTTGGAGAGGTACAGGTATGCCATGTTGCCAACATTAAGAATTGGTACCAAATGCATACATTAGTATAGGCCATTCTCATGTTATCATTTTTCGGCCATTAACTCGTCTCAAAAGCAATGAGATGTAAACTTGCACAGCTTAGATATAGTTTAAGCTGCTTGTTAATTAAAAAGGAACTGAAATATAGTTTAAGCCAAATGGAATTTCACAAAAAAAAAAAAGACAATCGACGTCCATCCAATCGTACCAAGTCTACAAATCAGGTGGCAGAGATTGTTCCATGAAAGACATTCCCTGCTCTCCACCCATCCACAATCGACCCTCACATATTAGCTCCAAGGACTCCAAAACAGTAAAACACAACACATATATAAGTCTCACTAGAAACCCTAGAACTTGCAGAAACACAAGACAATGACACAAACAGAATTTTCCCAAATGGAATCAAATTAATATTAGAGGTTAGTTTCCAAACACCACTAGTAGAATCGAACAATCTTTAACAAGAAAACAAAATCAAACCCTACAACCCCCAGAATTCAACATACAGCCTCATCAAAATAGCAAAATCCAAAGGTGAAAAAATCATCATAAGAGTGATTTCATGACCCACCTGAGATTATTGAGTTCTTATGATTCGAAATCACATCCTAAATATATGATGGAAAAATATATGGTCGATGTCAATATACATAAAATATATTAAGGTGGGCCATACACGGTTAGAGTAACACCCATGAAGGAGTTATCTAAATAGTGAAATGGTACTATAAGGTCAGCTCTTGGGAACTTCCCATGAGGTTAATTTGTGTGCGCCCTACCATGATGTATGTAGAACATCAACACCATGCATTTGATGTGTCCCATTTAAGTCCAAAAATTAGTCGTATACAAAACTCAGGTGAACCATAGCATCTAAAACTATGTGAAAACATCCCTAAAACATATAAAAGCATTCAATTGGTGGGGCCCACATGAGTTTTGGATGTGTGTGAAACTTGGGTTGACTCCTCATCCAAGTGGGACACACGTATATAATGAATGGGTTGGATTTATGAACCACATTTAGGGCCTGTTTGGCCGGACCGATTCCACGGTATTAGGTGGGATGGGATTCAAAAAACATCATTATTACCCATGGCAGGGACTGTTCCCTGTTACCATGGGATTAGCTTAATTCTCTTTTTTGTTTGTAACATGGTGGTATATTGAAAGGATATACCCACCATCATTTGAAACTATTGACAGTAACACACGTGTTATATCTAAACCGTTCATTTGTTTTGTAACCCCATTTTATGGCATGGGCCTAAAAATGAGGTAGATCCAAAACTTATGTGGCCCCAAAGAATTTTTCAACGGTAAGTATTCAATCCCCATTGCTTTCTATGGTGGGGTCCACTTGAGCTTTAGATTTACCTGATTTTTTGGTCCATGCTCTAAAATGATCTCGAAAAATGGGTGGACGGTGTGGATATAGCCCACACATCATGGTGGGACCTACCCAACTTGCTAACTTTGAGTGATATTAGCACGCGACCTGATAGGATTCCATCTAGCCTACTTCCAAGCTTTTCCACTCTTCCCAAACATGGAGTGGAATTGGCACAGGGACAGATGCAATTCCATCCCACTTACGCCCATCTTATCCTGCTGGCCAAACAGGCCCTTAGGTGGGCCCAATAAATGATTATGAATGTTTTAATGGGAGGGTAACCCTCTCAACTATAGTATGTGGTGTGGCCCACCCAAGTCATGGATTGACTTTATTTTTAAGCTCGTGGCCCAAAGTCATAGTTTATATATCCACACTGTCAATTCATTTTGATTTTTATTTGTCATCCAACCTGTTCAATAGATCACAAATACATGGATGAAGGGAAAACTAAAATATCAACTTGATCCAAAACTTCAGCGGCCTCCCAAAATTTTTCAATGCTAGACGTTCAATTTATACTGTTTCATATGATGTGGTCCACTTCAGATTTTTATAGGCTTCATTTTTGAGCTTATGTAATAAAATTATATGTTAAAATGGATGGATGGAGTGGATAAAATGAATAAATCATGGTGGGCCCCACAGGATTTAGTACGCTTGGGAACGGATTGACTATTCCCCCGACACCAGCCAATGGCTGGTGGTCAGTGCTTCGTGGCCCCCACCATGATGTATGTGTTTCATCCATGCCGTCCATATATTTTTACAGATAAATTTATAATACGAGACCAAAAATGAGATATATCGAAATCTCAAGTGGACCACATTACAGGAAACAGTGTTGAATGAGCGTCGACCATTAAAAACATTTTGGTAGCCATAAAATTTTTGGATCAAGCTGATTGTTGTTTTTTCCTTTCATTTGGTCCTGTGTGACCAAATCAACAGATTGGATGTCAAATAAACAATACAGTGGGCCTTAGGAGGATTTTAATGGTGGATATCCAATCACTATTCTTCTCATGTGGTGTGAACCACCTGAGATTTATATCCTTCTAATTTTTGGTATAAAGCTCTAAAATGATCTTTAAAAATGGATGAATAGAATGGATGAAACACATACATCATGGTAGGGCCCATAGAGCACCGTCCATGGTCTCGCCCAAAATTGGGCGCGCGCTCAAAACAGAGTCGCGTCCAATCCCTCTGCCCTCTGTCTCTCTCTCTCTCTCTCTCTCTCTCTCTCTGTGCCTATCTTCTGTCTTACTCTCTTTCTCTGCCTGTCTGTCTGTCTCTCTCTCTCTCTCTCTCTCTCTCTCTCTCTCCGGATTCTCGGTGGGAATCCCGGGGAAACAGGGTGGGGCCCACAGAACTTGGCGACGTCACTTCTGTTACTCTGTAGCATTAGAAGGCGTCTTCATACACGCCCAATCTCTCTTTGCTTTTCTTCTCTTTCTTTTCTTTCATCAGTTCCGTCTCTCCTTCCTGCGAAAATGAGAGAGTGTATTTCCATCCACATCGGTCAGGCCGGCAATGCCTGCTGGGAACTTTACTGCCTCGAGCACGGCATTCAGGTCGGTCATCTTCCTCAGATCTGATGCATTTCCTTTCAATATCTGCTTTTCCTTTCGATTTTTTGGAATTTTTCTTTAGATCTGCTTGTTTTTCTGTATTTTTTTATTGATCTCTGGCCAGATCTAGGGTTTTGTTTGAATAATGCTTTTACGTTTTCAATGATGCTGTGTGCGTTGTTGTAATTGATAGATCTAGGGTTTTCACATCAGAAGCCATTAGATCTGTTCGTTTCTGTTGTTTTCTTTGCCTGATTTAGATCGATCCGCTAGCATTTATATCTGCTTATGCATTTCATCTGATTTTTATCAGATTTACAGATTTTCATACAGATCTGATGATTTTCTAAGCGATTTATAGCTGTTTAGAGTTTTTTCAGTATTTTCTTTCGTTTTTTTACCAGATTTGGTGATTTTATATGTGCTTTATGAATGCATGGAGATCTTTCTGCATTTTTGTTAAGATCTGATGTCTTTGGTTCTTGAAATCTCGGATCTGATCTCAATGGTGGTTGCATCCATCCCTGCTATGCTGTGGTCCAGTTGAGTTTTGGACTGGCCTTTTTTTAAAAAAAAAAAAAGAAAAAAACTCAGGTCATAACGTAAGCTTGTGCAACTGATGGGTGGGTGGATGCCACATATCCATCATGGTTGCCCCATAAAGCTTATTGTTGAACATGATCCCGTTACTGAGGACATTAACACTTCTTTCACCTTTGCCCTCCAAGAAATCTGCTATACAGGTGGTTGGTTAATAGTACAGAACCAAAATCCATTGATTCCTCTCATTCTAGCATATAACGAAACGATTTAAGAACGTTTTCCACCACATGGGTTATTCCAAAACCAAAATCATAGAACATCCTCTCAAGCACGGATAAAGGCAAAGCCGAAAGACCCTTCTCCATGACATGAAAAATCCAGATCGACAGGAATTCAAATTGAAAGCTCAGAAATCCATCGTAACCTATCATTCTACCATGTAACAAAGAAGAAAAAACATAAAAGATTTATTTCAGTGTCATGGGTCATTCATATCAAACAAAATACAAACATACATAAACAAAATCGATAGGTTTATATTATTCTAAAAAGAATAGAAATCCAGAAGACCTCTTTTGAAGACACTTATGCTACTGGCGGTCTTGGGAACCTTTCCAAAGATCTTGACTATGATTTCATTTGTTTTTTTATTTTTATTTCAAGTCACAGAGTGGACCTTTATAGACAGATTGACTTGCGGTGTGAGGAGATGCTTACAGGTACTCTCTGCAATTGCATATGGTATGGTATTGTCTATTATTTCCTAAGGAATATTGTCTGCTTGGGAGATGCTTACAGGTACGCATGCCTTAGATCAGATTTTTGCATCTCATTTTCTATTGTTTTTATATTTTATTTTCAGCTAAATTTTCAAATGAATGGTGTCAGTTCATAAAATTCAGAAAAATGAGTGTTTGAACTATAATGGTGGTTGTTGGGAAGACGAGGTTGAATTACGTAGCCAAGTGTTTAATGTAGGGAACTTCTCTGAAAATGTTATTCTGAATTTATAATATATAACCTATTCTCAAATCCCAAAACCTATAATTTTTTTTAATAGCTGATTGCCGCCTCTGGCATGTTTTAGATACATGATGCTCTACATATTGTTCCCCTTTGGTTGGATCCTTGTCAAATAAATAAACAATATATTTTGGTTCCTTTCAGTTTTTGCTAATTCTGATTTTTCTGTAGCTGATAAATTAACCTGAGGTGTCATCTTACTCCCATATATTTGGCTTTTGGCAGATCCTGTGTTCTTCTTTTTCTTTATTAGTTACTTAGACTATCAAATGTTGATTTTCTTTCATTGTTTAGTTTTTGGTGTATGTGATTGTCTGCATTACTGTAAATTACTGTTCATTTTACTGTTTTTGGAACCCACACAAATGATCTTGGCTCGCTTATGTTTGTCACAGAAAACTTGCCACCAATGTTGTTACTAAAACTTAAGTTACTGATGAGTACAATCCAATGATTGAATCTCTTTGGTGGTGGAAACTCTTTAAGTACTTGAGACTGTGTTCCCTACTTCTTAGCTCCCTCTTGATCTAGCATATACGGAAACATGGCCACTTTGATTGCAGTAATTTCAGCCTAAGAGGAGACATGCAGTTTCAGTTTCTTTTATATTAGATTTTTTTTTTTTTTTTGTTTGTTTGTTTCATTCTCTCTTTTTTCCCTTTTTGTTTGGACAATTGGGAACTGTTAGAGAAATTGGGCTTCCTCTTATATCTTCTTCTGTTATCCAATTTCATAAACACTTACATATAACATGTGTTGATACTCTATGATCTTAGTGAAAGTTTAAAGTGCAAGGTAAACTCACTTGATTTTTTTGATTTAATTTTTTTGATTTCATTTGATTTCATTTGATTTTTTTGATTTCATTTGATTTTTTTTTTGTATGGATGCATCATGCATGGTTTTATGATAAAACACATGTATGTATGTGTGTATATGTATGCATGCACACATGGATGGATGAAACGTATGCATGCATGCATGGATGGACAGATTTTTTTTTTTTGTATGGATACATCATGCATGTGTTTATGTATGTATGCATGCATGGATGAATGGATGTATCATCATGCATGTTTGTATGCATGTATGTATGTATGCATGATCCCAAACCTAAACCCGACCCTAAACCCGAACCCGATTTCCTAAACCTAAACCTTAACTTATCCTCAATTCCCTAAAGCTATAACCTATAACCTATAACCTAAAACCTAAAACCTACACCTAATCATGTGCATATATTTGCGGATATATATAGATCCATGTATCGGTTGCATGGATCTATATATAGGTTGCATTATAGGGACACATTTAATGATGTGTCATACAGGTTGTGGCTGTCAAAGATATAATATCACATCCTTATAGGGAAACATTTAATGATGTGTACAGGTAAATTCATTTTTTTTAATTCCTTATATTGTTTCCCAGTTATATTTGTGTTGGTTTCAGAGTACAGGTAGCAATAGAAAGTGTTGGTCGATTGTGGCTTATAGACAAAGGGATGAGTAACCAACAATACGAATATGGGAGGCCATCCCCAGGTATCCAAATGCTTTCAGATACAATTATGTTGTTTTTAAATGTATTAGATCGAAATTGATGGAGTAGACCCGGATGTGCGTCGGCTATTTCGATGTTGAGCGGGGGTCCTTGGAAGGTGGGAACCGTTATGACCATGATGAAGCGTCCATTTCCTATGGACAACATTGGAGTGGCTCGACCATTTAGAAGCCATGTTTATGTATTAACTCGAAATTGATAGAGCAGACCGGATGTGCACGGAGCTATCCGGATGTCGAGCGGGGTCCCCGGAAGGTGGGAACCGTTATGACCATGATGAAGCCGTCCATTTCCAACATTAGAGGGGCTTGGCCATTTGGACATGCCGTGTTTATGTATTTGATTGAAATTAATGGAGCAGACCCGGATGTGCGTCGGAGCTATTCGGAAGAGCGGGGTTCCCTGGAAAGAGGGAACCGCTATTATGACCATGATGAAGCTGTCCATTTTTTATGGACAGCATTGGAAGGGCCTGGCATTTGCGTCGGATGGCCGTGTTTATATCTGTATTTGCAGGGACCATACCCTTAACCTAAACCAAAACCTATGACCTAAAACCTTAACCTATAACCTAAACCTCAACCTTAACCTAAACCTAAACCTTAACCTAAAACCTAAAACTTAAACCTAAGCCTAAAATCTAAATGTATTCTCAAATCCCTAAACCTAAACCTACACTTAATCCTAATCTTAACTCCCTAACCTAAACCTATACCTAAACTTGAAAACCCAAACATAAACCCGATCTCGAACCCGAACCTAAACCTTAACCTTAACCTATTCTCAATTCCCTAAACCTATATCTTATAACCTTAACCTAAGCCAAAACCTATGACCTAAAACCTTAACCTATAACCTAAATCTCAACCTTAACCTAAACCTAAACCATAACCTAAACCTATAACATTAACCTAAAACCTAAACTTATAACCTAAACCTAAATCAAAACATATAACCAAAACCAAAACCTATGTCCTAAACCCGAATGCATTCTCAAATCTTATAACCAATAATCTAAACCTAAACCTAAACCTATAACCTATAATCTAAACCAAAACCTATAACCTAAACCAAAGCCAAAACCTATAGCTTAAACATTCTCAAATCCAAAAACCTATAACTTAAACCGTTAACTTATAACCTAAACCTAAACCTATAACCTAAACCTAAACCTAAAACCTAAACCTAAACCTAAAACCTAAACCTAAACCTATAACCTAAACTCAAATCCTTAAACCTAAACCTAAACCTAATCCTAAACCTAAACCTAAACCTAAAACCTAAACCTAAACCTATAACCTAAACTCAAATCCCTAAACCTAAACCTAATCCTACAACCTAAACTCAAATCCCTAAACCTTAACTTATAACCTAACCTAAACCTATACTTATAACCTAAAACTATTCTCAAATCCCAAAACCTAAACCTAAGCTTTCCCTAAACCTATAAGCTAAACTCAATTCCCTAAAGCTAAATCTACACCTAATCCTAATCTCAACTCCCTAACCTAAACCTAAACATAAACTTGAAAACTCAAACTTAAACCCAATCCCGAACTTGAACCCGATTTCCTAAACCTAAAGCATAACCCATTCTCAAATCCAAAAACCTATAACCTAAACCTAAACCAAAACCAAAACTTATAACCTAAACCCGAACCCATCCTCAAATCCCAAAACCTATAACCTAAACCAAAACGAAAACCTATAACCTAAACCCGAACCCATTCTCAAATCCCAAAACCTATAACCTAAACATAAACCTTAACCTAAACCTATAACATATAACCAAAACTATAACCTAAACCCGAACCCATTCTTAAATCCCAAAACCTATAACCTAAACCTAAACCTTAAACTAAACCTATAACATAAATCAAAACCTAAACCTAAACCTAAAACCTAAACCTATAACCTATAACCTAAATTAAAACCTATTACCTTTCCCTAAACCTTAACCTAAACCTATAACCTATAACCTAAATCAAAACCAAAACCAAACCTAAACCTAAACCTAAACCTATAACCTATAACATTAACCTAAACCTAAAACCTAATGTATTCTCAAATCCCTAAACCTAAACCTACACCTAATCCTAATCTAAACTCCCTAACCTAAACCTAAACCTAATCCCTAAACCTAAACCTAAACCTACACCTAATCCTAAACTAAACTCCCTAACCTAAACCTAAACCTAAACTTGATAACCCAAACCTAAACCCGATCCTGAACCCAAACCCGATTTCCTAAACCTAAACCTTAACCTATTCTCAATTCCCTAAACTTATTGCTTATAACCTAAACCGAAACCAAAACTTATACCTTAACCTAAACCTAAACCTAAACCTATAACCTAAAACCTAGATGTATTCTCAAATCCCTAAAACTAAACCTACACCTAATCCTAATCTCAACTTCCTAACCTAAACCCGATTCCGAACCCGAACCCGATTTCCTAAACCTAAACCTTAACCTATTCTCAATTCCCTAAATCAATTGCTTATAACCTAAACCGAAAGCTAAACTTATACCTTAACCTAAACCTATAACCTATAACCTAAACATAACTTAAAACCTAAATGTATTCTCAAATCCCTAAACCTAAACCTACACCTAATCCTAATATCGACTCCCTAACCTAAACCTAAACCTAAACTTGAAAACTCAAACCTAAACTCGATCCCGAACCCGAACCCGATTTCCTAAACCTAAAACTTAACCTATTTTCACTTCTCTAAACCTATAGCTTAAACCTAAACCTAAAACTTAACCTAAACCTTAACCTAAAGCTATAACCTATAGCATAAACCTAAACGTAAACCTAAACCTCTAACCTGTAACCTATAACCTAAACCTAAACCTAAAACCTAAATGTATTCTCAAATCCTTAAACCTAAACCCAAACCTTAACCTAAACCTTAACCTTAACCTAAACCTATAACCTATAGCCTTAACCTAAACATGTAACCTATAACCTAAACCTAAACCTAAAACCTAAATGTATTCTCAAATCCCTAAACCTAAACCTATACCTAATCCTAATCTCAACTCCCTAACCTAAACCTAAACCTAAACTTGAAAACTCAAACCTAAACCTGATCCCGAACCCGAACCCGATTTCCTAAACCTAAACTTTAACCTATTCTCAATTCCCTAAACCTATAGCTTATAACCTAAACTTAAACCTAAACCTTAACCTAAACCTATAACCTATAGCATAAACATACACCTAAACCTAAACCTGTAACCTATAACATAAACCTAAACCCAAAACCTAAATGTATTCTCAAATCCTTAAACCTAAATCTAAACCTTAATCTAAACCTTAACCTAAACCTATAACCTATAGCCTTAACCTAAACCTGTAACCTATAACCTAAATAAAAACCTAAAACCTAAATGTATTCTCAAATCCCTAAACCTAAACCTACACCTAATCCTAATCTCAACTCCCTAACCTAAACCTAAACCTAAACTTGAAAACTCAAACCTAAACCCGATCCCGAACCCCAACCCGATTTCCTAAACCTAAACCTTAACCTATTCTCAATTCCCTAAACCTATAGCTTAAAACCTAAAATTAAACCTAAACCTTAACCTAAACCTATAACCTATAACATAAACCTAAACCTGTAACCTATAACCTAAACCTAAACCCAAAACCTAAATGTATTCTCAAATCCTTAGACCTTAACCTAAACCTATAACCTATAGCCTTAACCTAAACCTGTAACCTATAACCTAAATATAAACCTAAAATCTAAATGTATTCTCAAATCCCTAAACCTAAACCTACACCTAGTCCTAATCTCAACTCCCTAATCTAAACCTAAACCTAAACTTGAAAACCAAAACCTAAACCTGATCCCGAACCCGAACCTGATTTCCTAAACCTAAACCTTAACCTATTCTCAATTCCCTAAACCTATAGCTTATAACCTAAACTTAAACCTAAACCTAAACCTTAACCTAAACCTATAACCTATAGCCTTAACCTAAACCTGTAACCTATAACCTAAATATAAACCTAAAACCTAAATGTATTCTCAAATCCCTAAACTTAAACCTACACCTAATCCTAATCTCAACTCCCTAACCTAAACCTAAACCTAAACTTGAAAACTAAAACCTAAACCCGATCCCGAACCCGAACCCGATTTCCTAAACCTAAACCTTAACCTAAACCTATAACCTATAGCATAAACCTAAACCTAGACCTAAACCTGTAACCTATAACCTAAACCTAAACCTAAAACCTAAATGTATTCTCAAATTCTTAAACCTAAACCTAAACCTTAACCTAAACCTATAACCTATAGCCTTAACCTAAACATGTAACCTATAACCTAAACCTATATTCTCAAATCCCTAAACCTAAACCTATACCTAATCCTAATCTCAACTCCCTAACCTAAACCTAAACCTAAACTTGAAAATTCAAACCTAAACCTGGTCCCGAACCCGAACCCGATTTCCTAAACCTAAACCTTAACCTATTCTCAATTCCCTAAACCCATTACTTATAACCTAAACCGAAACCTAAACCTATACCTAAACCTAAATCTATAACCTATAACCTAAACATAAACCTAAAACCTAAATGTATTCTCAAATCCCTAAACCTAAACCTACACCTAATCCTAATCTCAACTCCCTAACCTAAACCTAAACCTAAACTTAAAAACTCAAACCTAAACCTGATCCCGAACCCGAACCCGATTTCCTAAACCTAAACCTTAATGTATTCTCAAATCCCTAAACTTAAACCTACACCTAATCCTAATCTCAACTCCCTAACCTAAACCTAAACCTAAACTTGAAAACCAAAACCTAAACCCGATCCCGAACCCGAACCCGATTTCCTAAACCTAAACCTTAACCTATTCTCAATTTCCTAAACCTATAGCTTATAACCTAAACCTAAACCTAAACCTAAACATAAAACCTAAATGTATTCTCGAATCCTTAAACCTAAACCTACACCTAATCCTAATCTCAACTCCCTAACCTAAACCTAAACCTAAACTTGAAAACCCAAACCTAAACCCGATCTCGAACCCGAACCCGATTTCCTAAACCTAAACCTTAACCTATTCTCAATTCCTAAAACATATAGCTTGTAACCTAAACCTAAGCCTAAAGCTATACCTAAACCTGTAACCTATAACTTAAACCTAAACCTAAAACCTATTGCTTATAAGCTAAACCTAAACCTAAATGTATTCTCAAATCCCTAAACCTAAACCTACACCTAATCCTAATCTCAACTCCCTAATCCAAACCTCAACCCGATCCCGAACCCGAACCCAATTTCCTAAACCAAACCTTAACCTATAACCTAACATAAATCTAAACCTATTAACTGCACTTATAACCTAAACCTATAACCTAAACATAAGCCTAAAACCTAAAATCAAAATGTATTTTTAAATCCTTGAACCTAAACCTACACCTAATCCTAATCTCAACTCCCTAACCTAAACTTAAACCTAAACTTGATAACCCAAACCTAAACCCGATCCCGAACTCGGACCCGATTTCCTAAACCTAAACCTTAACCTTAACCTATTCTCAATTCCCTAAAGCTATAACCTATATACTATAACCTATAACTAAAACCTAAATCTTAACCTAAACCTATAATCTAAGCCTAAACCTTAACCTAAACCTAAACCAAAACCTATAACCTAAACCTTAACCTATAACCTATAACCTAAACTTATAACCTATGACCTAAAACCTAATCCTAAACCTAAACCTAAAACCTAACACCTAAAACCTAAAACCTAAACCTAAACCTATTTTAATGATCAGTTTTATTTTTAATAAGTGCTCACTTTTTTGGAAGAAGTTTATGCAATTCTTCATGATTCTGAATTATAATGTTTTGTTGGTTTAAATTTTTTTTTTCAGGTGAAAGACAAAAAGAAAATTGTTGCTGATTTTTTTCTTTTTTAATTTATTATGTTAAACTTATATGTATTTATGTGTGGATGAATGTAATGTGGATAAGATTGCTTGTGTTTGGATGGAAGTAGTTTATGTTTGGATGAATGTAGTTTATGTTGGATTTACGTAGTTTGGGTTTAGATGAGTGTGTAGTTTATGTTGGATTTACGTAGTTTGGGTTTAGATGGATGTAGTTTATGTTTGGATGAATGTAGTTTATGCTGGATTTACGTAGTTTAGGTTTAGATGGATGTGAATGTGAATATGATAAAATATGTTATATAACAGGTGTATATTAGGAAAAATATGATGATGTAACAGGTGTATATCAGGAAGAATATGATGTTGTAACAGGTGTATATTGACCCTCTTATAGGGGACGGTCCATGACAGTCCTTTTTAAGGACGGTCCATGACCGTCCTTTTAAAGGACGGTCTGTGGCCGTCCTTTGAAGGCCCATAAGAGACGGACCATGACAGTCCTTTTTAAGGACGGTCTGTAGCCGTCCTTTGAAGGCCCATAAGAGACGGACCATGACAGTCCTTTTTAAGGACGGTTCACGACCGTCTTAACGGCGGTCTATGGCCATCCTTTGAAAGCTCATAAGGGACTGTCCGAGACCGTCCTTTTTTAGGACGGTCCATGACCGTCCTTTTTTCGTTAATAAAAATGACGGTTTTCAACCGTCCTTTAAGTAATACGACACGTCAAAATTTAACGGCCCTTGCGACGGTCCATGACCGTCCTTTTTGGTCATTTGAGACGGTTTTGGACCATCCTTTTTTCACTGGCTATTATACCAATTTGCAATGGGGTTACAACAAATCTGCTTCTAGGATACAATAAGCTTCTTCTCCAAGACTGGAGAAATGTGGGCTTCGGCTTGCAAAATCGAAAAATACACCCAAAACGCACTTTTATAGCATGCACCCTTGAATTCTGTGTTGTTATAGTTTAGCCCTTGAAAACTGTTTGCAATTTATTACCTGTAAAATTGCTTGCAGTTTAGCGCCTGAAAACTGAAACTTTTCAAAAAACATTCAAAACCCAAAATGAAGAAGAAGAAGATGGAAAAGAGATTGTTAGAATTGTTATTTTTATATTGACTCAAAGAGGAGTTTATACTGAGTCACGAGATGTCTTAAGATCATTTTCATATAAAGACATCTTCTTCTATAGTATCTTTTCAATAATGACATCCCTCCACCATTAATGACATCTTTTCATCACCATTTCAAATTCAAATGATGATCCATTTACCAAGAGTTACCACCGTTCATAAATAATTGGTCATCAGCAATCACTAAAAGCTACTATCCTTTTCTTAAATTTTTTTTTATAAATTAAGAAAAATCTTTTCTTATTTGGAAAAAATCCATACACGCGTCATGGAGTTTTTTAAAGTCAACACACCATTCAGGTCCACCTTTAACTTAGCTTGCAATCAACTTCCAGTGAACTTTCATTGCGAATGCGTAGGCTGCAGCCTGTCAGCTGCATCCATTTTTCAATTTCAATAGTCAAATCCCTGTATTTGTTGCCTTCTCGGGAGAAATTGGCTACTGTAGATGCAACTTTTTACCAAGTTTCGTTTTTGAAGAGTCCAAAACTTACCTTCCCAGCTTAGACGTTGGAGTTAGGGACGAGCATTTGAGGACCAAAATACCCTGCCTTCTTTTCAGAAGCGGATGGGCTGGTGTGCGAAAACGAGCGCCAACGGACATGGATTGCGTCCTACCCACCCACCGTGATGTAAGTGATTTATCCACGCCGTTCTCATTTTTCTCGTATCATTTTTAAGGTACGAGTCAAAAAGTGAGGCAGGTATAGGTCTTAAGTGGACCACAAAGTCGGGATTGAACGTCCACCATTAAAAACTTCTTGGGAGCTTGAGAAGCTTCAGATCAAGCCGATATTTGTGTTTCACTTCATCCACGTCTACATGACGTTATGAATAGGTTGGATGGTAAAAAAAAAACATCATGGTGGCCTTTAGAAAGGTTTCAACGGTAGGTGTCATTATCGCTGCAGCTTCCTTTGGTGTGGTCCACTGGAGATGTCGATCAACGACATGGATAAAACACTTACATCACGGTGGACCCCACAGAGCCCTTCCCGGACGGGGTAGGACGCAATCCGCGTCCAGCGCTGACGCTCGGACACGGATTAGATATGACAGGTTGAGCAACGAGTCGGCTATTGATGTGACGTCACCAAGTTATGTGGGACCCACTATGATGTATACGTTATATCCACACTGTCCATCCATTTTTAGATATCATTTTAGGGTATAAACCAAAGAATGAGGCAAATAAAATTTTGTAGTGGACCCCACCAAAGAAAACAGTGGGGAGAGTGATTTCCACCGTTGAAACTATCCTAAGGCCCATCATAATGTTTATCTGAAATCCAACCTGTTCAAAAGTTAAAAAAGACACGAAATAAGGGAAAACACAAATATCATCTTGATCTAAAACTTTGTGGCCTTTAGAAGTTTTTAATGGTTAGCGTCACTGTCCCCACAGTTTTCTGTGCTGGGGTCCACCAGAGATTTGGATTTAACTCATTCTTTGGATATTGCCTAAAATAATCTCTCCAAATGGATGAAAGGGGTGGATACAAAACATACATCATGGTGGGGCCCACGAGCGTCAGAGCTCGTCTTCGCACACCAGCCAATCCGCTTACGAAAGGAAGGCAGGGGTATTTTGGTTCTCCAATGTTCGCCCGTACGTCTAACGTCTAAGCTGGGAAGGTACGTTTTGAGTAAAGAGTTGGGTCTACAGTGGTCAATTTCTCCCTTCTCGGAAGATGTTAAGGTAGAGTTGAAAGAAGGAAATATGGTAGCGCTATTTCCATACAACACACATGTCATTATAATGTATTGATCGACGCTCTTCATCAAAGTACCGCTACCATTTTTGACATATATTTTAAAAATTACACACAGTAGATAAACATATATGTCACTTTTCATCACTTGCTTCACTGTATGTCAAGCTTTTATTCTCTACTGTGGATTCAAAGGACACTGATCAACGACTAGGATCATCGGATCTATGTCTTTTTAAACACTTTCTATCGACATTAGGAGAACTAAATGGACAGTCCCAAATAGTATGTGACACTGCCGCATCATGCATGTACAGTTGAGAGGTTGATATACAATATTATGGGAGAAATTTACAACTGTACGACCCATTTAAGGCCCATTTAAATTTCTAGTCACACTTATTTTTACCTTTCAAAAATAAGCCCCAGGTGTACGGACGGCTTGCCAAAGGTCGAAAATGCCCCTGCTTTTTCCTTCAGCCGGATCGGTGGTGCTCGAAGACGAGCGCTGACGCTCCTCGAACTCCGAGTTGTACGAACGGTTTAAAAGAAATCAAAGCTACATGGCCCCACAGTTACGTATTTATTATATCCACAACGTTCATCCATATTTCGAGATCATTTCTCCGGAGCATTATAAAAAAAAAAAAAAAATCATATCCACATATCAACTGGACCACACCACAAATCGCAGCGGGAAAATTGATTTTCACCATTAAAAATTTTGTAGGGCCCACCGTAACATTTATTTTCCATCTAATCTATTCATAAGGTCAAAAAGACCAGGATGGAGAGGAAAAACAAGTTTCATGATGATCCAAAACTTCTGTGATCCCTAAGAGGGTTTCAATGGTAGATGTTAAATCCTCCACAGCCTTTAACAGTGTGGTCCACTTGATAGCTAGATCTGTCTTATTTTTCGTCTCAAGCCTTAATACGAGTTCACCAAAAATATGGACGGTTTGTATATAACACATACCTCATAATAAGACCCACAAAAAGCAGTGGGGATTACAACAGCAAATAATAATAATAATAATAATAATAATAATAATAAATAATTAAAAAACTAGGAAGTTATAGCTAAAGATGATAACCGCAGCCATAGTTATAGCCCCTGCCATTTCGATATGTCCTTCTATATGTATCGAAGGTATTCGATTAATCGAAAAAGGTCTAATATTGTCCAACGAGTTTGCCTCAAAAATCCTGCAATTTTCGATACATATCGAAGTGTATTTGATATATATTGAAGGTATTTTACATTTAGCTATAGATTATAACCGTAGCCATAACAGTAGTCTGTGCCAATCTTTGAATTTTTTTATTTTTTATTTTATTTTATTTTTTTACATGGAGAACTTCATTCTACCTACAATTTTCTCTAATACATATTTATATAAATATGTATATATAAGGATATAAAATTTTTCTCTCTCTCTTTTTTTATTTTTCATTTTTTATTTTTCCATTTAACAAGAATATCTTCTAAACCAAAATTAGTTACTTGACGTACCCTATATGATTTTGGGGTAGGAGAAGCTACTTTAGCTAACCAACCTAGTTATTTTTCAAGATTTCATTAGGTCGATGGTTGAAAATCCATTTCATTCACTTTGCGGTAAATTTCAATCAGTTCGCAGTTAATTTCGCTCATTTCATTTACTTCGTGATCAATTCCATCCATTTCACGGTTAATCCTGGTGATTCCATTTTGATTCACGGTCATTTTCATGTATTTCACAGTCAATTCCCTTCACTTCACGGTCATTTCCATGCATTTCACGGTCAATTCACTTCACTTCACGGTCATTTTCATGCATTTCACGGTCAATCCCAGCGATTTCGTTTTGATTCACGGTCATTTCCATGCATTTCATAGTCAATTCCCTTCACTTCACGGTCATTTCCATGCATTTCACGGTTAATTCGCTTCACTTCACGATTATTTTTATGCATTTCACGGTCAATCCCGGCGATTCCATTTTGATTTATGGTCATTTCCATGCATTTCACAGTCAATTCACGATCATTTCCATGCATTTCACGGTTAATTCGCTTCACTCCACGGTCATTTTCATGCATTTCACGGTCATTTCCATGTATTTCATGGTCAATTCCCTTCACTTCATGGTCATTTCCATGCATTTCACGGTCAATTCGCTTCACTTCACGGTCATTTCCATGCATTTCACGGTCATTCCGCCTATTTCGTGTTGATTCACGGTTATTTCGACGCATTTCACGGTGAAGTGTAGCGATTGGACCGTGAAATGCGCAGAAATGACCGTGAAGTGAAGGGGCATGATCATGAAATGCGCCGAAATGACCGTGAATCAACACGGAATAGGCATGAATGACCGTAAAATGCATGGAAATGACCATGAAGTGAAGCGAATTGACCATGAAATGCATGGAAATGACCATGAAGTGAAGGGAATTGACCGTGAAATGCGCCAAAATGACCGTGAATCAACACGGAATAAGCGGGAATGACCGTGATTTCCATGCATAACACGGCCATTCCCGCCTATTCCGTGTTGATTCATGGTCATTTCGACGCATTTCACGGTCATGCCCTTCCACTTCACGGTCATTTTCACGCATTTCCAATTCGCTTCACTTCACGGTCATTTCGACGCATTTCACGGTAAAGTATAGCGATTGGACCATAAAATGTGCGGAAATAACCATGAAGTGAAGGGTCATGATCGTGAATGCACCAAAATGACTGTGAATCAACACGGAATAGGCGGGGAATGATCGTGAAATGCATGGAAATGACCGTGAAGTGAGGCGATTGGACTGTGAAATGCGTGAAAATGACCGTGAAGTGAAGGGGCATGACTGTAAAATGCGCTGAAATGACTGTGATTTTCATGCATATCACGGTCATTCTTGCCTATTTCGTGTTGATTCACGGTCATTTCGACGCATTTCACGATCATGCCCCTTCACTTAACGGTCATTTTCGTGTATTTCACGGTCAATTTGCTTCACTTTACGGTCATTTCCATGCATTTCACGGTCATTCCCGCCAATTCTGTATTGATTCACAGTCATTTCGACGCATTTCACGGTGAAGTGTAGCAATTGGACCGTAAAATGCACAGAAATGACCGTGAAGTGAAGGGGCATGACCGTGAAATGCACCGAAATGACCGTGAATCAACATGGAATAGGAGGGAATGATCGTGATATGCATGGAAATGACCGTGAAGTGAGGCGATTGGACCGTGAAATGCACGGAAATGACCGTAAAGTGAAGGGGCATGACCGTGAAATGCGCTGAAATGAGCGTGAATCAACACGGAATAGGCAGGAATGACCGTGATTTCCATGCATATCACGGTCATTCCTGCCTATTCCGTGTTGATTCACGGTCATTTCGACGCATTTCACGGTCATGCCCCTTCACTTCACGGTTATTTTCATGCATTTCACGGTCAATTCGCTTCACTTCACGGTTATTTCCATGCATTTCATGGTCATTCCTGCCTATTTCGTGTTGATTCACGATCATTTCGGCACATTTCACGGTCATGCCCCTTCACTTCATGGTCATTTCCGTGCATTTCACGGTCCAATTGATACACTTCACTGTGAAATGCGTCGAAATGACCGTGAATCAACACGTAATAGGTGCATGAAAATGACCGTGAAGTGAAGTGAATTGACCGTGAAATGCATGGAAATGACCGTGAAGTGAAGGGAATTGACCATGAAATCATGGAAATGACCATGAATCAAAACAGAATCGTCAGGATTGACCATGAAATGCATGGAAATGACCGTGAAGTGAAGGGAATTGACCGTGAAATGCATGAAAATGACCATGAAGTGAAGCGAATTGATCGTGAAATGCATGGGAATGACCGTGAATCAAAACGGAATCGTCGAGATTGACCATGAAATGCATGAAAATGACCGTGAAGTAAATGAAATGAATGAAATTGACCGCGAACTGATTGAAATTAATCGCAAAGTGAATGAAATGGATTTTCGACCATCGACCTGTTGGAATCTTGGAAAATAACTAGGTTAGTTGGCTAATGTAGCTTCTCCTATCCCAAAATCATATATGGTACATCAAGTTACTAATTTTGGTTTAGAAGATATTCTTGTTAAATGAATAAAGAAGGAAATGAAAAAAAGAGAGAAATTTTTTTTTATATGCTTTTATATATATATGTATTAGAGAAAATTGTAGGTAGAATAAAGTTCTCCATGTAAAAAATAAAAAATAAAAAATAAAAATAAAAAATAAAAAAATAATAAAAAAATTGCATAGACTTTTATGGACTGCAGTTATGGCTACGACTATAATCCGTAGCTATATCTTCGATACATATCAAATACACTTCGATTAATAAAAAATTGCAGATTTTTTATGCAAAGTCGCTGAACAGTTTTGGACCTTTTTCGATTAATCGAAAGACCTCCGATATCGAAGTACATATCGAAAGACCTATGATACATGGCAAAGGGCGTATTCAAAAAGCATGGGTTGCGGTTGTGGCTACGGTTATAATCTGTACCCATAGATTCCAGGCTCTTTTTTTTTTTTTTTTTTTTCGTTGTAATCCCCACCGCCTTTGTGGGTCCTTTTATGAGGCATGTGTTATATCCAAACCATTCATCTATTTGGTGAACTCGTACTAAGTCTTAAGAAGAAAAATAAGACAGATTTAGCTATCAAGTGGACTACACTGTAAAAGGCAGTGGAGGATTGAACGTCCACCATTGAAACCCTTTTTAGGTGTCCCAGAAGCTTTGGATCATTACAAAATTTGTTTTTCCTCCTCATCCAGGTCTTTGTGACCTTATGAATAGATTGGATGGAAAATAAATGTTATGGTGGGCCCTACAAAAGTTTCAACGGTGAAAATCAATTTTCTGCTGCTCTTTGTGGTGTGGTCCAGTTGCTATTTGGATATTATTATTATTATTTTTTGGATAATGCTCCAAAATGATCTCGAAATATGGATGAACGTTGTGGATATAATAAATACATAACTGTGGGGCCCATGTAACGTTGATCTCTTTTGAACCGTTCGTAAAACTCGGAGTTCGAGGAGCGTCAGCGCTCCTCTTCTTCGAGCAGCGGCCGATCCGCTTGAAGGAAAAAGCAGGGGCATTTTCGACCTTTGGGAAGGCGTCCGTACAGATGGGGCTTATTCTTACAAGGTAAAATGAGGTGGGTGTCATCTCGTAAATGGGCCATAAATGGGTCGTACAGTCGTAAATTTCTCATATTATGGTACTCCAGACTCTACCGTATTATCTTGCAATTCGATTGAGGAGGAACCACACGTGCATGCGTGTGCTTGTGCGTCAGTTTGTACAGTAGGGCCCATTATTTGAGGATCTTGACCGTTGATCCGAAGTAGATTACAATGGATGAGTGACCCATGTGAAAAATAAATAAATTGCGATGTATATCAAAATGATAGAAAAATTCAATACTGAAGTTCCCAGTGACATCCTCCATCGGCAAGGGAGCGAATCATCACATAACCATGGGTCCCACTTCTGTAAATGACCTTATAATCCCTCACAAATGAATCCTGACCAGCAACACGTAGGATTAGGCTTCAATGATGCATGTGTCAGAGATCTGGACCGTTCATCAAGTGGATCCCACCATTGACTTTTCCCTGGCCTAAAATCAGGCCCATTTTCTCATCAGCTGGGAAGAAATTGTCAAGGTGACGTTCCATCTAAAAAAAATAAAAATCAATGACCAGTGGCGGCCGGAAAAGATTATTAAGATTTATATTAAAATAAAAAATAAAAAATCTAGATTTCGAATGAATGGCCGGTGAAGAAATTGTCAAGGTGACGGTCCATATATATCAATGGAAAAGGTTAAACCATAAAAGTTCTAAAGCATTACAATTGGAGAGTTGTATGATTTTTAGCCGCCATCTGTGGTGTGGTCCATTTTCTGAACGGTTTGGATCACCAACGTTGATCCCAGATCCACATGCTATAATCCTGATGTATCCTGTTGTAATTCGTGGGAATGTATTCTAGCAAAACTCTATTATAAAACACGAGAAAATGAGGTCAATGGGATTGGGTTGTCCAAACCTATCTTCATGGAAATATTCAGTATCTTCTGACTTTCATGCCTATATATTTCATAAACCAAGCTTCATGGAAATATTCAACATCTTTTGACTTTCATTCCTATACATATATAACAAGGAAGAAACAGTAAGTGAAAGAGAAGGCAGCTGAAGAGCCCTCAATAGAAAGTACAAAAATGTATGTGACACGGCCTCTTTCAATCTACTCAAAATCTACTGAAGCTATCCTTACGCCACCACTGGAAGGTCCGAATTCTGGTTATTTGGTGGTCGCCGACGAAGAATATGAGGTGGAGGCGACATGTTGCTGGGGGCTGTGTAAAGATAACAAGCTCCAAAACCTACCTTTCCCTCAGAACAAGATCCTGACCGTCCGCCACACCGAGCACCATGGCGAGAACCAAACATTATACTGTAATAAAGCCTACTTCATCCCAGTTCTTGATCAGCCATTGTCTTCCAATCGATACTATGTTATAAGGGCAGCTGGGAAGCACAAAGGGTAATTCAGTTAATTTCGTTTCATTTTGTGTTCATTTGTATAGATTAAGATCTTGACCACAATCAGAAATAAAATAAAAATCTTTCTATCATGATTTAAATTATTGTGTATTGTATTTATATGGTTGACCACCAATACACAATAAGATATGCTTAACCTGAATTTTTAGAAGTTAAACTTATGAAGAACATGTATTGTATATTGTATATATTTGTTTTTTCAACTAAAAAAATTCCTTAAATGTATTGATAAATGAGAGTAAATATTTATTAGGGCCTAAGTAAATAACTATGTATTTTTTATTTCTTTCATGGAATTTTGGTTTCATACACAATGTACGTATTTATCATTGGGTGACAACCGATACACGATGTGTATTGGCCAGTATTTAACCCAAGTAGAAGTAATCCCTCATTAGCCAGAATCTGTCTTTTTTTTTTTTCCTTTTTCTTTTTCTTAGGGAAGATAATTCCTGAGAGAAGAATTGTTTGTATTTTTCGTTTTTATTTCTTTTTGGAATTTCTACTTTTGTTAGAGTTCTGAAATCATTGAAAGATACTCGTGTGCGTGTGTTTGGATTGTAAATCGTTTTGTTTCAATTATTTATACATACCTCAAGTAGTTGATTTAAGTTTCTAATTACTAAGTGCATAGATATCTTTGGTAGGTCTCATTTAACTTCATGTGCGGTTGTAATAACTCCCCGTGCAATTGTAATAACCCCTGTACGAATTATTTTTTTTTTCATCTCCCCAATAAAGTGAGAGGGGCACCTTTCCCTCTCTCAATCTCTCCCTTTCCTCCCTGCCTCTTTTTCTCTTTCTTCTTCACATCTTTCTCTTCCAGTTGATGTAAGCATGTTGCTGAACCATATTAAATCTTGTATTTTGCTTTTTCACTTAGCTTTTGGGTTTTAGTTTGACTTTTTTCTTTTGTGATTTTGCATTGTTTTAATCAATTGTGTGGATGTGTTTTTCTTATGTGCCACGTTTCACCACTTGTGCTGCCAAAGAACTATTTAAACTGCATCTGCACAAATCCTTTTATGATGTTTTTGGATTCTCACATAATTCTCCAGTTCCCTTGTTGGATATCCCCAATTGTCAAATAAGATGACTTGTTGGCTCATGTTTTCATCTTTGGACAAACACAACAACTGCAGCACTTTTTGAATGAGATAATTTTAGAATCACCCAATACACGAATTTGTATGTGTTCAAGCAAGACCTCACCATTTCTAACAATATGTTTTGATGGGCTTTTCAGGAATGCATGCACATGTTCAAGGGAGGAAGACATGAACACATGTTGTTTTTGCATGTGTGTCAATGATGTGAAGCCCAAACCTCTAGACCACAGGGACATGTATCAACAGGTAGAGATCATTCGCCGACGTTGTGGTCGCTTTGTCGCCAAATCCATCACACCAGATGGTTTCCCTCCACTGTTCTTGAGAAGAAAAGGATGGGAGGTATACACAAAAACTCCGCATGACTTCCAACTAGGAGAGGCTCATGGTGTCGATCTCTCTCTTCGCACCCATCGGCCAAGATTCGACTTCCCAATCTCTAACAAGCGTTCGATGAACGTTGTAGTAGGAAAGTGGTACATCCCTTTCATGTTCATTAAGGAAGATGGTACTAGCTCAAAAGATCAAATGAAAAAGTCCATGTTTTATGAGATGTATCTGGAACAGATGTGGGAGGAGATCCACATGTGTGAGAACCACAGCACCAAGCAGAATGTCGTGGTAGTGAATACGACTGTGAGAAGGGAGAAGGCTATGGTCTCTGGTCAGGAAACCATCCCACGTGTGGTTGATGGGGCGATGTGGTTAAGTGGTCCACCAAACAGCATGGGTGTCGGATTGAGTATGGCAGTTGTAGATAGAATGAAATGGGAAGCTTGTAAAGGAGGTTGGATTGATGGGAATGAGAGAGATTTGAAGGTGGAGAGAGTCGAAGAGTTTGGAGGAGTGAATGGATGGAGGAAGTTTGGTTGTTATGTGTTGGTGGAGAGGTTTGTTTTGAGAAGGATGGATGGGAGTTTGGTGATAACTTATGAGTTTAGTCACACTCATGTGATTAGATCCAAGTGGGAGTAGTTTGGTTTATGTATGTTCCATATTTACTTGAGGACTTTCAATTTCATAAGTGTGTACTAATGTGTTAATTAATGATGTGTAACATTTATAATGGATGGTTGTAAGTAATGGATAGAATTGTCTAATTGGTTTGATTTTTAATTTTGCGTCCAATATGGATGGCTCAGTCTTTGGCATTGTTAGGAGTGGAAGTAAGCTCATAATAAAATCAAACAAGCAATAGAGAATAAAAAAAATTCAAGCAAATGTAGAGAACACACAAGTTTTAACATGGCAAACTCTTGCGGGAAAAATGTTATAAGAGATGGAACAACTTATAGTAGAAACCCTAACTTTTCGTTTAAATTTTTTAAATATTCTTAATAAGCTCTCAATATATTAATTAACCTTAATCACAATTAGGAGGATATTTATATACTCCCGTACAATATTAGGACACTCACTTATTAAACTTATGTCTTCTATTGTTCACACCCTAAGTATAGGGTTGTGATGTAGTAATAATCTCGGTAAGACCGAGGTCGAATCCACAGGGATTGAAACTTGTACGTAATCTGAAAATAACCAGAACTAGAACTAGAATAAGATGAAATCTAAATCAAGTGAGTATGAGGGAATAATGATGAGAATACTAATATAAAACTTGTGAAATTTAAAGGTAGGAAACTAGGGTGCCAGGGATCCACTTGTTGATATTAGAGAGATCTATGATCGATTCATGAACTTAACTGGACTTCAAGTCTCATCTTCATCCACTTGGAAGATATAACCTAAAAATCAAATCTGAACGTCTTTTGATCTACTTTTAGAAAGATAAGATTAAAGTAAATTAGAATGGATTTCATCACAAAATCATGCCCATGAGACAAAGCAAACTACAGAATTAAACCGATCTACTTCAATCTGAGAGATGTATGAACGGTAGGAAGGGTGCCGTCATCTAACCATGCCTAGGAGACGATAGTAAACAACAGATCTTCCTGACTTCATAATCACAAAGAGGAAAAGGAAATACTTAAGTCATCACAGATCTATTGTAATTTCAGTCACAACAAACCATTAACAACTAAAGACATTCCTTAATAATCAAACCAGAATCAAATCAGTTCATAACATGAATCAAACCGGTAGCTCACTACCTATCACACCACAAGCTTCAACTCTTAGCCCTAGCTAAGAGGTTAGCTAACCACAGACATGATCAACTAATTTTAAAAAGAAAAGAAAAGAAAAACTAAAAAACTAAAAAAAAAAAAACTCTCTCTTGCATTCATGTCTACAATCCGCTGGCCCACTCTCTCTCTAAACTTCTCTTTTATAGCAGCCTTGAGGTCGGCTAGAGGTGGAAGAACCGACCCTGTTTGCTGGATTGCGAAAGCAAAGGCGGTGGAGAAGGCTTGCACAACACCCTCCTTTCACAGCCAAAATTGGATCCTCTAAACTCCCCTGTTCCTGTGATTCTTTCCAAAAGAATATTGTCCCTTGGGACTTTTTTGACTGGCCTACACGATGGACGGTCTGGATTACCCATCTGATCATCACCATGTTCATGCAAACGTCCGTAAAATGGACAACGCTCGGACGCAAAACAGGGCCTTTGTATTTGTTATGCAGTGACGCTGGTGGGGCTCATAATCAGTATCGGTTTGGAAATCCATACCATCCATTGCTCTTTCCTCGAAAAACTGGTCAGATATGAATGGTTTTGAATTGTTGTTGATGCGACCCATCTATGATGGCTATAAGTCGTCCCACCGTAACCCATCTGATTGGGTTCAAAACAGGGTACACATGATGGCTTGGAAGCTCTTGAAGAGACCTAGGGTACAATCAAATCCAACCCTTGATCATGATGGATAGATCAGATTGATCATGTGGGCCATGATGATGGCCCACCGGCTTCCGCAAAAAGTCCCACGCGAAACGGCTTGGTAACAGAGAAACAACAGTTGCCATTTTTGAATGGGATACGAGTCCAAGACGGTTTGACCATCTTGGAGTTGCCATACACGTCTGGTGTACGTGTCCAACATGCACACCCAACTCGGGTGGGGTCTACGGTGATGGTCTTGCTCCGTCTATCCATTTTTTTAGCACATTTAACAAGGTGGGGCCACAATTGAAACACATCCAGATATCTGGTGGGCCCTAAATCAACAGTTCATGGGCTGATCTATCCGTTGGGCCACTTTCATGAGGATCCACTGGCTGAAATTTGACATGTATGGTTAATTTATGGTCCTCAAGCCATATATGCACTCTCGAGTCGAACAGATGGTGGGAACCCTATGATCTTGCGATCTAGACGACTTTTAGGCCTTTTTAACGTGAACGGCTTGATTTCTTCGGATCCCTTGGATGTAAATCCATCGATCTTGGCCCCTGGAGTCCCGTCCAATGCCTTGGTGATGATAGAGCGTTAAATCCATGCTTTTAGCATCCTTTCCAGTCCACGCTCTTAGATTTACGTTGCATCACAAACATGATTAAAATAACCCATTAAGCAGTGTCATGTTTATAAATCTAGGTAGTAACTGAGGTCTAATATGTAATATTTGACCCTCAACACAACCCCCAACCAGTATCTTGGTAGTCCCGAGCAAAGTATGCGAAAAATAAGTTGAGAATTACAGTACAGTTTCTATAAACTCGAGTGATTTTTGAAAACAATCCAGATATTAGAAGTCTAAGATTCGTGAATGTTGGGCATTACATTCTCCTAGACTCAAGCACATGGTAAACTTTGTAATCAAGTTCAAATCCATCAATTAGGGGAAAAAAATTCTAAACATTGAGTTCCATGAGTGTATAGTGTAATCTTGGCTTATCGTCATTAAAATTCAGTTCGCTATTTCATGATACCATTGGTAAGCAACAAGAATATTCGGGACACCCAAAAACTAAACGTGTCTCACAGATCATTCTTTCATTCTTCCAGCTTTTGACTTTTAAATAATGCCAAGGGGGGGAATCAAGTCCTTACCTATAGGGAGCAAACCTATGGTAAAGACCAGTCGCCCAAAATTTTTTGAATGTCGACCTTGGGGAATCAAACCTTCTCCTGTAGGGAGCAAACCTATGGTGAAGACCATTCGCCCAATCCTTTCAATTTCTCAGGTTGGTTCCTTTCATGCTTAATGATCACCAAGTTATCCCTTCAATGTCAAACTGAAATTTTACTGTGTAAGCGAGATGTGTCCTATGAAATCATGACTCAATCAATGTTTGAAACTTCTAATTATGGAGTAACAATTCGAACTTAATTGTGAACTCTAATAGATAACTGAATCCAAGAGTCATAAATTACCAACATCACATATCTTGTAATTCTAAGTTAAAGATGACCGTCAAAATCACTTCGAATTCACAAAAAATTTTAGATAAATTTAAAAAATTTCACAAATTTTTGCTGAAGACCAAGAAAACACTGATTAGGTTATCTAATCTCCCACCCCCAACCTAAAATCTACATTGTCCTCAATGTAAAAGATGTGAGCATGCAATGCACATGAGACAATGAAATTGAGAGAGAAGTGATGAGAAGATAGTACCTGGATAATGAATCAAGAGAGATGTTTCCATAGAGATCAGCATGAAAGCCGGTCAGCACGAGAGTGAAGACACGAAAGCAAACTATCCTAAAACAATGCGCAGGAAGTAAACTAACTTAATGACATAAAATCGTCTATCCTAGAATAACATAAAGCAAACTACTCTAGTCCTATGAAAGCAGGAAAAAACTACTCGATCATGCTGCAAGGTTCCTCTTTCGGGAAATATCTTGATAAGTTTCTTAGTAAGTTCCTCAACAGGATCATCCAAAAGCCCTTTTTGTAATCAGCTTGGACACATTGGAGCATGACTTTTTAGAGAAACGTATGAACCTCATCAAAATTTTTTCATTGATTCGCTTGAGGTATCCAGAGTATATATGATTCACCTATGACAGAAGAAGTTTCGGTGTTATTATCCCATGGTGAATCAGAGACTACAAGTAAATAAAGTTCAGAAAACTTTACAAGAAGTGATATAGTCTCAACACATTCCGAAGTATCAGCCTTTGGTTCCATTGTCAACTCCTCCTCCTTTAATGGTAAGCATTTAGGATCAGGGAAAAAAGGGGCTTTAGAATAAGGGTTCTCTTGGTCAGTGATGACTACCGAGATGTTGTCTTGTAAGGCATCCACTTTGTCTTTTGACATGGGATCGTTTGAATTTGCAAAGTGTGCCAAGCAATCATCCAAAGAGTTGGGAAGTTCAGCTGAGCGTGACTTATTTTTCACATTGGAGCTCATGATGATCTGCCCAAGGAATCCATCATCCTTGAAAGTGGATGGAGGTACACTCCTTGCTTCAGTCCTGCACAGACAGAATGAAAATTAATAGGGGAAGCATTTATGTGATCACTTTGTTTATTGAAACTACTTAATTGAGGTGTTGAATTGTCAAACGTGTACAGCTCAGATGGTGGCCTCAACTGAGTGGTTTCAAATTCCAGGGTCGTAGCGAGCAACTCGTCCTTCTCCCGAATCACATCATCATTTGATTAAGAGGAGTGGTCCAAACATGTTTCATAAGAATTAGAAGGGTCGGTTGTAAGGGGCTCATCCTCCACTTTTAAATCAGACATGTCAGGTGAAAGGAGTGGCTCATTATGACTGACCACTTCGTGTACGACTTGATCATTGACCTGGACTAAACTTGAGATTGATTCTATGGGAATTTGGGTTGCACGTTCATAATAGTCATCCCAATATGCATCATTGTCTAATTCTGTCCAGTAGTGCACACTCGGGATGGGATCGCTTTCCTCACATTCCATTCCTGAATTAGGTTGAGGTTCGAATAAATTAACATTTACCTCATCATTGAAATCCTGTGTGTCATGTGAGGGAGGTGTGTCATCATCACTGTATTTGAAAGATACCCACGTCTCTTAACCATTCCTTTGGACCGTCATCGAGATCGACTCATCGGGAAAGTGAACCATATGCTCATTAATGAAATCCAACTCCTCATTCTAAATTCCAAATTTCTTCAAAAGCGAGTGAGGATCACTTTCCTCGCATTGTATTTCTGGATTGGGTTGTGGTTGGGATGAGCGAGCTTCCTCTATCCTATCGAGGCACGAATTGAGTGCTTCCATTGCATTTCTAATTTATACAAGATAGGCTGTGTTACGCTGAATTAAATCCTTTTGGATCGTTTCTGGTTGGATCTCAAAGGTAGGGGATCCAAGAGAATAATTATTATAACATGTTGTTGGTTCATTTTCCCAACTTTGATGTTTCCACTGATTACAGTCATACAGATCATAGGTGGGAGAATCTGATGGTTGATAATACATATTATCACTCATAATATAATCGCGCATTGTTTTCTTTTAATCAGATGGATGATAATAATTCTCACTCCCATAGTTATGATAACCCCAACACTTACGTACTGTTTTGTTAATCCGTGAGGTGTAATTGTTCTCCTGCATATGATCACGTAAGGACTTCTTAACTGGTGTATCGTTATATTCCGATCAGTTCTCGATGATAGTTTCATAAAAGTTTTGGGACATAGGTTGATTTCCATCATAATCATCATCCCAATATATGTTATTCTTCTCAGCATACTGACGTTCCCACTCGTACATATATATGGTGCAACCCTAACTCTTAATCTAATCCTAAAAAAAATAAAAGAAAAGATCTTACAGCAGTATGGTAAGTAAGAGGAGAAGAAGTTAGAAGGAAGTTACTAGATTGGAGTTCTATGTTAAAATCCTGCAAAAGGAAATAAAAGAAATTAGTTTCTAAAAACAGAAGAAATCCTAGAATTAGAAAGTTTCTAAAAATAAAAATAGAAAGTTAGTTTCAAAAAAAAAAAAAAAAAGAGTTTCTAATCCTAGAAAATAGAAAGTTACTTAAAGGAAGAATCTAAATCTAAAATCAGAAAATAGAAAATTTCTAAAAAATAAAACCCTAATTCTAAAAATAGAAAAAATAGAAAATTTAAAAAGGGATTACCAAATTAGAAGTTTATGTCAAGATCCTACAAAATAGGAAAACAGGTTAGTTTCTAAAAATAAAATTAAAAAAACTTTAACCTAAAGTTAGTAAAATCCTAATCTTAACCTAATTCTAAAACTAATTAATCTCAGAAAACATAACTATCAATTCTCGGCAACGGCGCCAAAAACTTGTTCACACCCCAAGTATAGGGTTGTGATGTAATAATAATTTCGGTAAGACCAAGGTCGAATCCACAGGGACTGAAACTTGTATATAATCTAAAAATAACCAGAATTAGAACTAGAATAAGATGAAATCTAAATCAAGTGAGTATGAGGGAATAATGATGAGAATACTAATATAACACTTGTGAAATTTAAAGGTAGGAAACTAGGGTGCCAAGGATCCACTTGTAGAGATCAGGGAGATCTATGATCAATTTATGAACTCAACTGGACTTCGAGTCCCATCTTCATCCAGTTGGAAGATATAACCTAAAAATCAAATCTGAACGTCTTTTGATCTAGTTTTAGAGAGATAAGATTGAAGTAAATTAGAATGGATTCCATCATAAAACCATGCCCATGAGACAAAGCAAACAACAAAATTAAACCGATCTACTTCAATCTGAGAGATGTATAAACGGTAGGAAGGGTGCCGTCATCTAACCATGCTCAGGAGACGATAGTAAACAACAGAGCTTCTTGACTTCATAATCACAAAGAGGAAAAGAAAATACTTAAGCCATCGCAGATCTATTGTAATTTCAGTCACAATAAACCATTAACAACTAAAGGCATTCCTTAATAATCAAACCAGAATTAAATCAGTTAATAACATGAATCAAACCAGTAGATCACTACCCATCACACCACAAGCTTCACCTCTTAGCCCTAGCTAAGAGGTTAGCTAATCATAGACATGATCAACTAATTCTAAAAAGAAAAGAAAAGAAAAACAGAAAAACTAGAAAAAAAAACTCTCTTACATTCACGTCTACAATCCGCTGGCCCCCTCTCTCTCTCTAAACTTCTCTTTTATAGCAGCCTTGAGGTCGGCTAGAGGTGGAAGAACCGACCCTGTTTGCTGGAGTGCGAAAGCAAAGGTGATGGAGAAGGCTTGCACAACACCCTCCTTTCGCAGCCAAAATCGGATCCTCCAAACTCCCCTGTTCCTGTGATTCTTTCTAAAAGAATACTGTCCCTTGGGACTTTTTTGACTGGCCTACACAATGGACGGTCTGGATTACCCATCCAATCATCACCATGTTCATGCAAACGTCCGTAAAATGGATAACGTCCGAACGCAAAACAAGGCCTGCGTATTTGTTACGCAGTGACGCTAGTGGGACCCATAATCAATATCGGTTTGGAAATCCATACTGTCCATTGCTCTTTCCTCGAAAACTGGTAGGATATGAATGGTTTTGAATTGCCATTGATGCGACCCATCTATGCTAGCTGTAAGTCGTCCCACCGCAGCCTATCTGATTGGGTTCAAAACAGGGCGCACGTGATGGCTTGGAAGCTCCTGAAGAGACCTAGGGTACGGTCGAATCCAACCCCTGATCATGATGGACAGATCAGATTGATCATGTGGGCTATGATGATGGCCACCGGCTTTCGTAAAAAGTCCCACTCGAAACGGCTTGGCAATAAAGAAACAGCAGTTGCCATTTTTTAATGGGATACGAGTCCAAGATGGTTTGACCATCTTGGAGTTGTCGTACATGTCTGGTGTACATGTACAACATGCACACCCAACTCGGGTGGGGTCCACAGTGATGGTCTTGAGAAATTTGCTCCGTCTATCCATTTTTTCAGCTCATTTAACAAGGTGGGGCCACAATTGAAACACATCCAGGTATCCTGTGGGCCCCAGATCGACAGTTCATGGGCTGATCTGACCGTTGGGCCACTTTCATGAGGATCTACTGGCTGAAATTTGACATGTACAGTTAATTATGGTCCTCAGGCCATATATGCAGTCTCGAGCCGAACGGATGGTGGGAACCCTGTGATCTTGCGATCTGGATGACTTTCAAGCCTCTTTAACGTGAACGGCTTGATTTTCTCGAATCCTTGGCATGTAAATCCATCGATCTTGGTCTCCTGGAGTCCCGTCCAATGCCTTGGTGATGCTAGAGCGTTAAATCCCTGCTTTTAGCATTTTTTCCAGTCCACACTCCTAGATTTACCTTGCATCACAAAAAGGATTAAAATAACCCATTAAGCAGTGTCATGTTCGTAATTCCAGTTAGTAACTGGGGTCTAATATGCAATATTTGACCCTTAACATCTATCAGTCAGACCGATGGGACCTTTGGTCAGACCGATAGGAACCAACTCACATCCACTAGTTGAACCGAAAACATGCAAAAGGTCACAGCGTGTACTCTGAGAAGTCACCCATAAATTCGATTAAATTGGCAGGGACACTGATCGAATTGACATTGGTCTTCTCTGCACTAGGATTAAAGGGATTCGATCAACAATCTTTATTGTGACTTTAATCCTCCAGATCCACTGCTCCAAGTTGGTATCACTATCTCTAATCATCTTTAAAATAACGTCATCATCACTTCTCGTATACTCCATGTTCACCACTATCTCTAATCATCTTCAAAATAACGTCATCGGAGTATGCTCCACCCCATTAAACATCCTAATGTGAACTAAACAAATCCTAACCATCTTACAGGCATGATCATTGCCCATAAGAACCAAGCCACCATTATACTCACTATATGTATAGTGAACCAACTCCATTAAGGACACATATAGTATGATGCCCCCATATCAAAAATCCACTTATGATAGAGGTAACCAATTTTTGGACACTGACAACACGTCACAACCATCCAATCATTCACCAGATTCTACTGAATTGGCTTCCTTCAGCGAATCATCAGATATCTCCGTCTTCTGGATTTTGAGATATTGACAGTCATTCTTTATATGTACATCCTTTGACAATTCTAGCACTTCAACTTTTCTTAGCCTTTTGACTTGGATCTATATTGTGACTTCTCCTTCTTTTGCTCAGACATTCTTTCTCGATCAAACAATGCATCCATAAAAGTACCATTGCCTCCGCTCCTCTTTCTCAACTGCCTCGATTGAGGAGCTAAGATAACGGTCTCGATGTCCAAGATATCCCTACCATAATATAGAGTATCAACCAAATACTTATAGAACTCATGGAGAGATGTCAATAAAATAAGGGCTTTGTCTTCTTCATTGATCTTTACCTCCACAATTGTTAACTTACGAACCAACTTGTTGAAGATGTTAATATGCTCTGAGAGATCCAGCCCTTCCGCCATCTTCAAAGTAGAAAACTGTCTTTTTAGATATATATGATTGGTGAATGACTTTGTCATGTAGATTCTCTCCAACTTCGCCCATAAGTCTGCAATAGTCGTCTCATTAATGACATTACAAAGGACTTCTCTATCCATAAAGGCGTTCTGCAGTTGTTTTCTACGATTAACTATAAGAATTTCCTTTTTATTTCATTTGTACTGATGAGAAAAAGCCCTTTCGTACGGAATGCAGATGTGTGACCTATTTATAGAGGACAAGGCCCACCCTATACCTATCACATGATCAAGCAATACTATGCAAGTGATTGAATAGGCAATCAATCTTATTAGAACTTGTTCATGTATGATCGATTTTCTACGTATCTACTTATCTCGGTGCTTGGGGTCCTAAGTTGTTCAGTGCTTGGGGTCCTAAGTTGTTCAGTTTGAATTGACCCGCACATTCAATTCTAATACCCCCACATTAAGATTGAAATACCAGCAACAAACAGATCCCTGGTATTACAATATTACATGTTGCAATCGTAGCCATTCCCTTTAAGGTCATATTCAATGATCCAAACTATCTATTTGACAAAACATAATACCCCAGGTGGAGGAAAAGATTTTCCAGATTAAAAATATTAAATAAATAAAATAAAACCCCTAAATTTTAAATCAATCGCCTGTGAAGAAATTGTGGAGGTGACGTTCCACACCAAAGAAAAAGATTTAACAATACAAGATCTAAACCATTCGAATTGGTGCGTTTTATGAATTTTGGAAACAGAGCCGGCAGTGTGCCACCCACCACCGACCTTGTAGTGTGTAGACGTCACTAATTTTTGTGGGTCCCATCACGATGTATTTATTATATCCAAACCGTCCGTACATTTGGCAAGATCGTTTCATGACATGAGTCCAAAAATGACGCAGTTATAAAGCTCAAGTGGACCACAGCACAAAAAGCAGTAGGGATTAAATACCTACCATTGAAAAGTTCTCCGGAGGCACAGAAGTTTTAGATCCAGAATATATTTATTTTATCTCTTCATCTGTGTGACCTTATGAACAGGTTGGATGCCAAGTAAACATCATGGTGGGGCCTAGGAAGGTTTCAACGGTGAGCATCATTGTCCCCACTGCTTTCTATGGTGTGGTCCACCACAGCTTTCGATCTCCCTCATTTTTTGGCTCATACCCTAAAATAATCTCTCCAATTGGATCAACGGTGTGGATATAATAGACACATCATAGTGGCCCTACAGAACTTGGTGACCTCAACACATCATCAAGGTCGGTGGCGTGTGGGTCACCACGCAATCCGCTTCCAAGATTTTTATCCTCCATCTGTGGTGTGGCCCATGTTCTAAACAGTTTGGATCACCAAACATAATTCGACATCCAACAGCTATAATATTCCTGGTGTATTCTATTGCAATAGAATTCCTCGGTGTATTTTCTAAGAAAATACTATATAAATTTCCGAGAAAATGGCGTCAATGAAATTGGTTGTCCAAACGTAGTTTCATGGAAACATTCACTATGACTTTGATGCCTTTATATTTCATAGTGAACAAGAAACAGGAAATGAAAGAAAACACAACTGAAGATCCCTCAATAGAAATTACAAAAATGTATGTGACAAGGCCTCTTTCAATCTACACAAAATCTACTGAAGCTGCCCTTGCGCCACCGCCGGAGGGTCTAAATTCCGGTTATTTGGTGTTCGCCGATGAAGAATATGAGACGGAGACGACGCGTTTCTTTGGGCTGTGTAAAGATAATAAGATCAGAAACCTACCTTTCCCTCAGAACAAGATCCTGACCGTTCGCTACACCCAGCACCATATGCGGATTCAAAACCATCACCACCACCATCTCAGCAGCAGCACGGTCTACAGTGATAAGGCCTACTTCATCCCAGTTCTTGATCAGCCATTGTCTTCCAATCGATACTACATTATTCATGAATCTGGGAATTACAAAGGGTAATTCAGATTTTTTTAAGTTTCGTGTAGCATTTATTTGTATAGATTTTGCATATATTAAGATATCGTAATGACTGCAATCAAAATAAAAATAAAAAGGATTAGAAAAGATGAGAGAACAATATTTATAATATGTTTCAAATTACTATATACCGTATTTGTATCAGCGACTGCCGATACATGATAAGATATGCATTGTGCCATTAATGTGCCTGTTGTGAATTTTTAAAAGGTAAAGATATTAAAAATGTATTCTGTATTGTATATATTTGGTTTTTTTTGTCAACTAAAAAAATCCTTAAATGTACTGAATGAGGTTAATATTTTTTTTGAGTACTAAGTAAATAACCAAATATGTATTTTTTATTTCTTTCTTGAAATTTTTGTTTGATACATGAAAAGTATTGATTTATCATATAGTGACAACCAATATACACGGTCCTAATTGGAGTAATGCCTTCTTCAGCCAGCTTTTTTTTTTTTTCCTTTTCTTTTTCTTAGGGAAGAAAATTTCCAAGAGAGATTGTTTGTGCTTTTTGTTTTTTATTTTTATTTTTTACAATTTCCTTTTAGAGTTTTAAAAAATCATCCAAAGATGTTCATGTGAAGCATGTTTGGATTAGAAATCGTTTTGATTCAAATGCTTGTGGTTGAAGTAGTTGATATAGATTTCTACTTTAAACCCATAAGCATGTTTGGTAAATAGCATACTTTCTAGTCAAGAAGCAACTCCCAAATTGTTAATATACAAGCTATTTATATTTTTTTTCATTTGTAATTTCTACTTTTATTGGGGTCCGAAAAATCATCAAAAGATATTCATATGAGCATTAAGGGCATGTTTGGATTGAAAATCATTTTACTCTACTCATGCCTCATTCGCGAAAGCCGCGTCCAGCACCATTGTAAAACGAAAAAGCACATCTATCTCCAGCGCAGTAGCCACCATCAGAGCAGGGGCAGAGGATCCATCTCCCTTTATCCATCTCTCTCTCTCAAATCAAAATCTTAACCCTAACCAAATTTATTTATTTATTTTTTTATATTTATTTTTAAGTGAAATATTGAGACAAAGGAAAGTATTCAGCTAAAGCTAGAAAGCAGTTTTTCTTCTTCTTCAAACAATAGGAAATATTAAAGTGCTTAGCGACTTTTACTAACGTTTCACCAAATTAACTTTTATAACATAAGTAGCTGATTTGTATTGTCAGACAGAGAAAAAAAAAAAACCCCCATTTATCTAACTATCCAAATGCAGCCTTAGGAAGTATTTGCTCTAATCATAGTTACAAACACAAAAACTCTTGCGTAATTTTCTCAAACCTTATTCTAGTTTTTCTTAGTTTCTTTTTTCAAAATATTTAAAAAGTATAAAAGACAAATAATAATTTAAAGTTGTGCCTGATTGAGAGACTTGTCAAATCTGGAGTTGAATTCAATTATTTTTTATTATTTATTTATTTTTATTTTTTTTAAGTTATTAAACAACAGTTTCAATAAGAACACAAAAGAGACCCATTTCGAATGGTATTAGTATGGCCCACCAAATGAGTTGGCTAGATTGATTCATGGACCAGTGCATGCTTTTGGAGGACCCCACATATATGTCATAGGAAAACACCAACAAATAATCAACTAACACAATAGCTGGGTATACGTATATTGTCAAACCATGTAAATTTTCATACCTCTCTATTTTTCTCCTTCCACTTACAAGTTTTGGTTGTGCACGATTCGGGTGGATCCTTAACTATGAGGCCCACTATGATGTATTGTATCCACATTGTCCATCCATTATGAAACCTCATTTTAGGGCATGATTCGTTTGATCCAAAAAATGAAGTGGATCCAAATCTCAAGTCAATACAAGAATAGGTGGTAATTGACTATTAAAAACTTCTCATGGGCCACAAAAGCTTTGTATAAAGCTGATATTTGTGTGGTCTCTCCATCCGGGTCTTTGTGACCTTATCAACATTCCGGTGGCCCCCATTAAGTTTTTAATGTTTGGGATTCAATCACTATTGTTTCTTGTGGTATGGCCCACCTAAGATTTGGATCTACTTCATTTTTTGGATCATGCCCTAAAATGTGCTTTCAAAATGAATGGACAGTGTGATATAAAACACATACATCACAGTGGGCTCCACCAATCTTGGTGGATCCCTCAGTCCATGAACCCTCGGGTTTTGGTTTGGCTATTTTCTTTTGTAGTTTTGCATTGCTTGAATTGATTATATGCAGGAGTTCTTATGCAACAATATGCTTTAATGGACTTTTTAGGAATGCATGCAGATGTTCAAGGGAGGAGGACATGGTCACATGTTGTTTTTGCAAGTGCATCAATGATGTGAAGCCAAGAGCCCTAGACCACAGGGATATGTATCAACAGGTAGAGATCATTCGCCAACGTGGTGGTTGCTTCGTTGCCAAATCCATAGCACCAGACGGGTTCCCTCCGTTGTTCTTGAGAAGAAAAGGGTGGGAGGTATACACAAAAACTCCCCACGATTTCCAACTAGGTGAGGCTCACGGCATTGATCTCTCTTTACGCGCCCATCTGCCAGCATTCGACTTCCCAATCTCTAACAAGCATTCGAGGAGTGTTGTAGTAGGAAAGTGGTACATCCCTTTCATGTTCATTAAGGAAGATGGTACTAGCTCAAAAGATCAAATGAAAAAGTCCATGTTTTATGAGATGTATCTCGAACAGATGTGGGATGAGATCCACATGTGTGAGAACCATGGCACTGAACAGAATGCTGTGGTAGTGAAAACAACTGTGCGAAGGGAGACTGCGACGATCTTAGGTATGGAAGCCGTTGCATGTGTGGTTGATAGGGTGATGTGGTTAAGTGGTCCACCTAATAGCATGGGTGTGGGATTGAGTATGGCAATTGTAGATAGAATGAAATGGGAAGCTTGTAGAGGAGGTTGGATTGATGGGAAAGAGAGAGATTTGAAGGTGGAGAGGGTGGAGGAGTTTGGAGGAGTGAATGGATGGAAGAAGTTTGGTTGTTATATGTTAGTGGAGAGGTTTGTTTTGAGAAGGATGGATGAGAGTTTGGTTCTAACTTATGATTTTAATCACACTCATCTGATTCAATCCAAGTGGGAATAGTTTGGTTATGTATATATGTTTCATATTTACTTTTAGGACTCAATTCCATGAGTGTGAACTAGCATCTGTTAATGTTGTGTAAATTTTATATAAATGATTGTAATTGATGGATAAGACTGTCTAATTATTTTGCCTTTTTTTTTTGTTTGTGTGGGGGATGATACAGGGAAGGATGTGATGAGGTTGATCACCATCTTCGATCCTCCAGGATAACTACTTTGGATCCAGACTCCTCACAGACATTCATCGAATCCACGGGGAATGAAACAGAAATAATTTTTAATAATTTGAAATAAATAAATTGATGATAATAAAAAATGAACTCAAACTCCCTAAAATTGTGACTTACTATAAATAATAAACTTGCTATTTATAGACGGTCATGATTCCTACTAGGCTTCATGGTTTTCGACCAAAAATAGTAAGTGTCCAATTTGGCCAAAGCACGTTATTCTCCTAATTTTTCTAAGCACTTTTCATGTTGGGCACAACTACTAAAACTCAAATGATCAAAAGTTATGATGGAATTAAAACTTAATATTTATAATAAAAACATAAATGAAATGGACTTTCCACAGTCAATATGATGGAATCTCGCAAATCCAGTGTGGGCAAGGGGTTGGTTCACCAAAGTAGCTTCTCCTACCCCAAAATCATATATGATATGTGGAAAAACTCATCCTAGTTTGTAAGATACAACTGTTTTAAGGTTCCAACGATCCTAATCACCTCAGTCTCCGATCAGGTCTTCTCTGGTCCATCTTGGCCATGAAAGTGTCCGTGACCAACTATACATAAGGGGATCTATGGATGGTCCACTTTATGGCCTAACCTAATCCGTTGTTTCAGCGCCGTGTATATGATGATGGTTAGTTTGCTTGGGAGTTCTAGTAAATCATTTGAGAATCTGATTTGATAAAAGTATTTCAATGTAGCTGGCCTTCCGGTTTTTTTTTTTTTTCATTTTAGTGTTTAGCTGGGCCAGTGGGCCTTAAAGATAGGCCCAACTACAGCTTGATTTTTAATCAAACAAAAAATTCAAAGATAGGCTCAACTCGGGCTAGCTTTCAATGGGTTGGGCTGACTCCAACGCCACACTTGGTTTGTAATATCAGGTCTACGGGTCCGGTTCTGACTTAAAATTCAAGCTCATTTCTCAATCAGGCTGGGTTTGGAAAGCATACAACTGTCTGTGAACGATTTCTCGGATACGACTCTTTCTCTCATCTTCCAATCAATTTCCAATACACTTTCTTTGAAACTTCAATTTCAATAGTCAAGTCCTTGTTGATCGGTCGGGTCCCTTCTCGGAAGATGATAATGTAGAGTTTGAAGAAGGAAATATGGCAGAGCCATCTCTCTACGGCACACACGTGGCATGGCAAAAAATTCAAGATGTTGATCTAAACATAGAATAATCCAATTTTAAAGTTTCCAGTGACATCCTCCTCTATCGGCAAAGGAGTGAATCATCACAGAGCAGGTGGCAAACACTTTCTTGGCAAAGATGGACCGGAGAAAGCCTGATCAGAGGCAGATATGATCCAGACCATCAAAAACTTCAAACAGTCGTATATAGCAAATCGGGACGAGTTTTTCGACGTATGATATATGATTTTGGTGTAGGAGAAGCTACTTTAGCTAACCAACCCTGCTATGCCGGGTTGCCCACACCAGATTTGCAAGATTCCATCAAATCGACACTTTTTTTTTTTTTTTTTTGCCAAAAACCATTAAGTATATAGTAGAAATGCTGACCGTTTATAAATAATAAGTTTACCATTTACAGTAAGTCACTAAAAGTTTTTAGGGAGTTTTGACTCTAAAACTTTATCATAGGTTTAAGCTCATTATTTAAAGGATTGTAATTTAGTTTTTAATCATCAATTAATTTATTTCAAATTTATTAGAAATTATTTCTAATTTTATTCATCCTGGTCACTTCCAGGAAACTTTGTGAGGAATTCAGATAGGTTTGTAGATTCGTAGTTATTTCCCGACAAAGACGGTGATTGGCCTCATCAAGTCATCATGTCCTTCCTTGGGTCACATAACCATGGGTCCCACTTGTGTAGATGACCTTATAATTCCTCTCAAATGAGTCTTGATCAGCAACACGTAGGATTAGGCTTCAATGATGCATGTGCCAGAGATTTGGACCGCTCATCAAGTGGATCCCCCCATTGAATTTTCCCAGCTGGCCTAAACTGATGCCTATCTTCTCATCAGCTGGGAAGAATTTGTCAAGGTGACGGTCCATATAAAAAAAGGGCCTGTGAAGAAATGGCTGAAAAGATTATTAAGATTAAAAAAATCAATGGCTGAAAGATTATTAAAAAAAAAAATTAAAAATCCTAGATTTCAAATCAATGGCATGTGACGAAACTGCCAAGGTGACGGTCCATATCAATGGAAAAGGTTAAACCATAAAAGTTATAAAGCATTCCAATTAGGGATTTTCTATGATTTTTATCCTCCATCTATGGTGTGGTCCATCTTCTAGAACGGTTTGGATCACCGAAGATGATCCTAAATCAGACGGTTATAGTCTTTATGTATCTTATTGTAATTCCTGGGGTTGTATTCTATCAAAACTCTATTATAAAACATGAGAAAATTGGGTCAATGGATTTGGTTGTCCAAACCTAGTTTCTTGGAAATATTCAACATCTTTTGAGAAGGATGGATGGGATTTTAGTGGTAACTTATGGTTTTAATCACACTCGTCTAATTCAATCTAGATGGAGTAGTTTGGTTTATGTATATAGAGGCATGCTCACCTGCGCATGCCAGCACGTATGCACACGTGTCATGAACCTAAAATTGGAACGGTTCATGTGATGTGGCACCCCAAGAAACCTCCAGGATCCAATTTTCATCCTGATCCAAAACTCTGGTGGGCCATAGAAAATAGAGATGCAAATCAAGGGATGAAATTGTTTTCTTTTGCTATGGCCCACAAAATTTTGAGCCAGGGTAAAAGTTGCGCCCTGAGGGTTTCATGGGGTTCTCCATCATATGGACAGTTCAGATTTTGGGGTCACATCACCTATAATGAGTTCTCAAAAAGTTTGAGAGCTTGTGAGAACATAGTTCAATTTCATGAGTATTTACAAGTGTCTTAATGATGTGTGAACACTTATATGGATGGTTGTAAGTGATGGATAGGATTGTCTAATTGGTTTGTTTTTCAAATTTAGGGTCATCTATGAATGGCCCACTCTATGGCCTAATCTGATCCGTTGTTTTAACGTGGCATTTATGATGATGGTTAGTTTAAATGGGAGTTCTAGTAAATCATTTGAGAACCTTATTTGGTAAAAGGATTTCAGTGTAGATTTCTATTTTCTCGTTTTTAAGTGTATACCTGGGCTGGTGGGCCTCAAGCTAGGCCCAACTCTAGCTTGAGAGTTAATCAGACAGAAAACTCAAAGCCAGGTAGGGCTGCTGATGGGCAGGTTGGCCTGTCTGGGTTTGAGGCCTGACCCACCTATGGCCAGGTTTGAGCAGGAGTATTATGTTATGCCCAAGGGCTGGGCTAAGGGTTAAAATTAAGGCCCATTTCTCAGTGGGCTTCGGCTTGACAGTTACAACAGCCCAGCAGCCCGTTTCTCATGGCCCACTTAGCGAATGTCCCTTTTCCTGGGTGGTGTGTTGATGTTTCCAAGTCTGCAGGCCCGGCCATGATGTATGTATTATATTCACACCGTCCATTTATTTTGCGATATCATTTTAGGGCATGGGATGAAAATTTAGATAGATCCAAAACTCAAGTGGACCACACCATAAAAAGTAGTGAGAATTGAATGCCTACCATTGAAAATTTCTTAGAGGCCACAGAAGTTTTGGATTAAGCTGATATTTGTGTTTTCCATTCATCTAGGTCTGTGTGACATTATTAACAGGTTAGATGGCAACTAAACATCATATTAGACTTAGAAAAGTTTCAATATTGGGCATCATTGTCCCCACTGCTTTTATGTGGTGATCGACAATTATCTAGGCTTAGACGACCTTATGAGCAGATTGGATGGTAAATAAATACTAAGGAATCATAAAGGTGTGCCCTAAGAAGTTTTTAATGGTAGGGTTTCCATCACCACTGTTTTCCTATTGCATGGTCCACCTAATAATTATATCTGGTTCAAATTTTAGATACTACATTAATATGATCTTAAAAAAAATTGATGGACGGCTTGGATACAGAATACATATATCAAGGTCAGCCCCACAGTATGGGCCACACCTTCTTGGGTGAGTCAGGGGTCTCACCTAATTCACTCCCTGTGAAGAAATTGTCGAGGTGACGTTCCACACCAATCGGAGAGTTTTATGATTTTTTATCCTCCATCTATGGTTAGACCCATCTTCTGAACAGTTTGGATCAACAAACATGATTTCAGATCCAACGGCTATAACCCGGATGTATCCTATTGCAATTCTTGGGGGGGTTTTCTTGCAAAATACTAGCATAAAACCGGATTAAATCGGGTCAATGGTATTGGTTGTGCAAACGTAGTTCATGGAAATATTCAATATCTTTGGGAAGCGGATTGCGTGCTGATACGCTAAGCGTACTGAGTGTACTTTGTGAGGCCTATCATGATAATTTATTTTATTCACGTTGTCCTTCCAAAAATAAAGCATATCCAAAGCTCAAGTGAACCACACCACAAGAAACGGTGTGAATTGAACGTCTAGGTTAAAATTTCTTCGAGCCGCAGACGTTTTGGGTGAAGATAATATTTGTTTTCCCCTTAATACATGTTTTTGTGATCTTATGAACAGGTTGGATAACAAATAAACATCATTGTGAGCCCTAGGAAGGTTTCAACGGTAGAAATAATTATTTCCACTGTTTCATTAGGTGTAGTCTACTTGAGCTTTCTATGTGCTTCAATTTTAAGGTCAACTCTTAAAATAAGCTGGAAAAATGGATGGACGGCATGGATGAACCACAAACATTCAAGGTGGGCCCAATAAATTTTACTCAGTACGCATAAAAGCATACTAGCTGGCTATCTCACTGAGCGATCCTATTCCTAATTTCTGACTTTCATGCTAATTAGGGGAGGTGAGACCCGGCCTCACCCAAGTGGGTGCGGTGCGGCCCTTTCCGTGGGGCCACCTTGATGTAGGTATTATGTATCCAGGTTGTACATACGTTTTTTTCTATATCATTTCAGGCCATTATGCCAAAAATAAAGCAGATTCAATTATCAGGTGGACCATACCATAAGAAACAGTGGTGATTGACCGTCCTACCGTTAAAAACTTCTTAGTATGTACCTTAATATTTTCATATTGTTTATTTACCATCCAATCTATTGATAAGGTCACATAAGCCTAGATGAAGGGAAAAAACACATATCATCTGGATCCAAAACTTTTGTGGCCCATTAATTGTCAATCACCACTGTTTCTTATGGTATATATGGTCCGTACATGATAATTATATCTGCTTAATTTTTGGAATAATGCCTTAAAATGATCTGAAAAAATAAATGGATGGTGTAGATATATAGATAATATATACATCAAGGTGGGCCCCACAGTAAGTGACGCACCATCTCAGGTGAGGACGGGGTCTCACCTAATCCGTTCTCTTATATTTCATAACGAATAAGGAAGAAACAGGAAATGAAAGATAACACAGTTTAAGACTCCCTTCACTGGAAAGTTTACAAGAATGTATGTAACAAGGCCTCTTTCAATCACTCAAAATCTACTGAAGCTGCTCTTATGCCGACAACAGAAGGTCCCAATTCCGGTTATTTAGTGTTCATGGACAAAAATATGAGGTCGACCTCATGGGAACTTCCCATTAGGTCGAGCTGTGTGGTCCCCACCGTGATGTATGTACAACATCAACAGTACTGTGCATTTGATGGGTCCCCATTAGGTTAGGGGATATCCCAAAATTCAGCTGTATAAGGAACTTAGGTGGGTCGTACCATCTAAAACCACGTAAAGACATGCCTAAAACTTATAAAGGTACTTGGTGGGGCCCACCTGAGTTTTGGATGCGGCTGAAACTTGATCTGAGCCCTCATCCAATTGGGACACATACAATGGATGGTCTAGATTTGTGAACCACATCTTGGCAGGCCTAATAAATGATTATGAATGTTTTAATGGGAGAGTAATCTCTCTCAGCTGTTATATGTGGTGTAGCTCACCCAAGTTATAGATTGACTTGATTTTTAAGCCCATGGCCCACCATGGAATGGTGCATCTGACTGATGGGGTTGATGTTCGACACACATCACGGTGGGACCTACATAGCTTGACCTCATGGGAAGTTCTCATGACGTCGACCTCATAGTATCATTTCCCATATATATATATATATATATATATATATATATATATATATAAGTCCCAGTCTCCTGCGCACCATACCGCACGGAGCTTAAGTACGAGCTCCTTCAAGAGCCATTAGATACAAAACATCGGATGGGATTGAGCAGCCGTGCAGCAGGAGAGGGTCCCTGGATAGAAGACTCACGCGGCAGTTTTTTCAGACGCACGCGGGTCCTTCTGAAGTGACGTCTTCAAGTTATGTGGGCCACACCGTGATGTGTGTTTTGTATCTACACCGTCCATCCATTTGGAGAGACCATATTAGGGCATGATCCAAAAAATGAATCAGATCCAAAGCTCGAGAGCACCCCACCACAAAAAATAGGGGAGAGGCATTTTGTGGACAATCATGGTGGGACCCTTCAGATGGACAATCCAGATTGATGATTGGACAGCCAATGTATCCAATACACCCCATTTGCACCTTCAGTTTTATTTTTGCGTTGTAGCTAGGGGTGAATCTTTCTGTGTGTTTGGGAATCACTTGAAGTTCTTCACATGAAGCAACAATGGGTTTTCTTCATTTAAGGTCTGTGGGTATATCCCTACCATCTAAATGCAAGCACACAGGCTAAAAGAGCATAGGTGTGTGAGTAAGCTTTCAGGTTTCGCCACACTGACTAGATCTTGCTAAAAGAAATAGGCCGTTTCACTCCTCAAGTGGGCCACAATGTACAAGACAAAAAAGGGATGGCTAAAACAATTTCTTTCTAGCCATCCATTTTTTTTCTTCACTAACCCATCTTAGGAATGAAATGGCCTGATTTATATGCCAGGAGATCGTAGTAGGTTGGCTCACCTTATGGAAAGCTTGGGTCTGGAACACATGTTCATTGTAGTAGATTGTGTGCATGAGCATTCTCTGTTCCCATATTTAGCGTAGAAACACCTGAGGTGGGTTTTCTTATTTTCATCTGTTCTTAATTGCGGTTCAGCTCAAAGAGATTCCCTTGCCAGTGGAAATCAGAACAAAGTGGAAGAAAATCAAGCAATTACAGGTTTACTAGACGGAAGTGGGGAATAAACTTTGGTTTATGAAGATAATGAAGGAGACAGAATGTTGGTTGACGACGTTCCATGGGAGTAAGCATCTTTTCTTTCTAATCCATGTTTCAATTACTCATTCTCAGCTCTCACTCAGCACACACATGAGAACTGAATTAACCGATCTACTACTGTCATTACACTATAAGTTATATTGCTCTTTATTCTATGGGAACGCATGGACAGTAGTTTTTAGTCTATCAATCTGGGTGGCCGTTCGGTCCACTGGCACCAACTTGATGATCCTATCCATCCAAAAGATGGCCTTCCCTCTTCTTTTTTTAAATCTTTTTTTATCTTTTTTTCTTTAACACACGCACACACACACACACCACACACACACACGCACACACACCCCACACACGCACGCTGTGGGATTTTACCACTGGTGGGTACTCGAACCCTTGACCCGGTGTTGAAACTCCTAGGAGTCTACCACCCGGTGGAACTACAAGCATTCCATGATCATTGATTGGATAATTAGTTTTATTTTTAAATTCCCAATCAGTGTGATTTTCATATGGTGCCCCATGAAATATGAGCCGGAGATGATGGACGGTCCATATCGATTGATTGGACTTTCTAGTTGTTCATATAGGTGACCCTTTTACCCATGTTCTGAAATATGTTAAAACATGGAATATGTTCTGTTTCATGTGTGCAGAATCTTCTCAGTGCTGTTCTCATTTGTTTTCTTTTGTTTGTATAGTATAACCATTTGCAAACACCATCCTGGCAGGCAGCCATACTAAACTTTTGTTTTCTTCCTTTAAACTTGCATTAGCTACCATACAAACACAAGCAATGATCTGCTGTATATGGACTACACCAAGTTTTCAGTGTATTGTCCATCAGCCATAAACTATTCTGTTTCAAGTTTTGAGTAACAGAGAGAAGAATACTCCAGAGTAGGGCACAGTTATTCAATACACACTTTCAAGACAGTGAGTCATACACTGGTTTGCAGTTTTACAAATATTTGCCAAAACGAAAACGGTTGTGGCCCTCATAACTTTTTAAAGGTGGGCGTTACTCTCCCCTCTGTTTTTTTGTGGTGGGGTCCTCTCGAGTTTGGATCTGATTCATTTTTTGGATCATGCCCTAATATGGTCTCTCCAAATGGATGGACGTTGTAGATACAAAACACACATCACTGTGTGGCCCACAGAACTTGGAGACATCACTTCAGAAGGACCTGCGTGCGTCCGAAAAACTGCTGCGCGAGTCTTCTATCCGGAGACTCTCTCCTGTTGCACGGCTGCTGAATCCCAGCCGGTGTTTTGTATCTAACGGCTCTTATAGGAGCTTGTATTTAAGCTCCGTGCGGCACAGTGCCCAGGAGACCGGGACTATATATATAAAGTTGGATTATTAAATGAATACAAATTCAAATATATTTGAGTTTGAAGATGCCATATATGAATGGTTAACTATCCCAAGGAAGTTTCAAATGAGATGAGGATGGGTGATTATCACGCCCTCTCAAGTACATCGGTTGAGTAATGACGTGAAGCTTGTCCTGTGAGAGACAGATCGGGCCATGCCCAATCCCTTATTGAAACCATCAGCCACTTGGTCAGCAATACCAACAAACCGTATATGGATATCATCGGGAATGACTTTATTGCCATCCATGATGGCATATCTGTTTTATCCATGATCATTTAGGGCATGAACCAAAAAATGAGGCAGATCCAAATCTCAGGTGGACCACACCACAGTAAAGCAATGGTGAATGAATGTACACAATTAAAAACTTCCAAGGGCCACTGTAATGTTAATTGGCCATTGATAAGGTCACACAAACCTAGATGAAATGGAAAAACAAATAGCAGCTTGATCCAAAACTCAAGTAGCTGCCATAATGTTTTGGATTGTAAGTGTTCAATACCTGCTGTTTTCTGTTGTTTAGCCTACATGAGATTTAAATCTGCCTCATTTTTGGGCTCATGCGCTAAAATAAGCTGAGAAAAAAAGTTTTGGACAGGGTAGATAAAACAGATACATCTTGGTGAGGCCCACAAGAGCTTTGTTGTCTAACCCCATCCCATGACCACAGTCAGAAATAAAATAGAAACTATTAAAAGAGATGAGAGCAAAATATTTCTAACATGTTTCAAATTACTGTGTACCATATTTGTATCAGCTACCACCAATTCACGATAAGATACATATTATGCAAGATAAGATACTTATTGTACCATTGATGCGCCTGTTATAAATTTTTAAAAGGTAAATTAAGGATATTAAAAATGTACATTGTATTGTATATATTTGTTTTTCTGAACTCTATATATATACATATATATCTTTGAATGTATTGATAAGTCATGAGGTTAATATTTCTTTAAGGAGTAGCAAATAACTATTTTTTTTCTAGAGATTTTTTTTATTTTTATTTTTATTTATTTATTTATTATTATTTTTTTTTAAGTATTGATTTATTAAATGTAGTCAACCAATCCATAGTGCCTATTGGCCGATATTAAAACCATGGTCCTAATTGTGGGAGGAATGTTCCCTTGTTCAGCGAGCATCTTTTATTCTTTTCATTTTCCTTTTCTTTTTCGTAGAGAAGAAATTCCTTAGAGACAAATTGTTTGTGTTTTTCATTTTCTTGTCTTTTTGTAATTTTTACTTTTGTTAGAGTTACAGAAAAAAAAATAATAATAAAATAAAATAAAAAATCAAAAGACACTCATGTGAACATTAGGTATACCTCAAGTAGACGTAGGTTCCAACCTATTCAGAGTATATAAGTATGTTTGATAAACAGTGTACTTTTGAGCGACCCTTAAATTCCTGAGAGAAAAATTATTTGTGTTCTTTGTTTTCTTTTCTTTTAGCACTTTTCTACTTTTGTTAAAGTTCCAAAAATCATCAAAAGATACTCATGTGAGCATTAAGGGCAGGTTTGGATGGGAAATCATTTTGCTTTAGCTATTTATGCCTCAGGTAGTTGATGTACTACTTGAGGCACAAGTATTACATCAATTACTTATGCCTCAAGGAAATCATTTTTCTTAGTGGTGAAGTGGCTCAGACAGGAAGATGAGTGGGTTAAACTTAACATTGATGGCTCGTCACGAGGGAACCCGGTCTCTCATGAGGTGAAGGGGTTGTTAGAGAGACAGGAAGACCTCTTGTTTGCATTTTCGGGTGGGTATGCCATGGGGACCAACACTAGAGTGGAGGGTCGTGCTTTGGCCTAGAGCCGATCCTTAGGTGTGGACTAGGGTTTCCTTAAGATCATAGTCGAGAGTGACTCTATGGTTGTCGTGGATGGGCGCCTCCGACTCCTAGAGGTTGTGGCACTGGCTCAAAGGCCATGCAAACATTAGAGTCAGGCACACGCAGATGGTTTGGCCTTTAGGGAATGGGTCCCAGATTGACACTCTTTCCAGATGTGTCAGAGCTCTCTCACGATATTCATGGGCCTCTTTTCTTTGATAAGGTGGGCCTGAGTAATATTTGTATGGGTTGAGGGCTGCCCGCATGCTTGTTTTTCATTTTGGATATATGATAGGTGGGCCCAAGTATTTTTTAAGCTTGGGGCTGCCCAAATGTAAGCAAAGCGGCATAGTTGTGCATATTTTAATAAAGTATTTTACTATATTTAAAAATAAAAAAAATATATATTAAAAAAAGAGGTAGTTGATATAAGTTTCTACTTAGTACATAAATATGTTTGATAAAACAACATATTTACTAGCCACCCTCAAATTCTTGAGAGAAGATTTGTTGGTGTTTTTCTTTTTGTAATTTCTACTTTTATTAAGTACTGAAAATTCATCAAAAGATACTCATGTAAATATTAAGTGCCTGTTTGGATTGAAAATCATTTTCTTTTAACTACTTATGCATCAAGTTGTTGATACAAGTTTCTACTTATTCAGCGGATTAGTATGTTTGGTAAATAACATACTTACCAAGAAGCCCCACCCAAAACACAAAGAGAGAGCTCTCCCCCTCCCTCCCAGTTACGGCAATGGCAACCACCACCAAAGTAAAGGCAAAGGATATTCCTCCCTCTCTTGATCTCTCTCTCAAATAAAAACCTTAATCCTAATTGGGGAAAGAAAAAAAAAAAAAAACTATGACAAAGGAAGGAATTCAACAAAAGTCAAACAACAATTTTTTCCTTCTTCCTTAAAGCCATAAGCAATATTAGCATGTTTGTTGGGGATGCAACAATCCCTAATACGGCTTGTCTAGAGCAAAAACAACCTCAGACAAAATCACACAATGCATTAGGAAAAGAAAAATTCAAACAACTATAGAAAATACACACATTTTATATGAAAAAACACTTACAAGGAAAAACTATGGCACCAAGCGACAAATAAATCCACTATAATCAAAAAGTTACAAAAGATGAAATAACTTACAGATGAGAAACTCTAGCTTCTCCCTCAAACTCTTGAAAATGTGCTAAGCTCCTTTCATTCCCATTAACCCTAATCCCATATTAACCCGATTTATATAACCCCCATATAGAATTAGAAAAAAAAATCATGTACTTACGCATTCCGCTTGGTCGCACCTTTAATTGACTAAGACATTAACAGAGTCTCTCAATCAACCGAAATTGATCTCGATTGATCGAGAACATCACAACTTGCTTCGGTCGATCAAATAGCACTGCATCAAATTATAAAGGACTTCGTTGGCCAAGCACAATTGAATTGGGTTAAACGACCCTAATCAAGTTCGTTACAATCCTCTTCTTTAATTGATTTAGGGCGATTCACTTTGCCAAATGTTGGGAGCTGCAGCACAAAACCTTAGGATTTAGCTTCCCAAAAACACTAGAATTATGAGATAATAAAGCAATGAAATAAATCAAAGCATAAACCACACGACACAAGAGATTTTACGTGGAAAACCCTCAAAGAGGTAAAAACCACGGGACCTCATCCAGAGCAACAATTCACTATGAAGTAGAACGTTACAACTAATCACAAGCACACACCGCTTGAATCAAACCTTCTTCACTCATGAAGGAGTGTATAAACAATAAAAGAATAAAGAAAACAGAGAGATCTCACCGATTAAGAGAACGTAGAAGCGCTGAAATGTCGACTGCGAAGTAGATCACCTCTACAAGCAGAACCTCTCTTCCACAAGCTTCCTCTCTCTCTTTTTTTTTCTCTCTCTCTCTCTCTCTCTTACCTTTGATAGCCCTAAACCCTTTAGCAAACCCTTACAAAGCTTTAGGAAACTCTCTTGTATTGCCTTAGAATAACTCTAGGACCCCTATTTATAGTTTAGGCAACTCCTTTTCGCACCTCTTGTGAAACCGTCTCAAATTTACGCAGTCCGTACCAAATCCGGACTAAATCTGCGTAACTCTCGACTAGTCGAGTCAGGTCCTCGACTGGTCGAGCGGCCCACTCAACCGATCGAGCCCCACGATATTCCAAAACAAATATCTCACTGGACTTTGAGTCGAGCACCATTTGACTGGTCGGGCGACCCACTCGACCGATCGAGCAGTGCCCTCGATTAGTCGAGCAGTGTGGTAATGTCAAGATTTGTAGCATCTGATCCACACCATATCTCCTCTGAACTGAGGAGGAAAACCCCATCAAATCTCCCCCTTTTCGACTCGGGATGAATTTTTCTTCTTCAAGCCAGCCAAGTTTCTATAAACCTCAAACTTACCCTTGAACAATCCCTTGGTCATCATCCGTAACGCCCTGAAAATCGGGGGTCGAGCATAAACTCAACCCACGAGTTCCAACGCATCACTTATGTAACGTAGATAATGATGATTAAATGTTGTCTGTGTTAACGCATTAATCATGAGCGGGATTATACCAAAACAGTAATTCATGCTCCAGATCAATTCATATAATGCAAGCGGAAGACTGGAAAATGTATATAAACGTGTATGAGCCAAAAGGATCATGATCGGTCTCCAGAGTATGAATACATCACTGAGTCACCATATACATGTAATAGTTCAAAATAGTTCAACTACAATAATAAACCCTATAGCCCCGTCGATCCGGATGGCCTAAGCGAAACTACCAGAGAATTGCATATATGAGAACTCATCCTGATCATCATAGTAATCGGGCTCCGCCACCTGAGTCACATTGTCATCTGCAACTAAGACAGAGTCTGGTGGGTGTTCAGAACACCGTCCCAGAATGTGGGAGTGAGTGATCAACTCAGTGGAATCATAGAGCAAAGGTTAACATGTTATCAATTCAGTCAAGCAGTAATGATAAAGTAGACATATCAGACATTCCTAGATACTCTTATTAATGTAAAAATGAAATGTAAGCATGATGCATACCCTCGCCTACACTCTCTCATGCGACACCATCTTACAGTCGCGGCATGCTTTCTTCCCTCTGTGCTCTTCAACCCGGGGCACATGCAGTGCGATGGAATGAACGTGATTACCGAGTTATTATTAGTCCCTTTCATACAACAGGATTGGGAATCTAAGGTACCTCCCTTGTATCATTCTCAAACAAGGATCCATTCTAGGGTGGTCAGTCCTAGTTACTCTCATACGATGTTGCGATTTTAGGTCACTGCAAAGGGCTCATCACCAGATCAGTGCAGGCATAGCTATACTCTGATTATTACGGAAAGGCTCGCCGCCTCACCGCTAGTTCAGAGTATACTCAAGGTCACTACAAAGGGCTCGTCACCTACCAGTGTAGGCTGACAGCTCGAATACAGTGTCCCATATCACTGTATTCGGCTCACGAGTCTATATTACTTAATGGACACTACGGGGAGGCTCGTCGCCCCTTCGTAGGCCGACAGCTCAATCACGGTGTCCCATACCACCATGTCCGGCTCATGAGTCTTAGCGGATCGAGGTACCATGGTTAAAGGGGTTTCATTGGTAAGTTTGGTACCTTAGGTTCAAACAGTAGCGTCCATATATGATGAACATACAATAGGGCCAATCGGGTTACTTGACGAGCTCGACTAGTATGAGCGCACATCGAATCGATCGACATGAAGTGCGTAAGCACTTCGTGTGACCTAACCACTGCTGACGACCAAAGCACGACTCGGGTTCACCTAACACGTTCAATGTAGCGAAAACAACCTCAGCCACCAAATCAGGGCCTATTACTGATTGCCTGGACTATATCATAGTCCCAACCTCATTCAGTTTCCACAAGTAATCATACGAGACCGTCAAAGCAATAACGGACAATAATTCAATTTCTAATATCATATAAGCATGTAGTGAAAAGCAACGTAAACATGAGTTTACACACATTCATTCCATAATGAAACAAACATCATAGTATAACATACATGGAGGAAATCGTACACATAATTAAGGTAGCCGAGATTCATATCTCAACCCTCAAACAAAGTACTCCTTAGTAACAACTAGTTCATTCAGACATTTCTACAAACACTTAGTCAACATATATCTTCATACATGATGTATGTTGATCACACATGTATTAGGCCAAATCCTTTCACTAGGGAGTTGCCCCATATACCACACGCATATACCCACGGCGGATAATTATGGCATGCATGAATCCGGATTCCATATTCATTTAATCATTTCCACAAACACTTGGGCTACACACTTTAACATATATAACGTATATTGGCCGTGGCGTGATTTAGGGCAAGTCCTTTCACTAAGGATTTGTCGCATGTATAATAAGCATATATCCACGACAGATAATCATGTTAGGCACAAATCCAAATTCCATACGTATTCAAATATCACAACATATACATAGAATACACTATATGTCACATAGTTCATATATACTTGTAAAACGAAACAGACGACGCATTTCGCATGTAAAATAGCACCCACGTCAGTTATAAATCATTAACCGACATTGAAAGCTTTGAAAACCAGAACCTATACGTCTATAGTCCGCACCTTACGCCGGTAGACATGTAACGAACTCAGTTCGTTCACTCACGCTCCGTCTATGGCCCAACGGCAACCTATTTCATGAAATAGGTTAGTTACTTCGTTACTTTAACTACTGGAAACCCTGGAACGGATTAGGGTTATGATTCCTTACCCAATAGTGGAATGGAATTCGCCGGAATAGCGATCCGGTAGCGATGAATAAGCACGGGAAGAGGCAGGGTAGAATACCAGGAATCTTCTTCAAGTTCTCTCTCACTTTCTCTCTCTTTACTCTCTTCTCTCTCCTAGGATTTTTTTTCTCAAATTCATATGGAGTGAATGAGAGAGGGTTTAAAGTCCTTATATAGGCTCAAGTTTGATGGAAATGGCCCCATGTTCAAGGTATACCTAGGTTATATCTAAATACGGACTGTTCCGGTCCAACGAAGCACTTCTGGTGGCCCCTTTTCCACGTGTGGTCGGACTGAAGCTCCCTGACCATGGATCTAGGTCAGGCTGAGATTTCGTTCCGATCGGGTTTGCAGATCAGCCGTGGCGGACCCGTTTCAGTTCAACGGTCACGGTCACTCGATCAGGGTCACAAGTACACCGGCATATGTGGGACATTTCTCTTGATCCGAGGGTGTATTTGGGTCAGATTCTGACGGTTTGAATCCTTATATTTGGCCCGCAAGCGACACGACTCAGATTACTTAAATTCGAATTTTATTTCTAAATATTTTCATGTTTCTCACACACTTTGCTCCAGGCTCAAGTTGTGCATTTCTAAATGTAATTTAGACTTGATTTCCAGGGGGTGTTGTTAAGTCCAGTAATGCGGTCACAACTATATAGTTTTGCAGTCATCGAATTTTTGACGTGCGGTCTAGGTCCGATATGGAGTTTCAGTGTGTTCCCGAGAGCAACTGGGTTTTGAGATAGATTCTAAATTTCAGGGTAATGTAGCATCAATGATTCTGCACGTTTTTGGTCTTGTAGATCATATTTAAAGCGATTAGTGCTAATTTCATAAGCATTCTAGTTTAGCACTTGCTAACATTAACTTAATTTCTAAAGGTTTTGGTCCTAGGTAATTTCTATCAGAGGGGATACTCGGGTCTTTGTACGGATTTTTTTTGAGACGTTATAATCTACCCCCCTTAAAGAAAAATTTCATCCTCGAAATTAGTACCTTTTCGTACTCCTCGAGAATCTGAGGGTAGTTCTTTCGAACCTCGGCTTCTGTCTCCCAAGTAGCCTCTTCTTCTGTGTGATGCGTCCACAGCACTTTCACAAGTGGAATGACCTTGCTACGCAATACCTACTCCTTCCTGTCTAGGATACGCGTCGGTCGCAGTATCTATGTAACGTCCTCGCTCAACTGTACCTGCTCCCATCTGATAATGTGGGAAGGATCGGGAACGTATTTCTTCAGCATAGATACATGAAATACGTTATGCACGCCAGCAAGTAGTGCGGGTAAAGCAAGGCGGTACGCTACCGCCCCCACTCGATCAAGTATCTGGAATGGGCCAATGAATCGAGGCGTAAGCTTTCCCTTCTTGCCAAACAGAAGGACTCCCTTCATAGGGGAAACTCTGAGGAACACATGGTCTCCGACCTCGAACTCTAGCGGTCATCATCTTGTATCAGCGTAGCTCTTCTATTTGCTCTGCACTGTCAGTAGTCGGCGCCTGATAATGTTGATCTTCTCTGAGGTCTCTTGTACTAACTCTGGGCCAATCAAGCTTTTCTCGCCAACTTCTGCCCAGCAATGCGGCGCTCTACACAGGCGCCCATATAGTGCCTCGTAAGGAGCCATGCCAATACTCGCCTGGAAGCTGTTGTTACAGGCGAACTCTGCATATGGAAGACAATCATCCCAACTATCCTTGAAATCTAGCACACAGGCCCACAATATATCTTCCAGAATCTGATTCACCCGCTCCGTCTGCCCGTCCGTCTGTGGATGGAATGCGGTACTGAACTTCAACTTTATACCCATCGCTTCCTGGATGCGAGTCCAGAAAATGGATGTAAATCGCGTGTCTTGGTCCGACACGATCTTTAAAGGAACTCCATGTAGACGTACAATCTCTTTGATGTATAACCTAGCCAACTTGTTTGCAGAGTTCGAAACTCTGATAGAGAGGAAATGTGCTGATTTTGTCAACCGGTCCACGATCACCTAAATGGAATCATGCCCCTTCCTCATCTTCGGTAGCCCTGAGATGAAATCCATATAGATGAAATCTCACTTCCATTCTGCTATGGGCATGGGCTGAAGTAGTCTAGGAAGTCGGCGATGCTCTGCCTTGACCTGCTAGCATGTGAGACAACGTGACACATAATCTGCTATGTGAGCCTTCATATTATCCCACTAGTATGACCTCTTCATGTCACGATACATCTTTGTACTACCTGGATGCATCACCATCCTTGAATTATGAGCAGCCTCAAGAACTTCTTTCCTCAAGTCAGGGAGGTTTGGGACGCATAGGTGGCCAAGATAATGCAGGCCCCCGTCCGAATCCACACTCCATTCGGCATCCTCATCATTGCCCGTCAGCTTTCTAAGCTCAACCAATCGCTCGTCATCCTCCATTGTGAGCTTGTGCTCAAAGTCGCGAACAAACTCTAGCATACCCCACTCTCAATCATCAGCAGAGCCGCAAATATGATCGCCTTCTTACGGCTCAACGCATCTGCCACAAGGTTGGCCTTGCTAGGATGGTAGGAGACCTCGAACTTAAAGTCCTTCAGGGTTTCCATCCATCAGCGCTGCCTCATATTTAAATCCCGCTGAATGAATATATACTTAAGGCTCTTGTGGTCGCAACAGAGCTCGAACTCCTCTCCGTAGAGGTAATGTCTCTAGAGCTTTAATGCAAATATGACTGCTATTAACTCGAGGTCGTGCGTAGGGTAATTCTCCTCGTGTTTCCTCAACTGTCTCGAGGCATATGCAATCACCCTGTCCTTCTACATAAGGACACACCCCAAACTAACCTGATACGCGTCGGTGTATATTGTATACTTGACCCCTTGCTCTAGCAATACTAGCACAGGGGCGGACGTCAGTCTGTCCTTCAGCTCCTGAAAAGCTACTTCTGCCTTTTCATTGCAGGTGAACCTCAGACCCTTTCGTGTCAACTGAGACAAAGGTCTGGCTATCCTTGAGAAGTCCCGAATGAATCGTCGATAGTAACCCGCCAGACTAAGAAAACTCCTCACCTCGGTAACCGAACCGGGCTACTCCCAGTCCTGAATTGCGGCTACCTTAGCAAGGTCCACAGCTATCCCTTCCTTGGACACCACATGTCCCAAGAACTTGACTTCTTCCTTCCAGAAGTCGCATTTTTTGTACTGGGCGAATAACTGGTTCTTCCTCAGAGTATCTAAGACTGCTCGCAGGTGTTCCTCGTGTTCTTCCCGACTCTCGGAGTATATCTGAATGCCATCAATAAACACAATGACGAATTGGTAAAGGAACGACCAAAATAATCTGTTCATCAAGTCTGTGAACACAACCGGAGCATTCGTAAGACCGAACGACATCACAAGAAATTCATAGTGCCCAAAACAAGTCCTGAAAGTCGTCTTCTGCACGTCTTCATCCCTAATGCGCAACTGATGATACCCTGACTGCAAGTCGATCTTCATGAAATACTGCGCTCCTCTCAACTGATCAAACAAATCGTCTATCCTGGGCAGAGGATACTTATTCTTCACCGTCACTTGGTTCAATTTGCGGTAATCAATACACAACCGCGGTGACCCATCCTTCTTCTTTACAAACAACATAAGTGCTCCCTAAAGAGATACACTCGGTCGTATGAAGCTAGCATCTAACAGATCATCGATCTGTTTCCTTAACTCCTCCATCTCACACGGAGGCATGCGGTATGTCGAGAGTGAAATGGGCATCGCACCAGGCGCTAGATCAATGGTGAAATCAATCTCACAACGAGGAGGTAGCCCCGATATCTTACTGAACACTTCTCCAAAATTCTGAACTACAGGCATATTTTCAAGTGTCGGGCCATCAATATTCTTCAGTAAGGAAGCGTAACAAAGAACTCGAAAAGGGCAACTGACTTGCATGAGAAATGTAAAGGGCTTGCCCTCAGGTCCGTACGCTGTCACTAGACGGGTCTCGCAGTCAATCTCGACCCTCGCTTCAGTTAACCAATCCATACCAAGGATGACGTCGAAATGGTATAGTGTGGTGACAATCAAGTCAATGCATATTGTCCTGCTCCCTAGATCTATCAAACAACCTGCACACATTTTGGTGGCATCTGTAAAAGTCCCTGGTGCTGCGATAACTTGCACCCCAACCATCGGGGTCGTATTCAGCCCTAAGCGCTTGACTGCAGAATGTGATATCAGTGAAATAGTGGATCCCGTATCCACCAACAGAAATATAGGGGTACCTTCAACATGGGCGGTGAGCTCGAAGGCCAAAGGTATGGTAGCTGTAGTGTCAGGTGCTTCCGCTGTAAGTGCGTGAACGCGTGCCTGTTGAGATCTATTGGGCTGAGGCACCATAGGTCGCTGAGGTGGCCTAAATCGAGGTGCAAGGGGCCTGAAGGAAGGATGTGCAGGTGCTGTCCGTAGGGGTGGAGCCGATAGAGCATGAGGGCGAGGGCGGTCGATTCTCTGTGGCAACGAAAACTCACTATCTCTCATGCGTGCAAAACAGCTCTCCGCAGCATGACCTGGTCTCCTACAATACGTACATGTCACACCAGGTCACCTCATCAGAATTAGTGGCACCGCGATCCTGAGAGGAGAGTCGGTACAGGATCTCTTGCCGAGGAATGGCCTGCTCGACATATCTGGTCATGACCTAGGAATCATAGACCCACGAGAACGTGACAATCGATCCCCATCCTACTCCTCCCACATAGACATGTGTACTAACTCAACATAGAATGGTATGTTAGCACAACACATCTTCAAGCAAATATTCGTAGGCCCTCAGAAAAATGCCGCATCCGCATCTGCGCATCAGCAAGTACTGTAGGGACGTACCTACCCAACTCCGTAAATCGGTGCTCGTACTCTGTCACTGACATGCCTCCCTGTCTGAGGTGCAAGAACTCATTCTCCTTCTCGTGTCGGTACATCTGGGGATAGTACTTCTCATGGAAGCGGAACTCAAAAGTTGCCCATGTTCATATATAGTCAACTGCAACGGTCCGCAGGACACTATCCCACCACAAGCTGGCCTCCTTTTCAAACATAAAGGTGGCCAACTCGACCTACTCTGGCTCTGTACAGTATAGCATCCTCAGCATCTTAGAGATGCGGTCTAGCCAATATTCGACCTCCTCGGGTCTATGAGAACCCGCAAAGGTAGGATGCCTCAAGCGCTGGAATCGCTCGAGGAGGCCACTCATACCCAAGTTCCCCGTAGGGTATATAGCAGGTGTAGGTGAAGGCACACCCTCATCCTGAGCGGAAGGCCCTACAGTCCCAGCAGGGCGTACAGATGGTGAAGGTGGAGTCGCACTTCCACCCTGAGCTAGGGCCCCTGCAATAGTGGGCTGCTGGTGCTGTTGGTGCATCATCATCATCAACTGCTCCAACCTATCTGTAGGTGGGGCCGACTGAGGCTCATGCTGCGCCGAAGAAGACGCATGGTTTTGCTCACGAATCGGTGGTGTGTAACGTGGCGGCCCAACTGTAAGACCAGTAGAAGACTGAAGCTCAGGCATAGTCTCACGAATCGGGCCCAAACCAGGGTCTGTATGACCATCACTCTGGGGAGGTGCCTGGTCCATCGAATCAATAAGTGTGAGGCGTGCCTGCTCCGCATGACCTAAGGTGGCATTCCCTATATGAAATAAGGTGCAACTTATGTAAGATGTAACATAGCAATACACAATCCTTTAAGCATTCCACACAACTTCATAACAAAAGAGACCGTATGCATTTCATTTACCAAAATTTGTCACAACAAATTGAATACAGTGTTACACGAATCATGATAGAAGATGCATACAAACACAAACATCCTAACACAGCAACAAAATAAGCTACGGGGCGACGGCTTGGATGACTAGGCATCCAAGTCTGGCGACGGAGGAGGGGCACCCTTATCATGTAGGCAGCACAGGATGGACCTTAAAGTGCGAGTCACTTTCTTAAACTTATGTTTCACGAGGCCCCGAAGATCCATTATATCCTGTCGTAGGATAGCCCGACCTTCCTTAAGTCGAGCTAAGCGAGCTCGAACAGTGCCATGCTCCGGTGCCATAGGAGGGGGCTCTCATCCGTATCCTGAGCCTTCTCTTCTTCCTCGCTCTGCTCTTCTTCTATTTCAGCTCCCCCTTCTTCCTCACTCTGTTCCTCTTCGCTCTCTGTCTCAACCTCACTCTCATCAAGTCGGGCTTGTCGTTGCCGTGGCCCAATTCCCATCTGATTGAGAGTCGTTTCATTGATGTAATGGATCGGCACCGGCTTTTCTGTCCCAAGTCTGTAGCCAAACTCATGTACAATCTTGCATATGAGTCGGTTGAATGGGAGCGAATCCGACCTCCTATTAGAGCGTGCGGTGAGAACTATCTATCGCAGAATATACGTAGGCACACACAGCTTCTCTCCCTGCCCACTTGATACAAGAAATCTATCATCAGGTGCGTGCACTCGCTGCGGTTGCTCGACCTGGGGTAGACGTTGAATGTGAAGATGTAGTGAAGTAGACAAAAGTCACCAGTCATATTGGTCGCTAGAAGGCTATTGTTGAGTTGCCACTGAACCAGTTGGCCACAAAGGGTCCATGTGCGGCGATCTCTTTTACGTGCACTCCTCAGATTCTTCTCACTTGCATGTACCTCGCCAAGAGGCATATTCATAAGCCGAGATACTAAACCAACGTCAGTTGTGGCTTCCCGATATCTTCCACAAGGGATCTTGAACTGAAGGGCTCTAGCGTAGGCTCTCAAATGTGGGCATAGAAAGCTCGGACAGTGCCCAAATTTGCGCAGTACTTGCCTTCAAATAGCAGACCCCACCTGGCCTCTTCCATGCGCTCGAGCAAGAGGTATTCCCCAAATAGCCTTGCATCCACATGAGCTTCAAAAAGGACTCTACGGCCCTCATAAACTCTATGCGACAGCTCCGCCAACAGAGTCCTTCCGACGGGAGCCTGGGGATCGAGATCTCGCTTAGTCTGAAACTCCCGATTGACGCTCATACTCGTGGCGGCACCTCTCGGTCTCCTCGAACGAGTAGGGCGACTAGGCTCAGCTTCTTCCACAGGAGCTCTTTTCTTTCCCATGAGAGAAAGAAGGGCGGAAAGAGAGAAAATAATCATCACAAGCTTAAAAGGAGCCATTGAAATGGAAGGAAAAGTGGGAATAAGATGGGTTATGGGCTCACAAGATCGTTGAAGCACGCAATGGTATTTGTGTGTTCCAAAAAGAGAAGGAATGAAGAAATTTGAAAGAATGAGGAAGATTAGAAGAGAGATTGTTGGGTTTCGAAATCTTGAGCTACAAAAAGGGGATATGTAGGCTCAAATGAAAGGGGATAAAGATGAAAAATGATGGAATAGGTAGGTTAGTGAGTTTACACGAATTTGAGACTCAAATGGAGGGTTTAAGAGCTCAAATGAGAGAATGGAAAGGGTTGGCAGCTATGGTAGAGGTTTTTGAGGGGGTGTTGCAAGGGTTGCATGAAAATGAGAAAATGAGTGTTTGGAGGAGGGGTTTGAGTGAAAAATCTGAAATTTTTGGAGAAAAGAAGAGCTTAGGGTGGTGGTTTGTGAAGGAGAGGTAGCATAGGAGGGGTTTTAATCGACCCCACATGCGTCCGTGGGCCACACAGCACCCAGGACCCATCGGCCCGAGCCAGCCCACCCGGCCAGGCCCATTTGGCGGCGAGGCCACGCCAAACCGGTGAGGTCCTCGCTAGTCTCTAGACCATCCGGCGAGGGCTCGTCCTTTGGGCGAGGTCCTCCTACCCCCTGGGTTCCAAAAAGGTATGGGTCCCACCCTGGGTCCCCCTGGAGATATTCTATTGGGCCCTCGACTCCGTTTTAACTCGTTTCGGGTCATTTCGAATAGATTCTGATATATATTCATGTTTACCAATTTTAAACGGCTGGGACGGAATAAAGCATGGTCTAAACCCGTCAATTGATGGTGTAGGGGTGATTCGGGATCAACTCATGCGATCACGGATGGGTATAGACCCGAGCAAAGTGATCGATTTCGGTGAACTTTGTCAATTGGCGAAATCGAAGAAACCTATGCTTGTTTCTACATTTCTCTCGCACCCAACTATGTTGAAAAGCGTCAGCGTACATCGTGTGACCCTAACCCAGGTCCGGTTTAATCTAAATCATGCTCTAATACCAACTTATAACGCCCTAAAAATCGGGGGTCGACCATAAACTCAACCCACGAGTTCCAACGCATCACTTATGCAACATAGATAATGATGATTAAATGTTGTCTGTGTTAACGCATTAATCATGAGCAGGATTATACCAAAACAGCAATTCATGCTCCAGATCAATTCATATAACACAAGCGGAAGACTGGAAAATGTATATAAACGTGTATGAGTCAAAAGGATCACGATCGGTCTCTAGAGTATGAATACATCACTGAGTCACCATATAAATGTAATAGTTCAAAATAGTTCAACTACAATAATAAACCCTGTAGCCCTGTCGATCCGGATGGCCTAAGCGAAACTACCAGAGAATTGTATATATGAGAACTCATCTTGATCGTCATAGTAATCGGGCTCTGCCACCTGAGTCGCATCGTCATCTACAACTAAGATAGAGTCTGGTGGGTGTTCAGAACATCGTCCCAGAACGTGGGAGTGAGTGATCAACTCAGTGGAATCATAGAGCAAAGGTTAAAATGTTATCAATTCAGTCAAGCAGTAATGATAAAGCAGACATATCAGACATTTCGAGATACTCTTATTAATGCAAGGATGAAATGTAAGCATGATGCATGCCCTCGCCGACACTCCCTCGTGCGACACCATCTTACGGTCGCGGCGTGCTTTCTTCCCTCTGTGCTCTTCAACCCGGGGCACATGCAGTGTGATGGAATGAACGTGATTACCGAGTTATTATTAGTCCCTTTCATACAGCAGGATTGTGAATCTAAGGTACCTCCCTTGTATCATTCTCAAATAAGGATCCATTCTAGGGTGGTCAGTCCTAGTTAATCTCATACGATGTTGCGGTTCTAGGTCACTGCAAATGGCTCATCACTAGATCAGTGCAAGCCTAGTTATACTCTGATTACTACAGAAAGGCTCACCGCCTTATCGCTAGTTCGGAGTATGCTCAAGGTCACTACAAAGGGCTCGTTACCTACCAGTGTAAGTCGACAACTCGAATACAGTGTCTCATACCACCGTATTCGGCTCACAAGTCTATATTGCTCAATAGACACTACGGGGAGGCTCGTCGCCCTAGCGTAGGCCGACGGCTCGACCACGGTGTCCCATATCACCATGTCCAGCTCATGAGTCTTAGCAGATCGAGGTACTAAGGTTAACGGGGTTTCACTGGTAAGTTTGGTACCTTAGGTTCAAACAGTAGCGTCCATGCATGGTGACCATACAATAGGGCCAATCGGGTTACTTGACGAGCTCGACTAGTACGAGCGTCCATCGAATCGATCGACATGAAGTGCGCAAGCACTTCGTGTGGCCTAACCACTGCCGACGACCAAAGCACGACTCGGGTTCACCTAACACGTCCAATGTGGCGAAAACAACATCAGCCACCAAATCAGGGCCTATTACCGATTGCCTAGACTATATCATAGTCCCAACCTCATTCAGTTTCCACAAGTAATCATACGAGACCGAAACAATAACGGACAATAATTCAATTTTTACTATCATATGAGCATGTAGTGAAAAGTAACGTAAACATGAGTTTACACACATTCATTCCATAATGAAACAAACATCATAGTGTAACATACATGGAGGAAATCGTACACATAATTAAGGTAGCCGAGATTCATATCTCAACCCTCAAACAAAGTACTCCTTAGTAACAACTAGCTCATTCAGACATTTCTACAAACACTTAGTCAACATACATCTTCATACATGATGTATGTTGATCACACATGTATTAGGCCAAATCCTTTCACTAGCGAGTTGCCCCGTATACCACATGCATATACCCACGGCGGATAATCATGGCATGCATGAATCCGGGTTCCATATTCATTTAATCATTTCCACAAACACTTGGGCTACACACTTTAACATATATAACGTTTATTGGCTGTGGCGTGATTTAGGGCAAGTCCTTTCGCTAAGGATTTGTCGCATGTATAACAAGCATATATCCACGACAGATAATCATGTTAGGGACAAATCCAAATTCCATACGTATTCAAATATCACAACATATACATAGAATACACTATATGTCAAATAGTTCATATATACTTGTAAAACGAAACAGACGACGCATTTCGCATGTAAAATAGCACCCACGTCAGTTATAAATCATTAACCGACATTGAAAGCTTTGAAAACTATAACCTATACGTCTATAGTCCGCACCTTACGCCGATAGACACATAACGAACTCAGTTCGTTCACTAACGCTCCGTCTACGGCCCAACGGCAACCTATTTCATGAAATAGGTTAGTTACTTCGTTACTTTAACTACTGGAAACCCTAGAACAGATTAGGGTTAGGATTTCTTACCTAATAGTAGAATGGAATTCGTCGGAATAGCGATCCAATAGCCATGAATAAGCACAGGAAGAGGTAGGGTAGAATACCAGGAATCTTCTCCAAGTTCTCTCTCACTTTCTCTCTCTTTACTCTCTTCTCTCTCCTAGGGTTTTTTTTCTCAAATTCATATGGAGTGAATGAGAGGGTTTAAAGTCCTTATGTAGGCCTAGGTTTGATGGAAATGGCCTGAGGTTCAAGGTATACTTAGGTTATATCCAAATACGGACTGTTTCGGTCCAACGGAGCACTTCTGGTGGCCCCTTTTCCACGGGCAGTCGGACTGAAGCTCCCTGACCATGGATCTAGGTTAAGTTGAGATTTCGTTTCGATTGAGTTTGCAGATCAGCCGTGGCGGACCCGTTTCAGTTCAACGATCACGGTCACTCGATCAGGGTCACAAGTACACCGACATCTGTGGGACATTTCTCCTGATCCGAGGGTATATGTGGGTCAAATTTTGACCGTCTGAATCCTTATATTTGGTCCGCAAGCGACACGACTCAGATTACTTAAATTCGAATTTTGTTGTTAAATATTTTCACGTTTCTCACACACTTTGCTCCAGGCTCAAGTTGTGCATTTCTAGATGTAATTTAGACTTGATTTCTGGGAGGTGTTGTCAAGTCCAGTAATGCGGTCACAACTGTATAGTTTCGCAGTCATCGAATTTTCGACGTGCGGTCTAGGTCTGATACGGAGTTTCTGTGTACTCCTGAGAGCAACTGGGTTTTGAGATAGATTCTAAATTTCAGGGTAATGTAGCGTCAATGATTCTGCATGTTTTTGATCTTGCAGATCATATTTAAAGCGATTAGTGCTAATTTCATAAGCACTCTAGTTTAGCACTTGCTAACATTAACCTAATTTCTAAAGGTTTTGGTCCTGGGTAATTTCTGCCAGAGGGGATACTCGGGTCTTTGTACGAATTTTTTCAAGACGTTACATCATGTCTGACCCATTATCGTTCATGTAGACTTTCTTAAGCTGTAACACCTTTTGTTCCAAAGTATCTCTGATCCAGTGATACCGAATCTTTATGTGCTTCGACTTGAAGTGTTGACTTGCATTCTTGCTCAAGTGTATAGTACTTTGACTATCGCAATAGACCACGTGCTATTTCTGCTTCAGGCTAAGTTCTTGTAGGAACCTCTTCATCAAAAACATTTTTTACATGCCTCTGTGATTGCAATGTACTCAGCCTCTATCGTCGACAATGCTGCGACCTTTTGTAGCTTGCTCTGCTAAGAGGTCGCTCCCCCTGCAAACGTGAACATGAATCCCGATGTCGACTTCCTAGAGTCTATGTCACCTGACATATCTACATTTGTGCAGTCCTCTAACACAGGTTTTCTGTTACCATAGCATAGGCTCAACCTGAATGAACCTCGTAGATACCGCAGTATCCATTTCACTGCTGCCCGATGTTCTTTAACAGGATTGGCAAGATACCGGCTGACAACACCAACCGCATATGCTATGTCTGGGTGCATACACACAATAGCATACATCAAGATTCCTACCGCTGATGCATAGGGTATCTTCCTTATCTCATCCACCTCTGCCTTCGTCTTGAGACACTGTCTGTCACTTAATCTGAAGTGACTATCCTGTGGAGTACTGATCGTCTTTGCTGCATTTATATTGAACTGCTCTAAGACTTTCTCAATAAACCGCTCTTGTGACAACCAAAGCTTTCTCCTGCTTCTATCACGAGTTATCTCCATTCCTAGGATCTGTTTAGCCGTGCCTAAATCTTTTATAGCAAACGACTTGCCTGACTCCTGTTTCGGCTTGTCAATCTTCTTGATGTCTTTACTCATGATGAGCATGTCATCAATGTATAATAGCAAAACTAAGAAATCACCATCTGAGAACTTGTGCGTGAATACACAGTGCTCCAACTCCGTTCTGTTATATCCATGTTTTAACATGAACGAGTCGAACTTCTTGTACCATTGCCTTAGAGCCTGTTTCAGCCCATACAAGATCTTCCTTAGCCTACACACCATATGCTCTTTGCCCTTGACTTCGAACCCCTATTGTTGGTTGTAATGTCTCGAAAAAAATCCGTACAAAGGCCCGAGTACCACCTCAGACAGAAATCCCTAAAGACAATATTTTATAGAAATTAGACGAAAATTAGTTAAGTACTAAACTAAAAAATTGATGGATTTAATTCGAACCACTATCTATACAAATTGCAAGACCCAAAACTATCAAAATCATTGACTCAACACTACTTAAAAACCTAGGAGAAACCCCAAAATCCTATTGCTCTTAGGAGCACATTGAAACTCTGTAGCGGACCTAGACCGCACGTCGAAAGTCCGATGACTGCGAAACTATAGAGTTATGTCCGCCTTAAGTGTGTGAGAAACGCGAATATCTTTAAAAAACATAATGAAACTTAAGTAAATTGGGTCATTCACTTGCGGGCGAAATTGAAGAACTTCGGACCGTCAGATTCTAACCGAACTTCACCCATGGATCAGGGAAATTTCCCTACACCTATTTGTATACTTGTGGCCCTGATCGAGGGATAACGACCGTTGATCTAATACGGGCGGGTCCTTCCCAGCTGATCAGTCTATCAGATCGCACCAAAAACAATCCTGGCATAAATCCATTGTCAGGGAACTTGCCCTATGGCGTAGGTGAGTAATGGACCTTCCTAAAGACTCTGTTTGTCAAAAACAGACACCCTTCGAATATATCCTAAGTATACCATGGCCCTAGAGCCATTGACATCAGTTCTGGGCATATATAAAGCCCTTAAACCACCCCATTCCCAATACATACGAATTCCTCGAAGCCTAAGAGAGAGAAGAGAGAAAAGAGGAGAAAAGAGTGAGGAGAAGAGAGAGAGAGTTCGGGAGATCGTTGTTGGGATTCATTCCCACTACTCCACGTGCTGATTCACCTTCCCACCTCACTACACAATCATTTTCGATTATGATTTGGGTAAGAAATTCTAACCCTAATCTTGATTAAGAAATCCGAATAGAGTAATCATCGAAATAACTAACCTATGTCATTATTTAGGTATCGTTGTTCCATTTACGGGAACGTTGTATTGGAACCAAGTTCGAATCGAGTATTCCGACAAAAGGTGCAGACTATAAACGTTTAGGTTATGGTTTTCAAGGCTCTTAATGTCAGCTAATGATTTATGTCTGACATGATTGCTGCCATATCATCTTAGACACGTTGATTTCGATATATTACACATGTATGAACTATGTTGTCTAACTATGCATCCTATGTGTTTGTGGAAATGTTTGAATGAATATGTAAACATGATTTACACTTGTTATGATTCCTAAGCTAGGATTTATGATTGTTAGTTGCATGATGACATCTTTGTAGAAGGAATTGGTAAAATACTTGTTGTAACTAACCTAGTCTATGTATTTGCTTATGTGTAGCTTAAGTGTTTAATAAATTATCTGAATGAGAAAATGTTGATGATTTGTATCTATTAAGAGTATTAAGATAGTATTCTTATTTACCTTGCTCATATGTATGGTTTCTTTCGTGTAATCATATTTGTCATTACATAATTCATGGATGAAATGCAAATATTTGTTAACATGTTAAGTATGTTTGATAAATTGCTCAAATGCGTGTTGTATTTAGGTTGTTCGTTAAATACTTATATGATCATCACATGTATTCATATGCTACGTTTGAGTAAGACTAGGACTGCAATGTAGTCCAGGTAATTGGTAACAATTTCTATTTAAGTGGCAGAGTAAGTCTCGCCACATTTGATACGTTCGGTGAATCCAAGTCCTACGACGATTGTCGAAAGTGGTTAGGCCATGTAGAGTACTTATGTGCTCCATGTCGATTAATTCGGAGTGCGCTCGTACCAATCGAGCTTGTCTAATAAATCGATTGGCCGTGTGTTTACCATGTATAGATATCCTTACTTGAATCTAAGGTACCACTTACCGATGTAAAAGTCCATTTCAACCATGGTACCATGATCTGCTAAGACTCATTAGCCAGGCATGGTGGTATGGGACACCGTGGTCGAGCTGTCGGCCTACGCTGGGGTGATGAGCCTCCCTGTAATGACCAGTGAGCAACCCAAATTCGTGAGCTGAATACGGTAGTATGAGACACTATATTTGAGCTGTCGGCCTGCGCTAAGGTGACAAGCCTCCCCGTAGTGACCTTGAGTATAAACTCTTGAATTTACCTATCCACTGTTTTTCATTAGGGGTGATGCCCTACAACGTGCCTATCGTATGTGATTACTAGGATTGACGACCCTAGATGGATCTTTTGATTTGGGTAAATGATATAAAGGGAGGTAACTTGGCTTCCTAAATCTACTGCATGAATAAGTGTAATTAAACACTTGACTAACATGACCATGCACCGCATGCATGGCATGTGCTTTGGCGAGGAAGTACACATTTAGGGAGTTTTTCATGCGCGATGGTTGACATAGTTGCTTGAGGGAGCTTTGTACGAGGGCATGCATCATTACTGCACTTCATTCTTGCATTAACAAGAGTAGTTAGGAAGTAATTGTTGTATTGTTTTATCATTACTGCTTGATTAACTTGATAACATGTTAACCTTTGCCTTATAATACCACTGAGTTGATCACTCACTCCCACTCTGGGACGATGTTTTAAAACACCAACCAGACTTTGTTATAGATGCAGGTGATGAGGATGTATATGCAACAAAGTTAGACTTCGTAGATGAGGAGGAAGAGTTCTCCTATGTTCAGCTCTCTGGCAGGTCTATGTAGACCTCGTGCTGCTTCGATGGGATTACACTAGGATACTTGATTAGTTGGACATTCACATTTTGGTATTTTGTATATTGTGAAACTACACTTGTATATATTCAGCCCGGCTACATAATCATACTCTGGAGGTTGTGGAACACGTATATACTTTATATATATATATATATATATCAGTCTTCCACTTGCTTAATTACATTAACTATGGAGTATGATATGCTGATTTAGTGTAATCTCTTTCATGTTTAATGTACTAATATGGACAACATTTAAACGTCATTATCTATGTTGCACAAGTGATGCGTTAGATCTCGGGAGTTGAGCTTTGCTCGACCCTTAAAATCTGGGGTGTTACATTGGTGCATGTAGATCTCTTCTTCCAGGTCACCATAGAGAAAGGCAGTTTTCATATTTTACTGCTCTATCTCTAGATCCATGCTAGCCGCCAACCCAAGTAACACCCGTATGAATGTCATCTTCACCACTGGTGAGAATATCTCCTCGAAGTCTATATATTTCCTCTAACCAAAACCTTTTACCACAAGTCTGGCCTTGAACCTTGTTTGTGAATTCTTTTGCTCAATCTTCTTTCTGAATACACACTTGTTGCTCAGAGCTTTCTTGCCCTTAAGCAAATTCACCATATCATAGGTGTGGTTCTTATGCAAGGATTCCATTTTCTCTTGTATAGCTTTCAACCACTCCTCCTTATGCTCATCGGCTAGGGCCTTAAAATAATCTTCTGGCTCTCCCCCATCAGTGAGCATAATGTACTAATGTGACGAGTACCTCTTGGACGACTGTCTGTCCCTAAATGACCTCTTCACCTGTGGCTCAATAGGTGGATCAGGTGGGGGCTACTCCCTCAGTCCATCTTTTATAGGAACTCCCTTGTTCTCAGGCGTGATTTTTTATACGAACTCCCTCGTCTTCTATAGAAACTCTCTCGTCTTCAATAGGTGGATCAGGCGTGAATTTTTATATTTTATTTTTAAGTTTACAACTTCCTGGCTATTTATATGATGTTTGTGTTTATATGAATGAATATTCCTTTGACACTGTTTGTTGATTTTATAATTTGTGTTAGAAACTAGGAAGTATTCCTTATGGTTATTTCATTTGATTATGCTAACTTAAATTTGATATAAATGCCAACGAGTTAATTTCAGTTCATTAATAAGTGCTCTAAATGTACTCTTAGAGTTTCCTACATACCTTCACATCTTTGCAATTCAATTTAATAAGTTCTTCACTATTCCTTCATGTTTTCTTTGGATTGCAAAAGAAAATTATTAGAAATGCTAGTTGTAAGACCCATATCCTAGTCCGTACTGTTCCATTGACTCCCGCGATCCTTCCCGTTGAATTTCGGTAACCTACGACGTATAATCGACGTTTGCGCGCGACCGTAAGTCGAATTTCGTAGATTTGAGTCAGCGTAATTCGAAACTTATACCATTTCGACTGCACCGTCTCCGCGGTTCCAACGTCATGTCTTGCATACCGATCCGATACCCTGGCAGGGAGATGTGGACCCGCGTTCATTTTGAGGAAACGCCGTGCGTTTGCAATCCCAAGAGAATCTCTATAACATGTCAAATCAATCCAATCAATCACCTCACATGTCAAGTACATGTCCCATCCCCAAAAGCAACCCCAAAACTCAACTCTCTCCCTCTCTCTCTCTCTTACACACCCATACATGTCAAGTACATGCCCATTACCCCATCACTCCATCACTCCATCACACATCACCTCTCCTTACAACCCTCTCTTTCTCTCTTTCTCTCCACACTTTCCAAGCAACACCAAAGAAAGAAAAGAGTGTGGACGTCCAACATTTCTATAGAGAGAAAAGTGATTTTTGTGTGGCCCACTTTCCGAACCCAAATCCTTCATCCTATTCATTCAAACCTCATCACCCTCCATCAAAGAGAAGCACAAGGAGAACGGCTTTCCAACGGACCAAGAAGATCGAATGGTGGGTGCTTATTAGGCTAGAATTTTCATGTTTTGATGATGGGCCAAGTGAGGCCCACCGATTGATGGTATGGATCTCACTTTGGACCCTAGGTGTGGCCGATGGCCCACCTTGATCCACATGATCATTCTATGATGGGGCCATTCTCCATGGACCCCATCATGATGTTTATTTTCTTTGCATGGCTAGAGGTCATCTAGACCTTCAATTTTGGTGGAGAAGGAATCTCCACCATTGATCTTTGATTTGATGGGCCCACGTGTTATGAGACCCACTTGATGTATAATTGAATGCAAGGGAGGGCTCATAGTGGTGGAGTCCTCCATCAAACATGTCCCCCTTCTCTCTTTTTCTCTCTCCCTTTTTTATTTTTATTTTTATATATTGTTATTGTGTGTGATGGAGTGGTTGTGTGGCCCACTCAGATGGCCCCCACCTCGACGTATGTATTACCCACACCATCCAACCATTGGTGGCCCACCTAGACAGCATGCCTGTAGGTGGGGCCCACCTGAAATATGTGTTATATCCAAACCATCCAGCATCCAGGGACGCTGGACATTGCTACAAGGTGAAGGGTGAGCGTGCACTAACCATCCAATGTACTGACGGTAAAAACAAAAGGAAAATGTTTATATATTTTCAAGGTTTTGGGGTGGACCCTCACGCAAGCCCCACCTTGATGTATAAATTCAATCCACACCATCCATCATTTTTCCCAGACCATTTTAAGCGTTGAGTCAAAAAATAGGACCAATCCAATTTTCTGGCGGGTCATACCTTTGAAAACAGTGATTTTCATCATTTAAATTCACCTTAATTTTTCTATACGCCAAAAGATGCCCAATATTGGGCTTGATGGATGGGTTATGGACTACAGATTCCATTGGCCGAGGTGAATTCACCTGATGCGGGCCCTAAAAATCACAAAAAAAAATAAAAATATATAGAAAATATAAAAATACATACAGTAGCTGATGCTGCTGCTGTTAAAAGCGCAGGCAGCGCCTGCTGCGCTGGCGGGCGGACGAGCAGGGACCCATGGTCCCAGCCGTGGGCCCCACCATGATGTGTGTTTATGATCCACACCATCCATTTTGTGGACCCCTTAGGGCCGAGGCCATCCCCAAAAATCAGCCATATACACGGCTCAGGTGGCCCACATCATAGGAAACAGCGATGAATGAATGTTTGCCATTGAAACACTTTTTGGGTTCACAGAAGCTTTGGAACAAGATGAAATTTGTTTTTCCTTTTCATCCAGGTCCATGTGACCTTACCAACGGGTTGGATTGCAAATAAGCATTATGGTGGGCCCCACATGGGACCCACAGTGATGTATGTGTTTCATTCACACTGTCCACTGACCGTGGACGGTGGAACCCACCATGATTTATGCGTTCTATCTGCACCGTCCACATTGGTCGGTGAGACCCACCCCACGTGTGGGACTGCAGTGTGTGTGTGTGTGTGTATTGTATATATTATGTATAATATATACATGATGGTGGGCCTTCATGTGGACCCCCCACCATGATGCATGTGTTGCATCCAATCTATCCAACCATTTTGAAAGCTTGTTTTAGGGCTTGAGGCTAAAAATAAGATAGACCTATAGTTCAAGTGGACCCCACCTTGGTATATGTATGAGGCCCATCTTGATTTATTTGTAGCCTTCCGTTGAGGCCCACCTTGATATATATATAAGGCTCATTTGAGGAGGCTCATCTTAATGTATTTATGGCCTTCCATTGAGGCCCACCTTGATGTATACAAGGCCCATTGTGATGTATTCAAGGCCCATGGGTATAGCGCATTGCAATGTACATAAGGCCCATTGGTGCGGCCCACTTGATCAATATAAGGCCCATATGATGCAGCCCATTTGATGTATCTAAGGCCCATGGGTCAAGGCCCAACGGGATGTCCTTAGGGTCCATTGCAATGTTTGATTCTTCCGTGGTTTGTATAATGATGTTTTATGGCGGGCCATGCCTTGGGAGCAATGCTGGTTTGACGTCCACATTATAAGATTAATGTTGGTTAAAAGTCCGCATTGTCACTCTCCCTAGGGCCATTGATAAGCCCAACTTGTTGTGTATGAGGCCCCTATGCAGGGCCCATCTGTGATGTATATTAAACCCAAGTGTAGGGCCCACCCATTATGCATTAAGGCCCATGGGTTGTGGCCCATTGTGATGTATTTTTGGCCCAGATGGTAAGGCTCGATGTTATGTATGAGAGGCCCATGGGATGTGGCCCAATGTGATTTATTTGAGGCCCAGGTACGAGGCCCATTGTGATATATTTAAGACCTATGGGACGTAGCCCAGTGTGGTGTATTTGAGGCCCATGGGATGTGGCCCATTACGATGTGTTCGGGGCCATGGGATATGGTCCATTGTAATGTACATGCGGCCCGTATATGGGGACCATTATATTGATACATATGGCCTTGTGTGAGGACTAATGTGATGCATGCGAGGCTTATGTGATGAGGCCCACTTGACATGCGAGCCCATTGTGATGTATTCAAGGCCCATGGGCGAGGCCCATTATGATGTATTCGAGGCCCATGGGCGTGGCCCAATGTGATGCATATGTGGCCCATGAGTGAGGCCCATGGCGATGTATGTTAGGCCCTTGTGTAGGGCCATGGGCCCACTATACGTATGGCTCTATGTGGACCACTCCTTGGGGAGCGATGTCGGTTAAATGTCCATATTGATGGGTAATGGTGGTTAAATGTCCACATTGTGACCTTTTCTTAGGCCTTGTTCGGCCGATTCCGATTGTCAAGGTCGAGTATCGAGGCCGATTTTAATTATCGATCGATCTCGATTATCGTGGCTGATTGTCGATTCTGATTGACGTGACCAATTTGCCGATTCTAATTGTCAAGGCCAAGTATCTTGGCCGAGTCAGATTGTCGAGGCCTAATGTAATGAATATAAGGCTATGAAGCCCTTTGTGATGTATATTAGGCCCGTGTTAGAGGCCCATTGTGATGTATATGTGGCCCATATTAGAAGCCCATTGTGATGTATATGTGTCCCATGTGATGCGACCCACTTGATGTATATGAGGCCCATGTGACGTATTTATGGTCATCCATTAAGGCCCATCTTGATGTGATGCATAATTGACCCGTGTGAGAGGCCCATTACGATGTACTTGGGACCCATGGGTTGTGGCCCATTGTGATGTATTCAGGGCCCATGGAACGTGGCCCATCCGATGTATATAGGCCCATGTGATGCAGCATATGTGATGCGTATTAGACCCATGTGACACGGCCCATTATGATTATATGAGGCCCATTGCGTTGTATTTGACGGCTAGGCTATGGAGCCCATTGTGATGTATGTTAGGCCCATGTGAAAGGCCCATTGTGATGTGTATTAAGCTCTTGAGTGAGGCCCATGGTGTTGTACATTTGGCCCTTGTGTGAGGTCATGGGTCCACTATATGTTAAGATCTATGTGAGCCATTCCTTGGGGGTAATGTTGGTTAAATGTCCACATTGTCGAGATCGATTGTTGATGCCGGTTATTGATACCGATTATAAGTATGTGACAACATAGCATCATGATACATGCCCACACGCATCATCTGCATGTTTGTTATGAGATGTGATTGATCATTGCATATGTCATTGAGCATGTTGTTATGAGACTCCCTGATAAGCAGAGGTTATCTCGCATGAGCGTGCGGTATGCGCAGGATTGATGGATGACTGGATTGTATGACTCATGCACTTTGTATTATGATTATTGTACGCCCTAGCGACATCAGGGTCGTAGCCTCCACAGGCATATCGTGGATGGTCAGACGGGACACCAAAAATTTATTCTAGCATCGGGCTGCCATAGATGGCCCTGGGTGAAAATTTTTAAACCCTCTTGATACCAGAGGATGCCTCAACATCGCGACCGAGTAGATACATGAGCGCCCAAGTGCCGAATACCAGGAGGCTGCGTCTCCCACTATGTCGTGGTCGATTGGGAGGGGATGTGGCCTTACTCGTCCGAGCGTAGGGGGCATTGCTAGGCTGAGTTTGACCAGCTCGTGAATGGGTCCGCTATTGACGTGTCAAATATGTATTGGCAGACTATTGGCCAGGCGAATAGTGAGGTCTCTTACGCTCACTTGGATTGTGCGGCTGGGAGAGCAGCAGTGCCATTTGGAGTGTACTAAACCCCGGTAATGATCCCAGAGATGAACCGTACTGATATGTTGACTTATTGAGTAGGAGTTGCATGCTCATTCAATCATTCATTCACTATCCACTCGGGCTGGTAGTGCGCACTATTTGTTACGTGTACTTTCGCATGGCCAAGATTTTGGGTTGGGCGCATGACTAACCTGAGATTAGGAGTTTATCACATTGAGTCTGACTATCCAAATTTAGGTATGAGACTGGTTTGGATAGGAGTCCTTGGTGGTGGACCCCGTAGCCTACGATACTACATACTATCATCCTGACTTTATACTCCAGCATGGTCATTCCAATCGCACTGCATATTGCATTACATCCATGGCATATGACATTTTGGGTTACTATGTTTCTGCATTATATAGTCTAGATACGACTGATGCTATTCGTGGACTCATCAGGAATTGCATATTGCATCGCATCCTCGGTATCTGATATCTGGCTCTTTATGACCCCTCATTTGTATAGCTGTTCTATATTGCGTATTCTGATATTGATTGACTCATGGAATTGTCCGTATTTCCACTTACTTTGATATCGTATGATTGATAATCTTGTCAGTATTTCCACTTATTCCGATGATGTATGATTTATGGGCTTTATGGTATACTTAGCACTTATCTTGTGCACACACTTTCACCACCCTCTAAGCTTTTGTAAGCTTATGCACGATAGATGCGTGAAGGTAGTGTTAGGTTGCAACAGCGTTGAGCTTGGAGCGTGCAGCTATCCTCTGGAGCTTTGATTTTGATATATGTATTTCCCTTTCAGCATTGTATTTAAATGATTATATTAGTGGATATGTGATGATGATGTTGCCTTTATGATTTGGGTATACATGTGGTTATGCTTCTTATGAGACAAATATACATTGAAAAATCCTCCTTGTAGGACCTTAGGATCGGAACCTGGTGTATGTACTCCGGGGGCCGAGAATAGGGTACTACGGAAGCTGTCGGCACTGGGTTCGGTGATCGGGATTCCTGTGAATCCGATTTCTGGGTTTGGAGAGCATGACACTAGTGTTTTTATTTTTGAATTCTGTTTTCCATTTGATTTATTTGGATGGAATTTCAAGGCTTTATAGTAATCAACTGCAATTTTATTTTCTCTTCTTTGAGGCCTGTTTGGATGCACGTTGTAATGAGAATGATGTGGGAACAAGGGTGTTTGTTTTAGATGTTGGGTTTGATTTAGTTCAGAGGGGAGTAGCATTACTAGTTAGAAAATTATGCTCCATAACCATGGATGTCAAGGAACTCTTACGGAAGCTCAATTCTGTCAAAGAGCCGCTGAATCAGGCTAATTCTAATACAAGTTCGTTCATTGAAATGGCCGCATCTGAGCTTGGAAAGATGAAAGACATTGAGGTGAGTTTGTCCGAAAGAGAACCGTTTGTAGAGAAACATTTTACAAGGAAGTCTTTTCATTTTAAAAAAAAAAAAGTCACAAAAATTTCCCAAACCTCCCCTTGTCTTTTTTTTTTCCCCTCTCTAAATACTTTATTGAAAAATAGAAAATGTCACTCTCTCCTTTATTTTCCAAGATCCCAAACTGGCCTTTAATTTCTTTCTTCTATTAGTATTGTACAGTTATTACATAGAACAGTTTGATGGATGCTTTGATTGGTAGTTTGAACAATAGATGGCTTGGTGCATAACTTGCTTCACTGCCTTAGCTTTTACTTCAATTTCCTATAATATTTGCAAGGTTATGGAATATGAATTGATTCATTTGAATGGTCTAGACTCATAAATATGCATTATTCATTTGAACGATTTGAATTATGATTGGAATGAATACTCATAACCAAAACTCAAATTGAGGCTTGAAAACCGATAGGTCCCAACACAGAGAATATACACACTAATACAATTGTTCTCTTTGGGTGAGAACGTACCACACTTTGGAATGCAAATACTTGATATCCATTAACAAAAATAATGGCTGCTTAAATAGGCAAAGCCACGTACCACAACCGAAATACAAGGAAAACGGGAAACTGCAACTAACAAATGGAACTTAACAAATGTAAAATAGAATGCCAATAACAAAGCATAATGAACGGAAGATAAATGACGTAAAACTCGCAACAACCCATTCCACTTCTGCACGTTGAGCTACGACCCAGTCCTGTATGCAACTTACGTCCCCAAATATTTGGGATTCGGTTTACCCCCCCTCTCAGATCGTCGTGGCTTAACAATCCCTCCCCCATCAAGCGGAACCTTGTCCCCTAGGTCCAAATGTGGAAATTGCTCAAGCAACGACTGAATTGATTCCCATGTGGCCTCTTCCGCTGGTAGACACTTCCACTGAACCAAGCTCTCTTCTTCAAACCTGTTTCCTCGTTTGACCCAGCGAGTGTCCAAAATCTGTTGAGGTTCCAGTAAAATTATGCCATCATCGTTCACTGGTGGCAGTTCCGTAGAAGGTACCACGAGATCTCCCACGAATTTTTTTAGCAGTGAGACGTGGAAGACTAGATGAATTCACGCTCCTTCCGGTAGCTGAAGCTTGTAAGCAACCGTTCCAATTTTCTGTACAATTGGATAGGGCCCGTAAAAGCGACTAGCAAGCTTCTGGTGTACACGTTTGAAAATTGATTGCTACCGATAAGGATGCAACTTGAGAAACACCATATCACCCACTTCGAAAGTCACATCCCTTCTGCTTTGATCCGCTGTCTACTTCATACAATTAATGGAAGATTCCAAATTTGCTTTAAGTTAACGTAGCAACTCATCTCTGGACACGAGACTCTGGTCTAACTCATGTACCAAAGAATCACCACTTCGGTAATTGTGAAGGAGAGGAGGTAAACGACCATACAATGCCTAAAATGGAGTCATGCCAGTAGACGCATGGAATGTCGTATTATACCATAGCTCAGCCCATGGAATATAAGTGCTCCACTTGCGCGGCCATTGATGAACAAAGCAACGAAGATATTGTTCGACACATCGATTGACCACTTCCGTCTGACCGTCAGTTTGCGAATGATAGGCGAGCTGAGTTTCAGTTGAGTACCTGACATTTGAAAGAATTTCTGCCAAAACCTACTAATAAAAATTGGATCCCGATCGCTAGTGATCGATTTCAGAAGGCCATGCAACTTGATAACTCCTTCCACAAATTTTTCAGCCACACTCTTAGCAGTAAATGGATGGGACAAAGTTAAGAAATGTGCAAATTTACTTAACCTGTCAACGACTACTAAAATTGTATCCTTGCCGTGAGAGGTTGGCAATCCTTCAACGAAGTCGAGAGTAATATCATCCCAAACTTGGCAGGGGATGGGTAACGGTTGTAGTAATCCAGCAAGGGAAAGTATCTCAGACTTCATTTTTTGGCATATCTCACAGTGCTTGACATACTCCTAGACGGATTGGTGCATTTTAGGCCGATAAAATTGCCGAGCTAGCCGTTTGAATGTCCGTAAGACGCCTGAGTGTCCACCAATTTTGGTGTTGTGTGCCTCATGCAGGAGCTTAGTGCACAGCGTCACACATGAAGGAATAACCACCCTTCCCTTAAATAACCAAAGTCCTTGGCGCCGAGAATAGGGACCATCGGTTTGAGCTTTTGCCACCTGAGCTACGGACTGAATATAAGAATTTCCTTCGTAAGCAGCTTTAATCTCGTCCCACAAGGTAACAGCGGCTGTGTGCAGATGATGAAGTACTGGACTGTTTGGCTGGCGTGAAAGGGCATCTGCTACTGAGTTCTCGCGTCCTGGACGATAAATAATTTCGTAGTCGTAGCCCATTAATTTGGCTACCCACTTTTGCTGCTCCGGCGTCACTACACGTTGATCCAGAAAATACTTCAAGCTGCGCTGGTCGGTTTGAACGAAGAATTTCCTCCCCAATAAATAAGGTCGCCACATGCATATGGCTTCTACAATTGCAAGCATCTCCTTGGCGTAGCTTAACCATAATTTTTTGGTAACTCCAAGTGCACGACTCATAAAGGCAATTGGCTTGCCTTGCTGAGTTAGAACTGCGCCAATCCCATCTCTAGAGGCATCGATCTCAATGGTGAAAGAGTCATTAAAGTTAGGCATAGCCAAAGTGGGAGTGGTGGTCATTGCTCGCTTAAGAGCAGAGAAAGCTGTTTCGGCCTCTTCATGCCATCCGAACTTCCCCTTCTTGAGTAGGTTGGTGAGGGGTTGAGCGATAATGCCGTAATTTTGAACGAACTTCCGGTAGTAACCTGTCAAGCCTAAAAACCCACGTAATTCAGAAATATTAGCAGGTCGGGGCCATGCGAGCATGGCTTCAATTTTTTGATCATCAACCTTCACTCCTTGCGGCGTGATGATATGCCCTAGATACTCCAATTCTTGCTGGCCGAAAACACACTTGCTTGCCTTAGCAAAAAACTTATGCTGTCGCAAAATTTCCAGAGTTTATGCAACATGTATCACATGCTTCTCCCAAGTGGGACTATATATGAGAATATCATCAAAAAAGACCAAAATGAACTTTCGAAGATGAGTTCGAAATATTGAATTCATGATGGCCTAAAATGTGGAGGGTGCATTACGGAGGCCAAAAGGCATTACAAGATATTCGTAATGACCATTATGAGTACGAAAAGCAGTCTTAGAAATATCAGGAGGATTTACCCTTACTTGGTGGTATCCAGCTCGTAAATCCAGCTTCGTAAAATATGCGGCGCCGTGTAATTCATCCAACATGTCTTCCACTGTTGGGATGGGGAAACGATCTTTGATGGTGGCGTTATTGAGCGCACGGTAGTCTGTGCAAAATCGCCAGCTACCATTTTTTTTTTTACCAGTAGTACCGGTGATGAAAATGGACTGGTGCTAGCACGAATATGTCCGGAATCCAACATCTTCTGCACTTGCTTCTCTATTTCTTCTTTCTAGAAGTGAGCATATCTATAAGGGCATACATTAATAGGTTCGGTGCCCTCTTTTAATGTAATGCAGTGGTCTATCTCGCGCACAGGTGGTACGCATGAGGGGTCATGGAACACGTCTGCATACTCTTGTATTACCCGCTGCATGTCTTGATGATTAATACCATGATCTGCACCCTGTAAGACTTCCTCTGTAGCCGAAGGAAAACATACTGTAAATAATGTCTGGCTTTGTCGGCAATCCTTTGAGAGTTCTTTTAACGTAGCCTCCTGAATGGACTGCTCGCCCAGTCCTTGCAACTGTCGGGCTTGGTTATTCCAAATGAAATCCATGGTTAATTGCTTCCAATTACAAACCACGGAACCCAGCATTTCCAGCCATTGTATGCCAAGCACTAGATCAAGACCTGATAACGGCAATGAGAAGAGGGTGAGATAAAACTCAGTTCCTTGTAAATTCACCATTACCTTATCAAAACGCCCTTGACACTTCAATCGCTCGCCATTTGCAACCCGAACAGTAAAAGTTTCCGTTGGTACCACTGTTAACAGCAACATGCTTGCCAGACGATCACTGATAAAGTTGTGTGTTGACCCACTGTCGATCAGCACCACTACTTCAAGAGAACCCATTGTTGCTGTCATACGTATTGTTCTTGGAGCAGTCCATCCTGTCAATGCGTGTAACGTAATTTCAGGTTCAAGTTCAGGTTCCTGCACCTCTGCTGCATCTTCTCCTATGTCAAATTCTCCCGTTTGTTGGTCAGTGACATCCTCACAGGCCACATTACCAGCACCTGCGTAGCCTTTCAAGAGTAATAGTTGAGTTTTTTGGCATCGATGCCCAGCCGTAAATCGTTCATTGCAGTTAAAGCAGAGGCCTTGCACTCGTCTCCTCTGCATCTCCTCCCAGGATAAACGCCTGATTGGAGCAGCCAGAGTAGCAGGAGCAACACGAGTGGGTTGTGGAAGAGCTAGAGGAGCTCTCATAGGTGGTGGTCGCATGAACCGCCGCTGTCGTGCAAGCTGCTCGTCTCTCATTCGTGCTAAATTGATGGCCTCCTTGAGGGATTTCGGTTTAAACATCCGAATCCCATCAGAAATTTCAACCTTCAAGCCGCCCATGAACGTCCCCACCAACGCCTTCTGCGTCCATCCACTTACTTTGTTGCCAAGCTTCTCGAATTCACGTTGATAGTCTCTCAACGTCCCCAGTTGCTTGATTCTTGAGAGAGCTTCATCAAAGTCTTCACAGCCTGATGGTCCGAAGCGAGCCCATAATTCCTCTTGGAATCTTTCCCATAAAATCACCTGTCCTTCTTTCGGTAACGTCTTACGAAGCCACTGCCACCACTGGTTGGCCTCCCCTTCAAGTTGATAAGCAGCCATGGGAACCTTTTTGGTGTTTTGCCGTGCTTTGGTATTCAAAGAATTGTTCCACACGATTGAACCATACGGTTGGGTCATCTCCTGAAAATCGTGGGAATTCCAGCCTCGCTGTTTTGGAGGAAATGATCTGCCGACCCCCATTGTCGCCTTCTTGGTGATGGTTGTCGTGGTTAGGATTCTCCTGGGTAGGATGTTGAGGGTCAAATATTGCATATCAGACCCCATTTATTACCTGGATTTATGAGCATGACTCTGTTTAACGGCTTGGTTTAACTGTGTATGTGATGCAGAGTGTATGTACGAGCCTGGACCGAAATGGGTGCTTAAAGCATGGACTTAACGCTCTAATGACACCAAGGCAAGGAACGGACTCTAGAAGACCAAGAGCGACGGAATTATACACCAGGGGTCCGAGGAAATCGAGGAATTGAAGCTCAAGTGGCCTGAAAAGTGTCCAGAATGCAAGATCATAGGGTTCCCACCATCCGATCAGTTCAAAACTCCATACGTGGCCTGAGGACCATAAATGAACCGTACACATAAAATTTCAGCTCCTGGATCACTGTGGAAGTGGCCCAACTACATGATCAGCCCCTTTAATCATTATGTGGGGCCCGCCTGATATCCGGATATGCTTCAAAATTGTCATAGACCGTTTAAATGAGCTGACAACCAGGATGGACGGAGCTGATCTCTCATATACATCAGCATGGAACCTACATATGCATCGCACGTGTACGGCATGGATGCACCGGGTGTGCACGGAAAGTCCAGGACGGTCAAACCGTCCTGGACTCGATTTCTTTCACAAACAGAGACGGAAACGATCTCTGTTTCTCTTTCGCGCGCAGCCGACAGCGGGAAGTCGCAGTGGGCCACCATCATCATGGATTTAGATGATCCACACCGTTCATTCGTCCAGTGGGGCAGCTATAACCCTCATCTAGGTGACCTTTTGTCCCCATGCAGATGCAAACATGAAGATCGATGCACAACACAGGAATGGACGGTGGGAACGAAGATCGCATGGGCCACACCGAATCTAACATAAAACCAGCCGAATCTTACTGGTTTTTCGACGGAAATCTAATGGTCGGCGTGGATTTATCCATCACCGTCAATCTTGGACCCCCCTGCCATCACAGCGTGTAAACCGGCGACTCTGTTCGCAACAGGAAGCTGCGGTCGTCTCTGGTGGGCCACCATCATTAAACCTCTCGTTGATCCAAACCATTCGGATGGAGCAGGAGCGGAAACCGATCGTGCAAAGGAATTTTCTCGGAGATATCCGCGGTAAAGCATCACCGAACACGTTCTTCTTCCGGCTACGAATCCTTGCTGCATAGGCTCTTTCTGCGTAAACTGAGAGTCCGGCTCCGTTGCAAACGGACTGCGAAGAAGAATTCGGGGCTCGACTCAGCCATCAGGGCCGGGAATCCTATAAAGGAGGGAACGTCCGGAGGCAGGGGAGGGAGGAGAAAAACGGGGATTGACGGTGGGTTTTCTGCTGGCCCATCTTTAGTTCGGCAGGGTGAAAAGCTGGACGTGGCTGCTATCAGCGGGAGCAGGAGCTTGGCTTTTCGGAGAGAGCTTGGGAGAGGAAAAGAGGAGCCGGTTGAGGAGAGTAGAAGAAAGAGGTCTTCCTTTTTCTTTTATTTTATTCCTTTCCTTTAAATGTTTTTTTTTTCTTTTTCCTTCTTCTTTTTTTTTGGAATTTAACCCATATCATGCTCGGCTAAACCTCTTAGCTAGGGCTAAGGGGTGAAGCTTGTAGCCTGATGGGAGAGATGTTGCTGGTGCCCTTTGATTAAGATTGAAGAGATTATTTTTGACTTAATTTTATGGGAATATCTTTAGTTTTTAATGGCATGTTGTGACTGAAATTACAATGGGCTTGCAATGGCTTTGAATATTCCTTTCCTCTTTTTATATTTATGAAGTCAGGAAGCCCTGTTGTCACCATCGTCTCCTGGGCATGGTAGAATGACAGTCCTAACCTTCATACATTGTTGATTGGTTGGTAATTAGTTTAATCCTGTTGTTTACTTTGTCTCCTGGGCATGGTTAGATGATGGAATCCATTCTAATTCATATACCTTTCATCTCTTGAAACCTATATCAATGGCAGTTCAGTGAATTTTCACAATTTGTGATACTGGCATATGATCTCCCTGATCTCTAAAAGTGGATCCTCTGAATCCCTAGTTCCCTTTCTCTGAATTCCTTAAAGTCTTAGATAATTCTTCCACAATTATTTCTTAAATTCTATTTGGTTTAGATCACATTTTAGTCTAGTTCTAGTTCTACTTGGTTTCAGATAACGTACAGGTATCAGTCCCTATGGATTCGACCTCGGTCTTACCGAGTTTATTACTACATCACAACCCTATACTTGGGGAGTGAACAAGTTTTTGGCGCCGTTGCCGGGGACTGATGGTTACGTCTTCCTGGAATTAATTAGTTTTAGAATTAGGTTAGGATTAGGATTTTACTTACTTTAGGATAGAAGTTTTTATTTTATTTTATTCTATTTTTAGAACTTAACCTGTTTTCCTGTTTTGTAGGATCCTGACATAAGTTCTAAATTGGTAATTCCTTCCTAATCTCTCTCTCTTTCTACCTTTTAGAATTAAGGTTTAAATTTTGAAATTTTTAATTCTAGTATTTTTATTTTATTTTTAGGGAGCAGTTTATTTTTAGAAACTAGGGTAGTTATTTCCCTTTCTAGAAGAAATCCTCTAATTTTCGAAACTTTTCCCTTTTGTTTTTCACTATCTATTTTTAACTCTTTTTAAATCTAATTTGTTTCCTCATTTATTTTTAGGATTTTTGTTTAGAAACTAACCTTCCTATTTTGTAGGCTTTTAAGATATAAATTCGGTGAGCTCTTTCCCTACTTCCTATCTTTCAGTTCTCTTTTAATAATCTACTTTCTAGTTTAGATCTTTCCTAATTTATTTTAGAAATTTTCATTTTCTTTTAAGAATTCCTTCTTTTAGAAATTAATTTACTGCTATTTTTCTTTTTAGAATCTAACTTATTTTTGTTTTATTTTGCAGGTTTTTAACCTAGGACTTCAATTTGGTAATTTCTTTCCAACTCTCTCTTTCGTTCTAGATTTTCTTTTCCTTTCCTAGGGTTAAGTTTTTAACTGAGGGCTGCGAGTGTTTTCATGCCCAAGTGGGCCTGTGACGACACTCGACGTCTCTTGACTGAAGGAGGATTGGTTGAGGGGTTGACTATCCATCGCAGGACTAGACACCGCTCGAAATCCCCTGAGTTAACTGAAGTTATGGCTGAACACCAACCTCCTCTACTTCCACCCAGGGTGGAGGATACCCAAGATGAGAATGAGGTGCAACAGGCACCCCCGCCTCGTACTTTACGAGATTTTCTACAACCGGCGGGAGTGAGTACGCCCTCATGCATGATTTTTCCTGAAAACACAGGACAAATGGACATCAAGCCAGGAGTTATCCAACTCCTTCCCAAATTCCATGGACTTGAATCTGAAAGTCCATATTTACATTTGAAAGAGTTCGATGAAATAATAGCTACATTATGTTTTCCTAATGTATCTGAAGATACAATTAGGCTGAAACTCTTTCCTTTTTCCTTAAAAGAGAAAGCTAAGACGTGGTTACATTCACTGCGTCCTAGATCCATTGGCACATGGAACGACATGCAGAGGAAATTCATAAAAAAATTCTTCCCACATCATAAAACGATTACCCTCAGAAAAGCAATCATGAACTTTGCCCAAAAGGAAGATGAAACATTCTTTCAATGTTGGGAAAGGTTCAAAGATTTGGTCAGTTCATGCCCACAACACGGATTTGAAACGTGGCGCATTACAAATTTTTTCTATGATGGACTGACATCTTCCATGCGCCAAATGGTCGAGACAATGTGTAATGGAGAGTTCATTAATAAAGATGTCGACGAGGTATGGGACTACCTAGATATTTTTGCATAAAAAACACAATCTTGGGACTATTACCCAAAGTCGAACACCACGTCTAGGCCGACTCAATTAAAGGAGAAAGGTGGATTATATCTCTTGAAAGAAGAGGATGATCTCAAGTGTAAAGTGACTACGCTCATAAGGAAAGTTGAGGCCATGGAAGGAAAGAAGGATAAGGTCAATGAAATTGTTTGCGGCATCTGTGATTGCAACATTCACACAACAGAAAATTGTCCTACAATACCTGCCTTTCGAGGAGTGTTGAATGAACAAGCCAATGCCATAAACAACTATCAAAGACCTTTTACTGGACCCAACTCCAACACATACAACCCTGGTTGGAAAAATCATCCAAACTTTAGTTGGAGGAATGGACAGACGGCTGCTACTCGAGGTTTCTTCAATCAAAATCCAAATCAAGTGAAACCTCAAGAGGAACCGGTTCAAAATCCCATACAAGAGCTGGCTCAGGCAATGCGGGGAATTACAGATTTTATGCAAAAGATAGATTCTCGTATGACGGTTATAGAAAAGGGGATGCTTCCTGCACAACCTCTCCCCAATCCTAAACCACAATACGAGAATAATGATCCCAGCTCTTCAAATCAGATGGGACATGCTAAATCCATCACCACTCTTAGGAGTGGGAAGATCATTGACAACACTCTTCCGGTTAGGCCCGAAAAGCCTCAAGAACCAGAAGAGGACAACAATGATGGATCCAGTGATGCCCCACAAAAAGTAGAACCGGAACTTCTAGAGAAGCCAGTTGCTCCATTCCCCCGAAGGTTGGTTTCACCAAAACCTCTCTCTAACTCTCAGGATATCCTAGAGGTGTTGAAACAGGTGAAAGTCAACATTCCTCTACTTGATGTCGTTAAACAGATACCTTCATATGCCAAATTCCTAAAAGACTTATGCACGACCAAGCGACGGAAAATTATTCAAAAGAAAATCTTCTTGACTGAGAAAGTGAGTGCCATCCTGAAGCAAGACGTGCCACAGAAATTCAAGGATCCCGGTAGCCCAACCATATCATGTGTAATCGGGAACCATCGAATTGATCACGCACTTCTTGACTTAGGAGCGAGCGTCAATTTGATTCCCTACTCGGTATACAAACAGTTAGGTTTGGGTAAATTAAAACCCACCCTAACCACACTACAACTTGCTGATCGCTCTATTCGTGTACCAAGAGGGATAATTGAGGATGTGTTGGTCCAAGTTGATAGATTTTACTACCCTGTAGACTTTATCATCCTGGACACTGAACCCATCAATAACATGAGCACTCAGATTCCTGTCATTCTTGGTCGCCCATTCCTTGCCACGTCAAATGCAATTATCAATTGCAGGAATGGTATCATGACTATGTCTTTTGGAAATTTGACATTGGAGTCAAACATTTTTTTCAATAACGGCAGCAACTCAGAGGATGATGACGATTTCCACGACATTAACATGATTGACTCTTTCGTGGAAGATACGACACCTCTGACCTTATCCTCCGACCATCTAGAGACGTGCCTGGCCCACTCCCATGATTTTGATGATGACATGATTAGGGAGACGTGCGCCTTGCTTGATACTGAAACTTTACTTGAAGTTAACCGATGGAGGCCACAATTTGAAGAATTACCACAAACTGATGTAGTGCCTCTACCGTCTAACCTCAAGCCGCCGAAGCTTGACCTAAAACCTTTGCCCTCTGATTTGAAATATGCATATTTGGGTCAAGATGAGACATACCCGGTGGTGATCTCTGCCCACCTGGAGAAAGAACAGGAGAGTATGCTTATATCTACTCTCATTGAGCATAAAGGAGCCCTAGGATGGACGATAGCGGACCTCAAGGGAATCGATCCCTCGATTTGTACTCACCGCATATATCTTGAGGATAATGCAAAAACCGCTCGGCAACCACAACGTAGACTAAATCCCAACATGAAGGAAGTGGTTAAGGCCGAAGTTCTTAAACTATTGGATGTGGGTATTATATACCCTATATCTGATAGTCAATGGGTGAGTCCAACTCAAGTGGTTCCTAAGAAGTCCGGAATCACCATCGTAGCCAATGCTAATAATGAACTCGTGCCAACTAGAGTCACTACTGGTTGGAGAATGTGCATTGACTACAGGAAGTTGAATACCGTCACGAGGAAAGACCACTTCCCTTTACCATTCATTGATCAGATCCTGGAAAGGTTAGCTGGTCATTCCTATTACAGTTTCCTTGACGGGTATTCGGGCTACAACCAGATAGAGATAGCCCCTGAAGACCAGGAAAAGACCACATTTACATGTCCCTACGGCACCTTTGCCTATCGAAGGATGCCCTTCGGACTATGTAATGCCCCTGCTACCTTTCAGCGATGTATGCTTAGTATCTTTTCTGATATGGTAGGGCAATATCTAGAGGTCTTCATGGACGACTTCTCTGTTTATGGTCCATCTTTCAGCAAGTGCTTGGAAAGTCTTAAATGTGTGCTGAAAAGATGTGAAGAGAAGAACTTGGTACTCAATTGGGAGAAGTGTCATTTCATGGTTCAGAAGGGAATTGTCCTTGGGCATATCATCTCGTCCAAAGGAATCGAGGTAGATAAGGCAAAAATAGATCTTATCTCTAACCTACCTCCACCCAAGAACATCAGAGACGTGCGATCCTTTTTAGGACACGCAGGATTTTACAGGCGATTCATAAAGGACTTTAGTCTTCTCTCTCGTCCTTTATGTAATCTTCTTCAAAAGGATGTTCCGTACGAGTGGACTGAGCAATGCCAGGAAGCTTTCACCAAGCTTAAGGGCACGTTAACCACTGCACCTATCATGCAGCCACCCGACTGGAGCCTTCCTTTTGAGCTTATGTGCGACGCTTCTGATTATGCTCTTGGGGCAGTCCTAGGCCAGAGAAAAGATAAGAAGCCCTACGTCATTCATTACGCGAGTAGAACTCTAAATTCTGCCCAGGTGAACTACTCGACTACGGAAAAGGAACTCTTAGCTGTAGTGTTCGCCTTGGACAAATTTAGGTCCTACTTGATCGGATCCAAGATCATTATCTACACAGATCATGCGGCACTTAAGTATCTTCTTTCGAAAAATGATTCTAAGCCCCGCTTGATACGATGGATCCTTCTACTCCAAGAATTTGATTTGGAAATTAAAGATAAAAAGGGAGTAGAGAACGTAGTGGCCGATCACCTTTCTCGCCTTAATACCTCTGATTCCCTTGAGGCGACCCATATCAATGACATGTTCCCTGATGAACAGCTGTTCAGAGTCTCCCATTCACCTTGGTTCGCTGATATTGCTAATTATCTTGCTACAGGTGCCATACCGACACAGTGGACTGCGCAAGATAAGAAGAAATTTTTCACCGAGGTGCGCAACTTTTTCTGGGATGATCCTTATTTATTTAAATATTGCCCAGACCAAATTCTAAGGAGATGTGTACCAGACGATGAGCATCAGAGCGTATCCTTCTGTCACTCTCAGGCTGTGGTGGTCACTTTTCGCTAAAAGACCACGGCCAAGATTCTGCATGTGGCTTTTTCGGCCCACTATGTTCGGGGACACTCATGAGTTTTGCAAAGCTTGTGAGCGTTGTCGAAATTGGGAGCATTGTCCGTCGAAATATGATGCCTTTGAATCCCATCCTTATCATTGAAGCATTTGATTCTTTGGGGCATCGATTTCATGGGACCATTCCCCAATCGTTTGGAAATCAGTATATTTTGCTCGTGGATTATGTCACTAAATGGGTTGAAGCGATTCCGTGTCGAAAGAATGACCATCGCACGGTCATTAAATTCCTGAAAGAGAACATCCTTTCTCGATTCGGAACGCCTCGAGCCATCATTAGTGATGGAGGCTCACACTTCTGTAATAGACCATTCGAGAGCTTAATGAAGAAATACAGTATCTCTCATAAGGTGAGCACCCCATACCATCCACAGACAAGTGGACAAGCTGAGATTTCTAATAGGGAGATCAAACATATCCTGGAGAAAACGGTTAAACCTGATTATAAGCATTAGTCAATCCAATTGACCGATGCCTTATGGGCATACCGTACTGCATTCAAAACCCCTATTGGAATGTCTCCCTTCAGACTTGTCTATGGGAAGGCTTGTCACTTGCCTGTGGAGCTGGAACATAAAGCGTACTGGGCGATCAAAAATCTTAATTTCAATCTGGACAACGCTGGCTCGCTACGCAAACTTCAATTAAATGAACTTGAAGAAATTCGGAACGATGCGTACGATAATTCGAGAATTTACAAGGACAAGATGAAAGCATTTCATGACCAACATATTTTGCGAAAATCATTCACGCCTGGTCAGAAGGTCCTTTTGTACAATTCTCGATTACATCTCTTTCCGGGTAAGCTTCGATCTCGTTGGACCGGCCCTTACATTGTTGTCACTGTTTTTCCGCATGGGGCCGTTGAGATAAGAGATCCCGACAATGGCAAGGAGTTTAAAGTCAATGGACATCGATTGAAACCATTTGTCGAGAAATTTGATTCAGAGGACATGTCTATGCCTCTGACAGATCCTGTTTACCAGGATTGATCTCCTAGTCTGATGGAGGTATAGGTAGGTTTCCTGTTTTCTTAGGACTAGAGTAGTTAGTTCAATGTTTGTGGGTAACATTACTGCAAACCCTCACGAGACTACAACTCGTCCACTAGGGGCAACCTAGGGGTTTAAAGGCTTATTGCATACGCTAAATGCAATCGAGAGCACCTACGAAAGTGGTATAGGTAGGATTGTATTTTTGTTCTTTTATTGTACTTCTGTTGGTTTCTCTCTTGTGCTGACCGCTCCTACGTAGAAATCTTTGGAAAGCCTCTTGATTCTTTCATCCAGGTATTATCTTTCCATCACTTCTCATCTACTTTTTGTCCCATGTGCATCGCATGCTTATTTCTTTTACATTGAGGACAATGTAGATTTTGGGTTGGGGGTGGGAGATTATAGTTCACCTAATCAGCATTTTCTTGGTCTTGAACAAAAGTTGTAAGTTGTGAAAATTTTAAAAACTTTCTGACATTTTGTTGAAGTCGAAGTGATTTTGACGGCCATCTAGGGCACTTAGAATTTCAAGATGCGTGATGTTGGTACTTTATGACTCTTGGATTCAGTTATCTATTAAATTTCACAGCTAAGTTTGAATTATTAATCCATTATTAGAATTTGTAAACATTGGTTGAGTCATGAATTCGCAGGACACATCTCGCTTGCATATTAAGGTTTCAGTTCGATATTAAAGGATAAACTTGGTAATCACTAAACATGAAAGGAACCAACTTGGAAAATTGAAAGGATTGGGCAATTGGTCTTTACCTTAGGTTTGCTCCCTATAGGTGTAAGTTTAATTCCCCATGAATGATATGTGAAAAAGTTGGGTGTACAGACTTTACCTTAGGTTTGCTCCCTATAGGTGAGGATCTGATCTCTCTTTTATTTATTTACTTATTTTAAAATATATATATATATATATATATATATATATATATATATATATATATATATATATATATATATTAAAAGAATAAAAGATAATGAGTAAGCCAAGCCAAGAAGAGTTATCGTAAATTCTCTCAGTTGTTACCAATAATATCCTTAAATATCAAAGTGAATCTTAATGTTGACAAGTCGAGATTAGATTATGCATTCATAGATCTCAATGGTTAGAATTTTTCTAATTAATGGAATAATACTTTGAACTTGATTATGAAGTTTACCACGTATTGGAGTCTAGGAGAAAGTAATATCCAACATTCATGAATCTTAAACTTCTAGTATCTGGATTGTTCCCCAAAATCATGCGAGTTTTTAAAATTATGATATAATTCTCAATTTATTTTTCGCATACTTTGCTCGGGACTAGCAAAATGCTGGTTGAGGGTTGTGTTGAGGGTCAAATATTGCATATCAGACCCCATTTATTACCTGGATTTATGAGCATGACTCTGTTTAACGGCTTGGTTTAACTGTGTATGTGATGCAGAGTGTATGTACGAGCCTGGACCGAAATGGGTGCTTAAAGCATGGACTTAACGCTCTAATGACACCAAGGCAAGGAACGGACTCTAGAAGACCAAGAGCGACGGAATTATACACCAGGGGTCCGAGGAAATCGAGGAATTGAAGCTCAAGTGGCCTGAAAAGTGTCCAGAATGCAAGATCATAGGGTTCCCACCATCCGATCAGTTCAAAACTCCATACGTGGCCTGAGGACCATAAATGAACCGTACACATAAAATTTTAGCTCCTGGATCACTGTGGAAGTGGCCCAACTACATGATCAGCCCCTTTAATCATTATGTGGGGCCCGCCTGATATCCGGATATGCTTCAAAATTGTCATAGACCGTTTAAATGAGCTGACAACCAGGATGGACGGAGCTGATCTCTCATATACATCAGCATGGAACCTACATATGCATCGCACGTGTACAGCATGGATGCACCGGGTGTGCACGGAAACTCCAGGACGGTCAAACCGTCCTGGACTCGATTTCTTTCACAAACAGAGACGGAAACGATCTCTGTTTCTCTTTCGCGCGCAGCCGACCGCGGGAAGTCGCAGTGGGCCACCATCATCATGGATTTAGATGATCCACACCGTTCATTCGTCCAGTGGGGCAGCCATAACCCTCATCTAGGTGACCTTTTGTCCCCATGCAGATGCAAACATGAAGATCGATGCACAACACAGGAATGGACGGTGGGAACGAAGATCGCATGGGCCACACCGAATCTAACATAAAACCAGCCGAATCTTACTGGTTTTTCGACGGAAATCTAATGGTCGGCGTGGATTTATCCATCACCGTCAATCTTGGACCCCCCTGCCATCACAGCGTGTAAACCGGCGACTCTGTTCGCAACAGGAAGCTGCGGTCGTCTCTGGTGGGCCACCATCATCAAGCCTCTCGTTGATCCAAGCCATTCAGATGGATTTGGGGCGGAAACCGACCGTGCAAAGGAATTTTCTCGGAGATGTCCGCGGTAAAGCATCACCGAACACGTTCTTCTTCCGGCTACGAATCCTTGCTGCGTAGGCTCTTTCTGCGTAAACCGAGAGTCCGGCTCCGTTGCAAACGGACTGCGAAGAAGAATTCGGGGCTCGACTCAGCCATCAGGGCCGGGAATCCTATAAAGGAGGGAACGTCCGGAGGCAGGTGAGGAGGAGAAAAACGGGGATTGACGGTGGGTTTTCTGCTGGCCCATCTTTAGTTCGGCAGGGTGAAAAGCTGGACGTGGCTGCTATCAGCGGGAGCAGGAGCTTGGCTTTTCGGAGAGAGCTTGGGAGAGGAAAAGAGGAGCCGGTTGAGGAGAGTAGAAGAAAGAGGTCTTCCTTTTTCTTTTCTTTTATTCCTTTCCTTTAAATGTTTTTTTTTTCTTTTTCCTTCTTCTTTTTTTTTGGAATTTAACCCATATCATGCTCGGCTAAACCTCTTAGCTAGGGCTAAGGGGTGAAGCTTGTAGCCTGATGGGAGAGATGTTGCTGGTGCCCTTTGATTAAGATTGAAGAGATTATTTTTGACTTAATTTTATGGGAATATCTTTAGTTTTTAATGGCATGTTGTGACTGAAATTACAATGGGCTTGCAATGGCTTTGAATATTCCTTTCCTCTTTTTATATTTATGAAGTCAGGAAGCCCTGTTGTCACCATCGTCTCCTGGGCATGGTAGAATGACAGTACCCTTCCTGATCTTCATACATTGTTGATTGGTTGGTAATTAGTTTAATCCTGTTGTTTACTTTGTCTCCTGGGCATGGTTAGATGATGGAATCCATTCTAATTCATATACCTTTCATCTCTTGAAACCTATATCAATGGCAGTTCAGTGAATTTTCACAATTTGTGATACTGGCATATGATCTCCCTGATCTCTACAAGTGGATCCTCTGAATCCCTAGTTCCCTTTCTCTGAATTCCTTAAAGTCTTAGATAATTCTTCCACAATTATTTCTTAAATTCTATTTGGTTTAGATCACATCTTAGTCTAGTTCTAGTTCTACTTGGTTTCAGATAACGTACAGGTATCAGTCCCTGTGGATTCGACCTCGGTCTTACCGAGTTTATTACTACATCACAACCCTATACTTGGGGAGTGAACAAGTTTTTCCAAGTTTTACCAACCAATTGCCCAATCCTTTCAATTTTCCAAGTTGGTTCCTTTCATGTTTAGTGATTACCAAGTTAATCCTTTAATATCGAACTGAAACCTTAATATGCAAGCGAGATGTGTCCTGCGAATTCATGACTCAACCAATGTTTACAAATTCTAATAATGGATTAATAATTCAAACTTAGCTGTGAAATTTAATAGATAACTGAATCCAAGAGTCATAAAGTACCAACATCACGCATCTTGAAATTCTAAGTGCCCTAGATGGCCGTCAAAATCACTTCGACTTCAACAAAATGTCAGAAAGTTTTTAAAATTTTCACAACTTACAACTTTTGTTCAAGACCAAGAAAATGCTGATTAGGTGAACTATAATCTCCCACCCCCAACCCAAAATCTACATTGTCCTCAATGTAAAAGAAATAAGCATGCGATGCACATGGGACAAAAAGTAGATGAGAAGTGATGGAAAGATAATACCTGGATGAAAGAATCAAGAGGCTTTCCAAAGATTTCTACGTAGGAGCGGTCAGCACAAGAGAGAAACCAACAGAAGTACAATAAAAGAACAAAAATACAATCCTACCTATACCACTTTCGTAGGTGCTCTCGATTGCATTTAGCGTATGCAATAAGCCTTTAAACCCCTAGGTTGCCCCTAGTGGACGAGTTGTAGTCTCGTGAGGGTTTGCAGTAATGTTACCCACAAACATTGAACTAACTACTCTAGTCCTAAGAAAACAGGAAACCTACCTATACCTCCATCAGACTAGGAGATCAATCCTGGTAAACAGGATCTGTCAGAGGCATAGACATGTCCTCTGAATCAAATTTCTCGACAAATGGTTTCAATCGATGTCCATTGACTTTAAACTCCTTGCCATTGTCGGGATCTCTTATCTCAACGGCCCCATGCGGAAAAACAGTGACAACAATGTAAGGGCCGGTCCAACGAGATCGAAGCTTACCCGGAAAGAGATGTAATCGAGAATTATACAAAAGGACCTTCTGACTAGGCGTGAATGATTTTCGCAAAATATGTTGGTCATGAAATGCTTTCATCTTGTCCTTGTAAATTCTCGAATTATCGTACGCATCGTTCCGAATTTCTTCAAGTTCATTTAATTGAAGTTTGCGTAGCGAGCCAGCGTTGTCCAGATTGAAATTAAGATTTTTGATCGCCCAGTACGCTTTATGTTCCAGCTCCACAGGCAAGTGACAAGCCTTCCCATAGACAAGTCTGAAGGGAGACATTCCAATAGGGGTTTTGAATGCAGTACGGTATGCCCATAAGGCATCGGTCAATCGAATTGACCAATCCTTACGATCAGGGTTAACCGTTTTCTCCAAAATGTGTTTAATCTCCCTATTGGAAATCTCAGCTTGTCCACTTGTCTGTGGATGGTATGGGGTGCTCACCTTATGAGAGATACTGTATTTCTTCATTAAGCTCTCGAATGGTCTATTACAGAAGTGTGAGCCTCCATCACTAATGATGGCTCGAGGCGTTCCGAATCGAGAAAGGATGTTCTCTTTCAGGAATTTAATGACCGTGCGATGGTCATTCTTTCGACACGGAATCGCTTCAACCCATTTAGTGACATAATCCACGGCGAGCAAAATATACAGATTTCCAAACGATTGGGGGAATGGTCCCATGAAATCGATGCCCCAGCAATCAAATGCTTCAATGATAAGGATGGGATTCAAAGGCATCATATTTCGACGGGACAATGCTCTCAATTTCTGACAACGCTCACAAGCTTTGCAAAACTCATGAGTGTCCCTGAACATAGTGGGCCAGTAAAAGCCACACTGCAGAATCTTGGCCGTGGTCTTTTTAGCAGAAAAGTGACCACCACAGGCCTCTGAGTGACAGAAGGAGATGACGCTCTGATGCTCATCGTCTGGTACACATCTCCTTAGAATTTGGTCTGGGCAATATTTAAATAAATAAGGATCATCCCAGAAAAAGTTGCGCACCTCGGTGAAAAATTTCTTCTTATCTTGCGCAGTCCACTGTGTCGGTATGGCACCTGTAGCAAGATAATTAGCAATATCAGCGAACCAAGGTGAATGGGAGACTCTGAACAGTTGTTCATCAGGGAACATGTCATTGATATGGGTCGCCTCAAGGGAATCAGAGGTATTAAGGCGAGAAAGGTGATCGGCCACTACGTTCTCTACTCCCTTTTTATCTTTAATTTCCAAATCAAATTCTTGGAGTAGAAGGATCCATCGTATCAAGCGGGGCTTAGAATCATTTTTCGAAAGAAGATACTTAAGTGCCGCATGATCTGTGTAGATAATGATCTTGGATCCGATCAAGTAGGACCTAAATTTGTCCAAGGCGAACACTACAGCTAAGAGTTCCTTTTCCGTAGTCGAGTAGTTCACAGGCGGAATTTAGAGTTCTACTCGCGTAATGAATGATGTAGGGCTTCTTATCTTTTCTCTGGCTAAGACCGCCCCAAGAGCATAATCAGAAGCGTCGCACATAAGCTCAAAAGGAAGGCTCCAGTCGGGTGGCTGCATGATAGGTGCGGTGGTTAACGTGCCCTTAAGCTTGGTGAAAGCTTCCTGGCATTGCTCAGTCCACTCGTACGGAACATCCTTTTGAAGAAGATTACATAAAGGACGAGAGAGAAGACTAAAGTCCTTTATGAATCGCCTGTAAAATCCTGCGTGTCCTAAAAAGGATCGCACGTCTCTGATGTTCTTGGGTGGAGGTAGGTTAGAGATAAGATCTATTTTTGCCTTATCTACCTCGATTCCTTTGGACGAGATGATATGCCCAAGGACAATTCCCTTCTGAACCATGAAATGACACTTCTCCCAATTGAGTACCAAGTTCTTCTCTTCACATCTTTTCAGCACACATTTAAGACTTTCCAAGCACTTGCTGAAAGATGGACCATAAACAGAGAAGTCGTCCATGAAGACCTCTAGATATTGCCCTACCATATCAGAAAAGATACTAAGCATACATCGCTGAAAGGTAGCAGGGGCATTACATAGTCCGAAGGGCATCCTTCGATAGGCAAAGGTGCCGTAGGGACATGTAAATGTGGTCTTTTCCTGGTCTTCAGGGGCTATCTCTATCTGGTTGTAGCCTGAATACCCGTCAAGAAAACTGTAATAGGAATGACCAGCTAACCTTTCCAGGATCTGATCAATGAATGGTAAAGGGAAGTGGTCTTTCCTCGTGACGGTATTCAACTTCCTGTAGTCAATGCACATTCTCCAACCAGTAGTGACTCTAGTTGGCACGAGTTCATTATTAGCATTGGCTACGATGGTGATTCCGGACTTCTTAGGAACCACTTGAGTTGGACTCACCCATTGACTATCAGATATAGGGTATATAATACCCACATCCAATAGTTTAAGAACTTCGGCCTTAACCACTTCCTTCATGTTGGGATTTAGTCTACGTTGTGGTTGCCGAGCGGTTTTTGCATTATCCTCAAGATATATGCGGTGAGTACAAATCGAGGGATCGATTCCCTTGAGGTCCGCTATCGTCCATCCTAGGGCTCCTTTATGCTCAATGAGAGTAGATATAAGCATACTCTCCTGTTCTTTCTCCAGGTGGGCAGAGATCACCACCGGGTATGTCTCATCTTGACCCAAATATGCATATTTCAAATCAGAGGGTAAAGGTTTTAGGTCAAGCTTCGGCGGCTTGAGGTTAGACGGTAGAGGCACTACATCAGTTTGTGGTAATTCTTCAAATTGTGGCCTCCATCGGTTAACTTCAAGTACCGGTAGTATCAAGCAAGGCGCACGTCTCCCTAATCATGTCATCATTAAAATCATGGGAGTGGGCCAGGCACGTCTCTAGATGGTCGGAGGATAAGGTCGAGGTGTCGTATCTTCCACGAAAGAGTCAATCATGTTAATGTCGTGGAAATCGTCATCATCCTCCAAGGTTGTTGCCGTTATTGAAAAAAATGTTTGACTCCAATGTCAAATTTCCAAAAGACATAGTCATGATACCATTCCCACAATTGATAATTGCATTTGACGTGGCGAGGAATGGGCGACCAAGAATGATGGGGAATCTGAGTGCTCATGTTATTGATGGGTTCAGTGTCCAGGATGATAAAGTCTACAGGGTAGTAAAATCTATCAACTTGGACCAACACATCCTCAATTATCCCTCTTGGTACACGAACAGAGCGATCAGCAAGTTGTAGTGTGGTTAGGGTGGGTTTCAATTCACCCAAACCTAACTGTTTGTATACCGAGTAGGGAATCAAATTGACGCTCGCTCCTAAGTCAAGAAGTGCGTGATCAATTCGATGGTTCCCGATTACACATGATATGGTTGGGCTACCGGGATCCTTGAATTTCTGCGGCACGTCTTGCTTCAGGATGGCACTCACTTTCTCAGTCAAGAAGATTTTCTTTTGAATAATTTTCCGTCGCTTGGTCGTGCATAAGTCTTTTAGGAATTTGGCATATGAAGGTATCTGTTTAACGACATCAAGCAGAGGAATGTTGACTTTCACCTGTTTCAACACCTCTAAGATATCCTGAGAGTTAGAGAGAGGTTTTGGTGAAACCAACCGTTGGGGGAATGGAGCAACTGGCTTCTCTAGAAGTTTCGGTTCCACTTTTTGTGGGACATCACTGGATCCATCATTGTTGTCCTCTTTTGGTTCTTGAGTCTTGTCGGGCCTAACCGGAAGAGTTTTGTCAATGATCTTCCCACTCCTAAGAGTGGTGATGGATTTAGCATGTCCCATCTGATTTGAAGAGCTGGGATCATTATTCTCGTACTGTGGTTTAGGATTGGGGAGAGGTTGTGCAGGAAGCATCCCCTTTTCTATAACTGTCATACGAGAATCTATTTTTTGCATGAAATCTGTGATTCCCCGCATTGCCTGAGCCAGCTCTTGTATGGGATTTTGAACCGGTTCCTCTTGAGGTTTCACTTGATTTGGATTTTAATTGAAGAAACCTGGAGGAGTCGCCGTTTGTCCATTCCTCCAACTAAAGTTTGGATGATTTTTCCAGCCAGGATTGTATGTGTTGGAGTTAGGTCCAGTAAAAGGTCTTTGATAGTTATTTACGGCATTGGCTTGTTCATTCAACACTCCTCGAAAGGCAGGTATTGTAGGACAGTTTTCAGTTGTGTGAATGTTGCAATCACAGATGCCGCAAACAATTTCCTTGACCTTATCCTTCTTTCCTTCCATGGCCTCAACTTTCCTTATGAGCGTAGTCACCTTACACTTGAGATCATCCTCTTCTTTCAAGAGATATAATCCACCTTTCTCCTTTAATTGAGTCGGCCTAGACGTGGTGTTCGACTTTGGGTAATAGTCCCAAGATTGTGTTTTTTCAGCCAAACTATCGAGGTAGTCCCATACCTCGTCGACATCTTTATTAATGAACTCTCCATTACACATTGTCTCGACCATTTGGCGCATGGAAGATGTCAGTCCATCATAGAAAAAATTTGTAATGCGCCACGTTTCAAATCCGTGTTGTGGGCATGAACTGACCAAATCTTTGAACCTTTCCCAACATTGAAAGAATGTTTCATCTTCCTTTTGGGCAAAATTCATGATTGCTTTTCTGAGGGTAATCGTTTTATGATGTGGGAAGAATTTTTTTATGAATTCCCTCTGCATGTCGTTCCATGTGCCAATGGATCTAGGACGCAGTGAATGTAACCACGTCTTAGCTTTCTCTTTTATGTCAACATTAAGATTCACCTCGATATTTAAGGATACATTAGGAAAACATAATGTAGCTATTATTTCATCGAACTCTTTCAAATGTAAATATGGACTTTCAGATTCAAGTCCATGGAATTTGGGAAGGAGTTGGATAACTCCTGGCTTGATGTCCATTTGTCCTGTGTTTTCAGGAAAAATCATGCATGAGGGCGTACTCACTCCCGCCGGTTGTAGAAAATCTCGTAAAGTACGAGGCGGGGGTGCCTGTTGCACCTCATTCTCATCTTGGGTATCCTCCACCCTGGGTGGAAGTAGAGGAGGTTGGTGTTCAGCCATAACTTCAGTTAACTCAGGGGATTTCGAGCGGTGTCTAGTCCTGCGATGGATAGTCAACCCCTCAACCAATCCTCCTTCAGTCAAGAGACGTCGAGTGTCGTCACGGGCCCACTTGGGCATGAAAACACTCGCAGCCCTCGATTAAAAACCTAATCCTAAGAAAGGAAAAGAAAATCTAGAAAGAAAGAGAGAGTTGGAAAGAAATTACCAAATTGGAGTCCTAAGTTAAAAACCTGCAAAATAAAACAAAAATAAGTTAGATTCTAAAAAGAAAAATAGCAGTAAATTAATTTCTAAAAGAAGGAATTCTTAAAAGAAAATGGAAATTTCTAAAATAAATTAGGAAAGATCTAAACTAGAAAGTAGATTATTAAAAGAGAACTGAAAGATAGGAAGTAGGGAAAGAGCTCACCGAATTTATATCTTAAAAGCCTACAAAATAGGAAGGTTAGTTTCTAAACAAAAATCCTAAAAATAAATGAGGAAACAAATTAGATTTAAAAAGAGTTAAAAATAGATAGTGAAAAACGAAAGAGAAAAGTTTCGAAAATTAGAGGATTTCTTCTAGAAAGGGAAATAACTACCCTAGTTTCTAAAAATAAACTGCTCCCTAAAAATAAAATAAAAATACTAGAATTAAAAATTTCAAAATTTAAACCTTAATTCTAAAAGGTAGAAAGAGAGAGAGATTAGGAAGGAATTACCAATTTAGAACTTATGTCAGGATCCTACAAAACAGGAAAACAGGTTAAGTTCTAAAAATAGAATAAAATAAAATGAAAACTTCTATCCTAAAGTAAGTAAAATCCTAATCCTAACCTAATTCTAAAACTAATTAATTCCAGGAAGACGTAACCATCAGTCCCCGGCAACGGCGCCAAAAACTTGTTCACTCCCCAAGTATAGGGTTGTGATGTAGTAATAAACTCGGTAAGACCGAGGTCGAATCCACAGGAACTGATACCTGTACGTTATCTGAAACCAAGTAGAACTAGAACTAGACTAAGATGTGATCTAAACCAAATAGAATTTAAGAAATAATTGTGGAAGAATTATCTAAGACTTTAAGGAATTCAGAGAAAGGGAACTAGGGATTCAGAGGATCCACTTGTAGAGATCAGGGAGATCATATGCCAGTATCACAAATTGTGAAAATTCACTGAACTGCCATTGATATAGGTTTCATAGGATTTTCCTGGTTTACAATCACTATACTCGAAAGTCGATTGATAGCTTCCTCCATTCGCTAAAGTCCTGCGTGAACTACACCAAGTCCAGATTCCAAGTGATCAATACCCTTTTTGTTAGTACCCATTAGTAACCTGTCTCTGATACCAATGATAGGTCCCAACACAGAGAATATACACACTAATACAAGTGTTCTCTTTGGGTGAGAACATACCACACTTTTGAATGCAAATACTTGATATCCATTAACGAAAACAATGGCTGCTTAAATAGGCAAAGCCATGTACCACAACCGAAATACAAGGAAAACGGGAAACTGCAACTAACAAATGGAACTTAACAAATGTAAAACAGAATGCCAATAACAGAGCATAATGAACGGAAGATAAATGACGTAAAACTCGCAACAGCTCATTCCACTTCTACACGTTGAGCTACGACCCAGTCCTGTATGCAACTCACGTCCCCAAATATTTGGGATTCGGTTTACCCCCCCTCTCAGATTGTCGTGGCTTAACAATAACTCAGCCCAAGTCCAGCCCTCATGCATCTAGGGTCAACCAAAACTCGAACCGAGGCTTACCCCTTTTGGCTCTAGCTAGTAGACCAAGGCCGGCTCAATGGCAAATTGCTTTTCATGCCTCCTCAAAGTGCCTATTGGTTCACTTTCTTTGATGGGCTGTTTATTTTGCCCCGACAATGGTTGCATTCAGCCGCAATAATAGCAATTTTACATTATTTGATTCAGCCCCTAATTTTGTCCTGTTCCAGACTAATACTTTGACTAAGCAGTTTAATGATTTGAGATCCTTCTGCCTGAAGATCATTTCATTCAGAACTTGCAGCTGTTACTGCTAAAGAAGGTGGTAGCCATGAGGCTCTGTTTTGGAATTATTTCCTCCTTAATCAGCTCTGTATCATAACAATATAAGATACCCAAACTTGTTTATTAATTATAGCTGCCCAGGCCATTTGAAATGTGGGTCCCATTGTAGATGGAGCATATATCTAAAATCACGCTGATCAAGCAACCTTAACCATCCAATTAAAGGCTATCAAGCAGAGAGTTCCAAGAAATGGGCCTCGGGACTGGATTGGCATGGGCCCATTTTCTACTTTATAGTTAAGTCTCCTCTTTGTTGATATAATCTGGCTATGGCTATTAAGGTAAATAAACCAGGCTATGGCTGACTCATTCCTATATCAAACCATTTCTAGGATGCACGTAAGTGTTAACAAAAAGTTCCAATTCCCAAATATTACAAAGCTATGAATGGGCTTGAAATACAAGCCCTTAAGTAAATGGGTTGAAGGAGTGGTGCTTGGGCCTAATAATTTGTTGACAAGTGGGACCACATGTTAAATTTTAAACTAAATTCTAAATCCAATTAGTAAACGGATGATGATCGGGTCACGGGTCCATGGGTTGTACCTCTGTTTGGGGTTTGAATGGTTGATATGTTTCGTAGAGGCCCACTTACCCCAAACTAGTCCCTCCCTCCGCCACTCTGCATAAATTGTGGATGTGTTTGATCTTTGTAGAGGTGATGGTGATGATGACAAAGAGGAGATGAGCTCCCCAGGATGCCTTCCCATCATCACTTCAAGTACCACGACACCCAAGCTATATACGTCGCGTTTTTCAGTCACCCTCGTCATATATGCAAGCTCTGCAAGAAGGAAGAAAGTTTAGTCATGTTCTTTCTCTTTGTTAATCATCAATAGCTTAACTCTTAAGCATATATCAAACTCACAGGGATTTCTTAATCTAGGTTTCTTATCTTCTAGGTTATTTTGCTTGTTAACCCCAAGGCATCTCTTCAAATTGTGCATATGCCAACTGCCATGTGTGTGGCACATCTGGGAGTTGCATAAGATGTGCTAAACTTTTAGATGATCTTGCTATTAAGTTAGGATGGTCTACTTATAAGGCATGCCACACGCATACATTGAGTGTGTACTATGGGCATTTTTTCTCAAAACTATCCATTGTTTTCATGTGTTGGTGGCCTGCCTGATAAGAGGACCAGATTAATCATTGTGTTGGGTCATCTGCATGGTTAGGCCTACCTTTATGTATGCCTCACATATCCCAAACACATAAGAAGTTGGCATGTGTAATCTAGAGTGTATTGATGCGTCTATAGGTATCGTTGTATCTGCACATTTCATTGGCAAGGATTGGGTGATATGGGCATGTTTCAAGAATTTTCCAATCTTGGAATTTCTTTTGTCGTGTGGGGCATTCACTGTGTGGGACATCACATCAACGGTTTGGATCATAGAGATGTCTAACCCTTATGCAACGGAGTAACCCAACCCTTATGCATCATTTTCACATTTACTCGTATGGGTAGAAGCAATGAACTTTTTCAATCATTTATTAAATAGTGAAGACTTATCCATCTATACTTGGTATCCATGTAAATCTATCCAGACCATCCAATTGGTGGCCAACAAATGGACAGCTGTGGAAAATGGAGAGAGTCACAAATTTAATAGCTGATAACATATGGTTAAGTTGGTTGGGTAAGAATCCTCGTCAATCTTACCATGCAGCAACATTACTCTCATCGTGCATAATGTAAAAATGATGGACCTCAAGTGCAGCAAAGGAAAAACATTCTTAACAGTATCTTCATTTGCATGGTTATATATTAGTTTTAAATACTCACAGATGCTTTACAATTTTTTAGTTAAACAAAGTTGGGGATTTGAACAATACAATCCCTTTTATGTTTCTTTGCAAGGCCTCTTACGACTGCTGGATGAAGGAATCTTCCAGTTTCCCTAGAGTGCCACATTTGACAACAGTATCGTAACTCATGCACAAACTTTACTATGTAATTTCCAACAAAAAAATAGAAAATCTTACGGAAAATAAAAGACCAGTTGCTAATAAAACTATTAAAGCATGGAGAATGAATTAGCAACTACCCTGGAGCGATGTATCCATAACTGCCTGCAAGCGTGGTCCAATTGGATGAATCGGGTATCAACAATCTAGCATTTCCGAAGTCAGGAACACAGGTCTCGAATTCTGAATTCAACATAATGTTATTGCATCATAGCTCTCGTTGGATAATTGGTTGAGTGCAATCATGGTACATGTAAGATAATGCATGGGTAACACCTTTAATAACTTTCACTCTTATATTCCAACCCAACTGTGCAGCTCATTTATCGTTGCTTAGGATGTTGGCCAAGCTTTCCCTTTCCATGTAATCATAAACTAGAAATGAAAATTGATCATGGAAAAAAAATATATATAAAGCTTCACAATGTTGCGATGACAAATTTCTGTTAATGCTCGAATTTTATTTCTAAAACTTCTTTGATCAATTTGATCCGCACCTTTGAAGGGATAAAGTTTCTTCACAACTACTTCATCCCCTAGATGCATTGGACGGTTCGGATCGTCCAAATGGATGATCACAGTGGCCTATTATATGTCTCAGTGGTCGGACATTGTCGAAAAAACAGAATTGATATGCGCTGACCCGTCTCTTGGTTTCAGTGCAGCGCGGGAGTGCATTGACTGTGCACTCTCATGCCCCCATGTGGGGTTCACTGTGATGCTTATGAGAAATCCGCTCCACCCATCCTCTTTCTCGTCTAGTTTAAGGGGTTGAGACCGAAATTGAGGCACATCCAGAGATCAGGTGGCCCCCAAATCGATTATTCATGCACTAATCTGACCGTTGGGACACTATTACAGGGATCCAAGGGCTGAATTTCAACATGTACGGTTAATTTAGAGTCTTTAGGCCCAATATAAAGTTTTGAGCCAAACGAATGGTGGGAACCCTGTGATATTTCTTTCTAAACTATTTTTAAGCCTTTTTAGCATGAATTGCTTGATTTTATCGGATCTCTATTTGTAAATTTTTCGATCTCGGTCCCCTGCGGTCCGTCTCTTGCCTTGGTGATTTTTTAGGGTTAAATTCATGCCTTTAGTATCATTTTTCAGTTCAAGCTCTTAAATTTACCTTGCAACAAAAACACGATTAAAATAGGACGTTAATCATTATCATGTTTGTAAAATCAGGCAATAACCAGGGTCTAATATGCAATATTTGACCCTCAACAGCGATCAAACAAATGGTCCTTGAATTCATAGGATTTATTTATTTAAATTAATTTCTAGGGTTAGACCGAGTCAGTATTGGTTCACCAAGTTTCCCTTTGGTATTTCGTCACTTTTTGGTGGGCCACTTTCTGGGCATAACAATATTAGAACGTCATGAAATTGGTCACCATCGAGCTGGCTTCAAAATGATCCCATGATCATACGATTCTGATACAGTTGATGTGAGGTACAACCAATTGGTTTCTTAGTTGGGCATGAGGTTTTCAACGTCAAACATAGAGCTTGCGAGTCAATTACACTCTGAACATTATGTGCAGGAATGAATGATAATGAAAAGGGGGTGACAAAAATGCCATGACAACAGCATAGCCATTCATAAAAGCTAATGCATGTGTACATGTTCGTGCACTTTTCTATGCATATGTGTTTGAACAGAATATTCAGTCTGTCCAAATTCCTAAACATTAATTCGCAGAGGCCTATGTTAACAAAACAGTTAATATGTTAAACAGGAAAGAAAGGCCCTATGTCAACAAGGAAAAAGAGGTTATCGAATCCATGCACCATGCATGATGTTATGCGTGAGGCTATTAGCTACCAGAAAAACTGGATGCAGGTGGACCCAAATGGATTGGCAACGTAACAAAAATATTACTGGTTGGACAATCTTAGTTGTCCAACTGCCTGCCTACAAATGAGTGGTAGAAAAAAAAAAAGTGGAAATGGACAGCACTCTTTACGAACTAGTTCAATTGGATAGGTATAGATTCATCTCATGTAGCAAATTTTAGGATATGATCCATCCATGGTGGGTCCATGAGATGAACTATCCAGATCAAGGACTGGTATGACCTCTCCAATTAGCGTTATTACACCAGATAAGGAAATTAGTGTGCTGCACACAGGTTTCATTTCTCCCATAAGAAAGTGGCACAATAGGAGACATACAAAATAAAAATACATAACTTAGGGGGTGTTTGGGAACATGGAAACCCTGGAAATGAAATTGCTTTCCGTGGAAACCCGCTTTTTCTCCATTTGCAAAAAGAAAGAAAGAAAAAAAAAAAAAAGTAGTGTTGCAAACTGATTTCCATTTCTAAGATTTTCCTTGAAAAACTGTGCAGATTCATCTCTCTCAAAAAAGAGACACTGATGACTTCTGAGGCAAAGAAGACAACATGAGGTGACAGAACATGGAATCCCTGTAAAATTGGAATCCAAAACAAACAACAGAGAAAAGAAGAAACCATGGTTTCAATTTCCTGATGATTTCAGGTTACTTTTTCATATCCCCATTTTAGTAGTTATCCTTCCATTCAAACACATGAAAAGAAAAGGAAAAATAAAAAATAAAAACTAGAAGCATAGCGTGAAATACAGATACAAATCTTTCCACAGTATACAGAAACTTTCATTTCTAAAAAGAATGTCCCAATTGTTGAGCAATCCAGACCATTGGTGTGTTGCAGCCCACAGTCAATGAACCATGCACCCCTAGAAAAATAAATAAATAATCTCCTCGATTAGATGATCCCCCCACTATTAGGCTTGGAACTTGCCATAGTTAGAATGTGAACTGTTGCTGTAATTCACTTCCTAACCATCTATTTATAGGCCACAAATCTAACGGTTAAACAATTGAAGAGATTTTCTGGGGATTAATCAATCAGCAGTGGGACACAAAAGACTGGTGGTCTGATTACCAAACGGTGCGTATTTCACATTACAAATCACATAATTCCTATAAAAACTAATCCACATCGAATGTAGAGATTGCACGAAAACGCATGAAAAAACAATCATCAAATAATGCTTAAGCAGAGTATCCAAACCCAACTAATGCATAAAAACCGAATTGAGCTTCCAAAATTGGAGAAATATTAAAAAAGCGATGAAATGGAAATTCATTATTTTCTTTATTTCTCTTCTTTTCCCTTACATGAGGAAATGGAAGATGATGAGATGAGAGTTAGAGATTAGCAATATTACCATATTAGGCTTCGATGAGGCTGTGTTCTTCTCGGTCACCCCTTCGGAGTGGGAGAGGAGAAACCTGCAATCTTTCTCCAACCCAAACACTCCAATGCTCTCTTTAGCCGTTTATATTTTGGTGTCCAAAGCTCTGTTGGGCTTCGGGCTTGGCCCACTTTGGACTCATATCAGGTTTGGGCCCAGCCCAAATTTGTTAAAATCACTATTTTATACTTAAATGTTGTTAATCTATCTGTTGATCAAGTGGAGCACACATACACAATGAAATAGATGTTCAGAGAAATGAAACCAGTGGTATGAATTCAAGGAGAATGGGTTGTTGTCTAAAGGATGACTAGAATGGAATACTTATAGGAGCGAATGAAATTGGGTGAGTCTCAAATGACTTGAGCCCAGGCCCAAGCCAATACTGAGGCCCAAGCTTTTGCCATGAGCCGAGGTAGTGTATTCAAGCTAGATTCAAAGTAGAAATGAGCTCATGGAGCTTCTACGGGTCACCCAGTCCATTACTAGCCTTAATTTAAATACAAAGCATGTGGTCTAGCTTTGTTGTAGAATTATGTCATTCCTGAGTGACTCATGTATCCTTATTACTTTACACTTTCCTAGCAAAATTTCTAATAAGGTTGCATTACTTTGATGTGTATTATCAAAATTATGTACAAATTTAATTAGTTCAAAAGTATATTGAGAAGGTGAGCTGTATATTAAAATGTTATATTAGAGTACATTCAAAAAGTTATCTCTTCATTGAAATGCTATGCTAGAGCATTGAGAGCACTAATAAGTTCACGTGGTATTTCTAAATTTGCTGCAGATTGCCTGATTACCCAACTTTGTGGTGCCAACATGATGTATGTGTTTTATTGGTATGGTTCGTCTAATTTGCCTGATCAAAGATCAAGTGAACCACATCATAAGAAACAATGGAGATAATAATGCCCATAGATGAAGCCTTCTTAAGGCCTACTTTGATGTTTATTTGCCACCCAACCAGTTCATATGGTCACACACGCTTGAAGAAAGGAAAACAAAAATATCATTTTCATCCAAAACTTCTGTCACCCCTAAGAAACTTTCAATGGTAGGTATTTAATCCTCATTATTTCCTGTGATGTGGTCCATTTGAGGTGTGGTCCATATGGTCACACACTCTTGAAGAAAGGAAAACACAAATATCATTTTCATCCAAAACTTTTGTCACCCCTAAGAAACTTTCAATGGTAGGTATTTAATCCTCATTATTTCCTGTGATGTGGTCCATTTGAGGTTTGATATACCTCATTATAGGGCTCATGCCCTAAAATGACCTGGCAAAACGGATAGACAATATCAATAAAACATATTGTGGTAGGCCTTACATACTCAAGTCCTAGGTCATGAGTCAATCCATGTCCTTCAAAGTCACTTTTCATAAGAAGAAGAAGAAAAAAATCATCAAAAGCTCTTTTAAATGCCACAAACCTTATTACCTATGGGAGTGGATTAGGTGTTGCCCTTACAATTAATGACGCCCAACTTAATATATGTATTCTACCGTGCATGGCTTTCAAAGAAATGTCACTCTCTCCGTTAACTTTTCAAGCTCCCAAATAGAATCATATTTTACTTTATACAAAAAAGTAAATTTTTTATTTTTTTTATTTTTTTTTACCATCAAATATTAATATTATCTCATATATGGCAAAGCTACAAAAAAAAAAGAAAAAAAGGAGGGAAGTTAACAGCAAAAAGTAAATCATTCTCTTGAAAAAAAAATCATCTCAAGTATTTTCAAAGCTCCTAAACAAGTTTTGAAAATGTTGTCAGATGTCTTTAACCTGTACATGAAACAGGGGTTTGATCAGGTCGATCAATCAAGTGAACAAACATTCAGGGTGGGAACCACAAAGAAAGATATAGACCTCACCTGAAAACCTAAATTTTGCGTAAACATGGATTCCGCACACTGAATTACATTCATATCATAACAAGAAAAACACACCTTCTCTACATTGGATGATTTTCATACAATAAACACACATAATAATAATGTACTTGCCTCTACACACCCCCAACCTCAATGATTTTCATCCACCCAACTATACCTTGAGATCCATCAGCTGACGTAATGTAAGTGCATGGAATGGTCCTAGAGAGAAGGAAGGCCGACTAATAGATAACTCTTGAGCCACGTGGTGCATGGTTGGCCGAGAGTTTGGATCTAGCCGAATGCATGAAAGTGCCATGGACACCACAAATAAGACTTCCTGTGTAATCTCAGCCGTTGGATCCAAGAGACGTTGGTCCAACATATCCTTTAGCAGTGTGTCATGTCTACTTGGTGATGTCAAAGAGGAGATGAGCTCCCCAGGATGCCTTCCCATCATCACTTCAAGTGCCACAACACCAAAGCTATATACGTCACATTTTTCGGTCACCCTCATTGTAAATGCAAGCTCTGCAAGAAAGAAAATACTTCAGTCATGATCTTTTCTCCTCCTTAATCATTAATAGCTAAACTCTTAATCATATATCAAAGTCACATGGGTTTCTTAATCAAGGTTTCATATCTTTTAGGTTTTTATGCTTGTTAAGCCCAAGCCATCTTTATGAACTACGCATATGCCAACTGAGATGTATGTAGCACATCTGTGTGAGGTGTGATCTTGCTAAAAACCACTTGCCAGCCATGCTACATGTATACATTGTGTACCGTTGGCATTGTTTTTCCGAAAACTATCCATTGTTTTCACATGGTAGTGGCCCGCCTAATAAAGAACCAGATTAATAATTGTGTTGGGTGGTCTGCATGGTTGGGCCTACCTTTACGTGTGCCTCGGGTGTCCCAAACGCATGAGAAGTTGGCACATGTAAACCAGATTGTATTGATGTGTTTATAAGTATTGTTGTAGCTACACATTTCATTTGCAAGGATTGGGTGATATGAGCATTGTTTCAAGGATTTTTCCAATCTTGGAACTTCTTTTGTTGCATGAGGCATTCACTGTGTGGGACATTATATCTACGGTTTCGATCATAAAGCTGCTGAACCCTTATACAATGGAGGAAACACAACCATTCTCAAGGATCTATTGGCTGAACATTGCAGAGGATGCCATATTTCCATATGCATCATTTTCACATTTACTCATATGGGCCAGAAGCAGTGAGCTTTTTCAATCATTTCTTAAATAGAGATAACTCACCCATAGTACCCATGTAAATCAATCCAGACCATCTGAAAACATGGCCCCATATTGTAGATGGAGCAGATCCCAACAATTACACTTATTGGAGGATTTTATCTATCCCATCCAACTGGTGGCCAACTAATGTACAGTTAAGAAAAATAGTCAGCACCACAAATTTAATAGCTAATAACGTATGGTTTAGTTGGGTAACTTAAAATCATGGTTAGACTTACGATTATCTCCACCATGCATAATGTAAAAACGATGGACTATAAGTGCAGCTAAGAGAAAACATTATTCTTACAGTTATCTTCATTTGCATTGTTATATTATTTTTTATGTTGGGGATTGTAAAAATAGAAACCCATGTATGTTTATTTATAAGGCCTCTTACAGCTGTTGGATTAAGGAATCTTCCAGTTGCCCAAGATTGCAATATTTGACAACAATATGATAACTTATGCACAAACTTTAGTATGTAATTGCCAACAAAAAGAAAAAAGAAAAGGAAAAAAAAAAAAGAAAAAAAAAGAAGGAAAGCTTAAGAAAAATAAAAGACCAATTGCTAATAAAACTTTTAAAGCGTGGAGAATGAATTAACAGCTAACCTGGAGCGATGTATCCATAAGTGCCTGCGAGCGTAGTCCAATTGGATGAATCAGGTATCAACAATCTTGCAGTGCCGAAGTCAGAGACACAGGCCTCAAATTCTGAATTCAGCAGCACGTTGTTGCTTGATAGGTCTCGATGGACAATTGGTTGGGTGCAATCATGGTGCATGTAAGATAATGCATGGGCCACACCTTTAATAACCTTCACCCTTAGAGTCCACTCCAACTCTGCAGCTCCTCTGTCATTGCTTAGGATGCTAGCCAAGCTTCCCCTTTCCATGTACTCATACACAAGAAATGAGAATTGAGCATGGGAACAAAAACCATAAAGCTTCACAATGTTGCGATGGCGGATTTCTGTTAATGCTCGAATCTCATTTCTAAAACTTCTTTGATCAGATTGATCCCCACCTCCGAGTGGGTGAAGTTTCTTCACAGCTACTACTTGGCCTGATGGTAGATTTGCTTTGTAAACTTTTCCATACCCTCCAGTTCCGATGCAGTATTTGTCGTTGAAACTCTCTGTCGCTTCCACTATCTGTTCAAATGCATCAATCCCATCATAATTCCATATTGAAAATGGATTTCTGCTGCTCCTTTCAAGAACCTCTTTCTCTTTATTTCTTCGTCTTTGGTAATAAATGGAAGAAACGCCGATGACTATAAATAAAAGAAACAAGGCTGCCAAGAGAGGAAGAACAATGAAGATGACAACTTGGTGGGATTTTCTTGTATCACCATGGCTTGTTGAAGGAGCATTGCAGGGTCTCAAACCTTGCATTTCACCACATAAGCCTTTGTTTTTTATGAATGCCTCTGCAGGAGCCTTCTGAAAGGCTTTGTTGTTGGGAATAGGGCCTTCCAAATCATTGTATGAAAAATCTACGGATTGTAAGCTGAGCATCCCTTCAAAAGATTTTGGAATTGAGCCAGACAACATGTTGTGGGAGAGGTTTAACATTTCCAGCATCTGCAAGTTCCCAATTTGTGATGATATCTCTCCATTGAGTGAATTATGGCTAAGGTCTAATGCACCCTGTAGGTGTATCAGGTTGCCTATCTGAAATGGAATGCTTCCATTCAAATAATTTTGACTCAATTTTAGATACCATAGTTTGATGCAATTCCCCAACTGAGGTGGTATTGGACCAGCTAGGTTGTTCATTGATAGGTCCAGAATCTCCAAATTGGTCAGTTTCCCAATTTCTTGAGGAACCCTATTAGAAAGCTGGTTATTACTTAAATTCAAGTTGAACAATGAAGTCAACCTCCCCAATTCCTTTGGAATCTCTCCTACCAGACGGTTTGAAGAAAGACCAAGCACTCCAAGCCGCGTCAACCGCCCAATCTCGCAAGGAATTCTACCAGTGATCATGTTTCCAGAGAATCGTAGCGTCATCAAGTTTCTGCATTCTCCCCAGTTCGGTGAGAGTTCACCAAACAACCTGTTGTTGCTGACATCCATGAAATATAGATGTGGGTATACACCAAAGACCTCTGATACATTTGCAATGAGCTGGTTTCCGTCGAGTCGAACTCTAGTTAACCTAGTGCAATTTCTGAAGCTTTTTGGGATCTCACCAGTTAAATGGTTGTCACTTGCAATGAAGAGTTCAAGCTTGGTCAAGTTTCCTAAAGTGGAAGGGATAGAACCTGTTAGAAGGTTTCTGTATAGCACAAGCACATTGAGTTTTACCAAATTCCCAATTTCCAGAGGAATTGAACCAGAAATTTGATTGCTAGAGAGGTACAAAAGTGTAAGGTTTCTCAAATTACCTAAAGCAGGAGGGATTGGACCTGTCAGATTGTTATCGCTCAAATCCAAATCAACCAAATTCTCGAGATTTCCTAATTGTGCAGGAATTGAACCAGAAATTTGATTTGTGTTGAGGTACAAAACTGTAAGGTTTCTCAAATTACCTAAAGCAGGAGGGATTGGACCTGTCAGATTGTTATAGCCCAACTCCAAATCAACCAAATTCTTGAGATTTCCTAATTGTGCAGGAATTGAACCAGAAATTTGATTGTTGTTGAGGTACAAAACTGTAAGGTTTCTCAAATTACCTAAAGTAGGAGGGATTGGACCTATCAGATTGTTATAGCTCAACTGCAAATCAACCAAATTCTTGAGATTTCCTAATTGTGCAGGAATTGAACCAGAAATTTGATTGTTGTTGAGGTACAAAACTGTAAGGTTTCTCAAATTACCTAAAGTAGGAGGGATTGGACCTATCAGATTGTTATAGCTCAACTGCAAATCAACCAAATTCTTGAGATTTCCTAATTGTGCAGGAATTGAACCAGAAATTTGATTGCTGTAGAGGTACAAAAGTGTAAGGTTTCTCAAATTACCTAAAGCAGGAGGGATTGGACCTGTCAGATTGTTATCGCTCAACTCCAAATCAACCAAATTCTTGAGATTTCCTAATTGTGCAGGAATTGAACCAGAAATTTGATTGCTGTGGAGGTACAAAAGTGTAAGGTTTCTCAAATTACCTAAAGCAGGAGGGATTGGACCTGTCAGATTGTTATTGCCCAACTCCAAATCAACCAAATTCTTGAGATTTCCTAATTGTGCAGGAATTGAACCAGAAATTTGATTGTTGTTGAGGTACAAAACTGTAAGGTTTCTCAAATTACCTAAAGCAGGAGGGATTGGACCTGTCAGATTGTTATAGCTCAACTCCAAATCAACCAAATTCTTGAGATTTCCTAATTGTGCAGGAATTGAACCAGAAATTTGATTGCTGTGGAGGTACAAAACTGTAAGGTTTCTCAAATTACCTAAAGCAGGAGGGATTGGACCTGTCAGATTGTTATCGCTCAACTCCAAATCAACCAAATTCTCGAGATTTCCTAATTGTGCAGGAATTGAACCAGAAATTTGATTTGTGTTGAGGAACAAAACTGTAAGGTTTCTCAAATTACCTAAAGCAGGAGGGATTGGACCTGTCAGATTGTTATAGCCCAACTCCAAATCAACCAAATTCTTGAGATTTCCTAATTGTGCAGGAATTGAACCAGAAATTTGATTGTTGTTGAGGTACAAAACTGTAAGGTTTCTCAAATTACCTAAAGTAGGAGGGATTGGACCTGTCAGATTGTTATAGCTCAACCGCAAATCAACCAAATTCTTGAGATTTCCTAATTGTGCAGGAATTGAACCAGAAATTTGATTGCTGTAGAGGTACAAAAGTGTAAGGTTTCTCAAATTACCTAAAGCAGGAGGGATTGGACCTGTCAGATTGTTATCGCTCAACTCCAAATCAACCAAATTCTTGAGATTTCCTAATTGTGCAGGAATCGAACCAGAAATTTGATTGTCAGAGAGGTAGAGGACTGTCAGCCTGGTCAAGTTACCTAAAGATGGAGGAATAGGCCCAGTTATTTCATTAGACGAGATGATGAGCTCTGAAAGGTGAGAAAGGTTAGCCATTGAAAGAGGTAGAACTCCAGAGAGTTTATTCACAGAGATATTGAAGGAGACGAGTCTGGAAAGAGTGCCAATATCAGCTGGGATGGTTCCAGTGAGTGTGTTGTTACTGAGATTGAGACGGAATAGGTTTGGAAATGACGAGAAGCTCAAGTTATCAAGCTTACCTTGCAAGCCTGCACTCGGTAAGCTTATCTCTATTACACTTCCAAGGCCGTTGCAGTAGATCCCAACCCATTTACATGGAGAGATTGTGTTGGCACTAGCATTAGCAGATGGAAGTGACCATGAATGGAGAGCTTGTGGCGAGAAGACGCTGGCTTTCCATTCCAAGAGAGCCTCTGCCTCTCCGAGTGTGGATGCAGGTGCTGTTGTAAAGGCATTGGAAGAAAGAAATTCTAATAATAAAAGAAGAAAAGCAAGAGAGAGAGATTTCTGTATGGCCATGGCTGTTGTTGCTTATGCTCTGTTACGAACTTACGAGGATGGGTATTTATAGGAGGAGGTTGATCCTACTCTGGACAAGAACAGCTTGTCTTACTCTTACCAAAAAAAAGAAAAAAAAAAAAAAGAAAAAAAGAAAAACAAAAAAAGAGAAGAAAAAGAGAGAGTTAATTGATACAGGCGCTGATCGTAGAAATGCATGTGCACACGATCTAAACGCCCCCAATTTGTGGACCCTAACTTAAATGAGGAATAATAGCTGAAATTAGATCCGTTGGACCTATCTCACCTCTGAATGGACGCGGATTGCGTGCCAAGGACGCGGATTGGCTACTGATGCTGCTACTAGCTACTGGTCGGTGCTCTGTGGGCCCCACCATGATGTATGTGTTTCATCCATGCCGTCCATTCTTTTTCTTTTTTTTTTTTTTTTTAGTTCATTTTATGGTATGAGCCTACAAATGAGGTAGATCCAAATATTAATTTGACCGCTTCACAAGAAACAGTGTTGATTGAATGCCCATCTTGAATTGAGTCCAGAGGAACTGTTGTTCCTGATGGAGGGGGATTCTGCAAGTTCTGGCAGTTGTGAGTGCTTCTGTTGCCTCTTTGTTGTCTGTTTCAGGTTTTGTGGCCGAGTTTTGTTGAAAGCCTCTTTAGCCTTTTCAACACTGGGAAGATTGCATCCACATTTCATGTGCTACTTTCTTTTTTGTAATTTTGTTGATGCTATTCAGAGGTCTATATGATAGGTAAGGCTCCTTTTTTTTTTTTAATTAAAAAAAAAAAAAACCTGAAGGATCCTGATCAGATGGTTTATGTGTACTTTGAAAAGAAATAAAAGGGCTCTGGCATTGCCGACACAGCACACATGTGTCACACGATTGAATTCGAGCCTAACCAACAAAATATAAAAATAAAAATCCACTTATCACAGGATCATCATTGTGTGAGTTCCATGCATCTAAAATCATGCAAATATGATCATCATGGGAGAAAACATGATTTGAACCATTGGACACTTTCTTATAACCATTCATTTTATTTCAATAGGTGTGGCCCGCCTGATGATCATTAGGCTATGTTTTTAAGACATGAAAACTAGATATTGTTAGTATAACCTAAGGAGCAGCTCTAGTCTCACATGAGTATGGCTTGTCTCACTCACATTAGCAAAAGTAAAACAAGGCAAGTGAAGTGATGCAATGGCAATAAGATGAGCTTTCATGGAAAGAGGTAAAGACTACTTTTGTCTCTCTTAAGTTGTGTAAACTTCCAAAGCAGACTGGAATTCCAATGCACGTTTCGATAGCTTATAATGTAGTTAATTATAAATAATAAAAACAAAGTATTATAGCATAATACAATATGTTAATAAAAGGTGTTTGGAACACTCATTAAGATATTAATCTAAAGGTATTATACATGCTTAATGACTTGTTTTATTAATTTTTAGAAACCTAGAATTGTAAGCTTAAGTCATTTCATGCGCTCTCTCCCTCTCACATTTCTCTCATCTCCAATCTGTCTCATCCTCTCCCCAGTGGTCCCCACACCATGTGGGGTCCAAACCAGTGATTGGATCTCCTCAATTGTAATCAATGCACCTTCCTTTTTCCAATCCATGATTGGATGGTTATGACAATCAACTCTAGCTACTTAGAGTCAAGTCTCCATTTTGTTGGGTTTTGCCAATTTTCAAGTAGTAGGCCCATCAATGGATGTATTTGGTCTAGTTTTAAGCTGATTTGTTTGGCTTATCAAGCCTAGTCTATTACAAGTTTTATTTTGCATGGCCCACATTGAAAGAGACCATTGAATTAGAGCTGGCAATATTCTTCAACTCTGTCAGCCCATGGCCGGATTGCCAGTACTCACCTCAGGTCATGCATATTGTGTTGTGCTTCGTTTTTAGCCTGAAACTATTAAGTAGGTTAGAAGATGTGGCATGCAATGACATGGAGAGAGAAAGGAAGAGAGAAATTGGGACTGTAATGGCCTGAATTGCATAGGCACATGGAAAGGATGACATGTGCCAGCTAACTAATCATTATGGGACAAACATGCATCAGATCCACACTATAGGGAAATCCAAGACTTACATCAACCGCACCATAGGGAAGATGGTTTTTCACAACATGGAACAGTGTAAAATCATTCCTAAAATTTTTTAAATCACATGGTTTGGCCAACATGACTATCAGAATGCCTTAATTCTTGGAGAATCAATTAATCTTGGTGTGGAATGTCAGGTGAGTGGATTGGATGGTGGATGCACACCAAAGTGGACACCACATGTAATGTACCCGGACTATTTAAATGATGAGACTTCTTATCTCAGCTATTTTCCATGGTGTGTACTAAGTGTTGAATCAGCCTGATTTTTGGGCCCTGGTCCAAATAAGAGTGGCACACTTGATTGACAGCGTGGATCTCATCCACATGAACCTGGTCCTCATTAAATAAAAGTAATGCATCGAATACATACGAAGTCGTGGACTGCATTTTGGAATTCAGGCAGAGAAGATTGGAGAGATAGACCCAAGTGGAACTACTTACTCGGGATAAAGAATGAGCCATAGGTTGGCTTTTGCAGGTAAAATTCTTAGCCATCATTCGGTTTTTAAACAGAGGTGAATCATAATATGCGCATTTCTATGAGCATTGAGGTGTCAACTTCCACATTGGGGAATTTTGATTGCACACCTAGCAATAATTCCAGGACTTTCACAGTCAATTCCATTTTTTGTTGGGTTTTGCAAAATTCCATTAAGGAACCTGTGACTCCGGTATCAAGCAGGTCCATATGAAGATCCATTTGCCCATTGATAGGACTGTCAACTCATCAAGTGGGTAACCTTTGGCAGAAAGAAAGATAATTGACATCTACTGCATCTAATTAAAGAAAAGTGATAAACAGAATTTTCTAAATCTGTGGGATTTCTAGACCATAGGCCTGAAACCAGGGACTGTAATCGCGGTTTTAAGGCACAACTCTAGCTGACTCGCTTGATTTTGAATCAAAGTTGCAACTCAGAGGACTTGGTAGTGAATTGGCTGGTCAGGCCAAGTCACCAATATTTTCTGTGCAGACAACTGCTGAACTTAATCAGATGCGACCCAGCGGATCAAGTCCACCCAGCCAAGTCGTCAAGCCAAACTGGACATTTTATGGACCATGCATAAACAATCGTGTTGTCCGATCGTATTCTATTGTTCCCTGCAACCTAGCCACCTGAGTTTTGGATTGGCATAATTGTTTGCCTCAGGTCATAACACGAAGAGGCATGATTGATGAACGTGAATCAAGGTCACAAACATGTCACCGTGGACTTACTGAGCATGATAGTTGCATGCTCTACCTAGCTACAACAGGTGTTGCACAGGATTTTAGTCCCTTGGATGGCAATGCCCCAGTCCTCAATCTCATTTTTGCAGAATCCCTTACCCAAAACCCCCCAAGTAAAATGAGAAACTGAGGTTTGAAACTGCCCCCAATGCATAGAAGTGGGTCACATGTGTAAAATCAGATCCACTTAACACAAGATCATCACTGTGTGAGTTCCATGCATCTAAAATTATGAAAATATATTATCATCATGGGGGAACACATGATTTGAACCATTGGACTTTTTCTAATAACCATTCAATATTTCATTTCAACGGTATAACCCACCTGATGATCGATAGGCTATGTTTTTAAGACATGGAAACCACGTATTTGTTAGGACAACCTCAGGAGTAGCTACAGTCTCAAATGAGCAACACTTGTTTCCATGTGTGAGGTAATTAACTAAAACAGATACGAGTGAAGTCATGAAATGGCAATAAGATGAGCTTTGATGGAAAGAGGCAAAGACAACTTTTGTTTTTCCCTAGTGTTGGGTACACCTCCGAAGGAGACTTAACTGGACCTCTCAATATCTCAAGACTTTTTAAAAAAAAAAAAAATTTACCACGCACACTCACGCTAGTGGAATTTCACCACTTATGGATACTCAACACTTGACCGAGTGTTGAAACTCTTGAGAGTCTACCACCCAATATCTCAAGACTTAATTCTGGGGCTCGTTTGGATATATTGTTCACTATGAACTTAATTATAAATTATAAAAATGATGCATTATGTTAATAAGGGAGTGTTTGGATAGTAAATTAGTTAAGATAAGCTATTTATTGCACAAGTAACTTATTTTAGTTTCTACTATATGTTTGGCAAACAACATACTAGCTTCTCCTCTCATTCGTCAGTCTCCATCTCCTCTCTTCAGTCCAAATCAGTGATTGAATCTTAGAATCATCACGCACCTCTCCTTTTTCCTCATCCACTGATCTGATGGTTAAGACAATCAATGCCAACGACTTTTAGACTCAAGTGTCATTTTTGTTGGGTGAGTGGGGCCATGAATTTATGGGTTTGATTCTGATTATAAGCTAATTTGTTTGGACTTTTCAAGCCTAGTCTATTACAAGGTTTTATTTTGCCTGGCCCACGACAAGGAGACCATTAAATTAGAGACAGCAATGGTCTTTGACTTTGTCAAGCCATAGGACGGATGGATGACCAGTACTCGGCCTCAGGTCATGCATATTGCGTTGTTCTTCCTTTCTAGCCTGAAACTATTAAGTAGCCTAGGAAATGCGATGCACAATGACGCAGATAGAGAGAAAGGAAGGAAGATAGAAATCGGGACTACAATGGCCTGAATTGCATGGGCACATGGAAGGGATGACTTGCACTAGCTAACTAATCACTATGTGGGACAATCATGCATCATATCCGCCCCATCCATCAGTTGGGCCGTCACATACCATGAGTCCTGTAGATTCACGTGTAATCCAAGACTTACATCAGCTGCACCATAGGGAAGAGGGTTTTTCACCATAAGTAAAGGTGTAAAATCATTCTGAAAACTTCAAATTCACACTGTTTAGACAACATGAGTAATAGGAGAATTTACTAATCCTGGTATGAAACCACATATGAGTGGATTGCATGGTCAGATGAGTGGATTGGATGGTCTATATAGACAAAAGTGGACACCACGTTACTTGAGTATTATAATAATGAGACTTATTCTCTCAGCTATTTCCCATGGTATGTACCGACCGTTGAATCAGCCTGATTTTTGGCCATGGTCCAAATAAAGAGCGGCATACTTGATTGACGGATTGGATCTCATCCACACATGAGCTTGAGCCAACCAACAGGAAAGAGTCTTCAAACATTCACAGGGACACAGGGTGTTCATGCCAAATCTATTCAGTCCATCTATTTTCTTAGTGAATGGCTCAAAAATGAGGCCGACCTGAAGCTCAAGGGAGCCACGTGACAGGGAACAGTGAGATCCAATGTCCACCCTTGAAACATTTGGGGGCCATTTTGAGCTTCCGATCTGCCTCATTTTTGGGCTCATTCCCTCACAGTGACTGGAAAATGGATGGATGGAATGGATTTCTCATGAACATTAAGATAGGCCCCAGGTACAGTTTGAGTTAGCATGGTGATGCACAGAAGGAGGTGAGGTGGAGCATAGTCTTCCTGAAGGGGATGATGCTCTCCTAACTTTTCTAAGCACTTTCCGTGTTTTACTATTTTTAGTAAAAAATGGAATTAAAACAAGGAAATAACTGTCGATCTGATGGTATTTCACAAATCCGGCTTCCGCATCCCGGCCATGCCAGGTTGGGTGGCTAAAGAAGCTTTTCCTACCTTAAAATCATACATTTTATGTATGATAACTCATTCCGGTTTGTGAGATATGTCCGTTTTAAGTTCTGATGGTCTGGATCATCTTCGTCTCCAATCGGGCCTCTTTTGATCCATCCTGGCCATGAGATTACCTGCAACCCACTCTACATCAGATGGCAACGTTAATTAATGGGTAAGCCAGAAGTCCAGTGGGCATTTAAGCATAGAGGGTGGGGTTGCTTGACCGATGGTGGGGCACACAATGACATGGGTGACAAATACATTCTATCTAGTTTTCGACCTCATTTTAAGGCATGAACCAAAAAATAAGGCCAGTCTAAAGCTCAAGTAGACAAAAACGAATATGAAAGTAAGGGAATATAATTAATGTGAGAGCAAGAGGTTGGTGGACATTTAAGTCTGAGGGTGAGAGTTGATGGACTATAGGTAGGTCCACAAATAATGTTTGTGACAAATCTGCTCAATCTGTCAATTTTGCCACCTCATTTTGAGGCCCGGGACTATGCATAAATTCATGCATAGAAGTGGGTCACATTTGTAAAATCAGATCCACTTAACACAAGATCATCACTGTGTGAGTTCCATGCATCTAAAATTATGAAAATATATTATCACCATGGGGGAACACATGATTTGAACCATTGGACTTTTTCTAATAACCATTCAATATTTCATTTCAACGGTATGTTTTTAAGACATGGAAACCACATATTGTTAGGACAACCTCAGGAGTAGCTACAGTCTCACATGAGTATCATTTGTTTCCATGTGTGAGGTAACTAAAACAGGTACGAGTGATGAAGGCATGAAATGGCAATAAGATGAGCTTTGATGGAAAGAGGCAAAGACGACTTTCGTTTTTCCCTTGTGTTGGGTACACCTCCGAAGGAGACTTAACTGGACCTCCCAATATGCCAAGTTTTCTGGGGCTCGTTTGGATAGCTCGCTATGACCTTAACTATAAATTATAAAAATGATGCATTATAGCATAATGCATTATGTTAATAAGGGAGCGCTTGGATAATAAGTTAGTTAAGATAAGCTATTTATTGCACAAGTAACTTATTTTAATTACTACTATGTTTGGCAAACAACATACTAGCTTCTCCTCTTATTCGTCTGTCTCCGTCTCCTCTCTTCAGTACAAATCAGTGATTGAATCTTAGAATCATCTACTGATCTGATAGTTAAGACAATCAATGCCAACGACTTTTAGAGTCAAGTGTCATTTTTGTTGGGTGAGTGGGGCCATGAATTTATGGGTTTGATTCTGATTATAAGCTAATTTGTTTGGACTTTTCAAGCCTAGTCTATTATAAGGTTTTATTTTGCCTGGCCCACGACAAGGAGACTATTAAATTAGAGTCAACAGCAATGGTCTTTGACTGTGTCAAGCCATAGGACGGATGGATGACCAGTAGGCCATGCATATTGCGTTGTTCAAGGAGACCATTAAATTAGAGACAGCAATGGTCTCACCACAAAAAGGAGACCATTAAATTAGAGACAGCAATGGTCTCACCACAAAAAGGAGACCATTTTGAATTTGTCAAGCCATAGGACGGATGACCAGTACTCGGCCTCAGGTCATGCATATTGCATTGTTTTTCACCATAGGGAAGAGGGTTTTCACCATAGCCTGATTTTTGGCCATGTTCCAAATAAAGAGCGGCACACTTGATCGACGGATTGGATCTCATCCACATGAGCTTGAGCCAACCAACAGGAAAGAGTCTTGAAACATTCACAGGGACACAGGGAATTCATGACAAATCCATTCAGTCCATCTATTTTCTTAGTGAATGGCTCAAAAATAAGGCCGACCTGAAGCTCAAGGGAGCCACATGACAGGAAACCATGAGATTCAATGTCCACCCTTGAAACATTTGGCGGCCATTTTGAGCTTCCGATCTGCCTCATTTTTTAGCCCATTCCCTCGTATTGACTGGAAAATGGATGGATGGATGGAATGGAATTTCTCATGAACATTAAGGTAGTCCCCAAGTACATTTTGAGTTAGGATGGCAACGTCAATCAAGTCCGGTGGGCATTTAAGCATAGAGGTTGGGGTTGCTTGACCGATGGTGGGGCAAACAATGACATTAATTGGTGACAAATACACTATCTCATTTTCCACCTCATTTTAAGGCATGGACCCAAAAAAGAGGCCCATCTAAAGCTCCAGTAGGCAAAGCGAATATGAAAGTATGTGAATATAATTAATGTGAGAGCAAGAGGTTGGTGGACATTTAAGTCTGAGGGTGAGAGCTGCTGGACTATAGGTAGGGTCCACAATAATGTTTGTGACAAATCTGCTCAATCTATCTATTTTGCCACTTCATTTTGAGGCATGTGACCAAAAAACGGGGCTGATCCAAAGCTCAAGTGGGCCAAACAAACATGGAATAGTAGACTAAAACTGCTGTCTAGCTTTGTAACATTAGTGGGGCCACACGATAAAAACAATGGATGGAATGCTTACCATTAAAGCATCTTGGGCCCACTTTGAGCTTTTGATCTGCCTCATTTTTAAGCCTATGACTTAAAATGAGCTGGAAAAATAAGATGTATGGGCCAATTTCTTAGAAACATCAAAGTGGCCCTGTAGACTATCAAAGTTAGGTTTGTAAGGAAAGCTATGCCAATCAATGTGAGAGCTAAAGATAAGTGGACATTTAAGCTGGAGAGTGGGAGTTGCTCGACCATAGGTGTGGTCCACAATGATGTTTGTGACAAATCCGCTCCATCATCTGTTTTGTCATATTATTTGAAGGCATGGGACAAAAAAAATAATGCAAATCCAAACTTCAACTGAGCCAATGTATACGGAATAGTGGAGTTAAACAGCCACCATTGAAACATTAGTGGGGCCACACGATAAGAAACAGCAGGTTGGAACGATCATCATTGAAAGATCGATCATGGGGGCATCATGGGATCCACCTTGAGCTTTGATATCTACCTTATTTTTAGGCCTTTGGCCTAAAATGAGCTGGAAAAACAGATGTACTGTCGATTTCTCACAAACATGCCCCACTTACTGTCGTTGGGTTAGCACCACAATCAATGTCTATCAATGTGAGAGTCAAAGGTCCTTTGTGGACATTTAGGCCAAAGTTGCTCAACCATAGGGGTGTCTGCAGTGATGTTTGTGATAAACTCGTTCAGTCCATTTGTTTTGCCAATTCATTTTAGGGCATGGGACAAAAGTTGAAGCTAATACAAATCTCAAGTGGGCCAAACGAACATGGAACAGCAGGGTTAAATGGCCATCGTTGAAATATTAGGGGGCCATAGGATGTTTGTGACCAATTCACCCGGTCCATCCTTTTTTTTTTTCCTGGCTCATTTTATAGCATGGGCCCAAAAATGAGGCCAATATCAAGCTCCAGTGGGCAAACAATACTAAACAGTGGGGAATGAACACCCACCGTTGAAAAATCTTTGGGCTTTCATAGGCCCACTTTGAGCTTTCGATCTGCCTCATTTTTTGGCCCGCACCCTATAATGAGCTGTCAAAACAGCTGGATTAAGTAAAATTTTCACAATCAACAAGGTGGTATGCCAATGAATCCAACGTAATGTGAGGTAAAGATAATAAAATACCAAAAACCAATCAGCAATTGGTTTAATGTTTAATGGTGAAAACTATAGCCACGTTTCAGGATATAGTTTAAAGGGTTCCGATCCATAGCCGAAAAGGCAGGAGGCCATATGGAAAAATCCCAGTTCTCATGTCCTTTGAATATTGGCATCCCTAAAACTAATAATGGGGCAAAAATATCCAAATGATTCTAGGCATTATATATAGTATTGATCTGCCAAGCTATGGTTTCTACCCATCCATTTAAAACTTCTATGAACGGTTCAGTCCCCAAACCTTAAGAAGAAGTCACTACCGGATCATCCAAGTAAATAGATCAAAGAGCAGCGCTTGGACATAATAATCTTTTTAATTATGCGTGGAGACACATGCTTAAATTCTACTATTGGTTAGTGACAAGGTAACACCGGTTCATGGATCATGGGCTGCAGCTCGTCTGATTTAACGTTGAGGGCGGTTCCTCTGCAAGTCTTTTACGGCCAGCGTAGTCTATGAAAGTTGCACATGGGGTCTACTCTCGTATGTTTATTGCATCGAATCTGTCCAGCAGGGCCATTCCATTGGATGCCCCAAAAATAGGCCGATCAACTGTCACGTGGGCCACCATAGGCCTGTTTTTTAGGCATTCCATCATTATGGCGGTGCTCACTTAATACATTAGTTGGATGGGATATACATAAATGTTGGGCCCCACACATGCAATAGTGTACAAGCATGTGAATAGTTTTTTTAGACGCAGGTAGCCTCAACTTCCAGATCAGACAGTTTGAGGGAGATTGATTGCATGCCTACCAATAATTTCGGGACTTTCGCAGCTAATTCCGTTTTTTTTTTTTTTTTATGGTTGGGTTTAGCAAAATTCCAGTCAGGGCCCATGACTGGATGGCATTGGGCCCAAATTCTTAGCTCGTTCGTTTGGTTAGGCCAAGTCTATCTATTTTCTGCGGTCCATGCTCAAGTGGACCACTTAATTAGGGCTAGAAATCGGTCTGTGATTCTAGTATCAGGCAGGTGCAGTGTGAAGATCCATTTGCCCATTAATATGACCATCAACTCATCAGATGGGCATTTGACAACGTACCACATTTCATGAGTGGAGCAGCCTAACTCATGAGAGAAGGCATGCTAACATTGGACACAGGTCATGGATGGCAGAGATCTTGCACACATGACTTATATATAGACACCTGCCCTGTCAATCTCCCCAGAATTAATCTCTGGCGGGAATTGCCTTGGCAGTGTTCATTAATTTGGAGTAGCGACACATACAAGAAAGGCTAATCTTTCAGGGATCCATACAGTTCATTTACTGGGAGTCTCAGGACTCAATAAATAGGTGGAACTGCAAGGAACTCTGGTATTGAATGGATATAAGAATATATCCAAATCTAAGCTTGAAAGTTGCGGTTAACATTGGAATACAGCCATGGTTCCACGAAAGCAGGTCCGGTAATCAGATAATTGAGAGTGTTAAACGGAGGAGGATTGTTAAAAATGGGTAATATGCATGCTTCTGTGACACGCGTACGTATAGACTACATGTACTATGATCTAGACTATCATTCTAAGCTTATGGACCATCCACAGTTTGCAGCAAGATTTTCACGATTGACTTATCCCAGGCCATCACTGTGTGAGTTCCATGCAAATATGATTATCATGGAGGGCACGCGATTTGAACCTTTGGTGTTTTTTAATACATGCCCTTCGGTCTTTCGAACACATTAAGCATTTTTATGTGTCTAATGAATCAAGTATTAAAGTCATTCATTGGCCGATTCATAATAGTATATTTGATGACATCCTGATATATAGTTAGGGTGAGACAAAGCACATGGAACATCTTAGGCATGTGGTACAGGTCCTGGCAGTTAATAAGTTGTACCTCAATTTGAAGAAGCATAGTTGTTTAATGAATAGCTTATTGTTCTTAAGATTTTGTGTGACCTTCATGGGCATTCGTGTGGACGATGAAAAGGTGGGAATCATCAAGGAATGGTTGATCCTAACGAACATTAATAAAGTGAGGAGTTTCCACCGGTTGGAGACCTTATATCGTCGATTTGTGCAGAATTTTAGCATTATAGTCTCACCAATTATAGATTGCATGAAAAAATGTCCGTTTCAGTGGACCAATTAGGTTGACAAGAGCTTTGTTGAAATCAAGCATCAATTGTTCACGTCACTAATCTTGGTTTTTCCCTGTTTGACAAATTGTTTGATGTTGAGTGTGATGCCCCATATGTCAGAATTGGAGGAGTCTTGTTATAGGAAAGCAGACTGGTAGCCTTCTACAATGAAAATCTTGGCAAAGCTTGAAAGAAGTCATCGACATATCAGCTTGAGTTGTACGTACTTGTTTAAGCACTGTGACATTGACAATATTATCTGATCCAGAGAGAGTTTGTTCTTTATATTGATCATCAAGTCTTAAAATTTATTAATAGTCAAGATAACGTGAATTGTGTGCATGCTAGACGGATTACATTTTTGGAAGAATTCACATTCATTATTACAAAGCACAAGTCAGGACAATAGAACAAGATGGTTGATGCACATCCCAATATCTTAAGACTTATGGGGCTCGTTTGGATAGCTCACCACGTCCTTAATTATAAATTATAAAAATGATGCATTATAGCATAAGGCATTATGTTAATAAGGGAGTGTTTGGATCATAAGTAGAGGTGGGCATTTCTGACCTGATCCGATGGATTCAACCCGATTAAACCTGATCAGAACCGTTCCAAATAGATCTGACAGCCTAGATCAGGCCTGATCGATTGTATAAATCAAGATCCAAATGTTTTTTGGGTCGGGTTCAGATAGAGGTTTATCCGGACCGATCTAACCCGGATACCCAAACCGAAAGGATTCGGCCCGAACAGACCCGACCCGACCCAGAGCTGGTAGTATAAATATTTCTTTTAATTTTTTACCCTAGCTCGTTTTCACCTTTCCCCTCTTTTCTTACCCTAGCCAGAATGAGCGAGCCTTTTGTTCTTCTTCTTCCTCCGCTCCACTCTCCAGTCTCTAGCCTCCCCTTCCCAATCTTCTTCCTCTTAAGTCTCCTCTTCTTCTTTAGCGCCCGATGCCCAACGCCCTTCATTTTAATTTGATTAAAACTTGAGTGTAGGTGGAGAGAGAGTACAGATGTTGAGGACCTTTTCATATCACACATCTCTGGAATTGATACCATGGCCCACGGACTCTGTAATGCTATTAAGCTAATTGAGGTGAGTTCATTGACAGAACCATTGACTTATGTGGGTTTTATGGGATTGCTGACTGTGGATTTTCATGGATTATAAGGATGGTTCTTTGGATGAGCTTGTTCGAAAGCGGTACCAGAGTTTAGACTCAGAAATTGGGGCTCTGATCGAGGGTTGCGACTTATCTCAAGTCATCCCCTCTGTCCTGTGTCTTTTTTGTCTTATGGATGGCTTGGTGTTTAAGCAGGCTGGAAAGGTTGATTTTCAAACACTTGAGAAGAAGGCCATGGAATGGGGTGAACCAGCTGTTGCTTCTAGAAAGCAGGTAACATGCCAACTATATTGATTATGAGCAGGCCTAGTGTGTGTGAGATTGAGGATTGTCTTTGTGCCACACTGGAAACTGGGTCATTAATTAGGTAGGGTCCACAATGAATTGTCCAGAAAAGGATATATGGATCCGAACATTACCCAACTCGATCCGACTCGGTATTCATGACCGAGTCAGACTCAGATCGGCTCAGGAAAGCAGAGGTTCTAGTCGGTCCGAGTCAGTTGACCTGAACTCGGTCCTGGATCGGTCCGAGTTCGAGTTTGCCCATGACGAATCCAGATTGGGTTGAGTTGGATCGAATCCGATTCGACTCAGTCCGATGCCCAACGCTAATCATAAGTTACTTAAGATATGCTACTTATTCAACAAGTAACTTATTTTAGTTTCTACTATGTTTGGCAAACAACATCATGGCTTCATCTCTATGATGCATCTCTTTGGAGGCTTTTAAAAAAGAAAAAAAAAAAAGGAGAAAAAAAATTTAACTGAAGTGATTAAGTACTTCTAAGTTTTTTTTTTTAATTATTATTCTTTTATTTTTTATTTTTTAAGTTGCTTACAACTAATCATAAACCAAACTTAGTTACTTATAACTAATTGTAAAACCAAATTTACTTATCTAAAATAAGTTCCTTATCTACTTATGTAAATAGAAAAAGTAAAAGTTGCGTATCTACTTCTCTAAATAGAAAAAGTAACTTATTTGGTAGCAACCAAATGGACCCTAAAAGGCATATGAAACACTGGTTAAGATCATAATCTAAAGGTATTATGCATGCATTATGCATGCATGATGATTTATTTCCTTAATTTTTAGAAACATAGGAATTGTAAGCTCAAGTCATTTTCATGTACCCTCTTCCTTTCTCTCCTTTCTCTCATATCCCATCTCTCTCATCCTCTCCCCAGTGGACCCCACAGTCCAAATCAGTGATTGAATCTTAGAATCAATAGGCACAATCAATGCTAACGACTTTTAGAGTCAAGTGTCCTTTTTGTTGGGTGAGCGGGGCCATGAATTTATGGGTTTGATTTTGATTGTAAACTGGTTTGTTTGGGCTTTTCAAGCCTAGTATATTACAAGGCTTTATTTTGCATAGCCCACGCTTCAGGAGAGCCTTAAATTAGAGCCAGCAATGATCTTTGACCCTGTCAGCCCATAGGACGGATGGCCCCAGTTCATGCATATTGCGTTGTGCTTCATTTTTAGCCTAAAACTATTAAGTATGCTAGGAAATATGATGTACATGAATGACGTAGAGAGAGGTAGGAAGAGAGATCTTGAAACTATAATGGCCTGAATTGCATGGGCATATGGAAGGGAAGACTTACACTAGCTAACTAATCATTATGGAGGACAAACATATATCATATCCGCCCCATCCATCAGTTTGGGCCGTCACATTCTCACCATAAGTCCTATAGAATCAGTGAAATCCAGGACTTATATCAGTCGCACCACATGGAAGAGGGTTTTTCACCATAGGTAATGGTGTAAAATCATTCACGGAAACTTTAAATTCACATGGTTTAAACAACATGAGTATTAGAAGAATTTAATAATCTTGGTATGAAACGTCAGTTGAGTGGCTTGGATGGTCTATACGCACAAAAGTGGACATCACATATAACTTGGAGTATTATAATAATGAGACTTCTTATCACAGCTATTTCACATGGTGTGTACCGAGGACGCGGATTAGATACTGACAAGGTCAGTAGCCAAATCCTACTGAAGTGACGTCACCAAGCTATGTGGACCCCACCATGATGCATGCTACCATTTGTAGGGATCGTTTTATGGCATGAGAAAGAGAATGGGATTGATCTAAAGTTCAAGTGGACTCACCATGAACATCCTATTCATAAGTTAACATAGAGATAGATGAATTGAAAACAAAAATATCAGCTTTTGATCGGAAACTTCCGTGGCCCCTAAGAAGTTTTGAATGGTGGATGTCAGTCCCCACTGTTTTCTATGGTGGGGTCCACTTGAACCTTAGATCTATCTCATTCTTTTTCTTATGCCATAAAATGATCTCTCCAAATGGATGGACGGTATAGATACAACACACGCATCATGGTCGGGTCCACAGAGTTTGGTGACGTCACTTCAGTAGCGATTTGGCTACTGACCTAGTCAGTATCTAATCCGCACCCATGTACTGACAGTTGAATCAGCCTCATTTTTGGCCCGGGTCCAAATAAAGAGCAGCACACCTGATTGACGGGGTGAATCTCATCCACATGAGCTTGAGCCAACCAACAGGAAAGAGTGGAGATTAAACATCTACAGTTGAAACATTCATAATGAGGACACAGGGTGTTCATGACAAATCTATTCAGTCCATCTGTTTTCTTAGTGAATGGCCAAAAGTTGGGAAGACCGAAGCTCAAGTGAGCCACATGACAGGAAATAGTGAGATTGAACGTCCACCCTTGAAACATCCTAGAGCCATTGTGAACTTCGGATCTGCCTCATTTTTGGCCCATTCCCTCATATTGGCTGAAAAATGGATGGACGGAATATTGGACTTCTCACGAACATTAAGGTAGGCCCCAAGTACGGTTTGAGATAGGATGGCAACATTAATCAATGGGTCAACCAGAGGTCCAGTGGACATTTAAGCATATAGGGTGGGGGTTGCTTGACCGTACAATGATGTTGGTGACAAATCCACTTTATCCATCTATTTTCCACCTCATTTTAAGGCATGGACCCAAAAATGAGGCGGATCTAAAGTTCAAGTAGGCAAAACGACTATGAAAGTATGGGAATTAAACGTCCTGCCAATGAAATAGTCATAGTAGAGTCGCATGATGTTTTTGACAAATCTGTGAGTCCATCTATTTTGACAGATCATTTTATCGAATGGCTCAAAAATGAGGACGATACCAATCTCCAGTGGGCCCACGATAAGAAACGGTGGTATGAAATGCTCACCATTGAAACATCTTGAGGCATCCTCGGCCCATTTTCAGTTTTTGATCTGCCACATTTTTAAGCCCACGACCTAAATGAGCTGAAAAAATGGATGTACCAGTCAATTTCTCACAAACATTAAAGTGGGCCCATGTACGATCAAGACTAGGTTAACACGACAATCAATGTGACAGCAAGAGATTGGTGGACATTTAAGTTGGAGGGTGAGAGTTGCTTGACCATAGGTGTGGTCTACAATGATGTTTGTGACAAATCTGTTCAATCTATCTATTTTGCCACCTCATTTTGGGGCATGGGACCAAAAATGAGGCTGATCCGAATCTCAAGTGAGCCAAATTAAAGAACATGGAATGGGCTCGGATTTTACTTTTAGATTCAAGTCTCCTCTTTTGCAGGGAGCATCAAGATTTCAAAGAGTGAACCCTGGGACCATATGAGTTTTGGCTCATATTCTATTATTAGAGTCAAGTCTCATCTTTTGTTGAGAACATCCAGTTCCAAGCAATGAGCCTCGGGACTGGATTGGCATGGGCCCATTTTCTACTTTATACTCAAGTCTCCTCTTTGTTGATATGATATGGAGTTTGGACATGGATTTCAGAGTCAAGTCTGCTTTTTCATTAATGTTGCCAAATTCTAAGTAGTCGGGCCTGGAACTTGATATGAGCCCACAATTTTTACAGTCTTGTTTGAGCTTGTCATGTCAAAGTCAAAGTTTTTATTTTGCACAGCCCAATCTCAAGTAGAACAATAAATTAGGCTGGCAATGGGCCTGTGACTCTTGTCAACCCTTTAGCCAACTAACCAAGCTTGCTTCTAACTTGGGCTCAGGTGTACTTATTGGGCTATGTTTTGGTTTCAGCATGAAAACAAAGGCTATTAAGGTAAATAAATCAGGCTATGGCTGACTCATTCCTATATCAAACCATTTCTAGGATGCACGTAAGTGTTAACAAAAAGTTCCAATTCCCAAATATTACAAAGTTATTAATGGGCTTGAAATACAAGCCCTTAAGTAAATGGGTTGAAGGAGTGGTGCTTGGGCCTAATAATTTGTTGACAAGTGGGACCACATGTTAAATTTTAAACTAAATTCTAAATCCAATCAGTAAACGGATGATGATCGGGTCATGGGTCCATGGGTTGTACCTCTGTTTGGGGTTTGAATGGTTGATATGTTTCGTAGAGGGCCACTTACCCCAAACTAGTCCCTCCCTCCGCCACTCTGCATAAATTGTGGATGTGTTTGATCTTTGTAGAGGTGATGGTGATGATGACAAAGAGGAGATGAGCTCCCTAGGATGCCTTCCCATCATCACTTCAAGTACCACGACACCCAAGCTATATATGTCGCATTTTTCAGTCACCCTCGTCATATATGCAAGCTCTGCAAGAAGGAAGACAGTTTAGTCATGTTCTTTCTCTTTGTTAATCATCAATAGCTAAACTCTTAAGCATTTATCAAACTCACGGGGGTTTCTTAATCTAGGTTTCTTATCTTCTAGGTTATTTTGCTTGTTAACCCCAAGGCATCTCTACAAATTGTGCATATGCCAACTGCCATGCGTGTGGCACATCTGGGAGTTGCATGAGATGTGCTAAACTTTTAGATGATCTTGCTATTAAGTTAGGATGGTCTACTTATAAGGCATGCCCTATGCATACATTGAGTGTGTACTACTGGCATTTTTTCTCAAAACTATCCATTGTTTTCATGTGTTGGTAGCCTGCCTGATAAGAGGACCAGATTAATCATTGTGTTGGGTCATCTGCATGGTTCGGCCTACCTTTATGTATGCCTCATATATCCCAAACACATAAGAAGTTGGCATGTGAAATCTAGAGCGTATTGATGCGTCTTGTATCTGCACATTTCATTGGCAAGGATTGGATGATATGGGCATGTTTCAAGAATTTCCAATCTTGGAACTTCTTTTGTTTGTGTGAGGCATTCACTGTGTGGGACATCACATCAACGGTTTGAATCATAGAGATGTCTAACCCTTGTGCAACGGAGTAACCCAGCCCTTGTGCATCATTTTCACATTTACTCGTATGGGTAGAAGCAATGAACTATTTTAATCATTTATTAAATAGTGATGACTTATCCATCTATAATTGGTATCCAAGTAAATCTATCCAGACCATCCAATTGGTGGCCAACAAATGGACACCTATGGAAAATGGAGAGAGTCACAAATTTAATAGCTGATAACATATGGTTTAAGTTGGTTGGGTAAGAATCCCTTACCGTTCAGCAACATTACTTCCATCGTGCATAATGTAAAAATGATGGACCTCAAGTGCAGCAAAGTAAAAACATTCTTAACAGTATCTTCATTTGCATGGTTATATATTAGTTTTAAATATTCACAGATGCTTTACAATTTTTTAGTTAAACAAAGTTGGGGATTTGAACAATACAATCCCTTTTATGTTTCTTTGCAAGGCCTCTTACAAAACTGTTGGATTAATGAATCTTCCAGTTTCCCTAGAGTGCCACATTTGACAACAGTATGATAACTCATTGACAAACTTTACTATGTAATTTCCAACAAAAAATAGAAAATCTTACGGAAAATAACAGTCTAGTTGCTAATAAAACTATTAAAGCATGGAGAATGAATTAACAACTAACCTGGAGCAATGTATCCATAACTGCCTGCAAGCGTGGTCCAATTGGACGAATCGGGTATCAACAATCTAGCAGTGCCGAAGTCAGGGACATAGGCCTCAAATTCTGAATTCAACATAACGTTATTGCATCATAGGTCATGATGGAAAATTGGCCGAGTGCAATCATGGTACATGTAAGATAATGCTTCGGCGACACCTTGAATAACCTTAACCCTTATATTACAGTCCAACTGTGCAGCTCATTCATCATTGCTTAGGATGTTAGCCAAGCTTTTCCTTTCCATGTAATCATAAACTAGAAATGAGAATTGAGCGTGGGAAAAAAAAAAACCATAAAGTTTCACAATGTTGCGATGGCAGATTTCTCTGTTAATGCTCGAATCTCATTTCTAAAACTTCTTTGATCAATTTGATCTGCACCTTTGAAGAGATGAAGTTTCTTAACAGCTACTTCATCCCCTGGATGCATTGGACAGTTCGGATCGTCCGAATGGATGATTAAGGTGGCCCATTACACATCCCAGCGGTTGGTCATCGGCAGAAAAATGGGATTTCAGCTCGGGTTAGCGTGGGCTGACCCGTCTCCTGGTTTCGGTGCGGCGCAGGAGTGCATCAACTGTGCACTCTCACGCCCCCGTGTGGGGTCCACTGTGATGCTTATGAGAAATCTGCTTCACCCATCCTCCTTCTCGTATAGTTTAAGGGGTTGAGAGCGAAATTGAGGCAATCTAGAGATCAGGTGGGCCCCAAATCGATGATTAATGGGCCGATCTGAATGTTGGGCCACTAGCATAGGGATTCAATGGCTAAATTTCGACGTGTATAGTTAATTTAGGGTCCTCAGGCCAGATATAGAGTTTTGAGCCAAACGGATGATGGAAACCCTGTGATCTTGCATTCTGGACGATTTTCAAGCCTCTTTAGCATGAATTGCTTGATGTTCTCGGATCTCAGGCATATAATTCTTCGAATCTCAGTTCCCTGGAGTCCGTCCCTTGCCTTGGTGATTTTTTAGGGTTAAATCAATGCCTTTAGTATCCTTTACACGATTAAAATAGGACGTTAAATATTATCATGTTCGTAAAATCAGGCAATAACTAGGGTCTAATAGGCACTATTTGACCCTCAACAGCGATCAAACAAATGGTCCTTGAATTCATAGGTTTTATTTATTTAAATTAATTTCTATGATTAGAGTGAGTCAGTATTGGTTCAACAAGTTTCCCTTTGGTATTTTGTCACTTTTTGGTGGGCCACTTTCTGGGCATAACAATATTAGAACGTCATGAAATTGGTCACTATCAAGCTAGCTTCAGAATGATCCCATGATCATACAATTCTGATACAGTTTATGTGAGGTACAACCAATTGGTTTCTTAGTTGGGCCTGAGGTTTTCAACATCAAACATAGAGCTTGCGAGTCAATTACACTTTGAACATTATGTGCAGGAATGAATGATAATGAAAAAGGGGAGAGAAAAATGCCATGACAACAGCATAGCCATTCATAAAAGCTAATGCATGTGTACATGTTCGTGCACTTTTCTATGCATATGCGTTTGAACAGAATATTCAGTCTGTCCAAATTTCTAAACATTAAGTCACCGAGGCCTATGTTAACAAAACAGTTAATATGTTAAACAGGAAAGAAAGGCCCTATGTCAACAAGGAAAAAGAGGTTATCGAATCCATGCACCATGCATGATGTCATGTGTTAGCTACCACAAAAGCTGGATGCGGGTGGAGTCATATTAGGTTCGTAATTGGCCAGGTTTGTGCTGGGCCTACACTTATGATTCACGGCCGGCACCAGCCCCAGCAGAGTAACCAACATGTGAGCCCGAAAATTGGTTAGGCCCAAACTCTATCCTGCCCAGCCCAAATTTGTTAAAATCACTATTTTTCACTTAAATGTTGTTAATCTATCTGTTGATCAAGTCGAGCACACGTACACAATGAAATAGATGTCCAGAGAAATGAAACCAGTGGTATGCATTCAAGGAGAATGGGTTGTTGTCTAAAGGATGACTAGAATGGAATACCTAAAGGAGCAAATGAAATTGGGTGAGTCTAAAATGACTTGAGCCCAGGCCCAAGCCAAAACTGACTGGGCTATGCATGTGAGGCCCAAGCTTTTGCCATGAGCCAAGGTAGTGTATTCAAGCTGGATTCAAAGTAGAAATGAGCTCATGGAGCTTCTACGGGTCACCCAGTCCATTACTAGCCTTAATTTAAAAACTAAGCATGTGGTCCAGCTTTGTTGTGGAATTATGTCATTCCAGAGTGACTCATGTATCCTTATTACTTTACACTTACCTAGCAAAATTTCTAATAAGGTTGCATTACCTTATTATAAAAGTTATCTCTACATTGAAACGCTATGCTAGAGCATTGAGAGCACTAATGAGGCCACGTGATATTTCTAAATTTGCTGCAGATTGCCTGATTACCCAACTTTGTGGTGCCAACATGATGTATGTGTTTTATTGGTATGGTTCGTCTAATTTGCCCGATCAAAGATCAAGTGAACCATATCATAAGAAACAATGGAGATAATAATGCCCATCGATGAAGCCTTCTTAAGGTCTACTTTGATGTTTATTTGCCACCCAACTAGTTCATATGGTCACACACGCTTGAAGAAAAGGAAAACACAAATATCATTTTCATCCAAAACTTACTGTCACCTCTAAGAAACTTTCAATGCTAGGTATTTAATCCTCATTATTTCCTGTGATGTGGTCCATTTGAGGTTTGATATACCTCATTATAGGGCTCATGCCCTAAAATGACCTGGCAAAACGAATAGACAATATCGATAAAACATATTGTGGTGGGCCTCACATACTCAAGTCCTAGGTCATGAGTCAATCCATGTCCTTCAAAGTCATTTCTCATAAGAAGAAAAAAAATAAAAATCATCAAAAGCTCTTTTAAATGCTACAAACCTTATTACCTACGGGAGTGGATTAGGTGTTGCCCTTAAAATTAATGACGCCCAACTTAATATATGTATTCTACCGTGCATGGCTTTTCAAGAAATGCCACTCTCTCCTTGAACTTTTCAAGCTCCCAAAAAGAATCATATTTTACTTTATACAAAAAAGCAAATTTTGTATTTTTTTTAACCATCAAAAATTAATATTATCTCATATATGGCAAAGCTGCAAAAAAAAGGGACGTTAACAGCGAAAAGTAAATCATTCTCTTGAGAAAAAAAAAAAATCATCTCAAGTATTTTCAAAGCTCCTTAACAAGTTTTGAAAATGTTGTCAGATGTCTTTAACCTGTACATGAAACAGGGGTTCGATCGGGTCGATCAATCAAGTGAACAAACATTCAGGGTGGGAACCACAAAGAAAGATATAGACCTCACCTGGAAATCTAAATTTTCCCTAAACATGGATTCCACACACTGAATTACATGCATTATCATAACAAGAAAAACACACCTTCTCTACATTGGATGATTTTCATACAATAAACACACATAATAATAATGTACTTGCCTCTACACACCCCCAACCTCAATGATTTTCATCCACCCAACTATACCTTGAGATCCATCAGTTGACGTAATGTAAGTGCGTGGAATGGTCCTAGAGAGAAGGAAGGCCGACTGATAGATAACTCTTGAGCCACGTAGTGCATGGTTGGCCGAGAGTTTGGATCTAGCCGAATGCATGAAAGTGCCATAGACACCACAAATAAGACTTCCTGTGTAATCTCAGCCGTTGGATCCAAGAGACGTTGGTCCAACATATCCTTTAGCAGTGTGTCATGTCTACTTGGTAATGTCAAAGAGGAGATAAGCTCCCCAGGATGCTTTCCCATCATCACTTCAAGTGCCACAACACCAAAGCTATATACGTCGCATTTTTCGGTCACCCTCATTGTAAATGCAAGCTCTGCAAGAAAGAAAATACTTTAGTCATGATCTTTTCTCCTCCTAAATCATTAATAGCTAAACTCTTAATCATATATCAAAGTCACATGGGTTTCTTAATCAAGGTTTCATATCTTTTAGGTTTTTATACTTGTTAAGCCCAAGCCATCTTTATAAACTACACATATGCCAACTGAGATGTATGTAGCACATCTGTGTGAGGTGTGATCTTGCTAAAAAGTTAGGATTCTCCACTTGCCAGCCATGCTACATCTATACCTTGTGTACTGTTGGCAATGTTTTTCCGAAAACTATCCATTGTTTTCACATGGTAGTGGCCCACCTAATAAAGAACCAGATTAATAATTGTGTTGGGTTGTCTGCATGGTTGGGCCTACCTTTACGTGTGCCTCGGGTGTCCCAAACGCATGAGAAGTTAGCACATGTAAACCAGAGTGCATTGATGTGTTTGTAAGTATTGTCATAGCTACACATTTCATTTACAAAGATTGGGTGATATGAGCATTGTTTCAAGGATTTTTCCAATCTTGGAACTTCTTTTGTTGCATGAGGCATTCACTGTGTGGGACATTATATCAACGGTTACGATCATAAAGCTGTTGAACCCTTATACAACGAAGGAAACACAACCATTCTCAAGGATCTATTGGCTGAACATTGCAGAGGATGCCATATTTCCATATGCATCATTTTCACATTTACTTATATGGGCCAGAAGCAATGAGCTTTTTCAATCATTTCTTAAATAGAGATAACTCATCCATAGTACCCATGCAAATCAATCCAGACCATCTGAAAACATGGCCCCATATTGTAGATGGAGCAGATCCCAACAATTACACTTAGTGGAGGATTTTATCCATCCCATCCAACTGGTGGCCAACTAATGTACAGTTAAGAAAAGTAGTCAGCACCACAAATTTAATAGCTAATAACGTATGGTTTAGCTGGGTAACTTAAATCATAGTTAGACTTACGATTATCTCCACCATGCATAATGTAAAAACGATGGACTATAAGTGCAGCTTAGAGAAAACATTATTCTTACATTTATCTTCATTTGCATTGTTATATTAGTTTATATGTTGGGGATTGTAAAAATAGAAACCCATGTATGTTTATTTATAAGGCCTATTACAGCTGTTGGATTAAGGAATCTTCCAGTTGCCCAAGATTGCAATATTTGACAACAATATGATAACTTATGCACAAACTTTAGTATGTAATTGCCAACAAAAAGAAAAAAGAAAAGGAAGAGAGAGAGAGAGAGAGAGAGAGAGAGAGAGAGAGAGAGAGAGAGAAGGAAAGCTTTAGAAAAATAAAAGACCGATTGCTAATAAAACTTTTAAAGCATGGAGAACGAATTATCAACTAACCTGGAGCAATGTATCCATAAGTGCCTGCGAGCGTAGTCCAATTGGATGAATCAGGTATCAACAATCTTGCAGTGCCAAAGTCAGAGACACAGGCCTCAAATTCCGAATTCAGCAGCACGTTGTTGCTTGATAGGTCTCGATGGACAATTGGCTGGGTGCAATCATGGTGCATGTAAGATAATGCATGGGCCACACCTTTAATAACCTTCACCCTTAGAGTCCACTCCAACTCTGCAGCTCCTCTGTCATTGCTTAGGATACTAGCCAAGCTTCCTCTTTCCATATACTCATACACTAGAAATGAGAATTGAGCATGAGAACAAAAACCATAAAGCTTCACAATGTTGCGATGGCGGATTTCTGTTAATGCTTGAATCTCATTTCTAAAACTTCTTTGATCAGATTGATCCCCACCCTCGAGTGGGCGAAGTTTCTTCACAGCTACTACTAGGCCTGATGGCAGATTTGCTTTGTAAACTTTTCCATACCCTCCAGTTCCGATGCAGTATTTATCGTCGAAACTCTCTGTGGCTTCCACGATCTGTTCAAATGTATCATTCCCATCATAATTCCATATTGAAAATGGATTTCTTCTGCTCCTTTCAAGAACCTCTTTCTTTTTATTTCTTCGTCTTTGGTAATAAATGGAAGAAACGCCGACGATTATAAACAAAAGAAACAAGGCTGCCAAGAGAGGAAGAACAATGAAGATGACAACTTGGCGGGCTTTTCTGGTATCACCATGGCTTCTTGAAGGAGCATTGCAAGGTCTCAAACCTTGCACTTCACCACATAAGCCTTTGTTTTTTATGAATGCCTCTGCAGGAGCCTCTTGAAAGGCTTTGTTGTTGGGAATAGGCCCTTCCAAATCATTGTGTGAAAAATCTACAGATTGTAAGCTGAGCATCCCTTCAAAAGATTTTGGAATTGAGCCAGACAACATGTTGTGGGAGAGGTTTAACATTTCTAGCATCTGCAAGTTCCCAATTTGTGATGATATCTCTCCATTGAGTGAATTATGGCTAAGGTCTAATGCACCCTGCAGGTGTATCAGGTTGCCGATCTGAAATGGAATGCTTCCATTCAAATAATTTTCACTCAATTTTAGATACCATAGTTTGATGCAATTCCCCAACTGAGGTGGTATTGGACCAGCTAGGTTGTTCATTGATAGGTCCAGAATCCCCAAATTCGTCAGTTTCCCAATTTCTTGAGGAACCCCATTAGAAAGCTGGTTGTCACTTAAATTCAAGTTGAACAATGAAGTCAACCTCCCCAATTCCTTGGGAATCTCTCCTATCAGACGGTTTGAAGAAAGACCAAGCACTCCAAGCTGCGTCAACCACCCAATCTCGCGAGGAATTCTACCAGTGATCATGTTTCCGGAGAATTGTAGCGTCATCAAGTTTCTGCATTCTCCCCAGTTCGGTGAGAGTTCACCAAACAACCTGTTGTTGCTGACATCCATGAAATATAGATGTGGGTATACACCAAAGACTTCTGATACATTTGCAATGAGCTGGTTTCTGTCGAGTCGAACTCTAGTTAACCTGGTGCAATTTCTGAAGCTTTTTGGGATCTCACCAGTTAAATGGTTGTTAGTTGCATAGAAGTATTCAAGCTCGGTCAAGTTTCCGAAAGTGGAAGGGATAGAACCTGTTAGATTGTTTTGTGACAATGCCAACTCGACCAAATTCTTGAGATTTCCTAATTGTGTAGGAATTGAACCAGAAATTTGATTGCTGTGGAGGTACAAAAATGTAAGGTTTCTCAAATTACCTAAAGCAGGAGGGATTGGACCTGTCAGATTGTTAGAGGACAAGTCCAACTCATCCAAATTCTTGAGATTCCCTAATTGTGCAGGAATTGAACCAGAAATTTGATTGTTGAAGAGGTTCAAAAGTGTAAGGTTTCTCAAATTACCTAAAGCAGGGATTGGACCTGTCAGATTGTTATCGGACAAGCCCAACTCAACCAAATTCTTGAGATTTCCTAATTTTGCAGGAATTGAACCAGAAATTTGATTGCTGTAGAGGTGCAAAACTGTAAGGTTTCTCAAATTACCTAAAGCAGGAGGGATTGGACCTGTCAGATTGTTATAGGTCAACTGCAAATCAACCAAATTCTTGAGATTTCCTAATTGTGCAGGAATTGAACCAGAAATTTGATTGTTGTATAGGTACAAAAGTGTAAGGTTTCTCAAATTACCTAAAGCAGGAGGGATTGGACCTGTCAGATTGTTATTGTACAATGCCAACCCAACCAAATTCTTGAGATTCCCTAATTGTGCAGGAATTGAACCAGAAATTTGATTGCCGTAGAGGTACAAAACTGTAAGGCTTCTCAAATTACCTAAAGCAGGAGGGATTGGACCTATCAGATTGTTATCATGCAACGACAACTTAACCAAATTCTTGAGATTTCCTAATTGTGCAGGAATTGAACCAGAAATTTGATTTCTGTAGAGGTACAAAAGTGCAAGGTTTCTCAAATTACCTAAAGCAGGAGGGATTGGACCTGTCAGATTGTTATTGTACAATGCCAACCCAACCAAATTCTTGAGATTCCCTAATTGTGCAGGAATTGAACCAGAAATTTGATTGTCAGAGAGGTAGAGGATCTGGAGATGTTTAAGCAGGCCGATTTGAGATGGAATTTTCCCAATGAGTTGATTGTTCTGGAACTGAAGGGAGATGAGTTTGGTCCAGTTGGTGAAGAAACTTGGAGCTAGTTCGCCTCTTATTTCATTAGATGAGATGTGAAGCTCTGAAAGGTGAGAAAGGTTAGCCATTGAAAGAGGTAGAACTCCAGAGATATTATTCATGGAGATATTGAGGGAGATGAGTCTAGAAAGAGTGCCAATGTCAGCTGGGATGGTTCCAGTGAGTGTATTGTCACTGAGATTGAGACGGAGGAGGTTTGGAAATGACGAGAAGCTCAAGTTATCAAGCTTACCTTGCAAGCCTGCACTCGGTAAGCTTATCTCGATTACACTTCCAAGGCCGTTGCAGTAGATCCCAACCCATTTACATGGAGAGATTGTGGTGGCACTAGCATTAGCAGATGGAAGTGACCATGAATGGAGAGCTTGTGGTGACAAGATGCTGGCTTTCCATTCCAAGAGAGCCTCTGCTTCTCCAAGTGTGGATGCTGGTGCTGTTGTAAAGGCATTGGAAGAAAGAAATTCTAATAATAAAAGAAGAAAAGCAAGAGAGAGAGATTTCTGTATGGCCATGGCTGTTGTTGCTTATGCTCTGTTACGAACTTACGAGGATGGGTATTTATAGAAGGAGGTTGATCCTACTCTAGACAAGACCAGCTTGTCTTACTCTTAGATCCGTTGGACATATCTCACCTCTATATGGACGCGGATTGCGTGCCAAGGACGCGGATTGGCTACTAATGCTGCTACTGGCTACTGGTCGGTGCTCTGTGGGCCCCACCATGATGTATGTGTTTCATCCATGCCGTCCATTCACTTTTTCTTTTTTTTTTTAAAGATCATTTTATGTTATGAGCCTACAAATGAGGTAGATCCAAATATTAAGTTGACCGCTTCACAAGAAACAGTGTTGATTGAATGCCCATCTTTAATTGAGTCCAGAGGATCTGTTGTTCCTGATGGAGGGGGATTCTGCTAGTTCTGGTTGTTGTGATTGCTTCTGTAGCCTCTTTGTTGTCTGTTTCAGGTTTTGTGGCCGAGTTTTGTTGAAAGACTCTTTAGCCTTTTCAACACTGGGAAGATTGCATCCACATTTCAGGTGCTACTTTCTGTTTTTGTAATTTTGTTGATGCTATCCAGAGGTATATATGATAGGTAAGGCTCATTTTTTTTATTATTATTTTTTTTTTATTTTTTATTTTTTTCGTGGGGCTCACCCTAATGATTTAATTTAATTTAATTAAAAAAAAAAAAAAAAAAACTGAAGGATCCTGATCAGATGGTTTATGTGTACTTTGCAAAGAAAAAAAAGGGGCTCTGGCATTGCCGACACAGCACACATGTGTCACACGATTGAATTCGAGCCTAACCCGCAAAAATGAAAAATCCACTTATCATAGGATCATCATTGTGTGAGTTCCATGCATCTAAAATCATGCAAATATGATCATCATGGGAGAACACATGATTTGAACCATTGGACACTTTCTAATAACCATTCATTTCATTTCAATAGGTGTGGCCCACCTGATGATCATTAGGCTATGTTTTTTAGACATGAAAACTAGGTATTGTTAGTATAACCTAAGGAGCAGCTCTAGTCTCGCATGAGTATGGCTTGTCTCCATACGCAAGGTACTCAAATTAGCAAAAGTAAAACAACGCAAGTGAAGTGATGTAATGGCAACAAGATGAGCTTTGATGGAAAGAGGTAAAGACAACTTTTGTTTCTCTCTTAAGTTGTGTAAACTTCCAAAGCAGACTGGACTGGACCTCCCAATATCACAGGACTTCTATGCACGTTTCGATAGCTCATAATGTAGTTAATTATAAATAATAAAAACAGAGTATTATAGCATAATACATTATGTTAATAAAAGGTGTTTGGAACACTCATTAAGATAATAATCTAAAGGTATTATACATACTTGATGACTTGTTTTCTTAATTTTTAGAAACCTAGAATTGTAAGCCTAAGTCATTTCATGCTCCAAAAAAAAGAAAAAGAAAAAGAAAAAAAAAAAAAAAATCATTTCATGCTCCCTCTCCCTCTCTCACATTTCTCTCATCTCCCATCTGTCTCATCCTCTCCCCAGTGGACCCCACACGATGTGGGGTCCAAACCAGTGATTGGATCTCCTCAATTGTAATCAATGCACCTCTCCTTTTTCCAATCCATGACTGGATGGTTATGACAATCAAGTCTAGCGACTTATAGTCAAGTCTCCATATTGTTGGGTTTTGCAAATTTTCAAGTAGTAGGCCCATCAATGGATATATTTGGTTTAGATTTTAAGCTGATTTGTTTGGCTTATCAAGCCGCGTCTATTACAAGTTTTATTTTGCATGGCCCACATTGAAAGAGACCATTGAATTGGAGCTGGCAATATTCTTCAACTCTGTCAGCCCATGGCCGGATGGCCAGTACTCGCCTCAGGTCATGCATATTATGTTGTGCTTCGTTTTTAGCCTGAAACTATTAAGTAGGTTAGAAGATGTGGCGTGCAATGACATGGAGAGAGAAATTGGGACTGTAATGGCCTGAATTGCATAGGCACATGGAAAGGATGACATGTGCCAGCTAACTCAGGATAAAGAATGAGCCGTAGGTTGGCTTTTGCAGGTAAAATTCTTAGCCATCATTCAGTTTTTAAACAGTGGTGAATCATAATATGTGCATTTCTACGAGCATTTGAGGTGTCAACTTCCAGATCAGGCTGCTTGAGGAAAATTGATTGCACACCTAGCAATAATTCCAGGACTTTCACGGTCACTTCCATTTTTTGTTGGGTTTTGCAAAATTCCATCAAGGAACCTGTGACTCTGGTATCAAGTAGGTCCAGTATGAAGATCCATTTGCCCATTTGATAGGACCGTCAACTCATCAGGTGGGTAATCTTTGGCAGTGTCCATTTGGAGTAGCACCACATATAAGAAAGGATGATTTTTGAGTGATCCAGACAGTTCATCTGTTGGGAATTTTGGGACCATCTGCAGATAACTCTGGCATTGAACGAATATAACCATCCAAATCAAAGCCTGCAAGTTGCAGATAACATTGAAATACAGCCAATGATTTAATGAGAAAGGGTCTGGGAATCAGATCATAATTGAGATCGTAAAAATGGGTAACATGCAGACTTCAGCTACTTACACACATACATATAGACTGCATGTGCCGTGATCTAGACTTTCATTCTGGCAGTCCATCCGCTGTTTTTAACAAGATTTCCACTATCCCACATTCATGACACATATGATGTCTATGTTCACTAACATGGATGATTTCAGCCGTCTATCAATAAAGACGAGTGGGGAATGCGAATGCTATCTTATGCTAGCAAGCTGACACGGTAGAGCTAGTGATATGGGAACACAGTAGATTCATCACTCCACAGTACATGCTGTTAGATGAAGAATCAATCAGAACCGTATATCTAGTTTTTCGTGCTCTTTATAGTTTAAAATATTGGAGATTGTGCTATAGAATCACATAGAGATGGATCTATGATAGCAATCCAAAAGTATCAAGCAAACATAAGAGAACACAGATTTAACGTAGAAAACCCTTATGGAAAAAAACCACGGCATAAAGCGATAGAAATTTCATTGTGAAAGCACATATTATAGAGATAGAGAATTTACCCGGCTTGAGCAATCCTCAAACCTCACCTTTCTTACCCCTTGAAACCCTAGAGCCCCCTTTTAGAAACCCTTTCAGAAACCTTAGAATGCCTTAGCATACATTTCAATCTCGTATACACTCATTTATATAGGTTTAGAAAGAAAGCGAAAATAGAATAGGAAACAAAATCACAAAATTTGCGTTTCCGCAGAAAATCTGCATAAAACTTTCAATGACATCGAACTAGCTTTGATGTCATCCAAAAATTACAAAACATTTCCAGCGAGCAAGGGCGAAAATCTGAAGAATACTTGATGGCATCGACCGACTTCGATGCCATCAAACCCTCATGGACAGATTTAAGACATATGTCAGTAACAATCTCCAGCATGTCTTCAATTTTCAAACGTGTAACTTCTTATCATCTTCTCTTATCTCTATATTGCATAATAGTTTCATTAACGCTTCTCGTGTATACTCTGTCCTCCTTTTACGCTATCACAAGCCCAAAAAAATTGCACAAAGCTTGAACTTTTCTGTACGAACAACCTTAGTGAGCATGTTTTCTAGATTCACACTGGTGTGAATCTTCTCCAGTGTTCACTATAAGAAATTGGTCTTTTATCGACAAACTTATTTTCAACGAAATAAATTTTGTCGGTACACATAACTTTCTTCGATGAAATCATATTTCGTCGGCAAAAGATTCCGGCCACAACTAAATATGCTCCCACCACCATCTACAATGACGGTTTGCAAAACTTTTCCTGACGACATCATGTATTGTCGGTGAAAACTATTTTCCCGAAGATTATTTCATCGGGTAAATGTAATTTTTCTTGACGAACCAAATAGTTTGACAGCAAAAGATCCCTTAGTGTCCTTTCCGATGACGGAGAGGCTATTTTTAGCAACGTTATAAAATATCATCGGTAAAGGAACCTTTTACTAACGAAAAAATCGTCAGTAAAGAAACTTTTTACCTACAAAATAGACACATCGTCGGAAAAAATGAACTGTGGACATATTATTTCACTTTGTGTGGTCGGGCTTGGAGGATGATGATGATGACAGAGGGAGAAAGAGAGAGTTTGGGATCGGATTGGGTCAGGGTTGGGTGCGGCAGGTAAGGTTACAAATACTTAGAAATTATGATTTTTTATTATATATATACTTGAATATGTGTCGAGTCAAGTTTCAGATCGAATCGAGTATAACCGGATTGAGTTAGTGGGTAACTCAGACTCAACTCAGTTTGGATAGACTCACCCATTCAGCTCGGATGGAGTTTGACAAGTCTAACTCGTCACATGCGTTCGATGCACCTTAAGCTACCTTAAGCTACCGTGCATTCAAGCTGTGAGGGGCAAAATTCATGTATATGTAGAATTTAGGCCGTCCATCTTCTTTCTCCCATACATTTTAGTTCCAGATGACAACGTTCATCCTGACCCATAGATCACGTGGACAACACTCATGGAAACGTGACACCCCTTGTAGAAACTTTCAGATGGAATATGGAGTCCATCGTGCTTTATATATACCATCCAAACCACTCATCAGGTGAGGAAAGAAAGGATCACGGGATACACAATCGCAGGATATTCAGAAGGTCAGATATGCCACATCACACGAATATATAATCTTTATCCTTGAACGTACATTTATCGTCGTGGTGTGTTCCCACTTGAAAAGTGATAAACAGAATTTTCTAAATCTGTGGGATTTCTAGAACATAGGCCTGAAACCAGGTACTGTAATCACGGTTTTAAGGCACAACTCTAGCTGACTCGCTTGATTTTGAATCAAAGTTGCAACTCAGAGGACTTTGTAGTGAATTGGCTAGTCAGGCCAAGTCACCAATATTTTCTGTGCAGACAACTGCTGAACTGAATCAGACGCGACCCAGCAGATCAAGTCCACCCAGCCTAGTCGTCAAGCCAAACTGGACATTTTATGGGCCATGCATAAATAATCCGTGTTGTCCGATCGTATTCCATTGTTCCCTCTACCGACGATGTGTCTATTTCGTCCATGTATTATATATTTTACATACGTTTTCTCCTTTCGCTTCGAGTTTGTGGTGTCCAGACCTCTCCATAGAGGTGAAAGACTTTTGTGGCATGGTAAAAAATTACTTTAACCATGGTCGGATGCTGGGATAGTTAAACCATACTGTCATTGCTTTAATTCCAAGACAAACATCTCAATATATAAATTGGATAAAATCAAATATGAGAAAATTCACATCTAATATAATGTAGCGAATATATTGCCTAAGTTTATTGCAGAAAGATTTATTTGACGTGAAACTCAACTTGTTACGTGTTGATTAGTAATGTCTGGATAACTGTTATTTAAAAAAAAAATTCACAATTAAAAATTTTAGTCTTCAATTAAGAAAATATTGATGAATATGCATTTCTTAGTTGAGGAACTCCTCGCCTTTTCACATGTGTATGCCTGAAGCTTGATTCCAGTAGGCGTTAAGCAAGTGTCCTTGGTTGTCTGTGTGGGGAACACATGTAGAGCGAGAGGGGGTATCATTTTGAAAGGTGAGAAATAAGTCTTCTACTATTGTATTAATGAAGAAAAAAGCCTTTTATCATTGCCTAGCAGAAATAGGAACATTAGCCAAATCACATGGATTTTTATCTCATATCTTATGCTTTTGGATTTTTGTTTAGCTTTTTTCATTTTATAGGTTTGATTTGCTTGTATTGATTGCCTGCAGGGTTTTTGTGCAGTGCCAACTACTTGGGTTGCTTAGATTTTCTCCATAGGGTGTAATGTTATAAGTTAGAAAGGGGTATGATACAGCTCCGTGCGCTGTATAAAATAATAATAATAATAATAATAATAATAATAATAGGTCCTCATGAATCATGCTTCAAAGATTGGATTATCATAACACTCTTTAAACAGGGTTTCATGCCATAACGTTTTGTTCCCTAGCAGATTCTATCCAAACATAGGGGATCTAAGGTGGATGGCTCATAGTGATTACGTATGCTTGTGGTGAACAATCTAGGCCATCCATTTTCAAGCCATTGATTGGATGTATAGTTGATTTTCACTGGCCATTGAAAAATGTGTTAGACTAAATTAAGGGTTCAGATTGATTGAATGCACAGCTAAATCAGGTTTTTATTGGCCTCAAACCGATCATGTAGTGCATGGTATATAGATGCCTAAGAAAAAAGGATCAAGTTGGTTCACACATTTGGTGGGGCGCTGTGTATGAAAGATATACTGAACTAAAACACACTTTTTTTTCTCACCCTCCATTTGTTTTGTACAGTTGCCTCACCATATGAGTGAACCGATTTGACTTGAATCTCGTGCCATGAATCTGCAAACTATGATCTACCTGATGAACTGCTCGGATATTTCACTTGTGTGCCATATTTGCACGTGTTTTGGGGTGTTGATGCGCAGAGCTACACAAGCATGGACAAAGCAAACCACAGAAATATAAAATCCTTGGCCTTGAACAAATGGTCAAGAGTCTGATGTTGATTGTGTGGCAATCATGCATTGAATGTAAACAAAGGAGAAGCTGGCTTTCCACCGACCCATGTTCCCTTATGTTCCTTGACCACGTGTTTTTCGTGGCTTTTCAATTGACAAGACTGAAAGTAAGTTGCCCTGATGACACGGCGATTGCAGGAATTCACCCATGTTGCTTTTTCTTCCTTGATGACAGGTTTTGTGGTTTTTCAATTGACAGGACCGAAAGTAAGTTGCCCTGATGACACGACGATTGCAGGAATCCTATTCATTCGTTTCCATGACTGTGCTGACCTTATGAATGTAATGACCAATCTTTCGTCCAAGCATCAAATGATAGGGTCCACCGTTATCTGGATGTCTTCAATTTGTGCGGAAATTTGGAGTGTTCGGTGTTTGATTGATCGAACAGTCTGCCTGATCAATCGAGAAAATTGAGAAAACCCCGTATTAAATAACTTAGTTTTTGCACAGTTTTGTACAGGTTTGATTGATCAGCCTTGGTGGTTCAACTTATTGATATAATTCAAAAAATTTATATTAACTCTCTTAACATTTTTAAGCATGTTCGATTAATCAAACATGGGAGCATGATGGATTGAGGGTTTGCTTGATCAATCTGGATTGATCGATGCTTATATTGATGGCTTGCATAATTGTGTATTTTGTTTCTTGTTTCGAATGTAACATTATATATATGGGTGTAATGAGGAATTAGGGTATCAAATTGTTTATTCTAAAGAGAAGCTAGGGTTTTGAGAAGGGTTCTCGCATCTGTAAGTTGATTTATCTCTTGTATTTTCAATTTCATAGTGAATTGCTCGTCACTTTGTGTCGTGGTTTTATTCGTAATGATTTTTCCACGTAAAATCATGTGCACTCTATGTTACTTTGTTATGTTTATCTTTCACTTGTGTGATTTAAATTCAGATTCTCTTATAAAGAGCTTGAAGCATGTTTCCATTTACACCTATTGGTTGTAAATTTCAAGAAGAAGTGTGAAGTAGTCATGAGGTAGACTACTTAGGGCTGCGAGTATTTAATTGTAATACTTACTCTCATGTACCATCAATTGAGAAAGATAAGCAAGACTAAAGGACAGAAAAGTATACATTTGTTGGTTATGGTGATGTTGTGAAGGGATATAAGTTGCATGACCAAGTTATATGGAAGATCACGATAAGACGTGATGCTAGGTTTGATGAGGATTCCTTGTTCTACAAAGATAGAGACAGGAAAACTGAAAAGTCAACGATAATTGATGTTGAAATCGAAAAAAGGTGAGACATATGTAGAAGCCGAGCTGCAGGAAGAGGTATCAGAGCAAGCGAAACAGTCACCTATGAGAAAAATTCCACCGAGAGCACGTAGATTACCGACAAGATATAAAGATGACTCAAATATTTTATTTGTTCTCATTATGGATGAGGGATATCCATCTATCTTATATGAAGCATCGGATGACACAAATACTAAGAAGTGGATGCTAGCGATGCATGATGAGATGGACTCTTTGTACAAGGATAAGATATGAGAGCTAGTGGAGCTTCCCGTTGGGCGTAAAGTAATTAAGTCCAAGTAAATTTATCAAAAGAAACAGAATAGATACAAGGCCTGACTGGTTCCGATAGGTTATGCATAGAAAGAATGTATCAACTTCAGTAAGATTTGTGCACATATGGTCAAGCATGTATATATCAGATTTATATTGGTGTTAGTTCTCAATATAATCTAGAATCAGAACAAATGCATATGAAAACTGCTTTCCTACAAGTAGAATTGGAAGAACAGATATACATGAAGCAACTAAAAATATTCAAGATACATGGTTAAAGAATAAGGTTTGCAAGTTGACACTATAAGAAATTGGCCTTTTACTGATGAACTTATTTCCAATGAAATAAATTTCGTTGATACACATGACTTTCCCCGACGAAATCATATTTCGTCGACAAAAGATTCCCGCCATGACCAAATATGTTCCCGCCACCATTTACAATGACGGCCTGGAAACTTTTTCCGATGACATTATGTATCGCCGGTGAAAACTATTTTCTCGACTTTTATATCGTCGGTAAATATAATTTTTCCCGACGAACCAAATAGGTCATCGGCAAAAGATCCATTGATGTCCTTTCCGATGACGGAGAGGCTATTTTTTACCGACGTTATAAAATATCGTCGGTAAAGGAACCTTTTGCTGACTAAAAAAATCGTCTGTAAAGAAACTTTTTACCGATGAAATAGATAAATTGTCGAACAAAATGAACGGTGGACATATTATTTCACTTTGTGTGGTTGATCATGGATGTTGATTTGTAATTTTTATTTTTGGTGTAGCTAATAAGTATATTTAAAAACATATGTACGGAGTGGATGGGGTTAATAGAGCACGGGTGGGCCCAAATATTTTTAAAGCCTTTTACCGAAGAATTGTGAAAAGTATTACCGACGAAAAGTTTCGTGGATAATAATGATATGTTTTACCTCGAACCGACTCCAACGCCCATCTCTCTCTCTCTCTCTCTCTCTCTCTCTCTCTCTCTCTCTCTCTCTCTCTCCTCTTCTTACCCTACCCCCCTCTCCCGCCCGAACGAGTGCTGCTGCCTGCCCAATGCCCCTATTCCGGTCACCCTAAACCCTAACTCACTACTGCCTGCCCGACGCCCGATTGTCTCCTTCTTTGTCTCTCTCGTCTCAAATCTCTCTTATGTTGGTTGAAAAGGTATTTTATTTCGTTCTTATGATTCCAGTCTTTTTGAAATGGGGGTGAATCAATTTTCGTTTGGATGCACGTAAATGGTTTAGGGCTTGTTTGGATGCTTGTAAGTTGGGTTAGTGGGAAGTGACTTACAAGGAAGTCACTTGTAGGTGCTATTTAGGGGAAGAAATTCACCTGTAAGTCACTTACACGCAAAACTGCTAGGAAACTTCTAGGGGCTGGAGGTGAGAAGTCACTTCCCTGCAAGTGACTTACGGGCCAACAGTCTAATTTTTTTAACAAGGGGAAGAGAGGGAAAACACACCTCCATTACCAAAAAGATCTAGCCATTGAAGAAGCTCCACTAAGCTCTCTCTCTCTCTCTCTCTCTCTCTCTCTCTCTCTCTCTCTCTGCAATGGCATTGTGAGCATCCATCTCTCCCTCTCTGCAATTGGTATTTCTGTGCACCCATCTCTCTTCCCCTCTCTCGTTCTTTGCATGCAATTAGGGTTGTCATTTTCTTTTTCTTTTATTCTAATAGACGGATTTAGTTAGGCTGTGACAGTGGGGCCCACCATAATTTGTGTTTTATTTTGGTATATCTATGCCACCTATCAGTTTTGCCTGCTCATTTTAGGGCCGAAGCCCAAACATGAAGTATATCCAAATCTTAGGTGGGTCATACCACAAGAAACGGTGGTGATTAAATGTCCACCATTAAAGCTCCCCACCGTCCAGTCTATTGAGGTGGACCATTTTTATTTAATTACTTTAAAAAATTTTATTTAATTATTTCAATGGATCCTATAAATATGGAGGTGAGCATATAAATATCACAGTGGACCCTAGTAAGGTTTCAATGGTGGGAGTTCCAATCCCCTCTGTTTCCTATTATGCTTCATTTTGGGATCACATCCTAAAAATAACTAAAAAAAAAACTAATGGATGGAGTGGATATTGTCGTAAGTTCTGCTTCCTATAACAGATGTTAAAGTTCTTGTCCCATATCTTTCCTTTATTGCATTTACTAACGACTACTTTCAATTTGTAGAGATTAAGCCATGGCTTACTGATCCTGACTATTGATAAGATGAATCTCACCATAGATGGGCAATGCCTCTACACTCTCCTAGATGTGACGATCCTAACCCTTTCACTGGTTGCATCTAAAAACAGATGATTTGGGAAAGAAGTAGAGCAATGGTCCACATTTAACTGAAAATGGCAAAAGATGTTCGAATCTGGGAGAGTTTTGGAGCATGGTCCATCAGGTTGGTTCCATCAAACCAACAGTCTGGATCGCAGAACCTACAACCTTAAAACCAGAGGATACTTTGCATATTCCTAGGCTGAAGATCCACCATTTTCTGAACCATGCATTCAAAGTGAAGCCTATGATTTGGACATTGTTGATTTGGTGGGGCTCAACAAGGATGGAAGATCCTAACCCCTGGCATTTACTGCATCATGTCTCTTTTGTTTGGCCTTCCTGAATTGTTCTTTCAATTTTAGCATGCCCATCACCCACATGATTGAAGAGGCTATTGAATTAAACAGTCCAGTTTAAATGGATCCTTCTGTCAGGGAATTAATGTCATCCATTTGCATGCACCCATTTTTATTTTATTTTATTTTATTTATTTTTTGCGTCGGATGTAACAATTTGTAAATTTAAAATGGGTGTATGTAAATCAATGAGAGTGTGCATAAACATCAATTCCCTATATAAAACGATTCATCTAAGTTGCACTGTTTGATTTGAACTACTAGTATGCTGCATATGCAATTTCATAGTAATTTCTCAGTACTAACCACTAATTCCCTAGATAGAATGACCCATCTAAACTAGACTGTTTGATTTGATCTACTTGTATGCTGTATATGCAATTTGTAAGTAATTTCTCAGTATTAAACATCAATTCCCTAGATAGAATGATCCATCTAAACTGGACTGTTTGATTTGAACTACTTATATGTAGCCAATGCAATTTCTAAGTAATTTCTAAGTACCTGAAATGTGTGTTGGACCTACTTGAAAATCTAGATAGATAAACTATTGAAGTGTACCACTGCAACTCAGAGCACTGAAACTTATAGTGATTTAAAAACACTGTAGCATCTCCCAATAATCTGTTTGACAAATGCTTTAGGGATAAAATTACTATCAATGGGCTGTGTTTGAGCCCGCCAAAATCAAATTTTTGAATAGGACTGGCCCATCAGGCCCAGCTCAAACAATTCAAAATCCATGAAGAAGCCAACCCCAAGCTCATAAATTAGACATCCAAATCCCAACAATTGTATAATTAATTAATTGTATTACATTGCTTCTTCGCTTTTCTCATTATTATGCATTGTTTATAGTTAACCTAATATGTATTATATTTTTTTCTTAAATTATTATTGTGACTTGTTAGTTTATAGTTGTGACTTGTGAGACAGTTTTTTCTCAAAAGTCAGGCAATTTTACTCCTCAATGGGTCATAATATGTAAAGTGAACTAACAATCAAATGGATGCTTTCTACCCACCCATTTGTTCTATATGCTTTAGCCCACCTGAGTTTTGAAAGAGCATGACCCACCTGATTGAGCTTACTCGGATGTGCGTTAGAGCTATTTGGATGTTGAGCGGGGATCCCTAGAAGGTGAAAACCGTTGTTATAACCATGATGAAGCTGTCCATTTCCTATGGACAACAATATAGGTGGCCTGGCCATTTGGACGAGCCCATATTTATGTATTAGCTCAGAATTGATGGAGCAGACCAGGATGTGCGTCAGAGCTATCCGAATGTTGAGCAGAGGGTCCTTGGAAGGTGAGAACCGTTGTTATGACCATAATGAAGTTGTCCATTTCTTATGAACAGCAATATGAGTGACCTGGTCATTTGGATAGGCCCGTGTTTATGTATTAACTGGAAATTGATGGAGCAAACCCTAGTATAACCCTAAACATAAACCTATACCTAAACATATTCTCAAATCCCCAAACCTAAACCTACACCTAAACATATTCTCAAATCCCCAAACCTAAACCTACACCTAAACCTAAACCTATCCTAACCTAAACCTAAACTCGAAAACCTAAGCCGAAACCCGATCTTGAACCCGAACCCGAATCTTAATCCCTAAACCCTAAACCTAAACCTATTCTCAAATCACTAAACCTAAACCTACACCTAAACCTAAACCTATAACCTTAACCTAAACCTAAACCTAAACTTAATTCACTTAACTTAAACCTACACATAACCCTAAACCGATAACCCTAACCTAAACCTATATGTATTTGTGCATGGATGAATGGCTAAAGGAAACAATTTCCTCCCTTAATTTACCTCTCTTTCTGCAATGGCCTACTAAAGTTTTAAATCAAGTTGAAAGTTGGCTCTCAGGGGTTTCATGGGTGCCACATCACATGGACCAGATTTTGGGCCTATGACACACACACACACACACACACACACACACACACACACACACACACACACACACACACACACATATATATATATGAGTAATGCTCACACACAATCAGTTGGACATTACATTTTCGTCCAACTAGTTGTGCATTTAATGAAAACTTTCTTCCTAATTAATGTAAATGCTTCCATTACATGCTAATTAATGTAAACCTAAACCTATTCTCAAATCCTTAAACCTAAACCTACACTTAAACCTAAACCCGATCCCGACCATGATGAAGCTGTCCATTTCCTATGGACAGCAATATGGGTGGCCTGGCCATTTGGACAGGTCCGTGTTTGTGTGGAGCAGACTCGGATGTTTATTGAAGCTATCCTTGAGTTGGTTGAGTGTTCAAGACCTAAACCCTAAACCCTAATCCTAAACCCTAAACCTAAAACTAAACATCATGGTGGGGACAGTGTCGCCGACCGTTGATTCCTTCCTGGGATCCACCATGATGATTGTTTGAGATCCAACCTGTTGGTAAGTTCACACAGACTTAAACTGGAAGAAGGGATAACACAAATATCAGCCTGATCGAAAACTTTTGTGGCCCCAATTAGTTTTGAGGTCCACTTGACCTTTGGATCTACCTCATTCTTCAGCTCATGCCCTAAAACGATCTCTCCAAATGGATGGACGTTGGATACAACATATACATCATGGTGGGATCCAAATCTTAAGTGGACCATAATATAGTAAACAATGGTCCATCGTGATTTATGTATTCCATCCACTCCGTTCATCCATTTTGACAGATAATTTTATGTCTTAAGACAATAAATGAAGTGTGTGTGTGTGTGTGTGTGTGTATCTTAAATGGACCACACATTCAGGAAAGAATGTGAATTGAACTTGTTCCATTCAAAAATTCTTGGGGGACCGCGGAAGTTTTAAATCAAGGTGATATTTATTTTTTCCCTTCATCAATGTCTGTATGATCTTGTGAATAGGTTGGATGATAAATAAACATCACTACATGCCCTAGAAAGGTTTTAATGATGGAAATCATTATACCCACTGTTTCTTGTGGTATGGTCCACCTGAGTTTTGGATATGATTCAATTTTAGTTTCAACCCCTTAAATGATTTGGAATGGCAGATGGACAGTGTAGATCAACTACATATACTTATAGTGGGCCCAACTGAGCATACTGAGTAACTCAGGACGCAATCCGATTCCAGGCGTAACTAGCTTAGTGGGTTAGGCCTTGACTATGGGACCCAACTCAATCTGTGTTGTACATTTATGTCATGCACTACATTTGCAGCAGCTTATTTTAGAGGATGTCCCAAATTGAGGCACATCCAAAGATCAAGTGTGGATCACACCACAGGAAAACAATGGTGATTGAATGCCCGACGTTAAAAACTTCGTCGAGCCCACTATAATGTTTATTTGGCATCAAACATGTTGATAAAGTCTAACAGATCCTAAACCTAAGAAGGAAAAACACAAATATCTGATTGATCGAAAACTTTTGTGGCCCTAAGAAGTTTTTAATGGTAGGAGATCAATCCTCACTATTTTCTTTGGTGAAGTCCACTTGAGCTTTAAATCTGTCTCATTCTTTAGTTCATGCCTTAAAATGATCTCTCTAAATGGATGGATGGTGTGGATACAACACATATATCATGGTGCGCCCAAAGAACTGGGTGACGTAACATCCGTCTAGTGCAAAAGAGCCAACCAGCTTCCATTTCCACTCCGTTTCCGGATACAGCCAGTTACGACCCTGACCTACACCTTAACCTAACCCTAAACCTACACCTTAACCTAACCCTAAACCTACACTTTAACCTGACCCTAAACCTACACCTTAACCTAAACCTTTAACCCTATTCTCAAATCCCTAAACCTAAACCTACACCTTAACCTAAACTTATAACCCTAACCTAAACCTAAACCTAAACTCGAAAACCTAAACCTAAACCCAATCCTGAACACGAACCCGAACCCGAATTCCTAAATCTAAACCTAAACCTAATCTCAAATCCCTAAACCTAAACCTAAACCTAAACCTAAACTTAAACTTGAAACCTAAACCTACACCTAAACCTAAACCTATAACCCTAACCTAAACCTAAACCTAAACTTAATTGTCATGTTCTTCTGCAACGTCTACTACTGGTTGCGATTCGTGAATTCATAAGCAAGGATATCAGTGCGGCGCTGATTGAGTTGGGGATATTCTTTAAAGATTTATGTTCGAAATTGTTGAATGTAGAGGTTATTAAATGACTGGAGATGGACATTGTCGTAATCCTTTGAAAACTTGAAAGAATATTTCTACCTGTGTTTTTCGATGTCATAGTACATCTAGCGATTCACTTACCGCACAAGACGAAGCTTGCAGGCCCAGTACAATATCCTTTGCAAACTTGAGACAATAAATGACAACATTGCAGATGATGAAGAGGAAATACTAATTAGCAATAGTGACGGTAAAGAAGAAATAGTCCTAAGCAATAGTGATACAGACGACGATTATTAAATGTACACAAGATTTACATGTCATTTTTCAATTCGAATAATTTGATTATTACATGTATACATGTTTTACAAGTCAAGATTTATTCATTTAATTGACTTGTTTATAATCCACATTTGCAGTTGAGTTAATTTCTTATCATGTCTTTGTCAAATTGGAGCATAGCGGAAGCACGCAACATACTTCATCAGTTGTTGCGGATGGACTTTCCCGCCCTATCTTCTTCTGGTAGGGCCAAAGAGATACCCGGCCTGGTCGATAAGTGTAGGGAGGAATATATCAACGATGACTTAGATGAAAGATTAAAAAATCTTAAAGAAATTTCGGACCTGATGGAGGAATATAACCGCGAAAAACTTCATATAGAAGCTGCAGTTATGTCACTTGTACATGTGAATGGAGTCCTGAGAGATCAAATTTCTCTCATTGTGACTAGCATGTTGGTTGTAACAATGTCGAGTGCTTCACATAGCTTGACATATACTTCTACACTGTACAATAACTTACGCAAGGAGTACTTCGGATAATTGATCCAAAGTTGTTTATATTACAATGAAATACATGTATTTAATATAGAATGACAATGTGTAATGAAATTTTTAAATTTTACTAGAATGTTTACGGTTTTATTATATTCTGCTTGCATTATAGTGTAATGGTCTAATCATATTTTAATCATCTCTCTAAGCATAAGCACAAATTCATTCTACCATCAACACTACTTGTATAATGTTTTAGTATATTCCACTTGCACTGTAAAGTTTAATGTGTTTATTATATTGATGTTCATACACTTGTACTGACATTGTTTAAATTTATAAGTTCGTAGTTCGCACATATTCAGTCATGGCACCAGGTGGGAGATCAGGTCGTTCGCGCACTGGATCTACCCCTTCCACCCGTGATGCGACGGAGACAGCATCGACGTCACATGCTGCATCACAGGCGTCTGATCCCTCGGTTGCGCATACACCGGGCACTGCATGTAAGTCTAGACATATATTTCTTTTAGTGACTTCTGTTTATGTTTAGACTTACATATTTCTTTTGCGACAGCATCGTCGACCAGCCGACGAGGACGTGGACCCACGCGTGGGTTAGTTTTAGAGCGACTTACGCGTGAGGGTAGGGTGACGGTAGAGTTCCCACAGGACTGCCTTAGACCTGTTGGGGACAATGTCAGGTTGTTTACGTCGGAGGTCAGTGTCCTATGCCGATCTCTGATCCCCGCCACCACCCCCCGTTGGGCAGACGTGACAGATGATGTGCGACAGCTCATCTGTCAGTGCCTTCAGGTAAATTTTAATAAATTAAATTTTCTTTTGTGAAAGTTCATTTACGGTTAAGTTATTTTCTTAATAAGTTTATTGCCTTAATCTATTATTTACGAAACTGCAGGATAAATTTATCTTAGATTTGAGTGTTCTGTACATTTCCCATGCCGTCGATAACATGATTAGGGAACAGTTCAAGGAGTATCACGGAGAGTTACACCAGCGGTACAAACTGTGCAGGACCTACGATGAGGCCGTACTGTCTACACCGCCACACATGACTTTAGACGACCGGAGGATACTCTACGAGAGATTTTAGTCTGAAGCTTTTCAGGTAATATTTATATATTTATGATATCTTAAGGTAACAATTAAATTCACAATTAATAACAATGTACTATAAATAATGTGTTCAGAAGAGGAGCAGAATAAATTCTGCGAACGAAGAAAAGTTACAAGTGAACCACGTAGCTAGTTCAAAGTCATTTATACGACATCGTTACGATATGGTAAGAAATTACTGGTAATTATTAAGTTGATATATTCTTTCCATGCATTTATATTAACTCTATTGTCCTTTCGATTGTGCAGTGAGATTCTGTAACCGGCCAGAAGCTTGAACCAGTAGACCTCTACAGAGGGACTCACTGTCGGCAGATGATGGGATCTTGGGTTCACCATAGAGTAAGCGAGAATTGAGCAAAAATCCTTACATTGTAAAATTTAATTGCATTGATTTATAGTAATATCATTCGTTATGAAAATTCATATATTTTCATTACAGGCAGTGATGGACACCATACGCAGTCAGCCCACTTCCGATGGTAGTCAGCAAAGTGAGCCAGATATCCTGAGCGAGGTGCTTGGCACCCGTTCTGGATATGTGTGTAGGCTTGGCCATGGTGCCAAGATCATGGCACCCGTTAGAGCTACCTCCAACCGATCCATTGCTGGGGAGAGTGCCCTACGCCGAGCTGATATGGTAAAGAAAGAGGTTTAGTAGCTACGAGTCATCGTCGATGAGATTAAAGAGCAACTGGAGTGGTAGAGGGAGGAGGAGCAGAGGCGTGGGGAGGAGGAGAGGCGACGAGATGTTCAGGAGAGGAGGATCGAGGAAACACGGGTGGAGCATGAGCGACGGATGCAGGAGATGTTTCAGGCTCTTGCTACATGCTTTGCCACTGATGTCCCACCACCTCCACCTTCAACTTTGTGATTTTTTTAATTTTATTTATGATTTATTTTATATACAAATGTTAAACTTATATGTATTTGTGCGTAAATGAATAATGTGGGTTGTATGTGGGTGTGGATAGGATTTTTTTTATTTTATATATGAATGTTAAACTTATATGTATTTGTGTGTGGATGAATGTGGGTTATATGTGGATGTGGATAGGATTGTTTGTGTATGGATGGATGTGGTTTGTGTTTGGATGGATGTAGTTTGTGTTTGTATGGATATGAATGTGAATATGATGAAAATGTATCGTAACAGGTTACAGGTGTATATCAAGAATTTTTTCCTAAATTTTGAAAATAAATGAAACCGGTAAGGAACAAACTATTACCAATGAAATATTTCGTTGGTAATAGCAAGTCGAAAACTTATACCGACGAAATCTTTCGTAGGTAAAAATTAATACAAAAATTTATACCAACGATCTATATGGGATATACCGACGAATTATTTCGTCGATAATAGAGGGCTTATGCTAACGAACATACTCGTCGATATTATTGTTTTACCGACGAACATACTCGTCGGCAATGTCATTCATCCACAGTTTCATCGATGAAGATATTCATCGGTATAAGATGTGTTTACCAACGAATTATATTATTTTTTCCTACCAAAAGTAACATGTTTTGCTGATGATTTTAGTCGTCGGTATTTGTTTTATCATTGCTGACAAAGTCATATTTCGTCGGGAAAAGCCTTTAGCCACAATCTTATTGTGACAATCTTTTCGATGACAGATTTCGTCAGTAATAATCATTACCGAGGAAGAAAGATAAACTAACAACGAATTATGTCGTCGGTAAAAGAGCAATCTCCTGTAGTGGTTATACCTCCTTCCTTAAGCACCTATCAGATAAAATGGTGATGAAAATTAATGTGTTTAGTACATGAGTGATAAATAAAAATTTTAGCCAAATTAATAGCACTCTCGCTATCACAATTAACTGGCACGGCCTCCAGCTGAAGTCCCAACTGATTTATCATGCCTTTAAGCCAAATACCTTCTTTAAACGCTTCCATCACTGTCAAATATTCTACTTTGGTTGTAGAAAGAGCCACCACGGACTAAAACTTTGACATCCAACTGATTTCCCCACTCGCCAATACAAACGAGTATCTTAAAGTTAACTTTTTGGAATCCACACTGCCTATGTAGTCTGAATCCACATACGCTACCAACTTTGCCTCTGTCTTCTTAAAAGTTAAGACGTAATCTTTAATACCTCGAATGTATCGAAGTAGCCATTTCACTGCTTCCCAATGTTGTTTACTAGGGTTTGACATGTATCTGCTCACAACACCGACTGCATGTAAAATATCTGGTCTTATACAGACCATGACATATATTAAACTGCCAACCACATTTGAATAAGGCATATAAGTGTAACATCCCATCCAGCCAGAACAGTGTCCTAGGGCGTCCACGTAGGATTTGCCGCAGGACCGTTCGATTATACTACGCGTGGTGAGGCACCACAGATAAAATTAAAGCTAGGATTAGCCAAATTGAGGGGACTAGACGGGTCATGGCAAGACTAAGTGCGGGCCGCCAAGTCGGATGACCATTTACACTTAGCAACAGTCCGTGCGGGATATACTGCGACGCGGGAAGGTCAGAAAAATCTAAAAATTTAGGGAACCATAAAAATCACTAGGCTTGTAGACCATTGCGGACCACGGACCCAGTGGACACCAAAAGTGTGATCTAGCACTGGCTAAATGCACCCCATCAATGCCAGGACCGGAATCTGGCACTTGCAAATGAAACCGAGATACCAGGCTATCTAGCCATCGGATCTCTTCTACGTTTGCGATGAAGGTCTAATGTATTTTTCTATGACCATCCATAAACTCTAGGACCCGATCGTGGAACGGTGACCGTTGATCGCAAATCGGGCCCGTACGACCAAACCCCATATCCGATTATCTCCAAATTTTGTATGGCCCTTCATCGGGCCATGAAGTATCTATCCTATAAGTTTCATAGCCAGAGGGCTACCAGAACCACTCCAATCACCAGAATGGACCCCCATAGTGTCATTTAAAGGCCGAAATCGCTTACTCTGACCTTATATCCGTTCATCCGTTTGTCTCCAAATTTTACACGGGCCCTAATCAGGCTATAAGACATCTACACACCGAATTTGATGGCCAAGGGGGTGTTAGGGCCACCCCAACTTCACTAGGGATCCCTAGAAGGCTAGTTTGGGCAAGTGTGGGAACTTAAGGCCAAAGGCCCAAGTGTAGGGAATCAACCCTAGCTCTCACCAAGGAGAAAAGGGAGAGAAAGAGAGTAAAGGAGAAGAAAGAGTGAGTGAAGAAAGAGCTTATGTGGACCCTAGATCGAGGTGGGGCCCAAGGGAATTAAACACCACAACTCCCTACCTCTTCTCCAAGAAGAAACTCTCCACCACAACCACACCATTAGTTCCATGATCGTCTAGGTAAGATCCTTCATCCCTTTTTCTTGAAACCCTTGAGTAGAGAAGAGATTTATATGGGGTTCTAATATACAAATGTTTTTGTAGGGGTTCTAGCCGATAAACCCCCGAAATCCACCCTCCTAGGTCGATCCCACGCCTTCTACAAATCCAAAGGTGCGGACTATTATTCTTAGGTGGCTTAGCACTAATTTTAGTACGAGCTTAATGATTTTGGATTGTTGGGTGTTATATTTGAAATTCTAGAGGACCCTAGGAAGTGTATGTTTGTTGAAATTGTATAGATTTGCATGTTCGACTCTCTCTTGATGTCATTCTTGCCTCTCACCTGATTGTGTATGTATGATTACATGATCATGCCTTGTCTGATTTCTCCATGTATTGTGCCTCATAGTATGTATGATGTCATTTCTCTTGTGCATATGATTTCGTAATATGGAGGGAAGTGTTTAATTTCCTCATAAACCCACACAACTCACATGCACTTGTTTCATGATAGCGATAGCTTACTTGTTAAGAATATTTGATTCATATGATTGAGATGCATGAGAACATAATGTTGATATGCTAGTTGATAACTTGGATAGTGGTATGTTATGGATCTCCAACACATCAATGAGTTGGTCAAGAACAGGATGAGAGACGGTAGCCCCATCGGTAGGACTATACTATGGTCAGACCCCCGGGTTTGGGCAGGTGTGTTCATGTGCCTGTATTTCGACTACATGGGTCCCTTGTGCCCGATGTCACTCGTCTCACGTTCGCCCGACTCGTGCGGTCTGGCCTACTGTTTGACCAACCTTGTTTGTTAACCATATTTGCTCACACCTGTATGGAACCTAGAACACCTTACGACCGTAGTGGCCCACTAATAACCGACTGAAACTGGTCCACAGTCTCGTGAGTCGAGCATGGTGGAATGAGACACTATGTCCAAGTTGTTGGCCTATGCTGGGGTACCGCGCCTCCCCGTAGTGACCGCGAGCGATCCTTTTCTCTTGGCACTCCTCATGTGCTTGAAGTCGAGGATGAGGAACCCGACAAGATCACGAACCACGGGGTCTCGGCCTCACATGTTGGGGGGTCTTGGCCTCGCAACCAGTTAGGGCATTGATACATTGGGTGTACCAGAATCCCTAACCTGCTGGATGAATGGACTTAACTGATAACTCGACTAACACAATCGCATTGCATCGCATTAGTTAGGGTGGCGACTCGGCAGTCGAGATCGCTCTGAGGGAGTGTTGTCATATGCGATCGTTAGATGAAGTTGCTTGAGGGAGCGTTGTAGAGAAGGCACGCATCATATATCATGCATGCGCATTAATAAGATTAGCTAGGTGTTTATGATTGACTATTTTTCATTAAGTTCATATTATAATTGATGCCTGTTATAACTTGAGACTAATGGCACCCACTGAGTTGATCACTCACTCCCACTCTGGGATGGTGTTTTAAAACACCAACCAAACTTGTTCTTAGATGCAGGTGACTCAGGGCTGGAGGAGCCAGGTGAGGCGAGCTTCGAGGAGGACGAGATGTCCTACTTCCAGTTGATGGATGGCTCTCCGTCAGCTTGAGAGACGGGATTGAATCGCTGAGCGGGGGCTCGACCTTATTCTTTTGGACATATCATTCTTTTGTGATTTTGTTGGGTGACGCCTTGGGCGACCCGTTTATATTCTTTTGGATCTGTATATATGTCATGGTTCACTTTCATTCCAATGGACTTGTATAGTTGTGCTTCATATTTCAGGAAATTTCAGGCTGCACATTTAGACCGGATTAATCGCACATTAATGGAAATCGGTTATAAGTGACTCTCGAGAACTCGGGAGTTGAGCATGAGCGTGACCCCCGATTTTCAAGGTGTTACAATAAGACATAACTTATTTTTCCTCATTTGATTTAGGACATTGTTCTGAAGAAAGCTTGAAGTGAGCCACGTGGGGAATGCTCACTAGCTTTGCCTGGTCCATCACATACTTGATCAGCATATTTTTAAGGTATTCTGCCTGTGATAACCAAAGTCTGCTCATCTTCTTGTCTTTATGAATATTTATGCCGAGAACCCTTTTTGCAATCCTCAGATCTTTTATCTCGAATGTCCTTAATAACTAGGTCTTCAGTACGTTGATTTCTGACATATCATGATAGGCAATCAACATATCATCAACATACAATACTAGGATAATGAATTTGTCATCACTTAATATCCTATAATAGATACAGTGACCGTATTCACTCCGAGTAAATTTTTGACTTAACATGAAAGAATCAAATTTTTTATACCATTGCCTAGGCAGCTGTTTTAAGTCATACGATGACCTTATTAACCTACAAACATTTTTCTCCGCCCCTGTAACTTTGTAGCCCTCTGGTTGCTTCATATAGATCTGCTCTTCTAACTCCCCATACAGGAATGCAGTCTTGACATTCATCTATTCCAGCTCGAGATCATATTGGGTAGCCAACGCCAACATGAATCTGATAGATACTTGCTTAACCACTGGCGTGAATATCTCTATGAAATCAATTCCTTCTCTCTGAGCATAACCCTTCGCTACCAACCTTGCTTTGTATCTATCCTATTTTATTTTAAATAATCACTTGCATCTGATCACTTTTTAGCCCACTGGAAGCTCCACCAGTTCTCATGGGTCTCCCCCATCTGTAATGAGGGCATATGCGACATTAGAGTCATCCTTGTATCTTACCGTTAACCTACAATCACGCGGTGGGTTCCTTCTCACAGGTGGCTGATCCACTTGATCCTATACCTCTGTCTGTACATCTGTCTCTACCTGAGTATCATTGTGTCAATCTGGACGTCTACGATTAACCTTTCTGGTTCCTCTTGCTCCTCTTGATTATTCTTATAGAAGAGTGAGCTTTCATCAAATCTGACGTCCCGGATAGTGATAACCATGCGTGTGACCTTGTCAAATAACCTGTAACCTTTCACACCAACACCATAGCCAACAAAAATATATTTTTTGGCTCTGTGATCTAGCTTATTTCTCTCAACTGACAGTACATGAAAGTAAGCCTTACACCCAAATATACACAAATCTGAGTAGTCCAGCTTATGACTACTCCATACTTTGTAACACCCTAAAAATCGGGGGTCGCGCATACGCTCAATTCCCGAGTTCCTGAGAGTCACTTTAACAGATTTTCATTAATATGCATTTAATCCGTTTAAGTTGCGCAGCCTGAAATTCCCTGGAACATGAAACATAATCACACAAGTCTACTGAAATGAAGAGATCTATCATATACACAGGTCCAAAATATAAATGGGTCGCACAAGCGTTGCCCAACCCAAACAACAAAAGAATACTATGTCCAAAAAGAATAAGGCTGAGCCCACTGCTCAGCAATCCCGATCCTGCCCATCAAGCCGATGGAGAGCTGTCCATCAACTGAAAATAAGATAGCTCGTCCTCCTCATCGAAGCTCGCCTCGCCAGGCTCCTCCAGTCCCGAGTCACCTGCTGTTGAGACTCAAATATTGCATAATTTTGCCCATTTACATCTTGGTTTTATAAACATGAATCAGCTTAATGTTCTAATTTACTCATGTATGTGTTGCAAGGTGAATTTAAGAACTTGGATTGAAAAATGGTGCTAAAAAGTAAGAATTTGATGCTAAAAAATCACAAAGACAAGGGATGGATCTTAGGAAACCAAGATTGAAGAATTCACATGCCAAAGATCCAAGAAAACTAAGTGAGGAATGAAAAGAATCGAAGATTTGAAGTGAAGAATCCTGAAATCGTCCTGAAAAGTGTATTCTAAAGCTCTGAAGTCTATTTTAAAAAACTACGCAGCAGGAAGTCTGTTTTAAACGAACTATGCAGCGAGAAGTCTATTTTGAGAAAATATGTATATTTGAGGCGTTTTCTAGGATTTTCAACTTTGTACGAAAATTGGAGTTCCCTACTTATAAATAGGGCCTCCTAGGGCATTCTAAAACGTTATGAAAAGCATTCAAAAGCAATATTTAGGGTTTTTAAAGAGTTTTAAATTTTATTAAAGCTTTATAAGTTATTTTTTTTATTTTAGATCTTTTCTATTTGCATTTTTTTTCTTCTTTCTTTCTTGTTGCTTTTTATTTCTGCAATTTAATTATGTTTTTCTAAGTTCCTTCTAGCCTAAGCTAAAAGGGAAGCACATGGGTTAATAATTTTTTAAGATTATAATGATTGATTGTTTTAATAATGAGAAGAATGGTGTACGCATGTTATCTATTATTTAGGTTTTGTTTTTTTTCCTCTTGTAAGATCCATATGTTTCCATCATATGAGATCCACATTGATGGATAGGCTTACCTTATATCAATCAGATTTCCTAGATAGGAGATGTTCTCAACCTGTTATTTCTCTTTGATATTCATTATCTTATAGATATTGAATATTTAAAATCACTGGCGCTTGAGAATATATGTTAATGATGCAAATCCATTATTTTCTAATCTTTTATGTCATTTATTAAAATATTTAAACTGTTTTATTTTCCGATTAGGCTGACCATAGTGCCAAGATCCTAATTGTGTTATCCAAGTCATCATGATTTTGGAACATTAACCTATGTGTGGAACTTTGAAGCTTAGGTGTTATTTTATTTAGTTGAATTACATCCATTCAAAAATTTCAAAATCAAACATCAGATTAATTTTTATTACTTAGTTTGTTTTGCATTTGATTTTTTTCTTCTCACAATTCATCTCCCTGTGGGATCGACCCTGTATTCACGGGATACTACTTACGAACCTCTGCACTTGGAGGCAAGCAATCAAGTTTTTGGCGCCGTTGCCGGGGAGAGACTGAAATAGATCAGATCTGTGCAAGATAGCTAAGGTGAGTTTTCTTTTAAGGTAAATTCTCTTCTAAACCCTCCAGATTTTTTGTAGATTTTTTTTTTCTTTGAAAATAAATTCAATTGGGTCTTTCAAGCACTAACTATGACATAAGGTTGCCCTGCTTGGGATTTTATCACTCAAGTGCTATGGTTGTCCTACAGTTGCTATATGATCACAAAGATCATCCGCTGAATCTATTTTCCAAATTAGCATAGTTTAATTTCTGCATTAGTTTTACTTTTATTTATTTATTTATTTATTAATTTTTTTGGTGGACTGAACCCTCATGGTCGGCTCTGCCACCTGGGTTGTTGATTTATTTTGCTTTGTGGACTGATCCCTCATAGTCGGCCCTACTACCTGGGTTGTTAATTTATTTTACTTTGTGGACTGAACCCTCATGGTCGGCTCTGCCACCTGGGTTGTTGATTTATTTTGCTTTGTGGACTGAACCCTTTGATCGGCCCCGCCACCTGGGTTGTTGATTTATTTTGCTTTGTGGATCGAACCCTCATGGTCGGCTCTGCCACCTAGGTTGTTGATTTATTTTACTTTGTGGATCGAACCCTCATGGTCGGCTCTGCGAACTGTGTTGTTGATTTATTTTGGTTTGTGGATGAACCCTCATGGTTGGCCTGCCCACTGGGTTGTTGATTTAAGTTTTTATTTTTATTTTAAGTATCATACTTGCGATTTGAATTAGTGGTATTTGTTGTGTGGTGTGGATGGTTTATGTCCCGTTGGAGTAGTAATCAAAACAATCAACTCTCCTCCGAAGGCGGACTAATTCCAGGCCTTTATTATTCACTTAGAAGAGGCATTCAACATCACTTGGATTTACATCACCAGTTGATAATCCAAATCCAAATCACGATCCAATTATAAATCAAAATAGAGAAAATCAACATAATCCTCCTCTTGAGGATGAAAATGAAGTTCATATGAATGTTTTAAACCAACCACGGACTTTATGTGAACATTTACACCCTGAGAGATTAATTTTACCATCTTGCATAGTTTTCCCTGCTCACACAGGGAACATTGATTTTAAACCAGGTGTGATTCAATTAATTCCTAAATTTCATGGCTTGGATTCTGAAAGCCCCTACTTGCACCTCAAGGACTTTGAGGAAGTAATTGCAACGTTACAAGTAAACAATGGCAATAGGGATGTACTTAAGCTTAGGTTATTCTCATTTTCTCTAAAGGATCGGGCCAAAGCCTAGCTCAACTCTCTAAGACCTAATACCATCACTTCATGGCAAGCCTTAAGTAGAGAGTTTTTGAAAAAGTTCTTTCCCGAGCACAAAACAAATGCACTAAAACAAGAAATCATGTCATTCTCCCAAAAGGGGAATGAACTATTTTTTCAAGCTTGGGAGCGCTTCAAAGACATTCTAATTACTTGTCCACATCATGGTTATGAACCATGGCACGTGATTGATGCTTTCCGAAAGGGGCTCACCATGGATACCCGTCAGTTCATAGAGATGATGTGTGGTGGAACCTTTCTTGACAAAGATCATAATGAGGCTTGGGATTTTCTAGATTTGTTAGCAGAGAATACGCAGACATGGGATGTCTCTGCTAAATCAGACCAAACTAGACTCATTCCTAGAGAGAAAGCGGGAATGTATGTCCTAAGAGAGGAAGACGACCTTAATGCAAAATTCGTTGCATTGGCTAGAAAGGTCGAAGCCTTGGAAATTAGGAAGGTTGATATGGTTAAAGCAAACACTTCCTTAGGTAATTTTTGTAGCATTTGTGGTGGTACAGACCATGACACAAAGGATTGTCCAATAATCTCAGTTGTACAAAATATCACGCATGAGCATGAGCAAGCAAATGCTATAAATAATTACCAAAGGTCAGTTATGCAACCAATGGGAAACACGTATAATCCAAATTGGCGTAACCATCCTAATCTTAGTTGGAGGAATGGATCACAAATTAATGCGCCCAATGCAGCCTCTACAAAATAATTTCTTTGGGACACCTAACAATGCACCATATGTGCCCCCACAAAAGCGATCATCTCTGGAGGATGCATTGACCGCATTCATGAACTCTCAAGCTCAAATGAATCAGTCTCTAATCCAATCAAATCAGGAATTAAAGACGACCGTGGCTAGGATTGAGACTTAACTAAATGCTAAGGAAAAGGCATCCTTCCTTCTCAACCTGTACTAAACCCTAGAAATACACATTTCATTCGAGACTTAAATCCAAGTGAGTTACATCATGAACAAGCTAAGGCCATCATTACCTTGAGAAGTGAAAAAGAGGCCAATAACAAAATAATGCAACCGGTAGAAATACCGGAGGATGAGCTACTGTCTCAAGAAAATGATGAACCGGCTATAGTTCAAGAGCCGCAACAGCAAAAGGATAAAGAGACTAAGTCATATGAGCCTCCAGTTCTGTTCCCATCTAGACTTCGAAATTCGACTGTCCCCATGAAATATCATGAGGTGTTGGATGTGCTCCAAAAGGTTGCTATTAATATTTCTCTACTTGATGTCATTAGACAAATTCCATCATATGTTAAATATCTCAAGGACTTGTGCACTGTAAAGAGAAAATTAAATGTGCACAAAAAGGCCTTCCTTACTGAGAAAGTGAGCGATATCATTCAATAAAGGGTCGTGCCCAAATACAAAGACCCGAGAAGTCCCACTATTCCTTATATTATTAAAAATTTCCAAATTGAGCAAGCTTTGCTAGATTTGGGTGCAAGTGCCAACTTAGTACCTTCTTTGGTTTACAAATAAATGGGGTTAGGCAAGCTTAAACCAACCACGATTACACTCCAACTCGCTGACCACTTCATTAAGGTACCAAGGGAAATTTTAGAAGACGAGCTAGTCCAAGTGGAGAAATTTTATTTTCCCGTGGATTTTATTGTACTAGACATTGAACCATGTGTAAATGCTAGCGCTCAAGTTCCCATCATTTTAGGCCGCCCATTCCTAGCAACTTCAAATGCAATCATAAATTGCAGGAATGGAATATGAACTTGTCTTTTAGTAACATAACTCTAGAGCTAAATATTTTCAATCTATATAAGCAGCCCATTGATAATAATGAGATCCATGAGCTAAATTTCATGGACTGCTTGATAGAAGAAGGGGAATTGGAACCTAGTCTGACTAAGGAATTGATTTAACTCTTTGGGGAGTTAAAAAATTCTAATTTAGAAAAAGTGCTTGCTGAAATTTGTGATGATAATGAGAGCACTACCACCCAAGATATTGGTATGCACCAATGGAGACCGCGCACTCAAATCCTATGTATCGAGGACTTGCGACCTCTACCATCACCAACCAATGTTTCAAAGCTTGATTTAAAACCACTACCAAATGAACTTAAGTATGTATACTTAGGTGAAAATAAAACTTATCTTATGGTGATCTCTTCATTTTTAGATGAGGATCAAGAGATTAAATTGTTGAATATTCTAAGGAACCACAAAGGAGCCTTGGGCTGGACCATTTCTAACATCAAGGGTATAAGCCCTTCTATATGCACAAATCGGATCCACTTCAATGAGGATGCTAAACCAATTAGACAACTTCAAAGGCGTCTCAATCCAAACATAATGGAAGTTGTAAAAAATGAGGTGATTAAATTATTGGATGTGGGAATCATCTACCCAATATCCGATAGTGTTTAGGTGAGTCCAACTCAAGTAGTCCCAAAGAAATTCGGAATAATTTTTATGCAAAATTCTAATAATGAACTCATACCAACATGTCACCACAGGTTGGCGTGTTTGCATTGACTATAGAAAATTGAACTAGGTCACAAAGAAGGACCATTTCCCTCTACCATTCATTGTTCAAGTTTTAGAGTGGGTAGCAGGTCACTCCTTTTATAGTTTTCTTGATGGATATTCTGGATATAACCAAATAGAGATAGCCCTTGAAGACCAAGAGAAAACCACGTTCACTTGTCCATTTGGCACGTTTGCTTTCAAACGGATGCCATTTGGATTGTGTAACGCCCCAGCAACTTTCCAACGGTGTATGTTAAGCATTTTTTCAAATATGGTTGGAAAGTTTCTTGAGGTTTTCATGGACGACTTCTCTATATTTGGGAGTAGTTTTGAGGAATGCCTCAACAATTTATCTCTTGTCTTGTCTAGGTGTGAAGAGAAACACCTTGTCTTAAATTGGGAGAAATGTCATTTCATGGTTCAAAAGGGAATTGTTTTGGGCCATGTTATCTCCAAAAATGGAATCGAGGTAGATCGCTCAAAACTCGACATTATAGCTAATCTACCTATCCCCCGAACTGTTAGAGATATTAGATCACTTATAGGGCATGCTGGTTTTTATAGAAGATTCATCAAGGACTTTAGTGCCATTACTAGACCCTTGACTAATCTTCTTCAAAAGGATGTTCCATTTAAGTGGACAGATGAGTGTGTAAGTGCCTTTAATAAAATTAAATCATCCCTTACCACTGCACCTATCATGTGTCCACCAGATTGGACACTTCCTTTTGAACTAATGTGCGATGCAAGTGATTATGCCATAGGGGCTATTTTGGGCAAACGGAAAGAAAAACGGCCCTACGTTATTTACTATGCAAGTAAAACTCTAAACTCGGCCCAAGTGAACTACTCAACAACTGAAAAAGAGTTACTTGCAGTAGTTTTTACTTTGGATAAGTTTAGGTCTTACTTGCTGGGATCTAAAGTGGTCATTTTCATGGACCACTCGACTCTGAAATATTTGCTATCTAAGAAGGATTCAAAGATGAGACTTTTGAGATGGATCATACTACTCCAAAAATTAATAAGAAAGGAGTAGAAAATGTAGTGGTCGATCACCTTTCCATATTGGCGTTAGATGATTCAACTGAGAAGATTCATATCCAGGATACTTTTCCTAATAAACAATTATTTGCGATCTCCAAATTGCCTTGGTATGCAGATATAGTAAACTATCTTGTAACGGGAAAAATATCATATCATTGAAAGTCACAAGACAGGAAGCGTTTTGAAACCGAGGTTAGGAACTTCTTCTGGGATGACCCGTATTTATATAAATATGGGACTGATCAAATTTTTAGACGTTGTTTCTCAGATGATGAAGTTCGAAGTGTTATTTCTTTTTGTCACATGGAAGCATGTGGTGGCCATTTTTCTGCTAAGAAAACCACTGCAAAAATCCTGCAGTGTGGTTTTTACTGGCCCACCATGTTTAAAGACACTCATGCTTTCTGTGTTGCTTGTGATAGATGTCAAAGGTTGGGAAGAGTGTCCCGGCGCAACATGATGCCTTTATCCCCAATTTTACCATTGGAGATTTTTTATTGTTGGGGTATTGATTTTATGGGCCCATTTCCATCTTCTTTTGGATTTCTTTATATATTGGTTGGTGTGGACTATGTTTCAAAGTGGATTGAGGCAGTTCCAAGTAGGACCAATGACAACAAAGTGGTCATACGATTCCTCAAGAAAAATATTTTTGCTAGATTTGGAACTCCAAAGGCCATCATTAGTGATGGCGGGTCTCACTTTTGCAATAGGACATTTGAGGCTTTGATGAAGAAATATGGCATCAAGCATAAAGTGAGCACCCCATACCACCCACAAACGAGTGGGCAAGCTGAGATTTCTAATCGGGAAATCAAACACATTTTAGAGAAAACTATAAGGCCAGATAGGAAGGATTGGTCCCTCAGACTATCCGACGCTTTATGGGCTTATAGGACTGCTTATAAGACCCCGATTGGAATGTCTCCATACAGATTGGTGTATGGGAAGGCTTGCCACTTGCCTGTGGAATTGGAACATAGAGCCTACTGGGCAATAAAGAAATTAAACTTTGATATGGATCAAGCAAGTGGACAAAGGAAATTAGAGTTGAATGAATTAGAGGAGCTGAGGAGAGACTCCTATGAAAATTCTAAAATCTACAAAGAGAGGACCAAAGCTTTTCATGACAAAAATATCCTGAGGAAGAATTTTGAACCTCAGCAAAAGGTCCTATTGTACAATTCCCGTCTCCAGTTCTTTCCGGGAAAGTTAAGATCAAGATGGACAGGACCCTTCATTGTGAAGAATGTTTATACTCATGGGGCTGTTGAAATTGAGAATCCATGTAATGGCAATGTGTACAAGGTTAATGGTCAGAGATTGAAGCCTTATGTGGAAAACTTTCATTTGGGAGAGGAGTCTGTCCCTCTTCATGAGCCAGAATATTCAGATTGATGCTCCTAGTCTGACGGAGCATTTCTGTAGGATTTGTATCATATTCAATTCTTTTTAGTGTCACATAGCAGGTGAGTTTTTCATGGTAGGTACTATCCACCATTTCTTTTATTTTTATTGTTCTCTGCATTACATTATCATTACATTGGGGACAATGTAGATTTTAGGTTGGGGGTGTGGATAGTCATCCATGTGAATGTTTTTTTTAGGTTTCAGTTTATTTTATTATTATTTTTATTATTTTTAGGTTTCAGTTAAGTTTAAGTTTTTTCCTTTGTTTTTTTAGGTTTATGGAAAAAAAAAATTTCAACATTTTCAAAATAATATGTTTATATACAAGAATGTAAACATGATATTATGCGAATTCCAAAGGCAAAGTTAATATTTATTCTAGGATGATAGTAGTCAGAATTCTTACAACTGAAAATTATAAACTTGAGTTCAATTATCTAATCACTAGTTTAAAGTGAGTTGTAATTTGATGTACTGAATTCACAATACACCCTATCTAACTAAGTGAGGAATATGATATGTGAACTAGAATAACAACTTTTGATTCAAACAAGGTTGAATGAACTAGTACCATTGATATATGTTTAAAAGAGAGAATATTAAAGAAAAAAAGAGTGATGGAAAAAAGAAATTTTTATTATAGAGCATGAATGCAATGACCATAACAATCGTGTCAGTAATCTGGAGTAAGGATACCTAAGTATCCATTACTGTTACCATTACAAGTACGATACCTTAGGTTATGAAGCAAACCCGATGGGAATCTTCATCTAAGGGTGGTCTATAATAATGAGGATATAATGATAAAAGAAGAAATATCATGAAAAAAATGAGATAACTAGAGATTTCATATTCTTGGGATGATTGAAAGGAGTTAGGATAGGGAACATGCATATTTCTCAAAGTTAGACTAGTGTCACGGAGCACCTAAGGATATTGGATCATAACTATTCTAAATTTTAATTAGGTCTCTGAACTCAAGGATGTAATGGATTAGAAAATTGAGATTCTAACTAACTTCAGACTTAGGTTAAGTATTGTTTTGTTTTGGAATTCATATGATGAATGAAGGCATAATTGTATAAATTTCTGAGTGTTGAACTATTTTTCATGTTTTCAATGTTCATGGGTAACATTTTTGGAAACCCTCATAAGATTATAACTCGTCCACTAGAGGAAATCTAGGAGTTTAAAGGCTTGTTGCATATGCTAAATGCAATCGAGATTACCTGTGAAAGTGGTGTAGTTAGAATTTTTTTCATTTTAATTTTGTTTCTAGAATTAGTTTTTATTCTTATTTTTATTTTTCTTCGCTTATTTTGATCAACACTAGCAAAATGCTACTTGGGGGTGTGTTGAGACTCAAATATTACATAATTTCCTCCATTTATATCTTGGTTTTATAAACATGAATCAGCTTAATGTTCTATTTTACTCATATATGTGTTGCAAGGTGAATTTAAGAGCTTGGATTGAAAAATGGTGCTAAAAAGTAAGAATTTGATGCTAAAAAATCACCAAGACAAGGGATGGATCTTAGGAAATCAAGATTGAAGAATTCACATGCCAAAGATCCAAGAAAACCAAGTGGGGAATAAAAAGAATCGAAGATTTGAAGTGAAGAATCCTAAAATCGTCCTGAAAAGTGTATTCTAATGCTCTGAAGTCTATTTTAAACGAACTATGGAGTGAGAAGTCTATTTTGAAAAAATATGTATATTTGAGGCGTTTTCTAGGGTTTTCAACTTTGTACGAAAATTGGAGTTCCCTACTTATAAATAGGGCCTCCTAGGGCATTCTAAAACATTATGAGAAGCATTCAAGAGCAATATTTAGGGTTTTTAAAGAGTTTTTAGTTTTATTAAAGCTTTATAAGTTGTTTTTTTAATTTTAGATATTTTCTATTTGCATTTTTTTTCTTTCTTATTACTTTTTATTTCTGTAATTTAATTATGTTTTTCTAAGTTTCTTCTAGCCCAAGCTAGAAGGGAAGCACATGAGTTTAATAATTCTTTAAGTTATGATGATTGATTGTTTTAATGATGAGAAGAATGGTGCATACATGTTATCTATTATTTAGGTTTTGGTTTTTATCCTCTTGTGAGATCCATATGTTTCCATCATATGAAATCCACATTGATGGATAGACTTATTCTATATCAATCAGATTTCCTAGATAGGAGATGTTCTCAACCTGTTATATTTCTTTGATATTCATTATCCTATAGATATTGAATACTTAAAATCACTGGCGCTTGAGAATATATGTCAATGGTGCAAATCTATTATTTTCTAATCTTTTATATCATTTATTAAAATATTTAAACTATTTTATTTTCCGATTAGGCTGACCATAGTGCTCAAATCCTAGTTGTGTTATCCAAGTCATCATGATTTTGGAACATTAACCTATGTGTGGAACTTTGAAGCTTGGGTGTTATTTTATTCAGTTGAATTACATCCATTCAAAAATCCCAAAATCAAATCATCAGATTAATTTTTATTACTTAGTTTGTTTTGCATTTGATTTTTTTCTTCTCACAATTCATCTCCCTGTGGGATCGACCCTGTATTCACGAGATACTACTTACGAACCTCTGCACTTGGAGGCAAGCAATCACCTGCATTTATGAACGGGTCTGGTTGGTGTTTTAAAACACTGTCTCAGAGTGGGAGTGAGTGATCAACTCAGTGGGTGCTATTAATCTTAAGTTATCACAGGCATCAATTATAATATGATCTTAATGAAAAGCAGTCTATCATAAACTTCTAACCAATCTTATTAATGCGCATGCATGCAGAATGATATGATGCATGCCCTCGCCACAACGCTCCCTCGAGCGACTCCATCTAACGATCGCATATGACAACACTCCCGGTCCGTGATCCTATCGGGTTCCTCATCCCCGACTTCAAGCACATGAGGAGTGCCGAGAGAAAGGATCGCTCGCAGTTACTACGGGGAAGCGCGGTACCCCAGCGTAGGCCGACAGCTCGGACGCAGTGTCCCATTCCACCATGCCCGGCTCACGAGACTATGGACTACTTTCAGTCGATTATTAGTGGGCCACTACAGTTGCAGGGTGTTCCGGGTTCCATACAGGTGTGAGCAAACAGGGTTAACAAACAAGATTGGTCAGGCAGTAGACTAGACCGCACGAGTCAAGCGAGCATGAGGCGAGTGACATCGGGCACAAGGGACCCATGTAGTCAAACTACAGCCACCCAAATACATCCGCCCAAACCTGCGGGTCTAGCCATAGCTTAGTCCTACCGATGGGACTACCGTCTCTCATCCTATTCCTGACTAAACCAATAGTGCGTTGGTGATCCCTAACATACCACTATCAAAGTTACCACCAAGCATATCAACATCATGTTCCCATGCATCTCAAGCATATGAATCAAATTTTTTTAATAAGCAAGTTATCGCTATCGTGAACCATGTGCATGAGAGTTGTGGGTCTATGAGGAAGTTAAGCACTTCCCCCATATTAAGAAATCATGTGCACAAGCGAAAAGTCATCATATATACTATGGGTTACAATACATGAAGAAATCAAACAAGGCATAATCATGTAATCATACATACACAAAAATCATGTGAGAGGCAAAAACAACATCAAGAGAGCCAAATATACAAATCCATGCAATTTCACAAACATATACTTCCTAGAGTTTTCTCTAGAATTTCAAACATTGCATCCAAACAATCAAAATCATTAAGCTTGTACTAAAATTGGTGCTAAGCCAACTAAGAACAATAGTCCACACCTATGGATCGTTGGGGATTTGGAAAAACGTCCTACGAAAGAGGGCTTTCGGGTCGATCGGCCGGAATCCCTAAATCAAGCTCTTGCATGTTAGAATTCTAAGCCAATCCCATCTTAATACATAGATTTCCAAGAAGAATGAGTGAAAGATCTTACCTAGACAACCCACGGACGATTGTTGAGGTTATGGAGGAGAGTTTGGGAGTTGAAAAGGTTGATTTCCTTGGCCCCACCTCGATCTAAGGTCCTCCTTAGCTCTCCTTCACCCACTCTTTCTCCTCTCTAGCTCTCTCTTTTTCTCCCTTTGGTGGTTGTAGTAAAGAGGGAGTTATGAGAGAAGCTAGGGTTTATTTCCTAGACTTGGGTCTTTTGGCCTTAAGTTTCCACATTTCATAAAATAGCCCTCTAGGACTCCCTATCGGTGTTGGGGTGGGCCTAACACCCCCTTGGCTACTAAATTCGGCGTGTAAGTGTCTTATGGCCCGATTAAGGTCCATGCAAAATTTGAGGACAAACGGATGAACGGATACAGGGTCTGAGTAAGCAATTCCGACCTTTAAGTAGCCCTATAGGGTCCATTTTGGTGATTGGATCAGTTCTGGTGGCCCGCTGATCATAAAACTTATAGGATAGATACTCCATGGCCCGATGAAGGGCCATGCAAAATTTGGAGACCATCGGATATGGGGTTTGGTCGTACGGGCCCGATTTGCGATCAACGGTCACCGTTCCTCGATCGGGTCCCAGAGTTTGTGGACGGGCGTAGAAAAATACATTAGACCTTTACCGTAAATTTAGAAAAGAACCGACGGCTGGATCGCCTGGTATCTCGGTTTCATTTGTGAGTGCCAGATTTCGGTTCTTGCATTGATGGGGTGCATTTAGCCAGTGTCAGATCCTACTTCTGGGTGTCCACTGGGTCCGTGGTTCGCAATGGTCCACAAGCCCAGTGAGTTCTATGGTTCCATAAATTTTTAGATTTTTTAGACTTTCCTGCGTTGCGGTATAGCCCGCACGGGCTATTGCTAAGTGTAAGCAGCCATCCGTCTTAGCGGCCCGCACTTGATCTTGCCATGACCCGTCTGGTCCACTCAATTTGGCTAATCCTAGCTTAATTTTACCTGTGGAACCTTACCATGCGTAGTATAATCGAACGGTCCTGCGGTAAATACTACGTGGACGCCCCAGGACACTGTGCTGGTTGGACGGGATGTTACATAGTTCCTCTGAAAATTTACATTTAATTGTCGTGAAAGGAGACCAGTTCACCAAATAGCAAGCCGTGTTAACGGTATCAATCCATAAGTTCTTACCCAATGCAACATTACTTAACATACATCAGGCCCTCTCCAAGAGAGTCCGATTCATCTACTCAACCACACTATTTTGTTCGGGCGTGTGGCGCACTGTGTTGTGCCTGATCTTCATCCTTACAATATTCATTAAATTCAGTAGAAGTGAATTCTCTACCATTGTCAGTCCTTAAAACCTTTATTTTTCACCCTGACTGTTTTTCCACTATTGCCTTCCATTGTTTGAATATGGGAAAACTTTGGATTTAAGTTTCATGAACTAAATTCAAACTTACCAAGAGCTGTTGTCAATGAATGAAACAAACTATGACGACCCCCCAAAGGAAACCTTTGGCAATGACCCCTATACATCAAAGTGCACATAATCAAGCACTCTCTTACATACATGTTTTCCATATTTAAAAGATAATTTAGATTATTTATCATATATACAATGCTCGCATATATGTAAATCAGAATTCTTAAAAGCTGGAATCAAACAACGATCAAATAGTACCTTCATGCCCCGCTCACTTATGTGGCCTAGACGAGCATGCCACATACACAGAGACGTGGAATCTGAATAGCTACTGCTACTCCATCTGCTGAAGTGCTCTCGATCAACCTGTAAAGGTTTTCATACCTTTGTGCTCTCATAACCACAAGTGCCCCTTTTGAAACTTTAAGGGCACCATCAATACCAGTGAACTTGCACCCTATAGCGTTGAGTACACTGAGAGAAATTAGAGTTTTCTTCATATCAGGAACATGCCTGACATCAGTCAAGGTACACTCCATCCCATCAAACATCTTGATATTCATAGTACCAATAGCTACAACATTACTTACAGGCATTGTCATTATCAATAAAAACCTATCCACCATCGCATTCCTTATAACTAGCAAACCAACTCCGATGAGGAGTCATGTGATATGATACTCCTGTGTCAAGGATACATTCATCTTATGATTATCGTGCAAGTGACCAATCATGGACACAGACAGAACATCACCACCACTTGTCTCTTCATCAGATGTGACAACATTGACCTCCTTAGAAGAAGCATCTGAGTTTTCTTTCTTCGCTTTAGGATTAGTACAATCCTTTTTCATGTGTCCAATCATCTCAAAGTTCTAACACTTTAATTTTCTTTTGCCCTTACCCTTGGATTTGGATCTAGGTCTTGAAGATCATGTACCTCGCTCAGTATTTCTTCCCCTCGTAAGCAATTGTAAACACCCCACCCAAGCTAGCATCTTGAGAAAGCAAGGACGACCCTCAGAAGACAACCCAGAAACCCTAATCATCCCCTAAACCCTAACCCTAACCTACCCCAACCAACCTAAACCCTAACCCTGGCCTAAACCCTAACCACCACCCAAGCTAGTGCATACCAGAAAATCGATCCAATTCCCAAAAATACACCCGAACATTTTGAGCCAAACATCCAAAAACATGTTTTGGGCCCATCCAAGATCCCAAAGCAAGCCCACCGGCCAAAGCCCAGAGGGAACCAAGCTAGGGCGATAGTCGGACTACCGCCGGTGATAATTGGAGTGTCGTTCCTTATCCAACAGGTGTCCCCTCTGAGCACACAGTTGTCCCACGTCCCAAAGTCAACTTTCATATTGAATTATCCCTGAAGTTCACCCCACTTACCCTTTTACCAAACCCCAAGAGCTTATAAGAGTATGCCACATGGCATTTCTCTCTCATCAACCAATCCCAAGCTGCCATGCCAACTTTTACCCTTTCCAAACCCAACAATTACCAAAATGCCATCATAAAAGGCTATAAATAGCCTTCACCTCTCCTCATTTCACATAACAATTCCATTTCCTAAATTTTCTAAAGGGGGGAGTAAGAGAGGGGAAGAGAGTGAGAGTAAAAGGAGAGCTCCAAGCCTTCAAGCCTTAATCTTTTAGCCTTCCTTTAGCCTCCTCCAAGCCATCCTCAAATCTTACAATCCCATCCGAGTTGGTCATGGTGCACTCCATGTCCTAGCTATCTGTAAGACTCGTGTCCTAGCTCGTACCGTTCATTAAAACATTCATCACATCATCTTCTCTCTTCTCAACTCCCTTGCTACTCTAAAACACTATCGAACGTATGCTCTGTGACTTGCCGTATATCGAATCCTGTCACATCAGAAACTCATAATGATCTAGTCCGCTTTTTCTTTATTATTGCATTAGCATCATTACATCCGCTTTTCTAGACATTCTTTGGACATACGCTCTATAGCTTGCCGGAATCTTAGATCTTGCTACATCAGAAATCCGAATGCGCCTAGTCCCACTTCGACCATAACATTTATCCCTTAAGATTACTTACAACACAGAGTAGAAACCATACATTTGTACGGGTAGAAAGGTGCCTAACACATTCCCTCTTTATAATCGAGGTCCCTTAGAATCCCGGATCGCAGACTAGTAGTTGACCTAAAGGAAGAGAATTCTCGGATTCTCTAGCTTTACATATTCCGCAGGTTCTAGCCGACTACAGGATTTTAAGATTAAGTGGCTAGTGACAACTCCAAATCTACATCAGTCAAATCACCCCCACACAACAACAACAAAAAAAAACATAAGATAAACCAAGCGCGGGCGCCAATTTCCTAACATTTATAGCAATGCATCGGAAGATATCCTCATGCCGTTGTTAGCTTTCTCATGGCCTTCCCTTGAAGGGCTAAAATAACGGTGTCAACACCCTGGGTTTTATTTGTCATGCGCATTATGTCCTTAAATGACTCATACGATGTCAGAAGAGAAATCAACAACATACATGCATGTTCCTCATCTTTGATCACATCCTCATTACCAAAAAAACAGGGCAACGCCGACGGCTAAAAGCCGTCGGACGGTCCGTCGAAAAAAGAGGCATGGCATTGCTCCCCGACGGATTTAAACCGTCGGCGTCTTCGATGGCTAATGGCTACAGCCAAAACCGTCGGCGTTTAACGTTTCCTATGGGCATTCGCTGATTTTAAAAATAATAATAAATTAAAATTAATCGCCTAATCAATGCACACATCCAAGAGAATCACTTTTTAGACGGACCACAACAATAGTTAATTATTTGGTTATTTGTCAAATTAGTTGTTCTATCAAACATTTTTATAGGCTCCGAATCACCTGCAAGTTTTTAAGTGCTGTAAATTTTACAACTAGCAATTCAACAATGTAATGGAAGTTCCCAACTGAAATATAAATTGATCTATCAAAAAAGAAAAGCGAGAAACAGAATGAAGTTGAAGAGAACCTTGTACAAAAGGAAAAATGCAATATTACGTTCTATTGACCAATGAACACTGATGTTTGTGTGACCAGCCCCAAAGTAGTGAACTACTAAGAGTCAAAAAGGACCAGCAGGGTACAAGAAAAAACTAGAGAGTTCGACAAACAGTAATAGTATAGGACTGTGATCAAGAAATAAAGAATTAAGTTCAGAGAAGAATAACAGCCAAAGCTAAGAAAAGCAGTGTTTGTTTATATTTCTATTTATTTTCGTTTGTCAGAAGGCAGTGGACAGGTTTATGTTACTCTAGTATGAGGAAATTGTACATGTGGCACACATTGTTTCAGACTAAAACGAGTAAAATGTGGAATTCACTTTTTTCTAATCAGTCCCAAAAATTAGATATGGTGAAAAGTCCTAATCTATGATTGGTGGACGTTTGTTTGTATAAGTAGGACCAATGGATGAACATCCAATCAGTGTCCACCAATCTGATAGTCGGATTGGCAAATAAGCAGGAGTTTCTAATCATGACACATCTTTCAAAGAGAATTGAAGCTATGGTAACACATGAACCACACTACAACCATCCATAGTAACCAATTGCTTTCCCAATTCATCTCTACTATGCAACATAATTCAAATTCAAAGCAATGAGCAATGGATCATTGACTGTGCTAAACATATTCCTTACTGCTTCCTTCAGTTCTTCACCCTGCCCTTTATGCGCGTCGAGCCTCTGCTTTAACGCCATGTTTAGAAGAAGAAAATCAATCCAAATATTACAACATTTTGAAAAAGAACAGAAATTTGGCATCTTTTAATGACTTGTGGAGAAACTCTAAAGCACATCATTTTCAGAATACCTAGAAAATAGACAATATTTAAGTGAACAACATCAAAGATTGTTAAAATGTTCTAAAATAATTCTTCAAAGAATATTCATAGAACACATTTTGATATTACTTCAGATTTAAACCCCAAGTTCATGTGCAAACAAAAGAAAGCCTAATTAATCCAAAAGTAAATTGAGATAAATCTTGTTTGAAAAACATGTGTAATGGTGTTTCAGAGAACTCATTACGCCATCTTAGCATCTCAAGATTAGCATAAGCTGTGATGATCTGATAAGAAAATTACATTAAACAGATGATTCTGAGAAGGGTAGGAGAAGTATAGTGACTGGGAATGTACAGTGCAATAGGTAGTGCAATGAGTAGATAAAAGATGCTAACAATATACAAAAGAAAAATAATCGAATATGATAGGGTGCCACAAAACATAAACATGATAAAATCCAATACAAATCTGCCGAGTAGTGTGTACAGATGATAAGAGAAACTTCAATCAAAACAAAAATCTCATTTAAAGGCGAAACCATACGGAGTGGCAGCAATCAGAAGCATGAGAACTTTGAATGAGGACGCCAACAATCCACTATGCGTTTCATGACGAATCAAGTATAGTAAGCCTGCATGGTAAGAAGCCAGAAAACTATAACACATAAGCACACAGAAGCAAGCTGGTATATGAATAAACGAATGGCCAACTCCAACTGCAAGCACACCCAATAGTTTATTTTGTAAAGAACAGGTATCTCTACGACATATTTGTTCAAGCCCATGGATCAATGAAAAGCACTTTGTGCTTCAACAATAATGCCATGGGTTTGAGACAAGCTTTACCTACAAAATCTAAAACATGTTACTTCTCCTCTACCTGTATGAAGCTGCATTAGAATTTAACCGAGGGAGCTTGAAAGAGTAGTAAAAGGTCCATGTTTTGTGGATTCTTTGTATTCTGCTACTCGCAGAAAAATGGATGAAGGACCATCCAACATAGTAGCTAAAGTTGAGGCAGCTGGAATCCGTGTCTGCAGATGTGATGGGGTAGGAACAGTCAGTCACAAGACACAACTACTTGACTCTGGAAGATCATTAGCTGGTAAGAAAAGAACATACAAGGAAGAAACAAATTATGTAACATGCTTTAAAGCAAGGCTGACTAAAGAAAATATGATTTATGCACAAGGCACAAATGAAAAAAAAAATAAAGAACCCAATGAAGGCCCTGCTGTTACCATTGCTTGGTCGAACAAAAGAATGCGAGTTCTTTTGACATGCATCATGAAATATCTCAAAAGCAATGCAGTAAATGTTCATACACAAACAGAATGCAAAACAAAATGAAATCTGACCTAGAAAACAAACCCATTCATTCAGCAGAATATGTAATAGCAGAGAGTTTCTTTGATGTAAGCTACGATATGTATTTTTAATACAAAAAAAGGTGTTCTTTTTGTCGATTCTAACATCAGATTCAAGTCTACACACCTTCAATCGCATGAAACACAAGTTCCAGTTCTGCTCCAGAAGCTTGAAATTTTTTATCAGCCCAATCAGACTGATTTGACTAACCGATGTTTGTAGTAGAAAAGCATTCGGTTATTGAGGTCTCACTCACAGCTAGTTGTACAATAAGTTACCATCCAACCAGTGCACAAATGTCAGTCTGGTTGAAAGTATATGTGGACCACCTGATGAGTGGATTGGTCTTTGTGTGTGTATGTGTGTGTGGGCAGACTGCCTGTGTTTGAGACCGATTATTTATCATCAGTGCAATTATTCTTAGTTGCCCAAGGCATAGAGGGGAAGCAGTCTCTGATAATTTATATTTACATACACAAAATGTATGTTCCCTCCATACTCTTGAAAGCCTGTTTGGATATGTCATCATGTTTCGTTAATCAGTTGCATTTCTGACATGACACAAATTCCTGCCCACGTCACATATCGGATATATAAATTCTAGTACTAAACTATATTGCCAACTGGACTTCTTCTTTGTCTGGAATCTGGATTGTCTCTGAAAACTGTTGTTTCCTATCATATGTAATTACCAAATGCTTGACTAAACAAACTTAGTGAAATTCAAGACCAATGAATTATGGCAAAGAAACAGAATGGCAAGTTATTAATCTGATGTTGATTATATGCATGCAATTAAAACAATCTATTTTCATGAAACATCAGGTGACAACATTCTTTGCATCAAATTCATTAAACAACATTAATTACTAATTCAATAGCTTTTTTCTCAAACAGAGGAATACTCACACAAGGGAAATTAGTTTTCTTTTCGAGGTTTTCTCTCCAAACAAATACGCTAGCAGAAGTAGGAAATCAGTCTAGGAATACAATATAATCCTGCATCCCTACATTTCGCATTTTGAGGAAGGAGGGCGATTTTGGCATATTCCACAAAATGCAGATGGTGGGAGATGGTAAAGGCCCCCTTCCATGAAAGGCTTCCAGAAATAAGGAAAATATCATAAAGGAACATTAAGAACCCGTTCTCATTTTATGCCTTGGGCAGGTTCTCATATACTCCTATTAACATTTTCGATGTGCCAGACCAGCCCATAAGCCATAACTAGTAAAAATATAAACAGATTCAAAAGAAAGAATGGTTCCTGACCTGCATGGCTTAGAGTCAAATATGCTGGGCAGGCCAACTTCTTTGGGAAATGTGACAACTATGGCAGTTGGGCCCATGACCCATTTGACAGCGCTTGACGCAAGCATCATAGCATTGGTAGCCTTCTCCTACATAAACAACAGAAATCCCAAATTAAAGGGTAAACAATCAATCCTCAGGCAGAGAGGAAGAGTTTTGGTGCAGAGAAGAAATTAAGTAGATAGCTATATATATATATATATATATATATATATATATATATATATATATATATATAGAGAGAGAGAGAGAGAGAGAGAGAGAGAGAGAGAGAGTTCCTGAATAATTCACGGTTTTCTTAATACACATTATTTGTGAACAATGTGCAAATTGTTCACTAATTATTCGTTAGTCTTAAGAAACCCAAAAGAAAAATCTCTACTTCTAAAGTTCTCCCCGGAATTTTCTGAATCTGAACTTGTAGAAATGCAACGAAGTTAGTTACATGCATTTTCTATCTGAATCATACTTACAAATATTTCAGTGAGAGGAGGCTTGATAGCTGGAGACCCAATGTTCCGTTGATCCCTAGTCCAACAATCTTACTGCAAGAAGAGAAAATGGCTTGAGACATAATAAGCGGAAAAGAGGAGTGTGTGCAATCCAAATGGCTCCTTGGATTGAAAAAAATAGTAGTTACAGCACATGGATTCCTTTCTTCCAGAAATTCATAGGAGGGCATATGGACCAGTAATCCAGGAGGGTCAGAAAGAGAACAAGTACTTTGTATGTCTGCATAAGCAAATCAAACAAACCTGGCACAAAATCTCACTGATGTACAGATAAAGAACAGATCTGCATGGGGAAAACAATGAACATGAGCAATATTGTCCTTGCACATGAAAAGCAAAAAAAGAAGAAGGATTGAAACATGTAGAGGAGTGGATATTATACACATTCAAATCGGTCACCACCTAATCAGTCATCACATGCTAAGTAGGTTTTGCAGGAAAATTTTGTGACACAAATATAAGCATATGAAATCAACAGATAGTACAAGGTCTACAACAGACCATATTTCAAAAGAAAATTATTCCAGAGCTGGATGTTTTGCTCAAGCAAATAGAGTTCAAACAATCTACTGCAAAGTTCAAAAATTAAGAAAATATGAAAGAAGCTAATCTTGAACTTACAGAGAAGTAACAATCAATTTTAGAGGCCCACTCAATAATTACGAAACTTGCCCTTTGGGAGATCAAATCCGTTGTCTTGCTCTCATTGCGAAAAAATCTGGTGTACCTTTCCTCCCAAACTGACCACCTGGTAGATAAATAAGAACATAATATAGACAAACAAGTAATTAACTACAAATTTGCTTCTTTTTTAAAAATCTAATATCCTAGAAGCCCCTTGTGCTGACTATCCACTCTTATGTTAGCCTCAAAGGAACAAGAAGAAAACAAACAATATATCTACCTAGATCTTGAATCTCATAACGGTTTTCATAAACCCAAAACTTTCCTCGAGGCCCAAGCAATAATACAAAAAGAACCTCCTCACACCACAAGTTCAGAAATTTGACATACCCATATGTGCAGATTTTACAGAAAATTGAAGAGATAAGATGCAATATCAAAAGGTATTAGACATGGACCACCCATTTCCATAGCAGCCCACCTCCTGTCTATACCTCACCTTTTATAATAGACATGGACCACCCATTTCCATCCATTGATTGGATACTTACGATCTAATCACAGTGACTTTTGGAGGTGATGGACAATAAAAAAAAATGGGGCCATTATGTCCAATGATTAGAGCTTTTCTAGTAAGAAAATATGAATAAACCATTTCCTATCAATTGATCAGATAGTGAATGCTTAGGATAATGAGACCCAAGTGACTTTTGGGGGGGGATGGGCAATCAAAGGTAGGTCTCACTTAATGGATTGCTTGGATGTTCAGACCTAGTATGACAAATATAGACCTATCTTCCATCTATTGACTGAAAATTAAGGATCATCAAATCAGAGTGATTTTTAAGAGGGTCATGTAATCAAATATTGCAAATCAGACCCAGTTATTGCCTGGATTTATGAACATGGTACCATTGAATAGCCCATTTTAATCATGTTTGTGTTGCAAGGTGGAATTGCGAGCTGAGACTGGATCGGGATGCTAAAAGCACGGATTTAATGTTCAGAATGCACCAAGGCAAGGGACAGACTCCAGGAGACCAAGATCGACGGAATTACACGCCAGGGATCCGCGAAAATTGAGAAATTGAAGCTCAAGCGGCCTGAAAGTCAGCCAGAATGCAAGATCACTGGGTTTCCATCATCTGTTTAGCTTGAAACTTTATACATGGCTCGAGGACCAAAAACTAACCGTACACGTCAAATTTCAGCCATTGGATCCTCGTGAAAGTGGCTGAACTAACAAATCAGTCCATAAAACCTTGATTTGGGGCCCACCCGCTGTCCAGATACGCTTTAACTTCGGCCCCCACGGCTCAAATGAAATGGGGAACAAGATGGATGGTGTGGATTTCTCATAATCATCATACAGTGTACATAGTACACTTTTTGCACTAAGACATGCATGGCAACACAGGGACGTCTCCTCTTCAAAAACATAACTCTGTTTCTAGTATGAAACAGAGACTGCGGATGATCTCAGTGGGCCATCATCATGGAAAAAAAATCAATTCGAGCCATCAATCATGCATAAGGGCGCGATATGGTCAGAACCATGTTGATATTATATACCCATGCACCCATACATGCTGGTTTCAACGGTCACAAACGGACAACCCTGCACTGATTGGAGCCTGATTACCACCTTTGGCCGCGTCCATAACATTCCAAAGCCGGACACATCCAGCTGAAATTTCGTTGTAAAGACAATTGACGGAGTGGATTTACTGCATAGGATTGATCATGGGCCCCACAGCACTCACTGCAACTTGTTTTACCCAGGGAGTGCGCGTCCGGGAAATCCTGCTGCGTAAAGTCCTGCTGTGGGCCTCTGTTTTGATGTTTGAGAAGAATCAGCACCGTCCATATTGTAGGGATGAAAAATCTGATCAAGAGCAGAATTGATCAGAAAATGAACAGCGGGCCGCACGAAGTTTCTGATTACTGGCTGCGTAAGCTGACCCGCGCCTCTTCTGCCGATTCCTTGCTGTGAAAGGGCTCTTCTGCACGCACCGACTCTAGCCAGGACTCCCTTCCACCGGCCTTCCTGTTATTAAAGAAAGAAAGAGATGTGAACCGAAGGGAGGAAAAGGAAAAGACGTGAAGACAGTGCTGCTATAAACGGGAGGTGAGCAAGAGTTTGGCGGAGACAGCTTGGCTGGAGGCGGCTGTGGAGCAGTGAAGAGGCTGGAACGTGGACGTGAGGAAGGAAGGAAGAGAGCTTGGTTTGGCATGAACGAGAAGACAGGAAGAGGAAAGGGAAGTTTTTCCTTATTTTCTTTTTCTTATTTTTTCTTGGCCGTTATTCTTTTCTTTCCTTATGAATCCTAAGGATTTTAGCCTAATCATGGTCGGCTAAACCTCTTACCTAGGGCTAAGAGGTGAAGCCTGTAGCGAGATGGGAGATGATATTTTGTGCCTTTAATTTAAAATTCATAAACTGGATTTGATTTTAGTTGATTATTAAAGGAATATTTTTCTTAGTCTTTAATGGTCTGTTGTGACTGAAATTACAATGGGTTTGCAATGGCTTTGAGTATTTCTTTTCCCTTTTTTTATGTTTATGAAGTCAGAAAGCCTTGTTGTTCATCATTGTTCCATGGGCATGGTAGGATAACAGTACCCTTCCTGATCTTCATACATTGTTGGTTGGTTGGTAATTAGTTTAATTCTGTTGTTTACTTTGTCTCCTGGGCATGGTTTGGTGATGGAATCCATTCTAATTCATATACCTTTCATCTCTTGAAAACCAGATCAAGTAAGTTCAGTTTGAATTCCATAATCCTTGATGCAGGCATAAGATCTCCCTGATCTCTACAAGTGGATCCTCTGAATCCCTAGTTTCCTTCCTCTGAATTCCTTAAAGTTTTAGATAATTATTCCACAATTATTTCTTAAATTCTATTTGATTTAGATCACATCTTAGTCTAGTTTTATTTCTACTTGGTTTCAGATAACGTACAGGTATCAGTCCCTGTGGATTCGACCTCGGTCTTACCGAGTTTATTACTACATCACAACCCTATACTTGGGGAGTGAACAAGGGTCAACCTTGGCAGATGGACCCCACATGTAAACTGAATCAGGCCCTTTCTAGTATAAAAATGGAATCAAAGGTGGCCCCTCGTGATTGACAATCTACATTAACGATCAAACCCTTATCAGTATGATCAGTATAGATTATCCATTTTCATTGCAGGTGGTTTGTTGGTTATGATCATCTAAATAGGGTGACTTTTGAGAGGCATGCCCAATCTAAGGTGGGCCCTACATGATAGTCTCAATTAATGATTGGACCTCCGATATAATCCATATGGATCACCAATGGATAAGTTCCCAAGTAACACCAATGGATAAGTTCCCAAAGCAACCAAACAGACCCTTAGGACTTGTTTGCATAAATAAATCATTTTTTTTAAGGATTAGACTCCCAACTTGCCCTGATTGCCGCAGCTGACTAAAATCCTGATCATTCTGCAGAAAAGAGCCCGGGTTGCTCCAATTCATCCAAATCCATGTCGTTCTGCTGAAAAGAGCCCCGATTGCTCCACCTCACCAAAACACGTCATTTTTCAAAAAAGAGCCCCAAATATAAATGCCCATTTTCAACTCATTGAGTTCGACATTTAGATTCTGTCTACAAACAGATATTCCAAAACCCTAATTTAGGCCACTTCTTCCAAATGCCTATGAAAGACGAATTCATTTCATCCAGCTACATCGCCAAATCTCGACATTGTTACAATCAGGGGTTTTGGAATAAGAAAAGAGAGAAGAAAAGAGAAAGCAATGACAGATGGAATGGATTTTGGAATAAAAACAGGGATTTCGGAGAAACTCACCCACGATAGGAGAGATATGCCTGAAATCCTTCAAAGATTCGGAGCTCACCCACTGGCGGAAGAAGGAAAATGAGAAACCACGCAGAGGGAGAGGCAGAGGGCGTCGTTCGAAAAAGGGATTTGAAAAGGCAGAGGGCGTCTTTCGGTAGAAGAAATCCCTCTTTGAAATGGGATGTTACACCGCAAATTGTGAGTTTTCCACAATTTAACACATCAACTACATTAACAGCCATACATTTAAGGGACCATTTATTGAATGATTAAAATATTTTCAAATCGGAAAAATATAAATATTAACCATTAACAACTAGACCCATTATTTAGATGGTCTGAATAACTCTATATCATTTCCACTATTATTATAAATGAGTCACCACTATTTTACGTCAAACATGAAACTCACACACTGTATCCGTACGAATAAAAGGTCACTTGCTCTTTGGATCTGATAGGGCTCAACGGGCCCCACCATGATGTATATGTTTTAATCCCCGCCATCCATCCATTTCTCAATATCATTTTAGGATCGATCCCAAAAAATGAGATCTATATAAATCTTGAGTGGACCACACCACGGGGAAAACAATACAGATTGAACGTCCACCATTAAAAAGAGAACTTTAGCTACGGATTATTGTATTAGGCTACGAATTTTAGCCGTCGTAATTTAATGTCTAAAGGGCATAGCCAAAACAACCACATGTCCGTTAGCTTTGCCCAGTTTTTTGGTAGTGCCTCCATATAGTTTGAAAACTAATTTGTTAAAGTTGTTGATGTGAGCCTCCAGATCTTCACCCTCTGTCATCTTAAAGCTATACCACTATAACTTCATGTGTAGGCAATTTTCAGAGAATTTTTTCGCATAGATATCCTCTAACTTCACTCATAAACTAGCCACAGTTTTAACCTTCAAAACATTATAGAAAACTTCATTCGTGAGACATAAACGGATAGAGGCTAAAGCATTACTATCAAGAGTATCCATTCTTCATCTTTTATAGTCGATTTTCGCTCCTTAGGAGTCTTAATTTCACCTTGCTTAGTTAATAGACTAATCATTTTAATCTTCCATAACTCAAAATTATTTTTACCTGTGTACTTCTCAATATCAAACTTGGCGTTTCTCATTGATCCTAATCCTGCAGATCCAGATCTGTGCCCCAACGATTTCTCTGATACCACTTGTTGAGGATTGTGCTGCAGAATCACACAGAGATGGATGTAAGATAGCAATCCAAGAGCACCAAGCAAACACAAGAGAACACAAAGATTTAATGTAGAAAACCCTTTCAGGAAAAAACCACAGCACAAACCGATAAAAATTCTACTATGAAAACACAGATTACAAAGATGGAGAACTTACCCAGCTTGAGCAATCCCCAAACCTCACATTTCTCACCCCTTGAAACCCTAAAGCCCCCTTTTAGAAACCTTAGAATACCTTAGAATATATCACAGTCCTATACGCACCCCTTTATATAGGTTTAGAAAGAAGCCAAAACGGAATATGAAACAAAATTTGCAAAATCTGTGTTTCCACAAAAAATCTACGCAAAGCCCTCGATGACATCGAACTAGCTTTGATGTCATTGAAAATTGACGAAACATGTCCAGAGAACTGGAGCAAAAATCCGAAGAATACCTAATGGCATCAACCGATTTTGATGTCATCGAACTGGCTTCGATGTCATTGAACCCTCATTAACAGATTTAAGACATGTCAGTGACACAAAACACATACCCATCAGATGATCTTAGACATCCGATCCAAGGGATTGTTTGAAACAAAGATAGTTAACCTCTCTGCATCCAATTGAAGAAAAGTGATGCACGGGATTTTCTAAAAATGTGGGATTTCTAAAACATAGACCAGAAACCACGTATTGTAATTATGGTTCTAAGAGACAACTCTGGTTGTAAGAGTCAATTTCTCTATGCATATGAGACCCTCGTCAGCGTTTGGAATAGATTTTTTTTTTCATCAATTTTCAGGCTGGGTCGAACCCGTTCCCAATGAACTTAGGCTTGTAGTACTATGCTCATGCCAAGGTCAGGCTTTGTGCCAAGTTTAAACCTGACCCATTACCACCCCAATCATTAGGTGGGGCCAGCAGAGAGGGATAAGCCCATCCATTAATCAGGTGGGAAATTTTTCAATTCCATAAGCATCTAAATGCACCATTGGACTTACCATGCAAATCATTTTTCATGCCTGAACAGATCACTACAACTTTTGTGACATATCAACTTTTCGACTAGCATGACAACTGTGCAAGGTATCTATGCCATGAAAAAAAGTAGACCCCGCCATGAAGATCACCCTTCTGGAAAATCAATTTGATTGACTCATTAGGTAGGCCACACATAATGTTGAGCCAAACCATCAATTACATGGTGGTACTGATATATAATGGCTTATCTGATTAGTAGACCCATAATTTTCTCCACTTTACTTTTACTTCTTCCATACATTTAGTAATTTTGTTCCATCCAAGGTAAGTTTACCTTTTGATGTTAACACTATAAAATAATAAACCATCAAGTTGTTGTCTGAACACCCTAGTGGGTGGGGTATCCCATCTCCACTGGACAATGCATGTGGTGTGATGTGTACATTAGGCAATTGTTACCATATATGGCCCTATGATTGCTGTGTGGGCCATATATATGAAAGCTTTTGATTGTTCTCATGCACCTCTATCACAGGAAAATCCTTTTCAACTCTGTAGTCCAAATAATGACAAATGTGGCTGTGCTACATTTAGAAACCAAAAGATAAGATAAGGACTGCATGAGCACGCTCATCCTAGGTATCTCACTAGCCTTTTTTTTAGTTAACTGAGCCATGTGGGTAGAACTTCATGAGATGAGAAAGAGTATAGTTTTGTAGAATGCTCAATAACCTTAATTAGGGTGAGATGATGTATATATTATATACTCAATAATTATAAAAGTGCTGATATAAACTTTGTTGTGTATATGTCATGGTATATATACAAATATTCTCGCAAACTAATGATTGCTATGGTGGCATTGGTTTATCTTTGAATAAAAGAAACTGAGAAACATAAGTAGAATGTAGGATCCCGTAAGTATTGCTTGATTCCATGTGCAATGTGCTCAAATTAGCATTCCTATAAGTAAAACAGATGAGAGTGAAGTCATGAACTGACAATAAGATGAGCTTTGATGGAAAGGCAAAGAAAGAACCTTGTTTCTCACTTGAGTTTTGGGTAAACTTCCAAAGCAGACTTGACTGGATCCCTCAATAATTTCAAGAATTTTAGGCCCACTTAGATATCTTGTTATGTACCTAATTATACATTTTTAAAATGATGCATTATGCTATAATACACTATGTTAATAAAAGCCATTTGGAACACACATTAGGATTATAATCATAAGGAATTATGCATCATGTTGTCAGAAGATGTCTTAAATCTTTTGTCCATGATGCTCGACCAGTCGAGGGACTGGCTCAACTAGTCGAAGGTCCCTTCGACTAGTTGAAGGCTTCTTCGACTGGTCGAAGCCCGTTCGACTCAAAGTCCAACAACAATGTATTTGGATTTTCGAGACGCTTGACTAGTCGAGGGACAAGCTCGACCAGTCGAAGCCCTGACTCAACTAGTCAAAGGTTACGCAGACTGCGCACGGACTGCGTAAATTTGAGGCAGTTTCAGACTTTTTCAAAGACGGTACATAAGTGAAGTTTCCTAAACTATAAATAGGAATCCCTAAGGCTTTTTTAAAGTATTCCAAGGCTTCCTAAAGGTATTCCAAGGGTTTCTAAAGGGGTTCTAGAGTTATTAAAGGGTGTAGCAAGGGTGAGATTCGAGGTTGTTTGAATCGGGTAAGTCCTCTCTCTTTATAATTTCTATTTCCATAGAGAAGATCTGTCGCTTTGTGCCATGATTTTTTCCCAAAAGGATTTTTCACGTAAAATCTTTGTATTCTCTTGTGTTTGCTTGGTGCTCTTGGATCGTTATCCTAGATCCAAATCTGTGTGATTCCGTAGCACAAATCCCAACAAGTGGTATCAGAGCTATCGTTGGGGCACGGATCTGAATCTGCAGGATTAGCAATAATGGAAAATACTAGGTATGATATTGAGAAGTACTTAAAGAAAAATAATGTTGAGTTATGGAAGATTAAGATGATCAGTTCCTTAACCAAGCAAGGCAAAGATGGTGCTCTTGAGGTGAGAAAGTCTAGTATGACTGATGATGAATGGAATACTCTTGATAAGAAGGCCTTATCCTCTGTTCATTTATGTCTCACGGATGAGGTTCTCTACAGTATTTTGAGGGAGAAAACTGCAGCTAGTTTATGGGCGAAGTTAGAGGATATCTATGCAAAAAAATTCTTTGAAAATCACCTACACTTGAAACAGCAGCGGTATAACTTCAAGATGGCAGAGGGTGGAAATCAAGAGGCTCACATCAACAACTTTAATAAATTAGTTTACAAATTATTGGATATGGAGGAAGTGATCAAAGATGAGGAACAAGCATGAATGTTGCTAAATTCTCTTCCAGCATCGTATGAGTCATTCAAGGACACAATGTGCACCATAAATAAAACCTTGAGTGTCAACGCCGTTATCTCAGCCCTTCAAGAGAAGGCCATGAGAAAGCTAAATGACGACATGAGGACATCTTCTGATACACTGATTACGAGAGACAGGAATTCTGAATGAGATACATGATCTTCAAGACCTAGATCCAAATCCAAGGGCAAGGGCAAAGAAAAAATAAAGTGTTGGAACTGTGGGATGTCTAGACACATGAAGAAAGATTGTACCAATCCTAAAGCGAAAAAAGAAAATTCAGCAGTTTCTTCCGAAGAGGTCAATGTTGCCACATCTGATGAAGAGACAAGTGGTGGTGAAGTTTTATCTATGTCCATGATCGCATATGTGCACGACAATCATGCAAATGAGTGGATCTTAGACACATGAGCATCATATCGCATGACTCCTCATCGGAGTTGGTTCACCAGTTATAAGGAATGTGATGGTGGACAGGTTTTTATGGGCAATATCAATGCCTGTAATGTTATGGCTATTGGTACGGTGAGCATTAAAATGTTTGATGGGGTGAGCATATCCTAACTGATGTTAGGCATATTCCTGATATGAAGAAAAGTCTGATTTCTCTCGGTGCACTTGAGGCTATAGGGTGCAAGTTCACTGGTATTGATGATGTTCTTAAAGTTTCAAAAGGGGCACTCGTGGTTATGATAGCGCAAAGGCATGGAAACCATTACATGTTGATTGAGAACACTTTAGCAAATGGAGCGATAGCAGCTATTGAAGATTTCATGTCTCTACATATGCGGCATGCTCGTTTGGGCTACATGAGCGAGCGGGTCATGAAGGTACTATTTGATCATTGTTTGATTCCAGATTTTAAAAATTCTGATTTATATATATATATATGCGAGCATTGTATATATGATAAACAATCTAGATTATCTTTTAAATCTAAAAAATATGTATGTAAGGGAGTGCTTGATTATGTACACTCTGACGTATGGGGGTCATCCCTAAAAATTTTCGATGGAGGGTCGTCATGGTTGTTTTATTTATTGACGACTACTTCAGGAAAGTTTGGGTTTACTTCATGAAACATAAATTCGAAGTTTTCAACATATTCAAACAATAGAAGACAATAATGAAAAAATAGTCAGGGCAAAAAATAAAGGTTTTAAGTACTGACAATGGAGGATAATTTACTTCCACTGAGTTTAATGATTATTGCAAGGATGAAGAGATCATCAGGCACAACATAGTGTGACACACGCCCGAGCAAAATGGTGTGGCTGAGCGAACGAATCGGACTCTCCTAGAGAGAGTCAGATGCATGTTAAGTAATGTTATGTTGGGCAAGGACCTATGGACAAAGGCCGTTAACATGGCTTGCTATTTGGTGAACCGGTCTCCTTCAATGGTAATTGAATGTAAAATCTCAGAGGAAGTATGAAGTGGTTAGAAAATCGACTACTCAAATCTACGCATATTTGGTTGTGAGGTTTACTCTAATGTACCGTCAGTTGAGAGAGATAAGTTAGACCATAGAGGCAAAAAGTATATATTTGTTGGATATGGTATTGGTGTGAAAGGTTATGGGTTATTCGACAAGGTCACACGCAAGGTCATAACTAGCCGTGACGTCACATTCGATGAAAGCTCCATATTCCGCAAGAATGATCAGGAGAAGTAAAAAGAACCTGAAAAGTTAATCGTAAACGTTCAAATTGACACAGATGATACTTAGGTAGAGACAGATGTGCAGACAGAGGTACATGATCAGGTGGAGCAGCCACCTGTGAGAAGAAACTCACCACATGATCACAAGTTACCGACAAGATACATGGACGACTCTAATATTGCATATGCCCTCATTACAGATAAGGGGGACCTGTCTACTATTCAAGAAGCTCTCAGTGAGCCTGATGCAGAAAAGTGAAAGGCGGCTCTAGACGATGAGATGGACTATTTGCACAAAAATCACACATGAGAGCTGGTGGAGCTTCCAGTGGGTCGAAAAGCGATCAGATACAAGTGGTTATTCAAAAGAAAATAAGATAGATACAAAGTTAGATTGGTAGCGAAGGGTTATTCTAAAAGAGAAGGAATCGACTTCACAGAGATATTCGCGCTGGTGGTTAAGTAGGTGTCTATCAGATTCGGCGCAAGTTACCAAACACGATCTTGAGCTAGAACTTATGAATGTTAAGACTACATTCCTGCTTGGAGAGTTGGAAGAGCATATCTACATGAAGCAACCATAGGATTACGACGTTAAAGGGGCAGGGAGAAAATTTTACAGGTTAATAAGGTCGTTATATAGCCTGAAACAGTCACCTAGGCAGTGGTATAAAAAATTTGATTCTTTCATAGTGAGTTAGAAATTTACTCGGAGTGAATATGATCACTGTGTCTATTACAAAACACTGAGTTATGACAAATTCATCATCCTAGTATTGTATGTTGATGATATGTTGATCGCATGTTATAGTATATCTGAAATCAATGTACTTAAGACTCAGTTATCAGGAACATTCAAGATAAAAGATCTAGGGGCTGTAAAGAGTGTCCTCGGCATAGATATTCATAGAGACAGGAAGAAGAGCAAACTTTGGTTATCACAAGCAAAATACTTTGAAAAGGTATTGATCAAGTATGGGATGGACCATGCAAAGCTGGTGATAGTGTAACACCTTGAAAATCGGGGATCGCGCATACACTCGACTCCCGAGTTCCCGGGTGTCACTTATAACCGATTTTTCTTAATATGCATTTAATCGGGTTAAATGCACAGCCTGGAGTTCTTGGAACATGAAGCACAAATGCACCTGTCGACTGAAATGAAAGAGAACTAGCATATGTATATATATACACATATACATGACCAAAAAATAAAGGGTCGCACATGTCGTCACCTAACAAAATCACAAAAGAATAATATGTCCAGAAAGAATAGAACTAAGCCCTCTACGTAGCGATCCAGCGTGCCATCTACAGGTTCGAAGAGGGCCCGTACATCGGCTGGAAGTAAGAGAACTCATCCTCCTCCTCGAGGCTCACGTCGCTAGGCTCCACGAAATCTGTATCACCTGCATCTATGAACGGGTCTGGTTGGTGTTTTAAAACACCGTCCCAGAGTGGGAGTGAGTGATCAACTCAGTGGGTGCTATTAGCCATAAGTTGTAACAAGCATCAATTATAATAAGAATTTAATGAAAAACAATCAATCATAAACATCTATCTAGTCTTGTTAATGCGCATGCATGCAGGATGATATGATGTATGCCCTCGCCACAACGCTCCCTCGAGCGACTCCATCTAACGATCGCGTATGACAACACTCCCTCAGTGCGACCTCGACTGCCGAGTCGCCAACCTAGCTAATGCCATGCAATGATGATGTTAACCGGGTTCTTAGTTAAGTCCATTCATCCAGCAGATTTGAAAATCTGATACACCCCACATATCAAATGCCCTGAACTAGTTGCGAGGCCAAGACCCCCCAATGTGTGAGGCCGAGACCCCGCGATCCTTGACCCCGTCGGGTTTCCCCCATCCCCGACTTCAAGCACATGGGGGGTGCTGAATGTGGGGTCGCTCGCGGTCACTACGGGGAGGCGCGTCACCCCAGCGTAGGCCGACAGCTCGGACACAGTGTCCCATTCCACCATGCCCGGCTCACGAGACAGTGGATCGATATTCAATTCGTTATCGATGGGCTACAACGGTGGTAGGGTATTCCAGTTTTCATACATATGTGAGCAAACAAGGTTAACAAACCAGGTGGGTCAGCCAGTGGACTAAACCGCACGAGCCCAGGCAAGTATGTGGCGGAACGACATCGGGTACAAGCGACCCATGTAGCCTAACTACTGCCGCCCACACGTACTCGTCCAAACCCATGGGTTTAGCCTCAAGGTGGTCCTACCAACGGAACCACCTTCGCTCTCCTCATGTTCCTGACCAACCCAAGGGTAAGAATAGTGATTCATAGCATGCCAACTACCAATGTAACATCAAGCATATTCAACACCATGTTCTCATGTTGCTCAACATACAATTCAAATTTCTCTAGCAAGCAAACTATTAATATCATGAATAAGGTGTATGTGTGTGGTGTGGGTTGGTGAGGAAGTTAAGCACTTCCTACACCTCAAGGGATCAAATACATAAGAGCAAATGAATCATACACAATATGAAGCAACACATATGAGAAAAAGAAATCAACCAAACATGAGCATGTAATCATCCATGCACTAGATCATGAGAGAGACAAGATTAACATCAAAGAGAGATAAACATGCAAATCATACAATTGTAACAACATGTCATCCCTAGGTTCCTTTAGATTTTTCCATACAACATACCAAGCAAACAAAATCATTAAACTCCAACTATAATTGGTGCTAGGCCACCTAAGGATAATAGTCCGCACCTATGGATCGTTGAGATCTTGGAAAACGACCTAGAAACGCCAAACTCGATGTTGATCGGCCGGAATCCTAAGACAATGCACCTGCATGTTAGGATTTCATACAAAAGATTACAAAAAGAATGGGTGCTTACTTCCCCAATCGGATGAAAATCACTTGTATTTGTGGATGTGGGATTTCTTGATCAAAGGGAAGAGGGGTTTCTAGATCTCACCTCCCTTGGGCCCACCTTTCTCTCCCTTCTTCCTTCTCTCCTTCTCTCTTTCTCCTCTCTTCTCCTCTTTTCTCCTCTTTCTCTCTCTCTTTCTTTTCTCTAGGGCAAATTCGTATGGGGAGAGGGGTGCCCCAAATGAGGCCCTTTTATAATGCCAGATTTGGTGCAAATGGCCCCAAGTGCTAGGTTTTTACTATACTAGACCTATGAGATGGTTTTTCTAAGCTTTAGGGCCCACTATGGGGTGTACAAGTCAATATACGCTGTAAGATAGCTAGCCCTAATGATGATCTACGTATGGATGTGATCGGCCCGCCATTTCGATGCGCCGATCGATAGATATGATAAGAAGTCAGTTCAACGGTCACCGATAGTCGATCAGGGCCGCGGCTATACGGATATGAGCAGGAAAATATCCTTACTCCATGGGTAAAGTTTGGTCACAAACCGACGGTCCGAAATCCTCAACTTTGCATAAGAGTGGACGACTCAATTCACTTAAGTTCCAACTCCTTCCTTTAGGGTATTTGCACTTCTCATGCACTCGTCCTTCGGCTCAAGTTGACCGGTTCTGGACCGTACCCAGGTCCGATTCCCGCGATGGACGTCAAGCCCAATGAGACGGACATTATTCTATAGTTTTGGAACTAGTGGTCCACCAACGAGCGGTATAGAGCTTGTTTGGATAACCGGGGCAGTTCTGGTGGCCCTCTGACCATGAAACTTATAGGATAGGTGCTCCATGGCCCGATGAAGGGCCATGCAAAATTTGGGGATGATCAGATATGGGGTTTGGTCGCACGGGTCTGATTCGCGATCAACGGTCACCGTGCCACGATCGGGACCCAGATTTTGTGGGCGGGCGTAGAAAAATACATTAGACCTTTACCGTAAATTTGAAAGAAATCCGACAGCTGAAATGCCTGAATCTCAGTTTTATTTACCAGTGCCAGATTTCAATTCTGGCATTGGTGGGTTGCATTTGACAAGTGCCAGATTTCACTTCTGCGTGTCCACTGGGTCCGTGGTCCGCGATGGTCCCCAAGCTCAATGAGATATATGCTCCCTTGAATTTTTTTATAATTTTTTGACCTTCCCATGTCGCTGTATAGCCCGCACGGGCTGTCGCTAAGTGTAAACGGCCATCTGGCTTGGAGGCCTGCACCAGGTTCTATCAGGACCCGTCTGACCCATTCAATTGGGCTAATCTTGGTCTAATTTATTTGTGATACCTCATTACGAGTAGCTTAAACGAACGGTCTTGTGGCAAATCCTACGTGGATGCCCTAGGACACTGTTCTGGTTGGGTGGGACGTTACATTACACCTGATGCTCAAGTGATCGGGCGGATTCGTTGGCTCCCTACGGTTGATTAATCGGATTTGTGCGGTTCTTTACTGGCTTCACTCCTGTATAGAGTAACATTAAGTGCTATTAATCATTTAAGTGATATTATAAGTTAATTAAAAAAAAAAAATTCACGGATTTTTGGAAATCCAAAACATGCAAAGCTGGTGAGCCTTCCCCACGCGACTCACTTCAACCTTTCCTTAAAATAATGTCTTAAATCAAATGAGGAAAAGCAGGTTATGTCTCATGTGCCTTATTCGAATGCGGTTGGCAGTTTAATGCATGTCATGATCTGTACGAGACCAGATATTTCACAGGCAATCAGTGTTGTGAGTAGATATATGTCAAACCCTGGCAAGAAATATTGAGAAGCGGTGAAATGGCTACTTCGATACATTCGAGGTACAAAAGACTACGTCTTAACTTTTGAAAAGACAGGGGCAAAGTTGGTAGGATATGTGGATTCAGACCACGTAAGCAGTGTAGATTATAAAAAGTCTATTTTAGGATACTCGTTTGTACTAGCAGGTGGAGCAATTAGTTGGATATCGAAGCTTCAGTCCGTGGTGTCTCTTTCCACTACCGAAGCAGAATATATGGCAATAACAGAAGTGTTTAAATGAGGTGTTTGGTTAATAGGCATGATAAATCAGTTGGGACTTCAACAAGAGACCGTGCTGGTTAACTGTGATAGTGAGAGCGCTATCAATTTGGCTAAAAATTTTATTTATCACTCACATACTAAACACATTGATGTTCATCACCACTTTATTCGACAGGTGCTTAAGAAAGAAGGCGTAACACTGAAGAAGATTTACACCAGCGTGAATCTAGCATATATGCTCACCAAGGTCATTCGTACAGAGAAGTTTAAATTCTATGCAACTTCTTTGAGCATGGCAATGGCGTAAAAGAAGGATGGAGTGTGCACGAGAAGCGTTGTTGAAACTATAATGTGATGCAAAGATAAGAGAAGAGGTCAAAAAGTTATACGATTGAAGATTGAAGACATGGTGGAGATTGTTGTCAGAAGATGTCTTAAATCTTTTGTCTATGATGCTCAATTAGTCGAGGGATTGGCTCGATTAGTCGTGTAACGCCCTGAAATTCGGGGGTCGAGCATAACTTGAAGTCCAGTAGCAATGTATTTGGATTTCCGAGACGCTCGACCAATCGAGGGATAAGCTCAACCAGTCGAGGGGTCCTTCAACCAGTTGAAGGCCTGACTCGACTAGTCAAAGGTTACACAGACTGTACGCGGACTGCGTAAATTTGAGGCGGTTTCCGGACTTTTCCAAAGTTGGTGCATAAGTGGAGTTTTCTAAACTATAAATAGGGGTCCCTAGGGCTTTTCTGAAGTATTCCAAGTCTTCCTAAAAGTATTTCAAGGGTTTCTAAAAGGGTTCTAGGGTTATCAAAGGGTGTAGCAAGGGTGAGATTCAAGGTTGTTCAAATCGAGTAAGTCTTCTTTCTTTGTAATTTAATGGCTATGGAAGCTGACTACTTTTAGCTACGGATTTAATCCGTAGCTATATCCTAGGTTCTCTGTAGCTAAAACATACTTCTCAACCTATAACCTATATGGTGCTCAGGGAGATCCATGAGGTCCACTAGAATATATGTATTTGATCTAAGCCGTCCAAAAATTCGGATATGTAATTTTGTTACATGAGCCCAAAAATTATGGAGATTGAATATCTAGGTGGACCACACCATAAGAAATAATAGAAATTAAATGTTTACTGTTAATTTGTTGTGTGGTCACCTTAAAGATTTGATTTAAATGAATTTTTTATCATCCTTAAAATATTAATTTAAATTTATTGGATGGAGTGGATATATGAAATACATCACAGTGGGCCCCACGCAAGTAAAATCCTAAAACAGCTCAGGGCCGTCCGTCACGCGCCAGTCGAAAAAGCCCTCTCCCTCCAAAAACGCCATTATCTCCCGCCCTCCCAAACAGAAACCCATTCCCATCTCCGTCTCCATCTCTCTCTCTCTCTCTCTCTCTCTCTCTCTCTCTCTCTCTCTCTCTCTCGCACTCAGTCTCTCTCGTTCCCTTGCCCTCTCTTCATCTCCCGATCTCCCTCACCCTCTCTCACTGTCTCAAGGGCCGCATTCCGCATCTCCCGAAACCCATTTCGCTGCATGAAGTAGAAGAAGAAGAAGCATCGTACGGTGAGTATATTTCTTTTTCCCTCTTTATCTCTTTCTCAAATCTTTCAGAGGTTCAATCCGCATTCCCCTCTCTCTGTTTCTGAAATGTAAGGGCCGTTTGGCCGGTCGGATTGGAAGGGATTGGATGTTATTGGAAGGGATTGGAAGGATTTGCCCCTTCTGTTTCTGAAATCTAAGGGCCGTTTGGCCGGTCGGATTGGAAGGGATTGGATGTTATTGGAAGGGATTGGAAGTTAAATCCTGGGATTGGTCGGGCGTGCCAAACAGAGTCGGTGATCAGATCCCAATGCCTGAGACGCGTTTGGCTCGAGGGATTGGAAGGGATGGGAAGGTTTAATCCCAGTATTGGCCGGGTGTGCCAAACAGACTGGATATATCAATCCAGGGATATAGCAATCCCATGTATCTGAAGACAATCCACTGACAACACCATCAATACCTAGAAATCTAGGCCATCCACCATAATACCATTCAATCCCTTTCAATCCACCCAGCCAAACGGGGGAACGGACTGGCTACTCCCCCTGACACCAGCCAATGGCTGGTGGTCGGTGCTCCGTGGGACCTACCATGATGTATGTGTTTCATCCATCTATTTTTAGAGATCATTTTATCGCATGACACTAAAAATTAGATATATCTCAATCTCAAGGCGACCGCATTACAGGAAACAGTGTTGACTCAGCGTCGACCATTAAAAAAAATTTTTGGGGCCACAAAAGTTTTGGATATAGATGATCGTTGTTTTTTCCCTTCGCCTAGTCCTTTATGACCTAATCAACAAATTGGATGTCAAATAAACAGTACAGTGGGCCTTAGGAGGATTTTAATGGTGGATATCCAATCAGTATTGTTTTCATGGGGTGTGGACCACCTGATATTTATATCCTTCTAATTTTTTCGATAATACTATAGAATGATCTTTAAAAATGGATAAACGGAATGGATGAAAAACATACATCATGGTAGGGCCCATAGAGCACAGACCACCAGCCACGGGGCTGGTGGCAGGGGGAGTAGCCAATTCGTTCCCGCCAAACGGGCCCAAAAAATGCTTTGTGGGCTCCACCATAATATATGTATGCAGGCCATTCATTTTTTCAACTTCATTTTAGGGCCAAATCTCAGGTGGACCACACCATAGGAAACTGTGGTGATTGAATGCCCACCATTAGGGCCTGTTTGGCCGGGCAGATTGGATGGATTTGGATGGTATTAGAGTAGATTGTACAAATTTCAAGGTAATGATAGTTGCGTCAATAGATTGGTGCAAGATCTATGGGATTGCTATATCCCGGGATTGCTATTTTTGGTCTGTTTGGGACGCCTGGCCAATCCTGGGATTAAACTTTCCAATCCCTTTTAATCCCTTGAACCAAACACGTCCCAAGCAATTTTAAAGGGATTAGGGTGGATTGGATGGGATTTAAAGGTAATGATGGTGATGTCAGTGGATTGTCTTAAGATCCTGAAAGGAATTCCAGAATTATTTTTTTTTGGGTTTGTCAGATTGTGACATCAATTTGAATTTCTATGTTTTTTATTTTTTATTTTTATTTTTTATTTACAATGTCTTTTATGTTACTGGCATAGGCATTCATATATATATTGAGAAATATGATTGAAGTGTTAGACTAGCATGTGCATTTACACCAATTTGTTAAATGTTGGTGACTCATCCACCACACGTGTCATAAAACATGTTAATCCACTGCATTGCATTCATCAGGAATCAAGCTTAGGGGTAAACATTTTTGGCTTTTATTCAAAAAATCAAGCTATTTCAACTCCTAGTCTGGCCACTTATAAAATTATACCTAAAAATTGTAAATATACATCATATGGTCCACTTCAGTCTCGGAATAATACAATTTTTGGATAGTTTTTTTCATCATGATGAGCCAATACTATATGAATGGATTGGATGCACAGGAAACTGTGGTAATTCACCATTAAAACTTAATGTGGGTTGAAGAAATTTTGGATAGAGCTGATATTTGTGTGGTTTCTTCATCCTAGGTCTTTGTAAGCATTCCATTGCCCTTGTGTGGTGAAGTCTTTGACTGGTACGATCCATCATTTAGCTTGATATATTAGAATTGCATGCGAGACTTTTCATCTATGCAAGTGGTTTAATATTATACTTATTAATTACATTATTAATTTTTTGTAAAAATACAATGATGGCAAACTCCTTAATACATTGTATTTGGTAGGTAATATCTGTATGGGTCCAATCATCTGATAGCACTTCCTTCATTTTCAACTTTTGAGGAGGATGGTGCATTAGGTTAATTTCCAACTTTAATTTTTGGTAAGGTGCAGGTTGAAAATGGACCCATTGGTTAATCGAGATTTGGCTGTAATGAATAGGGAGTGGATGACACTAAGTTTCCCTGACCCACATTTTCTTTTTGGAATCAGAAGTTTTTCAAAGTTTGCACAAGAAAACCTTCCTGGTAGAGAATTTATTCCTTGTCCATGCACCACTTGCAGATGTGCACGTTTTTCGGTTTCTTATGATGATATGGAAATACATCTAATGAAAAATGGATTCGACCCAAGCTATAGGGTTTGGAACATGCATGGGGAACATGTATCACCTAAGTGTACTGTACGTGAATCAAGTTCCCAACAATACCATAGTGTCTCGAACTTAAATGAGGTTCACAACGCGATCGTTCAAGAACTTGGTGGTAATAACCTAGATGAAGTTGTACAGGATGAGCCCAACGTGACCCCTATAGTTGAAGGCGTCTTCGGAGAAAATGAAACTAATGAGTTTGAAGCAAATCTACGAGACGCAATGACTGAGCTATACCCTGGGGCCCTAGATTTCACCGTGTTGACTTTCATTGTACAACTTTTCAAATTAAAGGTGAATCATAGATGGAGTGAAAAAAGCTTTATAGAGCTTCTTCAACTACTAAAGAAGGTATTACCTTCCGGTAACAAGGCCCCAACTAATACCTACTAAGTGAAGAAGATCATTACAAAGTTGGGTTTTGATTATGTGAAAATTCATGCTTGTCCAAATGACTGCATCTTATACTGGAGAGAGAACGAGATGAAAACCATTTATCCAAATTGTAAAACTTCTAGGTACAAGACTGAAATGGGTTCTGAGAAAAAAGGATCTACAATACCTAGGAAGGTGTTAAGGTATTTTCCATTAACACCAAGGCTACAAAGAATGTTCAGTGTGCCATGGTTGGCGAAAGAAATGTCTTGGCACTCAACCAGAAAATTTCAACATGAAAAGATGGAGCATCCGGCTGATTCTATTGCATGGAAGAATCTTGATGACAAGTATACAGATTTTTCAGCTGAGCCTCGCAATGTTCGATTGGGTTTGGCTACAGATGGGTTTAACCCGTTCGGCACTTTCAGTATGTCGCATAGTTCATGGCCCGTTATGTGTGTGACGTACAACCTTCCACCAAAGCTTTGCATGAAACCTCAGTTTACTATGTTGACTTTGCTCATTGAGGGACCGCGACAACCAGGAAAGGATATTGATGTTTATCTACAACCATTGATTGATGAACTGCAAAAGTTATGGCGAGAAGGGGTCATGACGTTCGATGCATACCATGAAAATAAATTCAACATGCGTGTTGTTCTGCTTTGGACAATTCATGACTTTCCAGCATATGGTAACGTTTCTGGTTGTAGGACAAAGGGTAAGTATGGTTGTCCTATATGTGGTCCTAACACAGATTCTTTGCGACTCCAATATGGAAAGAAACATGTTTATATGGGCCACAGACGATGGTTGCCAATGTCAGAACAGGCTAGGAAGGACACAAGTGCTGGCACGTTCAACAAGAAGGTGGAGATACGACGTCAACCGATCCGTCTGGATGGGAGTGAGGTTAAAAGACAAACCGCGAACTTGAATATGCAGTGGAGGAAGACTAGGAAGAGTAATATAAGGGGTATTGATGGAGGCCGACAAGAGCTAGCGGATAATGTTGAATCACCGTGGTTCTTCAAACGGTCTATATTATTTGATCTGGAGTATTGGAAAGATATTTCCATGCGTCATAACCTTGATGTCATGCATATTGAAAAAAATATATGTGAAATCCTTATTGCCTTGATGTTGAACACGCCTGGTAAAACCAAGGATGATGCTAATGCACGCAGGGACCTGAAATAATTAGGAATTAAGAAGCGTTTATGGCTGAAAAAGAACAATGGCAAGGTGATTCAGAAATAAAGTCCTTTCTGTCTAAGAAAAGAAGAAAAAAAACTTTTCATCCAGACTTTGCATGAGCTGCGTGTTCCGATCGGTTTTAGTGCGAATTGGAGGACCATCGTAAAGGAAGATTGCGTGGATTTAAAGGGAATGAAGTCTCATTCTTACCATGTGTTGATGCAACATCTGCTCCCAGTTCTCATCCAGCATGCATTCAGGGATAGAAAGGTCATTCGTCCTATAATTACAAGCTTTTGCACCTTCTTTAATGCCTTGTGCTCGACAACCGTAGACCTTCAAACACTCCTTACTCTCGAGAGGGGCATGGCTAGGACGTTATGTCAGCTTGAGACTATATGCCCGCCATCGATATTTGTCATTATGATGCATTTGTCGATCCATTTAGCTTACGAGGCTCACATATGTGGTCCTGTATACTATCGATGGATGTATCCATTCGAAAGGTACATTGTGAGCTTAATAAGAATAAATCGGCTTAACATCTACATTTGCATGTATATATAATGTATCATTAACTTTGTCAGGTTCATGAAGACATTCAAGGCCTATGTCCGTAACAAGACACGACCTGAGGGTTGTATTGCAGAGCAGTACATCCAAGAGGAGACAGTTATATTCTGCAATCAATATAAAGGAAAACAGAAAACAAGCCTACTGGAGAAGCTGGAAAAACGGTTTAACAGAGTCATTCCAGGACTACGTAAGTTGAAAGATATCGTTGATGATGACTCTAATGATGACGATGTTGGTCCAGTAGGTACGGGTCAAAGTGTTATCCTAGCGGGTATCGAATACGAACAAGCTCGTAGATGGGTACTGAAGAGTCATCCCAGCTACGACGAGTGGGAATGGTATGTATAATAAGCTCATATATATATGTATGTATATATTTATCTTCCTTACTTTATGCGATTTTAATATAACAATGTTATCGAATATCACGCAGGAAGCACAAAGATTTCTTGTAGCGATGCTATAAGAGGATCAACAGGGTGCCTAACGAGGACGAATTCATATCTTGGTTGAAGAGGCAACCGGAGTTCATTGAATCTAACGATAATGAATTTAAAGATGTTGTGAGAGGACCTCTAGCTTTTTCTATGCAATACAATAAATATTGTATTAATGGTTTCGTCTTTGTCACTAAGGACTATGAGGAGAATAAAACGAACCAAAACAGTGGGGTTAGGACAGAGGGTATGACAACCTTTCGATCAAGTGCTAAGGATATCAATACAGTGGATGAAAATCAACCTTACTACGGAGTCCTTCGTAGAATTATCCAATTGGAGTACCGAACAAGGTACAAGCCCGTCCTATTTAAGTGTGATTGGGTGAAAGTGACACATCATGGTATTTCTTTTGATGCAGAAGCGAATTTGAGATTAGTAGATTTAGCTAGTCTTTACAGTTCAGACAAAGTCGGTGACGAGCCCTTCATTCTTGCAGAGCATGCCACGCAAGTTTTCTACTCCAGAGATCCAAAAATCTGGCATGTGGTCTTGGAGGTTCCTCAAAAAATTTTTGTCGAAGAAGAGACGTATGTTCTATTGGAACGATTAAGGGCTGTAAGTAATGCCGATGCAGACTGATCTCACCTCATTAGCAATGGTTGATGAATTGATATTCAATGAATCTGATGTCAATGTTGTGGTCGAGAAAACAAAGAAAAGAAAACGATCGAAGAGAATCTACCGATTTGTTTGTATTTTCTAAGCATGTAACAAAATGATATTTATTGGAGGAAGTTTAAACAAGGTTTGGATAATATAGTGAATTTTTGTACTTTATCGTGATCTAAATTATTTCTTAACTATTAGCTTTTTTAAAAAAATCTTTTCTTATCTTTTCATATTAGGGAATAAATAGGCACATGGATTCACAAGCGGAGGTATTGGGTGCGCAGATGCTTGGGAGTACAGATTCAACCAATACCAAAGGTAATAAGATACTTCTCCTTAATTATATATATAAATTTCTTTTTTCTTATATATTAGCGATAATCAATGATGTGTATATATAATTGTTATTCTTTTTATGTAATTGTGTCAGCTTCTTCTTCATCTAGAAAGAGAGGCATTACTAGGGGGTCTCTTTACTTGTGCAACCTGATAGGAAAAAAGTCCTAAAGACGAATGAATTCAGGTAACCGAATGAGGACTGTTCTGATCACAGAGACTTTGCATCACATGTCGGTGTCCTCACCCGTTCTCATATCCCGATCATATACCTGGACTTTCGTTAGGTGCCTCATGAACAAATTCATATGGTCACAGAAAGATTGTCACAGTTTTATGAGTTTGAGGGTCAAAGTTGGGATGCAAGTCTTGATTACGTTACAAAACACATCAAGGAAGCGTGGAGAAATTACAAGAGAAGATTAACTGTAAAATATATTAAAAATAAGGATCCTATTGCTGTGAGAGATGGTCTTGCCCCCCAAGTATCCCTATGAAGGATTGGAGGGTCTTCGTGGATCAACGTACCACCGAAGAATTCAAGAGGGCAAGCGCAAGGAATACGGTCAATCGGTCCAAGCTAAAAGGACTTGTGTGTCTTGGGTGGCATAGCATGGTTGTTACTCGCCATAAGATGGTATGTATTTAAAAATAGATATTATAGTTTAAAATTAAATTTAAATTTGAATTATCATTCATCTAAATCTATTAATGATGTGTATTTGAATGATATGTAATGTGCCAAAGGCGATGGAGAAGAATCTTACCTCTGATGTCGAGATAGGTAGATGTGAAGTCTTCTTAAGAGCCCATACAAGAAAGGACAAAGTTGTCTAATATCCTGACCTTGCTGTAAGTGTATCCCTCGTACCACTAACTAGTACCCTTGTGAAAAGCCTAAGTATAACTTTGAATTATATTGCATTCATTTGTATTTTTTCACAGGAAAAACTAGATGAGCTCTATAGTAGCAATCCTGCTTCTAGGATGACCGGCATGGATGATGCCCTTACAAAGGTAGTAATAAAATTTAAAAATTAGTAGAGTTTTATGGTAATTATGAATATCCTAATAACTTAATTTACAATGTTTTACAGTTGGTTGGGTCTGACAATAGAGGGCGAATGCGGGGTCTAGGTTGCTCAATAAGCAAGGTCGGACTGAAGAAGTCAGCCCCTGCTCGTTCAAAGGTAGAGAATGTGACAAAAGAAAAAGAGAACGTAACTCAAGAGTTATCTCAGGTGAAGAAAAAATTAGATGGTATAACTCAAGAAATAGTTGAGATGAAGAAAACATTGGTGGATATGCAGAAAGATAGACAGTATACTCAAAATCTCTCATCACCAACAGTCGCTAAATCTACTCAGGCATCGTCGGTATGCAAGTATAAATTTTTTACTATAATGAGCTTACAATTATATTATAAACGCTAACAATACCAATGCCATTTTATGTGTAAATGTAGCCGGATATTATATATATCGGTAAGAGATGCGACTTGCTTGGTTTTGGAAAACGTGGTGTAGTTGCTCATGGTGAAGTACACGAAGTTAATCCAAATGCAACTGTCCATTGCGAGCCGTTGGAGGATGGAGCTTTTGTTGTTGTCCTGACTGAGGTTATACAACCTCACGCTCCTTTGTGGAAAGAAGATGAGTTCGCATCTACACTTGGAGAGGCCGGTCCAGGATCATTTGTGCAATGGGGGAAAGAGGCTTTGAGAATTCAATAATTTGAACAAATTTGGTACTGTATAATTGAACATGTGTTGTGTGCATTTTGAACTCAATTTAAACTTGTTGTGTGCATTTTGAACTAATTTTGAACTTGTTGTGTGCATTTTGAACTAATTTGGCACTTGTTTTTTTTTATTTCTTTTAATATTGAATGAATTTTGTACTCTATATTTGAACGTATTTATAGTCTTAGGCTCCATTTGGTCATCACATTAGTATTTATAAAAACATTTTTTTTGAAAACCAAATGGAGCCTAAGCTCTTTTTTAACTCCGCCAATGCAACTCCTTGCATTGCCGGTCCCAAGCCCGGGTAAAGGAGGAGGGAGAAGGGCTTTAGAATGAATCGTCAACTATGGAGGAGATCTTGAAAATGCAGTGAGTATCTCTGGTTTTATAGTTTTACTTGTACATTCTTATATTGATTACTCAAGCATGACGGTTATGCGCATTCTTTCAGGTGGATGTTGCATGTGGGAGGGTTGGAGCTGCATATTTCAGATTCAAGCATCTGGTACGTCTCTTGTCAAGAATGCACATGTGTAGTTCATTAAATAGTACATTATGTGATATCGTGTGCATGATATCTATGTTGTAATTTCCCTCATGTATTTTGCTTAAAATCCATGTTTATGTATGATTCTCATGCATTGACATGGATTTGAGCTAAAAAAGATCGAAATAGAAAATTTGAGAAAACAGGGGAGATTTTCTTTTATAAAGTAAGTATTTGGGACCAAGTGGTTACGTATTTGCTCCATTAAATTTGCTCGAAATTAATGGAGCAGACCCGGATGTGCGTCGGAGCTATCCGGATGAGTGGGGGTCCCTGGAAGGTGGGAACTGCTGTTATGACCATGATGAAGCTGTCCATTTCCTATGGACAGCATTGGAGGGGCCTGGCCATTTGGATAGGCCGTGTTTATGTATTTGATCGAAATTAATGGAGCAGACCCGGATGTGCGTCGGAGCTATTCGGAAGAGCGGGGTTCCCTAGAAAGAGGGAACCGCTATTATGACCATGATGAAGCTGTCCATTTTTTATGGACAGCATTGGAGGGGCCTGGCATTTATGTCGGATGGCCGTATTTATATCTGTATTTGCTTTGCAGGGACCATACCCTTAACCTAAACCAAAACCTAAACTTGAACCTACACCTAATCCTAATCTTAACTCTCTAACCTAAACCTATACCTAATTTTGAAAACCCAAACATAAACCCCATCCCGAACCCAAACCCAATATCCTAAACCTAAACCTTAACCTATTCTCAATTCCCTAAACCTATATCTTATAACCTAAACATAATCAAACACCGAAACATATACCTTAACATATACCTATAACCTATAACCTAAACCAAAACCCATGACCTAAAACCTTAACCTATAACCTAAACCTCAAACTTAACTTAAACCTAAACCTTAACCTAAACATATAACCTTAACCTAAAACCTAAAACCTAAACCTAAACCTATAACCTAAATGTATTCTCAATTCCCTAAACTTAAACCTACACCTAATCCTAATCTTAACTCCCTAACCTAAACCTATACCTAAACTTGAAAACCCAAACATAAACCCGACCCCGAACCCAAACCCGATATCCTAAACCTAAACCTTAATCTATTCTCAATTCCCTAAACCTATGTCTTATAACCTAAACCTAAACCTAAACCTTAACTTATACCTATAACCTATAACCTAAAACCAAAACCCATGACCTAAAACCTTAACCTATAACCCAAAACCTCAACCTTAACTTAAACCTATAACCTAAACCTATAACCTAAACTCAATTCCTTAAACCTCAACCTAGACCTAATCCTAAACCTATAGCCTAAACTCAAATCCCAAAACCTTAACCTATAACCTAACCTAAACTTACACTTAAAACTTAAAACTATTCCGAAATCCCAAAACCTATAACCTAAACCAAAACCAAAACCTATAACCTAAACCCGAACCCATTCTCAAATCCCAAAACCCAAACCTCAACCTAAACCTAAACCTAAACCTATAACCTAAACTCAATTCCCTAAACCTCAACCTAGACCTAATCCTAAACCTATAACCTAAACTCAATTCCCAAAACCTAAACCAAAACCCAAACCTAAACCTATAACCTAAACTCAAATCCCTAAACCTCAACCTAGACCTAATCCTAAACCTATAACCTAAACTCAAATCCCTAAACCTCAACCTAGACCTAAGTTTAAACCTATAGCCTAAACTCAAATCCCTAACCTTAACCTAGACCTAGACTTAAACCTAAACCTATAGCCTAAACTCAAATCCCTAAACCTTCACCTATAACCTAACCTAAACCTATACTTATAACCTAAAACTATTCCCAAATCCCAAAACCTATTACCTAAACCTAAACCTAAACCTAAACCTATAACCTAAACTCAATTCCCTAAACCTAAACCTATAACCTAAACTCAATTCCCTAAACCTCAACCTAGACCTAATCCTAAACCTATAGCCTAAACTCAAATCCCTAAACCTTGACCTATAACCTAACCTAAACCTATACTTATAACCTAAAACTATTCCCAAATCACAAAACCTATTACCTAAACCCATTCTCAAATCCAAAACCTATAACCTAAACCTGAACACATTATCAAATCCCAAGACCTATAACCTAAACCAAAACTAAAACCTATAACCTAAACCCGAACCCATTCTCAAATCCCAAAACCGAAACCGACACCTAAACCTAAACCCAAACCTAAACCTATAACCTAACCTCAACCTTGACCTAAACCTAAACTTAAACCTATAACCTAAACTCAAATCCCTAAACCTTAACCTAGACCTAGACCTAAACCTAAACCTATAGCCTAAACTCAAATCCCTAAACCTTAACCTAGACCTAGACCTAAACCTAAACCTATAGCCTAAACTCAAATCCCAAAACCTTAACCTATAACCTAACCTAAACCTATACTTATAACCTAAAACTATTCCCAAATCCCAAAACCTATTACCTAAACCTAAACCTAAACCTAAACTCAATTCCCTAAACCTCAACCTAGACCTAATCCTAAACCTATAACCTAAACTCAAATCCCTAAACCTTAACCTATAACCTAACCTAAACCTATACTTATAACCTAAAACTATTCCCAAATCCCAAAACCTATTACCTAAACCTAAACTTATAAACCTAAACTTATAACCTAAACTCAATTCCCTAAACCTCAACCTAGACCTAATCCTAAACCTATAACCTAAACTCAATTCCCTAAACCTCAACCTAAACCTAAACCTAAACCTATAACCTAAACTCAATTCCCTAAACCTCAACCTAGACCTAATCCTAAACCTATAACCAAAACCCAAACCGACACCTAAACCTAAACCTATAACCTAACCTCAACCTAGACCTAAACTTAAACCTATAGCCTAAACTCAAATCCCTAAACCTTAACCTAGACCTAGACTTAAACCTAAACCTATAGCCTAAACTCAATTCCCTAAACCTCAACCTAAACCTAAACCTAAACCTATAACCTAAACTCAATTCCCTAAACCTCAACCTAAACCTAAACCTAAACCTATAACCTAAACTCAATTCCCTAAACCTCAACCTAGACCTAAACCTATAACCTAAACCAAAAACAAAACCAATAACATAAACCCGAACCCATTCTCAAATCCCCAAAACCGAAACCGACACCTAAACCTAAACCTAAACCTAAACCTAAACCTATAACCTAACCTCAACCTAGACCTAGACCTAAACCTAAACCTATAGCCTAAACTCAAATCCCTAAACCTTAACCTAGACCTAGACCTAAACCTAAACCTATAGCCTAAACTCAAATCCCTAAACCTTAACCTAGACCTAGACTTAAACCTAAACCTATAGCCTAAACTCAATTCCCTAAACCTCAACCTAAACCTAAACCTAAACCTATAACCTAAACTCAATTCCCTAAACCTCAACCTAAACCTAAACCTAAACCTATAACCAAAACTCAATTCCGTAAACCTCAACCAAGACCTAATCCTAAACCTATAGCCTAAACTCAAATCCAAAAACCTCAACCTAAACCTAAACCTAAACCTATAACCTAAAATCAATTCCCTAAACCTCAACCTAGACCTAATCCTAAACCTATAACCAAAACCCAAACCGACACCTAAACCTAAACCTAAACCTAAACCTATAACCTAACCTCAACCTAGACCTAAACTTAAACCTATAGCCTAAACTCAAATCCCTAAACCTTAACCTAGACCTAGACTTAAACCTAAACCTATAGCCTAAACTCAATTCCCTAAACCTCAACCTAAACCTAAACCTAAACCTATAACCTAAACTCAATTCCCTAAACCTCAACCTAAACCTAAACCTAAACCTATAACCTAAACTCAATTCCCTAAACCTCAACCTAGACCTAATCCTAAAACTATAACCAAAACCCAAACCGACACCTAAACCTAAACCTAAACCTAAACCTATAACCTAACCTCAACCTAGACCTAAACATAAACCTAAACCTAAGCCTAAACTCAAATCCCTAAACCTTAACCTAGACCTAGACCTAAACCTAAACTTATAACCTAAACTCAACCTAGACCTAGACCTAAACCTAAACCTATAGCCTAAACTCAATTCCCTAAACCTCAACCTAAACCTAAACCTAAACCTATAACCTAAACTCAATTCCCTAAACCTCAACCTAAACCTATAACCTAAACTCAATTCCCTAAACCTCAACCTAGACCTAAACCTAAACCTATAGCCTAAACTCAATTCCCTAAACCTCAACCTAAACATAAACCTAAACCTATAACCTAAACTCAATTCCCTAAACCTCAACCTAGACCTAATCCTAAACCTATAACCAAAACCTAAACCGACACCTAAACCTAAACCTAAACCTAAACCTAAACCTATAACCTAACCTCAACCTAGACCTAAACTTAAACCTATAGCCTAAACTCAAATCCCTAAACCTTAACCTAGACCTAGACCTAAACCTAAACCTATAGCCTAAACTCAATTCCCTAAACCTCAACCTAAACCTAAACCTAAACCTATAACCTAAACTCAATTCCCTAAACCTCAACCTAAACCTAAACCTAAACCTATAACCTAAACTCAATTCCCTAAACCTCAACCTAGACCTAATCCTAAACCTATAACCAAAACACAAACCCACACATAAACCTAAACCTAAACCTAAACCTATAACCTAACCTCAACCTAGACCTAAACCTAAACCTAAACCTATAGCCTAAACTCAAATCCCTAAACCTTAACCTAGACCTAGACCTAAACGTAAACCTATAGCCTAAACTCAATTCCCTAAACCTCAACCTAGACTTAGACCTAAACCTAAACCTATAGCCTAAACTCAATTCCCTACACCTCAACCTAAACCTAAACCTAAACCTATAACCTAAACTCAATTCCCTAAACCTCAACCTATACCTAAACCTAAACCTATAACCTAAACTCAATTCCCTAAACCTCAACCTAGACCTAAACCTAAACCTATAGCCTAAACTCAATTCCCTAAACCTCAACCTAAACCTAAACCTAAACCTATAACCTAAACTCAATTCCCTAAACCTAAACCTAGACCTAATCCTAAACCTATAACCAAAACCCAAACCGACACCTAAACCTAAACCTAAACCTAAAACTATAACATAACCTCAACCTAGACCTAAACTTAAACCTATAGCCTAAACTCAAATCCCTAAACCTTAACCTAGACCTAGACTTAAACCTAAACCTATAGCCTAAACTCAATTCCCTAAACCTCAACCTAAACCTAAACCTAAACCTATAACCTAAACTCAATTCCCTAAACCTCAACCTATAACCTAAACCTAAACCTATAACCTAAACTCAATTCCCTAAACCTCAACCTAGACCTAATCCTAAACCTATAACCAAAACCCAAACCGACACCTAAACCTAAACCTAAACCTAAACCTATAACCTAACCTCAACCTAGACCTAAACCTAAACCTATAGCCTAAACTCAAATCCCTAAACCTTAACCTAGACCTAGACCTAAACCTAAACCTATAGCCTAAACTCAATTCCCTAAACCTCAACCTAAACCTAAACCTAAACCTATACTTATAACTTAAAACTATTCCCAAATCCCAAAACCTATTACCTAAACCTAAACCTATAACCTAAACTCAATTCCCTAAACCTCAACCTAAACCTAAACCTAAACCTATAACCTAAACTCAATTCCCTAAACCTCAACCTAGACCTAATCCTAAACCTATAACCTAAACTCAAATCCCAAAACCTTGACCTATAACCTAACCTAAACCTATACTTATAACCTAAAACTATTCCCAAATCCCAAAACCTATTACCTAAACCTAAACCTATAACCTAAACTCAATTCCCTAAACCTCAACCTAAACCTATAACCTAAACTCAATTCCCTAAACCTAAACCTAGACCTAATCCTAAACCTATAGCCTAAACTCAAATCCCTAAACCTTGACCTATAACCTAAACCTATACCTATAACCTAACCTAAACCTATACTTATAACCTAAAACTATTCCCAAATCCCAAAACCTATTACCTAAACCTAAACCTAAACCTAAACCTATAACCTAAACTCAATTCCCTAAACCTCAACCTAAACCTATAACCTAAACTCAATTCCCTAAACCTAAACCTAGACCTAATCCTAAACCTATAGCCTAAACTCAAATCCCTAAACCTTGACCTATAACCTAAACCTATACCTATAACCTAACCTAAACCTATACTTATAACCTAAAACTATTCCCAAATCCCAAAACATATTACCTAAACCTAAACCTAAACCTAAACTCAATTCCATGAACTTCAACCTAAACCTAAACCTAAACCTAAACCTATAACCTAAACTCAATTCCCTAAACCTCAACCTAGACCTAATCATAAACCTATAGCCTAAACTCAAATCCTTAAACCTTGACCTATAAACCTAAACCTATACTTATAACCTAAAATTATTCCCAAATCCTAAAACCTATTACCTAAACCCATTCTCAAATCAAAAACCTATAACTTAAACCTGAACCCATTATCAAATCCCAAGACCTATAACCTAAACCAAAACCAAAACCTATAACCTAAACCCGAACCCATTCTCAAATCCCTAAACCTATAACCTAAACCTAAACCTAAACCTAAACCTAAACCTATAACCTAACCTCAACCTAGACCTAAACCTAAACCTGAACCTATAGCCTAAACTCAAATCCCTAAACCTTAACCTAGACCTAGACCTAAACCTAAACCTATAACCTAAACTCAAATCCCTAAACCTTAACCTAGACCTAGACCTAAACCTAAACCTATAGCCTAAACTCAAATCCCAAAACCTTAACCTATAACCTAACCTAAACCTATACTTATAACCTAAAACTATTCCCAAATCCCAAAACCTATTACCTAAACCTAAACCTAAACCTAAACCTATAACCTAAACTCAATTCCCTAAACCTCAACCTAAACCTAAACCTATAACCTAAACTCAATTCCCTAAACCTCAACCTAGACCTAATCCTAAACCTATAACCTAAACTCAAATCCCAAAACCTTGACCTATAACCTAACTTAAACCTATACTTATAACCTAAAACTATTCCCAAATCCCAAAACCTATTACCTAAACCTAAACCTAAACCTAAACCTATAACCTAAACTCAATTCCCTAAACCTCAACCTAAACCTAAACCTAAACCTATAACCTAAACTCAATTCCCTAAACCTCAACCTAGACCTAATCCTAAACCTATAGCCTAAACTCAAATCCCTAAACCTTAACCTATAAGCTAACCTAAACCTATACTTATAACCTAAAACTATTCCCAAATCCCAAAACCTATTACCTAAACCCATTCTCAAATCCAAAACCTATAACCTAAACCTGAACCCATTATCAAATCCCAAGACCTATAACCTAAACCAAAACCAAAACCTATAACCTAAACCCGAACCCATTCTCAAATCCCCAAAACCCAAACCGACACCTAAACCTAAACCTAAACCTAAACCTATAACCTAACCTCAACCTAGACCTAAACCTAAACCTAAACCTATAGCCTAAACTCAAATCCCTAAACCTTAACCTAGGCCTAGACCTAAACCTAAACCTATAGCCTAAACTCAAATCCCTAAACCTTAACCTAGACCTAGACCTAAACCTAAACCTATAGCCTAAACTCAAATCCCAAAACCTTAACCTATAACCTAACCTAAACCTATACTTATAACCTAAAACTATTCCCAAATCCCAAAACCTATTACCTAAACCTAAACCTAAACCTAAACCTATAACCTAAACTCAATTCCCTAAACCTCAACCTAAACCTAAACCTAAACCTATAACCTAAACTCAATTCCCTAAACCTCAACCTAGACCTAATCCTAAACCTATAACCTAAACTCAAATCCCAAAACCTTGACCTATAACCTAACCTAAACCTATACTTATAACCTAAAACTATTCCCAAATCCCAAAACCTATTACCTAGACCTAAACCTAAACCTAAACCTATAGCCTAAACTCAATTCCCTAAACCTCAACCTAAACCATAACCTATAACCTAACCTCAACCTAGACCTAAACCTAAACCTATAGCCTAAACTCAAATCCCTAAACCTTAACCTAGACCTAGACCTAAACCTAAACCTATAGCCTAAACTCAATTCCCTAAACCTCAACCTAAACCTAAACCTAAACCTATAACCTAAACTCAATTCCCTAAACCTCAACCTAAACCTAAACCTAAACCTATAACCTAAACTCAATTCCCTAAACCTCAACCTAGACCTAATCCTAAACCTATAACCAAAACTCAAACCGACACCTAAACCTAAACCTAAACCTAAACCTATAACCTAACCTCAACCTAGACCTAAACCTAAACCTATAGCCTAAACTCAAATCCCTAAACCTTAACCTAGACCTAGACCTAAACCTAAACCTATATCCTAAACTCAAATCCCTAAACCTTAACCTAGACCTAGACCTAAACCTAAACCTATAGCCTAAACTCAATTCCCTAAACCTCAACCTAAACCTAAACCTAAACCTATAACCTAAACTCAATTCCCTAAACCTCAACCTAGACCTAATCCTAAACCTATAGCCTAAACTCAATTCCCTAAACCTTAACCTAAACCTAAACCTAAACCTATAACCTAAACTCAATTCCCTAAACCTCAACCTAGACCTAATCCTAAACCTATAACCAAAACCCAAACCGACACCTAAACCTAAACCTATAACCTAACCTCAACCTAGACCTAAACTTAAACCTATAGCCTAAACTCAAATCCCTAAACCTTAACCTAGACCTAGACTTAAACCTAAACCTATACCCTAAACTCAATTCCCTAAACTTCAACCTAAACCTAAACCTAAACCTATAACCTAAACTAAATTCCCTAAACTTCAACCTAAACCTAAACCTAAACCTATAACCTAAACTCAATTCCCTAAACCTCAACCTAGACCTAAACCCAAACCTATAACCAAAACCAAAACCAAAACCAAAACCAAAACCTATAACCTAAACCCGAACCCATTCTCAAATCCCCAAAACTGAAACCGACACCTAAACCTAAACCTAAACCTAAACCTATAACCTAACCTCAACCTAGACCTAAACCTAAACCTATAGCCTAAACTCAAATCCCTAAACCTTAACCTAGACCTAGACCTAAACCTAAACCTATAGCCTAAACTCAAATCCCTAAACCTTAACCTAGACCTAGACCTAAACCTAAACCTATAGCCTAAACTCAAATCCCAAAACCTTAACCTATAACCTAACCTAAACCTATACTTATAACCTAAAACTATTCCCAAATCCCAAAACCTATTACCTAAACCTAAACCTATAACCTAAACTCAATTCCCTAAACCTCAACCTAAACCTAAACCTAAACCTATAACCTAAACTCAATTCCCTAAACCTCAACCTAGACCTAATCCTAAACCTATAACCTAAACTCAAATCCCAAAACCTTGACCTATAACCTAACCTAAACCTATACTTATAACCTAAAACTATTCCCAAATCCCAAAACCTATTACCTAAACCTATAACCTAAACTCAATTCCCTAAACCTCAACCTAAACCTAAACCTAAACCTATAACCTAAACTCAATTCCCTAAACCTCAACCTAGACCTAATCCTAAACCTATAGCCTAAACTCAAATCCCTAAACCTTGACCTATAACCTAAACCTATACCTATAACCTAACCTAAACCTATACTTATAACCTATAACCTAACCTAAACCTTGACCTATCCCTATACCCAAACCTACACCTAATCCTAATCTCAACTCCCTAACCTAAACCTAAACTTGAAAGCCCAAACCTAAACCCGATCCCGAACCCGAACCCGATTTCCTAAACCTAAACCTTAACCTGTAATCAAGTTCCCAAAAGCTATAACCTATAACCTAAACCTAAACCAAAACCTATAACCTAAACCTTAACCTATAACCTAAACTTAATTATAACCTATAGCCTAACCTTAACCTAAACCTATAACCTAAACCTAAACCAAACCTAAACCTATAATCATATGGTGAGACCATTTCTTTTGTGTCAATTTCATTCCTCTTTGAGTTTTTTTTTTAATTCATTAAGAAAAAAAAAGTGGTTATACGTGATGCACTTCTTTCACTGTCTTTCTTTTCTCTAATGGGCATTCTAATTTATGAATGACATGACTGTTTGTAGGATGATGGAATATACGAAGCTGCTGAAATTCGGTGAAGTCGAGCACATTTCTCTAATGAAGCCAAAGATTTGTATTTTCAGCATTATTGTAATTGATTGCATTATTGTATTTGTAACTGTAATTGATTGTAATTGTAATTAATTGAACGAAGGATTGTAATTGTAATTGAATGAATGAAGGATTGTAATTGTAATTGAATGAATGAATGATTGTAATTGAATGAATGAATGATTATGCAGTTGGTAATTGAATGAATGAATGATTATGAAGGTGGTAATTGAACGGATACTGACCGTAGCCAATAGTCAGATAGGTGTAGCCTTTTTAATTTTGGCATATTGCTACGGACTTTCAGCTACAAATAATATCCGTAGCTGTTTGAAGTTTTTGCTACAGATATAATTGCTATGGATTATATTTGTAGCTATTTAACACATAGCTACGGATTAAATCCGTAGCCAATAATCAGATAGGTGTAGCCTTTTAAATTTTGGCCTATTGCTATGGACTTTCAGCTACAAATAATATCTATAGCTATTTATTTTTTTGCTACAGGGAAAAAGGCTACAGATTTAATCCGTAGCCATAGACCTATAGCTACGGATTTAATCCGTAGCCATAGGTTCCAGACCTATCATTATGGCACCTACGACGACGATCGTGTTACGGACTAGCTACGGACTTAATCCGTAGCCTTAGGCCTATGGCTACGGATTAAATCCGTAGCCTTTGCCCGTTTTTTTGGTAGTGTTGATTTCCACTCCTAAAGAGCCTTAACTTCGCCTCGCTTAGTTAATAGACTAATCATTTTAATCTTTTCCCGAAAGGGTTTTCTACGTAAAATCTTTGTGTTCTCGTGTTTGCTTGGTGCTCTTGGATTGCTATCTTAGATCCAAATTTGTGTGATTCCACGGCACAAATCCCAACACATCCATCATGACTTCTTTTCATAATTTTTAAACACTTGAAGTAGAATTATGAGCTTTAAGTCATATTCATACTCTCTTCCCCTCTCTCTCTCTCTCTCATCTCTCTCATCCTCTCCCTGGTGGAATCCACATCATGTTTAGTCCAAATGAGTGATAGGATCTCCCCTGTTGTAATCAATATGTACTGCCCCTTTTTCCTATCCAGGATCGGATGGACAATCAAATTTAGTAACTTTTAAAGTCAAGTCTAGTTTTTGTTGTTGGGTTTTGCAAATTTCCAAGGAATGGGGCCCGAGAATGGATGGATTAGGTCTAGATTTTAACTGATTTGTTTGGGCTTGCCTAATCTATTACAAGGTTTTATTTTGCACAACCCAAACTCAAGAAGACCATTAAATTAGAGCTGTCGGTGGTAATTGACTTTGGTCAGTCCATGGGCCACATGGCCAGTAGTTATTCTCAAGTCACACTTATTGCCTTGTGCTTCATTTTGAGCTTTAAACTGTTTAAGTAAACTAAGAGATGTGCTTGCATCAACGTGGAGAGAAGAAGGAAGAGAGAAATCAGGACTCCAATAGCCTGAATTGCATAGGCACATGGAGAGGATGGCTTGCACTAGCTAAATAATTAATCACTATGTGTGGACCAACATGCATCGGATCCACCTGGTCCACCAGTTGGGCCATCACATTTTCACCATGTATTCTAGAAATTCGGAGAAATTTAAGACTTGCATTAGCCGCACTATAGGGAAGGGTGTAAAATCATTACTAAAATTAAAGCTTTAAATTCACATGGTTTGGCCAACAAAAGCATTAGAATGTCCTTTTTTTAGAATCAATTAATCCTAGTGTGGAATGTGAGGTATACACATACCACGGTGGACCCACATGTAACTTGCAGCAGTTTAATGATGAGACTTCTCAACTTTTTCCCATAGTGTGTACCACTTGAGTGTTGAATCAAACTGATTTTCGGCCCCTAATCCAAACAAAGAGCGGCACATTTAATTGATGTGCTGAATATCATCCACATGAAGTCCTTCCATCTTCGTCAAACAAAAGTAACGCCTTGATGTCCACATAAATTCACAGACTGCATTTTGAAAATCAGAGAGAGAAACTCGGGTGGAAAGACTTTTTTTTTCTTTTTTTTTTTTTTGGGGGGGACACATGACACTCATGTTAGCCACCAGTCTGCCACAAAAATAAGAGTGAGAGAAACTCGGGTGGAAAGACTTTCGCTGGTAGAAGATAAGCTATTGATTAGCTTTTGCTGGTGAAATCTGAACTGTCATTCGGCTAGCAGCTATATTTTTAAGTTTCTAACATACCCCTACCTTTAATTAAAAAGATTTCCTATATCCTTTGTATATTGAAACCCCCCATACTAATTATAGGAGCAAAAATGTCCAAATGCTTCTCATGTCATGTATAGCAGAGATGGGCCAACCTATGGCTTCTCACCAATCCATCTAAAACCACTTCTAGGAATGGTTCAGTCCTAAAAAGAAAAAGTCACTAACGAGCCACTTAGGTAACTGAATCGAAGAGTGGCAGTTGGGCGTAATAGTCTGTTTATGAGTGGGAAACACGCTTAAGTTCTAAGGCTAATTAGTAAATATGTGAGGATTGGGTCATTGGTCATGAGCTACAACATGGGTAAGAGTTTGAATTGTTGTCCTGTTTGGTAGATTAAGTCAGACCATGGCCAACTTGACCAGAAACAAATGCCACCCCCTGCCACCCAATGAAGATGTGTGTGTGTGTGTGTGTGTTTTTTTTTTTTTTTTCCAATTTGTTATAGAGGTGATGAATTCAAGCTTACAACACTGACCTTAGGGTTCAAACTAGTGATATAGGACGTGAGCCCGCCCATTATCACAATTGGGGCCATATAATACATGCTTTTAGGCTAGAACCGACTAAATTGTCCATGTTTTCTCGTTCTAAAGCCATACCATTTAACCAGGATGGTTTTGAGTGACCTACACTTGTAAAATAATAACTTGGACCAGACTCGACAAGCAAAAGCAAACCAATTCAACATCTCGCCCACAACCCATCCTGTGCTGACTCAGGTTGTGTGGTACTGTGTGCTGCTGGAAAAGCTATTTGAGCCCACCATGATGTGTGTGTTTTATGCACACTATCTATCTATTTTGCCCGCTTGTTTTAGGGCATGGGCCTAAAATAAGGCAGATCTAAAACTTGGTCCTTACTCTTGCTCCAGTGGTAGACTCTCAGGAGTTTCAACACCCGGTCAAGGGTTTGAGTGCCCACAGGTGGTGAAATCCCACTACGGCGTGAGTGTGTGGGGGTGTGTGTGCATGTGTAAAAAAAAAAAAAAAAGACATCCAAAACTCAGGTAAACCACACCATATAAAACAATTGTGATTGAAGGCCCACCATTAAAAAACTCCTAAGGCCCACTGTAATATTTATTTGCCATCGAACCTTTTGATTAGAGGTCACACATCTAAGTGGTGGGTGTATCCGTGACTGCACTCAATCTCATTCTTATTCCTTGCAATCTGCCTTGGAAGTTGGGGGGGAGTTCCACGACAAGTTTAGCATTTTATTGATGATGAAAAATGAGTTTACAACTCTTTAAATAAGGCTACCAACCATAGGGAGAAGTTTCGGAATCATACTATAACTAAAACTCCTAGAAATCATGACTTACTATAAATAGTAAACTTACTGTTTATAGACGGTCATGATTCGTACTAGTGCGCATGGTTTTCGGCCAAAAATAGTAAGTGTCCTATTTGGCCTAACCATGATGTTCCCCTAAGCATTCTAAGCACTTTTAATGTTGGGTGCAACTTCTAAAGACCAACAGATGAAGAGTTATACTCAAACTAAAACTTACTATAAATAGTAAAAACAAAATTAAAACAGGAATTTGACTGTCGATCTAATGGTATTTCGCAAATTCAACGTGCGCAACCCGGCATAGTGGGATTGGGTGGGTAACGTAGCTCGTCCTACCCACCCCAAAATCATAAAAGGTACGTCTAATAGCTAATCCCGATTTGCGAGATACATCCATTTTAACGTCTGATGGTCCAGATCACTTTTGTCATCGACCGGGCCTTTTCTGATCCATCTTGGTCATGAAAGTTTCCACGACCTACTCTACATCACGAAGTCACCTATTTTTTTAGTGGTGACAACCACTGAATTAGATCAGACTCAACCTAGTTCATTTGGACTTAGTTAAGCCAATAATCCAACTTGGGCTCAAGTCATATTCGCCTGATCCATTCTGCCTAGCCTGGCCTTAACAAGTGTTTTATCCTATAAATATACATTCCCATTATAGGTTAGGCAATGAATTAGGGGTGCACACGGGTCAGTTCAGTCCGGTTTTAGGGTGAAACTGGAATCAAACCGTTCCTAACTGTTCTAGGATATTCGGAACCGGAACCATTAGCACCCTAGAACTGAACCGTTAAAAACAGTTCGGTTCCGGATTGGTTCCACGGTTCTGGGCATTTTATAATCTAGTCCATGCCCATTCGTGTTGTGATCCATTTGATGAATGGTTTAGATATTGTATAAGGTGTGCAAAAATACATTTATGAAAACAATCAAATAGTATATTGTAAACCATAAATCATGAGTCAAATATGGAAACAATCAAAGGGTTCCTGGTTCGGTTCCACGGTTTGGATCCACGATTCGGTTCTACAGATTGGTTCACGGTTCAGTTCGGTTCGGTTTTGCATACCCCCAAACCGAGAACCAAACCGATGTAATCAATTCTTTGATTTTTGAAACCGGAACTAGAACCGGTTCACTCTAGAACCGAACCATTTGGACGGTTCCGATCCGGTTCCACAGTTCTACTAGTTCGATGTGCACCCCTACAAAGCATGCATCTTGCACCTAAATAGCTGGTTTTCATTTTTACAATGTCTATAACACCACACATGTGAGACCCTCCTCTCAACGGATGCATTAGGAAAATTCAGTATTAATTTTCAAGCTGGGTCAGACCAATCCTAGTAAAATTGGGCTTGTGGTGCTAGGCTCATGTCAAGGTTAGGCTCTGTGCCCGGTCCAGACTTGACTTATTGACACCCCAAATCACAGCACACGTGTGCAAGATCCAATCATTCGGTAGAGCTAGCAGCAAGGAATAATCCAACCCATTAACCAGGTGGGCATACGTTCAATATCATAATGCATCCAAATGCACCATTGAATTACTTACCATCAAGATCATTTTTCACACTAGAACAGATCACTACAACTTTTGGTGACATGTCATCTTTTCAATTAGCATGACACTTATACGGGGCATAAGTCGTAAGATTCCAACAAGTGGGCCCCAAATTAGATGGGTTTTAGTTTCTATTTTTAGATTAAGTCTCTAATTTTGTTTGGAGCATCGACAATTCAAGTATCAAAGTGATAAAAGTCCCTTGATATACATTGATACACCACACTCTGATAGCTTAAGATTTTGGAGTAAATGGTTATTTGACATCGAGGAGAGGCCTCAGGACTGGAAAGTTTTGGGCCAAATTTTACTCTTAGAGAAAAGTCTCCATTTTGTTGGGTACTGCTGTATTCGAATGAGTGGCCCCAAACTAGATACATTTTAGATTTTAGTTTTAGAGTCAAGTCTATAAATCTATTTGGAGCATCAACAATTCAAGGAGTAGCCTCGAGGTTGGATAGTTTTGTCTTAGATTCTACTCATAGAGTTAAGTCTCCAATTTGTTTAGTAATGTTGTATTTCAATGAGAGGGCCCCAAACTAGATACATTTTAGATTTTAGTTTTAGAGTCAAGTATAATTTTGTTTGGAGCATCGACAATTCAAAGAGCGGCCTCAGGGCATAGTTTTGGCCTAGATTCTACTCTTAGGGTTATGTCTCCAATTTGTTCGATACTGTTGTATTCCAATGAGTAGGCCACAAACTAGATACATTTTAGATTTTAGTTTTAGAGTCAAGTCTATAATTTTGTTTAGAGCATTGACAATTCAAGGAGTGGCCTTGGGACTGGATAGTTTGGCCGAGATTCTACTCTTAAGGTTAAGTCTCCAGTTTGTTTGGTACTGTTGTATTCTAATGAGTGGGCCCCAAACTAGATACATTTTAGATTTTAGTTTTAGAGTCAAGTCTATAAATTTGTTTGGAGCATCGACAATTCAAGGAGTGGCCTTGGGGCTAGATAGTTTTGGCCCAGATTATACTGTTAGAGTTAAGTCTCCAATTTGTTTGGTACAATTGTGTTCCGATGAGTGGGCCCCAAACTAGATACAGTTTAGATTTTAGTTTTAGCGTCAATCTATAATTTTGTTTGGAGCATCGACAATTCACGGATTGGCCTCGGGACTAGATAGTTTTGGCCCAGATTCTACTCTTAGAGTTAAGTTTTCAATTTGTTTGGTACTGTTGTATTCCAATGAGTGGGCCCCAAATAGATACATTTTAGATGTTACTTTTAGAGTCAAGTCTATAATTTTGTTTGGAGCATCGATAATTTAAGGAGTGGTCTCAGGACCAGATAGTTTTGGCCTAGATTCTATTCTTAGAGTAAGTCTCCATTTTGTTTGGCACTGTTGTATTCCAATGAGTGGGCCCCAAACTAAATATGTACGTTTTAGATTCTAGTTTTTAAAGTCAAGTCTCTAATTTTTCACGGAGTATTGATAATTCAAGGAGTGGTCCTGGGACTGGATACTTTTGGGCCAGATTCTGCTCTTAGCATTAAGTCTCCAAGTCTCCATTTTGTTGGGTACTACAATATTCCAATGAGTGGGGCCCATGTATTTATTGATTCATTCGTACTTTTCATGAGAAAGTCTATTTGAAGTTCCATTTTGCATGGCCTGGGCTTTAGTAGATCACTAAATTAGGAAAGGCAATGGGCCTGCAATTCAATTTGGTCATCCACATCCAGATCCATAGCTCAACTGGCAGACTGAGTGGAGATACCTCGTTTCAACACTTGAGGTCTTGGTATCGATCCCTAGCGGGGGTGGCTAACATGGAGTGTGTGTATTGACATGGGTGTGTACTAACAAGCTAACCCAGGAAAAAAAAAACACTCAATTTGGTCATCCCATGGGCCACCTGGTTGGGTCAACTTCTAATTCAAGCTCAGGGATACTTACTAAGTTGTGGCCGATAAAGTAAATGAGTTAGGCTATGACTCACTCCTGTTTCAAATTGTTTCTATTATGCACCTAAGTATTAGCAAAAGGTTTTATTTCCCAAATTTCACAAATGTTACTAGTGGGCTTGAAATCAAAGCCCCTAAGGAAATAGATTGAAGGAGTGTTGCTCGAACTAATTAATTTGTTGATGGGTGGGATCATATGTTAAAATTGTAGTAAATGAATGACTTTTGGGTCAGGGGTCCATGGGTTGTGAGTCGGGTTGGGGTTTGAATGGTCCATCTGTTTTGTACTAAGCCATTGACCCTAAACTAATCGCATACCCTCTGTTATTCTGCTTCGATAGTGGATATAGAGGAAATGTGTCAATATAACCGTAGCATTATCCAATATTAGTAGCCAACTTGCCATACTATTGGATATGTTGTACTGGTTTTTAGTTCCCTTTTTTTCAATCATTTCTTAAAAGATGAGTAAGATATTGTTGAGGTTCCTTCAACGTGTGGAAGTGGGACCCATATGTATGGCCTTAAGTAGTCTTTCCTCTAACCACCTATGTGTGGGGGTATTTTTGTTTTTGGTTTTATTATTATTTTTTTAAAGCAAGTAAAAGGTGAGAAAAATAATATTTTTTTCCTATTTAAAGAGACTTGTTGCTATATTTTGGTTTTGATTCTTAGTGATAAAGAGGAGAATTGTTGGTGGAGAAAGATGAGCAAGGTGTCTTCTTTCTTCAAACTTCTTGGTGACTATAAGAAACAATTTTTATCTTCAGGTTAGTGAGAGTCTATTCACAACACTAGTTTCTTCGACTGTCTTTTTCAAAGGTTGTGTTGGAATTTTGTACAATCCCTAGTTGGTGAGAAAAATCTTACTTTTATTGTTGCTAGAAATTCATCTTTTGGGTAATCTATTTAGGCATTTAAGAGAGTTGTTCTCTTGATGATGGTACTTTTATTATCTCTAACATAGTGGCTGTTATGGGTAAATCCAAACCGAGCCGCATCGGGGTTAACTTTAGCACCAATGAGCAAAGCCTCGGACTGGTAGCGTCCGACATGAGGCGATACCTAAAATTCTTATAGAGTAACGACACCGACCCGAGACTCTGAAGAAGCCGCCACGCCTCCTACGAGCAGAACCTTGGAGTGGTAACAATACGTCTGAGCTTATCTGTCCTTTGTCAGAGCTCTCACGAAAGCTCAGAAAGCAGTAGCTGTTGTGCGCCCGTTCAGTCTACCCCCGACCAGATCCTCTCTACTTAGCATGTCAACAATCCACTTATCTGTGGGCTCGGGTCATCGAGCAAGATCCGAGCCATGAGGTCGGCTTGGATAGGAATCTGGTTAGCGACAGCATTAATGGACAATCTAGTAATGCACGACAAGAGTAATGCCTAAAGCACGATCTCCGGGTAATTACCGACGACCACGTACGCGTAGCTCTCATGTAATGGCGATGACCGTGCCGAGATTATCGGACATATTCAATGCGACCCTCAGGTATAGATATGGATCATTTCTACAGGAATAGGTACACAATATCTTGCACCCTCACTCTACTCTATACCACTTAGACCCGGAATCCTAGCCTGACTTTGACATCGGAGGGCCCCTTACTTGAGCCAGGGTCTCCTTTATTTGTTACTTTGTGTAGGACCAAGGTTCGCTCCGAGCACTCCGGGCTCGATGGAGGGTGATCGAGATTTTGGCATCAACATTTTGGCGCTGTTTGTGAGAATTATCGATATAAAAAGACTAGAGAGCTTTACCAGAAATGGCAAGAGGAAAGAAGAAAACACTCCCAATAACGACCACGGAGCCTGAGCCGAGTGGGTAACATCACTCATCTTCACTACTGCATACCGAATCGGCTCCGACAGGGCCATCTGAGCGGAACCAAAGTCGATGAGGTAAATACAGAGCCTTGCAAGATCAAGTTCAAATGTTAAGAGACGAGATCAATCAAATGAAGGAATAACAGGGACAACAACCACCTCTCAATCCAGAAGAGATAGCCCTGGTGGCCGAGGAAGAGACATTGCTCGTGAGCTCCCATGCCAGAGCATCCCAGAACATATTTGCTCAAGCCCCGAATCCTACACGGCATGCCAAACCAACCTACATATCCGCGACCTCGACGTTAACCCCGACTGACCTCTGCCACGAGCTAGAGAGGAGAAGGGGCAGAACACCTGAGGTCGAGGTTCCTCAAGAGACCGTGGTAGAGAATCGGAACCTATGGGAAGCTCAACTTGATGAGCTCTAGAATCAAATCAAGACCCTACAACAAAATCAGCATACCCTTACTTCGACTGCGATGGAAGCGATGATGGAAGAAACTGAGCCTCCCTTCACCAGCGACGTGATGAGTGCAGAAATGCCTCCGAGGTTCAAGATGCCCCCCCATCGCTCAGTATTCAGGGTCAGGCGACCTAACAGAGCATGTGCAGTCTTACCGCTCGTGGATGCAAATTCAATCCGCCTCGAACACGATGATGTGCCGAGCCTTCTCAATAACCCTTAATGGGGCCACAAGGAATTGGTATTGACAGCTCAAGCCGAGGTCGATCAACACCTTCACCGAGCTCAATAGATCATTCCTGACCTAGTTCACCATCGGCAAGAAGAGTCGGAAACTGTCAAGCAAAAAAAGTGGAGAGTCTCTGAAAGACTGCATCTCTCATTTCGATGAGGAGGCCCTGCAGGTAAACGACTACTACAACAGGATGGCCCTGTCCACAATGATTAGCCAACTCAAGGATGGAAGATTCCTATTCTCGATAGGGAAGAACCCACCTTCAACTCTTGGTGAGCTTATCAGCCACGCACAAAAGTACACTAACACTGAAGAGTTTTTCAGCTTGCGCAAGAGCAACCAGACCTCCGAGTCCTCATCTAGAGGGAAGAGGCAGAGCAACGAAGCGCCACAATACGTGGACAAAAGGAGATCAGACGACAATGCCTCTCGAGACAGGAGGCCAAGCAGAGGGCACAAAAGCAAGTTCAGCTCATACACTCTTCTCAATACATCTCCAGAGCATATCTTGCTCAACATCCGAGATCAGAGGCTCCTGTATTGGCTGAGTTGCATGAAAACAGAGGTAAGCCAGTGAGACAAGCGCAAGTACTACCGCTTCCATCGAGACCCTCATCCGCAAGGGTCATTTGCGCCAGTACGTAAAGGAAGAGAGACAGGCTCGGAAAGATGACTAGCCCAGCAAAGCTGTGGATGAGGCCACGAAGATCCAAATGATCTATGGCGGCCTATCTAGCAACAGGGATTTAAATCAAGCTCGCAAAGCCCACTCCAGGAGCAGCGACCCCGAGCACTACATCTACTTGGCCAAAAGGCCTAGGAAAGAGCTCCGAGTAAGCCCCTGCAGCCTTACGTTTACTGAGGATGATGCACGAGGAATCCAGCATCCTCATGATGATGCTCTGATAATCGCAATGATGATAGCCAATTGCAAGGTCTACTGCATCCTAGTTGACACTGGTAGCTAGGCCGATATACTCTACTCCGAGGCGTTCAACAAGATGGGGATAGACAAGCCGCACCTTCAACCCGTGAAGAATCCACTGCACGGATTCATTGGAGATAAGGTGATTTTGGGGAGAAGGGCAGAATCTGGTGACTCTACTAGTGGACTTCCTGGTGGTAAATGTACCATTAGTACACAATGCCATCATGGGTCAGTCGTCCCTTAACGCCATGAGGGTGGTCGTATCTAAGTATCATCTGATGATCAAATTCCTTGCCGATGGAGGGGTCGGATACGTCCGAAGAGACCAGCATGAGGCGCGAAGTGTTACTCGGTAGTAGTAAGAAAGGGCTCAGCAAAACAGGCCCCCACAATAAATGTATTCGACCCCAGGGAAGACAATCTACAAAGGACTTGTCCACTGAAGATCTTGTGACTATCCTGCTCGAAGATGCCGATCCGAGAAGAACAGTTCAGCTCAGGTTGTCATTAAATTCCAAGTAGCGAGCTCAGATGTTGACCTTCCTTCGACAACACCAGGACGTCTTCATGTGGTTGCACCAAGACATGTTGGGCATCTCTCCAGAGATCATGGTCCACAAGCTGAATGTGGACCCAGAGCACAAACCAGTGAAACAAAGGAGGAGAGCGTTCAAGCCTGAGAGGTACGCAACCATAGCAAACTCCTCGGTGTTGGTTTCATTGAGGAAATCCACTACCTCGGATTGGATAGCTAATGTGGTCCTTGTTAGAAAGGCCAATGGAAAGTGGTAGGTATGTGTGAACTACTTGGATCTGAACAAAGCCTGCCCCAAGGACAGCTTCTCTCTACCTCAGATCGACCAACTGGCTGACAGCACGGCTGGGCACGAACTTCTCACCTTCTTAGACGCATACTCCAATTACAACCAAATAGCAATGCACCCCCCAAATAAGCAGAAGACAACTTTCATCACGGACAAGGGACTCTACTGTTACTAAGTCATGCCCTTTGGCCTGAAGAACACTAGGGCAACATATCAGAGGTTGGTGAACCAGCTGTTTACCCAATAGTTTGGTCAGACCATGGAGTTCTACGTTGACGACATGCTCGTCAAGAGTGTCAAAGCATCCGACCACGTCACAGACCTCGGAGAGACCTTCTCGATCCTCCATGAATATCGCATGAAGCTGAACCCTACCAAGTGTGCCTTTTGTGTGGGCTCAGGCAAGTTCCTCAGATTTCAGGTTAGTCAGAGGGGCATTGAGCAAACCCTGACAAGATTAAGGCCTTGCTCAACATGAGCTCCCCTCGAATGATGAAAGAAATCCAGTGCCTCACTGGCTGAGTCGCCGCACTCGGACCGTTCATATCCAGAGCCATGGACAGATGTCTCCCCTTCTTCCATCAGTTGAAGAGTCACAAGAAAGAGGAGTGGACCTTAGACTGCGAGCAAGCCTTTTAACAGTTGAAGTAGTACCTGGGGTCACCGCCTTTGCTGTTCAAGCCTGAGGAGGGTGAGCCCCTATTTCTTTACTTAGCAGTTTCTGCCTCGGCCATCAGCTCAGCACTCATTTGAGAAGTGGAAGGCAAACAACACCCTATTTACTACACCAGCAAGGCCATGGTCCCGGCCGAGATCAGGTACCCAAGCATGGAGAAACTGGCTCTAAGCTTGGTCGTCTCTGCTCGGAGGCTGCACCCATATTTCCAGGCATATTCCATCATCGTCCTCACGGATTCACCTCTCCGATAGGTTCTCCAGAAGCCAGAAGTATCCAGGCATCTGACCAAGTGGGTGGTGGAGCTTGAAGAGTTCGATATTCAGTATTGACCGAGGACAGCGATCAAGGGTCAAGCCGTGGCTAACTTCATAAATAAATTCACTACCTCGAGTTGCGAGATCAGAGACACAAATTCAGATGCATCGGGCACTCTTCTCGAGAGTGCGGAGACAGAAGTTGAATGCAATAAATGGACCCTCTTCGTAGATGGGTCATCCAACTTGAAATGAGCCGGGGCAGGGATCGTCCCGGTCGCACCAGACTTGACCACTATCCAGTACACAATCAGGCTCAGTTTCAAGGCATCCAATAATGAGGCGGAGTATGAAGCACTGTTGGACGGACTCAGATTCTCCCTATAAGTGAAGGTTCGATGTTCACTCCCCAAGTATAGGGTTGTGATGTAGTAATAAACTCGGTAAGACCGAGGTCGAATCCACAGGGACTGATACCTGTACGTTATCTAAAACCAAGTAGAACTAGAACTAGACTAAGATGTGATCTACACCAAATAGAATTTAAGGAATAATTGTGGAATAATTATCTAAAACTTTAAGGAATTCAGAGGAAGGAAACTAGGGATTCAGAGGATCCACTTGTAGAGATCAGGGAGATCTTATGCCTGCTTCAAAAATCATGAAAATTAAACTGAACTTCTTCTGATATAATTTTAAAGAGATGAAAGGTATATGAATTAGAATGGATTCCATCACCACACCATGCCCAGGAGACAAAGTTAACAAAAGAATTAAACTAATTACCAACCAATCAACATGCCATGAAGGTCGGAAGGGTACCGACATCCAACCATGCCCAGGAGACAATGGCGAACAACAGGGCTTCCTGACGTCATAATCAAAATAAGGAAAAAGAAATACTCAAAGCCATTGCAAACCCATTGTAATTTCAGTCACAACAGGCCATTAAAAACTAAAAGTATTCCCATATTAAAATTACATGAAAAACCTCTTCAATTTAAACAAAAAGGCACAAGCAATAATTTCTCCCATCACGCTACAAGCTTCAACTCTTAGCCCTAGCTAAGAGGTTTAGCCTACCATGATTAGGCTGAATTCAAAATAAACAAAAGAAGAACAAGAAAAGAAAAACCAGACCCAACCCAAGCCAGCCCGCTTCTCTCTCTGCCTCTGCTGACGCCCACCTTGTTTTCAAGCTTCCCTGCCAAACTCTTGCTCACCTCCCCCTCCTCCTCTCTCTCTCTCTCTCTCTGTTTTATATTATCTACGTCAGGGGCCACTTGCGTGCGTAGCCTTTACGCACAGAAGAAACAGGTGCAGAGGTTTTACGCACTGCGAAACAGAAAGTGCGTAAAAGACTTACGCTGGATATTTGGTGAGGCCCACTTTAGCTGTCATTTGATAGATCCATACTGTTCATCATCTTCTCCTCGGAATTTCGTCTGGAGATGGTCTATTTTGATTGTCCGTTGATGTGGCCCAAGAGGGAGCTACTGCTGTAATGGCATTTGAATGGTCCCCTTAAATCACTGTAGTGGACATGTATGCGTGTACAGTTGAAAACAGTCAGAATGGTTCTGACCAGAAAGGGCGCCTTTATATGATGGACGGTTCAGATCGGACCTCCGATCATCACTAGTGGGCCAGGACGACTTGGAACCTCCAGTATTTTCGCACTGTGAAACAGAGCATCGCAATTGATGCTGTGACGATGGTGGGCCCATTTATCGGAATCGACAGAGAAATCCACTCCGTTAATTGCAATATTCTCGAAAAACCAGGTGGGAATCACTGTTTTTTGATCGAATTCGGTGTGGCCCATGAGATTATCTACTCCGCCGTCCATCTTGTGTTTGAACGGTAATCTGCCTGTCCGTACGTTCATGGGTCGAAAAGGACACCTAGGTGACGATTACGTCTACCCAAGAGATTCAATGGACGGTCTGGATCATCCATTTAGATGATGACTGGGCCGTATTACTGAAAAACGGACGAACAGCTTCCGTGTGCTGTTATTTTGTAAGAAGGAAACGTCCCTGCCATGCACGTCTTAGTGCAAAAAGTGTACTATGTACACTGTATGATGATTATGAGAAATCCACACCATCCATCTTGTTCCCCATTTCATTTGAGCCGTGGGGGCCGAAGTTAAAGCGTATCTGGACAGCGGGTGGGCCCCAAATCAGGATTTTATGGACTGATCTGTTAGTTCAGCCACTTTCACGAAGATTCAATGGCTGAAATTTGACATGTACGGTTAGTTTTTGGTCCTCGAGCCATGTATAAAGTTTCGAGCCAAACAGATGATGGAAACCCGGTGATCTTGCATTCTGACTTTCAGGCCGCTTGAGCTTCAATTTCTCAATTTTCGCGGATCCCTGGCATGTAATTCCGTCGATCTTGGTCCCCTGGAGTCCGTCCCTTGCCTTGGTGCATTCTGAATGTTAAATCCGTGTTTTTAGCACCCTTTTTCAGTTCATGCTCGTAAATACACCTTGCATCACAAACACGATTAAACCGGTGCATTAAATAGTATCATGTCCATAAATTCAGGTAAGAATTGGGGTCTAGTATGCACTAGTCTGAGAGTTCAGCTCCTTGACATGCGGTGTGACTCTAAGCTCGTCATGAATCATATATCGATAAAGTACGTGGCTAAGGAGACAAGGATGATATCCTATTTGGTCAAGGCTCAGAAACTGACAGGAAGATTCAAAGAATGCGTCATCAGCTAGATCCCAAGAGTCGAAAACTCTTAGGCCGATGCCCTTGCAAAGCTGGACTCAGCTGCCGAGGGGAAGATCCCGAGGATTGTCCCAATAGAATTCCTGGATAACCCAATCATCGAACGAGCCGACCATGAGTTGATTAACCCAGTGCAGTCAACTCCAAGCTGGATGGATCAAATCATCAGGTACCTAACCAACGGCGAAGTCCTCCAAGACAAGTTGGAGGCTCGGCGTTTGAATATCAGAGTAGCACGGCACGTGATCCTGGATAACACTCTATAGAAGAAAGGGTACTCATAGCCGTACCTCAGGTGTCTCCGACCCGATGAAGCAGATTGTATAATCCGAGAAATCCGTGAAGGAATTTGTGAAAATCATTCCGGGAGTCGTGCCTTGGCTCAGAAGATACTTCGTCAAGGGTACTTCTGGCCAACGATCCGAGAAGATTCCAAGAGCTTTATCCAGAGGTGCAACAAGTGCTAAAGATTTGCTGTCATTCTGAGGGAGCCTGTAGAAGAGCTGACCCCCATGAGCGGGTTGTGGCCATTTGCCCAGTGGGGAATCGACATTATCGAGCCTCTACATCTTGGAAAGGGACAGATCGAGTTCACGATCGTGGTTGTAGACTACTTCACCAAATGGGAGAGGCCAAGCCGGTGGAGAAGATTACCGAGCAAAAGGCGACAGATTTTGTGTGGAAAAATATCATCTGTCAGTTTGGAATCCCACACACCATCGTATCCGATAATGGGAGACAGTTCGACAACAATAGGTTCCGAGGCATGTGTCAGGGGTTCAGCATTGCCAACGCATACTCATCGCCTTGTCATCTGCAATCCAATGACAGGTGGAGGCTATAAACAAGGTCATCAAGCATCATCTCACGACGAAGCTGGAGAAAGTTAAGGTCAACTGGGCCGATGAGCTCCCATTCGTTCTCTGAGCCTACAGGACCACTGCTCAATCATCCACAAGGGAAACCTTTTTTTCATTGTCTTACAGCTTGGAGGCCATCATCTCAGTTGAGATAGGACTCCCCACCGCACAAGTAAGGATCTATCAAGAAGAACAGAATACCGACCAGATCATGGCAAGCCTGGATCTACTTGAGGAAGTACGAGACATCGTCAAACTCCGAGTCGCGACTTAGCACCAACAAGTTGCTCGGTTCTACAACTCTAGAGTCAGGATGAGGCGGTTTTGAAAGGGAGATCTAGTCCTTCGCCGTGTCTTCAAAAACACTATGGAGCTTACAGTACGCTCCCTTGGGCCGAACTGGGAGGGACCCTATAGGGTGGTCAGCTCGGCTAAGCCAAGGTCCTACCATCTAGAAGACTTGGAGGGACGTCCGTTGCCTCACCCCTGAAATGCCGAGCATTTGAAGGTCTACTACCCCTTAAGGGGAGCCATGCATAGGTCGGACCTACTAGCCGTTTCGACTCTTAATAAAAGATCACCTGCTCTTCTACTCTTCTACTTGGTCTATTATATGGTTACCTTGTTATCCGAGTACGTTATAAAGGGTCATTTCTCATGTGCAAAAATGAGGTCCCTCCACGAACCGACTCCTTAAAGAAGAGGTCAGCTTATCATTCAACAATGGTCTGCTAAGCGATTAAGTACGCTACGAAGGGTCTTCTCTCATGTGCAGAGATGAAGTCCTTTGACGAACCGATCCTTTAAAGAAGGGGTTAGCTCGTCATTCAACAAGAGTCTACTAAATGGACAAGCAAATTGTGAAGGTTCATTTCTCAAGTACAGAAATGGAACCCTTGACGAACCGACCCCTTAAAGAAGAGGTCGGCTCGTCATTCGACTAATTCGACAAGCAACAACATAAAAGGCAAACATTCACGCACTGAGTCAAAAGATAAATTTCAATAAATTGGAAATGTTTGGTTACAACTTTCCATTACAAAAGATAAGAGGGGGAATAAAAGAGGTCAACTCAAGGTCAAGTCAACTGGGGCCTCGGCTTCATGGGCCTTCTCAGCTTCGACTGTTGCTGGGGGGTCCTCTGCCTCTGCTTCTGGAGAGTCCTCGGCATCATCCGTCGCCAAGACATCAAAGTCTAGCTCAGACTAAGTGCCTTGGATGTCGCTTAAGCACATTTTGTAAGCAGCATTGTAGGCAAAGTTATAAACCTTGTCCAGCTCGTCGGCTCACTCCTTAGAAGATTTGAATTCCTCCACAGCCATGACAGCCTGGGAAGTGCCAAGGCCTCAAGTTTGGAGCGCTGCTTGGCGAGACCTTCAGCGGCCTCACACCTGACAGCCTCAAGCTCGATAGCCAATCGAGCATTGTCTGCCCTTGAGTTGTCCAGGTCGGACTCAGCCAAGTCAGCACGAGCCTGCAACTCATTAATCTCCCCTTGGAGCCCTAGCTCTCTCAGGTGGCCCTCTCTTAGTCGGACCTTCAACTTCGCGACCTCCTCAACTGAGGACTTCAGGCTCTCCTCCAGTTCGGCCTTCTTCCCCTCAAGCCTGGTCATCATCCTCAATCTCTCTCAGATTTGGACGAGTGCCGACAACACCTGAAAACGCAAAGGTCTAGGAGGTTAGATTAACAATCAGAGAGTTACAAGTAAAACAAATGGAGCCAAGAGACTTACCGTGTAGCAATACGATGCGAAGTCATATATTACCGTCTTGGGTAGTTAGGTCATGGTCCAAACGATGGTCGCCTTGGGCGCGTGCTTGGCCGCCCAATCGTTTAGCAACAACATCTGGTGGCTGGGTACGAGCTCCTATCCCGCAGAAGGGACCGAGCTCGTAGCACGGCTGACACCGCTAGCAGCCGAGGCCTGAGCCTCGACCTCTGGCACAGTGGAACCGATCAGGGCGTCGATCCCATGGACCAAAATTGTGTTCACCTCTGCAGCGGTGAACACAAGGTTGGGGTTCTCAGCATCGGCGACCGAGTCATGAGAGAAGTCTGGCACCGTGATCTCTCTCACTACCCCCCTCCGAATCCCAGGATGTGGGAAAGGAAGGCCTCGGAGGGCGGGGCTAGTGCTGCAGCCTCCTCGGCCGTAGGAGTCTTCTTCTTCCGAGCCTTTATCTTGACCCAAGATTCTGACACAGACAATCTTGACCCAAGATTCTGACACAGACATTTTACAAGCCGAGGCATGGCAGTCTTGTATCCAAACGTTCCAACCATCATGAAAAGAAAGCATAAAAAAAATGAAGTTGTGAAATTTACCTAAGGCGGCGAGGAAAGGTGCGATTCTACAAAAACCGGACACTGCAAGGTTGTCTGGACTGATCAGAGTGTGCTAGATACGATCCTCCTCCTTGATTAGTTGAGCCCTGGCTATCTGAGCTCAGAGGAGAGAGGATAGCTCTGGCGAGCCCCTCAGGTAATCTACAAGCAAGACAAGAAGCAGAAGTTAGAATAAAGAACGAGCAAAGGAGAAAAGAAATTTCAAGTCTACACAAGTCTACTTGGGGTGGCAAACTTGGTGGGTACTCGGACCCGGAGGCGTCTGAGCTCCGATGCTAGAACCTCCCACTCTCTCGAGGCCCAGAACCATTTCTCCTTCCAATATTTATTGGAAGAAGGAAGCTTGGCATGAAGCCCGGGGTATACTGGGCCCTGGCTGAGAAGTAGTACCAATACGGCCCGGCCTTGTCGTGCTTGGCCTGGTACATCGCCAAGAACTCATTCGGCGTCAACTCCTTGCTCTTCAGCTTTTGCCAGATTATGAATGATGATACCAGGATGCACCATGCGCTCGAGACGAGTTAACCCGAAGCCAGCTCAGCTGCGCCATCAACGCGCGCACAAAGGGATGGATCGGAAACTGAAGTCCGCATTGGAGGGCGCATATGAAGATCGCTACTTCTCCGTCAGAGGGGACTCTAGGTCCATCAAGGACAGAGGGGGCCCTGATGTGCATCGAGTCCAGGATCTGGTACTCGGCGCGGAGTTGAGCCATCTAAGACTCAACCAGAACTAAGCCCCCTAGAACTCCAGCTTCAGATCGGCCTCCTGAGGGCCTGACCAATGACTCCTAGCAGGGTCTCGGAGTACCTTCTTTGTCTCCTTAGCTCGGCTCTTGGACTTTGCTCTAGTACTTCTCTTAGGTGGAGGGTAGAGCAGGATAGCCTCGAGAGGACCCACCGAGCTCCAGTGCTCGGAGTCTGTGCTCTCAGGTTCAGACCCGTTTTCGAACTCGCAAACCTCGTCAGAGTTGTTCGACATAGTGAAAGAAAAATTTGTAGTGAAGTGGCGGAAGACTCATAGAGCTCTGGGCGATTTCCTAAGGAGAAAATCCTCCTTTTTCGGCAGACTTCTCCGAGTAGGATTCTCTTCCTGACTGACAGAATCCCTTTTCTAGCAAGCAAAACCCTTTTTCGGTAGCAAGATATCTCAGGCAGAAGAGCAGAGGTCAGAAAAACTCAAAGGAATTGGAGTGTAGGAGATAATGAATGAAAAAACCTTGGGATTTTTATAGCCCGCTCCAGCCGCCTGCAATCATGACAGACAACTGTCTCCGAAGCCGAAGCAGCTTGGATCCGAGCCCAACTGTACACGTGACGACTCGCGATATGCACAACCAAACGTCGTTCCGACTGGTGCGCAGTCAGCATTCAATGTGTTGACGCCTCTTTGCCTTTCAAAATCCACGTGGCATCACCCGATTCACTTAGTTGAAGCATCTTGATAGCTTTAGCCACGTGTACGATGCCTATTGGCCACAGCAAGAGAAATGGCTATCTCCGTGCAGGGTACGAGTCTCGAAGATCATCATGGTGACACTTCGCTCAAGCTCATCATTATAGGGAGAGCAGCGGTTCGCTTCCCTAAGCCTCAGTTCGTTTCCCCAAGTCTATTATGGGTAAATCCAAATCGAGCCGCATCGAGGTTAACTTTAGCACCAATGAGCAAAGCCTCGAACTGGTAGCGTCCGACCCGAGGCAATACCCAGAACTCTTATAGAGCAACGACACCGACCTGAGACTTTGAAGAAGCCGCCACGCCTCCTACGAGCAGAACCTCGAAGCGATAACAATACGTCCGAGCCGATCTGTCCTTTGTCAAAGCTCTCACGAAAGCTCGAAAAGTAGTAGTTGTTGTGCACCCGTTCAGTCTACCTTCGACCCAATCCTCTCTACTTAGCGTGTCAACGATCCGCTTATCCGTGGGCTCAGGTTGTCGAGCAAGATCGGAGTCATGAGGTCGGCTCGGATGGGAATCTGGTCAGCAACAACATTAATAGACAATCCAATAAAGCACAACAGGAGTAATGCCTAGCGCACGATCTCCGGGTAACTGCCGACAACCGCGTACGCGTAGCTCTCGTGTAGTGGTGATGACCGTGCCGAGATTATCGGACACATTTAATGCGACCCTTGAGTATAAATACGGATCATTTCTACAGGAATAGGTACGCAATATCTTGCACTCTCACTCTACTCTACATCACTTAGACCCAGTCTCTTAGCCAAACTTTGGCATCAGAGGGTCCCCTGCTTGAGCCAGGGTCTCCTTTGTTTGTTACTTTGTGCAAGACCAGGGTTCGCTCCAAGCACTCAGGCTTGGCGGAGGGTGATCGAAATTTTGGCATCAACAGTGGCTTTGCACTAAACTTAGTCCCGTAATTTTTTCCTTCACATTAGAGGATTTTCCACAAATAAAATTTGTCTCTTACACTTTACATATTCGATGATTTGCTTGCTTGTGTTGGAATTGATTATCATCCGTTAAATCTCATATATTGTTAATCTCATTGATTTGCAGTCTTTGCACATAGAAAAGAAAGTTGTGTGGTTTCCTAATAGAGATTATATTACCATTCAATAGCCCTCAAGCCAATTACAAGCTACATAGGATATATGAGGAAAAACCAATAGGGCTTTGTTGGGGGACCGTGGAAGCAAATGTTGAATTCAAATCAAATAAGTGAAAGATAAATGCAATAAATGCATAGGAACACAGAATTTTACATTTAAAATCCTCACGGAAAAAAATCATGATAAAAAGCCACAACAAGATCAACTATGAAATGATATTACAAGATATAATCTACATAAATACGAAACCCTTAAAAAAAACTCTAGCCTCCCTTCAAAATCCTAGTTAAAACATTTAATTCTATCTTAATCATACCACAATCCCGAATTACACCCATATTTATAGTGTTACACTCAGAATAAAAAACAATCCGTGCAATTACGCAAAATTATGCGCACCGTCAACCTAAGCATCGATCGATAGGCACATGTTCAATCACTAAAAAATACTCAAAAGGGTCCATAGAGTTTACGTATTAGCCAAAAATAGTCGATCGCTTGAACTTGATCAAAAGGATCCAAAGAGTTTACAAGTATTATTTGAAAATAGTCAAATACTCAAACATCGAAGGCCGATTGACTGAAATCAACTAGGCTGTCTTGTTGCTAAAGATCCCTGTTTTATGTGCACATTGAAGACATCTAGACAATAGGTTTGAGCCCAAATTCAACCTACTGTCCATGGAACATAGGTAACTTAAACCGGTCTAGTTGATCGATGGATCCTAGCTTAGATGGCCCACAAACCGAAACCTACATTGATCTAATTTGCTACCTGGACGATTGGTGGAGATTTTATGGACCATCGATAAATAATAATGTCGCCCTACTATATCCCATTGTTACCTGTGTTGTGGCTCATCTTAGTTTATATTCGCCTAATGGGTTGCCTGAAGTGGCACAACTGATGAATGGAGTCAATGTCACAGACATGTCACCGTGGACTCACAGTGGTCGATTGTTGCATGCTCCGCCTGCAACAAGTGTTGCAGAGGATTCTGATCCCTTTTATGGCAATGGCTCATTCCTCAGTCTCAATGTTACTGGATCCCCCTGCCCAAAACCCCAGGTAAAATGAGAAATGCAGGATGCAGCTGCTCGCTTGAACTTTGAAACTGCCCCCTACTCGTGCATAGAAATAGGTCACCTATGTAAAATATTACCACTTATCACAGGTCATCACTGCGTGAGTACCATGCATCTAAAATCATGCAAATATGTTCACCATGGAGGGCACGTGATTTGAAACATTGGTCATTTTCTAATAATCATTTATCTACTTTCAACAGGTGTGGCCCACCTAATGATCATATGGGCAAGTTTTTCAAGACATGGAAACTACGTATTGCAAAGACAATCTGACGAGCAGCTCCAGTCTCGCATACACGTCTTGTTTCTATGGGAGCGGATAAGCTACTGGCAGGTTAATTAGCAAGGCTTGCTAATGGAGTGACGTCACCAAGTTATGTGGACCCATCATGATGTATGTGTTGTATCCACACCGTCCGTCCATTTGGTGATATAAATTTAGAGTATGACCCAAATAACGAGACATATCCAAAGCTTGAGTGGATCCCACAACAGAAAACAGTGAAGAGAGTGTTGCCACCATTAAAAATTTCTAAGGGCCACAAAAGTTCTCGATCAAGCTGAAATTTGTATTTTACCTTCTTTCATGTCTTTCTTAACTTATGAACACGTTGGATCTTAGATAAACATCCTAGTAGACATTAGGAAGGTTTCAACGGTGGGCGTAACTCTTCCCACTCTTTTCTGTGGTGGGGTCCACTCCAGATTTAGATCTGACTCAATCTTTGTCTCATGCCCTAAAATGATATCTCCAAATGAATGGATGGTGTGGATACAACACATACATCATGATGGGTCCACATAACTTGGTGACGTCACTCCATTAACAAGTCTTGCTACTCAACCTGTCAGCATCTAATCCGCCTCCGTTTCCATGCGCGTGCCGCGCAATACTCAAATTAGAATCCTATGGTAAAACAGACGCGAGTGAAGTCGTGCAATGACAATAGGATGAGCTGTGATGGAAAGAGGGATAGACTTTTGCTTCTCCCTTGCGTTAGATAGACGTCCAAAGCAGACTTGACTGCTGTGATGGAAAGAGGTATAGGCTTTTGTTTCTCCCTTGCGTTGGATAAACGTCCAAAGCAGACTTGACTGCTGTGATGGAAAGAGGTATAGACTTCTGTTTCTCCCTTGCGTTGGATAAACGTCCAAAGCAGACTTGACTGGAAAAACCAATAATCTCACTTCCAGGGCCCATTTGGATTGCTAATCATCCACCTAACCATAAATTATAAAAATGATTCATTATAGCATGATGCATTATGTTAATAAAATACATTCGGAACACTAACTGGTATTATAATCTTATGGTGTTATGCGTGCATAATGATTTATTTTCTTAATTTTTAGAAAACTAATTTGAATTATAAGTTTTAAGTCATTTTCATATACTCTCCCTTTTCCTCATCTCTCTCATCTCCCATCCTTTCCCCGGTAGACCTCACATCATGTGTAGTCCAGTCCAGTGATTGGATCTCCTTTATTGTAACCAATACGCACCACTTCTTTTTCCTATCCACGGTTGCATTGTTAAAACAAACAATTCTAGCAAAGTTTAGAATTAAAGTCTCCATTTTTGTTGGGTTTTACAAATTTCCAATAAGTGGGGCCTTTGAATGGATGGGTTTGGTCTGGATTTAAAATGATTTGTTTGGGCTTGTCAAGCCTAGTCTATTACAATGTTTTATTTTCCACAGTTGAGGCTTAAGTGGACCATTAAATTAGAGGTGTTAGTGGCTTGAGTCTGTTAAGCTCATGGGCCAGATGGCCAAAAGTCGGGCATAGGCATGCTTATTGTGTTGTGGTTCATTTATAGCTTGAAACTCTTAACTTGAAGATGTGGTGCACAATCACATGGAGAGAGAGAGGAGGAAAGAATTCAGGTCTATAATAGCCTAAATTGCATAGTCACATGGAGGGGATGAATTTTGTTAGCTAACCAATCACTATGTAGGATAAACATGCATCTGATCCAACTTGTCCATCGATTGGGCTATCAAATTTTCATTATGAATCCTGGAAATGTAGTGAAATATCCAAGATTGTAACTAATATGCACCACTTCTCTTTCTTATCCACGGTTGCTGTTGGAATTTATAAAGAATAAAATATTTCTGTAAAATATGGAAACCAAAAAAATCAAGATGATCTGAACTAAGGATAGGTTGAAGCACGTCTGAAACGTTGTTCTTAAAGCATTGTTTGCCCCTACTCAAGTGAATTAAGTATGCTGATAGGTTACAGGCAAACCACTTCTAAGATACGACGAGCCTGGTGTGGGTCTGCATTCAGCAAACACGAAGGCCCACCAAATGGAATCTTGTTACACACTATCTGGCAGAATTACAATAAAAGAGAAAATTTTCAAAAAGAAAAGAGAGAAGAAGATGTAAATGAGACCACTGCACTGGTCTATTTTTCTTATTCTTCAGCTATTGGTTCAATTGAACCATTCTAGACCACACCACTGGTCTATTCTTCAAGCAAAGGTTCAACCCTTGCTGTCTTACTGGAATCACTGGAGTATAGGAGAGGAGTGGTTGGCTGTCTTAGTTCGTATGGGTCTGCTGGAGTAGGTTGAGAGATGGTTTGAAAACCCATCCATGCCCTCCTTTTATAGGCTATGGTGGCTAGGGTTTATGGTCCAGGGACATAAATCTCATTTATGCAATTTCTAGCTGTTGGGAAACTAGCCGTTTTATAGTTGTTTCTGACTGCTGTGCATGGCTCATTACAGCAGCTGCATGCTGACTATTGTGAGATCTGGCTAGCTGTTTTCTAGCTGTCGAGGCTAGCCACAACAGTTTCTGCATGACTCCTGCAATCAAGTCCATAGTTGTTATACATTTGTGCAACAGCTATATTTTCAACCTCTATATATTCAGAGGGACTCTCATTTAGTCATCTAGATTTCGTCCAGCCATCCATCCGCCTTAGCCACTTAGTCGCACCGCGACTCACACACGTCTTGCTCAAGGTCGTGAAGGAGCGACCCTCTGCGACACGATACAGACGTGCGAAGTACAAAGTGTGCTACTACAGTCACACTACCTCACATGCCCACACTCTCGCATCGAGCCTGTAACCGTGACTAAGACCGAGACCAAGCGTGATCGCGCGCACGGGTGTTCCAGTGCTACGCACTGGAACACGCAAGTCCCATGGTCCATGGAATATGTAGGCAAATAATAAGGTACTCCACACTTTTCATTTAAACTACTTTTTCTTCTCTTCTTTTTCCAATGTGGGACTATTTCCAAAACCCACAAAAAGGTGTTTTTCAAACACTTTTTTATATATAATATTATTTTTATTTTAAAATATATATTTATAAAATCAATATTTTGCAATAATCCCCTACTTGATTTTTAAAAATATATTTTCTCAATTAAATATTTTTGTCAAAATAATCAGCTTATACGCATAAAGAAAGATATATTTCGATTTTAATCTTTCATTAGTGTAAGTATCTCAAAACTGTGTCAAAATGATTGGTAGCTGTAGCGTTGAACCAGTTATTCCTAGATAACAGAGTCGGAGAAACCACACACACATTCGCTATGTGTTTGTTAGAGTTCCCACAATCTTTCTTGACACAATTAATGGCCATGTGTTTATCCTAATTCGTGAACGATCCCAAGAGAAAACTCCTAACTCTCATGAGAGACGGCACCATCTTTACGTTCATATAGGTGAAATCCTTCCAGTGTCTCCGTTACTATAAGACACTTGTCCTATAGACTAGATTTTATTAAGAGTTCTAAGACTCAACCTTCTTTCGTAACGCTCAGCACTTATCTATTATGGGTGAGGTTTGATAGTTTAGTGCTGAAAACTTTTCACATATCAGTGACTTGTTTTTACCCATTAAACCTAAAATTAAAGATTTTCTAATTTTAGGTTGGGTTATCATCACTGGTGGAACTTTGGTTAAAGAGTTTCAACCCCATCCCTCTAGATGTAGCATTTACTACCTCTCTCGGTAGAGGTTTAGTGAAAGGGTCTGCCAGGTTATTGCTTGATTTCACATAGGAAATAGCAATGATTTCATCTCGAATCAATTGTTTGACGTAATCATGTCAAAGACTGATATGTCTAGACTTACCATTATATGTGCCGCTATAGGATCTAGCTAATGTGGCTTCACTATCACAATGTAGTGACACAGCCAATATAGGCTTTACACAGAAAGAAATTTCTAATTGAAGATCCCTTAGCCACTCAGCCTCTTTGCCTATTGCAGATAGGGATATGAATTCAGACTTCATAATCGGGTGCGTTATGCAAGTCTATTTCTTGGATCCCCAAGATAAAGCTGCACCTCATAGGGTGAATACCCACCCTGTAGTAGACTTGTTGTCCCCTGCACTCGATATCCAGCTCGCATCGGTATATCCTTCCAATACGGCAGGAAATTCTGAATAAAATAGTCTTAAGTCTTTGGTTGCTTTTAAGTAACCAAGGACTACTGATTGCATTCCAGTGTTCAGTACTGGAGTTACTAATAATCCTACTAAGTTTACTCACAGCATATGCGATATCAGGTCTAGTGTATTGCATAACATACATAAGACTCCCTATAGCACTCGCATATTCTAATTGTGCAACTGTTCTTCCGGTATTTTCTTTTAGCTTGATACTTAGATCAAATGGAATTTTTGTTTCTTTTATGTTTAGATGGTTAAACTTATTTAGCATATTCTCAATATAATGAGATTGACACAAAGCATAACCCCCACAATGTTTTTTAACTTTGATACCTAAAATGGTATCAACTTGTCTGAAATCCTTCATTTTGAATACGGAAGATAGAAACCTTTTTATTTCAGTTACACCTTCCATTTTATTACTTATTATTAACATGTCATCAGCATACAGATAAACAATAATGATACAACTACCATCTACTTTAGAATATATGCATTTGTCAGCTATATTATGTATGAAACCATGAGATAGTATTTTGGAATCAAACTTCTTATGTCATTGTTTTGGTGCTTGTTTTAATCCATACAGAGATTTGACTAATCTACATACTTTGTTTTCATTTCCTAGTAGAACGAAACCTTCAGGTTGTTCCATGTATACCTCCTCATTGAGGTCACTATTCAAGAATGTAGTCTTTACATCCATTTGGTGGATGTGAAGATGATGTATGGAAGCTAACGTAAATAATATCCTAATGGATGTTATCTTAGCTATAGGAGAATATGTGTCAAAGTAATTTATCCCTTCTTTTTGTCGAAAATTCTAAGCTACTAATTGAGCTTTAAAGGTTTGGATAGTCCTATCAATGTGATATTTGTTTTTAAATACCCACTTACAGCCTATGGGCCTAGAATCTGGAGGTAAGTTAACTAGTTCTCATGTTTGATTTGACATTATGGATTCCATTTCATTGTTTATAGATTCTTTCCAGAAAGCTGAGTCTCTAAAAGATATAGCCTCTTTATATGTTTTAGGATCATCTTATACAGTCATCACTATAGGTATTTTTCTTATAACATTTTCTCTATCTCCTTCTATAAGATGAAAAATGACGCGTTGTGAGTCTATGTAGTCATCTCCTAGACTCTTCTCTATTCTTGTCCTTTGACTCCTACGAGGTTCAACAGGAGCTTCCACTATTTGTGGAGTTGTGATGTCTGGTTTTCTATCAAGAGTTTGGATTTCATTATCTTTTGACTCCAAGGACAGTGATTTCTCAAAGAACTTAACGTCTCTTGATTCTATTATTGTATTAAACTCTATGTCTAGAAGTCTATAAGCTTTACTATTTTGTGTATACCCTACGAAGGCGCACTTAATAGCTCTTGGTCCTAACTTAGTTTTTTTTGGATCAGGGGTTCTGCAATATGCAAGACACCCTCACACTTTTAGATATCCTAGGTTAAGTTTTCTACCTCTCCATGTTTCATATGGAGATATTTTACATTTTTTAGACAGAATTTTGTTTAGTATATGGCACGCTGTAAGCAGTGCCTCACCCCATAAACTTAGTGGCAACTTTAATCTTATCAACATTGAGTTGACCATCTCTACTAGTGTTCTATTCTTCCTTTCAGTTATTCCATTTTGTTGAGGTGTGTATGGCGCTGTACATTGATGTATTAGTCCATGTTCTTCACAAAAGTTATCGAATTCATTTGAGAAGTATTCTCCTCCTCTATCACTTCAGAGAATTTTTATCTTCTTATTTAGTTGATTCTCTACTTTTGCTTTATATATTTTAAACATGTTTAATGCTTCATCTTTGCTCTTTAATAGATAAACATACACATATTTGGAACAATCATCTATAAAGGTTATGAAGTACTATTTACCTCAATGAGTAAGAATGTCGTTTAACTCACAGATATCACTGTGCACAAGATCCAATACTTGAGATGATCTTTCAACACTTGGAAAAAATTTCTTCGTCATTTTGGATCGTATGCACACTTCATATTTATCTGTTTCATTATCTGTGTATGAGATTAAAACATTCTTAGCCATGAACTTTAAAACACTATACCCTATATGGGCTAATCTATCATGCCACAGTCCAGCGAATTCAACCATATACGCAGAAGTGCTACTTTCATTCAGAGAAAACTTAACCATCTCATTACAAGCATATCCGTTTCTAACAAAATTCTCATTCTTTGACAGAATCAGTTTACCTGACTCGTACACCACCCTTATGCCTGGTTTACCCAGAAGATCCCCAGAAACTAAGTTTTACCTCATGTCTAGAACATGTAGTACATTTGTCAGAATCACTTTCTTCCCAGAGGTGAATAGCAGTTCGACAGTTCCTTTGCCGACGACCTTCGATCGAACTTCATTACCCATTTGGACTTCTTGACCATCGGTCAATTCCTCATAGGCTTTGAAGGCTGATTTGTCGTAGCACACATATACTGTAGCGGCAGTATCATAGCACCAACCTGGAACTTTGCCTTGGATGGTATTCACTTCAGTGATCATGGCCACAATATCACCTTCTTTTACTGCATTTACCTCTTTTTTATATTTGCGATATCGTCATACTCAAGCATAGTGCCCGATTTTTTCACAGACATGGCATGGGCTTTTGAACTTTCCGTTCTTCTTTTGAACGTTTTTCTTGAATTTTCCTTTATTGGGTTTCAGGGAATCGTCCTTCTCGGAATTCTTATTACTAGTATTCTCTACTGCATGTACTTTGGACAAAGCATTCCCATTGTCATTCTTTCCGTCGCGGTTACGGGATTCTTCCTCAATTCTGAGGTATTTCTAGATTTGTTTCAGTGTATAGTCCTCAGTTTTATGTAGCAACTTCTTTTTATAGTCTTTCCACATCGGTGGCAATTTAGCGATTATAGCCCCGACTTAGAATGATTCAGGAAGATCAATTTTGATGGCTTTGATTTTGTTTACTATTAGCTACATTTCTTGGATTTGTGGCAGCAGCGGTTTGTTATCTACCATGTTGAAGTCAAAATACTTGGTGATGAGAAATTTGTTGGTTCCTTCTTCTTTAGCCTTGTATTTAAACTCCAGAGCGGCCCAGATCTCCTTTGCTGATGACGTTTGTTGGTACAGATCGTACAGGCGGTTGGAGACCGCGTTGAAAATGTGTCCTCGACACAAGAGTTCGTCTTCGGCTCGTTTGGTGCAAGCAGCCACCTATTCAAGTGTGTCTTTATCAGATGCTTCCGGTAGTGCTTGCAGATTTGGATCTAATATGTAGTAGATCTTTAATGCCGTCAAAAGAAATTTCAACTTGTCTTGCCATCTCGTAAAATTAGTTTCATCGAACCGATTAAGACGTATCAAGTCCTGATTCATCAACTTGATGGATGAAACACTGTTGACTTCCATCAAATAACGCTTTAAGATTGTTGAAATTTATACAAAATAAAATATTTCTGTAAAATATGGAAACCAAAAAATCAAGATGATCTGAACTAAGGACAGGCTGAAGCACGTTGAAACGTTGTCCTCAAAGCGTTGTTTGCCCCTACTCAAGTGAATTAAGTATGTAGATAGGTTACAGGCAAACCGCTTCTAGGATACGACGAGCCTGGTGTGGGTCTGCGTTCAGCAAACATGAAGGCCCACCAAATGGAACTCTGTTATACACTATCTGGCAGAATTACAATAAAAGAGAAAAATCCCAAAAAGAAAAGAGAGAAGAAGATGTAAATGAGACCACTGCACTGGTCTATTTTTCTTGTTCTTCAGCTATTGGTTCAATTGAACCATTCTAGACCACACCGCTAGTCTGTTCTTCAATCAAAGGTTCAACCCTTGCTGTCTTACTGGAATCACTGGAGTATAGGAGAGGAGTGGTTGGCTGTCTCAGTTCGTATAGGTCTGCTGGAGTGGGTTGAGAGATGGTTTGGAAACCCATCCAGGCCCTCCTTTTATAGGCTATGGTGGCTGGGGTTTATGGTCCAGGGACATAAATCTCATTTATGCAATTTCTAGCCGTTGGGAAACTAGCCATTTTATGACCGTTTCTGACTGTTGTGCATGGCTCATTATAGCAGCTGCATGCTGACTGTTATGAGAGCTGGCTAGCCGTTTTCTAGCTGTTAGGACTAGCTATGCAACAGTTTCTGCATGACTCCTGCAATCAAGTCCATAGTTGTTACACATTTGTGCAACAGCTATATTTCCAGCCTCTATATATTCAGAGGGACTCTCATTCAGTCCTCTAGATTTCATCCAGCGGAAGTGCGAAGTGCAAAGTGCGCCACTATCATCTCTACAGCCACACTACCTCACATGCCCATGCCCTCGCACTGAGCCCGTGACCGTGACCGAGACCGAGCCCGAGCCCGTGCCCGAGCGCAAGTCCCATGGTCCATGGACTATGTGGGCAAATAATAAGGTACTCCACACTTTTTATTTAAACTACTTTTTCTTCTTTTCTTTTTCCAATGTGGGACTATTCCCAAAACCCAAAAAAAAAGGTATTTTTCAAACACTTTTTTATATTAATATTATTTTTATTTTAAAATATATATTTATAAAATCAATATTTTGCAACAGTTGCATTATTAGAACAAGCAATTCTAGTGACTTTCAGAGTCAATGTCTTCATTTTTGTCGGGTTTTGCAAATTTCCAAGAAGTGCGGCCCGTGAATGGATGGGTTTGGTTTGGATTTAAACTGATTTGTTTAGGCTTGTCATGCCTAGCCTATTATAAGGTTTTATTTTGCACGGAGCTTAAGTGGACCATTAAATTAGAGCCGGCAATGGTTTGAGTCTGTTAAGCTCATGGGCCAGATGGCTAGTCGGGCATAGGTATGCTTATTGTGCTGTGGTCCGTTTATATCTGGGAATTGTTAACTTAGAGATGTGGTGCACAACCACATGGAGAGAGGGAGGAGAGAATTCGATCTTCAATAGCCTCAATTGCAAATTCACATGGAGGGGATAAATTTTGCTAGCTAACCAATCACTATGTAGGATAAACATGCATCTGATCCACCCTGTCCATCAGTGGGCTGTCAAATTTTCATTACGAATCCTGAAAATTCGTTGAAATTTAGATTATAACCAAGATGCACAACGTCTTTTTCCTATCCATGGGTGCATTATTAGAACAAGCAATTCTAGCGACTTTCAGAGTCAAAGTCTTCATTTTTGTCGGGTTTTGCAAATTTCCAAGAAGTGGGGCCTGTGAATGGATGGGTTTAGTTTGGATTTAAACTGATTTGTTTGGGCTTGTTAAGCCTAGTATATTACAGGGTTTTATTTTGCACAACTAAGGCTTAAGTGGACCATTAAATTAGAGTTGGCAATGGACTGAGTCTGTTAAGCTCATAGGCCAGATGGCCAGTAGTTGGGCATAGGTATGCTTATTGTGTTGTGGTTTATTTATAGCCTGAAACCATTAACTTAGAGATGTGGTGCACAACCACATGGAGAGAGGGAGGAGGAGAGAATTCAGGTCTACGATAGCCTGAATTGCATGTTCACACGGAGGGGATGAATTTTGTTGGCTAACCAGTCACTATGTTAGATAAACATACATCTGATCCACCCTGTCCATCAATTGGACCGTCAAATTTTCACTATGAATCCTGGAAATTTAGTGAAATCCAGGATTTTAACCAATACGCACCACTTATTTTTCTTATACACAGTTGCATTATTAAAACAAATAAGTCTAGCGACTTTTTGAGTCAAAGTCTCCATTTTTGCCATATTTTAGAAATTTCCAAGAAGTGGGGCCATGAATGGATTAGTTTGAAGGTCCTTCCGCATGTGGAAGTGGGACCAACATGTATGACCTTAAGTAGTCTTTCTTCTAACCACCAGTTTTCCCAATTAGAATTATAAGTTTTTAGTCATTTTCATATACTCTCTCTCATATTCCATCTCTCTCACCCTTTCTCCAGTAGACTCCACATCTTGTGTAGTCCAGTCCAGTGATTGGATCTCCTTTATTGTAACTAATATCAACACTTCTTTTTTCCTATTTATGGCTACATGACTAGAACAAACAATTCTAACTACTTGTAGAGTCAAAGTCTCCATTTTTGTTGAGTTTCTAAATTTTCAAAAAGTGGGGGCTCGTGAATGGATGGGTTTGGTCTGGATTTAAACTGATTTGTTTGGGCCTGTCAAGCCTAGTCTATTACCAAGTTTAATTTTGCACATTTAAAGCTTAAGTGGACCATTAAATTACAGCTGGCAATGGTCTAAGTCTGTTAAGTTCATGGGCCAGATGGCCAGTAGTCGGGCATAGGTATACTTATTGTGTTGTAGTTCATTTATAGCCTGAAACTGTTAACTTGGAGATGTGGTGCACAATCATATGGAGAAAGGGGAGAGGAAAGAATTCAGGTCTATAGTAGCCTGAATTACATAGTCACATAGAGGGGATGAATTTTGTTGGCTAACCAATCACTATGTAAGATAAACATGCATCTGATCCACCTTGTCCAATAGTTTGGGCCATCAATTTTTCGCTATGAATCCCAAAAATTCAGTGAAATCTAGAACTTACATTAGCAACACCGTAGGGAATGGTGTAAAATCATTCCTAGCAACTTTAAATTCATATTGTTTGGCCAACATGATTAGCAAAATGTCCTAATTTTTGGCAAATCAATTAGTGTGAAATGTGAGGTGAATCAATTGGATGGTATATACACAGCATGGTGGCACCTCATATAACTTGGACTATTTTAATGGTGAGACTTAGAGGTGGGCACCGAGTCGAGTCAGATCGAATTGGGTCCAACTCGACTCGATTCGAATTTTCAAGTAACTGACCTGAACTCGATCTGATCCGGGACCAAGTCTGGGTTAGCTGACTCGATCCGATCCAATGCACGACTGGCCTAACCCGAACCGACTTCGACTTAGTTAGGGAAACCAAGTCAGATTGGGTTGGGTATGGTTCAGATCAAGTTAACAGTGAAAATCATTATCCTCTATGCTATTTTCAGTGTGGTCCATTTGAGCTTTAATATTATTCAGTTTTTTTTCTAATGCTCTAAAATGATCACGAAAAATGGATAAACGGTATAGATATAATAAATACATCATTGTGGGGCCCATGTAACTTTGATCTCATTTGAGTCATTCGTACAACTCGGAGCTCGAGGCGCATTTGCACTCGTCTTCAAACGACACGTATCTGCACTCGCTGGGGTCGTGTTTCACACGACATCAGACTGTGTGTTACTCCGGCGCGGATTAGGTACACTGAAGTTACGTCACCAAGCTTGTGGACCCAACGATGATGCATGTGTTGTATCCATACAGTCTATCCATTTGGAGAGATCGTTTTATGGCATGATAAAAAGAATGAGATAGATCTAAAGTTCAAGTGGACCCCATCATAGAAAACAGTTGGGACAGTGACATCCACCATTCAAAAATTCTTAAGGGCCTCAGAAGTTTCTTATCAAGCTTATATTTTTGTTTTCACTTCATCTATCTCTATGATAACTTATGAATACAATGGATCTAAAAAAATACATGATGGTGGGCCCTATAAATGTTTCAACGGTGACTCTAGACTCCCCTGTAGTTTAACTTCTTTAGCACGACTTAAAATGGTGGTGACTCGTGATATTTAGGCACTAATGTAGAGCTATCTAGACCATCCAAATTCCAGTCAATAAATGTACTGTGGACGAGCATACTGCATCTTTAATATCACACTAATCAAGCAATCCTAACCATCCAGTTAATGCCGATTAAATAGATGGCCAAAAGTGGCATAGTCAGTGGTCCAAATTCGAAGAGAAAATCGGATGGTTCGATATAGTTTTTTGAGTGCATATCTTACGTCATGCTCCATCGACGGTTGGATCAGCTATTTGGAAGGTCTATGTTTCCTTAATGCTCACGTATATGTCATGTATATCATGTGAGAGCCACCGCCATTAAAATTAAGAGGTGCACGCCAGTGTGACCGGTACCCCTAAGCTTACGGTGGTAGAGGGTAGAACTAGTGTGCACGTGATGTTTATGTATCATCCACATGACTGTCCATCAGATGAATCATCTCAAAAAATACCTAGGACCCGAAATAAATGGGATCAAAAATTAGGTGGGCCATAGAATAGGAAAGAAGTTTATATGGGATGCTCACCATTGATTTTTATAGGGGTCAACCTGAGACGAGAAACCTTCATAGTTTTTTGCCTAACCCTTCATCCGGACCGGAAGAAAGGTCTGAACGTCATGGAATTTATATAAAAAGTATAGTGGGCCCCCAACCAAATCAACAGTAGGTATCTCCTCTCTCACTGTTCTCATTGTTCTGTGGCTCACCTGAGTTTTGGATTAAGCTTCGTTTGGCCCACTGAGTTTTTTTGAGGTGAATCATCTGATAAACGGGTTGGATTGTATTAATACATCAATTGGGATTCACATCTGACCGTTGAACTTGCCCCTTAAATTAGACGGTTTAAAGCGAGCAGTCCTTCCTGAAGAATCATAGTGTCGTGCGACGAGACTAGATACTTTTAGCACAATTTTGAAAATGGTGGTGTTGTCCTTCTTGGTTCGAACTTCTGCCCAAATCCACTCCCATTTTCCTTCTGCTACTGATGAAACAGATACCTTCTTCTAAACCCAGATCCTCTCCCATTTTTCTTCTGCTACTAACGTTGTTAGTGGTTTCATGCTCAGTGCAACTTAGGAATACATTTTTATATGAAAGCTTCTACTGCCGGCGCCGAATCAGGTTGGATTGGATCAGATCAGGTTTCAGATCGGATCGGATCAGTCTGGATTGATCACGATCCGTACTTGATCTGAAAAAATGTCGGATCTAAATGGCCCTACTTAATCCACACCAATCCAGGCCATCAGTTCAGCTCGAATTGGGTCAGATATGGTTGGATCAGGTCAGATCCACCGGATCGGGTCAAACATGCCTAGCTCTAGTGAGACTTCTCATTTCAACTATTTCTCGCAGTGTGTACTACCTTACTTTTAAATCAGTGCTGGTCCAAATAAAGAGGGGCACACCTGATTGACATAGTAGATCTCATCCACATAAAGTTATTCTTCTTCATCAAACAAAAGTAATGCTCGGTATCCATATAAGAAACTGCATTTTGGAAATCTGAGAGAAACTCAGGTGGAAAGACTTGTGTGTGTAAAAGATAAGCTATTGGTGAGCTTTTGCGGATGAAATCTAAGCCTCAATTAGTAGCCACAATTATTAGTTTCTAAGATAGCCCTACCTTCAATCCAAAGGTTTTGGATTAAATTGATATTTGTGTTTTCCCCTTCAGCTAGGTCTGTGTGACCTAATCAATAGGTCTGATGGCAGAAACATTATAATAGGCCCTTGGAAATTTTTAGTGGTTAGAGTTAAATTGTAGTCATTAAATCACCACTGTTTTCTTTGGTGTGGTCCACCTGAGATTTGGATCTGCCTCAATTTTGGGCTCATACCCTAAAATGAGCTGAAAATTTGGATGGATGATGTGGATAAAACAAATACTTCATGGTGGGGGCGCACAGAGCTTTTTTAGCACTACTTGGGGAATCATTATTGAAACCAATGTCATCTCTTTCTTTGTTTTTTCTATTTTTTATTTATTGGAAGCATCAATTTTTCAAAAGAGTGGATCCTATAACTGTATGACTTTAGGCTCGGATTTTACTTTTAGAGTAAGGGCTTGTTTGTTAATGCTGAATTTTTGCACTTAATGCGGAATTGGGAATATGTTTGGTGTTTAGTGGTGTTTGTTAATGCATCATTAACGTAAAAGAAGGAAAGCGTTAAGTGGTTTTTCACTGAATTCTTTCCGTGATAGGAGTGTGACTTAACAGTGAACGCAGAATGCGCTCAGTGAATTTTTTAAACAAACAAAAACTTGTTTCCAAAATTACCCCTTTTCAAGTTAGCACGCAAATTTTTTCTCTTTAAATTGTTTACGCAATACAAAATCAACTTTTAACCTATGAAACTTCTTTATGCCCCCACCATGATGTATGTGTTTCATCCATTCCGTTCATCCATTTTTAAAGATCATTTTAGGGCTTGATACCAAAAAGAAAGGAATATAAATCTCGGGTGGACCATACCATAGGAAAATAGTGATTGGATATCCATCATTAAAATTTTCCTAAGCCCAATGTATTGTTTATTTGACATCCAATCTGTTGATTAGGTCATATAGACCTAGATGAATGGAAAAAACAAAGATCAACTTGATCCAAAACTTTTATGGCCCCCAAAAAGTTTTTAATAGTCGAGTTAATTCAACATTGTTTTCCTGTAATGTGGTCCACTTGAGATTGTGATATACCTCATTTTTTGTCTCATATCATAAAATGATCTAGAAACTTAGATGGACGCCATGGATGAAACACATACATTATTGTGGAGCCCAAATAGCACTGACCATCAGCCATGGGCGGGTGGCAGGGAAGTAGCCAATCCGTTTCCGGACGGAGATTTCCTATAAAAGCCTTTCGTAGGAAGTTCCGGCGCTAGGAATGCAGGTGGGGCCAAGTGAGATGTTTGTGGTAAATCCTCATCGTCCATACGTTTTGTGAGTTCATTTTAGAACATAAGGCCAAAAACGAACCATATACAATTCTCAAGTGGGCCGAAAACGTGATAATTGAACGTCTACAGTTGAAATATTCTCGGGGCCACAGAAGTTTTGAATCATGCTAATATTTATGTTTTCAGTTCATCCCAATAGGAATGATGTTATTAATGGTATGGATGGCATGTAAACATCACTGTCGAACCCAAGGAAGTTTCAACGGTAGGAATTTTCCTAAATACCTTTTCCTTTAGTACGGCCCACTTGAGTCTTGGATCCACATCGATTTTGGTCTAATCTCCTAATATTAGCTCACAAAACGGATGGACGGAGTGGATTCCTGACAAACATTACAACGGGCCCCACCTAAGTTCACAGGGCAGGATCTTCCTGCTAAAGGCTCTCGCAGGAAATCCGCGTCCTTTGTGACTCGCCACTGAAGTTACGTCACCAAGTTACATGGGCCCCATTATGATGTATGTTTTTCATCCATGTCGTCCATCCATTTGGAAATATAATTTTAGGTAAAGATCTAAAGAATGAGTCAAAACCAAAGCTCCAGTGTACCTCACCACAGAAAACCGTGGGGAGAGTGACGCCACCATTAAAAACTTAAATAGGCCACAAAAGTTTTTTTATCAAGCTGATATTTGTTTTTTCCCTTCTTGTCTGTGTTAACTCGTGAACAGGTTGAATTTCAAATAAAAATCATGGTGAGCCTTAGAAAGGTTTCAACGGTAGGCATCAATCTCACCACTATTTTTATGCGGTGGGGTCAATTAGAACATACATCATAGTGGGCCCACATACATCATAGTGGGCCCATGGAACTTGATGACGTGACTTCTGTAGCAAATCTAGCTATTCAACCTTCCAAGTAGGATGCGAATTGGTTGGTGTACTTCACACCAGCTATATAGCTGCTAGTTCCGTGGGTCCCATCATCAGGTATGTGTTATATCCAAACCATTCATCCATTTGGCAAGCTCGTATTAAAGCTTGAGACGAAAAATAATATGCATATGATTTTTGGGGTCACAGAAGCTTTGGATCAATATGATTTTTGGAGTCACAGAAGCTCCTATTAAAGCTCGAAAAAGGATGCGGATTGAAACCCAATCTTAAATAGGTCACAGAAGTTTTGGATCAATATGTTTTCACTTCATCCGATTTGTAATGACCTTATAAACGATTTGGATAGCATAAAAATATAAGATGGACCTTATTTGAAGTTTTTTTTGCTAATGATTTTATTTTCATTTAATAAAAAATAATTTCTTTATAATGTAAAACATTTCCAAACAAGAGATAGGCGCAAATGTGTCAAATTAACATATTTCAGACATTTAAGATGTTTGTTAACAAACCGTTTGTTTCAGATTCAATACTTAATTTTTAGACTTCAGCCATAATTATCAAACAAGTTTTTTAACTTCGGATTTCAAATTTAGGGTTTAGATTTCAAATTCAGATTCAGTCTTTAGACTTCAGATTTAACAAATGGGGCCTTACGTCTCCTCTTTAACTCTGAATATAGGGATTCCAACGAGTGGGCCCTGGGACTAGATGAGTTTTGGCTCAAATTCTACTATTAAAGTCAAGTCTCCTCTTTTGTTGGGAACATTGAGATTCCAAGAAATAGGCTTCGGTACTAGATTGGCATGGACCCATATTAAGTCTCCTCTTTTGTTGAGAGCATCGAGAATTGAAAGAGTGGGGCTAGGGACGGGATGGCTTTGCTTTTAGAGTCAAGTCTCCTCTATGTTGATATGATCAAGATTTTAAGGTGTGGAGCCTCGACAGATGGGTTTGGATGTGGATTTTACAATTAAGTGTCCTTTTTTGGTTAGTGCTACCAGATTCTAAGTAATATGGCCTGGGACTGGATATGGGCGCACAACTTTTACTGTTTTGTTTGAGCTTAGCATGTTAAAATCTAGGTTTTTATTTTGAAAAGCCCAAGCTTAAGTGGAGCAATAATTTAGGCTAGCAGTGGGCCTATGACTCTGGTTGATGCTTTAGCCAACTAGCCGAGCTTTCTTCTAACTTGGGCTCAGGTATACTTTATTGGGCTATGCATTGGTTTCAACCTGAAAACAAAGGCTGTTAAAGTGAATGAACCAAGCTATGGCGTTTCTAGGACGCACGTAAGTATTAACAAAGCCTAAACCTTGTGCCTAGTGGACCACCCCAAGCCAGGCCTGAAGCAGGTCACCTTGGCTCATTGATAGCCTGACTAAAAACTCTTTAAGCTGAGCATTGCATGATACCACCTCTCTATGCAGTGTACCCCAACCCTGCCTATTGCCACCCCTAATAATGATGTTTTGCAATTATTTGACCAAATAAAGGCAGGGGAATAATTCAATGCAATGAAATATGTAGTGGTCACTGATCAAGGCGTCTTACAACTACTGAATTAAGGAATCTCGGAGGTGATTAGGAAATTTTTCTCCCACCGCCACACTATAGTGCACTGTTGACTAGAGAACAATAGAAATTTGTGAGGAAAACAGTGATCATATAAGCTACTAAAAATACTACAGCATTAAAGATGTATTAGCAACTAACCTAGTGACATATATCAGTAGGTGCCCACAAGCATAGTCCAATTGGGATGAATCTGGTATCAGCAATTAGAGATACTAGCCTTAATTTTTGAATTTACTAGAATGTTGTCACTTGACGGGTCTCGGTGGACAATTAGTTGGATGCAATCATGGAGCATGTGAGATAAAGCATGGGCCACACCTTTAGTAACCTTCAGCGTCATAATCCAGTCCAACTGATGTTAGCTAAGCTTCCCTATTCCATGTACACGTTGTATTCACAGATTTCTATTAATTCTTGGATCTCATTTCTAAAAGTTATCTGATCAGATTGATCCCCACCTTTAAGTAGATAAAGTTTCTTCATAATTATTACCTAGCCCATTGGTAGATTTGCTTTATAAACTTTCCCTTGCCCTGCTGTTGGATGCAATGTTTGTCGTCAAAACCCTCTTATCTCTTACAAGATGCCTTCAGACATGTCAATACCATCATAATTTCATATTGAAAATGGATTTCCATTGCCCATTTCAAGAACCCCTCTCTCAATACTTCATCTTTGGTCATAAATGGATGAAACATAGATAATAAAACTAAAAGAAACAAAACTGAGAAGAGAAGAATAATGAAGCTTACAACTTTGTTGCCTTTCCTTGTATCACCATGATTTATTGAAGAGGCGTTATAGAATTACAAACCTTGCAATTTGTCATACAAGCCTTAGCTTTTATGAATACCCCTATAAGAACCTTTTGAAAGGTTTTGCTGGCTTCAATGAGACTGTCTTCTTCTCGGTCGCCCCTTTGGAGTGGGAGAAGAGAAACCCGCAACCTTTCTCCAACCCAAGCACTCCGATGCTTTCTCTAGCCGTTTATATTTTGGTGTCCAAAGCATTGTTGGGCTTCGGGCCAGGCCCACTTTAGACTCAAATTTGGTTTGTGCTAGGCCTGGTTTGGGCCAGGCTACACTTATGACCCATGGCCCACACCAGCCCCAGCAAAGTAACTCAAACCTGAGCCCGAAAATTTGGTTAGGCCCGAACTCAATCCTGCCGAGCCTAAATTTGGTAAAATCACTATTTTCCACTTAAATGTTGTTAATATATCCTTTGATCAAGTGGGGCACACATACACAATGAAATAGATGTCTGGAGAAATGAAACCAGTGGTATTCATTCACGGAGAATGGGTTGTTGTCTAAGGGATGACTAGAATGGGATACTTATGGGAGAAAATGAAATTAGGTGATTCTAAAATGACTTGAGCCCAGGCCCATGACCAAAAGCTGAAGGGCCCAAGATTTCCCCATGGGCCAAGCTAGTATTTTCAAGCTGCATTCGAAGTAGAAATGGGGTCATAGAACTTATGCAGGTCACTTAGTCCATTGCTAGCCTTAATTTAAATATTAGGCCTGTGGTCCAGCTTTGTTATGGAATTATGTCATTCCTGAGTGACTCATGTGTCCTTATTACTTTACATAGCAAAAATTTTAATAAGGTCGCACTATTTTGATGTGTATTCTCAAAATCATATATAAATTTAATTAGTTTAAAAGTATATTGAAAAAGTGAGCTCTATATTAAAATGTTATATTAGAGTACATTCATAAAGTTATCTCTTCATTGAAATGTTGTGCTAGAGCATTGAGAGCACTAATAAGGCCACGTGGTATTTCTAAATTGGATGCAGATTGCCTGATGACCCAACTTTGTGGAGCCCAACATGCAGTATGTGTTTTATCTGTGGTTCGTCTGTTTTGCCTGATCAAAGATAAAGTGAACCACTTCATAAGAAACAATGGAGATAATGATGCCTATTGATGAAACTTTCATAAGGCCTACTTTGATGTTTATTTGCCACTTAACCTAAAATGACTTGGCAAAATGGATAGACTCTATCGATGAAACACATCCTTCAAAGTCACTTTTAAAAGGAAAAAAAAAAAAAGTGAAAAGCTCTTTCTTTTTATTTTTTTAATTTTTAATTTTTTTTGGGGTTAGCTTCTTAGTACACACCCATGTCAGTACGCACACTCCATGTTAGCCACCCCCACCAGGGATCGATACCAAGACCTTATTACAAACGGGAGTGGATTATGTGCTGCCCTTACAATGACACCCACGGTGATGTATGTATTCTATATCCCGGCTGTCCATCATTTTAGGGCATGATCCCTAAAAATAAATCCGATCCAATCCTCAACTCCAACATAATTTAGGAAACAATGGTTGTTGACCATTAATGGGCCACAAAAGTTTTGGATCAAGCTGATATTTGCTGTTTCCTTCATTCATCTTCATGTAACCTTATTAGTAAGTTAGATGGCAAATAAAAGTTACAGAAACATTATGGTGGGCCCTTGAAGTTTTTAATGGTAAGTCGTTCAATCACTAGTGTTTCATATGGAATGGTGCACCTGAGATTTGGATCTTCTTCATTTTTGGGTTCATGACCAAAAATGATCTAAAACATGAATGGACAGAGTAGATATGGAATACATATATCAAGGTGAGCCCAATGGTAAAGGCTGCACAGTCTTGAGTGAGGCTTAGACTGTGCCTAATCTACTAGGGACCGGGATTGGCTACTGACCCTCCTAGTAGGGACAGGTTTGGCTAGCAACCCCAACACCAGCCAACTAGCTGGAAGTGGATAGGCCTCCTGCCCCAGCCTGGAAAATAATCCCGCCAGGCAGGGGCTCTGTCGGGTCTAACATAATGTATGGATTTTACTCCTGCTGTCTAGCTATTACTCTTTTTTAAATCATTGCAGGATATTATTTTAAAAATGAGGCAGATCCAAAGCTCGGGTGGACCAAATAAGAGGAAGCAGCAGTGATATTGACGGCTTCAAACCTTCTTCGGGGCCACAGTGATGTTTATTTGCCATCCAACCTATTCATAAGGTCATATAGATATGGATAAAATAAAAATACAAATATCAGCTTGATCCAAAACTTCCGCAGCTCCCAAGAAGCTTTTAACGGTCAGAGTTCAATCCCCAATGTGTGGTTCACTTTAGCTTTGGATCTACATAATTTTTGAGTACATACCCTAAACTGATCTTGCAAAATGGATTAATGGTATGGATAAAAGCCCTACATGGTGGGCCCCATAGAGCCCTGCTTGAACAAATTATCATCTGCGCAGGGTAGGATGCAATCCAAAGCTCTGTGGGCCCCACCATGATCTATGTGTTTTATTCATGCCATTCATCCATTTTTTGAGCTCATTTTAAGGCATGAGTCAAAAAAAATGAGATTCAAAGATACAGTGGATCACACCATAGGAAACAATGGGGAGAGATGTGTACCACTAAAACCTTACCGAGGCCCACATTAATGTTTATTTATCATCAACCTGTTCATAAAGGTACACGGCCATGATAAAATACCATGATGTGTATGTTCTATCGGCCCCATCCATTCATTTTTCCAGCTCATTTTAGGGCATGGGCCAAAAATTGAGGCACATTCAAAGCTCTAGTGGACCACACACCATAGAAACAATTGGGAGAGCTACGTCTACCATTGAAACCTCCATGAGGCCCACGGTAATATTACTTTATCATCAACATGTTCATAAAAGTACACAGCCCACAACAAAACACCATGGTGTGTGTGTTTTATCCATGCTATTCATCTATTTTTTAGGGCATGTGCCAAAAAAATGAGGCAAATTAATCCAAAGCTCAAGTGGACCACACCATAGAAAACAATGGGGAAATTGATACCTTCCTAGAGCACACAATAATGTTTATTTCTCATGAACCTTCTCATAAAGGTACAAAGAACCAGAGGAAGGATAAACACAAATACCAGCTCCCTCCAAAAATTGTGGCCACTATGAAATTTCTAATACTAATCTTTCAATCCTTAGTGTGTTCCCATGGTCTGGTCCATTTGGGCTTTGGAGTTGCAACCTCAATTTTGGCCTCATGCCCTATGCTTGAAAAATGGATGGGCGGTATGGATAAAACACATATATCATGGTGAAGCCCATGAATCATTGACACCAGTTAGCTGGTTAGTGTTTGGGTCACCAGCCTACCTTTTCTGCTAGTACTGCTCCATGGCCCTCCATGATATGTGTTTTATCCACTCCTTCCATCTATTTTCCCATATCATTTGAGGGCATTGTCCCAAAAAATAACGTGGATCCAAATAACAAGTGGACCACACCGCAAGAAAACAATGACGATTGAAAGTCCATCATTAAAAACTTTCTAGCGCCTATAGTAATGTTTATTTGCCATCCAACCTGTTAATTATGTCACAAAGACATGGGGGAAGGGAAGACACAAATATCAGGTTCATCCAAAACTTTTGTGGTCCCCAAGAAGTTTTCAATGGTGGGTGTTCAATAAAAATTGTTTCCTATGGTATGGTCTACATGAGATTTAGATCTTCCTCATTTTTCATCTCATGCCTTAAAATGATCTGAAAAAAAAAAATAAAAAAATTTGAATGACGCCGTAGATAAAACACAATACATCATTGTGGGGCCCACAGAGCACCGTCCAATTGCTACTGGCCACTGACAATGTCAATAGTCAATCCTGTCCCCTTATTATTTCAGCAGATACTACTGTCTAAAATCAAACAAATAGAAACTTTCTACTAAACCTAATGAAAATAAAATCCTAAATAATAGCAATTAGCTGTGTGAATAGGCTCTGTCTCGATTGATTGGGTGATGAAAGCAGGCCGCATCAGTTCTCTAATCCTAGCAATTATTCATTCTACACACTTGAAAATGTTACTAAGAAAATTCCTTGGCTAATCATGTTCTCACTGCAACACTACCCACAAACTTGATGAGTTTCATCCATCAAATTATACTATGAGATTCTTTAGTTGAGGCATTAAAACTGCATGGAAAGACGCTGGAGACTAGCTCTTATGCTATATGTGGCTTGGTTGACTGAGATTCTAGATCAAGCCGAATGTAAGAAAGGGTCATTGACAATGCAAATACGACTTTCTTTGCAATCTTATCCGTCGGTTGCAAGAGGTGTGTGTCAAATACTTTCTTATGGAGTATATCTTAGCCACATGAGGAGATTATATCCTCAGGATGCCTTTCCATTATCACCTGCTACAACTCTCGGGCTACGTCTCATTTTTCAGTCACCTTAGTAGTCACAAGCTATATAACAAACATCGGTCATGACTTTTCTCTTTGTTAATCATATATCAGCTTTAGATTTGGTTTAGCAGAATTATAGCTTTGAATCTCTCTGAGGTTTGCTTATTGGACCCCACCACAACCTTTGCAAGAGCTGCATGTGCCAAGTCAATATGTTTGTGGAATTCTGACCCCTGCAAAAGATGGACCCGAACTATGCGATGTGACGGCAAGAATGTCAGCATATTCTACTTATCAGTTACCAGGAAAGACAAGTGTGTATATTGAATATGGATTGTGGGGCATTATTTTCAAATGTCCTTTGCTTTCATACAGTGGTGGCCCGCCTGATGAGCAGCCTAATCCTTGTGTGAGGTCATCTTTGTAGGCTACCTTATGTATGATTTAGATGTCCAACAAGCATTTCAGGTTAGATGTGTGACCCAGAGTGAACTCAGATAAAGGAAAATGTCATTTTCTTGAAAAATATTTTTCCACTCAAAATGCTTTCTTAGCTCCTAGGCATGGCAATTTTTATTTTTATTTTTAAATTTTTATTAAAAATCATAGTCTTTAAAAAATCTCTTACCCTTTCTTTTCTTTCCCACTCTCCAAATGCTTTTTGGGTACATGGCTTTCAAAGAAATTTCACTCTCATTTAACTTTTCAAGTTCCCAAATAGAATCATATTTTACGTTATAAAAAAAAATTGAAATTTATTTATTTTTCCATCAAATATTAATATTATCTCATATATGGCAAAGTTGTAAAAAAAGTGAACTAAACAAGGAAAAGTAAATCATTGTCTTGAAAAGAAAATCATCCCAAAGTATTTTCAAAGCTCCTGAACAAGTCTTGAAAATTTTGGCAGATGTCTTCAATTTGTATATGAAACAGGGGTTAGATCGACTACCCTAGTTGATTAATCGAGTGAACAAACAGGGGTTAGATTGACTACCCTAGTCGATTAATTGAGTGAGCAAACAGGGATTCGATCAATCTACTACCTTGGTTGATCAATCAAGTGAACCTCCAATTACATTGGATGATTTTCATACAATAAACACACATAATAATAATGTCCTTGCCACTACACACCCCCAACCTCAATATATGATTTTCATCCACCAAACTATACCTTGAGATCCATCTTGAAAATTTTGGCAGATGTCTTCAATTTGTATATGAAACAGGGGTTAGATCGACTACCCTAGTTGATTAATCGAGTGAACAAACAGGGGTTAGATTGACTACCCTAGTCGATTAATTGAGTGAGCAAACAGGGATTCGATCAATCTACTACCTTGGTTGATCAATCAAGTGAACCTCCAATTACATTGGATGATTTTCATACAATAAACACACATAATAATAATGTCCTTGCCACTACACACCCCCAACCTCAATATATGATTTTCATCCACCAAACTATACCTTGAGATCCATCAGTTTACGTAATGTATGTGCTTGGAATGGTTCTGGAGAGAAGGAAGGTCGACCAATAGATAGCTCATTGCTGGTTGGAGAGGTTATCACCAAGGTCCATCACCAACGCCAACCAGAACGATTGATAAGGGGTAGTTACTGCAAAAATACTTAAAATCAGAAATGTTCAGAAGATCCAAACTGCAAAAATTCCATAGCATGGTTTCCAGTGACTACCTAGCCTTGTCAATGGCACTAATGGTATCCAGTTCTTGTGAACTTAAATGGCCAGGATCCATGTACACTTGTACACTTGGAGCATCTTACAAATTGAATATGATAACATATCCTTAATGTATATAATCAAGTAAGAGACAACTTAATAACAGTGGCTTACTAGTTAACGTCGAAACACTCATTTCCATAGCAGGCAAAGTGGCATTCCCCCTAGCCATGGAGAAGTAGACATCAAACCCAGTCTTCTTGGATGAACCCAAATGGTTTTCTTTTCATAAGAGGCAAGACATTGTTGCACCATCCCCCTCCCTAAGAGAGAAAAGGGGACATGATTTTAATCATGCAACATTTGCATCTACTCTATAAGTGAATTAAATAGAACTCTACAGATGAAATGCACAAGAAATTCAAACCAATTTTCAGGAAATACAAAAACAGTTGGACTGATAAAACAATATAGCATCAACAAAATAATTTGTGGAATTCCTTGAAATTTTCACAAGCACAATGGTCATGACAAGCTCTAGTATACTATATATTACCAGACATAGCTACATCTAATAATCTAATTATCTAATTATCAGCTACAGGCGGCTACTTCGCTTGATGAGGTTCCTGAATAGGTGGTTGACATCCTTGGCCACACGGCTTGCCTCCACAAGCTCTAGGAACTTGGACACAAAGAAAACTTCAATATAATCCATCACCAATAAGAGAGATTTCGAATTGCTATTGGTTTTGCATTCAAAACTTAATTTCATTAGGATTTAATATCGATTCTGTTAGTGCATTTATTTTTGCACCCTGGTTTGTCAATCACATGGTCGTTGTGTCGTAAAGTCGGTTGAGTCCTTGGAATGTAAAGATCGAAGACACAGCGAAACAGAAGCATCAAGGTGGCAAGAACAGGTAAACAAGTAGCCTTGGTGATCCTAACCCTTATCCCAAAACAACTTATTAACCTCTAGATGATTTAGACCCAAATAGGAAAATCCACTTAGATCATCTATTCAAGTCATTCTAAGTTCATATTTTTTATCATTCTAGAGTTGGCTTAAGGAAGAATGAAGTGTTGAAGATTTTAAGGATAAAAAACTTAAACAGAAAAATCTGTCCAATTTAGGTAGTAGAATGTGCCATCGAAGCTGCCACCGAAGCTGTTTAGGTAGCAGAATGTGCCATCGAAGAAGCCACCGAAGCTGCCACTGAAAGTGACTATTTTTGTCCAGCAACTTCAGGATATAATTCGGTACCACCGAAGCAAGTTCAGTGATACCGAAGGTACCTTTGGTAGCACCGTAAACTAACCATTTTTTATCCGTTGGGACTTTTCTTTATAAAAGCGGCTTGTAAAAACTTGCAAAATTGATGGATTAAGGCATTTTAGAGACTCTAGTGCATCCTAAGCCTAATATATAACCTAGAACTCTTTTCCATTGAGATTCATATCCTCTTCCTTATGATTCCTCTTCCTTGTGATTCATCACTCAACAAGCATTTCATGCTTTTATTAAGGAAGAACATGATCTCATGCCTTCTCTAGAGTATTGAGACTAACCTTATACGTATATTTATAGTCTCTATGATACTCTAGAGTATCCATTAGTTGAATTTCTTAGGATAAACTTCTCATTAGTTGTAGGAGATTCAACCCACTCTCATCACCTTGGTCATCTTAAAGAAGAATCAAATGCAAGGAGATTGACCGTGGAGCTGAAGCTTTCGCAAAACAACGACAACATGATCGGGGGAGCATCGGGGAGCTGATTGAAGCACGAGAGAGCGGAGATCAAGCAACCTAAGAGAAACTACAAAAAGGGACTCAATCCGACAAGTGTCATTGTTAGGAGTCCAAAGGTTAGCCTCCTTCCTTATGAAGGATTGAGGCTAAGAATTTGCTATCCACAAACTCGGTTAGATGCCTTGTGTGGGACCTTGGCTGGTGAGCGTAAACGGTAGGTGTCTAGTGTGGGACCTCGGCCAGTGGGCCTAAATGTTTGTGCCTTGTATGGGACCTTGGCCGGTGGGCTTAAACGGTAGGTGCCTAGTATGAGACCTTGGTTGGTGGGCCTAAACGTAGGTGCCTTGTGTGGGACCTTGGCCAGTGGGCCTAAACGTATGTGCCTTGTGTGGGACCTTGGCCAGTGGGCCTAAACGAAGGTTCAGGATTAGGACCTTGGCCAGTGGGCCTAAACGAAGGTTCGGGATTAAGACCTTGGTCGGTGGGCCTAAATGAAGGTTCGGGATTAGGACCTTGGCCTATGTGGCCTAAATTATCGAGTTCGGAAGTAGGACCCTTGTTCATGTGAAGAGCATAAATCTCGGGTTCGAGAGTAAGACCTTGGCCTATGTGGCCTAAACTTTAAGTTTAGGAATTATGATATTTGATCTTGTGTAGGGCATAAATTGTAGAGTCATTGCGTAGGGCTATAAAGGTTTGAGGTGAACCTGATTTTAAACCTTAGGTAATGAAATCCGGTGTACTCTGGTATTGAGTGTGGATGCCGGGAGTCGAGTAGGCACATAACCGAACCACTATATATGATCGTGTTTGGGATTGTTATTTGCGCATTTATTTAATTATGTTTATGTGTCTTGAATGTTTAATTGTAATGTATGATTAGATGAATGTTTAGGATTGACAAAAATCACATCCCACACACTCATATACAGTCTTATATAAGTTAATTACTTATCTTGCATATCTGACCTATGTGATTGGACCCTCTATTGGCTTGGAAGCTTTTAGAGTTATATTGCCTTGCTTAGTTTTATTGCAAATCATTTTAAGTTAGGCAATTAGAATTTTAAATTGGTATAATTTTTAATTGATCCTAATCACCCCCTTCTAGGACTTAGTCTATATTATATAACTTCGTCATATTCCGCACTTAGACGCATTGCGGCTCATTACCGCAATTTCAGATTCCAGTGAAGAAATTGGTGTTTTGGATTAAAACACAAGTGAATTTGAAAGATTCAGACCTATAAACTCATCATCTAACATAAAAACACATAAAAAGGTAAATGGAATTGAGCTTCTCTAGAAAAACCTGTAACAGCCGATATGGGGACTGTAACGGCCATTGTGGTTCCTTTTTTCTCATACACCTCGCTTCGGGCCCATATCGCATAATGGCCATGGCCATTACTAGTACAAATCAGTCGTTACGGCCAAAACGTAACCGTTTTGGTACACCTTAGTTAGACCCACGTATTTCATGATTTGAATATTGCATCTTCCGGCCATAGTGGCACATATGGTGGAGTATAGATGGCATTTCTAGTACATGCGTATGGGCTTAGTGAAGCTCTACAGAGGAATAGACATAATATAAAATGCTGAATGGAAAATAGACAAATGGAAATAATTGAAAGCAACCAAGGAGAAACACATACCCGCCAATGTCTTCATCACTAAGGTAGATTTTCCAAAAGCATAATTCTTCAAAATAAAACAATATAAAGGATTAGAGGGTGGCAACTATTGTTCATGTTTAAAAGAACCTAAATGTGCCTAAAGATACAAACATGTGCATGTCCACCAGAAGTGACAGGACTAAGGATTGCAGAAATCAACATGTTGAATGGCTGCATACCTTTGAGCTAACACTTAAAAAGATCTTGAAAGAAAGAACATATCAGAAAGCAGCCTGACAGAACCGATACACAATCAAAGGAATGCAAAGCAGGGCAACTATATCACACTTGCAAATATTTGTCAAGCAGAATACACCACTGGTGAACAAAAGAATCCTCGATACTTGATGAAAGAAACTTCTTTGGAGGCAAATGTAATGTATAATTGGGTATATCTGTAAGATGCGGATGGAGTCGCTCAAAGTTTCTGTATCTGCAGACAATAAGTCATAAAATATCAGTCGAAATTCCCAAATGTAGAACTCTCCATTCTGATGCAGAAAGACACTCTAGGAACTGTCTTAGACTCTTAGTCCCATGGATTTTAGAAAATATTTGACTACCAACAGGATTGATGAGAAAAGAACGGTGGTCAGAAGGTATGCTAGAGGACAAAAAATTTTCTCGACCTACGATATACATAGCTAAGATAAAAGTATTTCAAAAGAGAAGTACCTTCTTTTCACAAACCAAGTCTTATTCTCTGCATCCCTCACAGCAATTGAATAAACTGCAAAAGATTTTGACCCAATCTTCTCGAAATATGCTCCCACAACCTATAGAAAAATTATAAGCTCTATGATATGAAGCAAAGATACAATGTAAAGATAAATTAAAAGGTTCGTATAAGATAGAAATATGAAAGTAAAGATGTTAATGAAGCTACCATGACCTTAACCATTTTCATCTTTCTCAAGATACCCCACAGGGAAACGGATTGGCTACTCCCCCTGACACCAGCTCCGTGGCTGGTGGTCAGTGCTCTGTGGGCTCCACCATGATGTATGTATTGCATCCATTCCGTTCATCCATTTTTACAGATCATTTTATTGCTTGATCCCAAAAATAAGGGGATATAAATCTCAGGTGGACCACACCACATGAAAAAAAAAATGATTGGATATCAACCATTAAAATCCACCTATGGCCCTCTATACTGTTTATTTGACATCCAATATGTTGATTAGGTCATACAGGCCCAGATTAAGAGAAAAAACAAATATCAGCTTGATCCAAAACTTTTATGGCCCCCAAAATGTTTTTAATGGTCGACTCTCATTCAACACTTTTTCCTATAATGTGGTCCACTAGAGATTTGGATATATCTCATTTTTGTACTTACACCGTAAAATGATCTGTAAAAATAGATGGATGGAATGGATGAAACACATACATCATGCTATGGCCCACATAGCACCGACTACCAGCCATTGGCTGGTGTCGAGGGGAGTAGCCAATCCGTTCTGCCCGGACGGATTACTGTCCGGGCGGGGGTAGGACGCAATCCGCGTCCAGTCAGAGAAGTCCAGCGGCAAGCCAGGTCAACTTGAGGCGAGTCACTCTCAACGCCAGCTATGATGTTCCGAGAGATTTTATTATTATTATTATTATTATTTTGGCATTATCCACCCATTAGGTGGGCTACCAAACTACACCTGCCCGTTCCGAAGGGCAGGGGCACCGAGTGGCCACCGTGATCTAGGGGTTTTATCCCCACCGTTCATCTATTTTTCCCTATCACTTTAAGATATATGCTCAAAACTTAGGCACATCCAAGACAAAGGTGGACCACACAATGGGGATTAATCTCTTTCCATTAAAAACTTCCTGGGGCCACAGAAGTTTTTGATCGAGCTGATATTCAAGGGGCCCTAGGAAAGTTTGACTAGTGAGTATCATTATCACTGCTGCTTTTTAAGTTGTGGCTCACTTGAGTCTTGGATCTGTTTAAATTTTAGTCTTAATCTATAAAACTCCACAAGGAAATGGATGAACGGTGTCGATAAAACCTATACATAACGGTAGGCAGAGGCCACTCAGAGCTCCTGCCCGTTCTCAGCATGAGACGAGCAGCGTAGGACGTAATCCACCGGCTCGATAATCCAACAGTGGGCCCCACACCATGAATTTAGTCAAAAGATCAGTGGAGGACTCCACCTCTCACAAGACGACCTGTGAAGTGTCTTTTTTAGATTGAAGAAGCTAAACGAAGGAAGAAGAAAGAAAGAAAGAAAAAATGTATGTGACACGGCCTCTTTCAATCTACACAAAATCTCCAGATGCGGCACTTGAGCCACCGCCGGAAGGTCCGAATTCGGGTTATCTAACGTTCATGGATGAAGAATCAGAGGCGGAGAGGGCGTGCTGTTGGGGAACTTGTAAAAGTGATCGTCTTAAGAGCCTCCCATTTCCTCACAATAAGATCCTCACCGTCGAATACATACAACATCCCGAATGCCAGATGGTTAGGATTGTCTCCAACAAGGCCCTCTTCATTCCAGTTCTTGATCAGCCATTGTCTTCTAATCGGTACTATGTTATAAATGCAAATGCGAAATTCAAAGGGTAAAATCTCTTTCATCTAAGATTTCATTGTAGCTTTTTTCTTCTTCTTCTTCTTTTTTTCTCTCTTTTTGGGTTTTACCATGAAGATCATCACTGCAAAGGGGGAGGGGGTTGATCCAAGCATCGGGTGGGCCACACAGTCAGAGGAAAATATGGATGGTGATGGTATGATTCCGCGTATGGGTGTGGACAACCAAATCAATGGATTGGGTAGTGACCCCTTTGAAGTTGGAATAGCTCTGGGCCATACCATGATGTACTTTTTTTTAAATCCACTCCGTCCATCCATTTTTCCATGTCATTTTAGGGCATGAGCTGAAAATTAAGGTAGACCCAAATCTTAGGCGGACCACACTACAAGAAACAGTGGTGATTCAACACTGACCATTTAAAACTTACCAGGACCAGCAGTAATGTCTATTTACTGTCCAACCATAATGTTTATTTGCCATCCAATCTGTACTCCAAGTCATATAGACCTGGATGAAGTAGAAAAACACAAATATCAGCTTGATCCAGAACTTCCAGTTCAGTCTCCACTGCATTATGTTGCATGGTTCACTTGAGCTTTTGATATCCCTCGTTTTTTAGCTCATGCCTTAGAATGATATCTCAAAATGAATGGATCGATGTAAATATAACACATGCATCATGGCGGAGCCCACATAACTTTGCCACATCAACACACCACCCTGGTGGGGTGTGTGCTTACACCACTCGATTTGCCTCCCTACTATTCAGCCCCATGCTCGACCCCAAATGTGCCAAGCCCAAAAGCCCATGGGTCAGCCCGGCCCATTGGCATCCCAAAAAATATAAGTGCATACGCATTGATTAACTTTGGAATGACTCTTACAGAAAAGCACATACATGCTCAAGGGAGGTGGACGGGAGCACTTGCTGTTTCTGCACACACATCATAGACAAAAACCCACAAGATTTCGACCACAGAGATGTATATCAACAGGTAGAGATCCGCTGCTGCCGCAGCGGTGGCTACATTGCTAAGTCTGTAGCTCCAGACGGGTTCCCTCCATTTTTCCTGAGGAGAAAAGGTTGGAAGATTTACACGCGGACTCCTGTCCATCGCCAACTAGGCGAAGCTCATGGCGCTAACACCGCTCTCCGCGTGCGGTTACCAGAATTCGACTTCCCGCTCTCTTCTAAGCGTTCGGCGAGCATTGTAGTGGGGAAATGGTATTGTCCTTTCATGTTCATTAAGGAAGTATATAGTTTAAAATTTCAAATGGAGAGGTCCATGTTCTATGAAATGCGCCTCGAGAGGTTGTGGGAAGAGATTCATACATGCGAGAACGATGGGAACGAAGGAAATACTGTTGTTGTGAGTGCGACAATACGAAGCGAGTCGGCGAAAATTTTCGGGGTAGAAACCGTGCAAGAGGATGCAGGTGTGGTTGATGGGATGATGTGGTTGCGTGAGCCGCTAACTAGCATGGAAGAGAGGATGAGTGTGGGATTGAATATGGCAATTGTGGATAGAATGAAATGGGAAGCTTGTAAAGGAGGTTGGATTGATGGGAAAGAAAGGGATGTGAAGGTAGAGAAGGTGGAGGAATTTGGAGGGAGGAGGGAATGGAGGAAGTTTGGTTGTTATGTGTTGGTGGAGAGGTTTGCTCTGAAAAGGATGGATGGGAGTTCAGTGCTTGATTATGATTTTAGGCATACTCATGTAGTTCAATCTAAATGGGAATAATAAAATTTCTCATGTCATTATGTTGGATATTCTATTTCATATGTATTATTTTTTAAATGATGTGTGAAAAAGGAAGAAATTTTTAGAATTTGATTGGTTCCAACACCTTCATTTTTTTACTTTTTGGGTCATTTATGTATGGCCTACTTTATAACCTAATCTGATCCGTTGTTTTAATGTCGCGTGTATGATGATGGTTAGTTTGCATGGGAGTTAAATCATTTGAGAACCTGATTTGGTAAAAATATTTCAATGCATCCTTCTTAATTGTATTTCTGGGCTGATGGGTCTTAATGTGCTAGGTCCAAGCCAGATTGAGTATTGATCAGGTGAAAGACTCAAGGCCAGGCTCAACCCTATGGCAGCTGCTAGATACCTAGAGCCTGTAGGCAATTTTAAAAGGACACCGATGGCATCTAGCACTAATGAAAAAGAGCCATGTAAGTGTGTTAAGCATTAGATTTACAATGTAAAAGGTAAAATCATCATTTTGTATAGTGAATTTTTAACTTTTTACTAAATGTTCCATATCTGATACAGGCACGTGACACTTTTTCATTGTTATTAAAGAAGGTGCGGCCAACACTTTTTCATGGTGTAGTCCACTTGAGCTTAGATATGCTTCAATTTTGGCCTCCACCGTTAAAATGAGCTGGAAAAATGGATGAATGGTGTGGATAAACCACATACACTCAAAGTGGGTCCAACAGAGTTTACTCAGTACGATCAAAGTTTACTGAGTAACTCAATGTGCAATCCAATTTCAGATTTCACATATACACCAAGGTAGGCCTACCTGAGCCTTCCTTCCTTTCTTTGTTTAAGTCTTGTTTATTACCATTACATTAGGATGCCCATTGCGTCCAACCCGTCCGGGCAGGGCTCCGTGGGGCTACCGTGATGTGAGTGTTTTATCCACACCGTTCATCGTTTTTCTCAGATCATTGTTTTTCTCAAATCATTTTATAGTATGAGACAAAATATGAGGCAGGTACAGGTCTTAAGTGGATCACAAGGTGGGGATTGAACGTACACCATTAAAAACTTCTTGGGAGATGGGTAAGTTTCGGATCAAGCTGATATTCGTTTTTTCACTTCATCCACGTCTGCATGACCTTATAAATAGGTTGGATTATAAATAAATAATAAATAAATAAATAAATATCACTGTGGCCTTTAGAAAGGTTTAAACAGTGGATGTCATTATCCCTGCAGCTTCTTTTGGTGTGGTCATATCTTAAAACGATATGAGAAAGCGCTTTATTTTTTGGATCATATCTTAAAATAATCTAAGAAAAGTGATGAACGGCATGGATAAAACACTTACATCATGGTGGCCCCTACAGAGCCTTGCCCAGACAGGGTTGGACGCAATCGCGACCATAATATTAATGGTAAATGTGGTTGGAGGTCCAACCAGGGGTGCACACGGTTCGGTTCAGTCCGGTTTTGGGGTGAAACCAGAACTGAACCGTTCCCTACGGTTCTAGGATTTTTGGAACCGGAACCAGACTGTTAGCACCCTAGAACCAAACTGGAACCGGACCGTGAAAACCAGTTCAATTCCAGATCGGTTCCACGGTTCTGGGCTTTTTAAACTCCAGCCCAATTACGGTGGGACCTAAGAAGTTTTTAATAGTGGGTGTTCAATGAGAATTGTTTCCTGTGGACGGCATGGATGTGCAACACATACATCAAAGTGGGCCCCACAGTGAGGGAAACACCCACTAATGTGTTACTCGGGTGCCTCCTAATCCGCTTCTTTATCGGGAATAAATGTCCCACCTTGATTTTAAAATAAGATCTTCCTACGTGAGAGCATCCATGAAGGGATCCCCATCGTCCGATCACCAAACATGGGCTCCACTCCTACAAACTCAAGGACCTGACTTCCGATAGAAAGGATTGTGCGGATGAGCTTCTCTTTATTTTCTATTTTCATATGTCCCCTTAAATTATAAAGAAAAATCTCAGAAATGCTTTTAATTTGGATACCCTATCCTAGAGTAGCAGTGTTTTGTAATGAGGACTTACAAAGTATAATAGCATAATGATATAAGAAATTTTAGTGAAAATACACAAACAAGCATAATGCAGTGAATGCTAGCTAAAAATCATGATGGGTTCTAAATTCAAAGAAGAAAGGAAAATTTTTATTAGTTGTAAATACACAAACAAACATAATACAGGGAACTTAGGGTTTTTTATTTTTTATTTTAAACGAAAGTTCGAATCCACAGTTTCGATCCACGATTCGGATCTATGATTTGTGTAACGGTTTGGATCCACGGTTCGGATCTACGATTCGATTCAATGGTTCAATTCGGTTCTACAGGGTCCTAAACCGAAACCGATCCGTAATCAACGTTTTTGAAAATTTTGGAACTGAATCCGGACCATTAGCACCTTAGAACCGGACCAAACCGGATTGATCCAACGGTTCCGGTCCGGTTACACATTCCAACGGGTCGATGTGCATCCCTAGGTCCAACCGGTTGGACTTTGAGAGTTAATAGCATCATTTCTTATGGAGCAGATTAGGTAAGACCCTGAATCCACCAGGGTGAGACTCTAAGGACCCATTGAAACGTGTGTGACTAAATCCACGCCGTCCATCAATATTGAAACAAATCCAAATCTAAGGTGGACCATAATACAAGAATAAGCGGTAATTGACCATTAAAAACTTCTAATGGGCCACAAAAGTTTTGGATCAAGCTGATATTTGTGTGGTCTCTTCATCCAAATCTTTGTTACCTTATCAAGATGTATGAATAAACATTTCAGTGGCCCCATGAAGTTTTTAATGGTGGGAATTCAATCACTATTATTTCCTTTAGTATGGTCCACATAAGATTTGAATCTACTTCATTTTTGGATCATCCACTAAAAAGATCTTTCAATACGATTGGATGGTAAGGATTTAAGGCACATACATCACTGTAAGCCCCAGGGTGAGGAAACGGATTGGCTACTCCCCCTGCCACCAGCCCATTGGCTGGTGGTCGGTGCTATGTAGGCCCACCATGATGTATGTGTTTCATCCATTTTTACGGATCATTTTAGTACTTTATCCCAAAATGAGAGGGATATAAATCTAAGGTGGACCACACCAAAGGAAAACAATAGTGATTGGATTCCACCATTAGAATCCTCCTAAGGCCCCATTGTACTGTTTATTTGACATCCCATCTATTGATTAGGTCATACAGACACAGATGCAGGGAAAAAACAAAGATCAGCTTGATCCAAAACTTTTATGGGCCCCCAAAAAGTTTTTAACGGTCGATGTTCATTAAACACTTTTTCCTGTAATGTGGTCAACTTGAGAGTGGTATATACCTCATTTTTTATTTCATAACATAAAATGATCTAGAAAAATAGATGGACGGCATGGATGAAACACATACATCATGGTGGGGTCCACAGAGAACCGACCAGCGAGAGTGGCCAATCCGTTTCCCTGCAGTAAGGGGTCTCACCTAATCCGCTCCCATCTGTCATGCTAGTCAGAGAAGTCCAGCTGCAAGCCACGTCAAGTTGAGGCCAGTCACTCTCAACGCCAGCTATGATGTTTCAAGAGATTTTTTATTTCTTATTTTTGCATTATCCATCCATTACTATTAGGATGGCTACCAAACTAGTTGCTCACTACACTTACCCATTCCAAAGGGCAGGGGCACTGAGTGGCCACCGTTGACGCAGGGATGAACGTGATGAGGATAACTACCCCGAATCCACGGAGCTTCTCTGAACTCCTCACAGAGACTTCTCGAATCCACGAGGAAAAGAAAGCAGAAAAAAGAAATAAATTCTAATAAATTCGAAATTGATTAATTGATGAATAAAAACGAGTTCACAACCCTTTAAATAGGGCTACCAAGCAATGGGAAAGAAATTAGAAGCAAACTACAACTCAAACTCTTAGAATCCGCGACTTACCATAAATAATAAACTTACTATTTATAGACGGTCGTGATGTCTACTAGTGCGCAAGGTTTTCGGCCAAAAATAGTAAGTGTCCTATTTGGCTTTACCAAACCGTTCTCCTAATTATTCTAAGCTCTTTTCACGTTGGGCGCAACTCCTAAAGCCCGACGGATGAAGAGTTATAATCAAACTAAAACTTACTATTTATAGTAAAAACGAAATTAAAACAGGGAAACGACCATCAATCCAGGGGTTTTTCGCAATTCCGGGCTGCGCAACCCGGCATAGCAGGGTTGGTTGGCTTCAGTAGCTCGTTCTACCCCAAAATCATATATTTTACGTCAGATAACTCATTCCGGATTGCAAGATACGCCCGATTTAAGGTTCGATGGTCTGGATCACTTCTGTCGTTGACCGGGCCTTTTCTGATCCATCTTGACCATGTAATTGTCTGCGACCCACTCTACAACAGTCGTGATACAAGGGGTTTTATCCCCACAGTTCATCTATTTTTTCCTGTTATTTCAAGATATAGCATCAAAACTGAGGCAGATCCAAGAAAAAGGTGGACCACACATTGGGGATTAAACTCTTACCATTGAAAACTTCTTGGGGCCACAGAAGTTTTGAATCGAGCTGATATTCAGTGGGTCCTAAGAAAGTTTGAACAGCGAGCATCATCATCACTGCTGCTTCTTAAGGTGTGGCTCAATTGAGTCTTGGAATCTACCTAACTTTTGGTCTTATTCTGTAAAACCCCGCAACGAAATGGATGAACGGTGTGGATAAACCCATACATCACGGTAGCCAGGAAGCCACTCAGAGCTCCTGCTCAATAATCCAACTGTGGGCCCCACCATGAATTTCGTCAAAAGTTCAGTGGAGGATTTACCTCTCACAAGACGACCTGAGAAGAGTCTTTTTTAGATTGAAGTAGCTAAACAAAAGAAGAAAAAGAAAGAAGAGAAAAAAATGTATGTGACACGGCCTCGTTCGATCTACACAAAATCTCCAGGAGCGGCCACTGAGCCACCGCCGGAAGGCCCGAATTCGGGTTATCTAACGTACATGGATGAAGAATCAGAGGCGGAGAGGACGTGTTGTTGGGGAACTTGTAGAAGTGATCGTGTTAAGAGCCTCCCGTTTCCTCAGAATAAGATCCTCACCGTCGAATACATACAACATCCCGTACAGCAGAAGGTTACTATTGTCTCCAACAAGGCCCTCTTCATTCCAGTTCTTGATCAGCCATTGTCTTCTAATCGGTACTATGTTATAAATGCAGATGCGAAATTCAAAGGGTAAAATCTCTTTCATCTTAGATTTCATTGTAGCTTTTTAATTTCTTCTTCTTCTTCTTTTTTTTTTTCTCTTTTTGGATTTTACCATGAAGATCATCACTGCAGAGGGGGGAGGGGGTTGATCCAAGCATCAGGTGGGCCACACGGTCAGAGAAAAAAAATGGATGATGATGGTATGATTCCGTGTATAGGTGTGGACAACCTAATCAGTGGATGGGAATGGTTTCCGAGGGACTCGGATTGGGTAGTGACCCCTTTAAGTTGGAATAGCTCTGGGCCATAGCATGATGTATTTTTTTTAATCCACGCCGTCCATCCATTTTTCCATGTCATTTTAGGGCACGAACTGAAAATTGAGGTAGACCCAAATCTTAGGCGGACCACACTACAGGAAAAAGTGGTAATTCAACACTGACCATTTAAAACTTCCTATAGGACCAGCTGTAATGTTTATTTACTGTCCAACCATTGATTAGATCACATAAACGTGGATGATGGGAAAACATAAATATCAGCTTTATCTAAAACTTTTGTGAGCCCCAAGAAGTTTTTAACGGTAGTCATTTAGTCACCACTGTTTTATGTAGTGTGGTCCACCTGAGATTTAGATCTGCCACCTTTTTGGGTTCATGCGCTAAAATGAGCTGGAAAAACGGATAGATGGCGTGGATTTTTAAAAAAAAATACATCACGGTGGGCCCACACCTACACCCTTCCTAGAGGGGTCACTACCGAATTCGAGTCCATTTTTAGGACAAGTAGTCTTTATAGTGGGCCCCACATTTTAGATGGGTTGGATTTTACTGCTCAGGTGATACTTTGGCGGGAAAAACTGGGGCTACATGTTGTAGGTGAACGTTTATGCATACTAAATATTAATCTGATTTCATTAGCCATCAGTTAATATTTATAATTTACACCCTTCAAGAGTTATATTAGAAACAACTGTTGTGTTTGGACAAATGAGCAATGCATCTGTCAATCAGGGCCGTCCATACAACTCGTGGGCAATCTTTCTACTTTCTTGTTCTTCTTCTATTTTGGCACCATTTGAAAATTTTAATGATGACTCTTCAACCATACACGTGGCATAATGGTACAGCAATCCAAACTGTCTGAATGGCTAACCCAACTGCAATGGAGCATAATGTAGAAAATTCACTGAGAAGATGATATTAACCATCTGAGTTGAGTTGGCCTTTGATTTTTGACCATTCTGTTTAACCATCCTTTTGATGGCTGTGATGTTTCAAATTTTGAATGTCTTAGGTCGGACCCATGCCCTGGCACTGCCATCGGGCTTATTATTCTTAAGCAGGTGGTGTGTTGACCTGGCAAAGTTATGTGGGCCCAACCATGGTGTGTGTTCCATCCATCCCTTTTGAGAGATAATTTTAAGACATGAGCCTAAAAATGAAGCAGATACGGGCTGCCAACGAGCTGGGCCTAGGATAACTCTTGGCCTGTATTTTGAACTGTTTTGGGCTGAGCAGTCAGGCTAACCCTATTCAAAATTCTGATTTTTCTGGCCCAAATCTGGCCATTGAAACCCATTATCCAAATCTCAAGTGCACCACGCCACAAAAGGCAATGGGATAATGATGCACACTGTTGAAACCTTCCTCGGGCCCACCATAATGTTTATTTGCCATCCAATCTATGCTCCAGGTCACACTGACCTAGATACCTGGATGAAGTAAAACCACAAATATCAGCTTGATCCAAAACTTCTGAGGCTTGGGAGAAGTTTTCAGTGATATGTATTCAATCTCTACTACATTCTATTGTGTGGTTCACTTGAGATTTGGATCTGCCTAATTTTTGGACTTTTGCCCTAAAATGATATCTCAAAATGGATGGACGATGTGGATATAACACATACATCATGGTGGAGCCCACATAACTTTGACATCAACGCCCCCCGCCCCCCCTCCGGTGTGTGCTTACACCACTCAATCTGCCTCCCTACCAGGGCTGAAAGTGGCAGGTTCAACCCGACCCGTGACCAATCTGACATTGGGTTGGGCTAGGGCATGATGTATCGGCTTCAGTTTCAAGCTTGGGTTATACAAATACCAACCCAATAAAACTTGAGTTGGGCTCGAGTTAAGATCTCAGGTTGCCTGAACCAACTTGAACCCGATCGATATATAAGTTATAAATTATAATTGAATGCAGATCAACTGTCTTGAAGGCAAATGAAATTCCAGTGCCATCGGGTTTTATTGGTCATGTGATTTCCAATGACTCAAGGTAACAAGATATGTTGGATTTCTCCCTCCCAAATAGATTGTGTGCTACACAACACGACTTTTAAAAGAGTAGCTGCATGTCTTATATATTAGCTTATTTGTTTAGAAGAAAATGAAGTGTTTTATACTAAACTACATATATAATTAATAAAATCATAGGTACAAAAAAATAAGATGTGTATTGAAATATAGTAGGCTAACATGATAACAAAAATATTAACATGTATCCACTTGACCAAACTAACCAGCCCGACTGAGACCACTTGGGTTGGGCTTGGTTTGAGAATTCCCAATCCGAGATTGGGTTGGCTTAAGTTAGGGTTGAGGTACAGGAACCTGGGGTTGGGATAAGGTTGAGCACCAACCCAAGTCGACTTTCAGCCCTACTCCCTACTATTCAGCCCCATGCCTGACCCTAAGTGGGCTAGGCCCAAAACCCAACAGGCCAAGCCGTTGGGCCAGCCCGGCCCATTGACAGCCCAAAAAATGTAAGTGCGCACACATTGATTATCTTTGGAATAACTCTTACAGGAAAGCACATACATGCTCGAGGGAGGCGGACGTGGGCACTTGCTGTTTCTCCAGACGCATCATAGACAAAAACCCACAAGATTTCGACCACAGAGATGTATATCAACAGGTAGAGATCCGCAGCTGCCGCAGTGGTGGCTACATTGCTAAGTCTGTAGCTCCAGATGGGTTCCCTCCAGTTTTCCTGAGGAGAAAAGGTTGGAAGATTTACACATGGACTCCTGTCCATCGCCAACTAGGCGAAGCTCATGGCGCCAACGCCGCTCTCCACATGCGCCTACCAGAATTCGACTTCCCGATCTCTTCTAAGCGCTCGGCGAGCATTGTTGTGGGGAAATGGTATTGTCCTTTCATGTTCATTAAGGAAGCATATAGTTTAAAATTTCAAATGGAGAGGTCTATGTTCTATGAAATGCACCTCGAGCGGTTATGGGAAGAGATTCATACATGTGAGAACGATGGGAACGAAGGAAATGTTGTTGTTGTGAGTGCGACAATACGAAGCGAGTCGGCAAAAATTTTCGGGGTAGAAACCGTGCAAGAGGATGCAGGTGTGGTTGATGGGATGATGTGGTTGCGTGGGCCGCTTACTAGCATGGAAGAGAGGATGAGTGTGGGATTGAATATGGGAATTGTGGATAGAATGAAATGGGAAGCTTGTAAAGGAGGTTGGATTGATGGGAAAGAAAGGGATGTGAAGGTAGAGAAGGTGGAGGAATTTGGAGGGAAGAGGGAATGGAGGAAGTTTGGTTGTTATGTGTTGGTGGAGAGGTTTGCTCTGAAAAGGATGGATGGGAGTTCAGTGCTTGATTATGATTTTAGGCACACCCATGTAGTTCAATCTAAATGGGAATGATAAAATTTCTCATGTCATTGTGTTGGATATTCTATTTCATATGTATTATTTTTTAAATGATGTGTGAAGTAAACAAGGAAGAATTTTTTTGAATTTGATTGAATCATTCAAAAAAATTTAGAATTTGTTTGACATCTTCATTTTTATACTCTCTTTATTGCTCTAAAATCAAGCTTATACAATTATTAGGTGGACCGCATGATAAAAAATAATGGATAACCATTATAACGCCTTTGAATTCTATTTATAACCCACACATGATGGTAGGATTGGCTTGAATTTCTAGAGTCAACTTTCATGGTGCTTTTACTTTTATGGAGAAGACGGAGACCATGCACACCCAAGCGAACGCAGTGAACATCACTTGTAATTGTGAGATATCTTACGGTGTCATGATATGCCCATTTCTAAGGCCATTCCTTCAATACTTCTAGCTCTGGGGAGTCTCTTTGTAGGATACTTGGCCAGAGTGTGACCCATTAGCCTATAAGTCAGTACTGTGACAAAGCAATTGTTGCTCACACAACACGACCGTGCGAGGTCACAATTCATCTAGCACGATCATATGGGGTGCGAATAAGAATTAGGGATCGAATGGAGGCGAAATTCCCATCAATGGCTTAAATGTCCAATCGACTCTCTCCCCATTTGTGGGGGTCTGGACCCCTATGAGTGAGCGGAAAAGGGAGGAGGAAAGAGGCCCTGGTGAACCATCGTTGCTGACTGACAGTATCGAGTACTGACCACACCGTTAATATGCTAGTCTTGAGGTTGGCTTTGGCCCGGATTTTGAGCTGTTTAAGCTGCACAATTAATCTAGGCGTGAGCCCAGCTCATTTTAGCTTCTTCTTTTTTTTCACACATGCACCCACACACACACACCCACCGTAGTGGGATATCACCACCTATGGGTATCAAACCCAAGAACTTGTGTTGAAACTCCTTAAGAGTCTACCACTGAGGTAAGGACTTGAACCCAGGTCATTTTAGCTTGACCCGGCCTATCTTAGACCGGCTCGACCTGAACTTATGTATAAATTTGTTCTATCCTACAAATATCCGTTCCATCCATTGCTTAGGCAATGCATGCATCTTGTAGTCGTTTTCATTTTTTTAACTGTACTCTTTTTATGCATGTGTAGCCTACTGATCAACGGATGGATTAGGAAAGTCCAACCGTGAAAATAGGGATTTGATTGAATTTTAAGCTAGTCTTTATAGCTCATTTCATTTTAGTTTGGCCGACCCTGACTTATATGTATACATGTGTGTTCCCTCTTGTAGATATTTTTCAAATCTTCTATGAGGCAACACATGCAACTTGCATCAAGACCGTTGGTTTTTATGTTTGTAAATATCTTCTTATTGAGAAGGTATAAGTCAAAGTGGCTGGACTATAAGTTCAGGTTAACCCAGTGGATAACTTCCAACGATGAGCCATCCAATCCATCTAATATGTTGGTCTATTAATAGGATCACCATTGGCAAAAAATCATATATATATATAAACACACACCTGTGCACCTATGCACAAGCGCATCTTTGCACACGTGTCATGGGCATCTAATCTAAACAGCCCATGTGATGTGGAATCCCATGAAACCCAAGAAGACAAATTTTCACCTTGATCTAAAATTCTGGTGGGCCATAGAAAAGAGAAATGCAAATCAAGGGAGGAAACTGTTTTCATTTTTCATGACCCACCAAAGTTTTTGATCAAAGTAAAAATTGGGCCCAAGTGGTTTCATGAGGTGCTGCTTCACGTGGACCATTCAGATTTTGTAGTCACATCACGTACGATGATTTCTCAAAAAAAATCACACAAGTTCACACAAGTTTCATCGAGGGGACCATATTTGTATGTTATATTTATCATGACTAGAACGTTTATCTATCATGTGTCCTATCAAATGGTTAAATATATGTGGTAGATTTTTGCACTTGGTGAATCTCAATTTGAGCCAATCTATTAGAAAAGTTAGATTTCAAGTGCACTTAATTAGTTGAAAATTATCTGCTCTGTGGACCTTGGCTTATGGTCTAATCGACTTGACTTGAGACCTCTTTATTTATGTGTGTGTGGGGTTGATTAATTAGTTGATGGATTAGGAACATTCACCTTTGGGAATAGGGATTTGATCAATGTTTGGGCCAGACCACATTAGTTTGGATCACTCCCTGCGTAATCATTTTGCACTTTGGGCCGAGCATGGTCTGGGTGGATCCCTTTTGGATCCCTAACCATAGAGCCCACTGTAATGTATTTGCCTTACATCCACACTGTCCATCCATTTTGACAGCTTATATTTAGGGCATGATGAAAAAATGAAGCAGATCCAACTCTTAGGTGGGCCATACCATGGGAAATGGTTTTGATTGAATCCTCATCATTAAAAACTTCATGGGGGCCACTATGATGTTTATTCGTCATCCAACTTGATGACGAGGTCACAAAGGCTTGGATGAAGAGACCACATGAATATTAGCTTGATCCAAAAAAAAATTTATGTAACGACGCTTTTGCTTACTCATGTGACTCTCTAAATAGTTCAAGAAGGCATTTCACTTCATTTTACTTCCAAATCCTCCGGATTTCATGTGCGAGCACATTTACTCCAATTTCATTGCATTTCATTTTCATGCATTTATTGATATTCAAACACACTTTAAATGTCATTTACCTCTATTTAGTCCCAATTATGGGTTCAATTAATAGTTTATAAATGGAAAACGGAATGGGATGAATTGGGAGTACATAAAAGACCCGCTCAATTGTGATTGGATGACAGAAAATGAAACGCATCTAAAATTCAAATATTTAGTTTGGATAATAGTAAACGGGAGGAACTGAAATATATTTGAATTTTTCAATATATTTATAAGAATACATGTGATACCTTAAATAAGTTTTAATATCATAACTTAATGTACATGTGTAATATTTAATAGAATGATTGTAATAAGTGCATTAAAATATTTACTTTAATAAAAAATAAAGAAATTGTGATATTTGAGTAAAACATAAACATAAGGATCATAAATAAGTTGACAATGCTTTTTAATCGTTTATTTAAATGGCTAACTTTTGTATGGTTTAGATCATTCTTTTAGTATAATTTTATTAATGTACTTGATAATTGGATAATTTTGGAATATCATCGAAGTGGTGCACGTAAGAGAGATGTGTATAGCAACACCTTTGTTTACTCACGTAACTCTCCATGAGAGATTAAAAAGACATTTCACCTCATTTACTTTCAAATTCTCACTTATAGAAAAGTTTCCATTTACATTTCCATTTACTTCAATTTCATATAATTTACATTTATTTACTTCCTCCAGACACATCTCAAACGTCATATACCTCCATTTATTTTTAATTTCACTCATTCTACTTTATTTATTTTTATCCAAGTAGACCTACTTACCTCAATTTGCTCCTATCCAAGTCACCCAAAAGTATTTTGCCAAAATGTCCGTACGTAAAGGTTGCACTGGGTGATGATGGGGCCGCACTTAGAGGTGTACACGAGTCAATTTGAGTCGAGCTGGGCGTAGCTTGACTCAGCTCGGCCACTAGCTGACCTCAACTTGAACTCGGCTCGGCTCTGTCCTCGAGCCTAATTGGCCAACTCGGCTCAGTTCAGTCAGCATCTTGGGCTAGTTCAAGTCGAGTTCACCTGTGAAGCATTTTCACAAACACATGAACTGCACCTTCAAATAATCATAATATATAAAACAGTAGTAATGGTTTTACATGTATTTTATAAAATACCTTATAAGCAACATTAAAAAAAGTAAAAAAATAGTATTTGTTTGATGAAATATACCTTCCTTGCTACCAACCGGCACTTTATTGGATCATTTCATAAAACAACCAGTGAACAATATCAATATCAAAGTAACTGAGTCACCGAACAGGCTTGAATCGAGTTGAGTTCGATCCAAGTCGAGGCAAGCTCGAACTTGGTTCGAAATTTTTTCAAGCTAAAAAAAATCAGCTTAACTCGGCTCGAACTCAGTATCAAGCCAGGTCGAACTGTGCTTTCGAGTCGAGTTGAGTCGAGTCGAACAAGCTAACCGAGCTAACTAATTCGTGTACAGCCCTGGCCGCAGCTGACAGGCTCCTGCGCAACGTCTCATCACATTTGCTTATTGACCTTGGAATCTTTCATTTCTAACCGTTCATTAGATGTCCAATCACCTTAGGACACTGATTCAACAATAATCGTTGTTATTTATCTGTGGCCCTACTAAAGTAGGGGCCATCATTCACGCGGCTCAATCCGGCCAGCGGATGAAGTAAACCGCAGGGCTCACTTTGATGTATGTGCTTTATATCCAAGTCACCTGTCCATAGTTTTCGGCTCATTTCGGGGGCATGGACCGAACAGAGCCGCAGGCCCAAACATAAAGCAGATCCAAATCACAAATGGACCACATTGCAGTAAGCAGTGGCAGTGAACGGCCACCATTAAAAACGTCCTGAGGCCCACCATAATATTGATTTTACATCCAACCTGTTGATAAAGTCAAGTGGACCTGTTGATGAAGGGAAAACACAGATATCATCTTGATCCGAAACATTTGTGGCCCATAAGAAGTTTTCAATGGTCAACAACCGCTCTTTCCTTTGGTGTAGTCAACTTGAGATATTTATCTGCTTCATTTATGGGATCAACCCCTAAAGCGATCTGAAAAAACCGATGGACGGCGTGGATGGATAACAAATACACGAAGGTGGGCCCCACGGTCAGTGAAACACCCGCTACGCGTAACACCAGATGTGCTCTCCTTTTATCTGAGGCAAGTTATAACGAGAAAATGACCACTGTAGACAAAACCTTTTACCCAGCGGTTTTTATGAAGGACTACAAACTTAAGTGACCAACTTAGACTAGCACGTGCGGACAGGGACTTTGAAGACGAAACTACCCCTCCTTTTAACTGCGAAGACGAGCGCTGACGCTACTCCAACTGAGAGTTCTACGAACGGCTTAAAAGAGATCAAAGTTACATGGCCCACAGCTATGTATTTATTATATCCACAATGTTCATCCATATTTCGATATCATTTCGGAGCATTATCAACAAAAATAAAATCATATCCAAAGATCAACTGGGCCACACCACACAAGCAGCCGAAAATTGATTTTCATCGTTGAAACTTTTGTAGGGCCCACCATGACATTTATTTTCCATCCAATCTATTCATAAGGTCACAAAGACCTGGATGAAGAGGAAAAACAAATTTCATAATGATCCGAAACTTGTGTGGCCCCTAAAAGGGTTTCAACGGTGGACAGAGTTCAAGCAGAATAGTAATGGCGTACGAACAGGGATACGGATATAGCTACGGTTATAATCCGTAGCTATAACAGTAGCTCGGCGATCAATCGTAGATCCCATGGTTCCACCGCAAGTTGCTGTTCCACCCCCGATTTATGGCTACGGATTATAACCGTAGCTAAAACCATATCCCTATGCACTTTCTTTTTTCTTTTCTTTTCTCTCTCTTTTTTTTTTTTTACATGGAGAATTTTATTCGACCTACATTTTTTTCTAACACATATTTATATAAATATGTAAATATAAGCATATAAAAAAAAATTCTCTTTTTTTTTTCATTTCTTTCTTTATTCATATAAAAAATATATTTTCTAAACCAAAATTAGTTACTTGACGTACCATATATAATTTTAGGGTTGAAAGTTGGGTGGGCTCAACCCGACCAACCTGTGACCGACCCGACATTGGGTTGGGCTTGGTTAGGATTTATCGGGTTTGGTCTTGGGGTTGGGCCATACAAATAGCAACTCGATAAAACTTGAGTTGGGCTTGGGTTGAGGTCTCGAGAATTGCCAGGAAATGCATGGAAATGACTGTGAAATGCATGAAAATAACCGTGAAATGAAGGAAAATGACCATGAAATGCATGGAAATGACCATGAAATGTATGGAAGTGACCATGAAATGCATGGAAATGACCGTGAAATGAAATGGAATCACTGGGATTGACTGTGAAATGCATGGAAATGACCGTGAAGTGAAAGGAAATGACTGTGAAATGCATGGAAATGACCGTGAAATGAAACGGAATCGCCGGGATTGATCGTGAAATGCATGGAAATGATCGTGAAATGAAATGGAATCGCCGAGATTGCCCGTGAAATGCATGGAAATGACCGTGAAGTGAAAGGAAATGACTGTGAAATGCATGGAAATGACCGTGAAATGAAACGGAATCGTCGGGATTGACCGTGAAATGCATGGAAATGACTGTGAAATGAAACGGAATCGGCGAGATTGCCCGTGAAATGCATGGAAATGACCGTGAAGTGAAGGGAATTGACCGTGAAATGCATGGAAATGACCATGAAATGAAATGGAATCACTGGGATTGACCATGAAATGCATGGAAATGACCGTGAAGTGAAAGGAAATGACCGTGAAATGCATGGAAATGACCGTGAAATGAAACGAAATTGCCGGGATTGACCGTGAAATGCATGGAAATGACCGTGAAATGAAACGGAATCGCCGGGATTGCTCGTGAAATGCATGGAAATGACCGTGAAGTGAAGGGAATTGACCGTAAAAATGCATGGAAATGACTGTAATCAAAACAGAATCGCCGAGATTGACCGTGAAATGCATGGAAATGACCGTGAAGTGAAGCGAATTGATCGTGAGCGAGGGAAGCTAGAAATTGAGCGAGGCAACGTACAAATTAAACAAGACAACCTAGGAAATAGCGAGGAAACCCGGTAGACCCCGCAAATGGCATTCACACCCCAAACATTTGAGATCATTTTTTGTTCCACTAATAATTGAAATGAGGAGAAACAAATTTTTAAAATAAGGTAAAAACCAACTTTGGTGTATGTGAAATCTTTTCGTATTTCAATTTTTGACTCAAGGTCAAGGGCTATTGATAAACATAAACTGGAAATTGAGCGGGCCAAACCGGAAAATGAGCGAGACAAACTAGAATTTGAGCGGGCCAAACTGAAAATTTGAGCGGGCCAAATTGGAAATTGAGCGGGATAAACTGGAAATTGAGCGGGCCAAACTGGAAATTGAGCGGGACAAACTAGAAATTGAGCGGGCCAAACTGGAAAATGAGCGAGACAAACTGGAAATTGAGCGGGCCAAACTGGAAATTGAGCAGGATAAACTGTAAATTGAGCAGGACAAACAGGAAATTGAGCGGGCAAACATGGAAATGAGCGGGACAAATTAGAATTTCAGTGGGACAAACTGGAAATTGAGTGAGCAAACATGGAAATGAGCGGGACGAACTAGAATTTCAATGGGCCAAACTGGAAATTGAGCGGGCAAACATGAAAATGAGCGGGAAGAACTAGAATTTCAGCGGGTCAAACTGGAAATTGAGCGGGCAAACATGAAAATGAGTGGGACAAACTGAAAATTGAGCGGGACAAACTGAAAATTGAGTGGGCCAAACTGGAAATTGAGTGGTACGAATTGGAAAATGAGCAGGCCATCCACCTCTAGAGCCATGAACAAACCTGAACAAGGAGAGAAGGGCTAGCTTTGCCAACTTCAATTGCTCTTGGGAGTAGTTAATAAACTCTAAAAGATTGAAAATCCATTGTCCTTATAGAAATGTGCAAGTCCTGAAACATGGCAAATATCAGACTGGTCATAGCATTTTTTTAGGTACGTTAGAACTATGCTTTGACATAATGAATACCCTGGGAAATAAGCCACTTTCAAAATACCCACCAATATAGCTTCTCCAATTTTACCAATTATAAAGGTAAGTCTTTAGAATTTTAAGAAACAAAACTATGTGAGATTACTTCAGGATCATTTGAATTGGGGGCATCTAGATGCATTGGATATTTCAATTACCAGGCATTGCAATGCCTGGATGGCGTAACTGCTGGCAATTGAACATAAAGCAATGAAAAGATGAAAAGCTGCAAACATAACATAAAACAATGGCTCTTCGATATAAAGCCATAAAACTTGTAGTAGAAGACATAGAACATTGTGGGGATGTTCTATGCATAATGAAGCCAAAATGTGAACTATTTAGACCACCTAAGGTGGATCCCACATTTATAGGGCTAGGGTATATCCAAGATTCTTCATCAGTTATAGGGGATGCGCCTAATATAAGTTTCCAACAACCCAGGGTATATCTACCAGATTACTCAATTTTTATGAAAATGTTCCTCAAACGAACATCCTAGCTTATCCTCTTGAGGCTGCATGCCTCTAGAATGCCAAGAATATCTCTCAATTTGGTGTTGGATGTCTTGGAGGTACCAAACATCCAACCTTTTCTGATTCAAATCCTTTTGGATGAAAAATCAGAATAATATTGGGATACTCCATTATGAACCAACCCTATTGGTTCATCGATAAATCCGTGACCACTTCTTTGTTAATTATGTAGTGAATTGGTTGTAGCATCACCCGTGAAGGATTATGTTATATACATTGATGATCTCCCATGTCCTAATAAGACTCCTCAGCTCATTTGCCAGTGTTGTTTCCGCCCTTTTCTTAGGATTATACATCATATGTTGTAGGAAGAATTTCAATCCTTCTATGAATAAATTCCATCCTTGTTGGGAGTATTTGAAATTTTATTAGGGTGAGAAGTTGGGGTTCTCCATCTTTGAATTGGTTGTGTGAATAATAGTAGAATACCTTGTTTGCTTTTAGTGCTTGTATGTAACGGTTATGGGTTATCTACAAATGTGATGTGAAGAGTTGATCCAAATTACTTGTCTTCCTTTTTTAGCAACTAGCTAAGGAAAACGTACCTAAATAAGACTTTAATTTCACTACTAAACTATGGAGGTGTCCCAAAAGAATACTTTATGGATCTTCTAAGGAATGCTTTGAATGATGCTCAATTTTCAGTTTGTCTCACTCAATTTTTTAATTTCCAGTTTGGCTCGCTCAATTTTCAGTTTGTCCCACTCAACTTCCAGTTTGTCCCACTCAATTTCTAGTTTGGCCCGCTCAATTTCCAGTTTGGTCCTCTCAATTTTCAGTTTATCCCAGTCAATTTCCAGTTTGTCCCACTCAATTTCCAGTTTGTCCCGCTCAATTTCCAGTTTGGCCCGCTCAATTTCTACTTTCCGAAATTCCTCCATGCTACAAGTTCTCCAGATGCAAATAACTGAAAAATCATGAAAACATGTCCCTCATAATGTTTTTCTGTTTTCTCTGCCACCCCACCGAATCCGTTTTCCATGCAACCCGAGACCTCAACCCGAGCCCTACCCAAGTTTTATCGGGTTGGTGTTTGTATGGCCCAACCGCAAGACCAACTCCCATGACATCCTGTCCAAGCCCAACCTAATGTCGGGTCGATCACATTTTGGTCGAGTTGAACCTGCCCAACCTTCAACCATCAAATCATATATGATACGTCAAGTAACTAATTTAGGTTTGAGAAATTTAGGACCGTGGACCCAACCTTTTATCCAGCTGTGTTTTATGAAAGAAGATAAACTTTGTTTTGCAACTTAGACCTCCACGTGCGGATTACGAATTTCAGGACGAAAATACCCCTTCTTTCATGGAAACAGATTGGGTACTCCCCCTGCCACCAGCCAATGGTGGATGGTCGGTGGTCTGTGGGCCCCACCAAGATGTATTCTTTTCATCCATGCCGTCCATATATTTTTTCACATCATTTTATGATATGAGACCAAAAATAAGGTATATCCAAATCTTAAGTGTACCACATTACAGGAAAAAGTGTTGAATGAGTGTCAACCATTAAAAACTTTTTGGGGGCCCACTGTGATGTCTGTGAGAAATCCTCCCCGTCTAAGTTCATTCATAGGGTCACAAAGACCTGGGTGAAGAAGAAAAACAAATTTCATAATGATCCAAAACTTCGATAACCCCTAAAAGGGTTTCAATGGTAGACGTTCAATTCCCCAATGCCTTTTACAGTGTAGTCTACTTGATAGTTAGATCTATCGTATTTTTTGTCCCAAGCCTTAATATGAGGTCGCCAAATATATGGACGGTTTGGATATAACACAGACCTCATGATGGGACCCACAAAAGGCGGTGGGGATTACAGTAGCAAAAAAAAAAAAAAACTAGGAACCTGTAGCTACGGTTTTCTATAGATACGAATTACAACCGTAGCTATAGACGTAGCTCCGCGATCAATGGCAGCTCCCGCAATTCCACCACAAGTCGTTGTCCCAATCGGCGATCAATCGTGGATCCCGTGATTCCACTCCCGATCTATGGCTACGGATTATAACCGTAGCTATAACCGTATTCGTATCCTTTATTTCATTCTCTGTTTTTTTATTTTTTTATTTTTTTTACATGGAGAATTTTATTCTACCTACATTTTTCTCTAATGCATATTTATATAAATATGTATATATAAGCATATAAATTTTTTTTCTCTTTTTTTTCATTTCTTTCTTTATTCATATAACAAGAATATCTTCTAAACCAAAATTAGTTACTTGACATACCGTATATGATTTTAGGGCTAGAAGTTGGGCGGGCTCAACCCGACCAACCTGTGGCCGACCCAACATTAGGTTGGGCTTGGGCAGGATGTATCGAGTTTGGTCTTGGGATTGGGCCATATAAACACCAACCTGATAAAACTTGGGTTGAGCTCGGATTGAGGTCTTGGGTTGCCTGACCCAACAGGAACCCGATTAATATATAAGTTTCTTATAAATTAATTATAATTGAGTGCAGATCATCTATGTTGAAGGCAAAGGAAATTCCAATGCCTCCCCTCAAGCTAACAAGATATGCTGGATTTCCCTCTCCCAAATAAATTGCTTGATACAAAATACGACTTGTAATGGAGTAGTCCTATACTTTAGTTTGTTTGTTTAGAAAAAAATGCATGGAAATGATGGTGAAGTGAAGGGAATTGACCGTGAAATGAAACGGAATCACTGGAATTGACCGTGAAATGCATGGAAATGACCGTGAAGTGAAGGGAAATGACCGTGAAGTGCATGGAAATGACCGTGAATCAACACAGAATCACCGGGATTGACCGTGAAATGCATGGAAATGACTCGTTGCTGAGCAAAAGGAAAACAGAGGTCCAAGGAGAGCATCCATTTAGAGGACAAAGCAAGTAGGCTGTAACACCAAGCTGGAAAAAGAATGGTTTTTTAAGAAATGCAAGAATTTGCTCAACAGCATAACTAGAAGGAAAGATCAGCACATTTACAGAGAGGTGAATAGTGAAGCAGATATTTTGTCTGCATGTGCTTAATTGCTTCTGTTAATAATTAATGCCTTGAAGAAGAAGAAGAAGAAGAAGAAAAGACATTCCTTCAACATGGTTCTCTCGAGCTTCTAGTATATAATTGTTCACCTGTGTCAATAGGGTGTATAGTCAGTTCACTGGCAGAATCACCCTCCCAACTCAAAAAGTATTTTTTGGTTGGAAGAAATCGATTTCCATGGATATGTATTCAACTATTTCTATTACATAAAGTATCTGTTGAAATTGATTGTCTTTTCCTCGAAAAACAATTGAATTGAATAAAATGATTATTGTTTCCAAAAATAAAAAAATAAAAATTGAATTGATGTCTCCCAAACAAGCTACTCCGTGGGCATTTCCTCTCTTCGCTGGAAACACCAACCAACCATTAAGAGTTCTTTTTGGTTTTTCACACTAAAAAGAGCATCAATCCAAACAATGGCAAAAGTAAAAACAAATAAATTTCCGTGGAAATTTTAGTTGCAAAACAAATTGCAGACTGTGGATTCCTTCCATGATTTTCACATTTTTAGTTTTCCATGGAGGTTTCCAATATGCACATTTTGGATTCTTCCTATCCAAATAGGCCTGACTATGAAAACTCTTGATGTTCTGGATCAATGCTATCCTTGATGACCAGAGAGGTGTTGGCCGGTGGATATCAAGGTGTCTAATGACTTAAATCCTTAGTTGCACAAACCTTCTACCTAGGTGTTACTCCCACTATAAATCTCACTCCCCTCCCATTTCCAAGCTGTTCACATTTGCTAACATTTTGAACAAACGCTTCCCCACTCCCATACCCAAACCTATTTCTGCTTCCCCCTTACCCTTTGTGCAGCTGTACTCCAAAACATAACACTTCAAGAAACAATGCTACTTCAATCCACCACGCAAGAATATCTCAACAGTTGACTTTAACAAAACAAAGCTATGATGATATGCAGTGGCCATAGAAACAAGATATGACTTTTGTTGAAATAACTCGACAGCAAGAGGACTTCCTTCTTAGATAGAAGAACAAGAACACGAGAGGAATCTCAATAAGTGGACCTGAGATTTTTCTAGAGTGCTCAATCCATCAAAAGTATGAAATAAGCTTTAAAATGATATATCCAAGCCCATGCGGTTGTACATAGAAGAAGTAGCTGAGTGGGTTTTTGGAGTCATTAAGTTGGGACCTCTTATTAAATTTTCTTTCCTTCATGATGGATGGATTAAGTCGAGTTCGACTCGAGTCGAGGTAGGCCAAGCTCGGCTTGACTCAATTTCTAGTTTAGCCCACTCAATTTTCAGCTTGTCCTTCTTGATTTCCAGTTTGGCCCGCTCAATTTCTAGTTTGGCCCGTAGTATATCCACGCTGTCCATCCATTTTTCCATCTAATTTAAGCGGTTTAGCCACAACTTGAAGCATGTCAAAAGATCAAGTGGATCATACCATGGGAAACAGTGGGCATAATGATTTCCATCGTTGAAACCATAGTTGGAAGAAAATTCCCTAATAGCTGGTACTTTTGGAGAGATGCAGTTGATTATATCATACAGAAATGCTGATTTATTGTGGGCCCTATTGTCGATGGAGCATAAATATAAAATCATACTGATTGATCAATCTTTGTTATCCAATCAATCTTCTTCTTTGTTGTCTATGATTTTTCTAAGATTATGTTTTCTACAAAAGTTTTGGTTTCAGTTGATTGTGGCCTTTTTTGAGGTCTTTTCTTATTTTTATATTTTTAGAGATTCAATTGTGTTTTTAATAGCTATTGGTTGAGCTAATCTAGTATGCTTCTCTCTCTTGTGGATCTTTAGCCAGACATGGGGCTGACTTAATATGAGATAATATGACAAATATTAATATGATATAGTGATTTAGCTATATGGGATTGAATTCTATTTTTAGGGTTTTTTTTTTCTTTTTCTTTTTTTCCTTGTAAAGGATTGGAATTTATTTATTTTTGGTTATCTTGAAATGCATAACATTTTTTGGAGTCTGAATACCGTGTTCTTAATATCTTGCATTACTGTAACTGTTATGGGCTTTGTTTGGTTTCTATAGATTATAATTGAGTTGTGAAGAATATGTTTTTTTTTCCTTTCTCAATTTTGATTTGTGGAAACGTTGCTAATGTGATCTTTGGCTTGTTTAGGTTGATTCCCATGTTTTGATGTTTGAAAAATGTCATTTTTATTTTATTTTTGCATCTTTAGCTTGTTTGTGTTGATACCCTTAGATCGGGCGTATCTCGCAATCCGAATGAGTTAGCGACGTAAAATATATGATTTTGGGGTAGAACGAGCTACTTTAGCCAACCAACCCAGCTACGTCGGGTTGCGCAACTTGGAATTGCGAAAAACCCCTTGATCGACGGTCGTTTCCCTGTTTTAATTTCGTTTTTACTATAAATAGTAAGTTTTAGTTTGATTATAACTCTTCATCCGTTGGGCTTTAGGAGTTGCGCCCAACGTGAAAAGAGCTTAGAATAATTAGGGGAACGGTTTGGTGAAGCCAAATAGGACACTTACTATTTTTGGCCGAAAACCTTGCGCACTAGTAGACATCACGACCGTCTATAAATAGTTAGTTTACTATTTATAGTAAGTCGCGGATTCTAGGAGTTTGAGTTGTAGTTTGATTATGATTTCTTTCCCATTGCTTGATACCCTTATTTAAAGGGTTGTGAACTCGATTTTATTCATTCATCAATCAATTTCGAATTTATTAGAATTTATTTCTATTTTCTGCTTTCTTTCCTCGTGGATTCGAGAAGTCTCTGTGAGGAGTCCAGAGAAGTTCCGTGGATTCGGAATAGTTATCCTCTTGAGGAAGACGGTGCTCGACCTCACGTCCTCCCTGCATCAAAAAGACAATTATCAGCTTGACCCAAAACTTTTGCGACCCATTAATGATCAATAGCTTGTTTGTGTTGATACCCATTTTTTTTTTACTTTTGAAAAATGTATATGTTCTCATAATATTTAGCTTGTTTGTGTTGATTCCCACCTTTTGATTTTTGAAGAAAGTGTGTGTGCATGTGTTTACATCTTTGGCTTATTTTTGTTCATGTCTATGTTTTGATTTTTGAAGAATGTGTAGTGTTGGGTATATTTGGCTGTTTGGCATGCTCTGTTATGCCATGTTCTGGTTTTTAAAGTGTTTGTTAAAGCTTATACAACATACCATTCAGGTTTTAAGGAGTTCCACATGTGGGGGCCATTGTTCAGTTATCCAAACTGCTGATGGTTGCTTTTAGGACCCACGAAAGAGCTTAAGATTCCTTAATTACGGCCCTTCTATTTGTTGACCACCCACAGAAATGTTTGGAATTTAAAGCTTGTACAACATACCATTCCTTAATATTTGTACAAAATACCATTCAGGTTTTAAAGCTTGTACAACATACCATTCCTTAACATACCAGTTCGTGGGATTTCACGTAACCGTAGCCAAGATGAAAAATGGCAAATGTAGATTAATGACATCTAGATGGATATCTAGATGCTTCACAGAGATTTTCGTCAGGAAAATGAGAAGAAAACCCTTCGTACTTCAGTTCTTCGTTCCAAGAGAGTGTAGGGCTGGAAGCACCTGTTTTTTCGTTAAGGGGAGTGAAAGCAACGCTGAAAGCAATGCAGTGAAAAGAGTATGTGAAAAGGAGGGGTATTTTCTTGAGAAATTTAGGACTGTGGACCCCACCTTTTATCCAGCTGTTTTTATGAAACAATACAAACTTTGTTTTGCAACTTAGACCTGCATGTGCGGAGATTGAATTTCAGGACGAAAATACCCTTCCTTTTTCAGTTTGTCCCACTCAATTTCCAGTTTGGCCAGCTCATTTTCCTGTTTGGCCCGCTCAATTTCCAGTTTGTCCCACTCAAATTTCAGTTTGGCCCGCTCATTTTCCAATTTGTCCCGCTCAATTTCCAGTTTGTCCCACTCAATTTCTAGTTTGTCCCGCTCATTTTTCAGTTTGGCCCGCTCATTTTCTAGTTTGGCCCATTCAATTTTCATTTTGTCCCGCTCAATTTTCGGTCAATTTGCTTCACTTCACGGTCATTTCCATGCATTTCACAGTTATTCCCAGCGATTCCGTGTTGATTCACGGTCATTTCCATGCATTTCATGGTCAATTCCTTTCACTTCACGGTCATTTCCATGCATTTCACAGTCAATCTCGGCGATTCCATTTCATTTCACGGTCATTTCCATGCATTTCACGGTTATTTCCCTTCATTTCACGGTCATTTCCATACATTTCACAGTCATTTCTATGCATTTCACAGTCATTTCCATGCATTTCACGGTCATTTTCCTTCATTTCACGATCATTTCCATGCATTTCTTGGCAATTCCCGAGACCTCAACCCAAGCCCAACCCAAGTTTTATCGAGTTGCTATTTGTATGGCCCAACCCCAAGACCAAACTCAATACATCCTGACCAAGCTCAACCCAATATCGGGTCGGTCACAGGTTGGTCGGGTTGAGCCGGCCCAACTTTCAACCCTAAAATTATATATGGTACGTCAAGTAACTAATTTTGGTTTAGAAAACATTCTTGTTATATGAATAAAGAAAGAAATGAAAAAAAAGAGAATTTTTTTTTTATATGCTTATATTTACATATTTATATAAATATGTGTTAGAAAAAAATGTAAGTAGAATAAAATTTTCCATGTACAAAAAAAAAAGAAAAAAGAAAAAAAAGAAAAAGAAAGGGCATAGGGATACGGTTATAACTACGGTTATAATCCGTAGCCATAGATCGGGGGTGGAATCGCTGATTCCACGATTAATCGCCGATAGGGACAGCGACTTACGGTGGAATCACGTGATCCACGATTGATTGCCGAGCTGCTGTTATGGCTACGGATTATAACCGTAGCTATATCCGTATCCCTTCAGTACACCATTACCATTCTGCTTGAACGTCTACCGTTGAAACCCTTTTAGGGGCCACACAAGTTTTGGATCATTATGAAATTTATTTTTCCTCTTCATCTAGGTCTTTGTGACCTTATGAATAGATTGTATGGAAAATAAATGTTATGGTGGGCCCTACAAAAGTTTCAACGATGAAAATCAATTTTCCGCTGCTCTGTGTGGTGTGGCCCAGTTGATCTTTGGATATGATTTTCCTTTTTTTGATAATGCTCCGAAATGATCTCGAAATATGGATGAACGTTGTGGATATAATAAATACATAGCTGTGGGGCCATGTAACTTTGATCTCTTTTAAGCCGTTCGTACAACTCTCAGTTGGAGGAGCGTCAGCGCTCGTCTTCGCAGTGAAAAGGAGGGGTAATTTCGTCCTCAAAGTCGCTGTCCGCACGTGCTAGTCTAAGTTGGTAACTTAAGTTTGTATTCCTTCATAAAAACCGCTGGGTAAAAGGTTTTGTCTACAGTGGTCATTTTCTCCAAGTATAACACTTTCCCAAAGTTCCGTATCCGAGCCCAGCCCGTTGTAAAACTTGCAACGGTCCTGATTCAACAAGAAAAGGTCCGTTGATCAAACGCTAGAATTATCCAATCAATCTGCATTTAGATCTACGTCCATCTAATTTTCTTCCCATGATTTAAACGGCCTAATTTATGCTGCAGATGTTCCTGGGACCCAACTGTGTGACACTTCTTAGTTCACGTATATGATCCACCATACTCCGCTGGAGCATAAAAACACTCCACTGTGAAGGGCATACATCTTAAGCCAGTACGCACCACGCGCAAATTAAAAATTGCCACGTCACTATTAAAACCCTAAGCCCCAAGCCCGCTCCCTACCCGCCTGGCGCCAAAATCCCCGTCAATCCTCAGTCCTATATAAACCCTAATTCAAAGGCATTTCCTCGCTCTCAAGAGCGGGGAACCGCTGATTGAAAAAAAAAATCTCCATTTCTCTCATTTCCAACCCTCGAGAAACTCCAAATTAGGGTTTCACTTGCAATCTCCTGCGTCGGTCGATCTAAAATCGCCTCAGCTTTGATCACTGCCTGTTAACTGATATCAGAACTCCCAATGTCGAATTCCGTCGATCAAGACCAGCGATGGCTGCTCGATTGCCTGACTGCAACGCTGGATACGAACCACGACGTCCGATCGTTTGCGGAGGCATCGCTGCACCAGGCATCTCTGCAGCCAGGTTTGCATTGTTATTTTGATTTTCTTTTTGTTAGTCTCAGATCAGTCCTTAAAATGCTATTATGTTTTTCAATCACATCGACTGCATGTTTTAATGAAATCTTCTGTTAGCATTTTTAGTCTCTGGAATTGGACCTGCATATTTCCAACGTTGTTAGAACTGTGGAGTGATATGTGATATGGCATGCGGCCTTTAAACTTTCAATGAGAAATGCGGAACTAGTTTTAAGTCTTGGATACTTGGGGTAGTAGTCCATTAAATTTCAGGGGCAGAATTTTGTGGAATTTTCTTCTGTCAGCGTTGTGCTGGAATCCCAGCGGGATCTTGGAAGACGCTGAAAGACCAGCTCGAATGGTAGCAGATAGGATCAAGGAAGATATGATTCTTGGTCTTCCAATCTCAAGGAGTTTAAAGAAATCCCAATTAAGTCCTCCCTGGATTCCTGGAAAAAGGATTCTATGGGAGAAGTGTTCATACTCCTTGGGTGCTGTTCCTATCCCCCCTTCTACCCTGAGACTCTGGTCCTCTATTGTCCATGGATTCTGGGACTGGCAGAGTGATGAAGCAGCCGTGGGGGCACCCTTTCCAACCCTGGAGGCTGAGTTGAAACAGTTTTCTCTGTTCCGGTCAATGTGATTTGTACTACTCATGCTTGTTTCTTCCCCCAGATCGAGGTGGATTTTTATGGCTCGCCCCTGGCTATCCTCCTCTTGGCAACTGGAGGAGGCTTTATTCCAGATACTGTTGTGGATGTTTTCAAGGAAATCAGAGTGATTTCTGATCAGCTAAACACTTTGTTTGCTCATAGGTCTTTTAACTCTAATGACCCTGCAGTGTCCCTCACAGTCTTTGGTTCTGCAAGTCCAGCCTTGTATTTTGGAAGTTTGCCTACCTCTAATTTAATTCAGTCATCATTATTCCCTCAGGAAAAAAGGGAAAAAAAGAGAGCGAGAAATGCGGAATGATATCCTGCCTGTTTTGAACTGGTTGCAGTATTCTAATCAATCTTCTGCGCCAGCTGAATTGGACATTTTCCTAATAAAAATGAAATCTTTGATTTCTCTGCTCTTATATGCATGTTCCATTACTATAGATGCTTGGGCTGAGAGTTTCAACAGTACACTCAGTTTTTAGTTTGTAACAGTGGGCCTATGGTACAATAATCCAAACTGTTGATTGGCATAGGATTTCAACCCTTGGTACTGCCAATCAACACAGCAGAGGCTAAGGAATGAAGGGAACTCAAAAGCGCACACACAAACAGCATAATTTTTATAGGCAGCAACCTAACCTTTTGATTTCTCACTAAGAAAAATGTCTTCTACATGATACACTTCCCCATGGCCATCCAACAATGCCTTGAGTCATCTCGTAAGTGAGATAGATATGGTTACAAGAAGTTACAAGTAGTTTTAATTGCTGCCATGTATCTAAGGTCCTTAGTCAACAATTGTGCAAGGTCTATTGACTGAGTGCCAATTCTCATAATAGCCCTTTCTGCTACAACTGCTTGTAACTGTATCATTTTATCCCATGTGACTTGTTGCCCACATGGGTTTTGGACTTCAAGCATTTGCCTCAATTGCCAATGCCTGGTCCTGTTGTTGCACTTGTTGGCCTGTGCAACTCTGGCCGTATGCCACACTCCATCCGCTTGTGCCAGCCCAAAGTCTGTCCTGCTGAGTCCATTTATCGTGTGTTGGCAGTGTACAATGATGTGCCTCTGTGTGGCTGCTGGACATGGGGTTTACTTGCCTCCCTCGCTTAAACTTGTTGACATCCGTGTCGACTCTAGATACGCTTGGATTAGGTCCTCTACTTGCCATAACATCACATCATTCTCCTAACTAACCTCGTGGTTAGGATCACCTTTCCTCTTTACCAAATAGTACGTCTGTCGAGTCCTTTTGATTTGCTCTTCAACCCTTCTATCTAGAGTGGCTTCAGCCTCAGGCTCAAATGGTTTCCTTATCATTAGCAACACCTGCTTAGATACGGCCTGACTGTTGTTTTCTGTGTTGCATTGAAAGGCTTGGGTAAGGAAACATGGAATATTAGATGTATCTTGAACTGTTCTGGTAGATCCAATCTGTATGTCAAGTCGTCAACTTTCACACCCATCTTGTGACTTCAAATTGGCTCATCATATCTCTGAATCATGCTTTTGTGTTATGCACCTGTTTCTTATTAATTTCTTCCGGATTTGGGGGTTAATTTGTGCATGACTTTGTCCACAACTTGAAATTCTAAGAATCTTCATCCTGATCAGCCCATTTTTTCATTCAACTTACTTTGGCCAAGCAGTCCCCTGCCTCTTCGATTTGCTCCGTTCTTGACCTAGCAACTTGATATGCTGCAGGGCAAAGCCCACCTGAATGCTGCTTTGCAACTTCATTAGGCGTCATTGGTTGCTAGCTTGTGGTTAGTTTGAATGGATTAGCTTTGTTGAAGAACTCTGTTGCAACCAGCAAGTTGTAGCAAAACTGGGGCAATGTCTAGCAAGTCAACCCAATTCTGTTGGTTGGCTGTCACATCGTGACAAAGGTATTCCTCTAGTAATGCATTCATCCACTTTGCTTGACTGTCCGACTGTGGATGATTGCTTGTTGGGAAGTTCAGTTGCGTGCCAAGCAACTCAAACAACGTCATTCAATACCGTGCCGTGAACCAAGTTTCTCGATTGCTAACAATGTTCACAGGTAGCCCCCGGCACTTCACAACGTTCTTAAAGAACAGTTGTGTGGCTACCTTAGTCATGCATGCATGTGGAGGGGGATGAATGTCGTGTACCATGAGAACCTATCGACCACCACTATGATGGATGCAAAACCCTTTACATTCGATAATCCAGTGATGGAGTCCATGGAGAGGCTCACCCACGGCTTCTCTGGGATAGGCAATGATTTTCCGTTGCTTTGTCTTGTCTTTCTGACTTGTAAGACACACCCACCACATGTAGTGATACATTCTTGGTTACACAGATGATTGGTCTCATCTTGAAGTTCACTTCTTTGATCTGACTTTGGCCTTTCACCACCAAAAGGCCTAACCACACTACACTTTTATTGGCAATGAAGTTGTACATGTCGACCATTGCGACCATTGCACGAACGTTGTGGTCATTTAACACTATCAAATTACATAGGCCCAACAGATGTAGGCTTCTCATGGTGATTGCATTCAGCAATTGTGGCGGATTTACCCTGGGGGTTCATCATTCTCTTCCTTGGCAACCAACGCACTAAGTTTCTCCTTCTTTGGACAATCTCATGCCCATTGAGGACCCTTAAAAATAAAGCAGACCAAGTCTGCCTTTGAAGGCCTTTCCTGCTGTCCATTTGCCTGAGGGTTATCCTTCTTATTCTGGCTTGACTTTTTCCTTATCCTTGGAGGACCTCTCTCTCTCTCTCTCTCTCTCTCTCTCTCTCTCTCTCCATCCACCAGACTATCTGCTGTTCTACTATCGACACAAGGTCCTTTCACACCCTTCCGTTTCAAGTCTATCTAAGCTTGTGGCCGTAATCCAACCATAAAGTTGAACCACTTATCATCCTCTAACATCTTCTTCACATCGAGCATCAAGGTGGAATTGCTTGATGTATTCATGAACAGTACCTGTGTGCTTCAACTTTCACAGTGAATCAGGGCTAGCTAAGTGACATTGCATAGGAGGAATTGCTCATTCAATTCACTTTTCAACTTGGACCAAGTAATCGTCGACACAATTTCGCCATCATAACTTTGCATCACCTGAAAGGTACATGCTTGTGATGTTCACTATCTCTCTCTCTAGGTTATGAGCAATGTTGAAGTATTGCTCTGTACCCCAAGGAAAGTTCTCCAACTCCTTGGTGCTATGCATGCCACCATATGGAGTTGGTTTTGGAACTCACCTTGTGTGTTTCACCAGCAACAGAAGACCCACGAGTGACCCATTTCACAATGTCCAATTCATCAGCCAGATAGTCCAGGCATTGCTTGAAATGGGCATCTTGGGTATCTAGGGACTCTTCCAACGACTTGAGTTTCTCCCCTCGTACAACCAGACGTGCCTCATGTGCCCTCAATCCATCCGTAGTGGGCGAAGTTGAAGCGACACTTACTGTGGTGGCCGCTAGAGATGTGACTTGCTGCTCAAGCCACGTCCCTCAATCCTTTTATCGTCTCTTTGCACCCCCACCAGCCATCGTCTAGAGCCAATCGCATGTCTGTAAACAGGGCTTTGTTGTCATGGTAGAATAGAGAATGAAGGCTACTCCGTGAATCGGCCTAAGGATTTCAACTCTTAGGACAACCAAACAACACAACAAAGGCTCAGGAAAGAAGGGATAAAAAGCACACACAAGCAACACAATTTTTATAGGCACTAGCCCAATCCTTTTTTTTAAAAGGATAATGGAATTTTATTAAAGGTCCGCTCGTAAACCAGTAGAACAGGGAAAAAATACAAAGGAAAAAGAATAAGGCCCACGAGGACTGACATTCCCTCTACCGATTACAACTGGACATTTTTTCATTCCAAGACTCATCGTTTAATTTGACTCACAAGTCACAACCGACCGAACTGTTCTTGAGGAATATTCTCAAAGTGGCGCCTATTCCTCTCTGTCCAAATGGACCACCATATAGCTGGAAGAGTCATAAGCCATGAAGACTTGTCTCTTCTCCCCCCCATCACCTCCATGCCACGCCCAAAAGAGATCCATCACCGACCTCAGCATCACCCACATTGTCTCAAAATCCACCAAAATAGAAGACCATACCGAATAAGTAAAAGGGCATGAAATAAAGAGATGGTCAACAGTCTCCACACTTTACAAGCACATGCAACACATATTGGGAATTGGAAGAGATCTTTTTTGAAGATTATCAATCGTGAGCACCCAATTCCTTCCCACTAACCACGTGAAAGCCGCAACTTTAGGCAAGACTGTAAAACCAAAAGTGATAAGCACGACCCCCTTGGGGCTCAGAATCTCGAGACTGAATGACACTATAAAAAGATTTGACTGAGAAACGGCCCGAACTATTGGCTGACCAAACCATGGAATCCTTGCTCCCAGAAGAGTGAATATTCTAGAGACGAACCAAAAGCTGAAGGTACTCTTCCTTCTCACTGTCCGAGAGATTTCGCTTGCAAGGCAAACCCCAATTCACAACCAACCTGGAAAGGGAGTAGCACTCTACCACTTTTAATTCATCGACTGGGGCAAGGTGAGCTATATTAGTATGGTCCACATGCAGGGGAGAGTTGTTGCACCAAACATCTTCTAATAATCTAATTCTGGAGCCGTCCTCAACGGAAAAAGAAATCCTTTGCCAAAACAGCCCCTTAACAGACATAACAACTTTCCAAATGTGAGAAGCTCTATATAACGAATAACTCCTTGTTTCCCACCCCCTGTTCCTCAGACCGTTCTTGGATGCAATGACAACTTGCCGTAAGCTACCTTATTCTGTCCCAAAGTGCCACAACCATTTTCCTATAAGGGCCAAATTCATTTCGACAAGATGCCTCAAACTCGCCCCTCGTTGAGATACCGGTTTACAATAGGGTTGTCAATGGGCTTGGCCTGGGGTAGGTCTTGGCCCGGATTTTGAACTGTTTCGTGCCGGGCTGTCGGGCTGGGCCTATTCAAAATTCTGATTTTTCAAGCCCGAGCCTGGCCCATTGACACCCCTAGTTTACAGACTTCCTCCCATTTCAACAAATGAAACTTGTTATGTTCTTGAGAGCCCTTCTAGGGAAAATTTCTTCTAAGATTGTCGAGCTTTTCGAGAACAGCCCTAGGGCACTTGAATAAAGACATGAAATACATTAGCATGTTGGCAAAGGTTGTCTTAATGAGCATCAATCTACCTCCTAGAGAAAGATAATGGCTTCTCCACTTAGATAATTTCCGTTCAACCCTTTCAATCACCCTATCCCAAAGATGAATGGATGGTTTTCCTATGCACAAAGGAAGACCTAGATAAAAGGATGGGAATGAGCCCTCCTTGCACCCAAAGGCTTTCACAAGAGCCTTCACCTCATCACTAGAGATGATCCCCAACATTTCATATTTCCCTTTAGTAATCTTCAAGCCTGAAACTGGCTTGAAACACATTGCCATTTTACGCATATCCTTAATTAGAGAGACATTTGCCTCGCAAAAGATGATTGTGTCGTCTGCAAATTGAAGATGAGAGATTCAACTTCCCACATTAACCACCTTCAATTTCTAATGAGATCAGTTTCTTGAGCTTTAACTAACATTCTGTTGAAAGTTTCCCCAATGACTAGAAATAAGTACAAAGAAAGAGAATCCCCTTGCCTTAATCCTCTAGAGGGCTTGAAATAACCTTTGGGAGAACCATTCACGAGCACTGAGAAGGAAGGAGAAGAGACACAAGCTAGCATCCACATCCTCTACCTTTCTTTGCATCCCAATTTACCCAACATATAATCCAAGAAGCCCCAATCGATGTGATCGTACACCTTTTCCACATCAACTTACAAGCAACCCCTGCCTTCTCCTTGACATGCGAGTTGACACATTCATGTGCAATAAGAGCTGTACCTAAAATTTGCCTCCCTCCCACGAAGGCCCCTTGATAAGGAAAAATCACATTGCCCACCACCTCTTTAAATCTCAATGCGAGTACCTTTGCTAAAATCTTGTACGGACTCCCTACAAGACTAATGGGCCTGAAATCTTTTAGCCCCTTTGCCCCTTCGACTTTAGGTATTAACGTGATAAAGGAGGCACCTAACTCATTAGGAATCCTCCCCTTGTTGTAGAAATCTACAATAAAATCCATTAAATCATCTTTCACAACTTTCCAAAAAACTTGGAAAAATGCCATGGGGAATCCGTCTATAATGTCTCACTAAGAAAAATGTCATCTACATGATACACTTGCCCATGGCCATTCTACAATGCCTTGAGGCCATCTCTTAAAGGAGATGAATATGGTTAGAAGAAGTTACAAGCAGCTATAACTTGCCGCCATGTGTCTATGGTCCTTGGCAATAAGTGAGTCAGGCCCAATGACTGGGTGCTAACTCTCATAACAACCATCCCTACCACAACTGCTCATAACTACCTCATTTTATCCCATGTGACTGTTTGCCCACATGGGTGTTGGAGTTCAAGCATGTTATTCCAACTGCCAGCACTTCGTCCCATTGTTGCACTGGTCTTGTTGAACCTATCCTTGTGCCACACTCCATCATTGTTGTGCCAACCCACAATCCGTTCGACCTAGTCTGTCTATTGTTGTATTGGTAGCATCCAGTGGCGTGCCTGTGTCTGGTTACTGAACATGGGGGCTTTCACTTCCCAACAGTGTTTTTGAATGAACGGATGGTCTGGGTCAATGGCTAGAGTGCATCAAATGTCATTTAGGGTTTGTTAGGATAATTGGATGTCAATAAAATCCCACTTACATAAATTCTTTCATTTGTTTGTGTCCTTTCATGTGTTTGGGTGTTAGGAAAGTAGAGGAAAGTTTACTCTCTTTCATCCAAAAAATTCAACTTGCAGTTTACGCGTAAAGAGTTCAATCACCAAGAATATTTTTCTTGAATTGGCTTATAAATGGGAGACTTTCCAGCAACTCTTACCAACTATCCAAACACAGACAGATCAATCCATGCAAAGACTATCCAAATATCCAAACATGATAGATTGGAAGTCTTTAGTCTTTACCAGTGAGATGGTTTGCTTGTTGAAGCGTATAGTGTTTACATAAGTGGGATTTTACTCACATCCAAATGACCCCTTAAAAGCTTTGTGGACAAGGTTAACATGCTAATGATGCACACCAATTTTCTTCTTCATTAAATAATACTGGAATCAAAACAATAAACGATATGACACGAAAAGCAAAATTCATTTAAATTAGATATTCAAAACCCTGACTTTCCCATAAAATTCAAGTTGGGTGGAAGAAATGAGATATGCCTCTAGAGTTCTATGTGATCGCCGTGTACTACATCTGAAAGGAAAGTTTTACAAGATAGCAATAAGATCAGCCATGCTTTATGGGACAAAATGTTGGCCAGTCGAGGAACAACATTGTTCATGTAGAGAAACAAAGTGAGCTTGACAAAGATCTTTGATAGTTGTATATAATATTAGTCTTAGGTGTACAATATTCATATTTAGTATGTGTTGGCTAGAGAAATCCTGTGTCAATTCAATGTTCCGAGTATCAACGATATTATTGTCATCGCCGGCTCGGTGATACCGATATTGCAGGTAGTGTCAGAAAATTTAGGTATTAGCGATATGTTATTAAGTATCACCATTCACCAATGTATTGCCAATGTTTTCGACCATGTAAATTCTAGGTGTCGCTTGTATTGCCAATGTATTGGTGATGTTTCAATGATATCGCCAATCAATCGATATTGCCAAAAATCTATTTATTAAAAAAAAATTCCTTTTCAAAATTTTTTATAGGTGCATTGTTAAATGATGAAATGCATGCGGAATGTGTGTATATGGATGGATGGTTGGTTGGGTAGATGGATGGATGGTTGGTTGGTTGGTTGGATAGATGGATGGATGGATGGTTGGTTGGATGGATAGATGTCTGTATATATGTGTGTATGCATGCATGCATCATGCATGTGTGTATATATGTGTCATTGTATGCATGCATGGATGGATGGATGGATGGATGGATGGTTGAAGGGATGGATGGATGGATCATGCATTGTGTTTATATGTATGTGCATGCATGGATGGTTTGTTGGATGGATGGATCCACCATTTTCCCCATGTTTCCCTGAGTCAATGATACATGCTTTTAGGCCTTCATTAAAAGGAAGCTTATTGACTCCTAAATTTGCAAATATATGTCTTTTTTGGTATGATTTGATTCTTAAATGTACAAATAAATGTATTTTAGCATCTCCCGAAGTATTATTGAAAAATTACACCATTTTCTCCATGTTTGCCCAATGTTTTCTTGAGTCAAAGTTACATGTTTTTAGGCTCCTATTAAAGGGAAACTTATTATTTATGCTCTTTTCTTTTCTTTTTTTTTTCAATTATTTGATTCCTAAATATGCAAATATTTGTATTTTAGCATCTCCTGAAGTTTCATTGAGAAATTCCACCATTTCCCCCATGTTTTCACAATGTTTCCCTCAGTCAGCAATACATTTCCAGATGTCGGCGATATCGATATATGTTTCCGTATCCCCAGCCAGCGATAAATGTAACAATACTGATACTATGAACTTGCGTGTATGTAATCCCCTATTGGGGTCTGTAATGAAACACGAGATTTCCCTTCTTTCTAGTATCCATTGTCATCCTGACATGGTATCGGAGCAGTCAATCTAGGTTGTTAATTGTTGAATCTATCATCTCTTATTCCGTTTGGTTCTAGCTATCAGCGTGCCGATCTTGTCAGCAGAATCCCATTGTCCATATTTGTTCCGTTACTGTTGTCAATTGCAGTTAGATCTGTGCGGCACTTTGGTTTATAGCTTAATTCTGATAGTAATTTGTTGTATTTTTTGTTGTCCTGAAGGTTTTGGAGTTGCATTATCCAAAGTCACTGTCAGCAAGGAGCTGCCACTGGGATTGCGCCAGATATCCTAAAGCTCATAGAATTATTGTCTAATCTATTATGAATTCTATTTTATTCTCTTGATCTCTTCTATATGAGTAATGACCTGAACTCACATGTTCCTGACCTTAACATAGTTTACCTGGCTGCCGTCTTGCTAAAGCAGTTCATAAAACAGCATTGGCAGGAAGATGAAGAGACTTTCATACATCCCGTTGTTTCAACTGCAGAAAAGGTCGTGCAATGCCTGATAATTGTTTCTGGAATTTTTAAGTTGTGGATGTAGAAAGGATTTGAGAAGATGCTATCGATTTCTGTTCATTCATTCGTACGTCCATTCTTTTTTTTTTTATTTTTTTGGTGGTAAAGGGAGAAAAAGGAAGAAGAAGAGATGGATTTTTAATTTTAATTTTTTTGAAAATTGAGAAAAGAGAGAAGAAGAAAGAACAGAGATGTTTTTTTTTTTTTTTTAAAAAAAACTCTTTGAAAATGGATAAAAGCTTTGATACTATAAAGAAACTTGAAGTATATGAATTGTTTCTCTATTGATTAAATCAAATGGGTACAACAGTATGGTATTTATAGGCCTCTCAAGTCTCCCTTGGAAGATTCTAGAAATCTTCCAAAGAGTATCTGGAGAGACCCTAGAGATCTTCTCTATCCTGTCTAAAAGATCTAAATAGATTACAAAGGATGCCTTAAACAAATTACACTGCAATTTGTCAACATATGCCGCCATTTCCTAATTGTGTCAGTGTCAGTTGTATTCTAAAGATAGTTAGCACTCAACTTCGGTTACTATTCTTTAAGCAAACCTCTCCTTCCATCCAATTGTGTTGATTTTTCCCTGAAAACAGCTCATTATTTGTGTCAAAATGTGTATCATTTGCTCATCTACCTTTGTATAATTCCTTATTTAGATTCACCAAGCATTGCTGTTTTATATGTTATCTGGGTTTTTGCACATGTTTACTGAAATGACTAGTTATTGCTTGTAATTTTTAAAGAGTAGAGTAGAACCTGGACATGATTGAACCTCATTTTTTTCAAGCATTTTCTTTTCTTCTTTGTGATAATCATATGGTGTTGTCACTTATTCTGCCAAGTCACAATGTCAGGAAGCTGTACGTAGACTTCTGCTACAGGCTTTGGATGACCCTCATGGAAAAATCTGCACTGCGGTTGGTATGGCTGTGGCATCCATTGCACATTACGATTGGCCAGAGGATTGGCCCGACTTGCTGCCATTACTCTTGAGGCTAATTAGTGACCAGGCCAACATGAATGGAGGTGTAGTTGCAAGCTCTACCTGTTGTTTAAGTTTTCCTTTTACTTCTATTTGTGGTTTGAGCATTTATTATGCTTTAATATTCAGCTATTGATGGCAGCCTAATATAATTTGGCTTAATACCAATAGTTGCCTTGGTGTTCCATTTGTTCTTTTTCACTTTTGCAGTACGCGGAGCTCTTAAATGCTTGGCCCTTATCTCCGATGATATGGACGACAAGTTGGTGCCGAAATTAGTGCCTGTTCTATTCCCGTGCTTATACACAATCATATCATCTCCTCATGTTAGTTTGTGAATATTATGTCGTTTATTTTGTTTCTCTTTTCTTTTTTGTTATCTTTTTCTTTTTTGGAGTTCTGAGTCCATTCTTGACCCTTGTTATTCTGTTAATGGTTCTTCATCGTCCACTTATGCAAAATATTTTGGGTCCTCTGAAATATGCGAGGTATTAGCTGCCTGCTTGTGTAAGTGTCTCACTTACAATACATGCTTCTTTGCTTGTACAGATCTATGGCAAACCTTTACGCACAAAAGCTCTTTTAATTGTTCACTCCTGCACATCAATGCTGGGGGCAATGAGTGGTGTATATAAGGTACCATGTTGTAGCATGTCTTAATAATATTGCATTATTGGGCCACAGTTCTTGCATGTGATTGGATCTCAATTCATTCTGATATTTTTTGAATTTGGTGATTGATATAGTTCTGTTGGTTCAGACAGAAACAAGAGGATTAATGATGCCAATGCTTAAAATATGGATGGAACAATTCTCAGTTATTTTGCAACCTGCAGTGCAGTCTGAAGATCCTGATGACTGGAGCTTTAGGATGGAGGTAGATTTTTCTCTTCTGCTCTCCAGAAACTTTTATCGTACTGCTGTCATAGATTCAGAGCTTAGTAGCAGGATCCTTCTAACTAGGTGCTGCTCCCGCTTTGAATCATGCTTTGGACTTGTGCTGCCACTCCCACTTCCTAGCTGTTCATACTTGGTAGCTTTTGAAACAGATGCTGCCTGTTCCTGCACCTGAATCTGTTACCACCTTGCTTCACGCTTTGTGCAACTATAAGTCAAGAGTTTGCATATGGAAAATGTCGATATATTTTGGTGATAAATTGTTTACAATTCTGATTTTTCTTATCCTCAGGTATTGAAATGCTTAATCCAGTTTGTTCAGAATTTCCCAAGCATGACAGAAGCAGAATTCACTGGTAAGTGTACCTCTATTGGTTGAGAATATGACATGCATTCCCTTTAATTTCTAGATGAAGATTTCATGCTTCTATGTTATCTTGTTGATGGTCCCATTGATTTTCTATATTGCTGCAGTCATCTTGGCACCTTTGTGGCAGACATTTGTATCATGTCTAAAAGTATACGAGTCGTCCTCGATCCAAGGTATAGAGGATTCTTATACTGGAAGAGTTGATTCAGATGGTTCAGAAAAAAGCCTCGAGTCCTTTGCTGTTCAGGTATAGACTGCCACCAGAGCATTTCCTTCTATTCTCGTGTTAGTGAAACAATCATTTTGATAAGGGTTTCCTCGTGATGCAGGGACATGTGATGGCCTAACCATAAATGCATGTATAATTGGGTTGAAGAGATTCAAATAATAAAATTAAGTTACTAAATGTTATCAATCACATCGATTAAGAAAATCTCAACACAGAAATGAAGTCATTTCGCCAGGATCATGCCCTTTAGCATAGAATCACGTAAACAGTAAAAGGGAGTATATAGGGATATCCCAAATCTAGCATAAGCTAGTACACAGTCAAGTTGGGATCCGATTCTCCTGACTAGCCATTAGAGTTGTACATGAACCAAGTTAGCTCGGTTACCTCGCTTGACTCGACTCGACTCGACTCAACTCGAAAGAGCTCGATTAGACTTGGTTTGAAACTGAGTTCGAGCTGATTTTTTTAGCTCGAAAAAATTTTGAGCCGAGTTCGAGCTTGCTTGAGCTCGACTTGACTCGGATCAAACCCCAACTCGAATCGAACTCAGATTGAACCAGTGTGGTGATTGGTTATTTTGATATTGATGTTGCTCAGTGTTTGATGAAATGACTCAACGAAGTGTCAACTTGTGGCGAGGAAGGTATGGATATGAAACAAATATCCTTGTATCTTGATTTTGATGTTGCTTACTAAGTGTTTGATGAAATACCTGTAAACTGCTGTTGCTGTTTTACATACCATGAGAAATTGAAGGTGCACTCCATGTGTTTGAGAAAATGCCGCGCAAGCTTGATCTTGGCTCGAACTAGATCGAGTTGCTGACCGAACCGAGCCGGCTGGCTAGTCGAGACCGAGCCGAGCCGAGCTGGCCAGTCGGGACCGAGCCGAGCCAAGTTCGAGCTGGGGTCAGCTAGTGGCTGAGCCGAGTCGAGCTGTGCCAAGCTCGACTTAGTTTGACTCGTGTACGACTCTACTAGCCATCCTTCTTTTTCGTTCAAACCAAAAGGGAAATCCAGAGAGGAACGAAATAAATGAAGAAGAGAAATGGGTTCGAGAAGAGAGGGAGTAAGAATTTCAGGGCATTAAAGAAAAGGAGACGGTTGATTCTTACCTTTTCTTGCACCTTGAAGATCTGGAAAGAATGAAATCTGAAAACCGGGTGGAATCCTCAGCAACCAAGGGCCAATCCTGAAACCCAAATATCTTTGATAAAAGAGGAAGAAAATATACGAATTCTTATTCATTCAATAATAATAAAATAGGGTTTCTCATAGTATATATATAAGCCATGGAAAAAGTAAAAGTGCATTAAAGCATCTGAAAACAAGGAAAATAACAAAAAGACGAAAAAAATAAAATAAAAACGTACTAAAGCCCCTGAAAATAAGGAAAAGAACAAAAAAACACCCGCACGACAGGGTGTGAAATCTGCCAAATGGGCCTGCGGTTACAGTGTAGTCATGTCGCTCTTGCACTTATAACGCGTCAGAAAATGGGTCCAATGGTCCCGGCGTCCATCCACATCAACTCATCCATTCCGGTACTTTGTCGACGACGCCTCCTCCTCTGGTACACTCTAAAGGGTGCACCACTGATGTCCGCATCACGTCGGTAGCTTTGAGGTAGATATGTTGTAAGAGGAACATACACTATAATCATGAGTGCATTGCATCCCATTGTTGTGCAGTGAACAATGCTTGAAAACCATGATGAGAAAAGATGTAACAAAAGGGTAAATGATTTAAAACAAGAGAACTACAAGAGAATGTTCTTGATGATGAACAAAGTACTGACAAGTGTACTTTCCCATTGTCTTTGTGTGTGTGTGTGTGTTTTTTTTTTTTTTTTAGGGGGTACCTTCATGGGGACACATAGGGTGACCTATTGTCGATCTGAAGCATTCTGCCATTCATACTATTAGGAGAAAGCCATGGTGCAACCCTTCAAATGGGGCCAATTTGTTATAACCATCCATTGTTTATGAGCCATTTAGAATCATCAAATCTAATTGTTACCTTAAAATCATGGGGACACACAAGGTGATCTATTGTTGATCTGAAGCATTCTGTCATTCATACTATTAGGAGAAAGCCATGGTGCAACCCTTTGAACAAGGCCAATTTGTTATAACCGCCCATTGTTTGTGAGCCATTTAGAATCATCAAATCTAATTGTTACCTTAAAATCATGGGGGCACACAGGGTGACTCATTGTCGATTTGAAGCATTTTGTCATTCATACTATTAGGAGAAAGCCATGGTGCAACCCTTTGAACATGGCCAATTTGTTATAACCGCCCATCGTTTATGAGCCATTTAGAATCATCAAATCAAATTGTTACTTTAAAATCATAAGAAAAACAAAGAGGGATCTATGTACTAGATGTTTCAAGATGATTATTGGACCTTTTTTGTTTCTCCGGTCAACCTTGACCGTCCATTTTCATGTTATTGATCGGAAATTTGGGATCACTCGATTGGCATGATTTTTGCACCATGACTTGCTCCTAGCTGTATCTTGTATGAATGAATGAATGAATGGTTCAGATCAACAATAGGTCACCCTGTGTGCCATTTAAAAGGCTTGTGGATGTTGTTAATGTCCTCATGAGGGTGGGGACACTAGCAAAATCTTATACACACGTTCATAGACACACATGCTCCCTAGAACTACAGTAAGCAGGTAAGAAGTAGCACACCGATCTTTGTTAACATCTGCATTCCTAATAATGACCATACCTACTGGTGGCGGCAAGGTGTTCTGTAACGGTAACGGTGGTTGTAATGGCCACCACCGTTACCGTTATGATACGGGCCGTAATTGCCGTTACAGCCCCTGTATCGGCCGTTACGACCTTTTTTTTTTTTTTGAAAAATGTACTTCCAGGACCATTACGGGATCATTACGGTCCATTACGGGACCGTTATGGCATGTTTTTCTGTAACAGCCGTTACGGCCGTTTCGACCCCGTAACGCGTAACGGTTATGACCATTACTGTTACGTAATGGCCGTTACGGCTGTTATATAACCGATTTGGAATACCATCTGGTGCCCCATTTGCATCAAACTTGACCAAATATCTTATTCCCTTTCCCCATAAAGATCTAACTATCACATATTGAAAAAAACGAAAGCTCATGTGTGAATAAGATCTAATTGAAAGAAAACGAACAAGATGAAAAGTTTGAGGAAGTATGACGAAATGGTTAAATCTGAGTCGTGGAGGACAGTTCCTGCTAAAAGCTTTATAGATCTAAAGAGATAATATCTTATCTGAGTTAGATATGATAAAAGAAAGGAATGGGCAGAAGATCAAAGGGAAACATGATCTGAGGAAAGAATGCGAATATGAAGGAAGGGAGGATCACATATCAAACACAGTGGATCTAAAAAGAAACTGTCTAGAATAGGGAGGACAAATTGGACAATTGTCATGGAGAAGTATGTATATCTAAGGTGAAATATCCATTAGATTCGATACTAAGAAGACAAAGAACGTATGATCAAAGGGGAAAGTCATTTGATCAAAAGAATGCAATTATGAAGAAGACATGAGTAAAATAAAAAGGGTTATTGATTCTTTTGTTTCCTCTTTCTTTCTTGAGAAAAGAAGGTTAAAGCTGATGTAGGGACTATTGGTCAACACACTAAAAGCTCCAGAGTTGTTGTGGAAGCATCAAAATATCCCTTATCCAGACTCTCCTAGGCAACTTGACCGAGACCTCCCTGTGGGCTACCTCGCATCTCATGGGTCCCACAATGGGACCCACCCCGTGCCCATTCTGCATCTCACAGGCCCCATCTTGTGTGCCACCCCACCTCAATGTGGAGATACACCCGCATCATCCACCCACACCGGTAAGAAGACTCGAACACTGGTCTCCTGGTCTAATACCTCTTGATGCAAGGAGTACCAGTCAACACACTAAAAGATCCAAAGTCGTTGGGGAACCACCAGAATATCCCTTATCTTGGCCCTGCTAGGCAACCCGATTGAGACCTCCTCGTGAGCTATCCCACATCTCATAGGTCCACAGTGGGACCCACCTCATGCCCATCCTGCATCCCACAGGTCCCACCCCAGTGTGGAGATGCATTTGCATCAAAAGGTTACTTGAAAGACTGTTGGTTAGGTGAGACATGGGTAAATAGCTAAGTGGGTGAGAGATGTTGACCATGAGGCCGACCTCAATGTATGTGTTGTATATCCACCCCTTCCATCCATTTTGCCAACTCATTTTAGGGCATGGTCCTAAAAATGAGGTAGATTCAAATCTCAGGTGAGCCACACCACTGGAAAACAATGGTGATTGAACGTCCATCGGTAAAAACTTCTTGGGGCCTATTGTTATGTTTGTTTGCCATCCAACATGTTGATAAGGTCAGACAGACCTGGATGAAGGGAAAACACAAATAGCAGCTTAATCCAAAATTTTCGTGGCCCCCAAGAAGTTTTTATGGTAGGAATTCAATCCCCACAATGTGGTCTGCTTGAGATTTGAATCTGCCTCATTTTTGGGACCATGCCCTAAAATGAGCAAGCAAAACGGATGGACAGCGTGGATATACAACACATACATCGAGGAGGGCCCAACGGTCAGGGCCTCACCCACTAAGCCGTTACCCTTGCCTCACCTAATCTGCGTCCTACTTGGAAGGGGTTAAGATTTAGATCCTTCGTCTCCGTGCCATGTAAAATTATGATGATGTTGTTGGTGAGAGTGGCAAATAGATAGTAGAGAAGGGAAACTGGGTAGCTGGATATCTAAGAGTGAATGCTATTCTTTCTGATGCGCGTTGTAAATATACAAACAAAGAATTGAAAGTAAAATGACCTAATAGCACTATGTGATTCGATATCCAAAATAATGGATTATGTGGAGAGAAATCTATACACCAATTTTGGAAGTGGTCCTTAATTTCTTAAAATCTATTGCTTTTGCTGCCTATTCATTTATTTGAGCTAGAAAACTCGATGGATAATCTACCTTGGCCATAAATCATCCCTCTAAAACCCATTAGTCTAGGTTCAGCCTTGCTACTTCTATCAATTTCGAAAACCCCACTTCAGGAGCTAAATAAGCTTCAGTATGCAATGCCGACCAAAATGACAAGGAATAACTATGAACCTTCTCCAACTTCTGAAAGACCTGTAAAACACTTGAGCAAAACAGTGTTTTGTACTCTCATGAAAGATTTTGCAATTTCCTGATCATCTGGATACCCAGTTTGCAACTGCTGGCACTCCTAGAGGTTAGTAAAATAGGTCAGCATTAAGAGATATTTGGTTTGTTTATTGCAGATTTTTGGGGCTGTATTTCTGGTTTAAAAACTATTCAATTTCTCTAATAATATCTCATGGATGTTATGAATTTCTTGTGGTATGATGTTGTAATGGACTGTACTTTCTTTTTAATGTTTTCTTTACGCTGCATTTTAGGATACCATCACCTGAATATCACTCCCATTCGTTCCATTTTGGCCTTTATTAGTATCATGGATCATATGATATGGATTGAAATAACTCTTCTTCTAATTGGAACCAAGTAGTTTCATTATTTTATTGATTTTAATCCAATGGAATTTCCAGGCATTTTTTTTAATGACCCATTTCTTGCATGTTATTAATCTACAGTTATTCGAGTTGTTATTGACCATCGTGGGTAACTACAAATTGGCAAGGGTAAGTCCAAGATTATGCTCTTGCCTCTTTCAATGAGCTTTCTCATGGTTCCCTGCTATTTTCTTTAGTCATTCAAATAAAAAAAATAAATTGGAAGATAGTTGTTTGAACTTATTGTTTTTAACATTCTAGGTCATTGGAAGTAACTTCAAAGAGCTGGTATATTATACTATTGCTTTTTTGCAAATGACTGAGGAACAGGTATGATTCAAAGTTCATCTTCTTGTTTGATCTGTCTTGTACATTGTACAGTTTGTTGTTTATGACATTGTTTTGAACTTGCAGATAATTGTTATCAGGTTGCTATTGTTTATTGCTCAAGATGTTATCGAAGAATGCTGATTTAAATCCTTATGGAGTATACCCTGCTTCATATATTACCTGTGTATTGATCTAAACTGTGTTAAAGCTTAACTTTCACTTATTATATGTTGATATTTATCTTTATGGACTTTATGCTTGGGAAATCAGATCAACTACACTAGAATGCTTATCCCAGAAAATCCAATTTGAAAGGTTTCTGGCGACTGCGGCATAGACATTTTAGACTAATAATGGGGCTTCCCCTTCATTGATGTCAAGTCTCATTCTCTCATGGTCTATGAGTTTCCATCGGTATTTATGCTATGGTTACATGTTGATCGTGTGAATTTTTCATCATTTCATGAGTAAATGCTACATGCAGTTTTCCATCTTTATGCTTTGCAAAAACCTGCAAAAGCTGAAAAACCCATTTTCCTTTTCTACATGGATCTGGGCAATTCTTGATCTATGCCTCTGATTCAAACCTTCACCTTCCTTCCATTCGACAAAGGAAAAACCCTCTTTCCATATCATATTTCTTGCATTCAATTTTGAATTAGGTCTGCTGACATTTTTTGTTCTGATCGTCCATTAGATGGTCTATCTGTGTTAATTTCAATGGTGGGGCTTACATGATTAACAGTTCCAGTAATGGAAATTTTCTTCTACATCATCTTCTCTATTTTAAACCATGCTTCTCAAAGCTAGTAGAGACATTCCATTTCATCCTCTCTGGAAGTATAGGTTTCAATCCTTTCCTGTCATCTTGTTTTAGGCATTACAAAAAAACGTTGTTGCATGTCGTAAGGCTCATAACTGTGCTATGAAATCCCTGCAGTTCTGTTTGGAGCAGGTCCACCCATCATGATTCAATTTGGAAGTGCTCCATATCAATGTTGTCAAAATCCTACGATTTACGATTTACTTAAGTGATTTGAATCCCACCTTTGAATCCCTTTTCATATATACCTACGATTTTATTATTTGAATCCTACGATTTACAATTCGAATCCCAATTTATGATTACTTGTTTTCTTCTATTTTAAGCTTTAGTCAGCTTTCATTTTATGTTTTCAAATTGGTGGGGGTCTTTAAGAATCATTTAGATAAAAAAAACCTATTGAAAAAAAAAAAAAACGTTTAGAGAAGGCAAATTATTTTATTTTGTTCTTTATAAGAGATTAAATGATATATATTCTCTTCAATGTTAAATCCTGGAGCTTTTTTTTTTTTGTATTATTATTATAATGATTTCTTACTTCTCAAGTGGTCAAAAGACTAAATTGATGTATGACTTATCTAGAAAGTTTTTATGAATGGTTACAATCATGTTGACTTATGTATTGTGGAATGATAGTTAGAAATTCAAATATCTTTCTTCATCGGTCTACGGATTCAAATGCCGCTTTTCCAAATGCTATTCTACATTTAAGAAAGGTAATAAGAACATAAATTATTAAAGGATCCTTGTATGTTTTTTAAAGAAATTTTCTTTAAAGACGAACAAAAAGGAAAGATAAGAATCATTTAATCTTTAAGTAATACCATGTCATGATAGTGTTAAAGTTTTTATTTTTTATTTATGATTTATTTATATTTTTCATAATTTTAAGATCATAAAAAATCTTACAATTTACTATATGATTTGTGATTCGATACGATTCAAACCTATTACGATTTGCGATACGATAATGATTTTGACAACATTGCTCCATATAACTTCTTCAAAAATATTTTCTATCACTGTCTCAATCAAAAACTAATAATGACAGCCGCGGCATTGATTACAAATCACTTTGTGTATCCAAAATCAATGTTCTTAGTATCAATATCGTTACATGTATCGCTGACTGGGGATATGGAAACATGTATCAATATCGTTAATATTATCACCAATACTAGGAAATGTATTGTTGTTGACCAACAAATGCAACCCATTAATCATAAGCATGGAACCATAAATAAGAAAAATTAAAAAAACAAATAAGTAATCTAAACCCCCCAAAAAAAAATTTTGAAATATATATTTTTTCAAATTAAAGAGAATTTATTTTTAATTTTGAAAATATAAATAATTATATGTTTTAACAAACCCTCATCATCATGTTAAAAATTGACACCCTCCTCGATTACTTAATTTAGGCAATAAAATAGGGAAAAATCGGATTTCCCCAATCTCCTCAACATTTCCCCATATTGATCCTCTAATCTCTCGATTTTTCATTCAAATCCATGTCAATGCATGAGAATCATGTGTAGACATGAATTTGGAACGAACTCCATGTAAAAAAAGAAAAAAGAAAAATCACAAAGATCTACAAATTTTCACACCTTGAGCGTTTCCGGCCCACGAACCTTTAGATCTTCGATTTCTTCCCAAATAATCTGTTTTGATTCACAAGACTTCAATAAATCGGTGACCTTGAAATTCTATGATTAAAGTAGGTTTTCATATTGCCAACCCAACGTTGCTGATATTATTGACACTAATATCGATATCACCGTCCATAACCAATCAGATCTATGATAAATAACACCCAAGAGATGGAGAAATGGAGTTTTAAGATGGAAAAGGTCCATGACACGTAATGGTTCCGTAACGGCTGTTATGGCCCTTACCTTTCTTTTATATATAAAAAAAAAAGGTCCATGACACGTAATGGTTCCAACCATTACCGTTCTATAATGGGAGGAGGATAAACTAACATGGGCAGAGCCGAAGAGGAAAAAACTCGCTTTTGAGATCTTTGAAAGTCATGCCTTGTGTTGAAAAATATTCTACATTCTCAAGGAACGAAACGGCCTTGGAGATATATTGTTTTTTTTTTCATCACAAGACAATAGCATTTATAACCTTTCTATGAATGAGCATAGCTTAGAAAGATGCACTTTGTTAATTAAGGGCCCAATTGTTTTGAGATGGATCTGGAGCATGAAGAAAACAAATACATCTTAACACTATGGGAATTGGGAGGTAAGGAAAATAAGGGGAGATCTGGCTTCAAAACTAGAGGATGCATACCGATAGGACTAGGGTCAACATCTTGATAGTCATATAAGCGGTAGTCGAGAGTGCTTCATTCCCAATAGATTTTTGGAACATGCATTTCCAACACGATGGTCCAAGTAACCTCTAGAAGATAGCAATTTTCGTCTCAGCCACCGATTTTTTTTTTGGTGTATAGGAGCAAGACGTTTAAGACTGCATCCCATGTTCTGCAAGTACCTTTGCAAATCATAACTCATATGCATTATCAGATCTAAGGTCCTTAACCTTCAAATTGTGTTTGAGCCATTTTATGAAACACTAACAGTAGAAACTACTTCATCTCTATGTTTCATCAAATTTATCCTAGTCACGTGAGATTGATTGTCAAGAAAGAAGTATTTACAACTGAACGCAGAAACAATTAGAGTTGTCTCATTAGAGTGATTTATGGGCCTTGGGCCTGACGTTGGGTGACCCACTTGGAGGTCAGGGTGGATTTCCACCAAGCATCGCGGTAGGCCCACCTTCTAAATACGATGGATGAATGACACCACACTAGTGCCCTTTTTAGGCACGGATTCAATCAGGTTGTGACCTATGGGGGGCCATGTCGATGTATATGTTGCATATCCACGCTGTCTATCCATTTCACTAACTCATTTTAAGGCATGGGCCCAAAAAATGAAACAGATCCAAATCTCAGGTGGACCACGCCATTGGAAATAGTGGTGATTGACCATTAAAAACTTTTCTTGGGCCACGAAAGTTTTGGATCAAGCTGATATTTTTGTTTTCCCTTCATCCAGGTTTGTATGACCTTATTAACAGGTTGGAGTTGTGGTGTAGTCCATCCAAGATTTGGATCTATTTTATTTTTGGGCACATGCCCTGAAATGAGCTGGCAAAATGAATGGATGGTGTGGATATACAACACATAAATAGAGGTGGGCCCCACGGTCACAACTTGGTGAACTTGGTCTACCTGCTACAGGTGCATGACAACACACACACACAGAATAAAAATCGACACCGATATTTTTATTTTTATTTCCATTCTCCCCTCTTTTTCTTTCCTTTAAAAAAAAAAAAATATTTTTTGAAAAAACGAAACCCTCTCTCTCGTTTTGACAATCTATCGTGATACAAACGATATATCGTTGACACCAAAAAATCTGGATACTTTCTAGGGATTTTGTATCGTGGAGGTGCAACATTGAAAACATCAGCCGTTATCAGTGATACAATATTCATTGAGGGTAGCAAGTTGTTGCGACTTGTTAATAGCTTGGTCCCATTGGTTTGCACTAAATCCCCAAGTTGATAAGTACTTCCCTTTAGATGTAGTAGCATTAGCCACAATATTCGTCTTAGGGCGAAGATAAGGGTGGAGTTCCCGACAATGCTCTCATGTCTTTGTTTCTCGTGAGTAGACCTCAACTGATCTTTATCAACAGTAACTCGACTTAATCCTCTCCCAGTTGGAGTAGGTCTTGATGGGCTCAGATTAACCACCAAAATAGATCTTTCGTGGCCCAGAGTAATAGTGGTGGCTCTTGTACTTGCTTCTTGAATATAATTATGTACAAATTAATGGAAGGTACATTATCCTTTTTAAGAATCCAAACTCTCTATGGCTCCAAGTTGGGACGACGACAACAAGGAATTCAAAGATTCTCCACTACTCAGTCTCCCTCCTTATGTGCATGGGTGTCGGAGCAAGAGTTTGACAATAGTCTTACTTCTTTTTTGTCTCATAAAATTGAAATATTCCTCTATGTTATGTCTCCATGTTATATATTCATCGTCTCTTCAAGTAAATGATAAAAGCAGGCTACATTGTCATGCTGGGAGTACATGCAAGAAACAACATCCCTTTTCCTTTGTAGTTCTTAAGAATAAGAGACCGTGACAATGCCGACTAGTGCTCGGTTGCATAGTGGAGAAGCCATGGTATAACATCAACTAGAGGTGGGCATCAAGCCGAGTCGAGTCGAGGTGGGCCAAGCTTGGCTCGGCTTGTCGATGTTGTACTCGAGTTCGAGCTCAGCCTCGAGCTCAACATTGAAGCTTGGCTTGTTTGCCAAAGCTGTTGAGTCGAGTTCGAGTCGAGCTAGTGGTTCGAGTCGAGTCGAGTTTACCTCGAGTTGAGCTCGAGCTTGTTCGTATCATCATATGTTAAGTTATTAAAATTTTGGCTAAAAAATATAAATTAAATATCTCATATGCTAATGCCACATTACTAAGACATAAATGATAACCTTTAAATACTATTAATATCATACCACAAAAAATATAATTTGTCCTCAACAATCAAAATCAACATCAATTTAAAATAGTTAAAATATATAAAAAATTGTTAGATCCGTTCATGAAAAATTTCAAAGCTTTTATTCCTTCAAGCATTCTGGCCCGCATTTTCAATTTCATTCTCCTCTTCATACTCTTCAGCATCAAAAGTGTTACCACCCCAAACTGGATGCAACCAATCTTGCGTACATATCAGTGCTTCAACTGTATTCGAGGCGAGTGAGCTTCGATACTTGCTAACTACCCTGCTGCCACTGATTCTGATGTCACGATCGAAATTGAAATTGATAAAATGTCCCATGCCATCAATGAAAGTCAAAGGTATTCACGAGCTTGATACTTCCACCATTGCAAAACATCAAAATCATTATTTTGTAGCCTTATGACCGGCTCCTTTAAATACTCCTCCACTTTGAATTTGGTTTTTTGCGTCTCTGTTTCTTCTTCATCTAAGAAAGACATAAAGTCACGAAGTTACTCGCCCTCAGTAAAAAAACTACCCACAATTTGAGAAGTACCTACTACACTTGATGTTTCGGCTGAATTATTAACATATGAAGCAAACAACTCTTCAATTGCAGCACTAATAATAGCGGTCTCCATTGAAACTCTTTTAGAAATGGAATAAAGTGATCTGAAAACAAATCTAACCATTGCCATCTTGTATTGTCGATATAGGACAACTACAATAACCATTAACAAGTGACATTTACCCCAATACTTATCAAATTTCAGCTGCATTCCCAGAGCCAATGCTTTTAAAACTTTCGGATCATTAGCGGCACACTTTTTTAGCACCTTCATAATGAAAATAATTTCAGGAAGAAATAAATTTGTCATGGGATACTTATTTCCTGAAAAAATCTTCGTGCAGTTGTAAAAAACTTTGAGAAACCTATGAACATCTTCAGCTTTCTTCCAGTCTTCATCACTTGGCACGTATGCATACATTTTATCACGCGCCGCAAGTTCAGGGAATGCAACTTTAAATTGTAAAGCCGTATCCAACATTTCATAAGTGGAATTCCAGCGAGTGCAGACATCTAACTTCAACTGTTGTTTAGATTTCAAATCCAAACGTTGGATTATATCATTCCACGTACTCATTCTTGAAGGTGACCCCCTTATATATTTAATGTTATCTCGTATGTTTGCAATCGTCGAATCAATTGCTTTCAGCTCTTCTTGCACAATCAAGTTGAGTATGTGAGCACAATATCTAACTTGAAATATTTTACCTTCGAAGAATAAATTTCCAGCAGCCTTGAACTGAGTACGTAAGAAAGAAATCAACATATCATTGGACGAGGCATTATCTAAAGTAATTGAAGAAATTTTCTTTTCAATGCCCCACTCAACAAGACGGTTGTAAATGCAATCGGACAGTACCACACCGATATGAGGAGGAGGAACATGGCGGAAGTTTAAAATCTTCTTTTGTAGTTTCCAATCCGCATCAACGAAGTGTGCGGTCAATGACATATATCCCTTTCTCTGATTTGAGGCCGTCCACATATCAGATGTCAAACTTATTCTGGATACGGATTCCAGGAGAGCTTTCAAGTTAGCTTTCTCAACGGCATACATCTTCATGCACTCTCTTTTCACAGTATATCGAGAGGCCTTCTCACATCTGGGATTTAGAAATTTACAAAATCCCATGAAAACCTTGCTTTCCACCATGCTGAATGGCTTCTCATTGACTATCACTAACCTCGCAAACCACTCATTTAATTTATCCGGGTCATACTTATACGTTGAGAGTGCAGCTTTAGAGTCGTCATCTTCAGAAATATTAAATGAAAGTAGTTGCTGGACTCCACCCTTCGATGTTCTTGGTCTCTTCACACATTTATCTAGATGCCTCTGATAGTGAGTTGTAGAAGAACCAGAATGCTTACTATAAAGAGTCTTACAAAACTTGCATCTAATCTTGACAGAACCATCTGGTTGCGTGATCTCATCAAAAGATTCCCATATTATCGATCTTTTTTTCCTTTCATAGAACCTGAAGCTGTTTCAACTTTGTTTTCTAATTTTTCTTCATCCACGGAAAAAGAAGAATTGATTGACGCACCAGGGCCAGGAGTACTTGGGTTTTCTTCAGTAGTCATCTAAAAATCAAAAGTTAATAAGAGTAGGGTAAGATCAGGGATTTTATAGGTTGAAGAAATCAGTCAATGACATTTATACGTATATATAAATATATAATACAAATAATATCGAGCCCCTCCATAAACTGTAAGACACAAGTGTCTCAAATAGTCTCCTAATAAATAAATTTACCAGGATACATACATATCACAATTTTATATTGTATTGTATGGAAAAAAATAATTTGTATAATATTTTTTCTATTAATTTAATATTTTAGTAATGTAAAAATATTATTATTATGATCTTACCACTTACATTCAAATATAAAAATGGTCAGTCAAGTTACTTTTTTTTTTTTTGTAAATCAAAGAGAGATTGTAATTTGTAATTATTGTATTTTTATGATATCTTATAGCCAGTAATTCTAATTAAGTCAATTACTGCCAACATAGTTGCCTTCCCATGTACTTTTTATACAATTGTCTAAATATTGATGACTTATTAACCAAACAAGTGGCATGCATGTATGTCAATCATGACCATCTAAAACAACTCACTTAGGATACGGCCTTACCTATAAGGTTTGGACCATAGATGATCACCTTTTTAATTTTCCATTTGCTGGCCATACTTAGATAATCAAGACCATTTGATCAGTGTGACTATTGGGGGCCGTGATTTGGGCACCGTAGATCAACGTAAGTGTACGTCGTCGTGGATGAAAGAGAAATCATCACCTGCATTTAGTTTTTTCCCATGGGATCCACCCTCATTGAGTTACCATCCAAAAATCAGATTAGTTGAACAATCCTGGCCTTTGATTCTTGAACACTTGTTATATTATCTAATAATCTCAGTTTTCAGTTCATGATACATAAAATCCGGTACCCAATATTTGAATGGTTTCATTTGAATTATTTGTATACCAATGTAAACGGAGAGAGAGATGGGAAATTAATTGATACTCTGCTTGCCTGCCTATGACGCTTGATATGCAGTCACTTAAAAATGATATATTTTTGGAATATATTGACTCAAATTAAATAAATTAAATTGTAGAATCCATTTGATGGACAGTTAACATTATTTATAGGCCCTTTAGAAATAATCAGCAACAAAGCTCCAGCAGCTGTGGCCAATTCTGGAGATCAAAATCTCAAAGCCAATATAGGAGAGGGTCCTAAAGTAACCACATTCCAGATTCTTGTTTACTGAAAATCCAGTTAGGAAAGGTTTATTGGCACGATTCTGTTAAGATGATATATATGGAGTTCCAAAGAAGAGTTTGTGTTGTGTATGGTAACTACCTTCTCTACTCATAGAGAGTGATTCAAGAAGAATTTCTTCATGGCTTATATTTCTAGTTTATAAAAAACTCAACTGTTTGGATGATGGTCATCTCATACGGCCATGTCTCCATGGCTGTAAACGATGGCAATGGCATGGTAACATACCATCTAGCATACGGTTTATGACGTCCTAAACCTTTTAAATGGCATTATGTGGTCGCCATTATATATAATGGTAGGTCAGCCCAAGCACTGTGGGCCCCACCATAATGTATGTGTTTTATCCATGCCGTCCACCCATTCTTTCATATCATTTTATGATATGAGCCCAAAAATGAGTTTGATCCAAATATAAAGAACCGTACAGTATTGATTGAACGCCCACCGTTAAAAACTTTTTAGGATCCACAAAAGTTTTGGATCAAGCTGATAAATATTTTTTCCCTTCCTCCAAGTCTTTATTACCTAATCAATGGGTTAGATGTCAAATAACAATAACAGTTGGCCCTATGAGATTTTTAATGGTGTAATTTAATCACTACTGTTTTCCCATGGTGTGGTCCACTTGAGATTTATATCTACCTCAATTTTTTGTTCAAGCCCTAAAATTATATTTCAAAATGGATTGATGGCATAGATAAAACACATATATCATGGTGGGCCCACATAGCACCAACCACTATGCACACCAAATCCAACGCCGGAGTGCATGAATCCATTGCTCCAGCGCATACTCCAAGGAGGGCTTCACAGCCCATGCCTTGAATTGACGTTGCCAGAGCTCCTTTTGGCAGATTTCTATCTATTCTCTTGAATGGATTGGCTACTCATAGTCGGTGCTTTGTGGGCCCCATCATGATGTAAGTGTTTCATCCATTCCGTCCATCTATTTTTCTACATCAATTTATGCTAATACTCAAAAAAAGAGATATATCCCGGTCTCAAGTGGACCACATTACAGGAAATAGTGTTGAATGAACTTCGACCATTAAAAACTTTTTGGTGGCCATAAAAGTATTGGATAAAGTTGATCTTTGGTTTTTCCCTTCATCTGGGTCTTTATGACCTAATCAACAAATTGGATGTCAAATAAACAGTACAGTGGGCCTTAAGAGGATTTAAATGATGGATGTCCAATCACTATTGTTTTCCTGTGGTGTGGTCCACTTGAGATTTATATCCCTCTATTTTTTGGGATAAAGACGTAAAATGATTTTTAAAAATGAATGAACGGAATGGATGAAACATATACATCATGGTGGGGCCCACAAAGCACCGACCACCAGAGGCTTGTGTCAAGATGAGTAGCCGATCCGTATCCCTCCTCTGAACAAAACCTGCAACCTCAGTTCCGTTCCATCCTCTCCACCTCCAGCCCTCCTACATTATTATAGTTGTTCTTGGACCCACGCTACAGGCAGATACGTGAGAGATCTAATCCATCCACTCATCAGGTGGGGCATCAGGTGGGCCATCACGAACCCGATTCAAAATCCAAGCCACTCATCAGGTGGACCCCATTCTCCAACGGAATCAAAAAAGAGGAAAAAAGAATAAGAAGAACTCACCTTGATGATGTTGGTCGGGCGAGCGTGCGGCGAGCAGGGGCAGCGGGATGGGTGGGGACCGTGGGGTAGAGACAGAGAAAGAGAAGAAAAGGGAGGCAGTCGTGCAGGTGGGGTGGGGACGAGGGGTAGGGTTTTTACTTTTTAGTTTTTACGATTATATATATAATATTTAAAAATATATAAAAACTTATTTTCTAACGAGCCGAGTCGAGCTCGAGTTCTAGTTTCAAGTCGAGTCGAGTCGAGGTAAAATGGCCCATGGTCGAACTTGACTCGAACTCAAATCGAGATATAGTATTTTAGCTTGACTCGGGCCCGACTCAACCATTCAAGCCGAGTCAATCCGAGCTAACTCGAGCCGAGTCGAGCGAGTTATTGGAGCTAGCTCGACTCGTGAACAGCTATAACATCAAGTTGCCACTTTCCCTGTTGTCATGGGATGGGTTGTTACATGGTGGCTCCACCCTCGTTCCTATAATGTAACCAAGTTCCCTCATGCCTCCAATATACATTTTGGTGGACTAGGACCATTTTAAGTAGTTCTTTTCGTTGTGTTCATGGTAAAAAAACATTTACGTACAGCCGTTACGTAACAGTAATGATGGGAGTCATTATGCGATACGGGGATGTAATGCCCGTTCTGAAAAGAAAAAGAAGAAGCCTTGTTATGGCCGTTTAATGGCTATTGTGCGCCCATAAGGGGCCGATACATTTTCTTCCTTTAAAGGACATTTGACCATTTGATGCGGACATCAGTGGTGCACCATTTAGAGTTACTAGAGGAGGAGGTGTCGTCGACAAAGTACCAGAGCGGAGGAGTTGATGTGGATGGACGTTGGGTCCATCAGACCCATTTTCTGATGCGCTATGAGTGCAGGAGGCCAGGAGCGGCATGACCGCACCCTGACCATAGATCCATGGGTCGGATTTCACACCCTACCACACGGGTATTTTAGTTTTAGGCATGTTTTTGTTCTTTTCCTTATTTCAGGGGCTTCATTGCACTTTCTTTACTTTTCGTCTTTTTTTTTTTGTTATTTTTCTTGTTTTCAGGGGTTTTAGCACACTTTTACTTTTTCCATAGCTTATATATACATTGTAAGAAACCCTATTTTCATTATTATTGGATGAATAGAAATTCGTCTCTTTTCTTCCTCTGTATTCAAGAGATTAGGGTTTCGGGATTGACCCTTGGGTGTTGAGGATTCCACTCCGATTTCAGGTTTCCTTCTTTCTAGATCTTCGAGGTACAGGAAAAGGTAGGAATCATATTTCTTCTTTTCTTTTGACGACAAAAGGACCCGTACTTTCTTCATTCCGAACCCTTCGTTCTTCACCCATTTCGTTCCTCTCTGGATACCCCCTTTCTAGTTTGAATGGAAAAGAGGGATGGTTAGTCAGTAAAATCAGATCCAAACTTGACCGTGGACTGACTTATGCTAGATCTGGGATATCCTTATATCTCTAGGTCCTCCATTTTTACTGTTTACGTGATCTTATGCTAAGAGGCATGATCCTGACGGAATAACCTCATCTTTGTGTTGAGATTTACCTAATCCCTTTGATTAGAAACGGTTAGTTAATTGGTGTATTTATTTGAATATTCTTTAACTTGATTATACTTGCATCTAGGGTTAGGTCATCACATGTCCCTGCATCACCATTATAGTGCCATAACAACCTATATCGTAATAGCCATAAGGCTGGCCGTTATGGCCATCATTACTACCTTGGTCATGTTTGACAATGGTTATTACTAACCAAAGATGATCATTATGATTTTTTGCCATTTTTTTCTTTTCTTTTTTGAAAGGCAACACTATCAGGGATTGAACCTTGAATCACTCACACACACTACACTGTCTCCACTAGCTCATCCAACGATTTTTTGCCATTATCAATGAAATTTTATGATCCCTATTGTGGTGCTATTTGCCATTATGTATCAAGCTGAAAAAAACACATGATCCAAAAAAAAAAAGGAATTTAGATTGCAAACCTCATAAAAGAGCCAGATCTGGATTTCGTGCAAACCCTAGATTGAAACAAAAGCCATCCACACTTGTTGAAGTGATGGGACAACTTCTGTGGTGGCTGATGCAAAGAATGACAACTCGATCGAGTAACTAGAGGCTTCCAGATAGGATCCACCCTCATTCCTATAATGTAACCAAGTTTCCTCATAACTCCAATATACATTTTGGTGGACTGGGACCATTTTAAGTAGTTCCTTTTGTCTTGTTCATGGTAAAAAAACAGTTACGTACAGCCTTTACGTAACAATAACGATGGGAGTCATTATGCGATATGGGGATGTAATGCCCGTTCTGAAAATAAAAAAGAAAAAGAAGCCCTGTAATGGCTATTGCGGGCCTTTCAGGGGCCGATACATTTTGTTCCTTTAAAGGAAATTTGGCCGTTATAATGCCATAACGGCCTATATTGTAACAGCCATAAGGCTGGCCATTATGGCCATCGTTACTGTTATCGAATACCTTGGTCATGTTTTTTTTTTTTTGAAGACAGGTGTCCCCACCTCTTTTTTGAAGTGAGACTAATCCCTGCGGATACACGCAATCACCCACAACCACGTGTATCGGGTAAAGCCAAGGAGGGGAATCGAACCCTCACCTATAGGGAGCAAACCTATGGTGAAGACCATTCGCCCAAACCTCGTTGGGTAATACCTTGGTCATGTTTGACAATGGTTATTACTAACCAAAGATGATCATTATGATTTTTTGCCCTTTTTTTTTTTCCTTTTTTGAAAGGTAACATTGTTAGGGATTGAACCCTGAATCACTCACACACACCGCACTGTCCCCACCAGTTCATCTAATGATTTCTTGCCATTATCAATCAAATTTTATGATCCCCCATTGTGGTGCTATTTGCCATTATGCATCAAGCTGCAAAAAACACAGAATCCCAAAAAAAAAGAAAAAAAGAATTTAGATTACAACAAACCTCATAAAAGAGCCAGATCTGGATTTTGAGCAAACCCTAGATTGAAACGAAAGCCAACCACACTTTTTGGAGTGATGGGACAACTTCTGTGGTGGCTGGTGCAAAGAATGACGGCTAAATCGAGTAACTAGAGGCTTCCAGATAAGTTGTCCAAACACGAGACTCGGTTGGGACTTGAAATCAATGTCGATGCTCCAGGATGAGGTTATGGGTACTGCCGGTGAATTCTGGATGAGCTGGCAAGCTCCAACAACTGTCTTGGTGGCCCCCGAGAGGGCTTCCAGCATTTGGAAGGGCTAGTGGGTCCCTAGGGCTGGACCGGTGGAGCTGCCTGTACAATTGAGGAAGCTGACTGGCCCCTTAGAGGTTATGGTTATCGTCAGTTAATTCTGGAGAAACCTGTGAGCCCCAACAACTGTCTTGGTTACCGCTGATAGGGCTGCCAGAATTTGGAAGGGCCCTTGTGACTGGACCAGTGGGCTGCCCTTACAATCAAGGGGGCCGGCTGGTCCCTTAGACTGTTTCCAGTGCTGTGGTTGGGCTCAACTGGCCCCTACATCGAAGCCTATGGCCTAAGATTGGGCTGCCGGCACTGGACATGTGGTGGAGACCCTGGAGTGGGTAGATGGGGAAAAAGAAAAGGAAAGAGAGGAGAAGAAAAAAGAAAAGAAAAGAAATGAAAGCTGTTACTACAATCCTCTCTGGTATCATGTTTACATGATAAAAGAGAAGATAGAGAAAGAAAAGAGAGAAGAATGGAGAGAAAAGAGAGTAGTCACACATAAGATGCCCCTCTTATTATTATCATCATCATCATTATTATTATTACAATGAAGCCCTAATACTAAAAAAAAAAAAAGACTGTACTCCTCAGGAGTACGCATATAAGCGACACACCCATTATTTCTCATTATTGCCTGCAATCCTAGACTGAACCATAGCAGAACAACCATCTTTGAATACTGAGAATGACTGAGGAAAAAGAACGATTATTCTGGTATCAGCAGTCTTAAAAATTTATAGACACCATTTTGGTTTAAAAAACTTACATTTCCAGCCCTACAAGAATTGGTGCTTGAGAATGTGTTTACCAACAATCATTTCTTTTTTACCACAAGAAAATAAGATCAGTAGCAGGAATCAGTATTATTTATGCTTGGCCTTTTTTATTTTCCTTTTAAAACAATGTGCACACATTTTAGGTATCCTCCCTTATAATTGCAACAACTCTGAGCATGGCTGTTTTTTGGCTATGCAATGCATTTACTGATTGGTTGCATCCATTCATGTGCTACTCTTGTTTTAAAATGTGGACCAGCTGAATGGTTGGACTGGTTTTTACTGAAACCTGCCACAGAAAAAGGTTTGATCTCCTGGGACCTGTTTTGGGCAAGAAACGTTTTGAACCATCTGGTCCAATTCGCCTGCATGTCCTGGTTGCTCGTTGTGGCCAGTTGGAATGGTCAGTTTCAATTGTTTGTGGGTAAAATTTAAAATGAGTTGTGTGGGTTTAAAACCCATGACCAACTTATTACAAACCAAACACAATACCAACTGCCCTGCAGGCGTTTATCATCTTATTTATTTATACTCCTAACTGGTCAAAGCCAGAATGCTGGTTGGACCCGTTTGGACTGAACTGCCAACAGAAATGGTAAAGGTCTTGCCTAGGTTTTAAATATTGTGCTATTCCTTTTTTATTGGGATAATTAACATTGTGCTATTCTATTTTTCTTGGAATTGTTTGAATCATATAGGCTCATGTTCTTTAAACAAGAAAGTATGCCAGTTTTCATTTTGCTCATCAGTGACTGTTTTATAGGTTCATACTTGGTCGTTAGATGCTAACCAATATGTTGCTGATGAGGATGATGCTACCTGTAGTTGCCGTATTTCAGGTATGCAATTGTTTATACCATATGACATGTTGCTCAACTTGTGTATGGAAATTGCACAACTTATACAGGGGATTAGTGGCTCGTGTGTTGATAACCTAGATCGTTTTCTGAAGCTGGTTGTGAGATATTAGAACTTATTCCTTATCTGCGTGTTTTTCATTCACTATTAATCCTTTCTTCATGGCATTGATGTGCTTTTTGAATTATGGTTGCGTTTTTTGAACTTACTATTTTTCCACATTCGCTGTGTTGAAGAAATCATCTCAAGGGCATATGGTTTTGATTCTTTTGTTGATGATAAAAATGGTTTCCTTTTCTGTTGTTTCCTTTTCTTTTATGACAAGTTCTTCCTTGATATTTCTGAATGGATATAGGAGGTTCTCTTGATTTTTATGCCTCGGAAAAATTCTTTCTTGTACTCTTTGGCATCTAAAAGTTTATCGCCTATCTTTTTGGTTGGTGCAATGTGCGATTCAAGATAAATCCTTTTAGGTATCTTGTAATTCTTATTTTGTCCCTCAGCTTGAGATTACTTATCAATCAATTGCAAGGGTTCTAGCTGCCATGCTGACTGAATTGTTTGATGCAATGTTGCTTGAGCACTTCAATTGGATTAAATCATGCCCCGGGAGATTTAAAATTGTGGATTTTTCTCTGCACAAATTGGGGACGATTTTGCAGAAGTGAAACTAATCTAGAAATCTAAAATAGGGAAAATTGATAAATAAGTATCAAAAATAAATATTTAGGAATAAGTAAAATCATTGTTATTGAGGAAAGTTCCAAGGTAGCGGCTATGTTGTTATAAATGTTACTTTGAGTTAATTAAAATATCACTATTCCTATGCTTTTCTTTTGCTTTTGAAAATACTGTGGAATATTGCGATTTTTTTTATTTTTTATTTTTCAAAACATCATAGGTTTCGGTACCATCTTAGATGCCTTTGAGGCCCCTGTCCTCTAGTTAGATGACCGTCTAAACTTGATGTGTTCTATATATTTTAAGTTGTAGTGAATCCCTTGTGTTATGAATTGCAACTTTTTTGCTCTTAATGTTTCCATGCTTTTGTAGCTTTCCTTTTATGTGTGTATTCATTTTTTAATTTCTCATTCCCCCATAAATGGAATCATTTCAGGGCTTTTGTTACTTGAAGAGGTGGTTGCTTCTTATGGTGCTGATGGGATTGATGCTATAATAGAATCTGCACAAAGACGATTTACTGAGTCCTGTCAAGCAAAACTTGCTGGTTCTACAGATTGGTGGAGAGTGAGTAAAATGAACTTGAAGTTCTTCCAACATTCTCATTTCTTTCTCTTCCACCTGAATTCGCTCTACTCTTCCCTTGTTTCTTGCTAATATGCTTATTTGATAACTATATATATTACTCAGTGGTGCACCCAGGATATACATTCATAACAATGAGTCGATGGGATTTGTTGATTGGTCGATTGAAGATTAAGCAAGAAATGTTATCCAATTGGACCCTGCAGCGAATCAGAAGGTCCAAAATAAGTAACCATTTGATTGTGGTTTTGCAGGTCCAACCAGATAAAGATTCAGCTACTAAAAATCATGTGGTTGATGTATTTTATGTGGATCTACAATTGTACAATTATATACAATAATGCGGGGTCATTTTCACACCGGACTCAAGTGGGGTGGCCTGTGAGATGCAGGGGCACGATCAGGGTAGGCGGCCCGCGGAACCCATGGATTTGGGACCCACGAGGGGGTGGAACCCACGGATTTGGGGCCTGGGCTATGAGATAAAGTGATTAATTCGCCATGCTCTATCAGTTCAAGTTTTTAGAGCAAGTGGTTAATTTGTACTGTATCAAATTGGTATCAGAGCGGGAGGTCTCGTGTTCGAGACTCCTCACCGGGGGTGATTAATGCGGGGGCATTTTCATACCGGGCTTGAGTGGGGTGGCTTGTGGGATGCAGGGGCACACTCGGGGTGGGTAGCCCGTGGAACCCAAGTATTTGGGGCCCGTGTGAGGTGGAGCCCATGGATTTGGGGCGTAGGCTATGAGATAAAGAGATTAATTCGCCATACTTTATCAGTTCAAGCGTTTAAAGCAAGTGGTTAATTATCCTGCATCATACAGCCAGATGCTTTCATGCATAGGCAATTGAAGATTAAGTAGGAAAACGACATCCAATTGGAACCTGCCGCCACCTATCCAATCAATACACTTCAAAATAAGTAACAGATTGGACTGTGGAGCCTCAGTCCAATCGGAGAAAGATTCAGCACCTACGCATCATGCGGTTGCCCTATTTTATGTGGATATACAGTTGTAATTATACAACTATATACTCGAGTTTATCCGTCAGGAAAAAAGCTATATAATGGAGTTTGTGTTGCAAACTACACCCATATGCATGCATAAAAGCCCGTGGTTGCTATGGAAAGGGTTCTGGTTGAATGTGTTGTCCTTTTCCTAACCGCATGGTTTAGAAAGGGCGCGCATACTGATCGCATAGCACCAAATATTCAACGGTTTGGTGTGTGGAGTGCTCTTTTTCTTTTTAAGTTTCTTTATAAAAACTAGCTTCCACTAGTTACCTACCCAAATTCAAACTAATTTTCCCAATGTAAACCAACATACCTTCCAACAAGCAACAAACTGCTCTTTATTGTTTAAACTTCTTTAACAAGCAATAAAACCCATCCAACTACATTTTGTAGAAGAAACAAACCCTATCCAACTTGATCCAAGCTTCCCTATGACGTAGGAAGGGACTATACCTATCTTTACTTCGCAATTTACTCAATTCTCGTTGGATATGCTTGATCTTGGGCTCATTAGATGCGGTTTAGTCTCTACCCTGTATTTGATCATAATTATTGTTAAAGCCCTTAACAGAATGATTAAGAAGGCAATAGACTAGTTGATGCTATAGAAAGCTATGTATTGTGTATGTGGTTTGGTGGTTAGTGTAAGTGCATGTGCACACTTCCCTTTTCTCCTGCGGTGTATTATATGCTTTATTATAATAAAATATTATGTGTTAAGGCAAGCAAGCCTAACACACAACATCTCTCCCAAACTCTCCTTCTTCTTCTCTCTCAATATTTTTCTCTCTTCTTCACATTATCATCATCAAATCTTTCTCTACTTGGTATCAGAGCATAGATCCAGGCATTCCGCATCCAACAAATTGAGAGGCGACACGTCACCTTGCTGACGTCAGCATTGTACGGACACATGGACTCCGTTTAAGCTAAAAGTCTAGGGGTTTGATAGATCTTGATTTTAGAAGATTTGTCATGATTTTTTTAGAATTTATTGGATCTCCTTTCATGGTATTTTGGGCGAAATAGAGAAATTGGAAAATCAGCCCCATCTTCCGTTTTTCTTCGATCTACCTCAAATCGGTAAGCTTTTCTTTGGTTTCTTTGCTCAAGATGGACCGAAATCTTGCTCCCAAGCTACCCATGGTGGATTTTTTACTTAAGATTACTGTTTGAGAGGTTTCTAACCTCAAACGGACGTGCGGCTGGGCCGTTTTCATTCGGTTAGGGCTTTTTTGACTGTGTTTCATGGTATTTTTGGATGATTGATATTTGTTTGAGGTTTATCTCTTATTATCTTGAAGGATTGAGTGAGATAGAGTTGTTTGAATCAATCTTATTTGGCGTAGGGGCTCTCTTGGCATAGATTTATCTCTCTTGGACTCTCCTATGGCTGACAAAGGGCCCTCATCTCTTGGCGTAGGGTCTCTTGAATCCAACCCCTTGCAGATTATCTCCACTACGTTGAATGGTGACAACTATCTTCAATGGGCACAATCTGTAAAAGTATTTTTAGGAGCCCGGGACAAGTTGTCGTATATTTTGGATGATCCCCCAAGCTCTACAGATGTTACTTTCAAGTCTTGGACAAAAGAGAATTATCAAGTTATTGCGTGGTTGTTGAATAGTATGGATTCCTCGATTAGCCACTCAGTGATGTTTTTATCCTCGACTAAAGGCATTTGGGATACGTTTCATGATATGTTCTCGGACTCTCAGAATTTTTCACGGGTATTCTAGCTTATTCAAGAAATTGGTCGGTTTTAACAAAACTCAAGATCCTTAAAAGATTACTATTCGACGCTTTGGGGTATGTGGGATGAGTTGGAAATGTATCAACCTCTTCATTCCAAATGTAAAGAGGATCATGAACATGCTCATAAGCAGCTGGATGATACTCGTATCTTGCAGTTCCTAGCTGGGTTGAGTTCTGATTATCTTCATGTTCGAGATCAAGTTGTTATGCAGGATCCTCTTCCCCCCATTGACGACCGTCTATACCATGTGTTAGTGTGCTACTGTCTCCACTCTTCATTCTCATTCATTTGTGCCACGCGAGCGTTCGGCACATCTTGCTGACGATCAGTCCTCTCTTGGTCTTCGAGTACCATCCTTGAGTTCAGAGTGCATTTCTGGAATTGGTTCCATCCCTCTCTTTTCTTCCTTGTCTGTCCTCAGTCTTGCATGTGCCTTGTTTTTCATTAAACTTATTGTCTGTTAGCTCTCTTACTAAATCACTCAATTGTTCCATTACCTTCTTCCCTTTTTATTGTTTGTTTCAGGACCTATAGACGAAGAGAGTGATTGGTGGGGGGCATGAGTGAGGAGGCGTTTTATCTTCTCGATGATACACCCGTTGTCGTTTCTAGTTCCCTTTATCTAGATCGAGAGTCCATGACTTGGTGGCATTGCCGCTTAGGCCACTCATCCATAGCTAGATTGAGACTTTTGTTTCCCTCCTTATCTGTCACTAAACCATTATGCTGTGATATTTGTGAATTGTCTAAACATCATCACGTTACGTTTCCTCCTAGCTCTTTTGGGAGGAAATCTCAACCTTTTCATCTGGTTCACTCGGATGTCTGGTTACCAGCTCCGGTTACCTCGACTTTTGGATTTAGATATTTTGTTACCTTTATTGATGATTATTTACGCATGACTTGGATTTATCTTTTGAAATCTAAAAGTGAAGTGTTTGATGCGTTTAAAGTGTTTTATCATGAAGTGTGCACTCAATTTCATTGTTCCATCAAATCCCTCCATTCTGATTGGGGGGGGGGGGGAGGGGGGGGGGAGGGAATACATGTCTATTGCCTTTCTATCCTTCTTATAGGAACCTAGTATTTTGTCTCGGACGTCATGTGCTTGCACACCTCAACAAAATGGTATTGCAGAACGAAAGAATCGTCATCTTCTTGACATTGCTTTGCACCCTTCTGCTTGGTATGCATCTACCTAAACATTTTTGGGGTGATGCTCTTCTAACTGCTACTTTTCTTATTAATCGTATACCCTCACGTATCCTGTCTTACAAATCTTCATTTACTATATTGTATCCTCATGATAATCCATTTCCATTACTACCTAAAGTTTTTTGTTGTACATGCTTTGTTCAAATTTTGGATGAGAGTAATGATAAACTTAGCCCGAGGGCAATTACATGTGTCTTTCTAGGGTATCCTCGGAGTCAGAAAGGGTATAAATGTTTTGACCCATTAACTCGCAAGAAATATGTCTTCGCCGATGTAACTTTCTTTGAGGATATTTCTTTCTTTTTTTTCCGCTCTCGGCCGATCCCTCTGTGATCCTCTTGCGAGTTAGGAGGAGTATGACTCTTATCCTCTTTCTATTAGTGATCATGGGAAAACTTCTCTCCCCTCTAATCAGCATCCTGTTGGTGATATGGGTGAGCCTAAGCCTCTGCAGGTGTATCATCGTCGAGATAAATCTTCACACGCTCAGCCATCCACCCTTCCGCTCACTTTGGATGTTGGCTCAGGTGACTCTCCTATCTCGAGTTTAGATCTTCCCATTGCCTTGCGCAAAGGGTCACGATCTTGTACTCAACACCCCATTAGTAATTTCATTTCATATGATCATCTTTCACCATCTTTTCAGTCGTTTGCAGCTTCCCTTTCATCACAGACTATTCCTAAATCTCTCTCACATGCTCTTTAGAGTCCTGATTGGATGAAGGCGATGATAGAAGAAATGTCTGCTCTTGAGAAGAATTATACTTGAGACCTTATGCCACTTCTTTAGGCCATAAACCTGTTGGCTGTCGATGAGTTTATACGATCAAGTTTCTTCTAGACGGCTCAACTGATCGCTATAAAGCCCATTTTGTTGAGGGTTACACACACTCATGGTGTGGATTACTTCGAGACATTCTCTCTTGTGGCTAAGCTTAATTCGATTCGCGTCGTGCTCTCCTTGGTCGTTAATTTATCATGGCCCTTGTTTCAGTTTGATGTTAAGAATGCATTTCTCCATGGGGATCTTGCAGAGGAAGTTTACATTCATCAACCTCCTGGCTTTGTTGCTTCTCACAACCCTGCACTTGTCTGTTGGTTGAAGAAGGCTCTTTATGGACTCAAACAATCCCCATGTGCATGGTTCGAAAAATTTAGTCAGGCTCTCTTGGAGTTTGGCTTTGTTCGTAGTCATGCCGATCATTCTCTCTTTATATGTCGACGATCGACGGGTATCATGGTTCTCATTGTCTATGTGGATTATATTGTTCTGTATGGTAGTGATTCTGCTGGAATGAGGGAGGTCAGATTTTTTGAAGACTAAGTTTGAGATCAAAGATCTTGGTCGTCTTCACTACTTCCTCGGAATTGAAGTTGCTCGCTCATCATCCAGATTGGTCTTGTCACAACGAAATTATGTGCTCGATCTTCTCATGGAGACCGGTATGTTTGGGTGCAAGCCTGCTACCACTCACATGGATACTTCACAAAAGCTTCAACGAGATGATGGTGCTCTCCTTACTGATCCCGAGATGTATCGATGACTTGTAGGCGGACTTATTTACCTGACTATTACTCGCCCAGTCTCTCATTTGCGATGGGGGTTGTTAGCCAATTCATGCAAGCTCCCCGTAATTCCCATCTCACGGTTGTCTACCGCATAATTCGGTATTTAAAATCATCCCCGGGTCTTGGCATCCACTTTCAGTTTCATGGTCATCTTCATCTTTCTGGATATTTCGATGCTGATTGTGCAGGTAGTACTTTTGATCGCTGCTCTACATCCGGCTTCTGTACCTTCCTAGGTGGCAATCTTATAACCTGGAAGAGCAAAAAGCAGCCAGTTGTTGCCCGGTCATCGGCTGAAGCAGAATATCATGCTATGGCTCATGCGACGTGTGAACTCGTGTGGCTTTGCAACCTTCTTGAAGAACTTGGTTATCCTCCTTCGGATCTTGTTCCTCTTCACTATGACAATCAAGCGGCCATCCATATTGCTCGTAACCCAGTTTTCCACAAGCGAACCAAACATATTGAGGTACTTTATTCGGGAGAAAGTCGCTTCTAAGGAAATCGTCACTCCTTTTGTTCAATCTGGGGATCAACTTGCTGATGTTCTTACAAAGTCCTTGAGTCGAGATGCTCTTCATCGTGTTCGTGACAAGTTGGGCATGATCAACATTTATGCTCCAACTTGAGGGGGAGTATAGAATGCTATGTATCGTGTATGTGATTTGGTGGTTAGTGTAAGTGCACGTGCACACTTCCCTTTTCTCCAGCGGTGTATATGTTTTATTATAATAAAATATTATGTGTTAGGGCAAGCAAGCCTAACACACAACATCTCTTCCAAACTCTCCTTCTTCTCTCTCAATATTTTCCTCTCTTCTTCACATTATCATCATCATTAAATCTTTCTCAACTGATGTAGGACGAAATGATTTAACCTAAGTGATGCCATGAAATTAAAAGACGGATTAACTACAACAATGGAACGACAAAATAAAGCTAACTTACTATAAATTCAGAAATTTTAAATTCGTGACATGTTCAATTTCAAGCCTATGAGAATCCCGCAATGCGAATCTTATAAATTACTTATTAACTGGACCTATGAGAGATAGAACCCCCATCCTAGCATAGGGTTAAATCTGAATTCAATGAAAATCATGTGTCTTGTACGAGTTTTGACATGTTATGGTGGTTTAGAGGCTAGGGAATGTGGGAAATGGGTTTGGGTATCTAGGATTAGAGGAATTAAGTTTGGAACATTATGATTGAGGTTTTGGGTTGGGATTTTAGATTTTGGGTTAAGGATTTTATGACTTAGGGTTTCTAGAATTGAGAATATGGGTTTCAGGTTGTGGGAATTAGAGATTTATTATTTGGACAAGGGATTTTCAGATTTTGGGGATTTGGGTTTGGAAAATTAGGAGGGTTTTGAAAATTAGGGTTTGTGGATTAGCGTTTTGGATGGGTTAAGGTTTGATTAGATATGGGTTCTAAGGAGACAAGAAAGATCAAAGAAGAGAGAGATTGGGGAAAGTAGAAAGAGAAAAGAAAAGAGGAGGATAATACATTGTTGAGAATAGAGAAAAGTAAAAAAGATAACTAGGGAATCACTTCCCGTGGTTTCACACCACCAATCCAATCACATGATTAAATTTTGTGCAATCTCAAAGCAAAATTAGAGAAATCTCTTTCATTCATAACATGTATATTAGCTAGGGTGGGGAAGTCTAACCCTTTAAGTCTCAGAAAAGACATTTTACAAAAAGGCGCCCTCAGATAAGATTCTCAACATAAATACGCTTAATGAATTAAAAGTTGTTCCTAACTCCCTACTCTCAACACAAATATGAGCTATATAAAAAATGACAAAACATACAAGTAAACTAAACAACTAAACTATTTCTTGGCCCATGGAGGTCCACGGTCAAGATGTCTGATAATGATGATCCAACCGTCGGATCATCATGCCCACTCGATCCAACTGTCCGATGTGTTCATCATGTTTCTATATATAGCCAACGTGTATCTTCCAAGTGTGGGGGTCTTCAATGTGGTTAGGAATGTAAATAGGGCCAAGTGGGTCCCATGTAATGGTCGTCTAGGCATAAGGAGATTGGCTCAACCCTCCTTTGATATGGTGCTTCGATGTCCTCATCAATTCCCCTCGGCTGAGGAGATTTTGCCTTTGGCGAAATAAAACTATGTTGACACTCGAGGAGATTCGGGTCTTGTCGTTGAAGCTCTACCTCTGTGATCCACTTACTGTCTGACTTTGGCCTACCCTTCCACTTGATGAGGTACTCCTGGTAACCTCCATGTCATGTGGAAATCACTCGCTCATACCAGTTGCCCTCTTATCTTTTCTCTCTTGGTAGGTGTGTACAGCAAAAGAGGTAGATGTTAGGAAGAATGGTCATTGGTCAGGTATAGGCTAAGGGTCTTAGGACGGGTTGGGAGGGATATCATTCATGATCAAGGTGGTGATCTGAATAAAGGCTACTAGGTATAGATGCTGAACCTTTAAAAGATACAAGATCTTCCACATTAAATGTAGATTTAATACCCATGTCAGGTGGAAGATCTACAACATATGCATTGTCCCAAATTACTCAATATCTCGTAGGGTTCTAACTGCGGGCTTGTAATTTCTTAATGGTCCCTTGCGGAAACCACTTAGCACTTATATGAACCATCACATAATCACCTATTTGAAACTTTCTGAACCTGTGATGAGAGTCAACAAATATCTTGTATGTTTCATTGCTCATGCTAATTCGTTTTCTAATTTCAACATGCGAATCATGGATATGACATGTAAATGCATCTGCGGACTCTGATGACTTATGTGAGACAAACACTGGAATAAGATCTATGGGCTTCCTAGGCTCATCTACTTACCTTTCCAGATACGCTTCCTTGGCGAGACTCACTTGATCATGAGGAAGGTTTGGTAGAGTTAACCTAGGGATAAGATCTAGGGCATGTTGAATGCTCCAAACGAGTGTAAGCTCATCCGGTATGTCCTCTAGGATAACATCACTAGACTCCTCAAATACCGGACTCACCTCAGGTGATAACTCCACAATACCCTTGGGTGTAACCTTAGGTGGCATTTCCATACTAACCTTAGGTGTGTCCTTACTTGCCACGTGGATATACACGGTCAAATCAACTTTAGTCTCCCTTTCAAACTCTTTAGCATTTATTATAGGGAGAGACTCAATTTGGAATTTCCTCACATCTTTAGGATCGCATTTCTAGACGCCCTTCTTTTCTGGGGTGCTTTTGGATGGAATAGGATTCTACCCTCATGCATAAATGAACACGTATTCGAGTGACTGAATAGTGTCACATCATGATCATACAACAAGAGTCTGCTAATGTGGCCTACATCCATAGGCAAAACATCACACCACATCATGTTCGTATAGGAACCAAACTGGATGGGAATGAGACCGCTGAGAAACTAGAATCGAAAACGCATCAGCGCATGAGACTCGATAGGTAACAATGTAATAATTACACTTTTTGGAAATTACATGCATTTACGGTGAGGTTTGACAACACCAAGGGGCCTATTTGTTTCCATTTTCAAAATTCGGCGGCCCATTATCTGAGTATCATATCAATTTGATGATGCTAACTACATTGACCAATCTCCTATGGGCAAGGTATTCTATAACAGTAACGGTGGCCATAACGGCCACCACTGCTACCTTTATGATACGGGCCGTAACAGTTGTTACGAGTTATAACCCCCGTAACTGCCGTTATGGTTTTTTTTTTTTTTTTTTAAGTCTGAAAACTTGTATCTGCCTCATGACGTTGAAAACAGTCTAAAAAACCTATATTTTCCTTGTAACAGACCGTGGCAAGGCTGTTATGGCCTTTACAAGGGGTCGTAACGAGCCATTAACAGTGGTTACATGTCATGTTTTTTTCATAATGGCTGTTATGACCCTGTAACGTGTAACTGTTACCACTGTTACATCTACGTAATGGCCTTTACAACACACCATGCCTGTGGGCCATCGATTGGATGGTCAGGATTATCCTAGTGGGACCTGCTGTCACACTGACACTGTGTCAGTGTAAGTTGGTGTATTTTGACTGGGTATTTCCATCTCCCATCCTAACATTGGCAAAAAGTAATCATTGCCCATTTGCTTGTAATTGCTGCAGTAAATGGTAAAATAAGCATGCCCTTTCTACAGAATGCAATGGTTATTCTAGAATCTGTTAAAGCTTCTTTTCAAGCGTGAGTGGGTGATTTTTTATTTTTATTTTTTAAAGAATCAATATTATAGCACCTGTGTATTCTTGCGATACTATGGGCTTTATGTTAAGAATGAAATAATAGGAGTTCCAACAATAGATTGGAATCGATTGACATGGTGTTCTCCACATGGTTAAAGAAAGTATTTTGTATTGGGCCCAAGGGTCTTCTCTTTTCAAGGAACATGGGATGGAAGAAGTGGAGTTGCTTTTTCAGGCTTGTTGGGAGCATGGGTGGACAGTTGTCCTCCTAATCTCTCCCGTGCTTGTTTATATATTTTTGTAAATATTGCTTTCTCTACAATCAACTCGTTGATTGTGATCAGTCTATCTAATGGACTATTAGATAGTGCTTGGTTGTAATAAACTTATGTAATAATCTATTACATTGCTCCTATGGGATTTTTATGCTCTCATTGCTGGTCCCCAACCCTAATAAATGATGAGGGTTGCATCAGGTTGGCAGCTGGCATTAAACTTATGCCAAAGCTTCCAACATGAATCCGAACAATATGGCGTTCCAAACTCAATGCCAGAGTGTTGTTGTGGCCCTTGATAGTGTGGAACGGCAGAAAAAGGATTTATGTTGCTGACACCAATTAGTTGGTATAAGGCTTAGATGATGGTGATGATGATTGCTTTCTCTAATAATAATCAGTGTTGAAAAATGGTGCGTCAATATCATTTGGATGTTGAAGTAGTGTTGTAATCTTGGGTGACAAAGATCTAACCAATTAAGTAGCTGATTGGATCGTTACTGCCTATGTATTAATGAAGGGATAAGCTTTTGCCAGGTTTACTTAATTCATGTAACATTGGAATTCATGAGGATGGTATGTGTTGTTTTCTCTATCCTTTGCTTTAGCATTTTAGATTTGGGTTGGATGATTGTTTGGTTGTTATAGATATTTAATTCTTTATGCTCTGGCAAGGTAACTGTCTCTTGGTATTTCTGTGGGTAGATAGGCTTGGGTTAGGTTGAAGACTGACTGTATCTACTAGGAGTGGAGGAAGACAAATGGACTTAATTGGAAAAACACGAAATTCCTTCTATTGGGTTCCTCGGAAGGTACATCGTTGGATGCAGTGTGCTCCTGCCTTTTTGTGCTCGTTAAACTTACACACAACTAAAGCTGTTTAGGGGCGATTCTTGGCACGAGACATGAACCAGGTGGTCTGTCTAACATGGCCTGCTTTGCTTTGACAAAGTTTGGGTTCTGATGAAGAGCTTAGAGAGCTTGCAGTGACCTGAGCAGGATTGCCATTGAGAGCTCCTTGGCTGTTTTAACTGTATCAGTAGTTTGATGTCCTGAAGAGTGTCAGCTGTTTTAACTTACCATTTACTGTGCATTTATAGCTATGCACTTTCTGTTGCTGGATTTCTGGGCACAGAAGTTTTCTATTTTATAATTTGCATAAGTGGGTCACAGTAATTTTATAATTCCTTCCATTTGTGGAAGGAGTTATTGAGCTGTCTCCTGTTCTAGCTGTCCTTTATCTGCCTTGATATATGATGTCTTGGTTGGCAGAATCTGTAAATGACCAGAGGACTTGCAGGATCTCCTCTTTTATTCTGTAATTTTCTCTTTAGATTTTCTTGACTTCCTCCATGCCTTCCTTTAGGGCCGTTTTCTCAAGCTGTCTTTTATTTAACATTTTATGATTTCTTGGTTGGTACAATCTGCATATGAATGGAAGATGTGCTTGATCTTCTCTTGTATTAGCAGATCATTCTCTTTATAGTTTTTCTTGACTTTCATGTCTATGAGGCTTTTGTTTCAATTATTTTGTTTCTTTTCACCTACAAAATATCTCAGTTTTTAATTTTCATTGTTGCAGTTGTGGGAGGCAGCTATGTTCGCAATGGTTTCTCTTTCAGAGTCATTGTCTGAAGCACAGGTTTGTTTATTTCTTATCATGCATACACTTGGAATTTATGTCCACAGCTATAATGCAGTTTCTTCTTTCATTGGGAACTCAAATATCTATCGATTCACGTAAATGACTTTTTCCTACAGGTTCCAGAATCAGTCAAATTCAGATTAGGAAGTCTTCTAGAGCAAATGCTCACTGCAGATACAGGAACAGGTAGAACTTATTTTATTAATTTTCTTTTTCTGCAAGATCTTTGATTTCTTTGTGATTCCTTGGAATAATTGGATGCTATCCTTTATACATGCAGGGTTTTATGAATATGCCTTCCTTCATGCACGGGCATTTTCAACAGTTGCTAAGTTTTCGTCAGTGGTAGCTGACATCATCTTTTCCACTTTATCTTGGATAGCTTGGCCTCCTGTTATCAACTGCATAACTAAAATTCTCGCAAATTCTCCAGATTGGCCAGAGTGTTCTTGATCAGTTTCTCTGTGCTGCTATTAATGCAATTGCTCTAGATGTGTAAGCACTCTCTCCCAATGTAGATGTTTTCGGATATAAATAACCCGAAAGTGATTGTTGCGAATGAATTGCTATGTTGACAGTCCCCCACCAGTAAAAGTAGGTGCTTGTCGAACGATATCCCAGCTCTTACCAGAATCGAGCCAGGGGATTCTACAGCCTCAGATAATGGGTTTACTTTCATCACTATTAGATCTTCTTAAGCAGGTAATGCATGACCTTTCTAAGATTTGACTTGTTGGCTGAAGTAAAACTTCAATAGGCATGGTACTTGTTCTGTGCAGGCTTGTGATGAAACCCTACATTTAGTACTAGAAACACTGCAAGCAGCAATTAAGGCAGGTCTGTATTGAGTGGTATCAAGTTCAGATTTCCATGTTAATCCATTGTAGATCTTGTGTCTTTAAGTATGCTACTGTTATATTCGTCTGGATTTGTATGTGACAGAAATCTATCCTTGTTTTCATCTCTCTCTCTCTCTCTCTCTCTCTCTCTCTCTCTCTCTCTCTCTCTCTCCCTTTCTGAATTCTAGGCCATGAAGCATCTACATCTGTAGAGCCAATTATCTCCCCTGTGATACTTAACATGTGGGCGGAACATGTTTCAGACCCATTCACTACTATTGACATTGTTGAGATTTTGGAGGTAAGGATATCGAGTACAGATATGTGAATGGTGTATGATGGCATGCTGATATTTGACACATATTTGTTGTTCATACCATGTGCTTAGTTTAGTAAAAGATCACAGCTTTCTTAAGCAGTTGACAACTAGGGGTACGTATGAAGGTTGTCCGACTGTGATTCTATATGTACAGTATCCCCTTAAAGAATTTAAATCTGGTTCTCCGATTCTTATTTGGTTAAAATTGTCATGTTACGGTATGTTTTTCTAGTTGCATACCCAGGTACATACTTACATAGATGCATACATAATCTGCTTGCATTCTATTAAATAGATAAATACTTTTGTAGCCACCTTCATACAAATGGAATCTATATGCATCTTTCATATTGGTGCTTACATACATATTAATAATCTGTATTTGCGTCTATGTGCCCTCGTGTATGCATTGGCTCTCTTCTACAGAATTTAATCTGAACAGTCTACTATTTTGTGTGATTTTCAGCTTGCTTGCTTAATAGATTTTTCTAGAATGCTCAATGTTGACTCACAAAACTGTCTTACTCAAAGAGTAAGGGTATATATTGACTGCATTAATGTGTCCTCTTGAAAATTTTCCAGTTGCACAGTATTTGTGCTTGGAAGCTATATCCAAGTTCAAACATTAGTTGTTTGCTTCTCTTTCAAATTGCATGTAAAGGCTTCCTAGCTTCTCCTTTTACCAAATTATTGCTTTGTGCTTTGAACGTCTTTGATCTGGCTGATCGCTTGACTAATAAATGTTCATGAGTAGAAAATGCTTAACTTGCACGCAGTGTTTTAAGTATCGACAATATCAGCCGATATATCCCACAATATATCTTGTATACCACCTATGTGACATGAAACGCACAAGTAGTGGGATGTATCCCACATGTTCGATCCGGTGAGCATTTTTTATTTTCGATTCTTTTTTTTTTTTCTGTAAGTCATGTTAAATCAGTGTCAAATTGTTACAAATCCATGATTTTTCATGTTTTTTGAGAGCTTCATTTTCGAGATTTGGAAGAGATGGGCCAAGTTGCAGAAAATTGAAAAAAAAATCAAAAGTTCCAAATTTCTTGCAAATCAGCTGCAATGTTTGTGTCCAAACATAAAATCAAACATGTATGTAACCTGATCTAGTGATTCTTCTTTTGCTTTTGAATGCATTGCTTGTGTTTCCACATCTTCTTACATTTAAAAAAAAAGAATTAACTGCGATTTTCATTAAAGAACAAAAGAAAACAAGAAGGGGGAAAACCCGCTGAGATAGCAGGCCTCACACCTATCAAAAAAGAGAAAAAATAGAAGAAGACAGATTAATGACATTCGAGGCCCATTCGAATATAAATTGGTGCACCCTTTTAACTATGACCTGTACCGAATTTGAAACATCTCTAAAACATCTGTTGTTTCTTTCTTCCCAGACTGCCCACCAAAGGGCTAAAAGAGACATTCTCCAAACCACCACAATATCTTTATCCAGGGACACACCATGCCAGGCTGTGAGCAGACGATCCGTAGAATGCGGAAAGGACCAAGAGACCGCAAACGAAGACAACAGAATTGACCAAACCTGATGGAAGAACGGGCAATGAATGAATAGGTGGTCTGTCGTTTCTTCATTTGCCATGCAACAAAGACAAATGTTTGATATTATCATTCCCCTTTTCCTTAGATTGTCAACAGTAAGGACTTTCCTTCTCCCCACTAACCAACCAAAAATTGAAATCTTGGGAGGCACTTTGTATTTCCACACTTTAGCTGTAATAACCTCATCAGATAACACTGATTTTCTGCCTATGCAAAGAAATAGGGATTTCACTGAAAATAGGCCCTTCTTGTCCGGGTGCCAAACAACCTATCATTTTGGAGAATATTAGGATGCCAATTGCCGATGCGCTGCAGAAGAGCCACAAATTCTTCAACTTTCCAGTCGTGGAAATTCCTTCTACATGGTGGATGCCAAACCACTTCATTGCCATGAAATGAGTAGCAATCAGCAACCGTGATGGAGCAGTTGGGAGCCAGACGAAATATGGAGGGAAAGTCCTCCTTCAGGGCTGAAGTACCAACCCAAATATCTTCCCAAAATCTGGTCTTGTCTCCTTTGCCTATAGAGTGCCCGATCCTATTGCGAACTTCCTTACTAGAGCTTAGCACCCCTCTCCATAGAGAAGAAGCTCTATAGGAGGACTCCTTGGACCACCAGCTATTGGGCGAGCGCCCATATTTACATTTGATTAGGTTGTTCCAAATCGCCCCTTCTTCAGTCCCAAGTCTCCACCACCACTTGCCTAATATGGTCCGATTCATATCTTTAAGATTTCTAACACCAGCCCCACCTTCCTGATATTGCTGACACACCTCCTTCCAATCGAGTAAATGAAATTTCTTACAAATCTTTAAGATTCACATCTTCTTACATTTATAAATTATATTAATAGAATTTAAATATACTTGCATCCATTCAGTTAGACAACACATAGATTAGGACCCCATACAAGGAAAACCTATTATATGCACTTGCTTTTTGTAATGTTTTGATTTGTAAGTGTGTATTGATGACTTTTTTAACAATCACTGAAGTTTCGTTGAAAAATTCGACCAATTTCCTAATGTTTCCCCATGTTTCCAACAACCAATATATCCCATGCGAATACCGATACCTATCCATATCCCAAGGGTGCAATATGTAATATGATACCAATATTTTGACCACTGATTGCACGTAAACATACCTAAGATGGAGATGCGTTTTGTCAAAGCTATTTCCACAAAATTCAGTTTTCGAGAATTCCTTGTTGGGTTAATTTTGAGAATTGTGATTGAAGAGGAGATAAGGTATCTTTCATAGTTACCAGGAAATCCATTTTCGTTTGCAGACACCTTGTTTCTCACTTCCTGCTTCCCAGATTCATTTCATGCTTCCAGCTAACTATTATAATGCTGTCATAAATTATATGTTTCATGTATCCATTTCGTGCATCATTTCCTGCATCTGTTCAGCATTCTGGCAACCTTATTATGATAAAGTGATGCTTGTTGTATTTTAATTATTTACAATAATGTAAAACACACACACACACACACACACACACACATGAGGGAGGGAAGGAGGGATGTAGATTGATGGTATTGTCTTGTTTAATATTATGAAATAAAATATGAAACAATAGAGTAGGGACAATTAGGTAAATCTAGGTTCGGAATAGGTAAGTTGTTTTTTCAGCTAGTTTCCTAATTTGAGCCAGTTTAGTGTTTTGATTCTGCATAAAACCTTTTTATGTAATTTGACTTTTTTGAATTACTGAATTGATTTGAGCTTTTGCATATTTCTCCCCGTTGAGACCTAGATTTGAGTGTTTTCAGTAGATTCTCTCTCCTTTTGATTTGTGTCAACTTCTGAAAGTGATAGGGAAAAGTAGTAACTCAGATTGCTCATATGGAAAGTTGAAAAGTTACCTATGTTTGATATTTGCTAGTGTTCTGGTATACCTTGACCATTTGTAGAGCACAACTTTGCACCTCCGGTCTGTTTTCTTTCCATGGATATCTACTTTATATGGAGCCATGATTTTCGAGCAAAGCTATTGCCACCAAATTGAGTTTTAATATTCTTTGGAGTTCATTTCTAGAAACACGATTTGGGTAAGTGAGGATTTTGTTATGTTTTCTTGATATGTATTCTATAGTGTAGAGATTTTAGGAGTACATTGCATGAGAGGATAAGTGGAAGTTGGAGGTTCAAGTATAAAGCATTCTCTTTCACAGTTGGTTACTTCTGCCTGTGATTATTGAGCTACATACATGAGAGCTTTGTTCTCAATTCACTATTCACATTGCTTGGTAGCGATGCAGCAGGCTGTCCCAACCTAGGTAAAGGAGGGTTGATATCAAGTGTGCAGCCGGTTGTCGAACTTCTGCCAACTGCCAAGAAAAGAATCCCTGCTCCACATCTTGATAATGGGCAAAACATGGTTCTTAAAGATGACCCCAAATGGCTGGGACATGGCTGTGATAATGATTATGATGATGTTGATTGTGATCTGGCTGAAAGCTTGTTGAAGGTAGTATTATTTGGTAAATTTACAGTCTTAAATTGCATGCTGAGTTAATGGTATAGGAACTTTCAACTTCCATGCTCCAGACTTGACTACCTGATTCAAAGATGCTCTCTTGGGACTCTGCTGCTTACTGTTACTCTTGTATTTTCTGTGTTCTTAAAATGCTGATGAGTTGGATGTCAACCTGTGAAATCAAAATGAATTAGCAACCATTGATTTTTCATGTTAGAACTTATTAACCAGTTGGACTATGTTTTCTTTGAACCTCACTGATCATCACTCTTACAGAATTCTTCCCTTCATCTTCTCAGGCTATCAAACTCGCCCCTGGTTGTATGTGGCCGCTTGTTTCTAGGATTTTACCTTTCATTGGGCCTATATTGGAAAAAGTAAGCCTTGTTATAGTTGCCTAGGAATACTTATTTTCAGATGTATAGCTTAATAGTTATACTATGAGATACATCTTTTCGCCTTGTATCAGCCGCAACAGCAGCCCATTGGATTAGTTGCTGGCTCATTGGATCTCTTGACCATGCTAGTGAAGGTAAGTTTTCTCCCTGGGTCATTTGTGCTGATCCATTTTTGAAGATATTACTTTTGATTGAACCGTGTCTACAAGTACATGCACTCCATACTTTCAGTCCTGTCATTTATTGCATATATGATACTAATGGTGATTTAGATTACATACAGGGTGCTCCTATTGATATAGTTAAAACAGTATACAATGTTTGCTTCAATTCTGTTGTCGGGATAATACTCCAGAGCGATGATAATAGTGAGATGCAGGTAGGCTTCTCTACTATGATACTAATATTTCTAGGTTGTTTGCTTGAATTACCTTTGTCATGATTGTATTAAATGATAGAACACCCCCTCCCTCAGTAGTTAACAGTTTGTTATATTTTTTGCACCTTGCCAGAATGCCACAGAATGTTTGGCTGCACTTCTATTGGGAGGAAAGCAAGAGTTGCTTGCCTGGGGTAGTGATCCAGGGTTTACAATGAAAAGTCTTCTCAATGCAGCTTCTAGGTAGGTTGATTGCAGTGTTTCAAATACTGTATGTAGCATGGCTACAACACTGTAGTGTTAGCAAATAGCATAAATCCCTTGTAGTGTACACTGCCTTTTGTTTTAAATAAATGATAATTGCATTTTGTATTTGAACCCGTGGGATTTTAATTTCTATTCATACTTGTGACTTGTGGTTTCAATTAGACATTATTAATTAAAGTGGTTTGCTTAGAAAGCTGTTGATGTGATAATGATTTGATTTGGTTTACATATGTAGATTGGCTGTTAATAAATGATAATTAATAACTTGTGTGAACATGCTTGTACTTAAATATATATATATATATATCTTTCTTTCTTTCTTTTTTCTTCCTTACTATTTATCATATTTTCCCATTTTAAAATTAAAAAATAGAAGTATCGTGTAGCTTATGCTGCACGCTACAAGGGATTGAACGCTACGCAACATGCTACCCGCTATTTAAGACACTGGTTGATTGTCAGCTCAATCTTGTTTTGCAAACCATGGGAAGGTTGATGGTTAGCTCATTGTTGCTTTGTAAACCATGGAAATTGCAGATGCTTCTCGTAATTAAGTTCATGCCTTCTATGTGATTGGAGATTCTGCTGGATTATGTCTTATTCCTCCTCTCTAACCCCATGATGTTTGTCTCTGCATTTGGGTTTTCCAAGCCCAATACTGCATGAACAGATCTTGTAGGATAGATATAGAAATAACATGATAATAGTTCTTGTTCCCTCCATTATGGTACCCATCAACAATTTTAACACGACCATAAAACATAGATAACGATGAGTGGCAGAAGAATTGAGAGTTCAAACTAGTTATATTTGATGAAATGCCAGAATCAATGATCTAGGACAGTTCAAACTAGTTATATGTTATGAGGTGCCAAAATCAATGATCTAGTACAGACTCATAGAGAATGAAGACACTATACAAGGAGAAGCAGATATACCACTGATTAGAGCTAATCTTATGAGCTGAATGAGCACCCATGAGAGTATCTAGACAACAACTCATTCTTCAGTTGTAGAATTGCTAACACCACTCAAAGAGGCCTAACTTTGAGATGCACCATGAGTGCCCTTACCAACTTATTTAGCTGCAGAGGAGGCCCTCCCTGGTGGTTGGTCAACTAAGTTTCAACATGTCTTTCGCGTGATGACCACAGTTAATGCAATAGAGCCTATGCTTTTTGTCTTAATGCAAGTTACAACCACAACCAAAATCACTGCAACCCCCCACTCTATCCACTTGGTCGTCCACCACAATCCGGTCGGCCTTGAAAGCGACCACCAACACCTCCACCCTGAAGTCCACGACTACCACTATAAGAACTAGCCAAAGTCGATCGCTCAGGTGTGATGGTATCCACAGACAACATAACCATGGTTGACCCTATTGTATTAGCCCCTGTTGTTGCACAATATGAGGCAATTGAACTACTAAAAAAATGGGCCATATTGCTTGATGCGAACTGATATGCCCATAAAGGCCCATAAAGGCCATCTATGTTTTTCTTTTAAAAATCTCTCAACCTTTTCACTTTTTTCTTTGTTTCAATCCTAGAGGAAGCTTAAAAACTTAGTTTAGACTGGGTATAGGCCTATTTTAGGAATCAAACACAAAGTTGAAGTGGGATTTGATGAATCAAAGCGAAGCGTCCCATTGGGGAAAATTGGGAAAAGGGGTAAACCATCATTTGTTTTTTTTTTTCATCTTCTTTTTGTTGTATTTAAATGAAATTGGCCATAATTCACCAAAGCATGCTTGATTTGTGTTTGATTAGGGCTTATTGGTTGACTTTCAACATGCCAAGATGACAGACGGCATTCTTATCAAAGAATGGTTTTAAGACACCAATGAATGCATGTTAAAAATACGAGGAGAAAAAAAAAGAAGAAAGAAAAGGATTCCGGTGTTTTATTTTTCCTATTTTCTTGGTATTTTTCAGATTTATGGGCCAAAAAGAAAATAAAGAAAAGAAAAGCCCAATGCATGATCTTGTCATCCAATGTGCCCTGTATTTTGTCCCTTTTTTAATATAACTCTGTGATCTTTCAAAAAACAACATTTAGAGTGTATGTGATTATCATTTCATCAAAAACTCGTAAATACTTCGAAATTAGTCTCAATCAACAGCTAGTTGAAGGGAAATTTCGAAAAATAATAATAAATTTTTTGTTAATTTTTATTTAAAAATGATTTTTATTTTCTGAAAATTGACAAGGACTTAACAAATCAGTAGATCAACCCTCACACATGCTTGGTTTCATGTTTGAAGTGCAACATTGCAAGTAATTTGGGAGAAATTTGAGAAAATTTGAAATTTTCCCGAATTGGACCACCTACACTCAAATTTCAAAATTAGAGTGTATGTGATGATAATTTCATCAAATACTCCTAAAAACTTCAAAATTAGTCTCAATTGATAGCTGGTTGAAGGAAAATGGAGAACATGAAGAACCAATGGATATCGAAATCAAAGCTCCGACTCCATGATTTTTCATGGAAAACATGAAGAAGCAATGGATTTATAATCATTTGACACTGGTTTAACATAATTTCCACAAAAAAATGGGGTTGGAAATCGAAAATGCTCACCGAATCAGACATGTGAGATATATCGGCACTACCTATGTCTTTCGTATCGCACGGGTGGGATACAAGATATATCGTGGGATATATCGGTCAATATCGTCGATACGTACAAACATTGATCAAAGATCGAATCAAACGAAATAAAAGGAAAAAAAAATACATATATATTAGCTAGAAAACTGTTGTTAAAAAAATAAAATAAAATAAAGCCGCATGCACACCTCAAATCTTGATGGTTTAAAATGAAACCACTTACGGAGTTTTGGATTGTTGTAACATATCTCAAAAAACCACAAAAACTATGTGGGCAAGAAATCATGAATTGATTTACTTTTTTCCAAATATTCCTTTGATCTAAGAACACAAATCAGATCTTGCCCAATAATCATAAAAGAATGATCTTAAATCATGCTCTGTGTGTGTGTGTGTGTGTGTGTGTGTGTGTGTTCTTTTTGCTTGGTGACCTTTGTTCGTTAGGAAATGACACCAACAAAGGGCTCTTCAGAACTAGTTATGATGAGCACTCTACAAACCTTGGTCTGATACCAAGTCGAAAGATTTGGAATGAAAAGAGAATGGCATTAATAAAAGGGACCATAATGGTATTCTGCATGACTACATAAATCACCACATGCAGGGCAAAAGCATCTGTGTTAGTTGTCAATGTTATTCTCGTGGACTTCTGTTCTACTTGGGATTGCATATATTTATAGGCTGGCCCTTCATCTTCCTGGTGGTGTTGATTGCTGAAATTCTTGAGAATCTACATGCAGGCTCCTGGACCCTGTCTTGGATGGCTTTGGATCACTTTTTGTTGGTAGCTACATTCTGCAGCTTATTTTGCACTTGCCTGCACAAATGTCACAACACATCCGAGACCTTGTTGCTGCTATTGTTAGGCGCATGCAGTCTTGTCAAATGGCAGGGTTGAAGAGTTCATTGCTGCTTATCCTTGCTAGACTGGTAATTTTTCTTTTGAAGCTTTTTTTTTTTTTAATTTGTCCAAGGTTAACTGAATTTTCTCTCATAACCACATGTACAACTCAACTGGTTTCAATTTACTTATATGTCTGTTTTTTTGAACTTCATGCGATAATGTTTGTGTACAACTTACCCTTCAGGAATTAGTAAAGCAATATATTACAGCAATTTTGTTTGTGGTTTTCATTTGTTAACTAGAATTTCTTAATGTTTGCTTTGGGAAAGGTACTTTAGCACGCATCTCCAACCGATAAATTTAAAGTGTTGTAGAAGGCAAGACGAGTGCAAACTATGTGATTTTTTTTTGGAAGAATAATTGATATTTTATTGCTTTGCTACGTAGGGAAAAGCCAAGACATAAAAGAATACAGCCCTGAATTTACATCCGAAAGAAAGACTTAGGGTTGTTCACACCCACGACACACAATCTGGATACCCACTCCATTTCCCTCCTGACCTTCCACTTTAGCTCCTCCACTATTCCTCCTATGTTTTGGAAGCGACGCCTATTCCACTCCCCCCATATATTCCATAGCATTGCCATCAAAACAATGCGCCCCCCCCCCCCCCCCCCCCAGGGGAAGGTTTCCTCGATATCACCCAACTTACGCTCAACAACTTTAGAAACTCAATATCACCCAACTTATGCTCAACAACTTTAGAAACTTAATATCACCCAACTTACGCTCAACAACTTTAGAAACTCCTCCCACACCTTGCGTATGGAAGGACAATGGATGAATAGATAATCAATCACCTCTAAGTCGCTTATGCACATCACACAGATGTTGGTGAAAATCATGGACCTCTTTTGAATGTTATTTATGGCAAGAACTCTCTTCCTTCCCACCAACCATACAAAAGTAGCCACCATAGGTTAGGGGGTGCACCATAATGCCAAAATAAGTGAGTGTGCTCCGTTTCGTTCGAATGTGGCAGCTGCCTTGATAGGGAATAGAAGGATCAGACTGAACACCACCCTGAAGAATGAGATTTTCAAACCATCAAGTCCTTGCCCAATCAGATGAGGTAATGTTGCAACCACTCCAATAATTTCATTAATTCTTCTATTTTCTCTTTTGAAATATCCCTACGACGAGGGCACCACACCACACCATCTCCATGCAGATAATAACAGCAAGCTACTATCACATTTTTCTTTGGAGCTAGTCAAGCAAGTCTTGGGAATCCCCCCTGCCATGATCTGTCCCCACACCATACGTCCCCCCAAAATTGGATGCAGTTTCCCTCGCCAATCAAGAAAGACGCCCCCTCCTTAATTGCATTCACATTCCTAAAGCCTTGTATGTAGAAGATATCATGACCCCCCATTGAACCTCATACTTGGTCACAATCATTGTTTGGAGTATCCCTGATATATTGATAATATTCCTGATATCGTCCGTATCTCCAGCTCAGCGATATCCATAACACTAGTAGTATCAGAAAGGTATTGGCGATATAACGCTAAGCACCGCCAATATATTGCCAATATTGTCGACTGTGTAAATTCTTGGTGTCACTTGTATCACCAATATTTTCGACTGTATAAATTCCAAGTGTTGATCGTCTCGCTAGTGTATCGGCGATTTTCGATAATATTGCCAATGTATCAATATCGCCAAAATTTTGTTTACTAAAAAAAATCCATTACAGTTTTTTTATGGGTGTATGGTTGTTTTATGAAATGCATGTTTGCATGTGTGTATATGTATGCATGCATGCATGTGTGTATATAGATCATGGATGGATGCATTTGTATTATATAAACTTATTTTGGTTACTATTGGACTAATTTTTTTACGATAACATGTTTTTAGGATCCTATTAAATGGAAACTTATTATGTATACATTCTTTTTTGCATTTTTTATTCATAAATATGCAAATGTGTATTTTATCATTTCTTGAAGTTTCATTAAAAAACTCCACCCTTTTCCTTGTGTTTCCCCGCATTTCCGATTATCAGTGATATTATCAGCGACAAAGAAATTGTTCCATATCCACGGCCCGTGAAACTTGTAACGATAATAAATAATAATAATAACTCAAATGGTAGTCGCAATCACCTCTCTCAGTCCCCACAGCCTTTCTTCTTCATTGCCAAACCTCCATAACCGCTTACATAGCAATGCTAAGTTCATGGAATCCAGCTCCCTAATTCCCACACCCCCCTCATCTATGGGCTTGCATAGCTTTTCATACCTCAACAGATGAAACTTATGCTTGATCTCTGCTCCATCAAAAGTCTCATCTCATCTCATCTAGCTTGTCCAGAACACACCTTCAGACATCTGAATAAGGACATAAAGTGGCAAGTTTGATAGAGCCACTTTAATAAACATGATACGTCCTCCCATTGAAAGATGGCGGCTCTACTATCTGGATCAAGGTATTCCAAAACAGTTACGTAACAGTAATAGTGGTAACCATTACCACCTCTATTATTTTGACATTCTCATGTTTGTAGGCCTAGTGCTTTGCAGTGGATGGTAGGGTTGCATAATTAGATTAGTCACCTGAAAATTGAAAATACAGTAGTAGGCATCAAACTCTTCTTTTGGCTTAGTGCTTTGCAGTGGGTGGTAGGGATGCATAATTAGATTAGTCACCTGAAAATTGAAAAAACAGTAGTAGTCATCACACTCTTCCTTCTTTTTTATTAGACTTGCTGAGGAACTTTGAAACTGAAACTGGACTGGATGCACTCGAATATATCATGAAATATTGGTAGCTTTGATGATTATATTTAAAATCTTTGTATAATTTATGAGTATTTTAAATCCTTTCTCCTCCAGGTTCATCTGAGTGTCCCAAATGTTGAACAATTTATTGATTTGCTGATCAATGTACCAGCTGAAGGCCATGAGAATTCCCTTGCCTATGTGATGTCAGAATGGACCAAACATCAGGGTGAGCATTTATTTACAAACATCAATTAGATAATGCTGCCCGTATAGCTAGTAGTTTTTGAAGCGGCAACTTTGCACCTTGTCAGATCGGCTCAAGTTTATTGCACATATTGTGCTCAACTTGATTCCAGATCATCATTCTAATTTTAATTTTCCATTTCTTGTTGCTTTCTTGTGCCTGTGACTTCAATTCAGAAAATCAGAAAGTTGGTTGACATGGTAAAAAATTGTTAACTTCAAATTCATAAAGAATGAATCAACAATAAAATCTCGCTGTTGTCTTTTTGCATGCATCCACTTTATCCTGACCTACCTGAGTTCAGCATGAACAAGCACATGTAACTATTAAAAAACATAAAGGAAAATGTAAGTGCATGTATGGATTTGCTTGCTACTTGGTGCTTCAAGCATTCTCTTATGGTTGCGTCTTAGTTGCATGTCCGAACACCCAAGTAGATGCACAATTTTCAGGAGTTCCATCTGTTATTTGCATTTTTATCCTGTCAAAAGTATGAAACAAAGACAATTTGTTCTTTGGAAGTGGATGGCTCTACCACAACAAACAAAGACAAAATTTGTGAAGCAATCTCCTACAAAAATCTGCTTTCCGCCGACCAGTGGGATAGACCAAGGCTAGACAATTTGCAATTTCAGCAACTCTCCCCCCTTGATGCCTCATTGCTAGAAAGGCCCATTTCAGAAGAAGTGAAAAAAGTGGTTGATTTTATGTGTGGGGACAAAGCCCCAGGGCAGTCGTCTAACCTTGATCAGGTTGGTGTTCTCCAATATGCCGGTGTATTTTCTATCCGTCTAAATGTCCGAGATCTGTCTTGGATAGGCTTGAGAAACTTAGGAGGGACTTCCTTTGGAATGGGTCAAGTGAAGGGCACAAGTTTCATCTCTTAAAGTGGGAAGAGGTCTGCAAGCTGGTTGCAGAATGAGGGGCAGGTATAAGACCCTTAGCTACCGTGAATAGTCCTCCTTGGGAAATGGATTTGGAGATTCTCCATTGAGGACAGATATTAGAGGACGGTGATAGCTGCAAAATATGGCATACAAGAGGGTGGTTGGTTCGTTAAAACTTCCTCCCTATATAAAGCCTCAGGTGTTTGGAAAGGTATTGCATCTACGCAACAGTTAGTCAGCAGAGGCATCACTTTCATATTAGGAAGAGGATCCCGTATTCGTTTCTAGGTGGATGTTTGGTGTGGCTCGCGGGCGTTACAGGATGTTTTTCCAAGGATAGCTTTGGTTGCTCCCAACAAATTTATTCGGGTGGAAGAGTGTTATTCCTGGGAAGGGAACAACACAGTTTGGCTCCCTCCCTGCTGTAGAGATCTTGAGGACGAGGAATTTGATGAGCTGTTGGGGTTACTGGATCTTTTAGTTTCAGAAAAGGCAAATTTACTTGAAGACAACAAGATAGTCTGGACAGGAAATAGCTCCGCCAAACTCTCTGTTAGATTGTTCTCCTCTTTCCTTTCCAGGTTGTCTTCGGACTCGCGGCCGTATCACCCGTTCCATCACTGGTTCCACAGGGCTCCCCCTAGAGTAGTGGCTTTCGTTTGCTTGGTGGGTCGGCAGCGCATTCTCACGGTTGACAGTCTTTTTAAAAGAGTGATGGTCCTGCCGAACATTTGTCTCATGTGCCTGGCCAGTGAAGAATCGATTGATCATCTCTTCATTCATTGTCCTTTCACTTATAAGGTGTGGGAATATTTCCTATCTTCCAACAGTGTTTGGTGGGTCATGCCTAAGTCTGTGGATGAGCTTTTGTGGGCATGGCATGGAGGAGTTGGTAAGAACCAAAAAGTGGTTTAGTGGCTTCTCATCATGGCTAGCCTTTGAATGATTTGGGGAGCGAGGAATGCTTGATGCTTCCAGAATGTCAGTCTGGGGGTTAATGAGGTCATTCAAAGGATTGGCCATTTTGTAGCCGAGTGGGCGGTCCATGCTAAGGCAGGGCCAGTCAGCACCTCTGTTTGAGTGGCCACTTTTTGTGCCGGGCTTGTATTATTTCTCGCATTTGTGAGTCTTCTAATAAATTTATCATTACCTCTCAAAAAAAAAAAAAAAGTATGAGAACAGACTGGGAATATTTATCCTTTTGGCAATATGCACATTGGGGTCCCTCTCCCATCTTCGATATAATTTTTCGTCAATTCAACTTCTCGTTCCAATTGGAGGAAGCTTTGTTGCAGGAATCTTCTATCCAGATGCTGCTCCATTACCACTTCCTTTCAGTTATACTTGGTAACATTTTGAAATAGGTGCTTCCAAGCTCACTTTAATTAGTTGTTGCTTCCCCTCACATTTCGTACAACTATGGGACAAACCTTCTACATACATGCCACTCCTCCAGCTCCCTCTTTGTCGGCATTCAGAGTTCCAGACATTTTGAAAACAATTGCTTCCCTGCACAAAAATTTGTTCCTGCTCATACTTTGTTCAATTGAGCTCCTGCCCGTTTCTTGAAATATTTGAATTTTTGTCTAAGTTGCGTTTTGGTCAATGTGTCACTACTCACTATCTCATGCACTACTTGTAACATGGGCAGCTGATGTTGTTTATTGTATAAGTAATGGAAAACTATTGATTAAGAAAAAACCGAACATTATGTAAACTAGCATGAGGGAGAGAGAGCACTTGTTTCATGCACCACGTAAAACACCCAAGCTTTTGGGCCCACCATGTTTTGAATGTAAAATCCACTCTGTTCATCAGGCTTTTTGCTAAATGTTTGGTTCTAAGGTCAAAATTCAGCCAGATCCACAACTCATGTGGGCCACGCCACATGGAATAGTGGGAATGGGATGCTGACCATAGGTATGTGTGTGGACCATTATGCGGTGTATCTTTCATCAAACCTGTTAATCAGGTACTCTTCAGGATGAAGAGAAACCTAAATCAGCCTGATAAAAAACTCAGCTAGGCCACATTGTTTGAACCTAGCAGTTTTGGGATCAATTTTACATTGTTTCCACTGGTGTGGCTATTGTGACTTTTTTAATCGGCCTTATCTTCTGTCAAGTTTTTAAAATGGTTCTCACCTGATGGACGAAGTGGATTTTACATATATAACACGGTGGACCCTGTAGAGCTTCGCATGGTCTCCTCTTTGTGCCAGCTACACGGAGAGAATATGATAAGTTGTGCAGGCTACACCTAGGTATTAAAAAATGGTTACGTAACAAGCCATTACGTAATCTTTGTACGCGTTACAGGCCGATACAGTTTTATTTATTTTGGCTGTAACGGCCATTACGGTCTGTTACACCACTGTTACATTGATCGAATACCTTAGACTAAATGCATTAAAAGAAGTGAAGGAAGGGGGTTCAATCTAAGCCATCCCTTGTGCGGTAAAATCTCAACCATCTGTTCCCAAGTAGCTACATTTTTATATTGAATTTACCCTCTTAACCAATTTGTGTAGACTAATTGTGAGAGCGAAAATGCCCAAAGCTATTGGCATTATATATTGTAGAGATATACGTAATACACAAGGCAAAGAAACATAAATACAACTAAGAGTAGTTCCCAATGCTTTTCTAAATTATTATTTGCAATGTCAAGTGCAAGTAGAAAATCATTTGTGATGATATCTATGCCTTACCTTCTATACTCTTTTTACTCTGAATTTGTTGGTTGTTGATTGTTGTTCCATAATACGAGTTCTTTTCAATCTTAATCAAGATTGTAAATTTTAATTAGTTTTAGAGTAATATGCTATTATTGTTCGACTGCAGGAGAAATTCAGGGATCATACCAAATTAAAGTTACAACAACTGCTCTGGCTTTGTTGCTCTCCACACGGCATGTAGAATTGGGAAAAATATATGTGCAAGGCTATCTCATCAAGGTTTATGGCCAGTACCCAACTACTTCTCAAGGTTTAAAAGTATCGTCTGAAACCAATACGTATTGTGCGATATGTATCGATATCATCCATGAACCATATGGCTGTATTGGCATGTATTGGCCTAATTGGTTCACTGATTTTAAATCTTGCTACATCTAGTTGGTGCTCATAAAAATCCTTGAGACTTACCTTCATCTGTGTATTTAGACAACTGCAGGAATCACCACTCGTTCGAAAGCGAAATTAGCCCCAGATCAATGGACAATGATGCCTCTTCCTGCAAAGGTATAATTTGAGTGGCTATATTGTCGTGAATATTGCCATATTCAATTGTGCTCTGAATGGTCATGTTTTAATTGGGCCTGAAAGTGAGGTCCTAGCATGGCCCACTTATTAATTGAGCCTCTGTACTTTGGTCCAGGCCCAGCCTAAATTGGTAAAAAAGAGGGCATGCACCCTGAACCAGACCAGGCCTTGACAGAACATGTTGTCAAACTTGGGAGCAAGCCAGCCCATTTATTAACCATGGAGGCAAATCCGGTCTGAGTTTCATGCCCAATCCTGTCCCATTGTCGGTCAGGTCTCAAAACCTGACAGGCCAACCCAGATCTTATGCATGCGCACGACCTCCCTACTAATAATAGTCATTACATTGATCCTGGCCATCTAATGGTGGGACGATGTGTGCCTCTCTTGGATGCAACTGGCAGATGGGGTTTGTGCATGTCTAGCGTATTGACACCTGTTGACACAGTTAAACAACTAGAAAAAATTTGACGTCCTTGATAAAGACCTTCTGAGGTCAATTACTGAAAATCTACTAATTTGTACTGAAATTGGCTTAGTTGATATGGATTCGATTTTGCAGAGTTCCCATAAATCTGGGTTGCAAGTTGATGAGCCAGTTTCTCTTGCGACTAAAAACATTTGTGGTTTTGGCATTACAGATCCTTGCGTTATTGGCAGATATGTTGATTGAGATTCAAGAACAACATCTGGATGATGGTGGCGAAGATGATGAGGTAATCATTGCATTTTAACCTTTACATTTGACTCAAACATCAAACCCAAATAGCTGGGAGAGGGTTGTGTTTGTGGTGGTGATGATTTCATGTTTGATTTTTTTAAAAAGAGAATTGAAATTTGTTCCCATGCACCACTCGTTATGTCAGGATAGTGATTGGGAGATAGTTAAAGACCCAGATACTGACCCTCGCCAAGATATGTTATATTCAATGAGTTCTGCAACTGCCAGACCCACCATTGAGCATCTTGATGCTCTTGCTAAAGCCATGAATATGGTACCATAAGACCATCTGTTTTGTCATATGTATTTTTTTATATGCACAAACTCCTTTACCATTGTCTGAAAACTGTCCTTTTCTTTTGTGTTTTATAAAATCAAAGAGTGAAGATGATGATTGTGAAGATGACATATTGAAAGGAGATGATCCTATTAATGAGGTTTTCCACTTTACCACAAAATCTGCTTCTTCAACAATGCTTTGTTTTGCATTTTAATCTTTACTTTATCATCTTCTTACATCGTATTTTGTAGATTAATCTGGCAAAGTACATGGTGGATTTCTTCACAAGGTTTTCCAACGGTGACAGACCGCTGTTTGATCATCTCTTCCAGGTAGGATTTCATGCCCTAGTAGTAAACATTTCCTGAGAAGTATTCCAGGTTATGCCTTTTCACCATCTTATTACTCTGATATCACGGTTTTGTTCTATTGAATCTGCAGAGTCTAACCAAGGCACAGCAGAATGCTATACAAAAAGTTATTGAAGTAGTGAACTGATTTTTGTAAATACCAAGGTACGATGAGTATGCATTTCTTTCATTCATTGTTGATCAGTGAGTAAATGTGCTTTGCTCCTGCCAAACCCGCCTTTATGTGATCATGTGGGTGTTGAGTTATATAGTGACGATTGGTGTCGGGACACCTTACAAATGCTTGCTGAACCCAAAAGCAAAAATATGTATTCTATTTGTGTATTTTCAGTAATTGGTTGTCAGCAGTTGAATTAGTGATGAGTTTTTATTTTTATTTTTTTTTCCCATGGATCTCTGTATGTGCTTGAAATCCCACCCAGTTGGATGCATCAACTGAGTAGAGGAGGGTTGGTTGGACATTGAACTTTTGCAAAGCAATCACGAGAAAAAGCATACCCCAGATATCTGGGACGATGCTAGTGATAATGATGGGTGTCTTTCTTCCTCTTCTTCTTCTTCTTCTTCTTTTCTTTCCTTCTGTTTCTTCTTTTTCTACAGGGTAGCAGTTTTCATCAATTGAAAGTTGGAACTCCAATATAGCATTGCCAGTGCCCTAAGTCACGTTTTTTCTTGGTAACTGTCAAGTTTGTCCTGCTACATTATCCACCTGTCAAAATATGTCCATATAAATAAGAACGAGATCTTGTTGATTGTGAAAATAGTTAGTTTGGAAAAGGGTTAGTCCTGCCTCTACTTCAAAATTCGGTATGACAAAGTATTCATCAAAAACCGAAAAAAAATTAAAAAAATATATAAAGAAAAGCTCGGTATGACAAGTAGGGAATGAAATAAAGAAGGGGAATGATGTTGCATGAACCACACCAAATTTTGGTTTGAATTGTGGTTGCAGCTAATCTGGCTTTTTCATAGCTTCTATATTGGGTAAGGATGATCACCATCACCTAACAATTGGGTGGTGTGCCAATGGTTTTTGAAAAACGGTTATGTAATGGTAATGGTGGGAGCCGTTAAGTGATACAGGGCTGTAATAGCCATTCCTTTCTGGAAAAAAATGATAATAATAATAATGGCCCATAGCAGGCTGATATGGGGCCAATACATTTTCTTCTTTAAGAAAAATTTTAACCATTACAGGGCGGTAAGGGCTGGTACTGTAACAGCCATAAAGCTGGCCGTTACGACTACCATTACCATTATTGAATGCCTTGGGTTTGCCCCACGCATAAGAGTCATTGGTGATGGAAACTCACTGTTGGACAAGAACTTGGTCTGATCAAGAACCAAAACACGCAGCAAGTACATCATCATCATCTAAGCCTTATCCCAAATCATTGGGGTCAGCTCCATGAATCATGTTTCCTCAGATACTCTATCAAGTGCTAGACCTTCAGTTAGACCATAGGTGGCCTTTTGAGCCTTTATTTGACCCTTTTAAAGCCTTCAACTTGGACCTACTCATTCCTAACCAGCATGGTTCTTAGTATCAGTTCTTCATGACCATAGGTGGCCTCATAGCAATCCTATAAAATTTCCCTTTACGATCACATAAAACTCTATTTACACCTTTTTCCAGCTAGCTTGAATTCTATGGACAATATCCATTTAGTCTCTCCACTGTCATGAATTATTGACCCAAGCTATCCAAAGTGGACATTTTGGAAAACTTCATGGTAACATGCAGAAATCGAATCCTTTGCTTAGAGGTTACTAACTGTGAAAGGTGAGATGCATTGGCTCCCTCGTTCCTTCAAAAGCATACTTGTTATTAATGATTCTATTGGTTTCTTCATATCACATTGGGTTTCAACTGGCCTTACAGTTAAGAGTCGGTATAGAAGTCAACTAGTTAAGCTTCCTATTTCATTTAGGTTTGTGTGTGCCCGTTTTGCATAAGTTGGGTATATTCGAGCTCTAGCACTGACCGAAACCGTTCATCAGTGGATTTGTGTTCGCGTGCGTGCGTATGTTTGTTTGATTGTTTTGTAAGTTGGGTATATTTGAACTCTTGCCTTGACCGAAACCATTCACCAGTGGACATGAGCTTAGGATCTCCACTAGAAAGGTGAGCTGTTGGGCAACTGTAGATGATCTGCATCAAGCTCGATAGTTGAGTTGGTTAGGGCATATGCCCTTACCAGCGGGGGTGCGACTCAGGGACGCTGGGTTGGGTTGAGGTTCAAGCTGAGCCCAAACCGCCACCTAACCCAACCTGAGTTCCAACCCAAGGTGCCACACCCAAACCCAACCTGACCTAAATGCATATGATTGTTTCCAACCTGACCAAAATCTGCTCAATTCAAACCTAACCCCCTGAGGACCTCGACAACCCGACCTGACCAAGTAGTTGCAGCCCTACCTACAAGATGAAAGATCCAGGGTCAAGTCTAGCCAATGACAGTTTAGGGGAGGCAGATGGCTCTGAAACCCAAAACTGAAGTGACTCATTTGTGGATGGCGCTTGCACTAAAATTTGAAACCCCTTGGCTACTGAGTATTTAGGCCTCTTTTTTGAATGTTGCCTATCAATACACTTACATCCTCCATATGCCATCCACAAATTTAAGGCCCAAGGGTAGGGCATGCATTTCCCATTTTGGAGATTTTGGTGTATGGGCTATGCAATTGTGGGACCCACATGTTTCACTGGACAATGGGCCATTGAAGGAAATTGAAAATGGGTCTATTGTACCAAACTCACGACCTCCATATTGGATTCTTAAACTGAAAAAAGAAATATTGAGGCAATTTGCAGCAGGACCACATCAGGTAAGGATCAACATGAACAAGGGCCTCAATAAGTTGGGCGAGGTAGTCAGGCCTGGACAGCTGTGTTGGTCTTCGACTTAGATGGCTTAGCTGGTTCGGTTAGATCTAAAAGATTGGACTTGGGTTAGCAATTGTGCTGGGGGACTGGACCATGTAATGGTAACGTATATTAGTCATGCATACGTATGAATTATATATCATTAAGAAATTGATTTCGTCGGATCCAACAATCTTATACTGAGGGTTGGATCTTGAGCTTGAGAGATTTTTTAAGCAGGCCAGGCTCAGTAGGGAACTTACTGAGCCCATTTCATCTTCAGGTTGAGCTTCCTCTCGCTTAGCCTTGTGCTGTTGGGATTCCCACTCAGTGGCACGCCTTGGGCTGATATCAGGGTGATCTATCTACCACTGGGCATTGAATATTCCAGAGCTGTCGTCTTCCTTCTAGCAATGCGCATCTTTTATTGTAAAGGTGCAGCCCACCTAATGACTGGCCTCGATCACAGGACACAAGCTACCGATGCGGCACTTCTCAGCAGTAATACAGTCCTTAACAAATGGAGCCCTTCGCACATTTGAATGAGTCAGACGCGCTGAGAAAATAACCTCAATTGAACATACTTCGGCCTGACCCTGGTTAATACATCGGGGCCCATATGCCACATGAGCATTGCGTTGTTTAACAACGCTCAAAGTTTTGGGTTCAAGCTCACAGGCATTGGGACCATCTACATGCCCTTGTCTTGGCCCTAACTGTAGATGCCATGGCTCCAAGAATCAGGTTGGTGGATTCATCAGGTGATCCACAAAGTGCAAACAAAATGGATGGTTTAAATTAATTGGCCAACAGCCCCTATTCAACACATATGCCTAACCCAATTCTTGGGCCATGGCATGCATACATACATACATTGGGTCAACTGCCTCTGAAATCAAAACATTGTTTGGGCCTCAAAGGCCCTTCTGGAGGGTGTGTCCAAACAGACTACCAGAAAAACTAATCCATGGTATGTTCCAGAAAATACCACTTGATCTGAACCAGTGCCATGGCCCATGGGGAGTAGGTCCTGGCTGGATATGGGTCAGCTACAGACCTGGATTTAAAGGACCAAATAATAGACATGTGGATCTTAGGCCTAGATCTTCTAAAATTTTATACACAGGCCCAAACCTGCAGGCTTGGGCTTTAATATAAGGCTTACTAAATGGACCGGACCCAATTAATGACCAGGCCACTAGAGCTGTACACGAGTCAAGTTAGCTTGGTCAGCTTGCTCGATTTGACTCAAAAAAGCTTGACTCACCTCAGCTCGAAGTTGGATTCGGACCGAGTCAAGCTGGTTTTTGGAGCTTGAAATTTCAAGCTTGCCCGAGCTCAACTTGACTCGGATCGAACCTCAACTCAAACTGACTCTGATTGCATCAGATCAGTGACTCGGTTATTTTGATATGGATGCTGCTCGCCGAGTGTTTGATGAAATGACTCAACGAAGTGTTGGCAAGGAAAGAATGGATATGCTGGGTGTTTGATTTTGATGCTGCTAGCTGGGTGTTTGATTTTGTTTGATTTTGATACTGCACATGCTGGGATTTTGAGCTGCATGCTGGGTGTTTGATGAAATACTGTAAAATATCGTTACTGTTTTGCATTCTACGAGAAATTTAAGATGCATTCCAGGTGTTTGATAAAATGCCGCACAGGATCGAACTCGGCTCTAATTGGCCCGAGCTGCTGACCGAACCGAGCTGAGCTGGCCAGACAAGCTCAAGGACCGAGCTGTGCCAAGCTCGACTCGGATCGACTCATGTCCAGCTCTACAGGCCACCACACGCTGGCCCAGATCCAGCCCTATTCAGAATATCCAATAGTGAATAGACCAGACACAAGTATTATTCTGCATTTACAATTACCATCATCTAACCAGTGAATTTCTTTAACATCCAATGCAGGCTCGTGTACCCCACCGATCAAAGGGGTAGGATCATCCAATAAATGTGAATTTTGGTTGATGGGCTATTCACTATTGGACCTGATGAATGAGCAGTCCATCACTCAACTACGCATTACTGTTGTGTGCAATAAACAATGTGGATGCAACATTCACTACCATGCCTCCAGAGGCAATGGATCAGGCCCTCTTAATGCAAGATAATAGGAATCACTGCATCTATGAGAATCTTCACGGACAGCTCTGTAAAATGGCATATGCACAATATTAACTTATACAAATTACTCATATCGAGGCAATTGCAGTACAGAAGTATGATAATGAAGCAGATGGCAGAAGAAACAGAAACCAAAGATCACCTGCAATTGTTTTGGGCAGTGTAAATGGCTAGTTGGTCCAAATGGAGCGATAGTGATGCATTTTACAGATCTAAGCACTGCTATTCCTCTCTTGAAGCAGGATCCATTCCAGTCGAGGGGCTGTCAGCAAAATACTCTTGGCGTTTCATATTCACGCCATACTGTTTATGAAGAAAGATGCATCAGTTAGTGATAAGAGGGAAAAGTGAATGCGCACCACATTGATAGAGATGCTAGCAACATCACCAAAGCTTTTGAACAACGCATGGGCAGTAAATCATCAGTCCAGACCAACCATTCAATATATACCAGGAGTGACAAGTGATGATACAAAATTCACATTGGATCGTATGATTGTAATCCTTTGGATGTTGGTCATTCTGCTAGTAAGCATCAGTTTTCATGAGGCATAGATCTGATGGTTGGCATCATCTGACCAAGTGCCTCTATGGAAACATAGGCAAATCATGATGGTGCCTGTTGAAAAGATGCTTCGAGATGACCATTGAACCTATTTTGTTTCTCTGCACGATCTTGACCATCCATCCTTTATGCTCTATTGATGTAGCAGTTTGAATCATCTGATCAGTATGATTTTTGCATCATGGCTTGCCATTGGTGGCATGGAACGGATGGATAGATTGGATGAATGCTTGGCTGTCCCATGTGTCACTGAAAAGCTTTGGCAACATTGCTAAATGGAGAAGTTAGCAGTCTCCGTAAATAAATAGGAGTGAGAAAATGTAAAATGCCTGTTCTGTTTATACTACTATGATCCAGTGCACGGGGCCAAAGTGAGCTCACCGATGATCAACAAATACCATTGGATGGGAGGAACTGAACTGTAAAATGCAAATGACCCACGAATGCATGACTGCATAATCATACCCATACAAGTTGGGGCATGCAGAATGGTCTTAATGTCCATTTTACACCAATCAGGGTGTATGGGGGCCACATGCAATTCATAGTTGATGCCTCCCATCCAAGGAACCACCATGACCACAGGTGGGCCTGCTTGGGTCCCACATAAGTACTGCTCCTATTTATAATAGTATCTATGCATAGTAGATATCCGCTTTGCAGGCCCTCATTTGAATGGCTGTGAGCACCCGAACCAAGGTGGATAGAGGCCATGTCCAATCCATGGTTGACACCTCCCATCAAATCACCCACTGCAATATCACTGGTCTGCTTGAGCGCCACATGTATTTGGCTCTCATAGAAAATACTATTTATCTATAGTCACAACAGCTGCAGTGCACACCTTAGTTGGCAAAACTTCGTTTTAGACTCCATAATTGGGAAAAAAAAAAAAACTTTTGGGGACAAATTTAAAAATAGAAATTGGTAGTCACCGACTAACCACCATTGATAGAGTCGAGTGAATGGTGGAAGATTTTAGTAACGGATCAATTTATATGGGGCATACTTGAAAGGGAAGAATTTCAAAGAGGTAAAGAATAATGTTAACCCACCACTCGATTACCTTTGCAGATAGAAATTTTAATCATTTTAATTTGAGTTTTTTAATTTGATCTCATTTAAACATAATATATACATGCATGCATTTATAGCCATATTTTTCATTGCTTTTTATTGAATTAGAACCATAATAAACCCAAACTCGTCATTCTCTGTATTTTTGTCATTTCCATTTTTGTACCTTTTTTTTGGCTGTATGGCTTTTTGCTAACTATGCAACTGAGTAGCAGTCACCAGCATAGAACTTTCAGGCTAGCAGTCCCGCTAATCTTCAATTGATGGACAAGGACCAGTTGAACATGTTTACAAAAATGGACATTATGGACACACATATCTATAATATTACTTTCATGTTCACTAGAGGCACTCGCGTGCAAGCCAGACATGGCTGCTTTCTCATCACGAGCATCTACGATGCAACATGGGCACTTGTTATGGACCATTTTATACTGGTGGCGACTATGTGGACAGCCCAAATCCCATTAATTGCAGGGAAAATGCACTTCCTCCTTCCCCGCTTCCCTCGCTCTCTATCCATTAGTGCTTCTGTAAACCATCCGTTTCCATGCCATTAGCATGGCAGCTAAGATAGCTTGATAGTCCATGATTTCAACAATTCCAATCACGCCAGAACTAGTAACCCTCGAGAGCGAAGATGCTCAAGATGGACAAGCAACCATCTAGAGGTTGCACAAGAGAAACACTAGCAAACCTCCATTTTCACTTGTCATCTAGCCTTATCCCAACTAATGGGGTTGCCTGTATGAACACTTTTCCACCATTCCACTCTATAAAGGGTGTGGAATGTCAAATTGTCCGGAATGGTAGTTCTAGCAAAAGTTTGACGCTGGTTGCCAACCTGACACAACCCTCCTTTATCCAGGCTTAGGACCAGAAATGAGAGAACAAGTCCCACAGCCGCTATGTAATAGTCTATTACATAGGTTGATTACAATCAAGCACTATCTATTAGTCTATTACATGGGTTGATTATAATCAACCACCACTTAGTGGGAGGGAAAATATTTCATGCTCATGGCTAACTGTAAGCTTACACTAATAAATACAAAACGAATGAAGATTTGATGATGTGCTAAAATTTGCTTACCTCACGCAATGCCTTAGAGAGGTCATCCATCGTCAAGATCAGGCGTTTGTCCTGCTGTGAAAGTCAATTTGAGTATGAACAGCTATAAAATAATAAGAATAGGAAAATACCAGATTAGGGGACAACCACTGCACCTTTTGCTGCTTATCTCTCTTGTCCTTGACCACTGATGACTGCCTCGCCTTGCACTGCCTGGTTCCAGAGTAGAAAGAGTGAAATTGCTTCAGACTATTCTAGGATAGGGTAAAACAGACAATAAAGATAACATCAATAAATTGGCTATTTTGGGCTGGCCCAGCCCGGCTACATTCAGCCCATTCTGGGTCAGGTTTGGGCTCAGCCTTGGGGCCTGTGAGTTGGACCCAGGCTTGAGTTTTCGGCCTAATAGTCAATTGGGCTGGACATGGCTTTCATCCTCATAAAGACCCAACAAGTAGGATGGGCCCGGCCCAAACTTATTTAACATTCATGAGCAGCAGAGTATTTAGATGTTAGACCTGACCTGGCCCAGCCCAAGCCCTTTTTTGTTGGGATGGGCTTCCGTTCAGGTCCTTCGGCTCATGGGCTGGACTTGGACATACTTCGGCCAGCTTGGCCTAGCACATTCAAAACCCGCAAACAGCATAAATGCATAAGAGCTATAATCTTCCATAAAATCATCTGGACAAAGAACAGGGCCTAGCAGTACCACTAGAATGCAATGACCTGCTTGACCCTTTGAAGTGAGCTGCCTGTCTCAATATGGTCATGCTTATTAATTTACATGTCACTGAAGTTTACTAATCCCAAGAACATAATAGCCCAAGGTGACATGTGCCCACACATGCCAACAGGACGTGCAAGAACCAAGCTGTCCATTACATGGATGCCCTTGCCCAAGAATCATAGAGTCCACTCTTCAGGTGATGTAGGAAAGAAATGGATGGTTAAAAAACAGTTCACCAACAGTCCACAACCTGGTACCTACACGTGTCCCCACCCTATGAGCAGACCAGCCTGGTTATTGGCCCAGGGCACAACTAGATGTTGGCACCTCCTAATGGATGACTTGGATCTCATATACAAGTGCCACGCTAGCACATTTCAGGGTGTGTATCTGCGGGGCCATACATGCAAAAATGAGTTTGACAACCTACGAACAAGCTGTCTAGCCAGAACAGCTTCTGCAATACATGACTTTGTGAGAATCCAAACAGCCCCTAAATGAGCCTCTTCCTCATGTGCGCTTAGATTAGAAAGAGGTTTATACTCCAGGTATTCCGTAATCGTAACAACCATTACCATTACAATATGGGCCGTAATGGCTGTTACGGTCCAGTCTCTCTCTTCTTCTTCTTTCTTTTTTGAAAAAAAAAAACTGTATTGGCCCTGTAACGGACCGTTACGGAACTGTTTTTTCAAAGCCGTTACGGATCATTTTTTTCTATAACGGCCATTACACGCCCGTAATGCGTAACAATGGCCACTGTTACCATTACGTTATGGCCGTTACATAACCGTTTTTGCATACCTTGTTTATACTTTAATGCATACATGCAAATTGCTTTTAATATCTTATAAGAATTTTAGGCTCTTTGAGGTTTGTACTTTAATTCATCCAGGCAAATAGCTCTAAAATCTCATAAGCATTTCAGTCTCTTTGAGCATGAAGTATGTCAAATGAAGGAAGAATACAACAATTATACACTAATAGCCTTGTTTAGAAAAACTACAAACAGATGAGACAAAACTAATGTCAAAGTAAAACAAGATGTGACATACTGAAGAGCATCACCCGCAACCTCTGCAATAAACTTTTGTGTAGCAACAGCTACCAGCCTGATTCTGCAAGAAAGGTTAAAATAATAGCCCATGAGCTATGCACATTGAGAACTCGGAGAGAAGTGACCAACAAACCTAAAATATTACAATTTTTTTTTTTTTTTTTGGCCATGTAAGAAAATGTATGAAAACACAGATGACTGAAATGTTCAACAGGAAAGGTAGTGATGTCAAGTTCACAATTCAGTATCAATGCATGCATATAAAGAAGCAGACCAATATTATACCTTACTTTGAACATGGTTTCCAGCAACATGAATAAGCGTACTAGATTATGGAGGTATATATGTATTATGTAGTGTAATGACAATACCGCAGACCAATATTGTACATCACTTCGAACAGGGTTTCCAGCAACACAAATAAGCATACTAGAAGAAACCCCATCAACCTAACCTATATTGCTTGGCTCGGGTTACTGATACATTTATGAAGGGCCCTCTACTATACTCCTATATCCTTAAGGTACAGGCCCTCCTTCATGCTGAACGGCGTCTTCCATTCGTCTCCCCACCAAATAATGATGGTTGTATCCACTTTGAAAATCCACCTTTGAGAAAGTGCGCCTATGCCCACTCATAACATTGAGCATAAGGTAACATCAACGTTTAGTTCAGCGCTCAACTCACTTAAGCAGCAGTTCCCATCCTTAACTGACTGTGCCTTGCTTCCCCTTGCTTGCCAGTCCGAGAAACTCACCACTTCTGGAACTGGAACTGGGACTGATGGAACTCTTTCCCTTGCCTTTGGGACTGCTGCCAGCGCTGCTTCCCATGGACCTTCTATTATGGAGGTATATATGTAGTGCAACTCATGACAAAACTCTTCACTTCATTCCGCGCCTCTTTATGTCCGTTCTCTTCTTCTTCTCGATTTCAGATATCAGAGATACTTTTTTTTCTTTTTTTCTTTTTTCGTTGGCCGCCAAATTATTTTATTAAGAAAAAAGCAAATACAAGGTCCATCAAAGCAGTGGATATTAGTCCCTATACAAAGAGAAGATCCATGTAATCCTTCCTTTGGAAGAGAATTGATAATACAATCGGCCTTTCTAGGGACTCGATGAAAGGAAATTTCTATATGACAGAATCTAAGCTTGAGGTCATTTAGATTAAATGAAAAAATCTTAAGGGGGAACACATCTCCCTGCATCTGTGCAATTGCAGAAGTCAAGTTAACCTCAACCATCATGGACTCACCTGCTTGATTTGCAAAAATAAATAAATTACTCACATTTTAAAGCCAACAACTCCCCTCTGTTTGCATTTCCCATCCCTGCCTACTCCCATTTTAAAGCCAACAATTCCCCTCTGTTTGCATTTCCCATCCCCGCCTGTGATGAAAAGGTAAACCTAATTTACACCATGTTCATCATTTACAGCTCCCCAATGGCGAACTGTCCTGGATTTTACCCAAAAAGCTCCTGTCAACATTTAGCTTCAAACAACCTAATGGAGGGGTCCAAGACCTCATCTTAACAGGAGGGCAGTGAGCTTTGTCAATAGTAACTTCTCATTCACAAAGGACAGAAAAGGGACCACTTTGAACACTTCAAATGCACTTCCCCACTCACAAAGGATGACTTGATCTTTACTAAGAAGAACTGCGAGGAGGGTGTCTTTGAATATTCTTTTGTTTCTCTCCTTTCTGTTCCTTTTATTTAATAGAACACTGAATTTTATTATATTAACAAGAAGAAAGGATGGGCTCTAGCTATACTTTAAGGCAATGGAGAGTAATTGTTGATACAAGAGAAGAACTCACCAACCCACTTTTAGCTAGAGAATCTACATTTGAATTTGCAGAAATGAAAAGAAGAAGAAGAAGAAGAAGAAGAAGATCAGCCTTGCTACCTACAATAATAATTTCATTAACCAAGAGCTTTTCCATGGGGCTCAAGAAGAGGAAGAAGCCCCAGAAATGGCACCCCTCAAGTCGCCTTCAAACACAAGATGCCTGTTTTAACTTGTAAGATTCCCGAGTAAGCTTAATGCGAGTGAGAATTGCTTCTTCAACTCAGCACTATTGGAATTTCTGATACCGATTAGACCAGAGAATGACATCTTGATCACACCAAGTTCATCCTGTACCACTGCACCTATTCCAAATCGCCCGTGATTCCCCGATGAACACCCATTAGTGTTCAGCTTCCACCGATTGGCTGGAGGCGGCTTCCCGCTCAAATTTATCCTTGGGATTTTCTTCTAAAGTCCTTGATGGTGTCCAACCAATTTCAAGAGACGGCCAACAGGGAGACACTACAGAACTCCTTAGCCAACATACCTTGAGAAACCAAATTGACTTTAACTTTTTCCTTCAATCAGTCCATTGAGCAGGCACCTTAAAAATTCTTCTATTTCGCTCAAGCCAAAGCAAGACGATGCGCCAAAGAATTATTCCTCTTTTATGAAATGCCTGGAAGACCAACCCAACAATAGCAAACAAAGCCAGCCCAGGAACACCCACTCAACCTAGAACAGGCGAAGGAAGAACAACCAGATTTCCACAGCAATGTAAATATGTGTGTGTGTGTGTGTGTGTGTGTGTGTGTGTGTGTGTGTGTTCAACCAGCTCCTAGCCTTCCCAGCACATGTAACAAATGTTAGGCCAAGCCCAATTATTTTCTTCGAATTACCAATTGTGAGAATCTTATTGGCAACACGAAAGCCTCCACACAAGATGACGCCGGCGATACCCACTCTTGCACACAAGAGTATAGATAACTAGCTTTTTTTAAAATTTTAATGAGAGCCATAATGAAATTCTTAACAGAGAGTGTTTCCTGTCAAAAAAGAAACCCTAACAGAGAATTATCTGGCGAAGAGTGAGCCCAAACCTTTCATCTGGCTCATCCAACGGAAAGAAAAAGCTACTGAGGGACCTATAATTCTAAAAGAAACTGAATCATGCAGTAAATTCCTAACCAGAGCATTCAAGACAACCTCTCAGGATATAAAAACACTCCTTAATCAGAGTATCTTTTAGGAGAGATTCAACAAAGCCTTGGAAAATCTCTGAGCCAAAGGGGAATCTCCCACCCATAAGTCCTCCCAAATTTTGATTCTATCAACCTTGCAGACTTTTGTATTTGATTCCTTCTGTAAAGGCACTACCAAAACCTTCATTGAACTTGTCGAAGGCCGAATGTTCTTCCACACCTATGAGTCAATGCCACAGCTTCCCCTCGAAGCACCTGACAACCAGCCTCTTACATCTTCTCGTAGTTTCTCACAATAACTTGCCTCCACAATGAGCCCTGTCCATTGCCAAAGCGCAACCACCATTTATTAATAGGACCCAGTTTCCTTCCTTAATTCGACCAATACCAATCCCCCTATCAACTTTGGGTTTTTGAACCTCCTCCACTTCATCAGATGATATTTAAAGTCAGCATTCCTTGCTTCCCAAGCCCTGATAGAATGGAATGGTGGAATGGGATTCGTGTAGCTGACCCCAGTTAGTTGGGATGAGGCTTATATGACGATGATGATCAGTTTTTCCTTCCCAAAGAAAATCCTGCTGAATTTTTCCAATCCTCTTTGCAACTTTAGCCAAGATTTTTCAAATAAAGACATTATATGGACAAACTAATGCCGGGAATGCCAAATGGAAAGAGGATACAAGGAGGACACATAAATAGTCATGTAGGAAAAGATTGTAGGGAATATGAATAGGGAGGGTATATAGAGGATATGACTCTGAGAGAAGAAATGAGATGGGAGAAGCTAGCCTCGATTTTGCCATGGCATACAATCTAGCACTGCAAAGACATTTTAAAAAGAGATGAAATATTTAATTACCTTTAAAAAGTGGATCATACATAAGCCCGATGGACTTCTTTCTGCCAAGGAAGACAAAATTATCAACATGTAAACACCACTTGTTTGAGTACACAGCAAAGGTTAATAGTTGTAGCTGTTTACATTAAGAAATGGAAACAGGGGAGTGAAATTTATAGGTATAAGCCCGATGGACTTGTTTCTGCTAAGGAAGACAAAATGATCAATATGTAAACACCACAAGTTTGAGTACACAGCAAAGGTGAATGGTTATAGCTGTTTACATTAAGAAATGGAAACAGGAGAGTGAAATTAATGGGTGTCCAAGAATGATGTGGTGGAATTTAATAGGGGAGAGAAAACGGTTGTTACTTAGTAACAAATTTATATATAGAAAGGGAAATGTTGATGAAAGTGGTGAAAGAAGTTTAGGAGAACATCTAAAGGGAAACGTCGCTCATTGAAGGAAGGATTTTTTTTTTTCAAGATCTCATTGAAGGAAATGATGAGATCCAAAAGCGATTATGTTTCACACTTGGTAAGGACAAAGTGTGTCGTAACAGTAACAGTGGGCTGCCAGGCCACTGTTACTGTTACACGTAATGGAGGGCGTAACGGTCAAAAAAAAAAAATCTGCCAAAAAATTCCAAAAAAATCAGAAAAATCATAAATACTTAAGAGGATTCCAAATATGTATTCTTTTGTGGTTTTGAATATGTTTATGATGGTGTAATGGTACACTCTTTGGTAAAAATTTTGTCTTAGCTTGCTTGATGATTTTATTAACCTGACAGTATTAGATTGATCCCAACTTGGTCCACAACTTATGCAAGTTATAGAGCCCATCCTACTAATGCACATCCCTAAGCATTTAACATCATTCCCCCCAAGAAATTTTAAGAAAAAATCGAAATTAAATTTGAATAAATAGCGTCGCCGATTTAGGGGGGCACTCGATGGACTTAAATCACCACCATCACGGTTGATAAATAACGTCCCAAATTGGTCCATACATTGGTTGTGGACCTTATGGTACCATCATCACGGTGTGTTTTTTCAGTGTGGCACGTTACACACACGTATCGCATAACAGGTAACACTGTTCCCGTGATGTAACGTAACCGTTTTGGAATACATTGGGTAAGGGAGTAGAAACGAGGGAGATTTTAAAGAATATAAAAATGCTAAGAAGAACGAAAAGAGCAGTAAAGATAAACTTAAGGCATATGACAATGTATGCAATAGATTGGGGACACAAGTAGGAGAGAAAATTTGAAGAGGGGGGTTCCGGAGTTCCAAACCTAGATTATGTTAGATGAATTAAAAGCGCTCACCAAAGGGGAATTAGTTGAGGACTATGAAATTAAGGAAATGTGGAGGGGCTACTTCCAGAACCGGTTAAATGACAATTACTCTAAAATCTTTTGAATGGAAGGAAGCATAAACTCAAATGAGACTAGAAACCATAGATACTTTCGTATGACTAGAATATATGAAGTGAATGAAGCTTTAAGAAAAATGAAGATATAATGGTCGTAGGACCAGATGGTATGCCAATGGAGGTTTTGGAAGAGAATGGAAGATATTGAATTGTTTTAGTTGACGATGTTATCAAATAAGATTGTAAGATCAAAGAAAATATCAGACGAATGGAGGAAAGTACCATGGCACCTATTTACAAGAATCAAAGAGACATAAAAACCTACACGAACTACCATGGAATAGACTTATGAGTCATACTATGAAACTTTGAGAGAGAGATTGAGAAAATATTGAGGCACAAGATGAATGTATCATAAAATCAATTTGGATTTAAGCTAGGAAGGTCAACCATTGAGGCTATCTTCTTACTTAGACAACTAATGGAGGAATATATGGAGAGGAGGAAGGATCTCCACATGGTCTTGAGACATAATCAGGTGGGTGCTGAAAAGGAAATCAGTCTCAAGAGGATATACTAACATGATTAAAGATATGAAGGTAGAAGCGAAAACTAATGTAAGGAACGCTAGTGGAAAAACAAGTGTGTTTCCAATTATTATAGGCTTACACTAGGGAGCATTGAGCCCATTTCTTTTTGCATTGGTTATAGGCAAATTACCAAGGCATTTACATTGAAGAGGCCCCAAGGTGTATGTTGTTTGCAAAGATGGCATAGTTTTGACTGACAAGATGAGGGAGAGGGTAAAAGCAACTAAAACTATAGATGAATTGATGTAGGACAATTAACCACTTGCTCTAAAAGCTTGAACTGATAGAGCATGGCGAATCAATCCCTTTATCTCATAGCCCAGGCCCCACATCCCATGGATTAGGACCTCGGCTGAAACCCCCTCATGGGCACCATTTCACATGAGGTTCTACTTCACATGAGCCACCTGCCTCAAACGGGCCGCCCACCTCGAGTGTGCACCTGCATCCTACAGGCCACCCTACTCGAGCCCAGTGTGAAAATTAGCCTAGGCCCCACATCCCATGGGTTAGGACCTCGGCCGAACCCCCCTCGTGGGCCCCATTTCACATGCGGTTCCGCTTTACACGAGCCACTCACCTCACTCGGGCCACCCACCCCGAGTGTGTACCTACATCCCACAGGCCACCCTGCTCGAACCTGATGTGAAAATGCCCCTGCATTAATCACCTCCGATAAGGAGCCTAGAACACGAGACCTCCTGCTTTGATACCACTTAGATGCAAGACAATTAACCACTTGTAGAGCATAGTGAATCAATTCCTTTATCTCATAGCCCAGGCCCCACATCCCATGGGTTAGGACCTTGGCTAAACCCCCCATCGTGGGCCCCACTTCACATGAGTTCCGCCCCGCCTCACACAGGCCGCCCACCCCAAGTGTGCCCATGTATCCCACGGGCCACCCCACTCGACCCCGGTGCGAAAATGCCCTTGCATTAGAAATGCTTTAGAATCTAAAGGCTTTAAAATTATCAGACTAAAGGGAGGATACGGAATGCAATTTTAGTATACAAAAAAAGGTGGAGACAAGGAATTATTTAAGATTGTCGACCAAGAAGTACCCTAAAACAACTATTTTCGATGTCTTAGGTCAATACTTCGTGAGAGCAGAGAGATTGAGAATGATATTACTCGTAGAATTAGAGCTGGGTGGATGAAATGAAGATGTGCCTCTAGAGCTTTAAGTGATTGTCAAACTAAAGGGGAGAGCAGTGTTCGAAATATCGATACTATCGGCCGATATTATCGTTATTGGCCCCCAGCGAGACGAAACTCGTCCGATAACCCCCAGAAGATACCGAAATCCAAAAATTCAGATATCGCACGATATATCGTGCGATACATCGTTGATATCGCCGATACAACCCACATCAGACGATATCGTGGTATTTCCTTCTCCATTATTGTCAGAAATCGACAAATAGTGTCCGTAGCCAACAACCCACAGCGATAAAAAGCCGATGCCGTAGGTTATGGAGAATCAAAAAATTTTGAATTCGAAAAGAGAGAGAGAGAGAGAGAGAGAGAGAGAGAGAGAGAGAGAGAGAGAAATCGGAGACTACTAGTAGCCATATGCTGTAGCAGTGATCGGAGGTTGGTCATTCGACAAGTAAGTATCTGTATCCCTCTTTCTTCGAATTTTTCTTGCTATTTTCTTCAATTTCTCTCTTTCTTCACTGATTGGAGCGTGCTTGTGAGGATTTCTCAAATATTCGGCGAGAAATCAGGCCGGATTTGAGGAAACGGAACGAGAAATCCTCCTCCGGAACCCTCGCTGCGTGAAGGAGAGGGAAAGCGCTCATGACGGATAGCGAAAATGAAGGAGATGGCGTGGGAGGGGTGAAATGGGGATCGGCGCAGGAGCTGGTTTACTGAGCACGCTCTTATCGTACTCGGTAAACTCAGTTGGACCCACCTTTAATGTATGTGGTCTATCCATGCCGTCCATCTGTTTTCCCATCTAAATTAAGGGGTTGATCCCAAAACTTAGAGACGGGCAGTGGATCATACCACAGGAAACAATGGTGATACTGATTTCCACCGTTGAAACCTTTCTGGGCCCTGCAGTGATGTTTATCGGTATCCAAACCGTTAATAAGATCATATAGACGTGGATGAAGGGAAAATACGAATTTAAGATTGATCCAATCATCCAAGACTTCTGTGGCCAAAAAGGGCGTTTCAACGGTGGATGTTCAATTCAACTGTTTTGTAAGGTGTGGCCCATTTAAACATTGTATATGGTTTATTTTTGGGCTAAAGCCCTGAAATTATCTGGTAAAATGGATGGACGGAGCAGATAAAATACATAAATTGTGGTGGACCTCACATGAGTTTATACAGTACGCTAAGCGTAGTGAGTTACTCACTGTACAATCGCATAAAGTGGTGTCCGTGTTCTGTAGGTCCCACGGTAATGTGTGTCGTATCCACACCGTCCATTAATTTGGAAATAATTTTTTAGGGATTGACACAAACAATGATGTAGATCTAAATCTTTAGTGGACCCCGCCACAGAAAAAAGCGGAGAGAGTGACGCCCACCATTGAAACTCGTAGCATTCTTGAGGGCCCATCATAATGTTTATTTGTGATATAATCTGTTCATAAGTCCAGGAAGATATGGAATAATGGAAAACACAAATAACATCTTGACCATCCATCTCTTGTGGCCCTCAAGAAATTTTTAATGGTGAAAGTTACTCTCTCCACTGTTTTCTGTGGTGGGGTCCACTCGAGCTTTGGATCTGACTCATTTTTTGGCTCACGCCCTAAAATGATCTATTCAAATGGATGGACGGTGTGGATAGAAAAAATACATCATGGTGGGACCCACGTAACTTGGTGACGTCACTTCAGTAGCGATTTAGAGTCGGTATCTAATCCGCGCCAGGATTTATAGCGGAAACGGATTGGCTACTCCACGCAACACCAGCCTTTCGCTGGTGGTCAGTGCTCCGTGGGCCCCACCATGATGTGTGTTTCATCCATGCCTTCCATCTATTTTTTATAGATCATTTTACAATGTGAAACTAAAAATGAGGTATATCCAAATCTCAAGTGGACCACATTACAGGAAACAGTGTTGAATGAGCATCGACCATTAAAAACATTTTGGGGGCCATTTAGGTTTTGGATCAAGCTGCTTTTTGTTTGTTCCCTTCATTTAAGTCGTCTAACCCTTTTTCTCAGATTATTTTAAGCATAAAAACAAAAATGAGGCAGATTCAACGCTAAAATGGACCACACGCATGGTTATTAAATGCAACCAAGCTTATTATTTGGTATTTGGTGTGGTCCACTTGATTGTTGGATCTACCTCATTTTTGTGTTCAAGCCTTAAAATGATATCAGCAAAAGGTATTGACGGCTTGGACGTACAGATACTGCACGGTGGGCCCACCCACAGAACTGCCCGTTCGGGGTTAGAGACAGGCAGGGGTAGGACGCAATCCGCGTGTCGTGCGGACAGCCATTTCTTACGAAAGCCTTTCATAGGAAGTTCCTGCATTGGAAACATGGGTGGGGCCCAACGTGATGTTTTTGAGAAATCCACCCCGGGTATCCGTTTTCTGAGATATTTTTAACATAATAAGCCTAAAATGAGCCGTATCCAATACTCAAGTGGACCTAAAATGTGAGTATTGAACGTACACAGTTGAAATATTCGTGGGCCACAGGAAGTTTATTATGTGTAACTTTTCATTTTCAATGAATTAGTTGTGTTTTCCTACATGACTATGATATATTTATAAATATCATGCATTCAATTTAAATATAGTTGCGCTAGTTCAGTTAAACATCACATAGCTTAGGACCTTATACAAAGGAAGTTTATTATGTGCATCTTTTTTTTAAGATGTTATGATTTAAAAGTGTGTATTAAGGGCCTTTTTAACAATCCCCAAAGTTTCATTAAAAAATTCAACCATTTTCCCAATGTTTCCCCATGTTTCCCAAAAAGTGCGATAAACTATGCGATACAAATGATATATCCCATGCGATAACCGATACGTATCTGTATCCCAAGGGTGCGATACATTGTGCGATACCGATATTTCGAACACTGGGGGAGAGTGAATAAGATGGCTACAAGACCAGCCATGCTTTATGGACATAAAGTTGGGCAATCAAGTAACAACATGTTTAGAGGATGTGTAGCTGAAAGATGTTGAGATGCTTACGCAGCAAGAGGAAGGATATAATTAAAAATGAATGCATTCGAAGTAACTTAGGAGTAGCACTAGCAGGTAATAAGATGAGGAGAGCTTGACATAAATATTTTAGCAATGTGCAATGGAAACCAAGAACTACTCTAGTTAGAAGAAGTGAGTTGGCTCAACTTAAAGGCTAGGGCATGGGATGGGGATGGCCCAAAAGGAGGTGAGTGGAGGTAGTAAGAAAAAAATTGATGACCTATGACTTAACTGAGGATATAGTCCTCGATAGAGTAGAATCATGGAAGAAGATTCATGTTAGCCAACCCCAATTAGTTGGATGAGGCTTATATGATGATGGTGGTGATATGCAACCTGTACCTGCTAGAAGAAGAACTGCTAAAGTTAGGCTTGGATTGGCATGAAATAGCACTTTTTTTTTTTTAATTTTCGGGTGCATGGAAACCATGTGTCGTGTGTTTCTACCAGTCACGATTTTCTAATTTTTCTTTCAAAATTTTGTATATTTGTGTATAAATAGATGGATGGATGGATGGATGGATTCAGCAACTTAGCACATGACACTAGCAGCCACCAAACATGCAATTAAATGATGGAAACGACAACTATGAAACAGGAAAGTGAGAAATGGAAAAACATCCAGCCCACCAGAAACAGCTGGCAGTTTTTAGCAAATAAAGTAGCCGTAGAGTCCACAACCTAATGCCATTATGATTTAAGAAACGGCTATATCCAGTAATGACTTCAAGAACAGTGTTATGATTGGTAAAAGCCCTTTGGCATTACCGTTATACGACAGAATCAGACCATTATGAAACTGTAAGTGGGAAAATGGTAAAGCTCCCCACGAAAGCCTTATAATCCATGATGTGTTTCAAGGAAACTAGTTCAATAGAAAATGGTCAGCCATTACTGCCACAGGCCTTTTTCATAGAATAACACGATTAAGAGTGACATTTCCCATTATAATTTATAAGTTATAGCAGGCAGGGTTGAAAGACTTGGACGAATCCCATGCAACTCGTTCAAGACGACTAGGACTCAGTCAGATACATCCAGTTTGACACCTCAATTTGTGCGACTCCCAACTCAAGGCCAAATGAGTCCATCCGGATTGTTGAGTCCATTAACCATGTTAACAGGGCTTTGTCGCTTTTCTCTCAGAGGACTGATCGCCTACAACCAGTGTAACAAATATCGCTGAGATTTTGAAAATGTTATGACAATATTACAATAAATACACTTAACGACATTATCGTAAGATTTTCAGAATCTAGAATATTATAAATTATCGTCATATTAACTCTAAAAATAGTAAAAAAGGAATTTTTTATATTAATATCAGTGTTTTCAGTAGCGCCTGTAGCATACGCTACGTAGCGCATGTGCTACAGGGGTCGTAGCGTACGCTACGGATACGTAGCGTGTAACGCAGGTAGCATGCGCTACCTGTCTGGTGTTTTTTTTTTTGTTTTTTCACTGCATGAAACAGTGGTGAACTCACACCACAAGCCACAACTAAAATTTTTTTATTTTTATTTAAAAAAAAAAACCTATTCGAAAGGGCTTCCACACCCAAACCGACGCAGCTGACGCAGCTCATCTCCCCACCCTTCCATCTGGAGATCGAAAATCCTCTTACAGGCCCAAACCGATGCTGCCGACGCTGCTCCTCTCCCCACCCTTCAATGTTGAGGTCAAAAATCTACTGCCAGGCGCAAACCAACGCTATTGACGTTGCTCATCTCCTCACTCTTCAATCTTGAGTTGGAAAAACTACTTCCAGACGCAAACCGATCGCTGTGGAGCTTCATCATTTGCAGTTTTCACTGATTCAATCTCATCTTGAGACAAAAATAGGTACGCCCGTTCCTTTTTTTTGAATTTTTTCGATGTACAATGAAAATAACTTGGTATTTTCATTTTTTCCCTTTTAAAATGCCGGTTACTGTCGATTTTTTGTTCTTTATACTTTTTTTCTGTGGTATGGCCCACGTGGGCCCCACTGAGGTGCATGAAGGGGTGGGATGTACATTATTTTCTATGGTGTGGCCTACGTGGGCCCCACTGAGGTGCATGAAGGGGTGGAATGTGCATTATTTTCTATGGTGTGGCCCACATGGGGGCCACTGAGGTGCGTGAAGGGGTGGATATGCATTATTTTCTATGGTGGGGCCCACTGAGGTGCGTGAAAGGGCGGATTTGCATTGTTTTCTATGGTGGGCCCACTATGGTGTGCGTATGAGTGTAAAATTAAAAAATAGAAGTATTGTTTTATATATTTTGCTTTTTTCTTACTATTGAATATTTATCATATATATATATATATTAAAATTAAAATTAAAAAACAGAAGTATTGTGTAGCTTACGCTACACGCTACGCTATTTCGCTACACGCTACTGAGGGTTGAACACTACGCAACACGCTACCGCTATTTAAAACATTGATTAATATATATATATATATATATATATATTATATAAATTCATTTCATAATTTACAATAAATATTTTAATTTTTCGTGAACTTTTCCCAATAATATCCCAAGAAAAACCTCAAATCTTGAAATTCTCCCAAGAAACTTTCGAGCCAAGAAATTGCCGAGAACAAGACAACACTATGCCCACAACTAGGGGTGGCAATGGGCTCGTCTAGGGCTGAGCTGAGCTTGGCCCCAGACCGGTCCAAGAGCCCTAAGCTACGGCCTTAGCTCGGCCCTGGCCCTCACTTTAGAGGGTCAGGCTGGTCGGGCGGGCTGGATTAGGGTCAAACCAGAGCCTACCCAACAAGTTTGAGATAAGTTACATACATGCTACAAGCATAATAAGTTTACAGTTGGTGAGTGGGAGTTCATGAATCATTGTGCTCTTCCAAGGTACCAAGTTTTTTTGTGCCACATATCAGTCATCCGCCAAGCATGTGCCCCACACGATTATCCACCAGGACCACCACATGCATGGACTTAAATGATTTCATCAATGTATAAGTTCACCAATCTAAACTATAGTCGACAATTTGGACAATTTATAAGTGCCTGTGTATCATCTACCATACCCAACCAGAGTAACAGAGTTCTCTATATTACTATATATAGACTAGTATATGAACTCTATAGTTTACACTATTAACACATATGTACCATAGGGTAAACACTAGCGCAGAGGACCAGGTGGGCCGTGCAATTCATCGTTGGCCCTGGCCCAGCCCAACCCGCACACCGGGCCTAGATTTCAAGCCCAATCCGGCCAGGCAGCCCAGCCCATTGCCACCCCTACCTCCAACCGGCTGTAGGTTAACTTCACCAACTACCAATCTTTTACAAGCATTTCTCCAGGGCAAAAGTGGAAACATAAAATTCTAAAGGCATTAAAAAGGGTTGTAGTCGGTTTAATAAGAAAGGGAAAAAAAAAAAACCTAGAATCACGGTACTGATGAGAGAGAGAGAGAGAGAGAGAGAGAGAAATGGGAGAAAATACCTACAATCGAACGTCGGGACATTGAAATCCGCTCTTGCCAAGGTAATGCTCGACCAATTCGTCAGGGATCTGTCACAAAGGGAAAATATGAACAAAAAGGAAGGGCATAAAGGGAAATTCACTTCTCAAAAGGACGAGAGAGAGAGGAGCATGGATTACGGTAGGCGTGTAGTCCATGAGAGAGGAGAGGAATTCAGATAGTGCAGAATCGTCGTCGTGTCTTGTTTCACCTGATGGGTTCATCGCGTCACACCTGAAAAATTACAACAAAAGAAAAATGAGACAAAATTTCAGAGGTTTCTTTTATAGCGGCATCGAGAATCCATTTTTTGTGCAAAAAGCTACGAAGGCATTGACAATCACACCCACATAAATGAAAAAGTAACACAAAATCGAGAGAAGAAGAGGGACAGAGACCGGAAGGAGAAGAGGTCTCGAACCCGTTCGAAAACGCGGAGACAACAGGAGCCGAAGACTTTATAGGATAGAGTTTATTTGATACTCTGGCGCGTGTGACGCTTGATACGCCGGCACTCAAACGCTTATACTCAACCGGAAGGGGAATGAATAAGTGCGGTTTGCATACTGAGTAGGGCCCACCGTGATGTATGTGTCTTATCCACGCCGTTCATCCATATTTTTCCAATTTTAGCGTATGAAACCAAAACTGAGCCATATACAGAGCCCGAGTGGAACATGCCATAGGAAACAGTGGGAATTGAACGGCTAAAACTTCCTGAGGGCTATAGAAGTTTTGGATCAAGCTGATATTTGTGTTTTTCCCTTTATCCATTCCTGTGTGACGCTATGAAGAGGCTAGATGACAAATAAACATTACCGTGGGCCTTAGGAAGGTTTCAACGGTAGACATCATTTTCACACTGTTTCATGTGGTGTGGTCCACTTGAGGTTTGGATATGCTTCAATTTTAGTCTATTAATTTAAAATGAACTGATAAAACAGATGGACGGTGTAGATAAGATACATACATTATGGTGGGGCCATAGAGTTTGTGTCGTCCGGACTGATAGTGACCCCACCCGTACCGAGCTCCGTACCGGTCGGTGCTGGAAAAGAGCTGTGGGCCCAACAATGATGTATGTGTCTTATCCATGCCGTCCATTAATTTTGTAAGCTCATCTCAGGAAAAGATCCCAAAAATTAGGTAGATCTAATTCCTAAATGCCCACCATTTAAAACTTCCCAAGGCTCGATGTAATGTCTATTTGCCATTCAACTTGTTGATCACGGATGAAAGGAAAACACAAATACCAGGGTGATCCAAAACTTTTGTACCCTCCATGAAATATTTAATAGTGTCCATTCAATCACCACTGCTTCGTATGGTGTGGTCCACTTGAGATTTTGATCAGTCTTAATTTTGGGCTTGTGCCATGAAATGATTTGGAAAAAATGGATGGACAGCGTGGATAAAATACATACATCATGTAGGAGTCACTACTGAATCCGAGTCTAGGTTCGCCTTGCTTGGATGAAGTCCAGGGAGGGGCTCTTGCGGCCCATCATGATGTATGGGTTTCATCCTCGTCGTCCGCCCATTTTGCCAATTATATAAGCCCAAATGATGTAAAGCGGGTCGTAGAGAGTTTCATGGCTAAGATGGATCATAAAAGGCCCGATCGATGACAAAAGTGATCCCGACCGTCAGACCTTAATTCCAGCATATTTCGCAAAGATTTTGGGGTAGGACGAGCTACTTTGGCCACCCAACCCAGCCATGCAAGGTTGCGCAAGCTGGATTTAAGGTTTGATGGTCTAGATCACTTCTGTCATTGACCAGGCCTTTTCTGATCCATCTTAACCACGAAACTATCCGCAACCCGCTCTACATCACCAAAAATGAGGCAAATTGAAGGCTCAAGTGAACCACACAATGGGGATTGAACTCACAACGTTCAAAACTCATTGAGAGCCATTGAAGTTTTGATTGAATTGATATTTGTGTTTTCCCTTTAACCAGTTCATAATGTGATATTACGAATAGGTTAGATGGTAAGTAAGCATCACGGTGGTTCCTAGGAAGGTTTCAAAGGTGGGCATCATTGTTATTGTTGTTTCCTGTGGTGTGGTCCACTTGAGCTTTTCCTCATTTTTTGTTCCTACCCTAAAACAATATGGCAAGATGAATGGACACTGTGTATGCAATCCATACATCATGGTTAGCCTCAAAGAGCCCCTGCCTAGACTAAGATCATTTTAGGAGTAGAATGCAATTTGCTTCCCTTAAAACTAGGTAACATGGCATTGTAAACAAAGGTTGTGGCCGCACCATCTACTACCAATGAAAAAGAAGGTCATCTATGGTCGTAATCCACCTGCATTGTTCCATCCAAAGTTGAAAACCATTGTTTTAAATAGCGAATAGCCTGAAGTGTAGTGACCCGCATAGTGTGTAGCATAAGTTTACTTGTTATTTCTAATTTTTTTTCACCAAGATTGTACTTGGTTGCACCAATTTTATTATATTTTGCACCAAATTGGACTGATTAATTATGAAAATTAACAAAATTTCATGACATTTAGTGTACAACCAAACACAATCTAAAGTAATAGGAAACTAAGGGCAATGATTAGGTATAAAAGTATAATTAAAGTAATTTAATATTGTTAATATACACTTATCATTTTATTAAAATCATTGAAAAGATTAACTAATTTTTATTGAAAATATAACAATTTGTTGAAAACATTAATCGTTTTTAATAATGTCGTGAAAAGTAACTGATAATGTAACCTAATAATCTTTAGTGTAGTCTATGTAAAGTGTAATATTTGTAAATTATCATGTAGTGTTGGCTTAAACGTGACTTGAGCCATGCAGCATTAAAGCTATGCTACACCATGTAGCATAAGCCACACGGGCCATAACATAGCTATTAAAATCACGGGCTAAAACAAAAGCATGTAAAAATATAGTGAACATGAATGTAAAAGCTCTCAAACTTAGGATTATGATTATTTTCACATTTGTCACCCAACCACCTAATGATCATATCAAGTGGCTTGATTTGCCTTTCTAAAGAAAATTTTACATGCAACGAGATTCAAGATATCCTACCCTAGTCTTCAGTTAGAGGTCTCCATAATTCCAGCATCAATAGGATATGAAAAATATGAAATATTAGCCAAGAGATGAACATGAACTTGCACGTTTTGGCTCCACATTTGGGAGCCTTAAGATTGAGTCAGGTTCAATACAACTACTGTAACATGTTTATGCTGTTCCTTTAACAAGAGATATGGGCACGGAGTTTTAGTCCTTAGATGTCTGTGAAATCTCTGACCTCTCATCAAGTAGTTTATATAAATCTTAAATTTAACAATCCTATCGGTGATGTAACTGCTCAATCTTCATCTTGGAGATCATTTCTTTCCTTAACCAATTGTATATTTTGATTATCTGATATTGTTTCATTCCAACCCTTTGTTGGTTTGCAGTACTTATTAGATGTGTTTGCTAGTGGGTCCTTGCTCTTACTCCAGAGGTAGACTCCCAGGAGTTTCAATACCTGGTTGAGGGTTCGAGTACCCATAGGTGGTGAAATCCCACTACGGCGCCGTGAGTGTGTGGTGCTGTGTGTGTGCGTGTTAAAAAGAAAAAAAAAAAGTGTTTGCTAGTTAATGCTATCTGTAGTGTCTTAGTTCTACGGGGAAATCTCTTCACTTGGGGATTACACAAGTGGTGTGTCCATATGTGGTTGCTACTTATGTAGGCAAGTTTTAGTTTCATAGATAGGGTCGTTGTCTAATTTTTTACAACATGATTCAATTCTCAACTTGGGCACTCACCATCTCTAGAAATAAATGCTTTATTTTAACATTTAAAGCTCGATCTATAGCAATATTTTCATAAAAGATTTCCTCTTTTTTATTTTTATCTTTTTCTTTTTAAATACAATCCTCAAGTTTTTGAAGGGCATCCATTCATTATTGAAGTTGCAATTAGTTTGGGTGGAAAATATGTTAAGCGAGCAGGTTCTTTCTATAGACTTTCATATATTTTGTTTCTCTTAACTTGTTTCCGGGAACCATGCAAATCTTTTCATCTTCTAAATGGTTAGATGGTTTCTTGATAATATGTCTTCTCTCTTCACATGTTTAATATACTCGTCTTAGATGTTTTTCGTTGTTTCCCGTACCTTTTTTGTTGTAGCCATGGCTCATTTGTGTTTGTGAGGAGTATATGATTGGTTCCTATGACTTATTTATGTAGTTCTATCAGCACTAACAAAGTCGAGCTTGTTTATTCCAAAATTATTATGAGTGACATATACACATATATAGTCATCACCAAGACTTGCATGCTAACTTCTGTCTATTAACATGTGCATGCACGCACACACATGCAGCTACATATGTAACGTATGTAATCATCTGTGCCCTCATGCCCTATTATTTAAATCATAGAGACTTCTCAATAGTTTCTACTTTTGCAACCATGCCCCATCTTTTTAGAAAGTTTCCAATCATGTTATGAGGATGTTTCCAGAGTAATATTATAAAAAACCTCAATCACATTGCTTGATTATTTGAGCATTGTTTTATGTGCAACCAAGCTAGTAATTTTTATTTTTATTTTTTAATCAAATTTATGTTTGCTACTTACATAACATGTTATATCATTTAAATCATAGGGTCTTAATATCTTCCACTTTGTAAATCGTTCTCCTAAACTCTAGCACTCGGTAAGTTTCATAATCAAGTTCAAAGCATTAATCCTCCAATTAGAACAATTCCAAACATTGAGTTTCATGGGTGTATAATGAAGTTTAGACTTATCATATTTAAAGGTTCAACTCATCACTTTCATGATAACATTGATAATTAAAAGAGCATTCAGGACAACCAAAATCTAAACCGAAACTTGTTTTACAGTTCATCTTTTAATTCTCTCTCTTATTCCTCCAGCTTGTGATTTTTTCATCGATGACTTTCACACTATATCAACCTTTTAAAAGATATTTAATAGGTGGTCATTTTCGATGACAATTGTTTTTTTTTTTTTTTTTAGCAAGGTATTTTCTTTTTCCTTCTTTTCAGTTCTTTCCATTGAACATGATGGACAACTTCCCCAGGTTGGTTCCTTCCATACTTAATAATCATTAAGTTAACAATTCAATGTTGACTGAAGCTTTAATGTGACTGCTAGATGTGGCATGTGAAATCATGACTCGATCAATGTTTAAAACTTTTACTTATGGATTAATGACATAACTTAATTTTGAGATCTCCCAAGTGACTAAACTCCAAGAGACATAAGGCATCAACATTAAGTATATTGTAATTCTAATTTTTCAAAAAACTTTCAATTTTTCAATTTTTCGCAATTTTTGTTCAAAGACTAAGAAAACACTGATTAGCTTGTTTAATCCATACCCCCCAACCTAAAATCTACATTATCTTCAATGTAAAAGAAATAAACATGTAATGCAAAAAAGGTAATAAAAAGAAAAGGGAAGTAATGGAAAGATAATACCTGAAGAATGAATTTTTTAGGTTTTTTCAATTATCTTAGTGTGAAGATGGGTTAGCACAAAAGACTTAACAAATAATAAGCAAACTATCCTAATCCTAAATTCTTTGAAAGCGGTAAACCTAACTAAGAAAACAAAGGAAAGCTACTAAGTCATGCGGCAAGATTCCTCCTTCGGTCAGTATTTTAATAAATTTCTCAGTAGGTTTCATAACAAGATTATCCAAAAGCTCTTTTTGTAATAGGCTTTGATGCCCTAGAGTATGATTTTCAAAAGAAATTTGTAGACCTCAGCATAAAGTTTCCTTTTAATCTTTTGAAGTGTTCAAAGTACATATGATTCACCTGAGACAGAGAAAGTTTCAGAATTAGTGTAACATAATGAATCAGAGACTACAAGTAGATAAAATTCAGAGAAATTCTCAGTAAGAGATGTAGTTTCAACATATTCCGAAGTTTCAGACTTCGGTTCAACTTTCAGCTCCTCCCTTAATGGTAAACATTCAAGATATGTGGAAGGAAGGGCTTCAAAATAAGGGTTCTATTGGTCAGTAACAACCACCAAAGTATTGTTTTGCAAGGCATCCATTATTTCTTTTATCATGAGATCATTTGAATCTGCAAAATATACCAAGCATTCTTCTAGAGAGTTGAGATAGTCAGCTGAAAGAGACTCATTTTTCACATCGAGGTCTGTGATAATATGCCCAATGATTCATTCATCTTCTCTTAGAATAAAAGGAAACATGATCTCTTGCTCTTCACTTTGGTGAGAGTCAATTGTCACTAAATACATCTCACCCTGCCCTGCATAAACAGATTGTGGATCAGTAGGCGCATTGATGTGAAGACTCTGTTCATTGTTACTACTCAGTAAAGGCATTATATCATCAAGTGTTGACGGCTCAGAAGGTGGTCTTAACTGAGTGGTTTCAAATTCCAGAGTCATCTCGGGCAACTTGTTCATCCCCCTAATCATATTATAATATAAATCAAGAGTGGTCTATACACGTCTCAAAAGAATCATGTGGTTCACTTGGAAAGGACTCTTCCTCTACATATAAATCAAACGTGTCAGATGGGTAGAGTAGATCATTATAGTCGACCATCTAATCCGCAGGCCAGCAACCAAAAGGTCAATGTTGTCCTATCAAGGATATTTTTAGGATGGTACATCCAAGCTCGAATACCATGGACCAATGGTCTGGATTGCACAACCATGGCCCACCTTGTCAGAATTGAAAATCGTTACAAATGCATAGATAGGGAGATCTTCTATACTAATCGTATCATCATCAACGTCCAAGACATCGAGGAATACAATTTTCTTATCGTCCTTATGTCTTGTGGCATTCTTTAACATTTCAAATACGTGTGGTGAGACTTGCACTGAAATTTTCCTCTGAAATGCTAAATATAGCACATGTAGCACACATGGGGGAGATCTAGGCCATTCCCCAGGTAGAGCATACTGATGGAATGCCCTAGTCCAAAAATCAGGCATGTTGACTCATCAGGCAACCACACCGACGGTTGATACAAGTTGACAAATGGTCTGATTCAGGGTACTCATGATCCACGAAATGATTATTTAAGCTAGAGAAAGGAACTTGAGGGAGGCTTGCTTTCTGGGTTTGAGCCCGTGACTCAGTGGTAGTCGGGTCTAAGCCGCTCGACTGCTGGTTCAACTGTGTCAACGCTTAATCAAGTTACTAAAAGAGACTGAAATAATAATAATAAGAAGAAGAAGAAGAAAAGTGAAGGCTGGTGGTTCTGGTCTAAACTGTCCAAGTCAAAAAAGTTCACTGGTTAGACCACAAGAACCCATATGGCCCAGGTGGTGCGATTCAAAGAGGATCCAATGCCCAAACTGGTCAGAACGACTATACATTCTGGGTTGCCTGTTTGTGGGAATAAAAAATGAACCAGTGTGCTGAAAGACTGAATTATTTGCCATGGCTGAATCCGAATCACTATATTACTCGCAGACCTGGCAAACAAACTCAACCAATCTAGACTGTTACTATGCTATTCCTCAAGTTTTGGAGAAAAAACTGATAGCTATTTGGAGACTGCTAACCATTCTATCAGTCGAGCTTGTTTAGGAAAATATTCTAGCATATGATTTTAACCATCCATTGGATGGGGCCACCGTGGACTCTTTATTATTCCAAAGGATTAGGAATCCGATTAGAAGATCAGCATCCATCAATTGCATGGAAAATGAATGACTGCAAAAAAAAAAGAAAAAAGCGAGAGAGAGACAGTTGAAAAAGCTGTTTCACATGACACCCAGCACTCATATTTAGACCAATTAGAAATAAAAGCTCAGATTGAGAGTAGAGAAGCGACGCTCTCCTCCACATTATAAAGAAGGGGGTAAAAAACAATAAAAAAATAAAATGAAAAAATAAAAAACTTGGAGCACCAAAGTAAAAAAACGGCTCATGGAAAGCGATTATCAAAATGTCTTCTTCACCTGTTGAATGCAACTTTTGCTTGCCATACCCCACCAGCACCACCAGTAGTTGCCCCATGATGACCTACCTATTGCAGCTAGACAGAAGGCAGAGGACTCCATGAGATCAGACCATACCATTACAACACCATCCAGGGACTCAAACTAAGCTAGGAGGTTCAGCAATGGAAAACCCAAGAGCTAGCATCTTTGGATTCTCCTGAAATTTATAAAAAATAAAAATAAAATAAAAAAATAAAACAAGACTCATGTCTACAAAACTAAGACCCCATTTGGTATCTAGGATCTTAGGATTCCAAGAACTTACGATCTTGAAATTACTTGTGATCCAGTATTTGGCGCATTCAAATTCTTGAAGGTTTGCCGTCCAAGCAAGCAGATGTTAAAAATATTTTAAATAAGACCTTATATTCCTATTGAACTAGTGTTATTTCAAGTTGAAAGAACTTTGAGAGCCATCCTGCCTTTGCACATGACTCTACATGGAAATCCGTACATACCACTCATCAAGTTGGACCAACCATGTGGTGCAAAGCTCACACTGGTTAGATGATCCTGCTTGTCCAACCAAAGGCAGAACCGGCAGATGAATTATCTAGATCAATTATTACTACAGTTAAAATGGATCATCCACTTCCCTAGACAGTCCATTGATTGGACAGCTAGGATCATCTAATTGAAGTGGTTATTTTGAGAAGGATGGACAATCAAAGGTGGGACCTATATGATATACAGTCTAGATCAACGATTTAACAGTATCTAGTATAATGAATATGAATTATATATCCATTTCCCTAGTGACTGACTGGACAGTTAGGATTACCTGGCCAAAGCGATTTTCTGAGGGATAGCCAATCAAAAGTGCAGCCCACACGATGGATATTCAAGATCAATTATTGAACATTTTCTAGGACAAAATATGGATCACCTATTTACCCAACCCATTGACTCAACAGTTCGGATGGAATGATATACACCAATGATAGGACCCTTTTTTAGGAGTATCTGGATCATCCATCATGATAGGGCCCTTTTTGGTGTAATCAATAAGGCCTGTCCATTTCCTAGTACATTCATTGGATGGTTAGGATCATCCAATCAAAGTGGTTTTTTTTTTTTTTTTAGAGATGGCAAATCAAAGTTGTTACCCACACAATGGATAATCTGGATTAATGATTGGACCTTTTCCGGTACAAACTGGGCCAACTCTTTCTCTATGAGTGGATGATGGTTAGGTTCATCCAATCAAGGTGACTTTTGACCAACAAGACGGATCGTCTCAACAATCAGATCATTTTTAGTATAATTGATAAGAACCGCCTAATTCGGCCTAGCCATTGCTTGGATGGTTGATCATTCAATCCAAGTAATCTGTGAGAAGGATGAACATTGAAAGGTGGGACCCATACGACAGACAGTCCAGGTGAATGAGCAAACATTTAATAGTATATAAACAAAATGGACCATCCATTTTTCTAGCTACCAAATGGATGATTAATATTATCTGACAAAAGTGAAAAGAGATGGGCAATCACGGGCAGTCCCCACATTATGACCAGAGCTTTTCATGTATATTAATCAATGAAACTTCCTTTTCTGAGCCCCCAAGAGAAACTGTCAATATTTTAGGGGAGGATATAATCAATGTGGTCCACCAGATGGAAACCTTTTTTCTTTTTCTTAATTGATGTGAAGAACATGTTGATTCCAAAACTCTCTTCTACCAAATTGTGTCATCCAAACAAGAAAAAACTGAGTCCTAAAATCGAGGACTTCCTGGAAGTTATGGGTCAGGATATCAACCAATTCCAAGATCTTCATATTCTATACCCAAAACGATCAAAGTTCTGCATTCAACAACCTCCAAATAGCTGTCTTACGCATGGAATATCATGGATAAGAGTTTTTTTTTTCCATTCAAATAATATTTAGCTTCGAGTGCTAAAATGTGGTGGTACATCATGTTTGCAGTTTTTTTAACATTCTGTTTTGAAGTTGCTTCTTTCAAGGTTACTCTCAACAATCAACATACACCTATAAAAGAGAGCTGAGGATTGTGATGGACATAGTATTGCCATCTAAGGGGTTATGACTCACCCAAAGCTCAGTTTGCAACAGACGCTCCAGACAGAAACTATGAAAGGTGCAAACAGAAATTGAACATAATTTGTGGACATCATGGAGCAAAGAATCACACCCAAAAATTATCTGCCTTCAGTTACCCCCATGTTACAACTTACAAGAGACCTCTGTAGTAAGCCTACACTTGCTGCATCTCGGGCTCAATTCCATCGGCCAAGAAGCCCCTAGGATTTCTATCTTCTTTCATTACCTTAAATTACTTTAAGAAAAGACAACAGGAAGCCCTTTTTTTTTTTTTTTTGAAAGGTAACTGATTATATTGAAAAGGAAAAACAGAAATACATCAGATAGAGTCTGCTGAGGAAGCAGAAACTAATCAGGCCCCTGAAAAAGCAAAATCAACATCCTTAAGATCAACAATATGATAGGCCCATTCCGCAATTAAACATTTGGCGAAGGAAGCAACTAACTGAGGGGATTTAGATTCGTTTCTGAAGCATCTGCTATTTCTGTCCACACAACCCACCATGTGGCAAGGATCGCCATCCTCCATAGGAGGGTTTTCAACTTGCCCATTCTGATACCGTGCCAAGCTTTCAGCAGCAGGTCCGCGTCTTTGGGAAAGCACCAACTGATCTTAAAACAGGAGAGGAGATCTGCCCAAATGGCAGAGACGAACGGACAGAGGATGAGCAGGTGCTCAACTGTTTCTTCCACTTTCAGACAGCAAATGCACACATTAGTAAGGATCATCCCTTTTCTTCTAAGATTGTCCACAGTAAGAATTTTCCTGTTCCCAGCCAGCCAAGCAAAAACCTGTAGCTTTGGAGGGACCGGGTACTTCCATATGAAGTGGGGTTCATACGTGGCAGCGTTACCAGGCTTGAACATAAGCTGCTTGTAAAACAAACTGACTGAGAAAATGGAGGATCTATCTGACCTCCGAATGAGATTGTCCCAGTTTATCTGATTCGGGTTTGCCTGCTGAATGCAGTCAAGAAGTTGCACGAATTCATCGATTTCCCAATCGTCCAGGTTCCTCTGGAGTTGGATATTCCAAACCACCTATTAATTCACCATTGAATCTAACATGATGAAGAATGAAAAGAAATAGTAAATGCCATTACCTCCTTTACAAATCAACTAGAATAAGATGTGATGAAACATGTGCAGGGATTCCAGACCCAATTCTCTCATTGCTTTTTCATGATTTTTGTTTCTCAGCAGCCTGTTGAACAAGATGATAGTTTCCTTGTGAGTATGACAACATTCCAACATGGTAGTAATAAAATATAAATAATAAACATCATACACAAGTCTGGACATCACAAATATGAACCACAATCATTCATGCTTGCATATAAACTAAACAGCTTTGTTCGTTTTACAAAAACTAAAGAGCTTTGTTAAAACATACACAACTTCCACCTTCCAGGACAAACAAAACAGCACATCTTTTAAGGGGAATATATGGGGAATGCTAGCATTTGTCCCATTTATTGACCCTGTAAGTATTGCTTTCAAAATGAAAAAGATGGGCATATTTAGTACTTCTTTTTTTTTCTTCTTTTCTTTTCTTTTTTTCCTTATTGATTCTTCTACCAAGGTTCTGGAATCCTGTCTTTCTGCACAAAGGAGTAGGACCCTATACAATATATCTCTTCCATCAAAGTTCTGAAATGTGAAAGTGACGCCTATGAAGCCACTGATTGGATGTGATGCAAAGTTCCAATATGAAAATTCCCACGAAGCGCTCTATGAATTCCAAGTCCCTAACAAGGGAATGGATCCAGATGGAGATGGTGAATGGATTCCCAACAAACAGAATGAATCCAGGCAGGGACCATTTACTGTTTTTGTTCAAAACAATCCATTCTCTTCATCCAGGAAGAGATCACGAAGATTTTCGATGCGTTTGGGCATTGAAAAGAGATCTGTTAGCAGTAGGGGATTCACTTTTGTAAGGTTTTCATATTTCAATGAAGCCCAGTCCCAGAAGGCCAATTTCAGATGATGGATTGTGGGAAATTGAAAGGAAGAGTACTGCAGATGTGTACTGAAGGACAACCATAGTCATGAGGCTACACTCAGAGCGCAGATCTGCTGCTTATCTCATCTATTCACCTGGAGTATCAGCATTGAGATGTCAAGCAAGCTTTGGGTCCAGTGAGGGGTGGTTCATACTGGGTTGCTTTGCTCGGGCCCAAATCATCTGATGCCTCACCGGCTTCAATGGTGGCCAACTAGGTAGTGTGAGTTTACAATGTGATTGTCAAAATAAGACTCAAAGATCTAGCACAGCCTCATTATTTCAGTTGAAGGATTCGGGTGGAGTCATCACGAATATGTGGAGAGATTGAACTCATCCCATTTGGTAAGGCTAATATTTCAGCCTCCAGATTGTCCATTTCGAGCTTTCTGCTCTCCTGTCTGTCCAGAGTAATTGAGATAGCATCTCCAAATGATGTCTCCATACAATCAGCCCCGGAGACCTGAACCTTAGGAGGGACCAAATACTTCCAGATATGAAGAGTAAGGTGATCTTCTGTAGAACTGTGGTTGGATTGGATCAGATTATAGAGCACTTTTACTGTAAAGATGGGCGACTTTTCCAATCTCCATATGATCCGATCCACATTCAACTGATTCGGAGCAGATTTATAAATATAATTCAGCAGCAGCACAAATTCAGCAATCTCCCAGTCCTCAAGATTCCTTGCAATCGTGTCTTTACTCAGGAAGGTGTTGGACAGTGATGACACAGCATCTACGATGAAGTTTTACCTTACTGAGATAGAACATCTGAATCCTGTCAAGGCATATAGAGTTTCTCAGGCAGTTCTCGAGCTCAAATCACACACCAGGGAAGCAAAGAAGGCTTCTAGGGAAGTGCAAATGAATTTTTGACACAAAGCATGGCACTTTATGGAGAGAGGTTATTGCAACAAACTGTGGTTCAGCAGAAAGAGGAGCAAAATTGTTAAACGTTTATACACTTAATGGCTGAGAGAGTGGAAGAAACTATTAAAAGCACAGTGGAAGAGTGATTTGAAGCAGTAGTGGGATGGATGCAGGAATCCGAAGAGTGATTTGAAGCAGTAGTGGGATGGATGCAGGAATCCGAAGAGTGATTTGAAGCGGAAGTGGCACCTAGTTAAAAAGATCCTGCAACTAATGGTCAAATGCATTGATCCCAAACATAGCATGGGAGGTGCGTCGACTCCTAAACTGTGGCTTCATTGGTTGTCCGCTGGGGACAGATTCTTGCGACCAATTAAGAATTGCACAAATCATTGACCTAGCATGAGCTTCATGTGTACAAGATAAGCAATATGTTCATCACTTCTCCTACACTGCAATGAAGCTAGAAGCATTTGGACTTTGACTATGGGCAATTTGTCCTCTTTGGCACTATATAGAACAGTTCAATTGATGAAGGGTAAAAACTAAACAAAACATTCTTTGGAAGATGACCCCCTTCATCATCCTTTGGAACATCTGGGTTGAAAGAAACATAAGAATCTTCAAAAGGGAGTAGACATTCATAGCACAAAAGAACTTGAAGGTATCAATTTCCTAGCTTTCTCCCTTCAGTGGACTGCCAGCATAGCAAAATGCCAACCTTAAAAGTAAAGGCTGCTTAGGGGACCCCTCCATCAGTTTTCTTAAGCTCAATTTTGAAGGAAGCTCTTTTAGGAATCCAGGACTGGCAGCTATTGGTGGTGTTATTAGATATTAGAAGGTAGAGGTTGGTTACTCTAATTCCACTCTTAGGAATCAATGAGTCTGATGAAAGTGAAATAGGGAGCTAGAGCTCTTTCGAAGGTACTAATTCTTTGAAACTTAAAGACCAAGTTCCATGGAAGGATGATCATCGAAAGAAAGTCTTTCAATGTTATCTCTTGCGCTACCAAAAATGAAAACTAGTAGGGTTGCTTTTTTGTCACAAAATTCAGATATTGCTTTGGTGTTAAATGCTGATTTGTCTACATTCTGAGGGAAGCTAATGATCTTGCAGACTCCTTGGCAAAAGGAGGGGCTCATAGAGCACCTTTGTTTTTGGGGTAGAGACCCCTTTCTGATTTTGTTTCCTGATCCTTCTTAGTGCTAATATATTTTTCATTAATTTAAAAAAAAAAAAAAAAATCCTTTTGTTTTATGTGAACACCCATAGTCATGAAATACAATCCACCTTCCATTACTATAACTTTCTGACAGAGTTCTTTTTTGAATTTACAGTGTTACATGAAGCATATCTCTAGAGCTCAATCATCAAAGGAAAATATGGTACATCCCCTGGTGGCTGGTGGGCTAAAGAATTACCGTCACATAAAGTCTCACATATCTGGAAAGGAATTATGAATATGAAGTGGGTCATTCTTCCGAGCGTTGGTTTTGTCCTTGGCAATGGTACCAAAATTCAGTTTTGAGATGATATCTGGCTAGGAGAGCAAACGCTTAGAAGTAGATTTCCTTTCTCCTACCGTATTGCTGAGTCCAAGAATTCGTATGTTGCTGACCATTACTCTGAAAAGGATGGAAGAATCGTCCGGAACGTGACATGTAGAAGAAGCCTCCAAGATTGGGAGATTCCGGATTTTATGGGTCTCCTGGAATGTCTCTATACTGCAGCCCCCTCTCTCTCGTCTCAAGATTCAATCTTCTAGAAACCGGACAAATCATCTTCTTTCCGGTTCGGTCTCTCTATAACCAGATGCACAGACTGAAGCACAACCTCAAGCAAAATCTCTCCTTTCTCTGGAAGTACGATGCCCCCTCAAAAATCTTAGTGTTTGGATGGCTAGCAGGGAAAAAGAAATTTCTTACGGTGGACAATCTGAGGAAGAAAGGGATGGTCCTCCCCAATATATGCTTATGCTGCATGTGGGCTGAAGAGTCTGTGGACCATCTATTGCTGCACTGTCAATTCGTTCGCCTGATCTGGACAGAGATTATAAATGGCTTCAATTTACATTGGTGCTGTCTGGGGGAGGTAAGCCAGTTCCTTCAAGCGTGGCAAAGGATGCATATCGGCAAGGCGAAGACGACGATCTGGAGGATGTCTATTCTTGCTGTCTGGTGGTCGGTGTGGGGGGAGAGAAATAGTAGAGTTTTCAGGAATATTTCTAATACGGCGGGTTCTGTGGCAACTAAGGCCAAGCGTCTGATGATTGAGTGGGCCTCCAATGTTAAAGACCTTTATGGTCAAGACTTTTTCTTCTTATGGCTGTAACAGTGGGCTGCTTTCTCAGCAGCCTCTCTCTCTCTCTCTCTCTCTCTCTCTCTCTCTCTCTCGCTCTTTTTTTTTTTTGCCTTTTTCTTAATGAAATCCTTCATCTTTCAAAAAATAAAAATAAAAATAAACCTGGGCAACAGGAATATGCATATGCATGGAATCAAGTAGAATTATTAAAGTTATCTCAGATTAGATTAAAGTTGTATGCAGTGTTTAAGTTTCAAAATTTCAGCATTCTGTATCCAACAAATCCAGAATAAGTGAAAAAACAAAACAGAAATATAGCATTGAATCACTTAACCATGGCAGCAGAGAAACATATATGGTTGTATTCTTCAATCTAACACATGGAAGATCCTCCAATTAAAAGTTAAATTGCAGTTATTCTGAAGTGCACAGAATGAGACACCGATGAGCTAAGAAAAGAAGAAAAGAAAACGAACCACACATTGAGATACAAAAAATATCAACATGAGAATGACAGAGAGGTAGGAAGCACCATCCATCATAGTTCAAACAACGAAGTTCAAACCTTTTGGAGCTTCTTTAAAATGGAGTCTTCATAAGCCCGATAACCAGCACCAAAAAGATTGCTTAGATTTGGAGCGTCAGACTTAGCATGTTTCGTAGGAGGTGTGCTTGATAAATGATTGTCATCAGGATGTAGAGGAACAACATCAAGAGGGTTTGATATATCCCCACGCATACTTTGTGATGCAGCAACCTGGCAAGGGAAATACAACAGATGAGTACTGAATTAAATACTAGCTGAGAGAGAGAATTATTGATGAATACAGTAGCAGATAAGAACTATCAAAACAATAAACAAACATAAAACAAGTTCTGGATTGTGGGGACGTGCAACAAGACAAGGATAGACCATTTATAATAATAATAATAATAAATGATGCCTGATAGGTGCTAATGTAGTAATCACAACAATCATATGAAAACAACTATTCCTTAGTATTTCTGTCACTAATTTCACAGGCTCTTCTCAGGGTATCAAATGATGTTTGAATGGCAAAAAATCAGCATTGTTTAAAAGCCTATTGAGCTAGCCTTAAAAGTTCAAACAGACCCAAGATTATGTGATTCTAACATCATTTAAGGACATGTCAAATATGATTCAAGCTGCATGGATTAATTGACTTGAAAAAATGATGCTCTTTTTAGGCTATCTATAATTGGTGGATGCAATATGAAAAACCGATGCTCTTTTTAGGCCATCTTTTATTTTTTCCATTTTTTCTGAATTTTCTATAAATAGTGGAAAGATCTTACAGTTTAGATTTGGTTTAAGAGCTGGTCCAACGTAAACCCTATCGTAAATTCGTAATTGACAATTCAATCCTAATTTTAGAAACACCCGTTAATTATTCTTTTAGTTGATTAACCGGTTATTTAGTGGTCTTTTGGAACCTGTAAAATTTTAAGTTATAAACACTCAACACATGAAACTTTTGGCTTCAAGCTATAAGGAGTTTAGGGGTAGTTGCTAGCTTCAATCCGAGACAGAGCCAGGTAGGGCTAGTTACAAGCCACTCTTGAAGATTTACTTTTTTACGACGACGAGTTGTCCCCGCCACTCTTGAAGAATAGCAATAAATAAATAAATATGACCGACTTGTAATCCAAAACACAGCAAAATGCTAGGATTCTAAAGGGAGTTGATTATGTGTGGCCTTTACCATGGGGCCCACCTTGATATATGTATTCTATCTCCACACCGTCCATCCATTTTTCCATATCATTTTAGGGCAGGAGGCCAAAAATGAAGTAGATCCAAATCTCAGGTGGACCATACCATAGGAAACAGTGGTGATTGACCATTAAAAACTTCTTGTGGGCCACTGAAAGTTTTGCATAAAGCTGATATTTGTTTTTTTTACCTCCATCCATGTTTATGTGACCTTATCAACAGGTTGGATTGCAAATAAACATTACACAAACATTATGGTGGGCTCTAGGAAGTTTTTAATGGTGGGAAATTCAATCACCACTGTTTCCTATAGTATGGTCCATCTGAGATTTTAATCCGCTTCATTTTGGGATCATGCGTTAAAATGATCTGGAAAAATAGATGGACAGCATGGATATAGAATACATACATCAAGGTGGGCTGGCCCCTACAGTAAGGGCCACACCTTCTTGGGTCCTAATCTGCTCCCGATTCTAAAAGCCCCTGTAACCAGTAAACAGTTTACAGGCAATTACAGGCATCCAAACAGCCCATGTAATGTCTTTACATGCAAACTCTTTACAACTAAAAGGATTTTATAGTAAGAGCATGTAGTTGTAAGTAGGAAATAATCATATAGCATTTGGAAGTTTATGGTCAGAGAGAGCAGAGAACGACACAATAGTTTGCATGAGGTACTGTTGTTGGAGTATGTATTTCCGTTTTCTACAAAAATGGAAAGAAGAACGAGTCTTCACACTTAGCTTACACAGTTATATTCTACAATCTAAATAGCCAGTATCATGCTAATTGATGGTTTTGCAGAGGAAGGAAGAAACGTACCGCACCCTCCTTTGTCGCCATGACAACAAGAGCTGATCTCTTCTTCTTCGACCTTTTGCCCCGGATCACCACAACCTCGACCTTTCCAAACCTCGTGAATAACTTCTTCAGCCTCTCCGCACGGTAATCGTCTCCATCCCTTTCCCAAGAGACCTTCAAAACTCTCGCCCTTTCCAAACCTTCCCTGGTCCTGCTGCCCTCCTCTGCCACAGCGGTTTTCTTCTTGGCGTGCGTCTCCCGAATCCTCGTCACTTCTTCCTGAAACTTTCGCGCGGCCCTCTCATCCTCCGCCTGGGCCTTCTCTTCTGGATCAACGGAAAATGCGGCACGCTCCCGTTCCTCAAGATCGGACATCATCCTCCGGCGCTTGGAGTCGAGATGCAAAACACGGCGGAGGCGATCGTTCCTGGCACGGAGGAGGGCATCGAAGGCTTTTCGAGCATCGGGATTCTTGAGAATCTCGTAAGAGGAAGTGATTTTCTGGAAGTTGGAGTGGGCATGGGGGTCGTCGGGGCGCTTGTCAGGGTGAGAGGAAAGAGCTTTTGCCCTATATGCTTTCTTGATATCTTCTGGGGTTAGCTTGGCGCCCTCTTCGCCCGATGGAAGCCCTAATATTTCATAATGATTATCTCCTTCCGCGTCCATGCAGAACTCCCTCTCTCTCTCTCCTCTTGAGAACTCCCTCTCTCTCTTCTATCCCTCTTGAGAAACTCCCTCTCTCTCTACCCCTCTCTCTCCCTCTTGAGAAACTCCCTCTCTCCCTCTCCCTCTCTCTCTTGAGAAACTCCCTCTCTCCCTCTCCCTCTCTCTCTTGAGAAACTCCCTCTTGCGATCGTAAACTCCCTCTCTCTCTACCTGTCTCTCTCCCTCCCTCTCTCTGTCTCTCCCTCTTGCGATCGTAAACTCCCTCTCTCTCTCTCTCTCCCTCTTGAGAAACTCCCTCTCTCCCTCTCTCTCTCCCTCTTGCGATCGTTCACGGGGGCAGAGATTTCGGGTTAAATTGTGATATATCTCGTTTTTTTGTAATAATATAAACTGACCAGCTGCTATATATAGCTGCCATAGGACGGGACGCTGACGCGGATTGCTTTCGCAGGAAGATCCTGCGCTGGGAACCCAGGTGGGCCACTGTGATGATTTTGAGAAATCCTCTCCGTCCATCCGTTTTGTGAGTTCATTTTATGCGATGAGGACAAAAATGAACCGTACCTAATTCTCAAGTGGGCCGAAAATGTGAGAATTGAATATCTAACAGTTGAAATATTCGTGGGCCACAGAAGTTTTGAATCATTCTAATATTTGTTTTTTCAGCTCATCCTAATATGAAAGATGTTATTAACGGTATGGATGGCATGTAAACATCACTGTAGAACCCAGAGTGGTTTCAACGGTATAAATTTCCTGACCACCTTTTCCTTTAGTACGGCGCACTTGAGTCGTAGATCCTGCTCAGTTTTACTCTCATTTCCTAAAATGAGCTCACAAGCCCGATGGACAGAGTGGATTCCATACAAACATCACGGTGGGCCCCACCTGGTTCCCAGCGCAGAAACTTCTGCGAAAGGCTCTCCCAGGAAATCCGCGTCCGCGAGGACGAGCACTGACGCTCCTCGAGCTCAAAATAGATAAACGTTACGTGGCCCCACATTGATGTATTTATTATATCTACACCGTTAATCTATTTTTAGAGATCATTTTATAGCATTATCCAAAAAATTAATCATATCCAAAGGCCATCTGAACTACACTACAATTGACAGCAGAGAATATGATTTTCACCGTAGGCCCCACCATAACGTTCCTTTTCAATCCAATCTGTTCATGAGGTCACGGGAACTTAATAAAGAGGAAAAACAAATTTCATATTTATCCAAGACTTCAGTGACCCCAAAAAGGCTCCAATGGTAGACGTTCAATCCCCCATTGTTTTTTTGCAGTGTGATCTATCTGATAGTTAGATCTGTCTTATTCTTCTTCCTAGTCTTAAATACCAGCTAGTCAAATGGATGGACAGTTTAGATATAACACATACCTCGTAATAGAACCATAGAACTTGCTCACGTCAATACATCAGCTATATAGCCGGCGTGAGGACGGATTGCGTCCTACCACCGCCCGTTTATAGCCCCGAACGGGCAAATGGACCGCCGACCCATTCAATGCTTGGTGGTCCGTGGGCTCCACCATCATGTATGTATTTCATCCACACTATCTACATATTTTTCTAGATCTTTTTATGGTATGAGACCAAAATTAAGGTATATCTCAATCTCAAGTGGACCACATTACAAGAAATAGTGTTGAATGAGCGTCATTGACCATTTAAAACTTTTTGGGGGCCATAAAAGTTTTAGATCAAGTTGATTTTTGTTTTTTTCCCTTCATCTGTGTTTGTATGACCTAATTAAGAGATTGAATGTTAAATAAACAATACAGTGGCCCTTAGGAGGATTTTAATGGCTAGGTAGTAAAGGAAGTGAATACGTACAATCCATATTACATAATGACCACAACCCATATAACATGACAAATATGTAAATCATGACTCATATGGGGCCACATTGATGCATGTGTATAATCGACACCGACCATCCTTTTTGTTGTGTCATTTGAGGAGTAAGGCCCAAATATTAGCCTGATCCAGCGCTCGTGTGGGCTAGAAAATAGAAAATAATGGTGACTGTATAAACTTTTCAGGCTAACTGTGATACTTGTTAGAAGTGGATAATGCCCAAGTCAAAACTTTTTGGGCCCACAGCGAGTTAGCCGACAAGGTGGACGGAACAGATCACCCCATGGTGGGTCTCGACTCCTATCATTTAAAAATAAACAAGTGGATAACAACCACGATCCATTTAAAGGGTTGTGGTTCACATGCACTATGGATCGTTGTTGTCAACCACGACCCTTTATGAATAAAAACCACGATCCATTATGCATGGGAACTACGACCTTTCGAATGAATTGTGGGTGTCATGTAGTAAGGGTCGAGGTTGTCATATTATATGGGTCGTGGTTGTTAAGTTATGGTTTTCATGGGTTGTGGGTGTCATTTTATATGAGTCGTAATTGTCATGGGTTATAGTTGTCATGTTATATAGGTCGTGGTTGTCATGTTATTTGGGTCGTGGTTGTCATCCGGGTCGTGGTTGTCATGTTATATGGGTCGTGGTTGTCATGTTACGTAGGTCATGGTTGATATAGGTCGTGATTGTCATATTAAATGGGTCGTGATTGTCATATTATATGGGTCGTGATTGATATGGGTCATGGTTTTCATATTATATGGATCGTAGTTATCATGTTATATGTGTCGAGGTTGTTACGTGACGTGTGCGGTTCATGGTTGTAACGTAATAAGAGTCGATGTTGTCTTGTTATAAGGATCGTGGGTCCTGTCGTGATTTATGTGTCGAATCCAATCCGTCCATTGGATTAAGAATTTTATTTAACGTCATGGGCCAAAAAATGAGTTACATCCAAAATATTTATGCTCCAAAAGGTTTTCAATGGTAGGCTTTCAATTTCACTACTTTCTATGGTGTGGTCCACATGAGATTGGGATATACCTTATTTTTGGTCTCATACCATAAAATGATCTGGAAAAATATATGGACAGCATGGATGAAACACATACATGGTGGTGGGGCCCACAAACCACCAAGCACCAGCCATTGGCTGGTGGCAGGGGGAGTAGCCAATGGCTGGTGGCAGGGGGAGTAGCCAATCTGTTACTTTTTCGGAGGTTGAAACAGAATGTAACTTCTTCTTCACCCTTGGACCGTACGACTTATGAACCAAGGATATGGACATTTTCATCCGAAACAATATCCAAAAGTTGTCAGAAGGTTGCTCTTAGGATATTTGAAAGGTTGAATCTCATTAGGTAATTTGATCAAACTTCGAGGTCAGTACGATCAAATTTCCAATTTCAAAAGGGAGGAGAGTTCTTTCCTCAAGCTTTGGGTCAAGGCCATTTGACCAGGCCTTTGGTTCGATACACTGCGAGTGCACACCATTGTGGTGTATGTATTGTAAGATGTGGGGTCCACAGAGATTCTAGACAAAATCCACTCCATTCCTTAAGTTTTAAGGGTACAATTATTTCCCCTAACCAAAAATGCGGAGAATCCAAGGCTTCGGTGGGCCATACCAATGAGTTTCATCGTATTGGTTTATCTTCACTGAACCAACGGTTGGTGTGTTTAAGCCCAGCTATTTTATCTGTTGAAAAATCCTTCCAATAATATTATTCTTGTTATTATACTCTTGTCACTTATTTTATTTATGTATTGTTATTATATGTGTACATGGGGATACTTATTCATTTGTTCATTTATTTATCTGTAAGATCTGCCTTTTATCAGAGTTATCAATATTGAGCCATTTGTCCAATCTTAGACACCTATATTACTTAAGCAGTTTATGGTTGATTTCATAATTTGATGGTTGAATTAGGAAGATCGATCGTTAGATTGATCAATATATTGTTGTGGATTTGATGAACAGTGAAGGATCCATGGTTATTTTGGGGAGTCCTAATATAGACGTAAGGTCTACCTTAAGACTGAACGGTGGGTTTGGTGAACCAGGAACCAATGTTGTTAATGATCGGTCTAATTTGTCTTTAAAATGGTTCAATGACTGTCCAAGTATTGATGAACAGTTGGATGGCTCAATGAGTAGATGAAGGTTAGTCCTATTAGCTTGATTTAGGCCAGGACGACTCACTTAAGTTAGATTCATGTTTATACTAATCTAGGTTTTCATGGTAACACTCAAGTATTGAAAGTGTTGGGTGTTACAGATATATTACTTCATGATACAATTGGGACCAAGTCCAATTGGAACCAATGTTTGATGTTTATTTAACTTGCACAATAAAAATCGAACGACGACGCCCACCTGCGAGTTGAATGGATATTTTTCAAAAAAATCCAAAAATATTTACAATACAATCCTTAAGGAATTTCGTTTCGGAAATGATAGTTTCCAAACAAAACAAAATTTTAAAAAAATGCACAAGGCACACAATTCACTGAGGAATCTTTCATATTCTTCAGTTACAGCCAGTGCAAACAGCAAAATAAGATTCGATCCCTTCCAGTCTCCCCGGAGGACGATCGAATCCGTATATGATACAAGTACGATTGACCTGATTTCTATATCTGGATAGTTGTACGAATCGAATGCAAGTGATAATGATTTGATCTATCTATGGAAAAGAATAATCAAACTCAAAGTGAAGAAGATCCATTGTAACCAAAGTATCATAATCAGTAGACTGCATGACAAAAGATTACCCGCACATACCTAGTCCGGTATATTCGAAAAGTTTGATCGAGTCCAAGTCGGCGTAATGACTTCTCCGTAAGGCCGCATCAATGCACAGGGCAGCTAACCATTTTGACGATCAAATGGAATAAATACTCCTAGGGTGATTACATAGCAAAGGAAACGACAAATCCAAACAGTACATGAATCCTCGTAAAGCCGCATTAACATGCAGGGGCCCTACTTTTCAGACTTACCCTCCAATGCTATTAACAATCTGACGTGAAAGAGTTATGATTCGTGGCCCGTAATGCCGCAGAACGCATAGGGACAATCGCAACATTTTCCTCAACCCTTATGACATGTGTGAGTCATCGCTTTTCCAAACAGTCAACTGACAACGATACAATGGCAGATAATAGATTCGAATTACTACATTTTCTGACCAGAGAGGTTGGGTGTCCACTCGCTTTGGCACTTGGTTGCTTGCAACCTCGGCCAAAGAGGGGCATCTGTAGATACTCCACTCAGGCTAGCATCTTAAGAGAACAAGAATAATTCGAAAACCCTAATCGTATCCCAAAACCAAACCCTAATCCCATCATAAACCCTAAACCCTAAACCTAGCCTAACCCTAGCCCAAAACCCAGCCTGAACCATAACCCTAGCCTAACCCTAGCTTAAACCCTAATCCAAACCCTAAACCACCACCCAAGCCAGTGCTTACATGCAAATCAGTACAAACCCCAAAAATACACCCAACCATTTTGAGCCAAAATCCCAAAAGTAGACTTTGGGCCGAGCCAAAACACCGAAGCAAGCCCACCGACTAAAGCCCGGAGAGAATACCGCCCGCCGGTGGTAATCCAACTGTCGCTCCTTATCCGATAGGTGTCCCCTCTGAGTACATAGTTGTCTCCCGTGCTAAAGTCAACTTTCATATGGATTTACCTCTGAAGCTCACCATATTTACCCTTTTACCAACCCCAAAGAGCCTATAAGAACATGTCATAGGTATTCCTCTCTCCTCAACCAATCCCAAGCTACCATGTCAGCTTTACCATTCACAAACCTAGCAATTACCACAATGCCATCATAAAAGGCTATAAATATCCTTCATCTCTTCACATTTCATACAGCAATCCAACAACAACTATATAATTTTAAAATTTTCAAGTGAGAAAGAGGGAGAGTGAGGGTGAGAAGGAGTTTTAAGCCTCCAAGCTCCGATATTTTAGCTACCACTTAGCCTCCTCCCAGCCATCTCAACCCCACAGTCTAGCCTGGATTGATCATAGTGTATTCCATGTTTTAACCATCTCAAGAGTAAGCCAAAGATCACTTCATTTTCTATTCAAGCGTTCATCATATCATCTTCTCTCTTCTCAACTCTCTTGCTTCTCTAGATCGCTAACTAATGTATGCTCTGTGACTTGCCATACATCGAATTCTATCGCATTAGAAACTCCTAGTGATCTAGTTTACTTTTCTTTACTTTTACATAAGCATCATTACATCCATCTTTCTAAACACATCTCCGGACGTATGCTCTGTAGCTTGTCGGAATCCCAGATCTTGCTGCATCCGAAATCCGTGTGTGCCTAGTCCTACCCCGATCATAGCATTTATCCCTTGAGATTTCTTACCATACAAAGTAGAGACCGTACATTTGTACGGGCAAAGAGGGTGCCTAACACCTTCCCTCTTTGTAACCGAGGTCCCTTACTTGGAATCCCGGATCGTAGACCAGGAGTCAACTTAAGGCAAGAGAATATTCGGATTTCTCTAACCTTATATATTTTGCAGTTCTAACCGACTGCGAGATTTTGAGATTAAGTGGCTAGTGGGGACTCTAAACTTACATCAATCAAAGTCACCCCCTACACAACACACACAAAAACAAAAACAAGATCGCCAAAAGCGTGGGCGCCGATCACCGAATGTTCACAATGGTAAGCATTTAATCACCACTACTTCTTGGTGGGGTCCACCTCGGTCGACCTTTGATCAGGCCCCACTTCCACCCTTAGGTAGGGGCCAAGTACCTCACACACCCAACCAACTGGGACCCCAAAATGGGCCCCATAAGTGCACAAAGACGTGGGTCAATACCATTGTCTAACAAGTGCCAGGAAGGGTACTATTCATACTAACAATCTAACTGCCCACAAGGGCCCTTTGTCATTCGTAGCAATCAAATTGAAGGGTCTACCTAGGAGCCTCATCTGCACATTGGTGGGTGTCCATGGTGGGCAAACAAAGCCCAACAAGGATGCCCAAAGCGCCCTTCCATCTACAAAACATGACTTGCCCATTAGCAAGTTTGCCCACAAAGGCCCGTTGGCCTTTTTCGCGATAAAAAATGGTGGGCCATCTAGGGCATAGCGCATACATAATGGTGGGACATCATGGTGAGTTCCATGGGCTCTGAAAGAGTGGTAAACAAACAGCACCATGGGCCCACGAAGGTTTCAATAGTGGATGGTCATTTCCATTGCTTCCTATATGTGTTGTTGTCCATTGAGCTTGAATCTAGCCAGCCCACCTATTAGGTTGATAAGATGGGTGGATGGTGTGGAGTCATTCACACCATGTATTGGCCCCATTGATTAGTGGGCCACTCCTGAAATCAGCTAGACAAATGGACGAGCAGTGTGGCCCCGATCGACCCATGTGAAATGCTGGACAGGTTGTTGTTCAAGTGGGTTTCAACGATAGGTATCATTATCCTACTGTTCTTGGGGTGACTCATCACCATTGTTCCATGATGGTAATGTCCACCTTAGACTGGATCTGTTGTATTTCTCAGTAGAACTGATGGACGGTGTGGGTGGAACACACAAGCAGCTGACCTAAAATAGATGGACAGTGAAAGTAGACAGGTGGATCATGGTGGCTACACCCTCTACCCAGTTCGGTTGGACGCACAAGGTAGACTGGGCGGATATAAAATACAATTATTATAGGTGGGGTCTACTGAGATTTGGATATGCTTTGCTCTTAAATGGGGGAAGCGGATTGGCTGGTGTAGCACACACCAGCTAGGATGCGGATTAGATACAAAAGGTTGAGCAACGGGACACTCGCTACTTAAGTGACGTCACCGAGTCCTATGGACCCCACTATTATGTATGTGCTGTATCCACGACGTCCAATCATTTGGAGATATTATTTTAAGGCATGACCCAGAGAACAAGGCAGATCCAAAGTTTTAGTGGACCCCACCACAGAAAAGAGAAATTTACCACTGTAGATGCCACCTTTTATCCAGTGGTTTTTATGAAACACAGGAAACTTAACTTACCAACTTAGACCTTGCATTGACAGCAACTTTGAGGACGAAAATACCCCTCATTTTCACCGTCGTTGCTTTCACTCACATTGCTTTCTCCCCCTTTCTATTAAGAAAGACAAAAAAATCATTTTCTCCGGCAACGATTCGAGTCGAACCGAGTTAGGGTTAACTCGACTCGATCTGGTTTTGAAATAGGCCTGACCCGAACTCAATTCGACTCGAGACCGAGTCCAGCATGCCTGACTTGATCCAAGTTCGGTCTGGCCTGGACTAATCCGGACCGAGTCCGATCTGTCAGAAGTACCGAATCGGGTTGAGTTGGCACCGAGTCGAATTGAGAGATGAGGGAGGGAGGGAGTGGAGAGGAGAGAGAGGAGGAGGAGGATGAGGGTGATGGTGGTGGGTGGTTGTCGGGCTTGGAAGAGGGAGGGAGGGAGGGAGTGGAGAGAAAGAGTTTGGGATCAGGTCGGTGTAGGGTGCGGCGGGTAGGGTTAGAGGGTCGAGTCGAGTCTAACCGGATTGAGTTTCGAGTCGAGTTACTGGGTAACACAAACTCGACTCGGTTTGAGTTTGGATTGGGCGAAGCCGACTCGGTTCGGACTGACTCACCCATTCGGTACGAGTTGAGTCTAATCTGAACGAGTCGGACGAGTTGAGTTAGCCAGATCGTGCCCACCTCTGATCATGAGGATCTTTCAGTTGATAACCATATCACCTGCTGATCAATGAAACAGTACTCATGATTACTTAATAGTTACCACTTCAAGTGATGTGTCGTAAGATCAGTAATGTTAGACTGTCCATCCGTCAGGCCTTACTAGGGGTGTACACGAACCGAGCTAGCTCGGTTAGCTCGCTTGACTCGACTCGAAAAAGCTCGATTCGACTCTGTTCGAAGCAGAGTTCGAGTTGAGTCGAGCTGATTTTTTGAGCTCGAAAATGAGTTCGAGCCGAGTTCGAGCAGGCCCCGACTCAACTCAACTCGGATCGAATCCAGCTCGAATCGAACTCGGATCAAACCAGTTCGGTGACTCGGTTACTTTGCCATTGATGTTGCTCACCAAGTGTTTGATAAAATGACTCAATGAAGTGTGGCCGGTGGCAAGGAAGGTATGTACATGAAACAAATACCCTTTTTTTTTTCTTGGTTTTTATGTTGCTTAGAAGGTGTTTGATAAAATACCTGTAAAACCATTGCTTCTGTTTCACATACAGAGCTATTTTGAAGGTGCAGTCCAAGTGTTTGTGGAAATGCCTCAATGGCGAACTCGTCCCGAGCTGGCCCGAGCTGCTGACTGAACCAAGCTGAGCTGGCCAGTCAGGCTCGAGGACTGAGCTGAGCCGAGTTTGAGCTGAGGTCAGCCAGTGGCGGAGCCGAGTCGAGTTGAGGCCAGCTTGACTTGATGTACATCCCTAGGCCTCACCGTGTCTGGAGTTGTCAAATTGTGGCCTTAAAATCGACAGTGAAAATTTAAAACCATCAATAGTCGAATCCAAATGAAAATAAAATAAAATAATAATAATCTATTAATCAGATGCTTATACCATTCAATCAAGGTGGCTTTTTGTAACATGCGCTATTCATGGTAGTCTCCCCCATTGGATGACCTAGCTTTAATGACCATACAGCCACTTATGCTATGGAGTGGCAACAAAACCATTCAGAGGGACTGAAAAGCTCTTGTTAAAATCATAACACTATAAAAGGAAAGGAAATGTTAATGTCCCCACCCTCGTGTGCACGCAAGTATCCTAACACTGTAAAAACCACCAACTGCACATGGTGTGTTCTGGTTGATTTTTACGGTGAGTCACATGTGATTAATGAGTTTGACGAAAGATACACAGCATGGTGGCTCCGGTGCCTATTAGCTGCGATCCTGACTGTGGAGCCCACTTCAATATATGCATTATATATCCACGCCATCCATCCATTTTTACAGCTCATTTTAGGGCATGGGGCAAAAAATGAGACACATCCAAATCTCAAGTGTGCCACAAGGAAAACAGTGGTGATTTAACACCCACCATTAAAAACTACTTAGGTCACACAGGCCTGGTTGGAGGGAAGACATAAATAGCAGCTTGATCCAAACTTTTGTAGCCCAGTGAGAATTCAATCCCTACTGCGTGGTCCACCTCGCATCTGGATTAGCCTCATTTTTGGGGCCATATCTAAAATGAGCTGGCAAAACAATAGCATAGATATACGACACACATGTCAAGGTGGGCCCCACGTCAGGGTTGCACCCACTTGGCTGGATCTGAGTTTGCAGTTATTCTGCCTCAGGTGACTCTGAATACAAAGCTATGATTGGGGTTCCATCCTCATTGTTGCACGTGGTGTGGCCATGGTGGGCCCACTTGATTTATGGCATTAGGGCCTAATGGAGTATAGAATCTAGAGCTGTACACCAGTTGAATTGAATTGAGCTTGGCACAGCTCGGCTTGGCCAATGGCTAACCCCAGCTCGAATGGGACTCGGCTCGGTCCTCAAGCATGATTGGTTCATCAGCAGTTCGGGCCAATTCAAGCCAAGTTTAAGCCTCTGTAACATTTTTTCAAACACATAAAGTGCATCTTTAATTTCTTACGGAATGCAAAACAGTAACAATTATTTCACCAAACACTTAGCCAATAGCATCAAAATCAAGATACGAGGAGAATGTATGCACCCAGAACATAGGGATCTGTTTCGTATTCATTCCTTCCTCGCCACTAGCTGATGAGAATGTATGCACCTGAAACAACACTTAGTGAAGTATTTGTACCAATCAGAACTCTTAGATTGACAAGAGACAGGGACCGAGATGGAGAAACCATGCAAAGGTTGCTGAATGAAGGTTATCTGGTGGTCTGCCCTGAAGGGACCACATGTAGAGAACCATATCTATTGAGGTTCAGCTCCTTGTTTGCCGAATTAACGGATGAGATTGTTCCTGTGGCTATGGACACTCATGTTACCATGTTCCATGGGACTACAGCAAGTGGGCTCAAGTGCTTGGATCTTCTTCTTGATGAACCCTTTTCCTGCCTATGGCGTGGGATTTCTTGGGAAGGTGCCCAGGGAGCTAACGTAAGCTGTGATGTGGCCAACCATATACAGAGGCAGCTGGCTGATGCATTGGGGTTTGAGTGCACTCCACTTACATGGTGCTTGCAGGGAATGAAGGGGTGGTCCATCATAACAACAACCGTGGATTTTGAGAGAGAGAGAGAGAGAGAGAGAGAGAGAGAGAGAGAGAGATTTTTACTGTTGATTTCTTTATTATTCTTTTATGAGGTTTGCTTGAATGCTTCACGAATTTCAATAACATACCTCAGATCTCTAGCTATTGGATTTGGGTTTTCTTTTGTAGGAGCCAAACCGTTTATTTGGTGGGCCACCTTTGATGGGATGCCAAAAGAACTCTCAGACTGAATATTTTAAGTTTTTGATCATTATGCAAAGGTTAAGGTGGCTGTTCATATAGAAAGCAAAAGAGCTAAATTATCAAAATGTTGAAATAATCCAATTGCGAGTTTCTATTTATTGATTTTCCACCGTTCAAAGTGAAACTCATTGTATAAAAAGGCTAATATCATGATATCTAGCGTTGCAAACCGATCTTTTTATTGCAATCACTTAAATGATTGGTAATTACATCTTTAAGGATGTGTTTGGATGCTTCTAGGCTTTCATTTCTAATTATATGCTGAGACTTGCATTGTTTTCAAAGAAATGTGGTTACCAAGGCCGAGATTGACCATCCGTTACGCATGGTTTGTGTATTTCTTGAGTTTAAAAATCTAACCGTTCATCAAACTTGGCATCACAGAAAAGCAATATTAATGAAATTTCAGGCTTACTGGACGCCCAAGTGGGCCACAATCTTAAGCTCAGATTCAGTCTGATAGGTTATGATGCCTGTCAAGAGAAATGTGTTAAAACATTCTCAGAAGCACCCAAACACAACTTAAGCATTGAAAACCACTAAACAATGCAATGTAAAATGATTTGACAATGTCTTTTAAGAAATTAAAATATTATCGGGGTACTGAACATCTTAAAATGCAACAAAGAAGATTCATTGGGACCATACCCATTGGATTTGGCGCCTTGTTTGGAGATGCAAACATTGATTTGATGAGATTAATAATTGACTGTTTTATGAAAGATGCTTAGCGTCAGTTTAGGTTTAGATTATGTAAATGAAATGAAATATGAGTAAATGGGCTTGTTAATAATACATAAGAAAGGATTTGAAAGTAAGTGGGAGTGAAATGACTTTTTGAGCTCCTTTATAGAGTCGCATAAGTAAAAGGTGCTCCTACACATCCATCATACTTGTAACGCACTAATAATAATATGAAACTAACCAATTGTCGGCTACATTACTAAAATCACACAAATAAAATGATCCAAACCGTCCAAAGTTGGCCATCTAAATGGACGATTAAAAAAGATGTTGGCAAGTTGTTTGTTTGTGATCCTTACATTTGTGGACCATCCATTGCTCGAAAATTTCACATTTTTTTTTTTTTCGTAAAAGTATATATTTCAATAGGTTTATCATAATCATTCTATTAAATATCACATATATACAGTTATTTGAGATATTAAAACTGATTTAAAATATCATATATGTTCATGTGAATATATTAAAAACTGTCAATCTTTTCAATTCCTCACATTTACATCTATTTACTTCCATCCAAACACAACTGAATATGTCATTTACTCCCTGTTGGAGGCAAATGGAGAAAAATGGGAGCTTATAAATGAAGATAAATGGAAAATGAAACTGGAAGTAAATGAATTAGGAATAAATGGCTTACTCACGAGTGTTAGGATGAGAGTAAATGAAATGCTTTTGAAATCCAATTATTTTATTCAGATGGTGAATGAGAGGAATTGTAATGCATTGTAGTTTTTCAATACATCAATAGGAACATATGCAATACTCTAAATCAACTTTAATATATTAAATTAGTGTACATATGTGATATTTAACAAATTTATTATAATAAACATATTGAAAAATATACATTAACCAAAAATGAGGAAATTTAGAGCTTGGGATAGGCCACAAATTTAAGGATCACAAACAAGCAACTTATCAATATTTTTGGATCCGTTCATTTAGATGGTCAACATTGGACAATTTGAATCATTTTATTGGTGTAATTTTAGTGATGTAGCCGATAATTAAATGATTTTAAAGTATCAACAATGTCTCATGTGCATGTTGAATATATGTGTAAAGGCATTTTTGTTTACTCATATTACTCTTCAAGGGAGTTCAAAACTGCATTTCATCCCATTTACTTCTAAATCCTTTTCTAGAGAGAGAATTTCATTTACATACATATTTACTTCCATTTTATTTATAAAAATAAATAAAATCAAAATTTAAAGTTAACAAATTTTAACCAAAAATCAAGATTAAGCATTAAAACTACATATTTTTAGAAATTGTTTATGCAAATAGCCGTAAGCCATAATAGGTTACTGATTTATAGCCAATAAAAGCTATAGTGTGCTGAAGATCTTTAGATCAAACTTTCTGGCCCAACCTCTTTATAAATCCTAGCTCTTGGAGAGATTGTCCTCAAATTTGTTTTACATCAGCATTGTTTCTAGTTATTGATCATCTAAACTGGGCCAGGACAGAATAAATTCAATTTCTAAGTAATCTCAGAGTGCAAGCATATCATCCGTCAGTCTGACAGATGATATGCTGGTAAGTGTGTGGTAAGCACATCATCTCTCTTTCTCATGTTGCATGGTAAGTGTGCTGGATTTGATGAATGCATTGCAATAAATGATGAGATAAATGCATGCATTGCGTGTTGCATTGAATTCTGTTATGGTCGTTGGTGGCAGCATAATTCACGAGGACGGCTGGCATTCTGTCCCTTTTTATGGAGAGTGAGAGAGAGAGAGAGCACCCCCAATATCTTCCGATCACTGGTCTGCTGTATTTCCCTTCTCAACTATCTAGTCCGCAGGCCAGCAACCAAAAGGTCAATGTTGTCCTATCAAGGATATTTTTAGCATGGTACATCCAAGCTCGAATACCACAGACCAATGGTCTGGATTGCACAACCATGGCCCACCTTGTCAGAATTGAAAACCATTACAAATGAAGAGAAGGAAGATCTTCTATACTAATCCTATCATCATCAACGTCCAAGACATCGAGGAATACAATATTTAGTCCAAAAATCAGGCATGTTGACTCATCAGGCAACCACACCGACAGTTGATACAAGTTGACAAATGGTCTGATTCAGGGTACTCATGATCCACGAAATGATTATTTAAGCTAGAGAAAGGAACTTGAGGCTTGCTTTCTGGGTTTTAGCCCGTGTCTCGGTGGTAGTCGGGTCTAAGCTGCTCGACTGCTAGTTCAACTGTGTCAACGCTTAATCAAATTACTAAAAGATACTAAAATAATAATAATAATAATAATAAGAAGATTATCTCAGATTAGATTAAAGTTGTATGAAGTGTTTAAGTTTCTAAATTTCTGCATTCTGTATCCAACAAATCCAGAATAAGTGAAAAACAAAACAGAAATATAGCATTGAATCACTTAACCGTGGCAGCAGAGAAACACATAATGGTTGTATTCTTCAATCTAACACCTGGAAGATCCTCCAATTAAAAGTTAAATTGTAGTTATTCTGAAGTGCACAGAACGAGACACTGATGAGCTAAGAAAAGAAGAAAAGAAAACGAACCACAAATTGGGATACAAAAAATATCAACATGAGCATGACAGAGAGGTAGGAAGCACCATCCATCATAGTTCAAAGAACCAAGTTCAAACATTTTGTAGCTTCTTTAAAATGGAGTCTTCATAAGCCTGATAACCAGCACCAACAAGATTACTTAGATTTTGAGCTTCAATAGGAGGTGTGCTTGATAAATGATTGTCATCAGGATGTAGAGGAACAACATCAAGAGGGTTTGATACATCCCCACGCATACTTTGTGATGCAGAAACCTGGCAAGGGAAATACAACAGATGAGTACTGAATGAAATATTAGCTGAGAGAGAGAATTATTGATGAATACAGTAGCAGATAAAAACTATCAAAACAACAAACAAACACAAAACAAGTTCTGGATTGTGGGGACGTACAACAAGACAAGGACAGACCATTTATAATAATAATAATAATAAATGATGCCTGATAGGTGCTAATGTAGTAATCACAACAATCATATGAAAACAACTATTCCTTAGTATTTCTGTCACTAATTTCACAGGCCCTTCTCAGGGTATCAAATGATGTTTGAATGGCAAAAAATCAGCATTGTTTAAAAGCCTATTGAGCTATCCTTAAAAGTTCAAACAGACCCAAGATTATGTGATTCTAACATCATTTAAGGACACGTCAAATATGATTCAAGCTGCATGGATTAATTGACTTGAAAAAGCGATGCTCTTTTTAGGCTATCTATAATTGGTGGATGCGCTATGAAAAACCGATGCTCTTTTTAGGCTATCTTTTATTTTTTCCATTTTTTTTTTCTGAATTTTCTATAAATAGTGGAAAGATCTTACAGTTTAGATTTGTTTTAAGAGCTGATCCAACGTAAACCCTATCGTAATGGACAATTCAATCCTAATTTTAGAAACACCCGTTAATTATTCTTTTAGTTGATTAACCGGTTATTTAGTGGTCTTTTGGAACCTGTAAAATTTTAAGTTATAAACACTACACATGAAACTTTTGGCTTTAAGCTATGAGGAGTTTAGGGGTGGGGGGTGGTGGTACAAGCCACCCTTGACGAGCTGTCCCCCCACTCTTGAAGAATATAAATAAATAAATAAATATGACTGACTTGTAATCCAAAACACAAAACACAGCAAAATGCTAGGATTCTAAAGGGAGTTGATTATGTGTGGCCCTTACCATGGGGCCCACCTTGATATATGTATTCTATCTCCACACCGTCCATCCGTTTTTCCATATCATTTTAGGGCAGGAGGCCAAAAATGAAGTAGATCCAAATCTCAGGTGGACCATACCATAGTAAACAGTGGTGATTGACCATTAAAAACTTCTTGTGGGCCACCAAAAGTTTTGCGTAAAGCTGATATTGTTTTTTTACCTTCATCCATGTTTATGTGACCTTATCAACAGGTTGGATTGCAAATAAACATTACACAAGCATTATGGTGGGCTCTAGGAAGTTTTTAATGGTGGGAAATTCAATCACCACTGTTTCCTATAGTATGGTCCATCTGAGATTTTAATCCGCTTCATTTTGGGATCATGTGTTAAAATGATATGGAAAAATAGATGGACAGCATGGATATAGAATACATACATCAAGGTGGGCTGGCCCCTACAGTAAGGGCCACTCCTTCTTGGGTCCTAATCTGCTCCCGATTCTAAAAGCCCCTGTAACCAGTAAACAGTTTACAGCAATTACAGGCATCCAAACAGCCATGTAATGTCTTTACGTGTAAACTCTTTACAACTAAAAGGATTTTATAGTAAGAGCATGTAGTTGTAAGTAGGAAATAATCATATAGCATTTGGAAGTTTATGGTCAGAGAGAGCAGAGAACGACACAATAGTTTGCATGAGGTACTGTTGTTGGAGTATGTATTTCCGTTTTCTACAAAAATGGAAAGAAGAACGAGTCTTCACACTTAGCTTACACAGTTATATTCTACGATCTAAATAGCCAGTATCATGCTAATTGATGGTTTTGCAGAGGAAGAAAGAAACGTACCGCACCCTCCTTTGTTGCCATGACAACAAGAGCTGATCTCTTCTTCTTCGACCTTTTGCCCCGGATCACCACAACCTCGACCTTTCCAAACCTCGTGAATAACTTCTTCAGCCTCTCCGCACTGTAATCTTCACCATCCCTTTCCCAAGAGACCTTCAAAACTCTCGCCTTTTCCAAACCTTCCCTGGTCCCGCTGCCCTCCTCCGCAGCATCCGTTTTTTTCTTGGCGTGCGTCTCCCGAATCCTCCTCACTTCTTCCTGAAACTTTTGAGCAGCCCTCTCATCCTCCGCCTGGGCCTTGTCTTCTGGATCAACGGAAAATGCGGCACGCTCCCGTTCCTCAAGATCGGACATCATCCTCCGGCGCTTGGAGTCGAGATGGAAAACACGGCGGAGGCGATCGTTCCTGGCACGGAGGAGGGCATCGAAGGCTTTTCGAGCATCGGGATTCTTGAGAATCTCGTAAGAGGAAGTGATTTTTTGGAAGGTGGAGTGGGCATGGGGGTCGTCGGGGCGCTTGTCAGGATGAGAGGAAAGAGCTTTTGCCCTATATGCTTTCTTGATATCTTCTGGGGTTAGCTTGGCGCCCTCTTCGCCCGATGGAAGTCCTAAAATTTCATAATGATTATCTCCTTCCGCGTCCATGCAGAACTCCCTCTCTCTCTCTCTCTCTCTCCCTCTCCCTACTCCCTCTTGAGAACTCCCTCTTCCCTCTCTCTCTATCTCTCCCTCGTTGAGAAACTCCCTATCTCTCTCCCTCTTGCGAGTACGGGTTAAATTGGGATATATCTCGTATTTTTGTAATAATATAAACTGACCAGCTATATATAGCTGCCCTGTCGTGCGAGGACGGGACGCGGATTTCCTGCGAAAGGCTTTCGCTGGAAGATCCTGCGCGGGGAACCCAGGTTGGGGCAGCTGTGATGATTTTGAGAAATCCTCTCCGTCCATCCGTTTTGTGAGTTCATTTTATGCTAGAAAAACAAAAATAAGCCGTACCTAATTCTCAGGTTGGCCAAAGATGTGAGAATTGAATTTCAACAGTTGAAATATTCGTGGGCCACAGAAGTTTTGAATCATCCTCATATTTGTTTTCAGCTCATCCTAGTATGAAAGACGTTATTAACGGTATGGATGGCATGTAAACATCACTGTAGAACCCAGTGAGGTTTCAACGGTCTAAATTTCCTGATTACCTTTTCCTTTAGTACGGCGCACTTGAGTCGTAGATCCTGCTCGATTTTACTCTCATTTCCTAAAATGAGCTCACAAGCCCGATGGACAGAGTGGATTCCATACAAACATCACGGTGGGCCCCTTCTGGGTTCCCAGGGCAGGAACTTCTGCGAAAGCTTTCGCAGGAAATCCGCGTCCGCGAGGACGAGCACTGACGCTCTACGAACGGTTCAAAGGAGATCAAAGTTACGTGGCCCCACAGTGATGTATTTATTATATCTACACCGTTAATCTATTTTTAGAGATCATTTTATAGCATTATCCAAAAAATTAATCATATCCAAAGACCATCTGAACCACAACATAAACAACAGCGGAGAATATGATTTTCACCGTTAAACAATTCGTAGGGCCCACCATAACGTTTCTTTTCAATCCAATCTGTTCACAAGGTCATAGGGACCTTAATAGAGAGGAAAAACAAATTTTATATTTATTCAAGACTTCTGTGACCCCAAAAAGGCTCCAATGGTAGACGTTCAATCCCCCACTGCTTTTTGCGGTGTGATCCACCTGATAGTTTGATCTGTCTTAATTTTTTTCTTAGTCCTAAATACCAGCTCGCCCAATGGATGGACAGTTTGGATATAACACATACCTCGTAATGGGACCACAGAACTTGCTCACGTCAATTCAGCAGCTATATAGCCGGTGTGAGGTACACCAGCCACTCCGCGTCCGTCTCCGGAACAGACGCAGATTGGGTCCTATGAATGGGTGGTCTATGGGCCCCGCCATTATGTATGTGTTTCATCCACACTGTCTATATATTTTTCCAGATTATTTTATGATATGAGACCAAAATTGAGGTATATCCCAATCTCAAGTGGACCACATTACAAGAAACAGTGTTGAATGAGCATTATAAACCATTAAAAACTTTTTGGAGGCATAAAAGTTTTAGATCAAGTTGATTTTTGTTTTTTCCATTCATCAATGTTTGTATGACCTAATTAAGAGATTGGATGTCAAATAAACAATACAGTGTGCCGTAGGAGGATTTTAATGGATAGGTAGTAAAGGAAGTGAATAAGATTGAAAACCATGATCCATGTTACATAATAACCACGACCCATATAACATGACAAATATGCAAACCACGATCCATATGGGGCCACATTGATGTATGTGTATGATCCATACCGCCCATCCTTTTTGTTGTGTCATTTGAGGAGTAAGACCCAAATATCAGCCTGATTCAGCACTCGTGTAGGCTAGAAAATAGAAAATAATGGTGACTATATAAACTTTTTAGGCTCACTGTGATGCTTGTTAAAAGTGGAAACTGCCCAAGTTAAGACTTTTTGGGCCCACAGCGAGCTAGCCGACAAGGTGGACAGAACAGATCACCCCATGGTGGGCTTCGACTCATATTATTTAAAAATAAACAAGTGGATAACAACCACGATCCATTCAAAGTGTTGTGGTTCACACGCACTATGGATCGTTGTTGTCAACCACGACTCTTTGTGAATAAAAACCACAATCCATTATGCATGGGAACCACAACCTTTCGAATGGATTGTAGGTGTCATGTAGCAAGAGTCGAGGTTGTCATATTATATGAGTCGTGGTTGTTAAGTTATATGGGTCATGATTTTCATGGGTTGTGGATGTCATTTTATATGGGTCGTAGTTGTCATGGGTTGTAGTTGTCATGTTATATAGGTCGTGATTGTAATATTAAATGGGTCATGGTTGTCATATTATATGGGTAGTGATTGATATGAGTCGTGGTTGTCATATTATATGGATCGTAGTTGCAATGTTATATGTGTCGAGATTGTTACGTAACGTGTGCAGTTCGTGGTTGTAACGTAATAAGAGTCGATGTTGTCATGTTATAAGGATTGTGGGTCCTGTCGTGATTTATGTGTCGAATCCAATCCGTCCATTGGATTTAGAATTTTATTTAACGTCATGGGTCAAAAAAATTGAGTTACATCCAAAATATTTATGCCCCAAAAGGTTTTCAATTGTAGGCTTTCAATTTCACTACTTTCTATGGTGTGGTCCACATGAGATTGGGATATACCTTATTTTTGGTCTCATACCATAAAATAATCTGGAAAAATATATGGACGGCATGGATGAAATACATACATGGTGGTGGGGCCCATAGACCACCAAGCACTAGCCATTGGCTGCTAGCAGGGGGAGTAGCCAATCCATTACTTTTTCGGGGTTGAAACAGAAGATAACTTCTTCTTCACTCCAGGACTGTATGGCTTATGAACCAATGATAGGGACATTTTCATCCGAAACAATATCCAAAAGTTGTCAGAAGGCTGCTCTTAGGATATTTGGTTGAATCTCGTTAGGTAATTTGACCAAACTTCGAGGTCAGTACGGTCAAATTTCCAATTTCAAAAGGGAGGAGAGTTCTTTCCTCAAGCGTTGGGTCAAGGCCATTTGACCAGGCCTTTTGGTTCGATACACTGCGAGTGCACACCATTGTGGTGTATGTATCGTAAGATGTGAGGTCCACAGAGATTCTGGACAAAATCCACTCCATTCCTTCAGTTTTAAGGGTACAATTATTTCCCCTAACCAAAAATGTGGAAATTCCATGGCTTCGGTGGGCCATACCAATGAGTTTCATCGTATTGGTTTATCTTCACTGAACCAACGGTTGGTGTGTTCAAGCCCAACTATTTTATCTGTTGAAAAATCCTTCCAATAATATTATTCTTGTTATTATACTCTTGTCACTTATTTTATTTATGTATTGTTATTATATGTGTACATGGGGATACTTATTCATTTGTTCATTTATTTATCTGTAAGATTTGCCTTTGATTAGAGTTATCAATATTGAGCCATTTGTCCAATCTTAGACACCTATATTACTTAAGCAGTTTATGGTTGATTTCTTAATTTGATGGTTGAATTAGGAAGATCGATCATTAGATTGATCAATATATTGTTGTGGATTTAATGAACCGTGAAGGATCCATGGTTATTTTGGGGAGTCCTAATATAGACGTAAGGTCTACCTTAAGGCTGAACAGTGGGTTTGGTGAACCAGGAACCAATGTTGTTAATGATCAATCTAATTTGTTTTTAAAATGGTTCAATGACTGTCCAAGTATTGATGAACAGTTGGATGGCTCGATGAGTAGATGAAGGTTAGTCCTATTAGCTTGATTTAGGCCAGGACCACTCACTTAAGTTAGATTCATGTTTATACTAATCTAGGTTTTCTTGGTAACACTCAAGTATCAAAAGTGTGGGGTGTTATAGATATATTACTTCACGATACAGTTGGGACCAAGTCCAATTGGAACTAATGTTTGATGTTTATTTAACTTGCACAATAAAAACCGAACGACGACGCCCACTCGCGAGATCGAATAGATATTTTTCAAAAAAATCCAAAATTGTTTTTAATACAATCCTTTAGGAATTTCGTTTCGAAAAGGATAGTTTCCAAATAAAACAAAATTTTCAAAAAATGCACGTGGCACGTAATACACTGAAGAATCTTTCATATTATTCATTTACGGCCAGTGCAAACAGCAAAATAAGATTCGATCCCTTCCAGTCTCCCTGAAGGATGATCGAATCCGTGTATGATACAAGTACGATTGGCCTGATCTCTATATCTGAACAGTCGTACGAATCGAATGTAAGTGATAATGATTTGATCTATCTATGGAAAAGAATAATCAAACTCAAAGTGAAGAAGATCCATTATAACCAAAGTATCATAATCAGTAGACTGCATGACAAAAGATTACCCGCATATACCTAATCCGGGATATTCGAAAAGTTTAATCGAGTCCAAGTAGGCGTAGTGAGTTCTACGTAAGGCCACATCAACGTGCAGGGTAGCTAACCACTTTGACGATTAAACGGAACAAATACTCCTAGGGTGATTACATAGCAAAGGAAACGACATATCCAAACAGTACGACAATCCTCGTAAAGCCACATCAACGCGCAGGGGCCCTACTTTTTAGACTTACCCTCCAATGCTATTAACAGTCTGACGTAAAAGAGTTATGATTCGTGGCCCGTAATGCTGCAGAACGCGCAGGGACAATCACAACATTTTCCTCAACTCTCATGATATGTGTGAGTTATCTCTTTTCTAAACAGTCAACTGACAACGATACAATGACAGACAATAAATTTGAATTACTACATTTTCTGACCAAAGAGGTGGGGTGTCCATTCGCTTTGGTACTTGGTTGCTTACAACTTCGGCCAAAGAGGAGCATCTGTAGATACTCCACTCAGGCTAGCATCTTAAGAGAATAAGAACAATCTGGAAACCCTAATCATATCCCAAAATCAAACCCTAATCCCAGCATAAACCCTAAACCCTAAACCTAGCCTAACCTTAGCCCAAAACCTAGCATGAACCATAACCCTGGCTTAAACCCTAATCCAAACCCTAAACCACCACCCAAGGCAGTGCTTACATACAAATCAGTACAAACCTTAAAAATACACCCAACCGTTTTGAGCTAAAATCCCAAAAGTAGACTTTGGACCGAGCCAAAACACCGAAGCAAGCCCACTGATCAAAGCCCCGGAGAGAATACCGCCCGCCAGTGGTAATCCAACTGTCGCTCCTTACCCGATAGGTGTCCCCTCTGAGCATACAGTTGTCCCCCGTGCTAAAGTCAACTTTCATATGGATTTACCCCTGAAGTTCACCCTATTTATCCTTTTACCAACCTCCAAGAGCTTATAAGAACATGTCACATGGTATTCCTCTCTCTTCAACCAATCTCAAGCTACCATGTCAGCTTTACCATTCACAAACCTAGCAATTACCATAATGTCATCATAAAAGGCTATAAATATCCTTCCTCTCTTCACATTTCATACAACAATCCAACAACAACTATATAATTTTAAAATTTTCAAGTGAGAAAGAGGGAGAGTGAGCTTAGCCTCAAGCCTTAAAATTTTCAAGTGAGAAAGAAGGAGCTCCAAGCCTCCAAGATTAGATCTTTTAGCTACCACTTAGCCTCCTCCCAGCCATCTCAAACCCACAATCTAACCCCGATTGATCATGGTGTATTCCATGTTTTAACCATCTGAAGAGCAAGCCAAAGATCACTTCATTTTCTATTCAAGTGTTCATCATATCATCTTCTCTCTTCTCAACTCCCTTGCTTCTCTAGATCGCTAGCAAATGTATGCTCTGTGACTTGCCATACATCGAATTTTGTTGCATCAGAAACTCCTAGTGATCTAGTATACTTTTCTTTACTTTTACATAAGTATCATTACATCCATCTTTCTAGACATATCTCCGGACATATGCTCTGTAGCTTGTCGAAATCCCGGATCTTGCCGCATCAGAAATCCGTATGTGCCTAGTCTTACCCCGATCATATCATTTATCCATTGAGATTTCTTACCACATAAAGTAGAGACTGTACATTTATACGGACAAAGAGGGTGCCTAACACCTTCCTTCTTTGTTACCGAGGTTCCTTACTCGGAATCCCGGATTGTAAACCAGGAGTCAACTTAAGGTAAGAGAATCTTCAAATTTCTCTAGCCTTACATATTTTGCAGTTCTAACCAACTGCGGGATTTTGAGATTAAGTGGCTAGTGACGACTCCAAACTTACATCAATCAAAGTCACCCCCTACATAACACACACACAAAAACAAAAACAAGATCGCCAAAAGCGTTGGTGCCGATCACCCAATGTTCACAATGGTAAGCATTTAATCACCACTACTTCTTGGTGGGGTCCACCTTGGTCAACCTCTGATCGGGCCCCACTTCCACCCTTAGGTAGGGGCCAAGTACCTCACACACCCAACCAACTGGGACCCCAAAATGGGCCCCATAAGTGCACAAACATCCGGGTCAATACCATTGTCTAGCAAGTGCCAGGAAGGGTACTATTCATACTAACAATCTAATTGCCCACAAGGGCCCTTTGTCATTCGTAGCAATCAAATTGAAGGGTCTACCATGGAGCCTCATCTGCACATTGGTGGGTGTCCATGGTGGGCAAACAAAGCCCACCGCGCCCTTCCATCTTCAAAACATGACTTGCCTACTAGCAAGTTGGCCCACAAAGGCCCATTGGCCTTTTTCATGATAAAAAATGGTGGGCCATATCGGGCATAGCGCATACATAATGGTGGGACATCATAGTGAGTTCCATGGGCTCTGAAAGAGTGGTAAACAAACAGCACCATGGGCCCACGAAGGTTTCAATAGTGGATGTTCATTTCCATTGCTTCCTATAGGTGTTGTTGTCCATTGAGCTTGAATCTAGCCCGCCCACCTATTAGGTTGATAAGATGGGTGGATGGTGTGGAGTCATTACACCATGTATTGGCCCCATTGATTAGTGGGCCACTCCTGAAATCAGCTAGAAAAATGGACGAGCAGTGTGGCCCCGATCGACCCATGTGAAATGCTGGATAGGTTGTTGTTCAGGAGGGTTTCAACGATAGGTATCATTATCCTACTGTTCTTGGGGTGACTCATCACCATTGTCCCATGATGGTAATGTCCACCTGAGACTGGGTCTGTTGTATTTCTCAGTAGAACTGATGGACGGTGTGGGTGGAACACACAAGCGGCTGACCCAAAACAGATGGACAGTGAAAGTAGACAGGTGGATCATGGTGGCTACACCCTCTGCCGCACAAGGTAGACGGGGCGGATATCATAGGTGGGGTCCACTGAGATTTGGATATGCTTCGCTCTTAAATGGGGGAAGCGGATTGGCTGTGTAGCACACACCAGCTAGGACGCGGATTAGATACGAAAGGTTGAGTAGCGAGACACTCGCTACTGAAGTGACGTCACCGAGTCCTATAGACCCCACTATTATGTATGTGCTGTATCTACGACGTCCAATCATTTGGAGATATTATTTTAAGTTATGACCCAGAGAACAAAGCAGATCCAAAGTTTTAGTGGACCCCACCACAAAAAAGAGAAATTTACCACTGTAGATGCCACCTTTTATCCGGTGGTTTTAATGAAGTACAAGAAACTTAACTTACCAACTTAGACCTTGCACCGACAGCAAATTTGAGGACGAAAACACCCCTCATTTTCACTGGCGTTGCTTTCACTCACGTTGCTGTCTCCCCCTTTCTATTAAGAAAGACAAAAAAATCATTTTCTCCGGCACGAGAATCCCTCCATTGGATCACTCAATTCTCCCATGGATTGCATCCTATCCATACATCAGTATTTCCTCATCTTCTGAAAATGGCCGGTCCACTGAAGAAAGCATGCATCATAGATATATTTTCTTATATTGCCTATTGGATGAAGCTTGCATCTGGGCCTTTGGTTCTTCTATGTATACATAATTCGATGAACATGATAGATTACAAATAAAACATCATTGTGGGGCGTAGCAAGCAAAATTGAATTTTGGGCTCAAACCCTTATTATAGATAGAAAAATGGATGAATGTTGTGGATAGTCCACATACATTCAAGTTGATTTTTGGGCCCAAATCAGTTAACTCAGCATGATAAAAGCATATTGATCAAAATGATTTCAAATTTCAAGACTTCTTGGTCTATTTGACCTACTTCTCGGCAATTGCTCGAGTTGTCGCCGACATTTCCGGTTCATAATTGGTTGAACTCCCCGAGTAATGACCTTAGAATTTGATGTTTGGCTACTTTAATCGCATTTCAAGTTCATTGAAATTCATGTTAGGCTAGTTCAATTGTATTTCAATTATGTGTTAGGCTAGTTCAATTGCATTTCAAGTTCATTGAAATTCATGTTACCCTCGCCGAATTTTCAGTTTCCCCCGATAAATTTCTTGATTGCCCCGCTCAATTTCATGCTTGCCCCACTCAATTTCTAGTTTACCCCGCTAAATTTCATGTTTCCCCTACTGAATTGCATGTTTGCCCAGCTGATTTTCTAGTTTACCCCGTTGAATTTCATGTTTGCCCCACTTAATTTCTAGTTTGCCCCGCTGAATTTCATGTTTCCCGTGCTCAATTTTCAGTTTGCCCCACTCAATTTCATGTTTGCCCTGCTGAATTTTCAATTTACCCCGCTCAAATTCTAGCTTGTCCTGCCCAAATTCATGTTTGCCCCGCTGAATTTTATGTTTGCCCCGCTGAATTTCATGTTTGCCTCGCTCAAATTTCAGTTTGCCTCCCTGAATTTCATGTTTGCCCTGCTCAATTTCCTGTTTGCCCAGCTCAATTTCTAGTTTCCCTCACTGAATTTCATGTTTGCCCCGTTTAATTTCATGATAGGGAGTGAGTGAGTTCAAAGGGTTGTGTGATTCATGACAGGGATGGTCTTTTTAGTTCGCGGTTTTATATTCTTGATAAAGATTACAAAAGTGACTTACTTCAAATTTTCAATTCAGCTTTTGGTGTTTCAATGGTTCCCTCAACCAATCACTATGTCAACCTGTGGAACGACTGAGAATTAAATGATCAACATGAAGTAAGTTTGGCGAAGTGTTGCTCCTTTTGGACTATGTACTTGAAAATTGGAACTTGAAAATTGAAGAGATTCTCAAAGAGAAAATAACCAAGCTGCCCTCCTAAATTACCTCTGGCGATGGAATTCAGTTAGTAGAGAAGGATAAGCTCTTTATACCAGATGACCTACAACTGAAGAAAATGTTTTTGAAAGCTAGCGAAGATGGTAGTCTATTTGTTTGGTACCCGCAGTCCAGCTTACAGACCATTGATTCAAGTAAATTGTACGAGGTTTACAGTAATCTTTGAGTGCAGAAAATTTCCAAGTCTATGCATTTCGGTCCGAGTTCTTTCTCTAATCACGATAGCCTTGGGAGGTTTGATCCAAGGTTAGCGTATTTTTTGACAGTTCCATCCACTAATAAGGACTTTGATTATTTAATTTCCTATATATATAAGTGTTAGTGCAATATCTACTTTTTCATTTACCTCTTTTAGAAGTTTTGGTTTTTCTGCTCAATCGTGGTTAATCCAATGGTCTGATTGTAATGTACCAAGTTACTAGGTATGTATGTGTTAAATGCAACACAATTGTGGTGAAAACAATCTCTTGAGCCTCACAATGATGTGTTGATGACATCCACTTCGGCCATCATGAACACCCTCCCATGTTTGGCCAGGGGCCCAAAATCATGTCAATCCATGACTTAGGTGGGCTACACCATAGGAAACACTTAAGAGTGTACACCCTCCTCCCAATCATTCTTGCTCGTGTGGCCCGAGTCATGGATTGGCCTGATTTTTGGGCCCATGGCCAAACAAGAGAGAGCATACGTGATGGATAGAGTGAATGTCATTCACATCATGGTGAGACTCATACAACTCATTTGCACTATAATTATAGTGAAAACATTTGCACTAAACAAAGGTTGAATGTGTTCTGAGTAATTCCAACTGCTCAAAGTCTCTCTCTCTCTATCTCTCTCTCTGCAATGAGATTCAGACCAATTCAGATGTCCTAAAATACATCTATATTAATCCCTTACAAGCTTTGAAATGCTAATGAATTGTGCCTTAAACAATGACCATTTTCTCAAAATGACTTGCTTGACACTGCATTCGTCATAATGGCTACAAGTTCTTAGAATGCCTGCTTGTTACTATGGGCAAAGGCTAAAGATGGTGTTCTTACAGATATATGTAATTTGGTTTTGTTTTTTTTTTTGTAAATTTCAAATAAATAGCCTTTACATCTCTTGAGCACCAAAGGCTAAAGATAGTGTCCTTTCATTTATTTTTATATTTTTATTGATAGTATAAGCATCTCATTAGCACCAAACAAAAAGGAATCACACCACAAAGCGCATAACAATATCACCATGGGTACTCTGTTTTTGTCAATTTATGATAAATATGGAGAAATGCTTTGTTTCTATCATTGGAATACCTAGATAAAAACAGTCTGGGAAATAATACCACCTGACCAAAGCTGAATACTGGAACTAAAGGCTTGCCCATCTACATTGCTATGTGTGTGAATCCCTTTCTTGATTTCAGGAAGGCAACCTACAAGCACAGTAAAGCATATCAGAAACCACCAATGACAAACTTATTTGAACTTAATTGATGAAGATCAAGACTGAATAAACAAAACATATCAGCTAGGCTACTATCAATGGGTGTTAGAGCATAAAAAATCATCAAGAAAGACTGAAGATCAGAAATCAAATATTGAGTGAAGAAATGAGAAAGAAGCAAAGTAGTTTGCTTTGACAGTTGCGCGGGTCGTGCAACGAGTAGCAGTAGTAGCGCAGGTCGCGCAATGGGTGGAAATAGTTGTGCGGATGGCACAAATATTCTAAATGTGTTCGTAACAGATTTCATCTGTTGTGCGGATTGCGCAACTGATCTCGCTGTTGTGCTGATCGCGCAACTGATCTCGCCGTTGTGCGAATTGCACAACTAAACTTTACTGATTGCATAGGTAGCGCGACCAGGAGCGGAGAGTGATCAAGATGAGCAATCAGATCTGATGTAAAGTGGGCCTCATGGCATGAATATCGAGGGTTGGCACATGTGGGGGGCCTATAAATACCCCACTCCCCCTCTCATTTGATAGAGGAAGAATTTTGAAAGAGAAGCAGAGCTCTGAAAGGAGGCTAAAGGTGAGGATGAAGAAGAGAATCAGTTGCGCGGGCCGTGCAACCCACTAATTAGTTGCGCAAGTCGTGCAACAGGCAAACTGGTTGCATGAGTGGCACAACCAGGCCACTATGTGGCCAGTTCTAAAAGGGATCAAGATGCTGCTGAAATCGTCCAGTTCATCTAGCTCGATCTCCATTGCACCTTTATGTAAAGGACAAACTTAAAAGAGAAGGAGTTAATCGACACAACATTCCTCCTAGAGAGATGACCGAAGCAACTGTCGAAATGCTATCGAATTTGAGAGTCCATACAATTTCAATTTATGTATTTCAAATGATCTATCTTGAAATTAAGGGATGCTGAAGGGATGTAAATGAACTCAGTACTAATAAAATATGATGATTGTTCTAAATACTTTTTCTCTATTATGCTTGAATAAGATAATCTCCCAAATCAAAAGCATTTGTTTCTTGTTCGAAATAATGGAAAAACCTTAAAACCATCAAAAGAAGGGGAGTGAAAAATAGAAATGCAGCATAAGTTTGGAAAGTTCTGCCAAACTGCATATAGAGACATGTGAACCTCCAAGGACTAGGGAGTTGACCTACTTCTTGACAATATGCTCGAGTTGTCGCTGACATTCCTGGTTCATGATCAATTAAATTCCCCTAGTAATTCATGAATTTGACAGACAAATGATAAAGATATGACCGAGAACATCCACACGGTTATGTGATGTTACGGAAAATCTATGAACCGCCTTGTCATTTTCATTAATTGCTTGGTTAACTTCACCAAAGTACTCGTTAAATTTCATGTGATGCTCGTTCAATTATGTGTTAGGCTAGTTCAATTTCATTTCAAGTTCAGTGAAATTCATGTTACCCTCACTGAATTTCATGTTAGCATTGCTAAATTTCAAGTTAGTGTCGCTAAATTTCATATTTGCCCCGCTCAATTTCTAGGTTGTGGAGCACAAATTCCAGTTTGCCTAAATTAATGTTCGGTTTGCCCTGCTGAATTTTCTAGTTTGCCCCGCTGAATTTTTAGTTTGCCCCGCTCAATATTCTAGTTTGTCCCGCTCAATGTCTAGTTTGTCTCGCTGAATTTTCAGTTTGCCCCATTGAATTTTTAGTTTGCCCCGCTCAATTTCTAGTTTGTCTGGCTGAATTTTCAATTTGCCCTGCTAAATTTCTAGTTTGCCCCGTTGAATTTCAGTTTGCCCCACTGAATTTTTAGTTTGCCCCACTCAATTTTTTAGTTTGCCCCACTAAATTTCTAGTTTGTCTCGTTGAATTTTCAGTTTGCCCCACTGAATTTCTAGTTTGCCCCACTGAATTTTCAGTTTGCCCTGCTCAAAAGTTGTTTGCCCCACTGAATTTCTAGTTTGTCCCACTCGATTTTCAGTTTGCCCCGCTCAATTTCTAACTTGCCCCGCTCAATTTGTAGTTTATCCTGCTCAATTTTCAGTTTGCCCCGCTCAATTTCTAATATGTCTCGCTGAATTTCCAGTTTGCTCAGTTGAATTTCCAGCTTCCCTCACTACAGTTTAAGATGTTTTAAGCTTTGTTTTTCTTTAATGAGGTTATTGACTCGGTTTCCTATACATGAACATGTACCATGGTAGTTGGGACGAAAGATTAAAGCAGATGTCATGTATGTAAATTCCTAACGAAACAGCTAGCAACATGTTAGTTATATAAGAATACTATCTTGTGCTTGTTGCTTAAACGTATAGCAAGCGTGGTTTCTAAAATACAAAATTCAGAACAGTTAGAAACAGATAAAGTGTAGGGTGCTAACTTCCTATTGCCAACATATATACATACACATACAAATACATAGTCATCTGATACTTAGACAAAAGCAGTTGTCACGTATGTAAAGTCCTAACGAAATAGCTAGCAACATGTTAGTTATATAAGTATACTCTCTCATGCTTCTTGCTTAAACTGTAGGGTGCTAACTTACTATTACCAACTAGTGTAGGGTGCTAACTTACTATTACGCACCATGTTTAAAGTATTGGTATCACTACAAGTTTCGTTAGCCAGGGATACAGAAACAATATCGATATTGCCGATAGTATCGCCGATAACCAGAAACCAGTTTGAAATATCTACTTTTTAAACTGTTCTTTCTTATCTAAATTTCCTTCTTAGACAGAACTTAGAGGTCTAGATCTGCAAAATGGTTCCTTTGTATATCGATATTATCGAAGAACGCTCGATATTATCGAGAAATTATGAATATTTATGTTTTGGTTGTTGGACATTGTAGCAAGGATCTTCGATAGTATCGAACTATGGTCGATATATCGAGAAATAGTCTATCGATAATATCGATGTATGGTTGATATTATTCGACATTAGCTTGTGGATCTTAGCTTACATGATCCTTCTAACGCTTACCTTAAAAAATAACACTAATAATAACCCATGCCATGTATTGAAACCATAAAACTCTAGGCACAATAGCAGTAAGAAGCAACATATCTAAAGTACCTGAAGCTCCATCAGGCTTGCAGCAGCAGCAGCACAGTTGTCAAGGTTATGATGTGCCTCAAACAACTCCAGGATTAAAGAGTTCCAGTAATCCAAACATACCTGTCCATGCATTTGACGCAGACAAGGTAAGACCCTATGCAAACTCAATTACAAAGAAAAGAAGACATGCAGTTAACATGACTACCTTAAAAACGTCTGTGTCATCAACATAAGAAATGCCAATTAGATATTCAAGACCCATTAAAAGTGTAGATCTGTTCTCTAAAGTGGATTCAAGTACTCGTATATGGGACTGCATAGGAAAAACACTGTTAGAGTCACTAAGTAAGTTCCATCCAATTACTTGTCCAGCAAACCAGTAAACATAAAAACAGGATATAATACTAAATCCAATATGTATATCACTCTACGAACAGTAATGAACACAACATCCATAATTTGACGGACAAATGCAGGTTTTCGGTTGAACACCAAGCTTTAAAACCAAAGGCCAGAGGAATGCATATCACTTCATATTTATCATACACTATTACCTTTGCGACTGATGCAGTCATATTTTATTCTACAAGAATGTACAGGTTCTGTATAGTGCAAACAATGCTAAGTAAAGAAACTTGCCTCGTTGAAATGCAAGTTTGCCTCGTTGAATTGGATGTTTGCCTCAATCAATTTCATGTTTGCCTCGCTTAATTTTAGTTGAGGTTTATTCCATTTTATCTGAAGCTCGCTCAAATTTATCAAGTGCTTGATTGTTTAGTTTATGTGTTTATGTCTTATTTCATCTGAATTTCATGTTTGCCTCGCTGAATTTCATGTTTGTCCCGCTGAATTTCAAGTTTCTCCCATTCAATTTCATGTTTGCCCCGCGTAATTTCATGTTTGCCCTGCTGAATTTTAAGTTTCCCCCGCTGGATTTCATGTTTGCCCCGCTGTATTTTAAGTTTGCCTTACTCAATTTCATGTTTGCCCCACTCAATTTCATGTTTGCCCTGTTGAATTTCATGTTTGCCCTGCTGAAATTCATGTTTGCCCCACTCAATTTCTAGGTTGCCTCGCTGAATTTCTAGGTTGCCTCGTTCAATTTGTAGTTTGACTCGCTCAATTCCTAGGTTGTCTCGCTGAATTTCTAGTTTACCTTGCTAAATATGTAGTTTGTCTGGCTTAATTCCTAAGTTGCCTCGCTCAATTCCTAGGTTGCCTCACTGAATATCTAGGTTCCTTCGCTGAATTTCTAGATTGCCTCACTCAATATGTAGTTTGCCTCACTTAATTCCTAGGTTGCCTCACTTGATTTGTAGTTTGCCTCGTTGAATTTCTACGTTGCTTCACTTAATACTTAGATTACCTTGCTGAATTCCTAGGTTCCCTCACTTAATTTGTAGTTTGTCTCGCTCAATTCCTAGGTTGCCTCGCTCAATTCCTAGTTTGCCCCGCTAAATTTGTACATTGCCTTGCTTAATTCATAGGTTGCCTCGCTCAATTTGTATTTTGCTTCGCTCAATTCAAGGTTCCCTCGCTCAATTTCTATGTTGTCTCACTCAAGTCCTAGGTTGCCTTGCTCAATTCCAAAAGGCATTCCAAACTTGAAGAATAATCACTATTCACTAAGACAGGTTTTCATCATATAACGAAATCTTTCAAACTGACACAGTTGAGCTGGTAGAAAAAAGGATTCAAAATATTGGCAAGATAACCATACATTCTTGTTTTGACACTAATCCAAATGTTAACACATCAACCATTTTCTCAAATACAAGAGGTTCTCATGAGTTGAATTCTTTTCTGTGGAAAATCAGACAACAAAAGCCATCTTCAAATGAAAGTTAGTGCCTTAATATCTGGTGAGCAATGAAAATGAAGGTCATTCGCCTGTTCTGTAAAGCTAACAACACTATCTCATCTTAAAGAACTGCATCCTTTTATTTTATTTATTATTATTATTACCTTTTTTCTATTAGGCCATGTTTAGAAACCATGGATTTAGTGCCAAACAGCTGAAAAAGATAATAGATTCTCTTTGATGTGACTATTTGTTTGTTTGGATAATAAGGAAAATGGTATACAGTATAGCTACGGTTATAATCCGTAGCCATAGGGTGTAGCCAGCTCAGCTTATCCCCACCGGACTTGCCATGCCGATGTGGTTTTCGGCTAAAGCTACGGATTAATGTATAGCTACGGCTATAATCTGTAGTATTAGTCTACTCTAATTTACAAGATATTTTCGTCCTAGGCTGCTCCGAACGTACTTGCAAAGTCCAAGCTAGTAAGATAAGGCTTGTATTCTTCATAAAAATCGCTGGATAAAAGGTAGCATTTACAATGGTAAATTTCTCCACATAAAATAGGGGAAAAGTTCATCTCACCATTGAAGCCTTCCTAATGTCCACCATGATGTTTTTTCGAAATCAAACCTGTTCAAAAGTTAACAAAGACATTAAGGGAAAACACAAATGTCAGCTTTGTCAAAAACTTTTGTGGCCTTTATAAGCTTTTAAGGGTGTCTTCACTCTCCCTACTGTTTTTTGTGGTGGGGTCCACTGGAGCTTTGGATGTGACTTATTCTTTGGATGTATACTAAAATGATCTCTTCAAATGGATAGACGGCCTGGATATAAAACATACATCATGGTGGGGCCCACAGTACTTGGTGACGTCACTTCAGTAGCAGTCTCCCTACTCAACCTGTCGGTAGCTAATCCGCGCCCCACAGCTATATCGCTGTTGTATTGTTCTCAGCAAGTTCTGTGGGTCCCATCACGAGGTATGTATTATATCCAAACCATCCATCCATTTGGCGATCTAGTATTAAGGCTTGAACCGAAAATAAGAGATCTAAAGATTAAGTGGACCACAGTGCAAAAAAAAAGTGGGGGTATTGAACGTCTACCATTGAAACCCTTTTCGGGGTCATAGAAGTTTTGGATCAATAAGAAATTTGTTTTTCCTCTGCATCCATGTATTGTTGACCTTAGTAACAGATTGGATGGAAAATAAACGTTATGGTGGGCCCTATAAATTTTTTAACGGTGAAAATCATTATCCTCTCTGCTATTTTTGGTGTGGTCCATTAAGCTTTGGATATAATTCATTTTTTTTATAATGCTCTAAAATGATCTCGATAAATGGATGAACAGTGGGATATAATAAATACATCATACTGAGCCATGCAACTTTGATCTCCTTTGAACCGTTCGTACAACACGGAGCTCGAGGAGCGTTGGCGCTCGTCTTCGCGCGACACGTATCTACAGCAGCTATATAGCTCGTGTGTAGTACACCAGCCAATCGGCTTCCTTAAATGGGCTGCAAAAATGATGATCGGTGCAGGTAAAACCAACACCATAGGATCAAGTAAACTTTCAAGGGTTGGTAGTCAACCCCTGTTTACTAAGGTGTGGTCCATCTGAGATCAAGATCTATCACACTTTTGGGCTCAAGGTCTAAAATGATCTCGCAAAATAGGTGGATGGTGTTGATTAAACGCATATATCAGAGTAGGTATCACGAGTGGGACCCTTGGTTGCTGCTCAAGGGGATTGTCCGCCTCCCACAGATTGTTCCTGGAAGGTTCTCAACTGTAGGCGTCAATCCCCAATGTTTTCCATGGTGTGGCCCACCTGAGATCATACTCCGCCTCAAATTTGGGCACTGGCCTAAAATTATATGGTGAGATAGATGGATGGCGTGGATGAGACGCGTCCATCAAGTTGGATCCCACGAGTGGACATCTTGTTGTTTCGGAAGTCATTGTCAAGCTTGTATGGAAAAGTCATTTCGCAATAAATGCCAGTGGTTTTAAATGGTAGACTGTCATATCTCAATTGCTGCATATAGCCTGGCCCCCCGCTCGTCCTCGGAGCGCTCGAGTCCCATGCTCGGCTAGGCTTGGCCTTCGAGCTCGAACAGCAGCTAGAGCTGGGCATCAGTCACGGCTAGATTCCGTTGAGCCTAATCCGGTTAGATCCGAAATTTGAATAGGTTGACTTGAAATCGATCTGATCGGAGATCAAGTCAAGTCACCTAACTCGGAGAGATTCGATGCCACATTGACTTAACTCAATTCGAGTTTAAGTCGGTTAGAAAACCGAGTCGGATCGGGTTGGGCACTATTTAAATCATTTGATATGGTGTGGTCCACTTCAGTCTTCAGTGTATCGTAATTTTTTGTTCAACACCTAAAATGATATGTCAAAATGGATAAACAGCTTAGATAACATATATACATCAAGGTGGGCCCCACATGATCTCATTTGAGGAGTTCATACAACTCGGAGATCGAGGTGCATCTCCCATAGCATTTACATGACACGTATCTGCCCTTACATGTCGCCTGCCCGGTGCCTGCTGCCTGTGTTGTCCCATCGGGCAGGCTACTGAAGTAATGTCACCAAGTTTGTGGGCCCCACTACGTTGTATGTGTTATATCCACACCGTCCATCAATTTTGAGATATCATTTTAGGGCATGAGCCAAATAATGATGTAGATAAAAATCTGTAGTGGACCACATCACAGAAAAAAGTAGAGAGAGTGATTCCCAGCGTTGAAACTATCTTAAGGCCCACCGTAATGTTTATGTGAAATCTAACTTGTTCAAAAGTTGAAAAATACAGAAATAAGGGAAAACACAAATATCAGGTTGATCTAAAACTTTTGTAGCCCTTAAAAGTTTTTAATGGTGGGCGTCACAGTCCATAGAGCTTTCTATGTTGGGGTCCACTAGAGCTTTGGATTTAATTTATTCTTTGGATATTCCCCTGAAATGATCTCTCCAAGTGGATGGAAGGTTGGATACAAAACATACATCAGGGTGAGGCTCAAGGAACTTGGTTAAGTCACTTTAATAAATACTCTAGCAGCCTACCGTGTTGACGTGCAAAGCACGTAATACAAAATACAGCTATTGCGGCCTGCTGACGTGCCGTGCAAGTAACTCATACTCACAGGCGAGTGAACTCTGTTGGGCCCACCATGAATGCATGTGGTGTATCCATGCCGTTCATTCGTTTTGTCAGATTATTTTAGCTGTTGAACCCAAAATTGATGAATATCCAAAGCTCAAGTGGACCACACTATAGGAAAAAGTAAAAATATTGATTTTCACTCCTGATCTGGCCAGATCGGATCTGTCTGCATCCATTCGGATCAGGTTTTCCGATCGAAACGGTCCGGATTGACCATTACCCGATCTCGATCCGAAAACTAGTCGGATCTAAATGATCCTACCCGATCCTCACCGATCCAGGCCATCGGTTTGATTCGGAACGGGTCGGATCGGGTCTGATCGGGTCTGATCCACCGGATCAGATTAAAAATGCCCACCTCTAACAGCAGCTCGTGCTGGGCTCGTCGAGCAGATTTCAAGCCGAGTTCGAGCAAAGTTTTCGAGTCGAGTCCGAGTTTAAGTATTCGAGCCTGTTTCGAGTTTGAGTTTTCGAGCCGAGTATCGAGTTACAAGTTCGAGCTTTGAGCTGAGTTCGAGTTATAAATTGAGATTAATTTGAATTTAAATTCGATTATCAATTGGAATTCGAAGTTAAACAAAACAATAAAATATATAAAATGCATAATTAACAATTAAAAAACTTCGATAATTACATATTTATATTGTTCAAAATGACAATTTACAACTACTAACCCCCATAAGAGGGTGAGGGTTTTTTTTTTTTTTTTTTTGAAGGGTTGGGGGTTTTTTTTTTTGAACGGGCACTGGCAGGGATGAGCGATGGGGTTAGGGCTTAGGGTTTTTTGTTTTGGAAATTAAAAGGGTATATATACCCTGGTCCCTGTACTGAGTTGAGTCCGAGTCGAGCCAAGTCGAGTTGATTTCGAGTACTATTTGAGTCGAGTCGAGTCGAGTAGGGTCAAGCTCGTGCTCAGCTCGAACTCATTTTGAGCACCAAAAATCAACTTGTGCTCGGCTCGAACTCATTTCGAGCCAAGTTGAGTGAAGCTTTTTTGAGTCGAGTCGAGCGAGGTACCAAGCTAACTCTGCTCATGTACAACTCTAGGCCCACCTCAGATACGGGTCATGCCAATTTTTTGGACCAACTAGGGTGTGGATTCTCACAAAATGGTGGATCCACGGTAGTTTGTTATCAACTAGGTATTTGTGTTTTCACTTTACAAAGGTCAAATTAACCTTATTAATAGATTAAATAATAATAAATGTCGTGGCTCTAAGACGGGTTCAACTGTGGCATCATTGTCACTAGTATTTCGCAGGGTGTGGCCCATCGGAAATTGGAATTTGCCTCATATTTGGCCCCTAGCCATAAAATGATCTGCCAAAGAGGATGAACAACATGGATTAACCAAATCTTCAAGGTGGGCTCACGAGTGAAAAACTTCACTCACCCCTATTGACATGGACAATATTGTTTTGCATGCCGTGTCTTTTACGTAGAGCTAGGCATATTGGACCTAATCCAGTGGATCCGACCTGATCCGACCAGATCTGACCCGACTCGAACCGAACCGACGGCCTGGATCGGTCAGGTTCGAGTAGGATCAGGTAGATCCGACCATTTATCGGATTGGGTTCGGGTCATTGTCAATTCGGACTGGACCGACCCGAAATCCGATCCGATTCGGACCAGACCAGATGTATTAAACAAATCCGTATTATGTATATGCTGATGATTTGAAAAAGATATAACTGGAATTGGGCATTCACCAACTGGAATAGGGAATTCACCTAGCAGTTGCGATGATTTAAGGCAAACCAATTTACAAATGGAACAAGATAATGCCTTTTTTGTGATCTCCACTTGATTCAAATTCTCACAAGTTGGTTAGTTTCTCCAACCCATCTTCCATCCAACTTCCACCCTCAACAACTGGTAGAGTCTGGAGATTGTTTAAGTAATGAAGTGGCGTGTGCTCTCTGATTCGGCACTGCGGTGCTAGATCCTTATTGTATAGTCAAAGGTGCCTTATTTGTTCCATCTTCCCATATCATTCAGTAGCCTGTTAATATAAGTAGAGTGTAGATCGCTAGTCTGTACGTGAGACATAGGTACCTAAGGTGGAAAAGAGACCCAATTTCATCAAGTAGACCATAGAGCTGTGTTTCGGATATCCATCACCCTATGGAATTTGAAACCTCCAGAATGAATTCCCATCTGCATTTTCCCAAGTGTTTCATGCTCTTGGGTGAAGCACAAGAAGGAACAAAGGTGTAAAGATCTTCCATTTCTTCTTCTCCTCTTCTCTGTACCAAGCCTTCAGCCATCCACAAAGAAATCAATTCAACCAATCCACTTATGTATGAAATATCTTCTTGATGGGAAAAATGCCTGTTAAACAGAAACATCTTCCGAATTCGCAATCTTCTTAAATTTTTCAAAAAAAAAAAAAAGACCGATTCGAACCTTGCCCAATCCGATCCGACTCGGTTTTCCTGACCGAGTCGGACTCAGATCGGTTCAGGCTAGCAGGAGTTCGGATCGGTCCAAGTCAGATGACCCGGACTCGGTCCCGGATCAGTCCGAGTTCGAGTTGGGCCACGTAGAATTCGGACCGAGTTGAGTTGGACCCAATCCGATCCGACTCGGTCCGATGCTCAACTCTACTTTTACGTTGACTTACTGTTTGTTTTTATTCTAAATGTGTAGGTGAGGTTCCACATGGTGATCGACTTTGTCCATGAGGTTGGCCGGCTCATGATGGGCCTAATGAAATTTGTATATCCATTAAAGCCAAAGAAAAAGAGACTTCTGTCACTATGGAGCCCATATACATGGATCATATGCACATTAAAGTAGACCACACACTAGACAATATGGACAGGTGGGTCCCATCTTCTGACAAAATAAAAAGATGACATGGATATGAACATATATGTCAATATGGAATCCATTGATGGTCTCGACATTAAGACAAAGGGTAAATGACTCGTACACTCAATTGTTGAATTAAATACGGGGTGCACACGAACGGTTGATATCACCTCTCCTCATCCCTAATCTCCTTTAACCCTCACTCAACTCCCTTTCTTAATATATCTTTTCTTTCCCTATATTCTTTCTTTCATTCTTATGTTAATTTCTTTTTTTGCATAGAGACAATGAGATGGATGGAATGAGTTAAATGGGCGAGGACAGTATGATCATCGTTGAAAAAGAGAGGTAAGAAAACATGGAAGAGGAATGACTTGGTATGAGTTGAAGCGGCTTCGGTAAATGTGTTTGATTTTTAAGTTTGAAAACGATGTTTTACTATTATAGATATTCTATACTAAGTGGGCCTACATTATATGTACACACATATATGATGTATGACATGCGTTGATTTTGATGGGACACACATCTTTCGATCTGACTATCGAAATGGGACATGCTATGCGGTGTTGGAATTGCAATGTTCTTGTGGCCACTAATGTATAAATCTTGGTCGGTATTAAACACATGCAATCGATTAAAACTTGCCAATCCAATCCATTCTGAGGCAGTCTGACACTGGAAATCAAGCGTACGAAAGGCTAATCAAGTATGGGTGTCACAACTTGTTTATTTTTCCTACTCCGTTTGAATTAAAACTGAATTTTCATAATTAACAAAGAGAGTGCTATGGCTAGTCATTAAAGTAACCATCTGGACCGTTAATGAGTTGGCCCCACTTGGTATGTACTATGGCCCTGAAAATAACCCAATGTAGTCTGGCGAACCATTCTATGTTGGATATGGACCATTAATCAAATTTCTTAACTGCCTATTTCTCCCATACACTTGTCCCACCTAATAGTGGTTGTGGCCTATTTTTGGGCCACGGCGTATACACGGTGGGGCTATCTAGATGAATAACCTAGATCTCACATGGCTGCCTTTATGGCATGTATGGATAGCAGGATTTCCATGGCTAATTGCAATCACATTTCTCGTGACAAAAAAACTGCATGAGTATAATTGAGTTAAAACGTTGAGCCTATTTGCTGAACATTTAAAACACGATGGAACAATGCAAGTGGATTATGAGATGACACAACATTGAGTCATATGCCACTGCTGAAAATAAGACCTGCAAAAGCATTCTTGAAAGTGGTTTGACTTGACTAAAATTACACAGGGTTGACTCAATCAATTCTCACCCCATTAACACCATACTATGTTGCCTTGCGGAATCTACTCCTCAACCACAATTAAAAGTAAAGATTTCATGCATAAAATGAAAATCTTACCCTTCATCCATTGGGAGAGCATAGAAAGAAAAAGGAAGAAGAGAAATTCAGAGGAAAAGGAAAAGAGAGAGATGTGAAAGGAGACAAAAGTCTACTATAACACCAATTTCATGCATCTTATAAGCCACCCCAACTCCATGGGCCCACATGTTTTAAGTGTAAATTTTACTTTGCTCATTGGGTAGTATGCTATCAATGCTACTCTGTAGATCAGGTTCCATACTCCATGTTAGGTGCAAAGGTCAAAAATCAAATGAGCTGCAACACTTGGAACAGTGGTAATGGGATGCTGACAGTACGTTTTGTGTGTGAGACACGACGCCATGTATATTTCATCGTTCTCTTTAATCAAGTTCAACTCACCTCACTGAAGAAAACCTGAACCAATCAGCCTAATAAAAAACTAAGATCAGCCCCACCTTGTGAACTTAGCCATTTTGAGACTAGTTTTACACTATTCCAATTGATGTGGTCCATGTGAGTGTTTAATTAGGCTGATCTTTTGTACATATGGTTCAAATAATGGTTCTCACCTGATGGACTTGAAGGATTTTGTATGTACAATGTAAGCGAGCCTACGGAACATCACAAGGTCTCTCTTCATCTGGGCAACACATGTTGAAGAGAAGTGGGTGAGGGCTACTGCGTGTTAAAACTAATATATATATATATATATATATATATATATATATATATATATATATATATATATATATATATATAATTGTGAGAAATTTTATACACGCGAACACCAATCCCTATAGGCTGATGCAACCCATTATGAGTCAATTGACCATGAATGGCATGTTGTAATAAAGATTGATAGGTCCTACGTCTCGTAATAATACTGGGATGAAAAGTTATGATTGATTTATGGTTCACACTTTCAGCGTCAATTTCTCACTATTCGAAATGAGTTTATTCTAATTAGATATGCCCAATGCCTAGTTACGTCATGCCTTACGTAGGATCATGCCCGAATCTCACATATTACATCAACTTCCGTTCGGACTTCTTTCTGTCCAGCTATGCCAAGAGTAGGCATGTGGCCAACTCATAGTTCCAACCCAAAAGTATATTGGGCCCAATAATGATAAAGACACAACTCTATAATTGCACCAATGACTCATGTTGGCCACACCAAATTAATTTATAGATTTTAGGCATGATTTTACTCATGGTGTGGTTCACTCTACCAACCAGAAAGTCGAGTGGGCCCGTACTGATGAAGAGGCATTTGCACATGGCTCATGTTAGCCAGGTCAAGTTTATTTATCGATTTTAGGGAGTTGTCCTTTCGGTCCTTATGTCACATATGCACATGCTTTTGTCACATATGCACATGGCCTTATGTTCGGTCCCCTATGCTTTTGCTTTTAACTGTCCTAGTCATTCTTTAGACAGTCCAAATTGAGTTAATTTTATTTCAGACACGTAGATACTGAGCGACTGTGTATCATCCATCGCAAGGGACAACAAATCGCATCCAGCCTATGTGGGCCCCACTGTGATTTATTTGTTTTATCAATGTTGTACGTTCATTTGCTAGGACGCGGATTAGCTATTGACAGGTTGAGTAGGGAGACTGCTACTGAAGTGGCCCACCATGATATGATCTATGTGTTGTATCCATACCGTCCATCCATTTTTAGAGATCATTTTGGGGGCATGATCCAAAGAATGAATCAGATCCAAAGCTTGAGTGGACCCAACCATGGAAAACAGTAGAGAGAGTGACGCTCACCATTAAAAACTTTTAAGGGCCACGAAAGTTTTCGATCAAGCTGATATTAGTGTTTTCCCTTATTTAATGTCTGAGTTAACTTATGAACAGGTTAGATCTCAAATAAACATCACAGTGGACTTTAGGAAGGTTTCAACAGTGGGCATCACTCTCCTCATTGTTTTCTGTGGTGGGGTCCACGCCAGCTTTCGATCGGCCTCATTATTTTGCTCATGTCTTAAAATGATCTCTAAAAATGGATGGATGGTGTGGATACAATATATACATTATGTTGGGCCCCATAAAACTTGGTGACATCACTTCAGCAGCCAGTCTGGCTACTATTTGCTAGATCATTTTATAGCATAAGCTCAAAAATCAAGTAGATCTAAGATTCGAAGTGAACCACCGAATAAGGATTAAACACCTACCATTTAAAACCTTATAGGAGCCATGAAAGTTTTGATGACTTTATATATGTGTTTTCCTCTCACCCTTAGGTCCACGTGACCTCACGAACAAGTTAGATATCAAGGTGGGCCCTAGGAAGGTTTCAACAGTGGGTATTGTTAACATCGCTCTTTATTTTGTGGTCTCGTGGAGCCTTAAATATGCATACATTTTGGCTCGTGTCCCAAAATCACTTGTCAAGATGGCCGGTACTTATGGACAAAACACATGCATCATGGTGGGACCATAGAGCCTCAACCAGAACCGAGTTTCACAACACCGATGGGGATTATATACTCACATTGCAAGTAGCAAGCGAGGGTGCGTTGTGGGCCACGCCATGATACATGTATTTTATCCACACGGTCCATCCATTTTGCTAGCTCATTTCAGGATATGAACCCAAAAAATGAGGCAGATCCAAATCTCAATTGGACCACACCACACAAAATGGTGAAACCATGGTTATAAAGTTTCCAAAGTCACAAAAGTTTTGGATCAAGCTTATACTTGTATTTTCTTGTTATCGGACCGGGATAGCCTATTGACACTGTTAGTAGCCAGTTCTACTACATGGAGCTCTGTGGGCCATCATGGTTTATGTGTTTTATCAATACTGTCTGTCCATTTTTGTAAATCATTTTAGGAAATTAGTTCAAAATGAGGCAAATCTAACTCTAACGTGGCACCACACAAGATAGAGGTGACTGAATGCCCACCATTAAAAACTTCTTGGGGTGACAAAAGTTTTGAATCAAGCTAATATTTGTGTTTTCCTTTCATTCAGGTCCGTGTGACGGAAGCTACATGTTAGATGTAAAATAAACATTACAGTATACCCCTTGAAGTTTTTAAAGGTGGGTGTTCAATTACCATTGTTTTCTTGCCACATAGTTCACTTGAGATTTAGATCTATTTTGTTTTTTGGATCATGAACTAAAATGGCTGGTAAAGATAAATGAATAAAGTGGATAAAACACATATATCATGTAATGGGCTCATAGAATACTATCCAGTGGCCACATGGCCACTGGCAGGTCAGTCAGCAGTCTACTCCCTTCATCCAGGCCTGTGTAACTCAATCATCTAAGTTGGATGGCAAATAAACATGGCAGTGGGCCTTAGGAAATTTATAACGATCAGCTTCAACAACTACCATTTTTGTACTTTTAAATAATGAATTAAAATGAATGGACCACATGGATAAAAGCACATTAATCGTGGTGGGCCCATGGGGTAATGGGTTTATAGATTTTCTAAGTAGCCTGTGTATCTGAATAAATCTACAAGATATGCTAGAAACTGGAGAGGTCTGTATTAGAGTTGGAATATGTTATTGAGTGTATTTCTAATTATGTCACGATCTACGTAATTTTTAGCTAGGATTCATTAGATAATCTTAATCATATACTAAGCGAGATTCTTTTCAAATATTTCCATTTTAAGCCTAAGGTTAGTATCTAATATCAAGGTCAATATCAGTGGTCGTGATCGGTATCCGTAATCAAGGTCTATTGATGAATCTTATTATCGACCTTAGTTAATTTATTAAATTTGATCACTCAATTTCCCTTTTCAGCTCATTTTCTCTAGAAGATAGCTTGATTTTTCTCACAACAATATCAATTGCTATTTTTGATATTTTCGGTGCTGTGCACTTGAACGTTGGGTTTGACTTATTTTTTGTTTATAACTTATACTTAGTAATTATTTCATTAAGAGGGTGTACCGTGGATATAATAAATATATCGATACAAGGCCTCACGGAACTTTAATCTCCTCTCCTGTTCGTACATCCGAAGCTCGCCCAGGCACACAACCTTCCGTGGCGAGGTCGGTGACGTGTGATACACCGTGTAGTCCGCTTCTTGCTGGCTCATTTTAAGGCATCATTCCAAAAAACTAGACAGGTACTCAAATAAGCATTATGACGGACTATAGAAAGTTTTCAATGGTCATTATTCAACCATCGCTATTTTCATGTGATGTGGTCCATCTGATATTTGAATCTGCTTCATTTTTGGGCCCTTGTCCTGAATAATGATCCAAAATGGATAGATCAGCACGGATAAAAACACATACATCGTGATTAGGCTTAGCGATCACCGTCCAATGCAATCCGCGTTCAGACGAAATACGTACAGGACGGTGGGCCCACAAAGCCTCAGGACCGAATCTGTCCTGTCGCTTGGAGAGTACGTTGACTAGCGAGTAAGGAGGCAAGATGCAGAAGGAAAAGGTTAAAAATCGCGGCCGCCATTTACGACACCGTTTCTCGACGATGGGATTTACCACTCGCTTAAATGAAAACCCCAATCTTGTTATTCTTCTTTCTTCATCAGATGCTTTCACATCTTTCTTTGGAATCGAACGCTTCCGATTCTCATACAGTCCAGCTGTAGAAACAGATCCGAGAGAGACGAGGGAGATTTCATGGGGAGATTGCTTCTTTCATCTCCTCCTCCTCCTCCTCACATCCGATCAAGAGGCGGTAAGTCCTTTTCTTTTCTTTTCTTTTTCCTTTTTTCTCGATTTTCTACGTCTGCGATCCGGAAATGAGGAATCAGGAGGCGATTTGGGGCATGCACGGGTCACACGTGTGTACAGACCTCTGGTCATCTTCTTACTGACCGTTCATTTAATTGTGCACGTGTGGATCGATTGATGGATGCACGCGCATCGTTTTAGGGTCAGGGCGTGTCCATGGTCGCATCTACCTGATGAATGGATCGGATCAGGCATGCATGTTCCTAGTTCGTTTTCTCACCATCGTTCATTTTAATCGTGTACGTGTGGCCCACCTGATGAGTGCATTGGCGTGGTTTTAGGGAAATGTACTGTCTGTCCCCCGTCCGTCTCCAGCTGGGAACGGGCAGGAGCTTTGAGTGGCCACCGTGATGTATGGGTCTTATCCACACCGTCCATTCATTTTTTCGTATCAATGTAGGGTAGACGCCCAAAAATTAGGCAGATCCAAGGCTAACTTGGACTACACGACGGGGACTAAAATATCACCGTTGAAAACTTCCTGGGGCCCACATAAGTTTTGGATGGAGCTGATATTTGTGTTTTCTCTTCATCCAGGTCTATTTAACTTTCTATGTAACTTTATAATACGTTGGATGGTAAATAAACATCAAGGTGGGCCCTAGAAAAGTTTCAACGGTGAGAATCATTATCACCGCTGTTTCCTGTGGTGTGGTCCACTTGAGCCTTGGATCTGCCTAATTTTTTAGACCGTACCCTAAAATGATATGAAAAAATGGATGAACGGTGTGGATAAGACCCATACATCACGGTGGCCACTCAAAGCTCCTGTCGGTTCCCAGCTGGAGACTGGCCGGGTAGGACGCAATCCGCGTCCCTGTCCAGGTGGCGTTCACCTGATGAATGGCTGGGGTTACGCATGGGCCTGACCATCTTCTTACGGAACGTTCATTTTACTCATGCATGTGTGGCCCACCTGATGAGGTGCTGTGGGCTATTATTGGGGAAATCTGAGTAAATTCAGTCGGGCCTACCGTGAATGTATGTGGTTTATCCACGCCGTCCATCCGTTTTTCCAACTCATTCAAGGGTTGAGCCCAAAATTGAAGAATATCCAAAGCTTCAGTGGATCATACCAAGGGGTGTACATCGAGTTGAACCGAGTCGAGCTGGCCTCAACTCGACTCAGCTTGGCCACTAGTTGACCTCAACTTGAACTCTGCATAGCTCAGTCCTCGAGCTTGACTGGCCAGCTCGGCTTGGTTTGGTCAGTAGCTCGGGCCGAGTTCGAGCAAAGATGACGAGTTCGTCATTGAGGCATTTTCACAAACACCTGGACTGCACCTTCAAAATCTCCCTGTATTTGAGATAACAGCAATGGTTTTACAAGAATTTTATTAAACACCTTCTAAGCAACATAAAATTCAATAAAAAAAGGGTGTTGGCTTCATATACATACCTTCCTTGCCACCAGCCACACTTCTTTGAGTCATTTCATCAAACACTTGGTGAGCAACATCAATATCAAAGTAACCGAGTCACTGAACTGGTTTGATCCAAGTTCGATCTGAGTCGAGTCGAGCTGGGGCCAGTTCGAACTCATTTTTGAGCTCAAAAAATCAGCTTGACTCGGCTCGAACTTAGCTTCGAACCAAGTCGAATCGAGCTTTTTTGAGTCGAGTCGAGCGAGCTAACCAAGCTAACACGGTTCGTGTACACCCCTAATCATACTACATGAAACAGTGGGAATAATGATTTCCACCATTGAAACCTTGCTAGGCCCCACGGTGATGTTTATTTGTCATCCAACCTGTTCATAAGATCTGGAAAATACAAATATAGGTTTGATCCAAAACTTCTGTGGCCCCCATGAATCTTTCAATGGTAGACATTCAATTCACACTATTTTCTGTGGTGTGGTCCATTTGAGCTTTGGATATGCTTCATTTGTTGACTCAAGCCTTAAAATTATCTGATAAAATGGATGGACGGAGTGGATAAAATACATAAATTATGGTGAACCTCAAAGAGTTTACTCAGTACCCTGAGTGTACTGAGTTACTCGGTACGCAATCCGCTTCCAACGCGGTTCAACAGTGGCTGTTACTTATCATGCAGATATGTCTAAGTTCGTTTTCTTACTATCATTCATTTCACTCATGTACATGTGGCCCACCTTATGAGTCCACCGGCATAGTTTTAGAGTCGGGTGGATCCGCGGGGCACGGAGGTGAGTGGATCCCTGACCATGGGGCCCACTGCGATGTATGTTTCTTACATCCACGCCGTCCATCAGTTTTGACAAATCATTTTAAGGCATGATCTGAACAATGAAGCATATCTAAATCTCAGGTGGACCACACCACAGGAAACACTGGTGATTGAATACCCACCATTAAAAACTTCTCGGGGGCACTGGAATGTTTATTTGCCATCCAACCTGTTAATAAGGTCACAAATACCTGGGTATTCAATCACCACTGTTTCCTGTGGTGTGGTCCACCTTAAATTTGGATCTACTTCATTTTTTGGATCATGCCCCAAAATGATTTGTCAAAACAGATGGACAGCATGGATGTAAGGCACATGTCACAGTGGGCCCACCGAAGCCACGCCCGCCAGATGTGTCCATGGTGGCCTCCAACACATCGAGAAACAAAATAGGATGAATGAAAGTTTCGATGAAGGCATCAAAGTCCAAAGTGAGCAAGGTCCTTGTGCAAGCATTTGAATTACGAAAAAAGAAGCATATGGAAAAATCTCATGGAAATAGAATATGAAATATAAATAAGTACTTATAAACATAAAGAGTAGGAGCAAGGTGTTCCATAATGGTAACGGTGGCTGTAACTGCAACTGCCGTTACCGTTGGATATGAGCCATATTGGCAGTTACAGCCCTGGAAAGGCCATTTTTTTGAAAAATTGTTTTCTAGACCATTACAGGGGCCATTACGGCTTGTTTTTTCTATAACGACTATTATGACCATTTCGGCCCCATAACGCGTAACAGTTATGATTGTTACTACTATGTAATGGCCATTACTTAATCAATTTTGAATACCAAGTTGGAGATCAGGAATTTTGGACATTGAGATATTATCGGAAAATTTCAGGACAGTAAAGAGTAAAAGACTAAGGACTTTCCCAACTGAGTTGATTCAGCCAGAATAAATATAGAAATTGTCTATATATATTATACATTGTATGATTCCAAGTGGCTGGATTTTTCTCATCTTTCCATTGTGATTTTAAGCTGTATACATGTAATGCATCTGCAAGTTGTGATAATTCATCTTTTTGTGGTTTGCAAATAACATCTCTGAAATTATATTGAGGCATGCTTCAGTTTCTTGACAATACAAGTTAAGAAATTGTTTCCCATTTGTTTCTTCAGCCAATGAGCAATGGCTCCTCAATGCTGCGCCTTCCTCAAAGCTTATGCATCAGAAGCGCTCCTTTGGCTGTAGTCTAAGAGCAAGAGCAAGTTCATTTAGCAATCTTAAAGCAGAGGAAATGCCTCATCAATGGTATAATCTCATTGCTGATCTTCCATTGAAACCTCCTCCACCTCTACACCCAAAGACTCTCGAGCCAATTAAGCCCCAAGATCTGTCTCCTCTCTTTCCCGATGAGCTGATCATGCAAGAGGTGACTGAAGACCGGTTCATCGATATCCCAGATGAAGTTGTTGATATTTACAGGCTCTGGCGCCCGACGCCGCTGATCAGGTTTGTATTTTTAGCATGTTTTCTGTGAAGTTAGCAGGGCTGGCTCATTATGCCTGGGGCTGGTCTGTCTCTAGGGGTGGCAACTGGCCAGGCTGGTCCATTTGGATTTCAGGTCCTGAGCCCATATGCCCTGGGCATAGGGATGCTAGGAATGCCCATGGTTGTGCATGAGCCTGGTTTTGAAGCCTGATTAAGAAACAGTTAAGAAATGGGACAAGCTCGGGCCTGAACTCAAGCCCTACAAACAAAAAAGTTAAGGGATTTTTATGAAATATCATCATCATCTATGCCTTATCCCAACTAATTGGGGTTAGCTATATGAATCCTTTTCTACTAATCCACTCTATCAATGGCTGTAACTTCAGTTAGACCATAGGTCATCAAGTATTTTCTTGCTACCTTCGCTCGTGTCCTTTCCCTTGCTCATTTAGAGCCTTCAACTTGTAATAACTCACTCCTAATTAGTGCAGTTCTTGGTCTCTATTGCATATGATCAAACCATCTAAGTCTACTTTCCCTCGTCTTATTACCTAATGGTGATGCTCCTAAATTCTCTTGAATGCATTCATTTTTAATTCCATACTTGGCTTGCCACTTATCCATCGTAACATCTCCTATGAGTATGTTATTCCTCAACTGCCCAAGATTTTGTCCCATAAAGTATGGCTGATCTTATAGCCATCCTATAAAACTACCCCCGTGAGGCGGTAATTGTGGACAACATCTGGATTGCTCCGAGATGGTGGATAGCGATGTAGACTGTTCAACACTATGCGGTCAATCATTTGGATCATTTAAAACTGGAAAGCTATCTATCTTGTTCAAAAGCATGTGGACAACAATTTAGACCATTCCAAAATGGTGGGTAGCAATCTAGACTATTTTAGGGTAGATGGACAATGATATGGATCATTTCAAGATGCTGGACAACTATTAGGACCAATCCTTCTATCAATATATGCAAAGATATGAGCACTTCTTAGAGGTATTTTCATCATTTTCAAAAATAGGTTAAACGGCGGTGACTTGGATCCGACAGGAAGTGGCATTATAAAGAGACTCCCCAAAATATAGGTGCGGATATCTAAAGAAAAAGTTTATATTGGTTCTGTCTAGTTAGGCCAAAAATGGGTCGCATTTTATAAGAAGTTTTCCAAAATGATCACTTTTGATATCTTGGGTCAATAATATATGAGAGTGAAGAGTTCAAGAGTGATGTTGCCCATAGAACTTAATTAGGGCAGAAGAAATGGAGATGTGCCTCTAGAGATTTATGTGATCGTCGTGTACTATTTAAAATCCATTCTTCCACCCATCTTGAGTTCTATGGGCAATATCCTTTCCAATATCTTCACTCACAAATTTTTGACCCAATATATTGAAAGTGGTCATTTTGGAAAACTTTTTTGAAGTGTCACCCATTTTTTGACGAAATTAGATAAAACTATCTCGGAATTTTTCTTTAAATGTCAGCACTTACATTTTGGGGGTCTCTTTATTCTTGCACTTTCCATCGGATCCAAGTCAGTGCCATTAAGCTATTTCTGAAAATTACAAAAATACCTCTAAGAAATGGTCATATTTTTACATATATTGATGGAAGGACTAGTCTTTATGACTATCTGCCATCTTGGATTGATGCATATCGTTGTCCACCTACTAAATGGTTTAGATTGCTACCCACTGTCTTAGAACAATCCAGCTTGTTGTCCATGCACTTTTGAACAGTCCTGATAGCTATGCGCTTTTGAATGATCCAAACGAGTGATCACGCGCTTTTGATTGATCCAAACGAGTGATCACTCAGTGTTGAATGGATTAGATCACTGTCCACTGTGTTAGAACAGTCCAAATCGCTGTCCATGGTTACCACTTCTCAGGGGCATTTTTATCATTTTAAGAAATTGGTTAATTGCTGTTACTTGTTTTTGACGGAAAGTGGTAAAATAAAGAGACCCCTCAAAATATAAGTGCTGACATCTAAAGAAAACTCTTATGGGTCCACTCTATTTAATTAGGCCAAAAAACAAGAGGCATTTCATAAAAACCCCAAGAGCTAACCATCCCTTACATGGAAACAAAAGAACTTATTTTTCTAACTATGAAACAGAGCAAAGAGACTGGAGAAGCTTCTCAACACACCAGCCAGGATCTACTACAAATACGAAGGCAACAGCCCAGCTGGATCTCACAAGCCCAACACTGCAGTCCCACAAGCATGGTATAATGCCCAAGAAGGAGTCAAGAATCTCGTTACAGAAACTGGTGCTGGCCAATGGGGGAGTGCACTAGCATTTGCAAGCAGCTTATTCGGTCTCAACTGCGAAGTAAGAAGCAACAAGCCACGAACATGAGAATTTCTGCATCTTCATCTCTTTTGCTTTTGATGAACTGTGTATGTGGTTTCATATGCAGGTGTGGCAAGTCCGGGCGTCCTACGATCAGAAACCATATCGTAGGATGATGATGCAGACATGGGGAGCGAAAGTGCACCCATCCCCATCGAACTTAACAGAGGCGGGACGGAAAATTCTTGACATTGATGCAACAAGCCCTGGTAGTTTAGGAATAGCGATATCAGAGGCTGTTGAGATGGCAGCTATGAATGCAGATACAAAGTACTGTCTGGGGAGTGTTCTGAATCATGTTCTGCTTCACCAGACAGTTATTGGTGAAGAATGTATTAAACAGATGGAGGCGATGGGCGAGACTCCAGATGTGATCATTGGCTGCACAGGTGGCGGGTCCAATTTCGCAGGTCTTGCATTTCCATTCATTCGGGAGAAGCTGAATGGAAGAGCTAATCCTGTTATAAGAGCTGTTGAGCCTACAGCATGCCCGTCACTCACTAAAGGTGTCTATGCTTATGACTATGGTGACACGGCGGGGATGACGCCATTGATGAAGATGCATACACTTGGACATGATTTCATTCCAGACCCCATTCATGCAGGTAAGATTCATGGAATGTGAATGCTGCATCGTCTCTCTCGTTCATCATTGTTTTTTTTTCAGATTGAAGAACAAGTACTACTTCACTTTGCAGGTGGTCTGCGATACCATGGTATGGCACCACTGATTTCACATGTATATGAATTGGGTTTCATGGAAGCATTGTCAATACCTCAGCTTGAATGCTTTCAAGGTATCTCTTTGCCTTCTTGTTTTCCTGATTCCTAGTCTCTTCCTAAGCATGAATGGTTGATGTGGGCACATGGGAACTCATGAGCACCTTTTAACACCTGACGCGGGCACAAAATCCGAATGGTCCACAAGATGAGCTATGAATCACCTTATGAAACTGCTAGGGCCCAAATGTTAGCCTGCTTCAAAATTTTGGTGGGCTATAGCTAAGTAAGAGGGAATTCCCTCTCTTGATTTGCTTTTGCTTTGCTATGGCCCACTTGATCCGAGTGTCATATGTTAGAGATGCAACACAAACATGTTGATCCTCAACTAGTCCACATATCAGAACAGTTTGTCATTGGAAATATCACTAGGATCTAGTATACTCCAACACTGGCTGCTGCCCTATCGCGCGCATGACCAAGTGAGTGGAAAAGATCTTACTATCCACCTTGTTAGTGGTATGCCAATGCCCACCTGGCTCGCCAATAGCAGACCCATTTATGAGCTGGTCAGACTCAACCTGTATACCACCAAAGTGATTCCAAGTCTCATGGAACTTCTTTCCTCATCTTTGGACGCCGATAGACAGTCCCGATTGCTGGAGATTCAGTTATGTACACATCTATGGCATTTTTATTATCATTTCCAAATCGAAGGTTTAATGTGGATTATCATTTCCAAAGCATCAAGGTTTTTTTTTTTCTTTTTTTTGAGATGTATGAAGGGGGTGTTTCTCTCTGGAGTATTGAAGATCCGACCATTGGGAACTTGGGATGGTGGATCAGAGTTCTATAAAGGGGAATTAGCAATCCCATTGTAATGTACCACGAGAAATAAAGAGAGAACTCCAAGAAAATCACTATAGTCTGGAAGAACATACCACCAAAATAATTCCCAGTCTCATGAACTGCTTTCCTCATCGTTGGATGCTGATAGAAAGTCCCCATTGCTGGGGATTTCAGTCATCTGTGGCATTTTGATAACTGACATTGTTAGCCTTATATCTTCCTTGATATGATTTGTTTTAATGGATTTTTTTTTTTCCTTCCTTTTTTGGGCAATGCTTGTTTCCGTGTAGTAATCTTGTATGTTGGTTTTATTGCAGGGGCCATTCAGTTTGCCCGGTCGGAAGGTCTGATACCAGCACCAGAGCCAACTCATGCAATAGCTGCAACAATCAGGGAAGCACTTCATTGCAGAGAGACTGGAGAAGAGAAAGTTATTCTCATGGCAATGTGCGGGCATGGCCATTTCGATCTCCCTGCTTATGAGAAATACTTACAAGGAAATATGGTTGATTTATCATTCTCAGAGGAGAAGATCCAAGCATCATTGGCTAAGATTCCTCTAGTTCAATCTGAAGTTGCTGCCAAGATCTGATTCTAGTCAAGACGGTGAAAAATGAATATAGATGGTAGGTAAATGTATGCCTGTAGCTTTAGCTGCTCATTACTCGAGCAGTTTTTGATAGATTGTTGAGTTGAAGTGGTTCACTCTATCATGCTTGATAACTTAGTGATGGTGACGAGTCGCTATGAAACTCGCCCATGAGCCTGACTTGGTTATGATTCATTGAGCCATCTCACTCTCGGTCGACTCAGCATGACTCAAACTGGTCAGTAGATGAGTGATGTAGTTGAACCCACAATCTCTTTCACTACTGGAGATGATGTTACCAGACTCATGGTTAATTTAGCCATTTTATAAATAAGGGTTTTAGAACCTCTCTTTATCTTAAAGGTTTTGAATGGTTAGTGGGGTGTCCAATTATCAGTCTATACGTGAACGTTCATGATAAAACCACGGCTATTAACCGTTGACCACAGAGAGACCTCTTCCCCCTAAAGTGGGTAAGGTTGGGGTTAGGCATAGGGTCTTGGAGGAGAGGAGAGAGGCTAGGTTAGGGTTTTGAGAGAAGAGTAATATTATCATTTTTAAAAAGATTTGGCAAAAAAAAATTAACAGCAGGGTGGTTTTTTTACTACACCTGAAAAACAGAAGTTATTTGGAAAAAATCGAAGTAGAGGAGAGGAGAAGCGAGGGTGTTCTCTGTCTTTGGGCCAAAAGGGAGGATGCTATACGTCAAAGCCTAGAAAATTAATAACAAACGCATGGTCATGCGGGCCGGTCCATAACGGAAATGATAACATGTTTGCACAATACAAGTGTTGATCCATTGTATAGAAGAAAAAAATGGGTTGTATCGGCCCTTATGAGTTGACGCCTCATGTCGGCACCATTACAAGGTTGATACAACCACAAAAGGCTTATTGTGAAAGTTCTTATTTTCAAAATTTCTCTCGTTTTTACACTTGTTTATTCATTTTAAGAATAAAAGAAGTTTAGAAATTAATTTAAATTAGGTGGCTCTTTGGCATCTCTACTAATAAGAGCTTATTTAGTCTAAAAAATCTCTTATTCTCAAAATAGACTGTTTGATGAAATTCTAATTTTACCACTTAAACTTTTTAGAAGCCAATAAAAAGCTCTTAAAAATATGTGTGATGGAGAGGTCACCTTTTTTAAAGAGCTTATTTGAATTAAACTAGTAGGCATTTTTGGCTAATTTTGGGACAAATTTATCTTGAACTTTTTAAGTAATTCTCATCTTAATCCTCTTCTCTTTACAATCCACATGATGAATGACTCGTATTGAAGGTGGGGCGTCACATGATGAATGGTCCACATCAAGGTGGGCCCACATAATGCACAGTCACATCAAAGGTGTGCTCCACATGATGGACGATCCACATCGAGCTGGTCTCACTTGATGGACGATCTACGTCAAAGGTGGGACCCACTTGATGGAAGGTGGACATTGAAGGTGGGACCACACAATGGAAGGTTGACATCAAAGGTAGGCTCACATGATGAACGGTCCGTATTGAACGTTGGGCCCCTTATGATGAACGACCCATATGCGAGCCCACATAATGCATAGTTCATATCAAAGGTAGGTCCCACGTGATGGATGACCCATATTAAAATGGGGCTCGCATGATGAACTATCCACATCAAGTGGGCCCCACACGATGGATTGTTCATAGCAAAGGTGGGACCCACATGATGGCTAGAAGACATCAAAGGTGGTCCCACATGATGAACGACCCATATTGAAGGTGGGCCCCACATGATTAGTGGTCCGCATCAAGGTTGGCCCACATTATGCACGGTTCACATCAAAGGTGGGCCCCACCTGATGGATGGTCCACATCAATGGTGAGACTCATGATGGATGGTGGACATTGAAGGTGGGTCCACATGATGAACGACCCATATTGAGGTGAGGTTCCACATGAGTGGTCTGTATCTAGGTGGGCCCACATAATGGGCAGAGTGGGCCTTAGATGATGGATGGGTCACATCAAAGTGTGGCCCCTCGTGATGGATAGTCCACATCAAGTGTGCCCCACCTAATGGACAATCCAAATCTAAGGTCTTGCATGATGGACAGCTCATATCCAAAGTGGCCTAACACACAATCCACATATGTGTGCCCCATATTATAGATGGTGGACATGAGAAGTGTTCTCCACATGGACAACTTAATTTGAAGGTGGGGCCCACACAATGGACACATGAAATGTGGATTCCACATGATGGGTAGTGGACATGAAATGGCTCCACACAAAGAGCAAATAGCATTGATGGTGGGTCCCACATGATGGATGACCTAATCAAGGTGGCCCCCCATAATGGATAGTCCAATTCAAAGGTTAGCCTAATGATGAATGGTCCACATCCAAGATGAGCCTTGCATGATGAACATCCCACTTTGAAGGTTTAGCCAACAAGATGGACAGTCCACATCAATAGTGAGCTCCATATGATGGACTATTCACATCTAATGTTTGATAAAATGGATGGCCCAAATGTTCTAGAACATGAAGATTGTAGCCATTTATTCTTTTGCGATTTGGGGCAAGGTCCATCTATGTTGACATCCACCAAAACAGTTGTCCCGATTGCTCTTATAATGATTTTATTATTATTATTATTATTATAATTCTTAAAAATGACATCAAATATCCTTTTAAAAAAACTTTTATTTAAATGTTTTATCAAATATGCTTATCTCAAATAAGAGCTTTTTTGGATAAGAAAAAAATGATATTACCAAACAAACTTATTTAAAACAAGAGCTAAAACAAAAGGAGTTTATTAGAGTAGCTTTTATTGGAAAAAAAACTTGAATTGAATTAGAGTAAAAATGCCAAACGAACCCTAGATCTAGTTGGCCTATTTTGAGTTTTTTTTTTTTATAAAAGAGTTAATGGGAATTTTATTAATAAAAGAATACATGAAATGATGCAAGAACGCTACAATAGCAAAAGCCGATTAACAAAGAAAAATGCACCTGTCAAAGGCCTTTAATATATGAAGCCCATTCCATATTCATTCCATATTCCGAAAGCATCGGTTATTTCTCTCCAAAGGGATTATACCATTTTGGAAAATATTGAAAGAAGGGGCAAACCATCACCTTTATTTTTCTTTTTCTTTTTTTCTTTTTTTTTCCCATCTTTCTTATTGTATTTAAATATAATGGCCCATAATCTACCTAAAAATGCTTAATTTATATTCAATTAGGGTCTATTTAGTCGACTTTCAGCAAATGAGACTGATAACATTCTTGCCAAAAAATGACCCGTTAACACGAAAAAATGAGTGTGGTGGGATTCTCACAACTTTTAGAACTCAACCAATAATTTTTGAGATCCATCTTCAAGAAAAAATTTCAGCCAATATAAGAAATGGGGCCGTTCATCAGCTAACAAGCTGGCTGATGTGTGGCCCATTTAAGGTGAGCCAAGGGCCGGACATGCAAGAGGAAATGGTATAGAAAAAGGATGTATCCCCAATATCGTTTGCACATGGTGCTTGAGGGGATCCTAATATGATAGAGACACCTCCTACCTTATGGGCTCTGCCTTAGATGGCCCATGGTTCAAGAACCTTACTAATCGGACGATCCTAGCCATCCATTTTTTTTTTCTCACCTTCCCCTCAATTGCAAACCACTATCACACGTTGATGATGAAAGGGTGTCTCTTTCATATCATTTACGGCTGGCCGTTAAACGTCCTGGCTTCCACAAACGTAGGGTGATGAGTTCCGCCTATGTGGCAACACAGAATCACCTGCACGTGTGGCGTCGTTAAGGCTCGTGTGTAATGATCGTCTGATGAACTAAACCGTCGATTTTCTGGGTCCTAATCCAGACAGGCCACTCTGTAAGAAACTCATCCTATATATATATATATATATATATATATATATATATATATATATATATATATATATATATGCGCTCGACCTCACGAGTCCGTCCCATGAGGTCGAGCTGTGTGGGCCCCACCGTGATGCGTTTCGAACATCTACCCCATCAGTCAGATGCACCATTCCATCGTGGGCCTAGGTCTCAAAAATCAAGTCAATCCGTGACTTCTGTGGGCCACACCACATACAGAAGTGGGGAGGGGCCGTGCACCATTAAAACATTCATAATCAGTTTTTTGGGCCCACCGAGATGTGGTTTGCAAATCCAGCCCATCCATTATGTGTGTCCCACTTGTATGAGGGTTCAGACCAAGTTTCAGCAGCATTTAAAACTTAGGTGGGCCCCACCAAGTGCTTTTATATGTTTTAACGGTGTCTTCACATGATTTTAGATGGTATGGCCCACCTGAGTTCCGTATACGGCTGATTTTTGGGATATCCCATAATTTAGAGGGGACCCATCAAATGCACGATGTATGATGAGTTATCAAAAAAGTTCACAAGACTTCCATGCGAACTGCTACGCATCAAAGCATTCATATATATATATATATATATATATATATGAGAGAGAGAGAGAGAGAGAGAGAGAGAGAGAGAGAGAGAGTCTTGCTCACATATGAAAAATTTTCACCCTGATCTAAATTCTAATGGGCCATAGTAAAGAGAAATGCAAATCAAGGGAGGAAACTGTTTTCATTTTTCATGGCTCATCAAAGTTTTAGATTAAAGTAAAACTTGGGCCCGGGGGGTTCCACGAGGTGCTTCTTCACATGAACGGTTCAGATTTTGGATCCACATCACGTGTGATGGGTTCTCAAAAAAGTTTGCACCAGTTTGGTGCGAAATGGTGCGTAGGTGAGCATTTCCATATATATATATATATATATATATATATATATATATATATATATATATATATATATAGCTGAACGTGTACCGTTGAAAAGGAAAATGTTCAAAATCTGCTAAACTCAATTGCACAAATCAATGTCTGTGATCACCCTCCTGTATGAATATTAGACATGAGCCTTTCAAATTAGTGCAGAGAGAGAATGGACGGTTCCGATTATATGACCATCTGAGCATGTGGGGCACCTGGGTGCCACAAACTGATGAGGGCAGGGACTCAGTCAAGTTGGGTTGTGACCGTGGGGCCACCTCAATGTATGTGTTGCATACATCCACGCCGTCCATCCATTTTTCCAGCTCATTTTAAGGCATGGGATCAAAAGTGAAGCAAATCCAAGTCTCAGGTGGACCACAACACTGGAAACAGGGATCATTGAACGCCCACCATTGCCGTAATGTTTATTTGTCATCCAACATGTTGATAAGGTCACATAGACCTGGATGAAGGGGAAAACAAAAATATCAGATTGATCCAAAACTCTTGTGGCCCACAGTTTTTAATGGTCAATCACCACTGTTTCCTGTGGTATGGTTCACCTGATATTTGGATCTACTTCAATTTTTTGGGCCAAACCCCTAAAATGAGCTGGCAAAACGGATGGACGGTGTGGATATACAAACATACATTGAATTGGGCCCCACGGTCACAAGTCAGGTCCCAACCTGATTGAATCCGCGCCCAACTGATTACAGACAGCAGCCAAAACTAACTGCCTCTAATTAGCATTCCTCCCAGCGGGGAATAGTAATAAAAACTACCCCTCATTCTCAACCTTTCGTGGCCTCTCTCTCTCTCTCCCCTAGAGATTTGCAGAGAGGAGTTTGAGCCACCACCACCCAAATCAATCTATACATTTTTCTTTTCCATTCCACTCTCTCTCTCTCTCTCTCTCTCGTTAGAGAGTAATCTACATAGACAATCTATACATTTTTCTTTTCCATGCTCTCTCTCTCTCTCTCTCTCTCTCTCTCTCTCTCTCTCTCTCTCTCTCCTTAGAGAGTAATCTACATAGAGAGGAGATTGTGTCACACCCAAATCAATCTATACATTTTTCTTTTCCTCTCTCTCTCCTTGGAGAGTAATCTACATAGAGAGGAGATTGTGTCATCACCACCCAAATCAATTCATACATTTTCCTTCCTTTTTTACTCTATAAACACACATTAATAGAGAGACCTACATAGAAAGGAGATTGTGTCACCACCACCCAAATCAATTCATACATTTTCCTTGCTTTTTTTCCTTCATCAATACATCTAACTGAAATTAACGTCTGAAAACCAGCAATGTATCACATAAGCAACCATATCCTAGGCCTCCTAAACATCCTAACCATGATCTTATCGATCCCGATCATCTTGGCCTCATTGTCATTAGGCATCCAGACCAATTCCGAATGCGAGAACTTCATCCAATTCCCGATGCTCGTCCTTGGCGTGTTCTTGTTCGTCATCTCAGTCCTAGGGATTATTGGCGCATGTTGCCAGGTCACATTCTTACTATGGATTTACCTCTTTGTGACCTTTTTGCTGATGATCGCACTCTTCTGCTTCTCAATATTCGCTTTTGTAGTCACGAACAAGGGTGTCGGGGAGGCTATTATGGGAACGGGATACAAGGAATATCGGCTCGGAGATTATTCGGATTGGTTGCAGAAGCAAGTCAACAATGAGAAGAACTGGGGCAAGATCAAGAGTTGCTTGCAAGACTCGGAGTTTTGCAGGAGGCTCGGACACCAGATGTATGATGGCAATGATTTATATGAGGAGACCGCCGAGTTCTACAAGCAAAACCTAACGCCGACCCAGGTCTGCTTCGGTTCTTTGCTTTTGGATTTTTCTTAAGGTTTGTTTGGGAGTTCAGAAAATAAAAGTAGAGAAAGTGACTTTTCTTTAAAAATTATTTTCCAACTAAAGCTTTTGGAGAGAAGGCTGGGAATTTTTTTAGGACTTTTGCCATGAAAACATGTTTTTTGGAAAATGTTTTCCACCAAAATGCGAACTCCCAATCAAGGAAAATGCCATTTTCTTGGAAAGTACTTTCCACCCAAATAATTCCAAGCTCCCAAATTGCCAAAGTAATCATGGAATTCCTATCCAGGCTTTCTCCAATTCTGGAGCCATGGTCTCATGGCAGTAGTACAACATTGGAGGTCTTGGGTTCGATCCTGACCTACCCATTAAAAGAAATTCATGGAAATTTAGAGAAAACTGAAATATGCCTTGAATGGGGAAAGTCCTTTGTATTCCTTGCACTGCACCTTTTACTGATATGGTAGAAACCGTCGAACTTGCTAATTCCTCAACCCACTCGCCAGTGCGGTACTCGTTCAACACCTCAATGCCTTTTGAGTCAGCCTTCACCTGACACTTTGAATTAGGCTTCTTTGACGTTTATATATATATAGAAACTGTTAATTGGTTTTCCGTATCTAACTAATAGCATAGGGTATAGAATGAAATGATTGAGAATTTCATATTAGTGATTCTCTTTTCATTGAATTATGATATCTATAAGAGATTAAACTCCTCTTCCATGCATGCAAAAGCTACTTCGTATTGTCATCGCTGTTCTTGTGGGGTTATGCAACAAGGGGGGGACCCTGATAATGAAATCTGTTCGAGGATGAGAACTGCTCAAATACATCCCCATGTGTTACAATAAAAGATATGTAGTGATCCTAATAGTTGGATTTGGACTTTTTCAATGGTCATCCCGATTGATGGGTCTCACCTAAAAATTCACACTGGCAAAATACACCCAGCCGTTAAATGGTTGATTAGTACCAACAGAGAACGAAATGAAAGAAAGAATAACCATTGACAAATAAATAGGCAAAAATCCTATGCTCAGCAGTTTGGATTGTCTGGTCATTGCCATTTTTGAGATACGGTCCATGCATGGTAGGGCCCAAGAGATTTTATTTTATTTTTTTTCTTCTAAAGGTTAGGGCCCAAGAAATTAATGCTTAAGATAACACATACAGGCGCAGAATAGAGCTTAGATATCAACATTCTTCTTCTTTAGGTTCATAACATGTACTACATACATTACAGTGTTTTTTTTTTTCTTTTCTTTTCAAATTTTAAATTTTTATTTTCAGTTTTCACCAATCATCATCATCTTCAGCATCTTTTTATTTATTTATTTATTTAAACGATGATAATGCTATTTACAAAAGACGAAGCTCAGGACATACAAATAGACAACCCTATCGGGCTACAAATCCCCTCAAGAGACCAGAAAAGAAACTGCGAACTTTGAATACAAAGCCCATTCTAAAACAAGAGATTTAGCTTTACCGAAGACTTGAGAAACCTGTCTTTTGCCATTCCTGAAGCAACAGTCATTTCTTTGCAGCCATAAAACCCATGCCACATGAAAAAGAAACTCTCAATTAAATTTGGCAACACCTATAGCACTCCAAACAAAGAAATTATCCCGTAACAATCTTGCAAAAGCACAATGAACGAATAGGTGATCCACTGATTCCGCAGCTTGCATACACATTAGACAAACATTCGGAAGGATAAGGCTTCATTTTCGGAGATTATCTATTGTAAGCACCCTTTTCCTCCCAACCAAGCCATGAAAAAGCCGCCACCTTTAGAGGGGCACAATATCGCCAAATGAACTGAGTAGAGCAAGACCCGTCCCTAGAACAACCCCAGCAAGAAACATATAGAATGATTTTACTAAAAATATGCCAGACTTATCCTTAAGCCATTTCGTAGAATCCAGGTCAGAGAGAACCAAAGATATCTTCAATAACAACTACAATTGAATGAGCTCTGCCACTTCTTCGTCGCCCAATTCTGCCTACACAGCAGTGCCCATACTACCTCCTCTCCAAGTACTGAAAAGCAACTAGCTACCCTCAACTCTTCCTCAACTAAGATCCCCGCCAATTGTAGAAAAAGCTCACTCAGTTTATGATCTCCCCCCTCCCCATCTATCTTCCCAAAATCTAATATTCTTCCCATTCCTCAATTAAAAAAACCCACCCCTTACCATACTTAATGTTTTACCAAGGCCACTGATTTCCATATATGTGATGCCCTATATAATGATGATGACTTAATCCACCACCCCCTTCATCATCTAAGCCTTATTCCAACTAGTTGGGGTCAGCTACATGAATCCTATTCCGCCATTCCACTCTATTCAGTTTCAACTAATTGTTTCCACCAGCGTTCATAATATCGGTATCGCACAATGTATCGCACCCTTGGGATACAGATACGTATCGGTTCGCATAGTTTATCGCACTTTTTGGGAAACATGGGGAAACGTTGGGAAAATGGTTGAATTTTTAATGAAACTTTGGAGATTGTTAAAAAGGCCCTTGATACACACTTTTAAATCATAAAATCTCAAAAAAAAGATGCACATAATAAATTTCCTTTATATAGAGTCCTAAGCTATGCGATGTTTAACTGAACTAACGCAACTATATTTAAATTGAATGCATGATATTTATAAATATATCATAGTCATGTATGAAAACACAATCAATTCATTGAAAAGGAAAAGAAGAACTGAATAAGTAAAATTTGAGAAATATACATATCAATGATGGGGACTAGTTGTGGTCTAGACCCACATAGAGTTGCGCGGTGGCTCGTAATCATCATCTCCATCTCAACGGGGCTGGGCATAGTACTGCTGCTCCACAAATTGACAATATTGTACCCAAGTCATGGTAGAGTGGTTCCAATTATCCTCTCCGAACTGAATCAATACGCTCATCCGTGGGTACTGCATAATCGTCACAGTCTGTAACTGATATGGATCTGGAAATGGCACATATGAAGCTCCTTCGTATCCATACTGCTGTTCATATCCCTGCCAATATGCAGAAGTGAACTCCTGACCATGGTTGAAAAATGATGTGCCATAACTGCTGGAGTCACTCGTCACATATCCACTAGGTCTATATCCATGTCCATACTGCGGCACAGAACTCAAGCTACTTTCCTGTGTTTGTGATCCAGATTCATATTGTGGCCTGTAACTCGAGCTCTCCTCGTCCATGATCCAAATCTAGAACCACCTCGCCTACCATGAACACTTGTGTCCCTCATGCATTTTGCCAACAGCTCCTTCTCAAAATCTGAAAGTTTATGAGTCTGCTTTTTCTGCAATAGCTTTTGACGCATGTATGTCTTATTGTAAACAAGACGGGGTCGTGGTTTCTCCTGGACAAGAACTATGGTCAGGCTCCTGTGTAAAATGATCGAAACTCTCCTCCCCGGTAAAAGGGCTAAGACGCCTCTTGTCCTGACTGCCACCCGCGTCGCCACCACCATCATCATCATCCTTACTGTCATCAGAGTCATCGTCACCCTTATCGCCGCCATCATCATCACCAGACTCATTTCCCGCATCACTCTCTGACTCGGTCTCAGTGTCAGACAATGTTTCCCCGCCGCGTGTCCCGCGTGATAGTGACTGCCGCGGGCTGCCCTCCGGACTCCTCGTCAATGGGTCGAATGCCTCATCAAGAGACCTCTGCTGCTCCACATGTGCATCAACATCAATCCCCTGTGTTTCTACTTCTGTCACAATATGTGACTCTGGTTGCCTATCCAAGGTATCTAAATCATCCGACCTAACCCACTGGTAAACTGGGTCATCCTCCGCATCCTCAGCATATGCATGCTGTCCGACCGTCGTCAGGTCCAGTAGGTCTTCCTGCGCTTTTCTTCTTCCTTCCGAACGAAGCAACCTCTCTCGTAACTTCATATTGTAGTTACAATACACTAGCTTCTAAAACCTCTCATACCCTATTCTATTACGTTTATTTGTATGTACGAGGGAGAATGTACTCCAATTACTTTCACAGGGTGACGAGGACACTGTCTGTGCAAGCACACAGACAACCAATCGTTGTAAAACCTCGCAGTTAGTCCCATACATGGACCACCATTCGCCTGCATATCATAAGATTATTTCATTATCCTAGATTTTCCAAAATAATATAAAAGTTAAGTTTACTACAGTGACTCACATGCCATCATAGCGTTCCTTGACTTCACTGTAGGGTGACACCCAAACATTCCAACTGCGTCGCGGAATTTAACAATCTATTGATAGCGTATAGCAACCAAAATAAGTATTTAATGATTGAGATGAAGAGAAGGAGAATGTAAGTGCGGAACATATTTACCTCACTACCAAATGTGCCTTTCCTCGGACAGTCGGGGAATAAGTGATCGTACACCTCATGCACAGCCCTCTTTAATGAATTATCTTCGAAGAGGTTCTGGCTGTAGTAGTATTTGGGATTCAGGAAATACGCTGAAAACCAACATATACACATCAGTACAACCCTTGTTTATTATTGCATATGGAAAAAAAAAATCCATATAGGTACTTACCAGCCTGATGTAGTGGGTGAGAAAGCGTCCTTTCCCAACAGTCATCTATTATTGCATGCACCCACTTATATGCATTGGAAGCTTTAACCATGATGGCCTCTTTCATCAGCTGTATAGACGGATACAGCGACCCCATCGACGGATTTGTCTCATTGTCCACCATCCTCAACACCACATAAATGGGCTCTAGAATACCCACAACATCACGCACTTTATCCCAAAATGAATTTCCCAGCACCAGCTCTTCGATTCTATAGGTTACTTTCATCAACCTCTTTTTCCATTCTACGTAATCATGAGAGGTGAAAAGCTCCCATAATCCCTGTTTGTGTTTGAGAAGGCTACTTGAGGCGATATAATTTGTGGCGAATCACGTCGCTCTAGGGCGCACTATATCGCCACCACACTTCTTGTGCATTGCGGCTAATAACCATGTGTGGTTGTATACAAAGTTTGTAATGAGCTGTGCATCAGTAATTACAGTCTTCACCGACAGCCTATTCCCGATCCCCTCCAGCATGAGATCGATGCAATGGGCTACGCAGAGGGTCCAACGCATATGATACTTGCTCTGAATATCCTTCCCCGCCTTAACAAATGCACTTCCATTATCCATAACAAACTGCACAATATTTTTCCTCCCAACATCTTGCATGACGTTGTGCATTAATTTGTAAATGTACTTAGAATCCTTGATCTTACTACTCGCATCTATACTCTTTAGGAACACAGCTCGTCCCCTGGAATAGACCATTAATTTTATAATCGACATCTTTGTCGGTCCGGTCCAACCGTCACACATGACAGTGCAGCCGTACATCTCCCATGACTGCCGATACGAATCAACGTATGTCTTTATTTCTGCATGTTCATCATCTAAGTATTTCCCCATGATCTGTGCGGGTGTGGGCGGCTGCACACCCTCACCCCCACGCTGCACTTTACTTATCGTATTTTTGAAGTGCGGGCTTGCTGCGGCATTTGCGGGGATTTGATCGTATATAAAAAAATTTGCTATAAAATTTTCAACTTTTTTCCTCACATCCCCTCCACTAAACATCTCATTTAGTTTCTTTTGTGTCCCTTCTGCCTCTTTATACATCCTCGGATCTGAAGATAGATCCGGCACCTGCATGTTACTACTCCTGCCCATGCTCCATATTCCTCCCCGCCTACTACCCTCCCCTGATCCACCCCTAGCACTCTCCCTTGCTCCACTCCCCCCCACCATGCTCATGGATGGACCCATTAAATCTAGGCCTACTTGTGTCCCACCTCCTATCCTAATCCCTCTTTCACTGATCTCGCATGGACTCTTGAATTGCGCATCTGTATTTGGGATCATCATCATTATCGAGATCCACTACATCATCCTCACCTGCATATTGTGGCCGCCCCAACTCCTCCGTAATCTCCCTCTCCCGCGCATGTCATTCATCTTTTGACTTCACATTTTTTTTCCAATATGATCTTCATCTGTTCTCGCACATCCTGTGGGCACTTAGGGCAATCCACAACATTGCGATACCCTCATGCTAAATGCTCCTTTAAGCGGGTTACCCCACCACTCCTCGATACAAAGCCACATTAATCACAAATACTCCTGAATCGATTATCGGGAATGGGTCGACCGTACGTCCACCCTATATCAGGTTGTCTCCCTCCAATGGATAGAGCCAAAATTAGATAGATCCACCACTCAGATGGGCCACACCACATAGAACAACGAGATTTGATGCCAACAATAGGTTAATAATTAGGGGCCACCATGATGTGGACCTTCAATCAAAGCCGTTAATCAGTTGTAACTCATTAAAATATGGACCACCATGATAAGGATCATCATATGAACAGTAGATTTTACATTTACAGCATGTTTTACCCTACAAAGCTGTGACTGTTTTATTCCCAGCATGTTTTCACTTCATACAGGTGTGTATATGAACATATCAACAAGTCGGATAGAAAGTAAATGACATGGTGGACCCTGAAGTGACACACCAAGTTTTGTGGGGCCCACCATGATGTATGTGTTGTATCCACACCGTCCATCCATTTAGAGATATCATTTTAGGCCATGAGAAAAAGAATGAGTCAGATCCAAAGCTCAAGTGGACCCCACCACAAAAAACAGTGGAGAGAGTGACACCCACCATTAAAAATTTGTAAGGGCCATGAAAGTTTTCGATCAAGTTGAAATTTGTTGTTTCCTTTCTTTCATGTTTGTCTGAACTTATAAACTATAAACAGGTTGGACCTCAGATAAACATCATAGTGGACCTTAGGAAGGTTTCAACGGTGGGTGTCCCTCTCCCCACTGTTTTTTGTGGTGGGGTCCACTCCAGATTTGGATCTGACTCATTCTTTGTCTCATGCCTTAAAATGATATACCCAAATGTATGGACGGTGTAGATACAACACATACATCATGGTGGGCCCCACAAAACTTGGTGCGTCACTTCAATAGCCAGTCTGGGTACGCAACCCGTCAGTATCTTCTGCGCATGGACGCGGATTGCGTCCTACCCCCGCCAGGACGGTAATCCGTCCGGGCAGGCCTCTATGGGGTCCACTGTGATGTAAGTATTTTATCCACACCTTTCATCGCTTTTCTCAGATCATTTTAAGGTACTACATAAAAAATGAAGCAAATAAATAGCTCCAGTGGACCACATCAAAGGAAGTTGCAGTGATAATGACACCCACTATTGAAACCTTTCCAAGGGCCATCGTGATGGTTTTTTTACCACTCAACCTATTAATAAGGTCATTTAGACTTGGATGAAGTGAAAACACAAATTTTAGCTTGATCTGACACTTCTCCAGCTCTTAAGAAGTTTTTAATGGTGGAGGTTCAATCCCCACTTCGTGGTCCATTTAAGCCTTGAAACTACCTCAATTTTTGGTTCATAGCTTAAAATAATCATATAAAAATTATTAACGGTATGGATAAAATACTTACATCACGGTGGGCCCCACAAAGGCCTGCCCGGACGGATTACCGTCCAGGCGGGGGTAGGACGCAATCCACGTCCCTTCCGTGCGCGGGGAGACGGATTGGCTACTCCCCCTGACACCGACCTCATAGCTGGTGGTCGGTGCTCTGTGGGCCCCACCATAATGTATTTGTTTCATCCATTCTGTTCATCCATTTCTATGGATCATTTTATGGATTGATACAAAAAATCATAAGGATATAAATCGCAGGTGGACCACACCAAAGGAAAACAATAATGATTGGATATCCACCATTAAAATCCTCCTAAGGCCCACTGTACTGTTTATTTGACATCCAATCTATTGATTGGGTCCTACAGACCCAGATGAAGGGAAAAAATAAATATCAGGTTGATCCAAAGCTTTTATGGCTCCCAAAACGTTTTTAATGGTCAACGTTCATTCAACATTGTTTCCTGTAATGTGGTCCACTTGAGTTGTGGATATGGTTCAATTTTGGGCTCAACACCTAAAATGATCAGTAAAAAAGGATGGACGGCGTAGATAAACCACGTGTAATCATGGTGGGCCCAACAGAGTTTACTAAGTAAGATAAGAGCGTAACTCAGTATGCATCTATCATATGAACGCCCGTCACTGACGGGGCACAACACGTCACCAAGTTACGTGGGTCCCACCATGATGTATTTTTTCTATCTACACCATCCATACATTTGAAGAGATCATTTTATTGCATGAGCCAAAAAATGGGTCAAATCCAAAAATCAAGTTGACTCCACCATAGAAAACAGTGGAGAAAGGTTTCAACGGTGGAAATCAGTATCACCACTGTTTCCTATGGTATGATCTCATATTTTTCTAAAATTTGGGATCAACCTTTAAATTAGATGAGAAAGTGGATGGACGGCGTGGATGGAACACATACATTAAAGGTGGGCCCAAGTGAGTTTACTGAGTACGATAAGAGCGTACTGAGTAACGCACCATGTCAATGGCCTTTACCCCATCCACCGAAGAGGATTGCACACTATGTACTGAGTAAACTCTGTGGGGCCCACTGTCATTCATGCATTTTATCAAATCCGTCCATCCGTTTTATCATATAATTTCAGGGCTTTAAACGAAAAATTAATCATATCCAAAGCTCAAGTGGACCACACCACCTGAAACAGTTTGAATTGAAGTCTACCGTTGAAAAGTTCTTGGGGGCCCACAGAAGTTTTAGATCAAGATGATATTTGTTTTTTCCATTCATCCATGTCTTTGTGATATTATGAACAGTTTGGATGACAAATAAACATCATTGGGGGCCTTATAAATATTTCAATGGTGGAAATCAATACTTCCACTGTTTCCTTTGGTATGGTCTACTTGAGATTTTGATATACTTTATTTTTGGGCTCAACCCCTAAAATGATATGGAAAAACGGATGGACGATGTAGATGAACTATGGGATGCGTGTAGGGATGACAATGGGCCCTACAGAGTTTACTCAGTACGATAAGAGCATACTGCGTAACTCAGTACGCAATTCGATTTCCCCATCTGCGCCCCTCTTTCACCTTCCCTCTCCATTTTTACCCGCATCCACACACTCTGATCCGTCTTTCACGCACGCAACCCCTCAAATCTCGTTCCGGAAGGAACAGTTCGCCGATCCGGCCTGATTCCTCGTCGGAATCTCCGAAAAAGGGGGAAGTTGAAGAAAATGGCAAGAAAATCGTACTTACTTGTCGAATGGCCCACCTTCAATCACCGCTACAGCCAGGTACTCTTCGATTTTTTTTCTTCTAATTCATTTTTTTATTATTATCCACAACCTGAATCCGATTTTTATGGTGTTTGTGGGTGGTTAGCTACAGTGGGACTCGTGAGTCCCCTGCAATCCACCCGTAACTGTCCGTGTGTTTGTCGATTTACAATAATGGAGAGAAAATCGCGCGATATCGTCGATATATCGTGCGATATCGACGATATATCGACCGATATCTGATATTTGGGATTTTTTGGTATCTTCTGGGGATTATCGCGAGTGTATCGTCTCGCAGTGGTGTGATAACGATAATATCGGCCGACGATATTTCAAACACTGGTTTCCCCAATAACCCTAACCTTGGATTAATGGACATCTGTTTGTTGAATGCGAACCATTTTTCATTCTAAGTATGCATTAGATGTCCACCAATCAGCCAGTTAGGACAACAATTCAGAGTGGTTCCAGGTTTGTGATCCATCTAAACTCTAAAACGGGTCCATGGCCTAGATGGTTAATTTGAATCACATACATGCTATGTTTAAAATTTCTACATGCATGCATATGAACCATCAGAATCTGCAAAAGCATTGAAATTTCTCTCCTATTTATTCCATCTTTGGTTAAAATGGCTGCCATGGACGTTTCCTACTCCGATGCATTGGTCCATGTTGTATCAAGTGCATCCACTGAAAGCAATTTTTAAAAAAAAATATATAGGAATAAGGCAAAAAAAAAAAAAAGTGGTCACCTAAAGCCCAATGTATGCCAACTTAGCACTCTGCCAAAGTGTCACTTGTGTAGGGAATCCGTGCCATTTATATGGTGGGCCTCACCATGAAGATCACCTGTCTTGAAAACCAGGCCAATCCATTCATTAGGTGGGCAAACCTGTGCAGGTGAGCATTGAGTCATATCGTCTGCCATCCTTTGACTTTGATAGTGTGGTGGCATGACCTGCTGATAACTGAATCCATCTCTAATCTCTTATTTTATTTTATTTTTACTCTCTTTTAGGCAGCTTCTTTTTTTCATTAATTATTAATTTTGGGGCCACTTCTAAGCACATATGACATGCTGAGAGATATGGTGCACATGCCTCCCACAAATTAAAGATGTAGGGAATCTAGGAAGCATTTTGAAATGCCAAATTCCCAAAAGCACAATCCAAAATACATGTTAAGATTCCCACCCACCACTACAGATGGAGAGAGATGTGCACACAGGTTCTCAGTGCACATTGTGCGCACAAAAACTTTCTCCCTCACTTTCATGATCATTTTCTAATCCTTCCTGATTTTATGTTTGAATATGTTGTTACTAATTTAAGTCATTTGAATATTTTGTTATTAATTTCAGTCGGGTTGCTGCAAGCCACCTACCTCCTGTGGTTTCATATACAATAATGCTACTTATTGGACCGTACCAAAACACGGCGTGGACTCCCACGACAGTGATTGTCAGGTATGGAGCAACGACCAGGATAGACTATGCTACGACTGTAATTCATGCAAGGCAGGCGTCCTTGCCAACCTGAAGATCAGCTGGAGGAAACTCGCCATCATGAATTTCTTTGCCCTCCTCTTCCTCAATATCATCTACTCCATCGGTTGCTGTGCTTTTAGAAATAATAGAATGGACAGTTACCAGCCATACAGACCGTATTACCATTAGTCACAGAGTCAGGGATTCACAGCTCAATGGAATTTTCACTTCTATCGAGGACAAAAATGACTCAATATTGTATATCCATTACTGCCTCTTTCTGTACTGCTTGTGATCATTTCTCATGCAATTAACTCAATCGTCATGCCGCCAAATGATTGAAGAAACCCCCTGATTGATGATCTTAAGATTGTCGCTGAATACATGGAATTCATGGACCTGCAAATCTGAATCCTGCCGGGCTTTGCAGACTACATATTGTCCTCACACCCTTACAATAGCACATGGATCGCCGAATCATCTGAGTCAGACCCGACATTTCACCCCCAACTCGGGCGAGTTGCAACTTGACTTGAACCCCAACTCGGGACGTGTCCCAGAGTAAATAACCATGATCCTTACCTTGCCACCTTCTCTCACACTGACTTGGGGATTACGTCATTTTGGTGCTTTAATGTTGCTTAACATGATTATTCATCCCATCAACAAGCAGAACTGCAAACAAGTGGAATCAACAGGTCCAAAGTGGTCCATCAGAGCCTATGGCTTCCCACGGTGCTTGATTCTTCATGCAGGGCCAGTGCTCTTTTGCTCTAATGGGCTCCACCATGGATGTAGCATATGGGTGTCAAAGGGTCACCCCAGCCCATTGGGTCCTTCAGTTCGGCCTGGTCCCTCAGGGGTTAGTCCAGAAGTTCAGGTCCGATGAGTAATCGGGTTGCTGGCAGTTCAACCTCACCGGTCCATCGGGGTGGGTTGGACCCAGGCGATATGGTAACTATACATATTAGTTGTTGTTGTTGTTTTTTTTTTTTTTTTTTTGAGAGAGAGAGAGGTTATTAGTCTTTACATATATATATGTACCATACCATTAATAAGTGTGTATGAATCACTTAACAGGCTGAGTTTGGGCTTCAGGAATTTTTTATAAGGCAAGGCCCAGCATAAAAAAGTTTGGCTTGATTTGGGTAGGGATTGGGCTCAGGTTGGGGGCTTGGGGAGGGAACCAGTTTACCTGTTTGCATTAGGGCAGAGAAGAAAGAGCTAACCAAAAATCTTACTTTTGGCGACCAATTCCTAGTTCTTTCATCTTCTGCATCTCTATTAATAACAATAACCACCTTCTCTAGAAGTCCCAACAGCCTCTGAAATTCTACCATTTCAACATCCTTCAAGATCCTTATAACGAGGCCACTCCAACCCAACTTTACAAACAAAAAACTCATAACTCTAGCCACTGCTTATCTATTAACAGCTACACTAAACAAACATGGAAGTCCCTCGCTGCCAATTATCACCCTTAAACCTTACCTCAGATACATTCCTGACATTTTTTCTTTAGGGAAAGATGGATACATTTCTGACATTGAAGCAGATTCCTTCCAGGAATATTCTTCCAAGCTTCTCCGTGAGACTGTAACATCTTCCATCTTTTTCTTTTTCTTTTCATTTTTTTAATAAGCAACAAAAGGGCATTCTATCCATTAAGGCAATGGATAAGTGTCACCAACCAGGAGAAGTGTGGCCCTACCACTCTTAACCAGATCATTTTCACTACATCTTCTCTAGGAACTCGTGAAAAAGAAACAGGAAAGCAGGATCAATAAGCCTTCCTAATTTCATTTATATAAAAAGATGGCTTCTAGGGGGCCTGTGAGGAACCATTAGCCCAAGAAATACCACCCTTGGAACCTCCTTCCAAAACAAGATTACCAAGAGATCCAAGAGCCTTTTTTTTTCTTTCTTGAAAGAAGGCCCAACTTTAGCATTTCCGATGTCTCTCAGTTAGAGCCTCCAACTCCACAAAGGAGCCAAGAAAACAAACTTGAATAAGGGCCCATTTGGACGAACTTCCACAAGGCCTGTTTGGAGCACTTCCACAAAACTGGGTTTCCACGCATACCTTTTCAGTTGACTCAACAGTCGAGTTGGCTTTTTAATGCCTATTTTGCCCAGCGGGGGATGAGACAGGGTTTACAAAAGTGCATCCGAACACACAATGTAAACTAGAATTTGGCTCAAAACGCCATTAAGGTGTCAAACACCTCTTTTAAGGGTAAGTCCAAACAGCCCCCAAGGGGCCGTTTCAATGCACTTCCTCCAAAAATGGTTTCGTTAAAAAGGGATTTCAAGCCCGCACTTTGGTTTAGCGCCTATTTTGTTGAGACAGATATGAGTCAGGGGTTTGCATACTGCATCTGAATGCACAACAACAACTGCTGTTCAGATCAAAATGGCACTTTAGCATCAAAAGCTCTTTCTGAGGGTACATCCAAATGGGCCCTAAGCCTTTTTCATCTCACAGTCATCCCGGACACCATATTTCATCTAATCCATCTTGCAAATCTTCCTCTAAACGACATATTTCACGCAACCATATCCCCCTTTTTTAATAGTACAATCATATTCCTTTTGAAATCCACCTCACACCTTTTCTCGTTGTCTTACAAAATACCTGTCACCGAAGTGCATTCTTCTCCCTCCCAAATCTCCACCACCAATTAAGCTATAATCCCCAATACTCCCAATGCCTAACTCCTCTATTGGATATATGTCCAAGTATTGTTCCTCTCCCTTGCTAAAGAAAATCTCTTTGCATCTTCCCAAGAGAAGTAGCATTATGCTGTTCCCTAAAGGAATTATTGTCAGAAATGCTGGGACTTGTTATGCGATACAGGGCTGTAATGCCCTATCTGGAAAAAAAAAAAAAAAAAAGCCCCTCCCTCCCTCAGGAAAAAGAAACCAATATAAGCCCATAACGCATAATGGCGATCACCATTACCATTATGTAACAGCGACAACAGGTTAATGGCTGTTATGTACCCATTTTTACATGTCCTACCCACTGTTACCATCGCCGAATACCTTGCTACCACCACATCCCAAATCTCAGTCGACACAAGATTAGCCCAAGCGGGAGACCAAGATAAATAATCATTCACTTGTTAGTTCTCCAACCAAGTATGGTCACCAATTTACTTGCTTTGCTGAAGAAAGGCCAAGACCTGCAAGCACGCTTTCTCGCACTGCCCAGGCCCACTATGTTGACATCCATTATGTAGGGCTCACCAAAATTCTTTCAGATAGGAATATCCAAACTGGTCAATCAATACACAGACAGTCCAGTATAAAAATACAGTCATGGTCCACATTCAACTGAAAAAGGGACAAAGATCAAAACAACGTCAGGCCTTCCGATGTTTGAGACATCCTATTCCAATAACTGCAGCAGATCCCTCCAAATCCTGAATCACCAAATCATGTGCCTCCATATACCAAACTGGATGCCTCGGCAAACCATCACTCACATAGCCATTCACTTCTTGAGGCACAGAACCTCATAATTCCACTGCACATAAACATGAATGCCTGACCATGATGATAGTTAAGCCAGTGCAAAGCAACTCTAGGCAGCTTTAAGCTCCCCTAATTGCCCAACAGAGCTGGCTTTGGGCAGCCCCTAAGACTCATTTGCAAGCACCCAATTGATAATCATGTGGTAGATCTTCCTCTGAATGCCACCAGCTGATGAGATCTTGTTCACGCACATCCTATTGAAGTGTTAAATGTCCAAGCTACCCCAAATAAGGAAAGAAAGAAAGCTCAGAGGCTGGAAAACATCATCCCAACAAAAAATTGTACATGCAGATCCTTGTCGCAACTGAATGGCTTGCAACCTACATTGAAGTAGACCAACATAGCCATCTGTTCTGCAGGCTCTAAAATAGCAAGCTCCGATTATCCTACCAAAGCAGCAGCAACAGCCATAGGTTGGGTATGAATCCGCTGACTTACCAATTACCATACACAAGGAAACAAATAGACAACAATCAAGAGTGACTTGGATTCTTAATTTCATGACAACAAAAAAAGTATATACTCTTTTCCTCATCGGTGGAGCTGCAAAGTTGGAAAACAACATTCCAATGGTAAATCATACATCCAGATCCTTCTCACAACCAAATGGCTTGCAACCACCAATGAAGAAACCAACATAATATCTATTCTACTTCTGCAGGCTATAAAATAGAAAGCAATGATCTCTCCAACCAAACTAACTAAGACAGCAGCAGCAAAACAGGTATACGTTTTGGATTTGAACCTTTTACTTACAATGCAAAAGGGAAATAAAAAGGACCACAAACAGCTTGTGAGGAAAACCAATTGATATAATCATTAGTACCAGAAAGGAAGAGCACCCATCTCATGATTTCATTGTAACATCAATGACGTAATCAAAACTGTTTAACAATATGCTTGATTTCACCTAAAAGCAGAGGGGGGAAGGAAGAATTTCACTTCAAAAAAGTACAGGCAAGAAATAAGAAAACATACGCTACAAGAGAAGTGAGAAGTTCAAGCGTCCAAGTTGGTTGAAGTAGGAATGCAGGAATCATCGGTACTAGGAATGATCCACACACCCAACCAATCACAAGAGCACCAAATCTGGAAGCAAATACAAAATAAATAAATAAATAAAGAGAACCATATTTTTCCTTCAGAGTTTTAGTATCCTGACTCTCAGTTTCTGACTTACCCAAGAATGGATGCTCGGGCTAGGCTCTTCGTCTTGTCATTGAGGAAGTAAATGCATGCTGCCAACGAAAGTGCGACCTAAACAACAACCAAAAACCAAGTTAAAAAGATGAGCCATTCATAACCACATACTGACATTTTAAAAGATGGCGACAAAAAAGGAACCTTTAAAAAAATGGTGACAAAAGGCACCACAGCCACAGATATATCATATCAAAAGCTTCAGCCATCAAATAGCATACAATCTCTTCATTAAGTGATACTAGACGTTTCACGCCCTGAGGATATGTATGGAATCCCTAGGTTTTCAGTCTACAAGTGGGGTCCATGTTTAGGTGTTGCAGATAGGGGTGGCAATGGGCCAGGTCGACCCATGGGTCAATAGGCCCAATCGGCTTCTAAGCCAGGTTCAGGACAAGTCCTGTCAAGTTGCAGGTCAGGCTTGGCCAAAAAATAAACCTAGTTAGATAAATGGGTCAGGCTCGGGTTTACCCCAACCCGACCCGACCCGACCCGCCCATAATTATATCGTGCATCAATGCGCCGGGCCAAATGACCAACCTGAGCAGACCCATAACCCCACATAATACCCATATTGTAGTTTTGATCCCTTCTAAATCAAGAGAATCTATCAACCAATGAATATCACCAAGGCAAGATCAATGAGTACGAACGACGGACCAATGAAAGAGGAGGAACGACATTGTTTTAGGCATAAGGACGTTATAATAAATTGCAGGTGATTGCACTTGTTTCCTAGGTCAGGTTGGGTGGGTTGGTTGAGCCCGACCTGTTTACAATTAAATGGGTTAGGTTGGGTCGGGCTCGGACTAGAGAAATTTTAAGTGGGTCTTCTCAGTCATAGTGTAATGGGTGGCCAGATGTCTTGGCCTGTTTCTTAAATGGGTCAGGCTTGGGTTAATCCTGACCCTGACTGAAACCAACCCATTGCCAGGCCTAGTTACAGACTGTTGATCTAATTCTCTCCACCATGAATGGACCATGCACCAAAAATCTCCCAGAGGGAGAATCCTGATCCTTCAAACAATGGCCTATAAATAGTCAGTCCACTTCCAGTGGGGAAAAGGCCAAAGATTGAATAGCTAGGATCTTCCAGCATTGGAGTTTTTTTTTTTTTTTTTTTTTGGACATGGTTTATACATTGGGTCTATCGGATCAATGATCTGGAATCTGGATCACTGAACCACAAGACCATTTGTACAGATTGAGCGAGGGATACTATATAAATCCTTGATAAACATAGGTGAAACACATATCTGACATGTCTGTATTACAAACAGTAGTGTCCTTATCACATAGATTGTAATTCACACAGATAGCTTATCCTTCATTTACATGAACCCTAACAGTCTTTTTGAGCAAAGAAACTGCAATTTTGCAGAAACCATGTCTTAAAGGTGCATTTGGGTGTGTACCCATGGAAAACATAAGACACATGGCTCTTGTTGTTCAGTGTATCATAGAAAACAGAAGCTACAACTCTTGTTGTTCGGTGTGGCAGAGAAATGAAACCCATGTTATAGGTGCTTTGGTTATTCTACTTTACACTGTCATCTCAAAGGTGATATGTACACATAGGGGCATCCCATCAACCTGGGAAACAGAACCACCCAAACATACCTCTAATCATGATGTTTTAAGTCTTCTTTGTTATTGTTTATAGAAGATGTATTGTTCAGATGAGAAAAATTCAGAATCATGGCATTGCAAGTAACACGGTCTATCCTTTTTTTAATTAATATAAAAATTCTGTCTAGGTGGACATATTCATATTCAATTTGACTAACATATACATGCAGAATACTGCAGACATACCTGAAAAGCAGGCCCAGCCTCAGCAGAGTTCATTACACTCCAGGCTCCCATGAAAGCAAAGAGGAACATTCTTCTAAGAATCACTTCGGTTGGAGGAAGTTCCACGAAATCAAGCAATCTTTTTACCCAAGGCGGGGACTCCTCTACTTTCTTCTTCAACCTGCTCTTCAAGTTGATTTTTGATTTCTTTCTTGCTCTGAAGCTGGCCATTAATATTTTCTCATAAGCTGCTTCGATAGATTCAACACTTCTCTCATGCCCAGCATATTGTTGCAAGAGAAAGTTGCGTGCACCTCGTATTTCTTCTTCGGAAGCATCGGAGCTTACACCCAAGCGCCTGTAAGGATCCCATATATTCACCCGAGGGAACTTTGGAAGGTTGCCTGCATAAAAATTTCTTTGAGTTTCTTATAACAAAAACAGAGGACTGAGAAGAAATCAGCATCAAATGGAAGCTAGCAATCAAAGCAACTCTAGTTCTAATAAATGCGCCATCTACATTGTAATTGACAAGGGTTCCATTGAGGTGAAAGTGTTTGGAAAGCAGAAAATATAAGATGATTTTTTACTATTTCACGTTTTTTTTATTGGGTTATCTGGGCTCGAGCCCGAGACCTCAACGTTGAAACGCACCTTGACTACCATTGAGCTACGGGCTCTAACCCAAATTCAGTAAGGTTGAAAAAAACATCATGATCATCATCATCAAAGCATCGTCACAACTATTTGGAGTCAGCTACACAAATAACAATCATTATCATCATACCCTGGTCCAAGCAATTTATGGTCAAGTTATTCTCATGATTTGTATACGGCCAAACCATCTAAGTATAGCTTCCCTCATCTTATTATCTATTGATGCTATTTCTAAGTTCCCTTGAATGAACTCATTTCTAATTCTATCCTTCCTCATCTTGCCATTCATCCATCTCAACATCCTCATTTCAGCTACAATCATCCTATGAACATTGATTTAACTGGCCAACATTTTGTGCTGTAAAGCATGGCTGGTCTTATAGCCATCCTATAAAATTCCCTCTTTAGCTTGAATGGATCACATAGAACTCCAGAGGCATGTCACCACCTCTTCCACCCATCTTCAATTCTATGAGTAACATCCATCTCAATCTCTCTGTAGTCGTGCATTATCGACCCAAGTTAAAGAAAATGGTCATTTTGTGGTACTTCTTAGTCAACAATCTTAAGTAATTCCTCTTTACCACTTTTATTGTTACTAAAATTGCATGCTATATACTCTGTTTTAGTCCGACTAATTGTAAAACATTTAGATTCTAAAGCATCCCCAACATAGCTCTAGCTTTGCATTTAGCCCCTCCCTCATCTCACCAGTCAAAACTATGTCATACGTGCACAACATACACAACATCACAGAGAGCAACTTTCCGAATTCAATTGCATAGTCTTCATGCCCATAGTAGAACCCACCAATTGGACAGTCCACATTCATCGATGATGCATATAGTATAGTACAAGGTTTGCAAATCACAGCCCCAAAACGCAAATCCACATGAATCATATGATTCTCGTATGAATTGTGCAATTTCATATCAAACCTCACAAATAGTATGATTATCGCGGGCTGCATAATGGACCCCCCAAAATTAGTGAAAGAAAAAAAAAATCAACGATTTCATTTTTAATGATTTTTCTTTTTTTTAAAACTATTTAAAAGGCCGTCTTAATATATATATATATATATATATATATATATAGAGAGAGAGAGAGAGAGAGAGAGAGAGAGAGAGAGAGAGAGAGAGAGAGCAATAGTCACAAAATCTTACCTAAGTTGCCGCCAAAGGCCGTATCCATTGCACATCTTGGGCTTCTGATAACCAATCCATACATCCGTCCCTTCACTCCATTTCTTCCAAAAAATAAAAAAAGTAAAAATTAAATAATCTTGCAAGAATTCAAAATATTTAGGGCACCTTTGGTTGCACCCAATTTCTTGAAACATCATGAAAATTTGCACCAAACTCGACTGATAAATCATGGAATTTGATGATAGTCGGTGCAACCAAACGCATACTGAAAAAAAATCAAGAATTTCCCAATAACAGCAAAACGGCTAGAGAGAGAGAGAGAGAGAGAGAGAGAGAGAGAGAGAGAGTACGGTTTTATAGCGGGGAAGTTGTGGCGAGAGAATTTAGGGTTTGAAAGCAAAAGAGCATCCATATTTTTGATAGATAACCCCAACTCTCCTCCTCCTCCTCCTTCAACACGCCATTTTCGATTGAAATGAGAGAGAGATGGGCTTTACTGCAGCGGATGATGCGAGAGGGAGGTAGTTCTGTCGACGGCTTCCGAGCTTTATATGGATGGTGCGTTCAGCGTAGAAGATTGGAGGCACAACTGTGATACTCTGGCGGAGTGGGAGATGATACGCAGGCTCTTCGAAATTACTTGGATATCGCACCCTGATTCGGAACCCCCGTGATTGGTAGGAAGCGGATTGGCTGGTGTACCTCACACCAGCTGTATAGTTGCTGGATTGACGTCAGCAAGTTCTGTAGGTCTGATCATATGAGTTATGTGTTATATCCAAACCATCCATTCATTTTGGGAGAGGCGAAAAATAAGACAAATCTAACTATCAAGTGGACCACACTGCAAAATGCAGTGGGGGATTGAATATCTACCATTGAAATCCTTTCTGGGGTCACATAAGTTTTGGAGAAGTTTTGGATCAATATGAAATTTGTTTTTCCTCTTCATTAAGGTCATTGTAACCTTATGAACAGATTGGATGGTGTAGTCCATATGATCTTTGGATATGATTATTTTTTGCATATACTCTAAAATGATCTCTAAAAATAGATGAACAGTGTAGATATGATAAATACATCACAGTGGGGTTATGAAACTTTGATCTCCTTTGAACAGCTAGTACAACTCTGGATCTCAAGGAGCCCCAGTGCTAGTCTTTGCGCAACATCATCGTACCTACATAGCTATATAGGTGGTGTGTGCTGCACTAGCCAATCGATTGGAAACCCCTTCGGTTTGAAATCCTCCCATGCCGGCCCAATCAATTTTAATCCAAAGTACTTATGTATGGTATATTCATGGGGGTTTGAATTTAATAACTATATCAACTTTAACATGTCTAATTAGTGAGATATGTAATTTTTGATATAATGGTTGTGATAAGCCCATTGAAATATATGCTTTGCTTGAAAATAATGAAATCTCATGTCTCGGATGAGCCCCAAGAGCAAGATCATGTCTGAGTGAATAACCAATAATTTTTAATTGTTGATTTATATAGACAATATTTGGACGGTACTGATTTACATGGATAATGTTTGGACAGTGCTGATCATTATTAGTGGGTTATGTGCCCAGTAAAATGATAGTGTATAGTGACACACATGTTATACCTACAACTATTGAAATGATTTTAGGTGTAATCCAATATCTAACGGTGGATTACAAACCCTCATGGAGGGGATTTGAAACCCCCATTTATTTTATGGTGCTAAACAATTAGGGGATTTGAAACCCCTCAAATCCCCTCCAATTCCCTCCAATCCATGGTGCCAAACGACCCCTTAATTCATATTAAAGCTTTCAAGTCATTTTTTTTCTAGTTAAGATTACTTGATGATCTAAAGATCAGACTGGGAAACTTTTTCTGGTGATTAAAACTGAAATATATCCAATGATCCTATTTCAACAAACAAGCGCCCACAAATCAGAGGTTAGGATATTTCAAACCATCTGATTTTAAGCATGTGACTTATAGATAGTGTGTTACATAATTTTGTCAGTTTGATTTGAGTTATTATGTGCAATGTATGCGAATTCTGAGTGCCTGTGTATGAAGCATCATACCCAGCTAGAGTATCAAATAACTCCCCAAAACTTTGATGCCAAAATGAAGTAAATCCAAAACTAAGGTGGACCACACCACAAAAAACAGTGGTGATTGACTATTAAAAACGACTCTTGGCTCACAATTATAGTATAAACAAAGTCCATTAAAAACTATTGTCGGGCTACAATCATAATACAAACAAAGTACTGAGATACATGAATCACAAATTTCCCAGGCAATGGTTGTCAAGTTGCAAGAACTATCCAAGGACTTAATTCTCAAATAATCCTAATGGATGTAAGTTCAAGGTGACACCAAAAGCACCGGAGTATATTAAAGTATCTACCAGAGTCTCATGGTCATCATGATTTATGGTCGAAATTAGTTTCATCCCATCTATATAACTAGTAAACGATGGCTTATTAGTTTTTCAGGCACATACTCCAATAATACTAAACTACTCCTAAAGGTGAGGAGAATATGTGAGAGTTGGCCACTTTCATAAAATAATTGAAATGACAAAAATGCCAGATCTATAGATAAGCTAAAATAGTCTATGTTTTCGGACAATGTAACTTATGATCGCACTTATTATCTTCTCTTCTTTTGTTGTTCGATAAAGAGAAGCGTCGGTTGAGTCCACCTTTTTTTTATATATAGTGGTATCTAAGACTATCATATTGTTCTCATTCTTATAAATAAAGAAGAGGGCATGAGGAAACCTAACCCTATTGTTCTATATAGTATCTATGGATGCTTTTGCATGCAAAGTGCACGTAAGCCCACTTCTTTTGCTTTTTTGTTTCTTGTTTTGATATTGTATAGGTGGCGATCCTAATGTGCTAGGTTTGATTGGAGTTGACATAAGCTAAAATAAGCTTTAGAGCCTATTATTGGTTAGGAGTGTGGGATCGATTTCGAAGTTGATATATGTATTTCAAGAACTCCTCAACTCGAGTGACACCGGTGATTGGTCTGGGATCGTATATTCTAAATAAGGGGCTTTGTGACAAAAAAGAAATGGATTAGGCATCCTTTTTTGCACGCACTACGTGTGATCTTTATTTAATAGGATTTAACAATTTTTGGAGCATTTGATGGAATTTTAGTATTATTATATTTGGATGTGCTTCATAAAGTTTGAGACTCCGAGCATGCAAACTGAAAATAAGCAGCACCTTGCTTTACTTAATAGGGTTTAAGACATCGAGTAGGCAAATTGAAAATAACTAGCACAAGCTTACTTCGTATGATTTAAGACCCCAACAAAGTCAAAAGAAAGAAAGAAAGAATGTCGATAGGGAGGAGAACGACGATAGTCAGATAAAAGTGAGTATGTGCAGCTGATGTTATTAGAATATGTGAAATATAATGTAGATTGGTTTGAGATATGAGAAGAAAAATGGAGATCAGACACCCATTTTTTTACAAAGGGATAGTTACATATCCCAAATCCCAACCCTAATCCTAATTTCAATGGCTTCTACTGTTAAGAATGTTCTTTTCTCTCATCTTCTAAGTTGAGCAATGTGTCATCATAGCCAGGCATTTTCTGAGCCTTTTTAAACCTTAGAAAAAATTAGCATGCGGAACCTACAATGCATTAAACCTGCCCCCTTAAATGACCCTATGGTGCCTCTGCCATAGGGCTCACTATTGTGTTGATTGTATTGACTTAGACAACAGGCCCTTCAAGAGTTGATTGTAGGTTATGCCCTTTTTACTTTTTGTTTTGGCTTTACTAGATAGGTAATGATGCCTCACGCCAAAAGACGGTTCTTTTAAACAACCAACCCTTAAAAGGCCATTTGTCTATTTTGCCTTTGTTTTATATATATATATATATATATATATATATATATAACATGATATTCACTGTGTACAGAGAGTTTCAAGGTTTCAAGGGTTCAAGGTGAGTGGCCTTGATTTTATTCTTCACTAGAGTAATATTAGTTAATCGGATCCGATGATTGTATCAAGGATCCTTTCGATTTGACTCGTTTAGATTTCTAATGTGTTTGGGGGCTACCAAACGTGATTTAATCAACGTTTTGTGTGGGTGAGGCTTCCAATGTCTCTACATTTTCCAAGCTTACTTTAATATGAATTCTTTTGTCCATTGTAGTGAATCATTAGTAGAAGAAATTCATCCCTCGATTGCATAAAATGGCAACTTGTGTTGTTTCTAAAAAGGCGGAGCTTAATGTCCTGGGGGAGGGGGGGATGATAGATAACAAAATCAAATAATAAATGAGCACAAGTAAATAGCAACCTCAAATGTACTAGTCTTGAGAGGTTGATACAAACTTAGTTCTAAAGACAACCTAACACCAAAAACCAAAGGCTTATGGCAGGACAACCTTACTAGAATATTTGTAAGTATCAAAAACTCAAACCAATAAAGAGGCAAAGGAAATAAACTAAGTTATTACAACATTCACCACAAGTGCATAAAATAAATTACACCATCCACCACAAATGCTCAAAGTAAATTACAACATTCACACACATAAGCAAATCCAAACATCCATCATAACTCTAGGAATTATAGTGGTTCGTTTATGTGTACACAAACTATTAAAAAAACAGTCACACAACTACTCCACTCCTAATATCCACTCCCTTGGGATATTAGCGTTCAATATGAAAAAGGTTTTCCAAGGTTCACCTTAAAACCTTCACAATTGTGTCTTTAAAAGGGCTTACACATTTACAAAAACCCCACACTCTAAGATTTTCTGGATTACCTCAGACAAAGCCAAAAATGAGATTTTCCTAGTACAACCTCACAAACCACAAAAGATATACAAAATGTAAATAATACTTATTTAGAAATTCTCCATCTGAAGAAGCTCAGTAAAACCAATCCGATGTAAACAAAAATGTTCAATGTCTAGTCTCACAAATGAAAGGTTCTAAACCTAAATAATTTTTAGATTAATTCAGCCTAGGCTAGCTTGATTTGATTTTGATCTCAAAGAGGGTAAAATCACAATTCCCTTCTTTAAAGAATTAGAGTTGAATGGGGAACACAAAATCAAATACATAAAGCTATTAAAGAGAATTTAAAATGAGCACAATATAGCTTAAGAAATGCAAGAACTTATTTTTGAAATAGCCAAGCTATATGTCCTAAAGGGGGGGTGAATAGGACTATGCCAAATTAAAAATAAATACAGCGAAATATGAAATAGAGAATAGATAGCAATCACAGAATAAGAATGGAAAGCAACCTAAAATAGAGAAATAGAAACACAAATTGTTTTAAAGACAACCTTACACCAAAAACCAAAGTTTATGGTAGGACAACCTTATTTCTAGAATAAATAGAGAAACTGAAGCTCAACGTAATAATAAAGAGATAGCAAAAATACAATGCTGAAATGTAAATCTAAATTATTACAACATTCCCCACTGTGCTTGAAATGAAATGATTATAACATTCACATTCACACATATATTCTACAATTCTGAATGATAAAAGATAGGAACTATAAATCACACATCCACAACACAAAGAAATATAGTGGTTCGCCTGTGTGTTCACCAACTATTAAACAACAGCCACATAGAATGCTACTTCACTCCTAATATCCTCACACAGGGGATATTAACGTTCACTATCAAATAGGTTTTCACAGGTTCACACAAAACCTTCACAATTGTGTCTTTTTCAAAGGGCTTATACAATTCAAAAACCCTCACTCCTGAGTTTTCTGGCTCTCCTCAGATAACCAACAACTTTGAGATTTTTCTGGCTTAACCTCAAACAAAACCAAACAATGTAAATTACACAAATTGTAAAATACCTGATTTTCTCCTTTGTTATAGCAAACCAGAAGAACCAAGTCGGAGTAGAGATTTGAATGTTAAAGTTCAATGTCCAATACTCACTTTATAATGGTTCTAGGTTTTAATAGATTTTAAATTAAAACAAAAGGGCTAGCTCTAATTGATTTTGATTCCAAAAAAAGGAAAACAACAATTCCTCTTTTCAGATTAGATTGGAATGCAAGAAACAAAATCAATTAAGAAAGCTAAAGAAAGACAATATTAAATTGCACACTTAGCTTATATGGAGCACCGACTTATCTCTCAAAAGACTGAATTAATTTAGCTTAAAGTTCATCTTTTATTTTGAGATTCGTGCTCTATTTATAGGTGAGCAAATCACACCTTCGACTGGTCTAAGGACCTCTACGACTGATTATAGAACCAATAAATATTTGAAAAATTCAGGCGCGATAAGATTTGACAGTTTTATGACTGGTCTTAGGTGGTCTACGACTGGTCTTAGGTGGTCTACGACTGGTCGTAGGCTCCCTTTGACTGGTCGTAAGTGGCCGAATTTCAATGTTGTTCTTTAAGTCGTAGGTCTACGACTGGTTAAAGATACAGTCGACATTGTTCCTAAGACTGGTCGAACAGTCCTCATGACTAGTTGAAACCTAACAGAAAATTTTTAATTTTTGTAACAAACTTACGACTGATCCAGGAATTTCTTAGACAGGTCGAAGCAGTACTAGGACTAGTCGAACAAAGTCCAAGACTAGTCTTAGAACAGACTAAAACTCACTTATAGAAAACATATGAATTATATATCCAAAATGACCTACTCTAAAGGTCAACCTAAGGTCAGTCATACCTCAGGAGTGAAGTAAGGACATTGAACATAAAAGACATGTGACCTTTGAAGTCTTGATGGAGTTCAAACTTGAAAGCTTCTTGAGATCTTGAGGTAGAACTTGAATGCATCTTGAGATCTTGATAACAATCTCACTTTCTCGAGTCTTGACTTGTGAACAGTGATTGTTAATCGAAATTGATCTTGATAAAGCATTGTTCTTCATATATGCAAGCTTCATAGTAGTGTCTTTGGCACCACAAATTTAACAACACACGGGGCTATAAACTATGGCACTTACAATCTCCCCCTTTGTTAAATTAGTGACAAAACACACTTTCAAGATATGTTTCATAATACAGAATATCTGATTAAAGAATCATGCACTAGTTATTATCAACCAACATCCTGCAGACTTATAAATCAATATTCAGTCCACCTTTGCACAACACTGCACATACTCCCCCTGAGTAACATACTCATAAAACATCATACAAAATAATGTAAAATAATGCTACTCCCTCCTCATGACAAAATCCATATATACATGTCTATAACATATCCACACTCCCTCTTTTTGTCACAATAGGACAAAGGAAGCACAAAATAGATGGCAGAGGAGAAATAATCAATGAGAACTATGAGAGTTAACATAGCATAAGCAATACACATAATTCATAAACTGAGTTAAGTTAAAGAGAGTGACAAACTCAAAAATGGTTAGGAGTAATAAAGTTATTACAGACCAGTAATCATAAAAATACTAATCTGACCCAGATGAAGGAGCAGGAATGGAAGGATCCGGTTGATGCATGCCTTTGTTCAAGCGCCTAAGATATTTGCGCATATATATAAACTGTAAATCATGGGCAACAGACATGTTTTCTATCTTAACATTTAGATTCTCAACTTTATCTTCCAATGCACTCAGACGAGCATCAAATGAAGAAGGTTCATAATCTGGATCATTTGTAGAATCAGACTCAAGCTCTTTAAAAATATCATCCATGTTAATATCATCAGGAGGAAGATCACCAGCTTCTTCCTCATGTATATACGCCTTGGTAAACTAATGATTTATATGTGTTTTCTTTTAATTTTCAATATAAGTTTGCCTTGGTAAATATATTTTTATGCTTCTCATTGTTATCTTGGTATACATGCCTACTGTGATGGTGACTAGGCATCCTCAACTAAAAATTATTGCTCTACATTAAATTTTTGTAAGAAACATTCTATTGTTGGTTTAATATCATTCCATAGGTTATGACATCAGTCAAATTTCGTAACTCCATTCCCTCCTTATTGATCTTGGGGTAGATATTTCCTTACGTGTTCTATTATTTTGCGGCAAATAGGCAAACATTCACATTGCTTCGAATCAGGTTGTAATAACCGTGTTTTTGGGATAACTTTATATATATATATATATACACACACACACACACACACATATACACAATCGAGCGTATGAAACCCTAACATACGGTCGAGTCGTGTCTTGTTTTCCATCATTGGATGATAAATTTGAAAAATATACTACTTGGATAATAACTTCTAATGAAAAGGAAACCGGCGAAACCGGTGGAGCATTTTACTTGCCCACGAAGAAGGAGATCAAGCATTGGATTGCGTGGTGCGACCTTAGCGGTGTGTTGCTATTAGACCCACCATGATGAATGTGTTATATCCAGACCGTCCATCCATTTGCCAAGTTTATTTTAGGGCACATTCGTGAAAATGAGACAGATCGAAAGCTCAAGCGGACCGCATCACAAGAAGCATTGGCAATTGAATGCTTATCATTGAAAAATATTAGGCCCATAGAAGTTTTGGATCACGCTGATATTTGTTTTTTTCAGTGGGTGTCCATGGGCGTAGGGTGTTCCAGGTTCCAAATAGGCATGAGCAAACATGGTTAACAATCGGTCTAAATTCAGGCGAGCACGTAACACACGACATCTGGTGCAAGCATCCCACGTAGTCCCACTACTGTCGTCCATTCGCGTTTGCCTAAATCGGTTAGTTTAGTCATAGGATGGCCCAACCGATGAGGCCACCCTCATAATTTGTAGATCCCTAACTAACCTAGAGAATGGGCTACATTCCTTAACATTTCCAGATAGTCATTATTTATCCTTCATTACAAATGAAAATAAACATACATTCAATCAAGACATAGATTTCAGGATATCAAATGAATGCAAACTACTCTTAGTAGCGAAAATTAGACATGCGAGCATACATTGTTGGATTTCCTAAGAAACTAAGAAGATCACAAGTCACTCACACTGCAAGAAAATTCAATTATGCGAGCAACAATGTTGGATTTCCTAAGAAACTAAGAAGATCACAAGTCACTCAACTGCAGGAAAATTCAATTATGCAAGTAACAAGGAAGAGTATTCAGATAAAATTAGATGCAAGGATGAACATGCAGCATAGTTTCCAGGTCCAATCAAACTTTGGGGACTGATCTAACTTCAATTTATCATTGCATGCAAGTTAAGCTAACTATTAGAAGAGTTCCTAGACAAATTTTTCCTACAAATCGCACATGCACAACAATTTAGTATCCATAATCATTAACTTTATCCTAGAATTGGTGATTGACCACCTAAGCATAGTCCACACCTAATGTTCACTGAGAGCTTGTGGAGTCGTCCTAGGGGAGCTGAACTCGCAGGTCGATTTGCCGAGGTCCTGAGTCAATTGAACCCACATGTTAAGGCACATGCAAGGGTCTAGCCTAATAAAATAAATCCTTGGAGAAAAATGGGTGATTACCTCCCAATCAGCTGGAATTTACTTTTGTGGTTGTGGATGTGAGATTCTTTGGGGAAGGAGGAAATTCTCCAAGGTTCCAAGTCCCTTGGGCCCCACCTCCTACTACACTATCCTTCTCTCTCTTCTTTCTCTCTTCTTTCTCTCTTCTCTCTCTCTCTCTCTTAATGTTGGAATCTGTTGTGGGAGTGAGTGAGGGAGAGAGTTAAAGGGTTTTATACCCTGGATTTGGGCCAGATGGCCCTAAGTTCTATTAATCCCTTCAAATGGCCTTGTGGGACCCCCTTTTTGGCTGTCGGGGCTGCCCTAATGGCCCCCTGGCCATGAAATTTGTAAGATAGGTGCCCCACGGCCCGATGAAAAGCTGTGCAAAGTTTGACAACAAATGAATGCGGGGTTTTATCGTAAGGGTCCAATTTGCAATCAACGGTCACCGTTCTACGATTGGGGTTTAGATTTTATGGATGGGTACAGAGAAATGTTTTCAGCATTCAATGTAAATTTAGAAAAGATCTAACGGCTAAAATGTCTCATTTTTCTGTTTCAAGCAAAGGGTCATTGATTTAAAATTTTAAACTTTAGGCTAAGGCTGGGGTGAGTCGCACTTGACAAGTGCCGACTGGACAGCACAAATTTTTCGTTTCCAGGCGTCATCTAAGTTCGTAGTCTGTAATGGACCGCAAGCCCAGTGAGGCCTATGACCTCCCCAAATTTTAGATTTTTCTGCCCTCCCTTGGGCGTTGCACGGCCCGTACAGGCAGTTGTCAAGTTTAGACAGGCAGACCGGCTTTACGGCCCATGCTTGGTCCAAACATAATCAGACTTGACCGCATTAGTGGCATAACTCGAGTTAATTTGTTGGTGATATCCCTCACACGAGCAGTCGAATCGTGCGGTCCTGTGGCAGTTCCCACGTAGACGCCTCAGGACACTGTTCTGGATGGGCCGGGTATTACAGAAAGTAGCGAGGATTGAACACCTACCATTGAAAACTTCTTTGGGGCCACATAAGTTTTGGGTCAAGCTGATATGTAAGACCTGTATCCTAGTCCGTACTGTTCCATAGGCTTCCACGATTCTCCCGGTCGAATTCCGGCAACTCTCGACCTGTATCCGACATTTGCGCGCGATCCTAAGCCGGGTCCTGCATACCGAAGTCGGCTCGAACCAAAACTTGTATCTTAGCGACCGCGCCATCACCGCAGTTCCAACGCCATGACTCGCGTACCGATCTAATACCCAGGCCAGGAGATGTGGGCCTACGTTCATTTCGAAGAAACGTCCCGTGTTGCGAACTTCGAGGGAATCTCTACGACATGTCACATCAAATCAAGTCAAGTACACCACCTTACCTCCATGCCACCTCACCCAACAACAAATACAAGTGGCCACTTTCTCTTTTCCCACAAGTCAACCCTCTCTCTCCCCTCACCACTCCTCTTTTTCAAGTTTTCAAACAAACCCATCCCTCTTTACAAAATTTCAAACTAAATCCATGCCTTCCCATCACCCTTCCGTACAACTACCATTCCATCCATCCCTCTTATTATTCTCTTTCTTTCATTTTCTCAAACACTCTCTCAAGCAAGAATTCCATATGTCCAAGCTCCCTTCCACAACAACAAGTGTGGCCCACTTTCTCACTCTCTCATCTCACATCTCAACCATTCATCCATCATCTACCTCCATCAAGCTTGAAGGCAAGGAGCAAAGGAGGCTAGAGGAGCAAGAAGAAGGAAGATAGGTGGGTGATCCACTGTTATTTCTCATTTTTTTGGGCCACATGTGGTGGGACTCGTTTGAAGTATGTATGTAAGAAACGAAGGGCCCATAGTGGCAGGGTCCCTCCTTTCCATCACCGTTTCTCTCTCTCTCTCTCTCTCTCTCTCTCTCTCTCTCTCTCTCTCTTTATCCTACCCCTAGAATGATGTGGGCCCGACCGATTTATGTTAAATCCACTCCATCCATCAAACGGTGTGGCCCACCACATTTTAGGCGAAATCCACCGTCCTCTGTTGGGACAGTAGGAAGTCCCACATGCTAGGTCACATAATATATAATATATTATATTCATATTATATATATATATATATATATATATATATATATATATATATATATATATACATGCATGGTGGGCCACGTACACGTGGGACCCACCATGATGCCTGTGTTGTATTCCAGCATCCAGGGACGCTAAAAGTGCCTAGCCGCCGTGGGGCGTGGGGTGTGGCTTACAGAGAAGTGTGAAGTGATGTTGGGGTGTACTAAATATGGGGGTGGGCCACTCATGCAGGCCCCACCTTGATGTATGTATATAATCCACGCCGTCTAACCCGTTTCCCAGCCCATTTTAGGCGTTGAGCCAAAAAATGAGGCCAATTCGATAATCAAGCGGGCTATACCTATAGGATATGGTAGTGTTTACGTTAAAACCCGTCTTGATGCTTTTATTCGCCAAAAACATGATGCATATTGGGCTTGATGGGTTTGTATTGAGCCATATAATTAAATGGTTGGGCCGGATTTCCTTGATATGGGCCCCACCTGTGAAAAACCATAAGAAAACAAAAAAAAATGCATGTGCAGCAGTTGATGCTGCTGCCCTGTGTGCTGACGTGCGAACGGACTGGCAGGGACCCACGGTCCCAGCCGTGGGCCCCACCATGATGTGTGTGGAACATCCACTCCATGCATTTGGTAGGTCCCTTTTGGGAGAGTGGACCCCCCAAAAATCAGCCCTATCTGAAGCTCAGGTGGCCCATATCATAAGAAACAGCGGTGATGAAACGACTGCCATTAAAACCCTTATTGGGTGGGCAAAAATTTTGGATCATATGAAAATTGTTTTTCCTTTTCATCCAGGTCCATGTGACCTTACCAACAGGTTGGATTGCAAATAAGCATTATGGTGGGCCCCACGTGGGACCCACAGTGTTGTATGTGTTTTATTCACACCGTCCATTGACCGTGGACCGTGGAACCCAAAAAAAATAATATATATATGTGTGTGTGTGTGTGTGTTTTATCACTGCCGTCCAGCCATTTAGCTAGGTGCTGGACAGTCAGTGGACCCCACCATGATGCATGGGTTGCATCCAAGCTGTCCAACCATTTTGAAAGTTCATTTTATGGCATGAGCTAAAGACTGAGACGGATCTAGGATCAAGTGGACCACCCAGCAAAAGGCAGTGGGGATTGAGCTTCTGCCATTGAAACTCCTTGTTGTCACAAGAGTTTGGATCATTAGGAAATTTGTTTTCCTCTTTATCTAAGTCTGTGTGACCTCACGACTAGATTGGATAGAAAATAAATGTTATGGTGGGCCTTAAGAATTTTCATGGTGGAAATCATGGTCACCACTGTTATTTGGAGTGTGGTCCAGTTGATCCTTTGATATATATACATATGAGGCCCATGTGATTAGGCCCATCTTGATGTAGTTGTGGCCCGTTGTTGAGGCCCACTTTAATACATATGAGGCCCATGTGATCGGCCCATCTCGATATATTTGTGGCTTGTTGTTGCGGCCCACTTTGATATATATGAGACCCATGGTATGAGGCTCATTTGACACATTGGAGGCCCAATGGGATACACATAAGACCCATTGTAATGTGTTTCCACCATGGTTTATACAATGATCTCGATGGTGGGCTACGCCTTGGGAGCAATGATGGTTTGACGTCCACATTGTATGGATAATGTTGGTTAAATATCCGCATTATCACTCTTCCTAGGGCCCATTGATAAGCCCATACTTGTAATGTGTAGGCCGTCTACGCCCATCTGCATTATAAACAGAGCCCAACACCATATAACTTGTTTAGTATAGATCTATGATTCATGCTCATACGCATCATATGTATGCTTGATATGAGGAGTGACTGGTCATAGCATATGCCTTTGGACAGATTATTTATGGGCTCCCTGATAGGCGAAGTTGCCCTTCATGAGCGCGCGGTACCCGCAGAACTGTTTCATGACTGGTAGTGTGATTCATGTACTTCACATTTGTATGACATGATTACTATATGCCCTAGCGACATCAGGATTATGACCTCCACAGACACATTGTGGATGGCAGGATCGGATATCGAAAATATTGTTACTATGCATCGGGGCGCCATAGATGTTCCTAGGTGAAATTACTAAACCCGATAGTACCAGAGGATGACTCCAATGTCAAGACCAAATGGATATATGAGCGTGCGAGGGCCAAATACCAGGAGGCCGCGTCTCCCACTATGTCATGGTCGGTTGGAAAGGGGTGTGGCCTTACTCACTCGAGAGTAGGGGCAATACTAGGCTGAATTTGACCAGCTCGTGAATGGGTCCATTATCGATGTGCCGGATAGGTATTGACAAACTATTGGCCAGGCGGATAGTGAGATTTCTTATGCTCACTTTGATTGTGCGGCTAGGAGAGCGGCAGTGCCATTTGGAGTGTACTAAACCCCAGTGATTATCTAGAATGAAAACTGTACTGATATATGATGAGGATTAGCATGCTTGAACTGTATCTTGCATCGCATGGGCTTGACATGGCAGATAGCATTCATATCTTGCACTGCATAGCCTTGGTACGGCTGATTGCATTCATGTACTCATCAACATGATTCCGCATTTCTCTGACCTTGCATTCTGAGCACGCTTATATTGCGCACACACTTACACTACCCTCTAAGCTTTTTATAAGCTTATGCACGATTGATGCGTGCAGGTGATGCCAGGACGCAGCCATAGCCTTGCCGCAGTTGGAGTGTGCAGCCGAGCTTTTGGAGTTTCTGTTATTATCATTATCTTGTATTTCCCTTTATACGCACTATATTCAAAGTTTTTTATCATAGTGAATTTTGTGATGGTGTTCTTGTGGTTATTGTTTGTGGGTCATGCTTATTGTTATGTTTATACTAAATCAAAATCATACTTGAAATCCTCCGTGTAGGATCCCAGGATCGGAACCTGGTGTATAGATGCAGGGAGCCGAGAATGGGGTACTAAGGAGGCTGTCGGCGCTAAATTCGGCGATTGAAAATTTTGTGAGCCCGGTTTCTAAGTTCAGGGCATGACATGATATTTGTGTTTTCCCTTCATCCAAGTCTTTTTGACCTTATGAATAATTTGGATGGCAAATAAATATCACGGTGGACCCTAAGAAGATTTCAATGGTGATTCCCACTAATTTTTGTGTTATAGTCCATGCAAGCTCTGGATCTATCTCATTTTTAGGCCCATACCATAAAATGAGGTTGCAAAACAAATGAACGGTATGAATATAACACGTATATGTTATTCTTAATGGTTCCAAATGATGGTGGGTATATCTATTCAATGTACAACAAACCAAAGAGTGAATGCTACTGTGACACAAACATAACATGGAATTAGGCTTATCCCATGGTAATACGTTCAGAAAAAAAAACTTAGCAAGAGGTTAGATCGAGAATACTTGCATAGAAGATGATATTACTTAAGAATGAAGAGTGTATTTTATGGATTATAATATCCAGGATTTATAGCAATTGAAGGATCATGGAGTTATTCCTGCAGAGATGCTAATGTGCCTCTTTAAGAACTCCATACCCATTCAGAGCAAATAATTGTCTTTCATGAAAAGACATACTCTGTCTTATGTCAACTATTTCGGTACCCTTTCAGACAAAAACAGTTGCGCACATGCGAAGTGCGCCTAATAAAGTGCCCAAGGTTGCAGAAGTAAAAAACTCATTCTCTTACCATATGACTACACACTCTATTTATTAAAAGTTTTAATTATTAATATATTTATTTACTTATTAAAATAAAATTTTATTTTTTATTTTAAAAAACACAACATATTTTAGTCTAAGCCATCCAAAATCTTTAGAACATCGAGATTTATACCGGATGACGAATCACCATTAGAGTCATTCATCTTTTCTAGCTAGAAACCATAATTGTATCGTCTAATGTGATTATCTATTTCAAGATTGAATCCGACCATTAAGTGGGCCATCATATTAGTGTGTAATCACTCCGTAACAACCAAGATCCCATTGACAGTTAGAAATAATAGGTTATACAAATACAATGGAAGAAACGTTCACTAGAACTCTCTGTGCGTTAACTCGATGCAAATCCGACTCTATCTCTTGTTGTTATTATGATTCTAGAACCTTCGAGAAGCATAAAAATTACATACCAGAACCCTAGAGATTGAGAGAAACAATAACAATAATTCAAGAGATAAATTGAGAGAGAAAGAGAGAAACCTGATCAGTTGACTCACTTAGTCGACTCATTGGTTTGAGTAAAGCCTAGTTAGGGCCGAGTTGGGTTGAAATGAAGCCAAGTTCAGGTCAACAATCACAGGTGAGTTGTCTCATACCTTTTCTCACATCGTAATTTCAATTCTATGTTTATTTTTATACAATTTCTAGTTCTAAACAATGTTTGCAACTTGGATTTTGAATTGTATATAATAGTGTTTCTCAGATTGTTTGAATCCATAGATTATTGGATGGAATTCCAATTTTTTGTTTAATCATGATTTAATTCTTAGAAATCAAGGTATGATGTTAAAATTTGAAATTATCTTCCAAATGTGGTACTTTAAGATGATTTCAGTGATTTTGTGTAAAAATTGTTTATAATGTTCCTATTATGGAATCTCGTGATTAATTGTGTTTTAATGCTAAGGAAAAGACTGAAAAGAAAAGTGTTTGGTTTTTGAAAGGCTTTGGGAAAGGATTCGTATAATTCATGCGTTCCACAAATAAGAACTCCAGTGGATACCTTTGGGTGAGCACCCAAGTATGTGCAATAGTCCCTGTGAATTCCTTTGGTCAAGTGCCCAATTGTATGTAATAGATTAACTATCAAGTCTGGTGGATGCCGTGTCGATTGTGTCTAGTTGGGTGAGCACCCAGGTGTATGCAAGAGATCGCAATACAGGTCGACGATGATTCATCAATCAATGGATGTTCTATCGTTTGTGGTCGGTTGGGTGAGCATCCAAGTGTTTGCAAAAAACTAGTTATGCAGACTAACAGCATTGGTCGTGATCAGTTTGGTGAGCACCCAGGTGTGTGCAAGAGACCGTCTGTTTAAACCAACGACATTGGTTGTGACCAGTTGGGTGAGAACAATTGTGATGAAAGAGACTAGCTATGTAGATCGACGAAGATTTGTTTATCAGTGTAGGCTTGACCGAATTAAATTGGCCCTGCGTGTTTTACTGATAATCGTACTGAGACAGTTGACGCATACTTGCATATATATATATATATATATATATATATATATATATATATATATATATATATATATATATATATATATATATATATATATATATATATATATATATATATATATGCATTGCATGCATGGGTTATAATGTTCTTTTAGATCTAAATACTCGATTACTTGTATTATATGAAATTTTTTTATTTGTTTTAAACTCTAATTACATATGATAAACCGTACAATGCTATCTCACTGGGCTTTTGTAGCTCACTCCTTTATTGAGGATAAACAATTTTATGTGGTGAATTAAAGGATAAGTTTTAAGAAGAATATTAGAGAATTAATTCGTAGATTATCTTTTTATGTTATTTGATTTCTATAGTTGATCATTAGATTTGATGATTAAAGATTTGATTAGTAGATTAGTATATGACATTGATGATTTAAACTTAATCAATTTATGTGAATGATGATTCAATATAGCTTAGTTTCTTAATATAAGTAATTGATTAATGTGAATATATATATATATATGAATGTGAAGTTAGACATAAAAGCGATGAATAATATTAAGCATTCGTTCATTATTTATCTCACACTCTCGAACTCGAGATCAGAGTCCCTGTACTCAGTAATGAATTTTGGGGCATGACACACGACTTTTATGAATGCATGAAGATATTGAAATTGATTGCCACTTTGACGTAAAAGCTTGTCTCTAATTCTCGTATATTTGACATTTTATCCAAGCTAAATGTAATCAATGTTTATGCTTTAGCTTGAGGGGGAGTGTCGATATGGTGTACCTTTTCTATGGTATTTCTATGGTGGTCTCTTAGGCTACCATACTGTTTTTTTTTTCTTTTTCTTTTTTTTTTTAAAGTAGAGAAAAGAAAGACTGGAAACCCTAACCCTATTTTCCCACAAGCCCTATTTGTAACTATTCAAATTCTCCACCGCCTAAGCTTTATGGGGTCTAAGTTAGGTCAATGTTATTGTGTTTGAAAAATCTACTCCATCCAGTAGAGGTTGTTGGATATGTGCATTTTGGTGTGAATTACAAAAAGGTAAGCCATTCAAGAGTTGTGAATTGAAATCTAATTACCACTTAATCAATGCTTTTGAAATCTTTTACTAGTGACTCCTCCAATGATCCAAAATCTTACCGTTGAAGAGGAGATTTTTTAAATACCTACACATTGGTGATGCAAGAATGAGGCCTAAGCTCGGCTGGACCACACCATGATGTTTATGTGAAATTGACCTTAACCACTATATGTGTCAATCCATGTTAGACCCACGTCACAAAAAATAAAAAAAAATAAAAAATAAAAAAATAAAAATCAATCCATTTCATGATTTAGGTGGGCCATACAACGGGAAATAATTGAGAGAGGTATGCCCTCCCTTGGTTTTTTCATAGCTCAATGTGATGTTTATGTGACTTTAACCATTGATGCGTCATCTTAACTTAGGTCTAGGGCTAAATAATCCAGCTGACTTTTGGCTTCAGGTGGGTTATACCAAATTAAACAGTTGGAAGGGAGACATCCACCCTTGATATTTTCAGGGCCACTATAGTAATTATATGAATTCTACTCTAACCAATAGATGTCAAACTAAAATTTATGCCCGGAGACAAAAAAAAAAAATTAGGCCCAATCGTGATTCACGTGGGCTATCACAAAGGGAAATAATCTTAAGGGTGACTGTTACCCCTTTACACTGTTTTTAACTGTCTAGTTCACTTGAATCATAGATAAGCTGAATTTTAGTCTTAGGCCTAACATAGGATGATGCACATGGTAATGAGGTAGATTTGACATAAACATCATGGTTGGCATGTTTGAGAATCCGTAAAATCTCATATTGTTGGAATTAATAATAACCTAAGTGTACTCATGCCATTTGTCTCTACAAATAGTGGGCCCACTTTTATGGCTTACCCAGAGCTCAAAAATTCTTTATTTTTGGCCAAAGCATATATTTCTATGGGCTTATTATAATCATATGTTGAATGAAGTCACATATACACACTAATTTAGAGTGTTAAAGTTGATTTACTTTAATTAAAATTATATTTTTATAAATAAACTATAAAATTTTAATATATTTCATTATGTTGGGGAAAATTAGGACAAGTCAAGGGACTCGGTTATGGAATGGACCAACTCTATTGATAGCGCCTGGGAATCCGAGACAATGGGCCCAACTGAAGAAAGCATGTCAAATGCCTAAAGGAGAGACTTTATAAAGTCCAGAGCCTTAAGGCAAGGTATACTAGATGCATAAAGGCCCAAAGCTCAGAAGCCACCCGATCGACCATAAAACCGACCCATCTTTAAGTCAGTTATAGAGTTGGCTATCGGATTAAAAGAGTACACTAAGTACGAATCAATCTCATCTCATTCGACTGAAGGCAAGTAGCTCTACCCTTTATGATCGGCCGAGACTCACTCATCAGTAGAGTCGGCCCGGCCCGATCTGAGTAAGTAAAAACGATGTAAAGTAAAATACCTTCTCAAGATAACTTCCCAAAAATCTAGTAAAAGGATCTCTGATCCTGAAGATCTCGAGATCAGCTGGAGTCCTAAAACGGATTAATGACAAATCTCTAAGATATCAGGAAGAGAATCCTGGCACGATGGGATCCTCCCTTCCTATAAACACAGGAGATCTCCAGGGTGAAAGGTACGCAAAAACTCCCACAAAAACCTCCTTATACGATCCTATTCTTGACTTTAGCATCGGAGGGTTCCCGGCTCTAGCCAAGGTCTCCTTTGTCTCCTTCTTGTGCAGGTGAGAGGATGGAAGAGGGCGTATCGGATTTTTGCATCAACAGTTTGGCGCCGTCTGTGGAAAACGATACAAAAAGTCATTCTCTAAGCTCTATAACAAATCTGCAATGGCGAGAACTAGAAGAACCACTCAAAACGGCCTAATGAGGTTGCTGTCACTGGACCGCCAACAACAGAAGGCCCACCGGGTACGAACGGAGCCCAAGGGGCTTAGAACCGACCCGATGACTGACAAGGTTTTGCGGCCCATCCAACAACCTTTATTTCAACCAGGCACACTCAAAGGAACCGAGGAAACGAATGGTTAGACAGGAACGTCAAGGAACTCAGGACTAATATAAATTTCATGAAGCAAATGCTAGAACAGATCCATTGCCAGCAAGTTCAGCTGCCCCAATGTTGAAGGTCAAATATTGCATGTCAGACCCCAGTTATTGCCTAGATTTACAAGCATGATACTGTTTAATTCCTTATTTTAATCATGTTTGTAATGCAGGGTGTATTTAAGAGCCTGGACTGAAAAGGGGCACTAAAAGCATGGAATTAACGCTCTGAAGTCACCAAGGCAAGGGAAAGACTCCAAGGGACCGAGAACGAAGGATTTACATGTCAAACATCCGAGAAAATCAAGCCGCTCACATTAAACGGGCCTGAAAACCGTCCAGAATGCAAAATCACAGGGTTTCCACCATCCGTTCAGCTTAAAACTTTATATATGGCCTGAGAACCATAAATTAACCATACATGTTGAAAATCAGCCATTAGATCTTGGCGAAAATGGCCCAACGGATAGATCAGCCCACAATCATCAATCTGGGGCCGCCTGATATCTTGAAATACTTCAATTTTTGTGTCAACCATTTAAATTATATGGTAACCAGGTTGGACGGAGCTGATCTCTCATATACATCAACGTGGGACTCACATGTGCATTGCACGTGTACAGCGTGGGTGCTCAAGCCGTGCACCAGACTAGAATTTTTGGTCAAAGTCGGCTGACCCGACCTTCTTCCTCATGGAGACAACGTCCAACACTGTCCGACCATTTTTTGGCTAATGGGCCCCACACATCATCCAAATGTATGATCTGAACCGTCCACTCACTCAGGGAGGTGGCCAAAACCTTTGGAAAGCTTACCTTTTTCTTCCATGTACGTGGACATGCATAAATCATCGTTAAACACAGGGTGGACGACGGAAGCAAAACATCAGTGGGCCACATATAATCTAATCCAAAATTAGCCATTTCTTACTGGTTTTTCTAGAGTATCATAATGAACGGAGTGGATTTCTCCTTAGAAGCCAATAAAGGGGCCAACCAATCATCACAGCCACGTCCGTAAGCTCTGTTTCACAATAAAGCTTGCGGAGAAATCTTGTGGGCCACCACCGTGCATCGAAGGTCCGATCTAGACCATCCATTGAAATTTCACCGATCCTATTATCAGAGCCTAGGTGACAGAATCCAAGAAGGCAGCAGAGAACGATTTCCAATCGTCCAAACGGAAGATAGACGGTGCAAGGAAAGCTTTCGTGGGCCACACCGAACCTGAGTTGAAACACGTCATTCCCGACTAGTTTTTCGAGCCTCATTTGATGGATGGACTGGAATTCTCAAAGAATCCTGATCATGGGCCCCACAAATCATCAACGCAGCCTCGTGTGCGAGCCCTGTTTTGCGCAGGGATCTGACAATCCAGGTGGGCCACCACGGCTGGCCAATGAGAAGATCTAACCCGTCCGTTGTGTAGGTCGTCCAAAAACATTCCAGGTGATGTTATCTTTTTGGAAAGGAAGAAAGGAAAGTGGTATCTTTTCTTCATATGGGTTCTTGGTTGCGTAACTGGCTGCGTAAAAGCCATGCAACATCACCGACTTCTACAACCGACTCCAGCCAGTGCATCTTCACCGCCTCCATCAGTAGTCTATAAAAGAGAGAGGAAGAAAGAGGAGGGGGGCTGGAGACGTGGGAAGACAAGAAGAGCAAGAAGGAGAGAGAGAGTTTCGGCCGGCTAGTTCCATTTCTTCCCTGTTTTCTTTAGTTTAAATTGTTTTCTTTTAAAGATGTTTAGTCTAATCATGTTTATGAGTGGCTAAACCTCTTAGCTAGGGCTAAGAGGTGAAGCCTGTAGCATGATGAGAGATTTTTTGCTATGCCTTTTGTTTAGACTGAATTGATGTTGATTTTGGTTTAATTAAGGGAATGTTTTTAATTTTTAATGGTCTGTTGTTACTAAAATTACAATAGGTTTACGATGACTTTGAGCATGTTCCTTTCCTTTTATGTGTATGACGTCAGGAAGCCCTATTGTTCACCATCATCTCCTGGGCATGGTCGGATGACGGTACCCTTCCTAACCTTCATACATTGTTGATTGGTTGGTAATTAGTTTAATTTTGTTGTTTACTTTGTCTCCTGGGCATGGTTTGGTGATGGAATCCATTCTAATTCATATATGTTTCATCCCTTGAAAACTATATCAAAGGAAGTTCAGTTTTGATCTTCATGATTACACCCTTCAACTGGATGAAGATGGATTCTAAGTCTAGTTGAGATTTTGATGCAGGCATAAGATCTCCCTGATCTCTACAAGTGGATTCTCTGAATCCCTAGTTTCCTTTCCCTGAATTCTTTAAATGTTAGATAATTATTTCATAATTATTCATCAAATTACATTTGATTTAGATTTTATCTTAATCTAGTTCTAGTTCTACTTAGTTTTAGATAACATACAGGTATCAGTCCCTTGGGATTCGACCTTGGTCTCACCGAGTTTATTACTACATCACAACCCTATACTTGGGGAGTAAACACCCAGCGTGACGATGGTCGGGCGACGAATGCCCCACAGCAATTCGCTGATCCTCATCTTGTTGCTCCACGATCTATCCCTCAGCAAAGTGAGCACCAAGGTCTGGCCGAGCCTGTACCTTCTCATTCCATGACCGCCCCGCTGCCTGCCACCGATCTTCGACATGAAATAGATTGGAGAAGGCACAGTAGGCTTCCGGTTGAGGGAACGACAGATAGTGACGAACCCTGGAAAGCCGACTTCCAGGACTTCGGGAGAGAAGTACGGGAAGAGATCGCAGACATGAAGCAAGGCCATGATATACATCAGACAAGGCTCGAAACAAAGGCATCCCCATTCATAGAAGAGATTATGCAAGCTCGGCTACCAGAATGGTTTCGTCTTCCGCAGATTACGCCCTTCACTGGTAAAACTGATCCAACCAAGCATATCGAATCCTTTCGGACGTATATGGAACTGCACGATGCCTCGGGCACCATGATGTGCCGAGCTTTCTCCCTCACTTTAGTTGACGTAGCTCGACTTTGGTTCAAACAATTGAAACCAAAGTCCATTAGCTCATTCGCCGAGCTCAGCGATGCCTTCCCCAGGAGGGAGAGCTGTTAAAGGATTATATCAAACAACTTCGAGTTGCTCCAAGTCCGAAAACATTCGAATGAAACAACACTTAACTCGATCATGCAAGGCGTTAGAGATAAGCCGTTTCTAGCATCCTTGGACAAGAACCCACCTACTACTCTAGCTGAATGTTGAGGGTCAAATATGGCATATCAAACCCCAATTATTGCCTGTATTTATGAACATGGTACTGTTTAATGGCCCGATTTAATCGTGTTTGTGATGCAGGGTGTATTTACGAGCTTGGATTGAATTAGGATGCTAAAAGCATAGATTTAATGCTCATGAATCACCAAGCAAGGGACGGACTACAGGGGACTAAGACCAACGGATTTACATGCCGGAGATTCGAGAAAATCGAGAAATTGAAGTTCAAGTGGCCTGAAAGTAGTCCAGAATACAAGATTGTAGGGTTCCCACCATCCGTTTGGCTCAAAACTTCGTATATGGCCTAAGGACCATCAATTAACCGTACATGTCAAATTTTACCCATTGAATCCTTGTGGAAGTGGCTCAACGGACAGATCAGACCATAAACCATTGATTTTGAGCCCACCTGAGATCTAGATATTCTTCAAACTGGACCTCGACAGCTTAAATGAGATGATAAAATGGATGGACAGATTAGATCTCTTACAAGTAGCACACTGGACCCCACTTGAGTTGGGTGTGCATAGTGCACAAGTGCACTAGCCGTGCACAACAACAAAGAGATGGTCAAACTGTCTCTTGACCGAGACTCCTTCCTAAAAATGGAAATTCCGTTTTCCTTCCAGCGTCCGCACAGGGACTTGCGGACGGATCTTTGTGGGCCACCACCGTGCATCAACGGTCAGATCCGGACCGTCTATGAGACTCACACGTCCCCTCTCACTCAGGCCTAGGTGGCGTAATTTCAAAAGACAGCAGATATCGAATCTCAACCATCCAAACATAAGACGGATGGCAGAGCAGAAAACCATATGGGCCACACCGAATCTGAACTAAAATAGATCATACCCAAATGGTTTTTCAAGAAGAATCCGGTGGACGGGGTGGATTTCTCATTCGACGGAGTGTGTGGACCCCACTGCCCTCAGCCATGAAAACAGAAATTCTGTTTCTTGCGGCTCTTTTCGTGGAAACCGGAAGTTGTCCGCATTTTACGGGCGTCTGTGGGCCACCATCACGAGTTATCTCTCCGATCCACACTGTCCATCAGGAAGCCCGGACAAAACTGTCTTAGACTTGACCTATTAAAGGTAAAGATGAACTCCAAGGTGGACGAGATCTTCATCCGAAAGAGGCTCTGTTATTGCGATACGCAAGACGTTATTGCGTAAGGAGTTGCGCACATGACCGACCCCTCCAACCGACTCCAGCTGCGTAAAGAAGGCTTGCAGACCAACCTCCCTGCCTATAAAAGAAAGAGAATAGAGAGAGAGAGTGGGGCATCTGGGGCTGGACGTGAAGCACAGAAGAGGGAGAGACAGTAGAGTTGTTTCTCTTTTGCTTTTTCTTTTGTTTATTTTATTTTTGTTTAAGGGACTTAGCCTAATCATGTTGCTAGGCTAAACCTCTTAGCTAGGGCTAAGAGGTGAAACTTGTAGTGTGATTGGGTTGTTAGCTTTGCTTTGATTCATGGTTATTGAACTCTTATGGATTTTAGTTTGATTATTAAGGAATACTTTTAGTTTTTAATGGTTTATTGTGACTCAAATTATAGTAAATCTGCAATAGCTTTGAGTATGTTCTTTTCTTTATGAGATTGTGAACTTAGGAGGCCCTGTTGTTCACAATTGTTTTCTTGGCATGGTTGGGTGACAGAACCCCTTCCTAACTTCACAATTCTCTTGTGATTGGCTATGGGTTTGGTAAATTGATGTTGTTTGCCATAATTTCCTAAGTATGGTTAGGTGATAGGATCACTTCCAAATCTACACCAATCGTATCTGTTGATGATTAGATCCATGAGACATTCCGAGATCGGATAAATCTCTTCTTACCAACTGGATAGGATGGGACTCTGATTCCAGTTGTCCTTGAATCAATACAAGGTAACTTCTCAATTGCTACAAGTGGATCCTTGGCACCCTAATTCCCACCTTTATTTTTATTAGTTTTTAATTAATCTATTCACAATTATTTCCTCATATTCGCTTGATTTAGATTACATCTTAGTCTAGTCCTAATTCTATTTAGTTTCAGATTACGTACAGGTTTCAGTCCCTTGAAATTCGACCTTGGTCTCACCGAGTTTATTACTACATCACAACCCTATACTTGGGGAGTGAACACTGAATTCATGGCCCAATCGGATAAATACGCATATGCCGAAGAAACCCGGATCATGCCTGAAGCCACCCAAAATGCAAAAGCCCCAGCTAAAGAGTCAGTAAAAAAGGAAGTTGACTCAGCTAGTGGAAAGAAGCGCAAGGATGTTCGGACCCGTAATGAGCGCAGGTCGGGTAAGTGACCTGACCTCAAATTTTTGAAGTATAGCCCGCTCAATGAACCACAGGAGTAGGTATTGATGGAAATCAATGACGAAGGGTTCGTCAATTGGCCAGATAGACTCCGAAGCAACCCTAACCGACGGAGCAAGAACAAATACTATCACTATCATCATGATCATGGACACAATATGAGTGACTGCTATCACCTGAAAGAAGAAATCAAGAGACTCATCAGAGAAGGCCGTTTTAGAGAACATGTCGAGAGAACAGGGACAATAGAAGAACGCTCGGGCGACAACCGACCCACAGAAGAAATCTGAACTATTGTTGATGGTCCCTAAGGCGGGGGCGACGTAAACAACGCTTCAAAAAATCATGCCATGAGCATCAGTTGACCTAAGTTCAAGATCTTAATCTTAGCCTGACCTTCAAAAGAAAAGAAAAAGGAGAAGTATTATATATCATTTACCGATGAAGATGCTCGGGGTATTCACCATCCGCATGATGATGCATTAGTCGTCACCCTCACTATAGCAAACCGCAAGGTATTCCGTATTCTCGTTGTTACAGGATCATCTGCAGATGTACTGTTTGCTCATACATTCGATAAAATGGGCCCTGAACGATCGGCACTATGGCCAGTTCACACCTCATTGATCCAATTCTTGGGTGGAAAAATCCTTCCTGAAGGAGTGATCTTGCTTCCGCTCACTGCCAAAATTTCTCCACATCAGGCGACAATGATGGTCGATTTTCTGATAGTCGACCAACCACCAGTCTACAATGCCATACTCGGTTGACCCTCTCTATGCCTTCTCCAAGCTGTAATATCGACGTATCATGTCTCTATGAAATTTTTGACCGAGTTAGGAGTAGGAGTCGTCAAAGGTGACCAACAGGACGCAAGGCGCTGCTATGCAATGGTCGTAAAAGCTCCAGCTGAGGTAATCATGTTCACACCCCAAGTGCAGGGTTGTGATGTAGTAATAAACTCGGTAAGTCCGAGGTCGAATCCACAGGGACTGATACCTGTACGTTATCTGAAACCAAGTAGAACTAGAACTAGACTAAGATGTGATCTAAGCCAAATAGAATTTAGGAAATAATTGTGGAATAACTATTTAAAACTTTAAGGAATTCAGAGAAAGGGAACTAGGGATTCAGAGGATCCACTTGTAGAGATCAGGGAGATTTTATGCCAGTATCACAAATTATGGAAATTCACTGAACTGCCATTGATATAGGTTTCAAGAGATGAAAGGTAGATGAATTAGAATGGATTCCATCATCTAACCATGCCCAGGAGACAAAGTAAACAACAGGATTAAACTAATTACCAACCAATCAACAATGTGTGAAAATCAGGAAGGGTACGGTCATCCTACCATGCCCAGGAGACGATGGTGAACAACAGGACCTCCTGACGTCATAAACATTAAAAGAGAAAGGGAAATATTCAAAGCCATTGCAAATCCATTGTAATTTCAGTCACAACAGACCATTAAATACTGAGAAAATATTCCTTGAATTATCAATCACATAAAGTTCAGAAATTTTAAATTCATAGAATAAACTCTCCCATCTCGCTACAGGCTTCACCTCTTAGTCCTAGCTAAGAGGTTTAGCCGCTCATGATTAGGCTGATCATAAAAAAAAAGTAAAGGAAATATAAAGGAGAAGAAGGAAAAAAAAACAGGCTTAGCTCGCGTGCCAGCCCAAATCCCAAGCCAGCCGTAGTCCTTTTCTGTTCTTCTTTTTCTTCCTTTCCTTCCTTCCTTCAAAACCAAACTCTGTTGATCTCACCGTCCTTCACACGATGCCTCAGCTCCCTGACCAAGAGAAACAGCAGCCGCACTCTTGTGCACAGCAACACCAAAACCAATCCACGTTCCCAAGCTTCTCTCCCTTTGAATGCTGCCTCTCTCTCTCACTCTCCCCTGCCCAAGACGTGCAGCCAACCTCTCCAGCTTCCTTTCCTTCTCCGTTTCTCTTCCTTCAACCGAGCACTGTCTTCAGTCACGTCTCCTTGCCCCACTAAAAACCAGCCCTCCTTCTTTCCAGCAGCCGAAAACCCACCTGCTGCTTCCCACGGCTCAGCAGCAGCCAAGGCTCCCTGGCTTCTTGTTTCTTCCCTCTTTTCTCACGTCTTGGCCCCCTCCTTCTTTCTTTCTTTCCTTTTCTTATAGGTAGGCAGGCCCTAGAGAGGTGTGTTGCCATCCGGCCGGGAGTCGGAGTTGGTTTCTCCTCCGTTTACGCAGCTGAGTTCATATGCGTAGAAAAAACGCAAAACGACTTGCATTTGGATGGATTTTGGGACAGCTAGTCGTCCTCACCGTCTATTTGGCCTTCATGGATGGGGATAGTCCCGCCTTTTAGAGCTTATGGACGGTTCAGATCGCGGGTCCGATCACCGCCATGATCGCACAACACGCCGCGAAAGTCGGACGACATCCGGCGCTAAAACAGAGCCTGCGAAAGGCTTTCGCTGTGACTTGGTGGGGCTCACATAGCTTCTGTTTTGGGAAATCCACTTCGTCCACTGTGTTCTGCTCGAAAAACTAGCCGGAAATCACTGTTTTTGGATCCAAATTGGTGTGGTCCATGGATGCTTTCATTCAGCCGTCCGTCCTGCATTTAAACCGAAACCTACGCATATATATGTGCATGGGTTCGAAGAAACTCCTTTTGTACGGTCGGTTCGATCTTCTGGAGTGACTGGACGGTCCGGATTGACCGTGTGATCGAAGGTAGTGGCCCACTATCTGTTCGCGCTCACAGTGGCAGGATTCCTGTGTTCCCATGCAAGTTTAGTGCAAAAAGTATAGTATGTACACTGTATGATGATTATGAGAAATCCACACCATCCATCTTGTTCCCCATTTCATTTGAGCCGTGGGGGCCGAAGTTAAAACGTATCTGGACAGCGGGTGGGCCCCAAATCAGGGTTTTATGGACTGATCTATTAGTTCTGCCACTTTCACAAGGATCCAATGGCTGAAATTTGACGTGTACGGTTAGTTTTTGGTCATCGAGCCATATATAAAGTTTCGAGCCAAACAGATGATGGAAACCCAGTGATCTTGCATTCTGGTTGACTTTCAGGCCGCTTGAGCTTCAGTTTCTCAATTTTCGCGGATCCCTGGTGTGTAATTCCATTGATCTTGGTCCCTTGGAGTCCGTCCCTTGCCTTGGTGCATTCTGAACGTTAAATCCGTGCTTTTAGCATCCCGATCCAGTCTCAGCTCGCAATTCCACCTTGCAACACAAACATGATTAAAATGGGCTATTCAACGGTACCATGTTCATAAATCCAAGCAATAACTGGGTCTGATATGCAATATTTGACCCTCAACACAACCCCCAACCAGCATTTTGCTAGTCCCGAGCAAAGTATGCGAAAAGTAAGTTGAGAATTACAGAACAATTTCTACAAACTCGAGAGATTTATGAAAAACAATTCAGATATTCGAATTCTAAGATTTATGAATGTTGGCATTACTTTCTCAAAGAATCAAACTCACGGTACTTCATAATCAAGCTCAAATATTAATCCATTAATTAGAACAATGCTAAATATTGAATTCCATGGATGTATAGTCTAATCTCGACTTGTCAACATTAAGTTTTACCTCGATATTTAAGGATATCATTGTTAACAACTAAGAGAATTCACGATAACCCAACTTGGCTTACACATTATCTTTTTATTCTTTTATTTTTGATTTTTTTTTTTTTCATTAGAAGTAACGCCAAGAAGAGGGAGCAGATCCTCACCTATAGGGAGCAAACCTAAGGTAAAGACTGTACACCCAACTATTTCACATATTATTTATGGGGAATCGAATCCTCACCTATAGGGAGCAAACCTATGGTAAAGACTGTTCGCCCAATCCATTCAATTTCTCAAGTTGGTTCCTTTCATGTTTAGTGATTACCAAGTTAATCCGTTAATATCAAACTGAAACCTTAATATGCAAGTGAGATGTGTCCTGCGAATTCATGACTCAATCAATGTTTACAAATTCTAATAATGGATTAACAATTCAAACTTAGCTGTGAAATTTAATAGATGACTGAATCCAAGAGTCATGAAGTACCAACATCACGCATCTTGAAATTCTAAGTGCCCTAGATGGCCGTCAAAATCACTTCGAATTCATCATAAAGCCTGAAAAATTAAAAATTTTCATAACTTTTTAAAAATTTTCACAACTTTTGCTCAAGACCAAGAAATACTGATTAGGAAACCTAATCTCCCACCCCCAACCAAAAATCTACATTGTCCTCAATGTAAAAGAAATAAACATGCAATGCACATGGGACAAAATAAGTAAATGAGAAGTGATAGGAAGATAATACCTGAAAAAATCAAGAGGCTTTCCATAGCTATTTACGTAAAAGGTGGTCAGTACAAGAGAGAAACCAACAACAGTAAAGACAAAATCCTACCTATACCACATTCGCAGGTGCTCTCGATTGCATTTAGCATATGCAACAAGCCTTTAAACCCCTAGGTTGCCCCTAGTGGACGAGTTGTAGTCTCGTGAGGGTTTGCAGTAATGTTACCCACAAACATTGAACTAACTAATGATAAAAACGAAATGAAATGAAGAGCTAGGTTGCCTCCCAGGAGCGCTAAGTTTACCGTCTTCAGCCAGACAAATAAAGCAACTATCCCAGTCCTAAGAAAGCAAGGAAAAACTACTGAGTCAAGCCGCAAGGTTCCTCTTTCGGCCAGTATCTTGATAAGTTTCTCAGTAAGTTCCTCAATAGGATCATCCAAAAGCCCTTTTTACAATAGGCTTGGACGCCTTGGACCATGACCTTCCATAGAAACTTATGTACCTCGTTAAAGTTTTGCTGTTGATTCGCTTGAGGTATCCAAAATATATATGATTCACCTGTGTCAGAAAAAGTTGCAAAGTTAGTATCCCATGGTGAATCAGAGACTACAGGTAGATCAAATTGAGAAAAATTTTCAGGAAGTGGTGTAGTCTCAACACATTCCAAAGTAGCAAACTTCAGTTCAATTTTCAGCTCCTCCTCCCCTAATGGTAAACATTTAGGGTCTGTGGAAGAAGGTGCTTCAGAGTAAGGGTTCTCTTGGTTAGTAATGACTACCGAGATGTTGTCTTGCAAGGCATTCACTATGTCTCTTATTATGGGATCATTTGAATCTGCAAAGTGTGCCAAACAATCATCAAAAGATTTGGTACATTCAGCTGAGGGTGACTCATTATGACCGACCACTTCATGTACATCTTGATCATTGACCTGAACCAAACTTGAGATTGATTCTAGGGGACTTTGGACTGTATATTCATGATCATCAACCCAATAAGCATCATTGTCTAATTCCGTGCAGTACACACTTGGGATGGGGTCGCTTTCCTCACATTCTACACCTAAGTTCGGTTGAGGTTTGAAAAAACTAACCTCTTCGTCATCATTGAGATCCTGTGTGTCATGTGAGGAAAGTGTGTCATCATCACTGTATTTGAAAGATACACACGCATCTTGACCATTCCTTTGAATAGTCATTGAGATCAACTCATCGGGAAATTGAACCATATGCTTATTGATAGAATCCAACTCCTCATTTGTAATTCCAGAGTTCTTCCAAAGCAAGTTAGGATCACTTTTCTCGCATTGTATTTCTGGAATGAATTGTGGTTGAGATAACCGAGCCTCCTCTATCTTATCAAGGCGCGAATTAAGCGCTTCCAAAGATTTTCTCATTTCCGTGAGATAGGCCAGGCTACGCTGAGTCCTCTTGGATTGTTTCTGGTTGGATATCAATGGTAGGGTATCCAAGAGGATAATCATTATAACATATAGTTGGTTCATCTTCCAAATTTTGATGTTTCCCCTGGTAATAGTCATATTGATCATACATGGGAGAATATGATGGTTGATAATAATCCTCGTTTCCATAATTACGATCATATACGGCCCTATTAACAGATGGAACATAATGTTCTAGTCGGTTCTCAATGTCTGCTCTTGATGGAGAAAAATCTTGAGGTATACATTGAATTCCACAACCCTCAGGCATTCCCCAATATCTCTTATCCATCTCGGCATATGCATGTACCCACGCTTCCATGGTAGAACCCTAACTCTGAGTCTAATCCTAGAAGAAAGAAAAATCCTACAGAAGTATAGAAAGTAAGATGAGGAGAAGTTAGAAAGAAGGTACCAAATGAGAAGTTCCTATGTTAAGATCCTGTAAAAGAAAACAATAGAAAGTTAGTTTCTAAAAAGAAGACCTAGAATTAGAAAGTTTCTAAAATAGAAAATCGAAGCCTAGAAAATAAAATAAATGAAAGATGAGTTAGTTTCTACAATTAGAAAGAATTTCTAAAAAGGGCAATAATTAACCTAGTTTCTAAAAACAAAAGATGAAAGTTTAAAAATAAACTAGTTCCTAAAAATAAATAATAAAAAAAAATAATAATAAAAAAAATACTAGAAAATAGAAAATTTTCAAGACTCAAATCCTAAAAAAAAAAAAAAAATAGAAAAAGTAGAGGAATTTAGAAAGGGATTACCAGTTTAGAAGTTTATGTCAGATCCTACAAGACAAGAAAACATGTTAGTTTCTAAAAATAAAATAAACAAAAAACTTTAACCTAAAGTTAGTAAAATTCAAATCTTAACCTAATTCTAAAACTAATTAATCCCAAGAAACGTAACCGTCAGTCCCCGGCAACGGCGCCAAAAACTTGTTCACACCCCAAGTGCAGGGTTGTGATGTAGTAATAAACTCGGTAAGTCCGAGGTCGAATCCACAGGGACTGATACCTGTACGTTATCTGAAACCAAGTAGAACTAGAACTAGACTAAGATGTGATCTAAGCCAAATAGAATTTAGGAAATAATTGTGGAATAACTATTTAAAACTTTAAGGAATTCAGAGAAAGGGAACTAGGGATTCAGAGGATCCACTTGTAGAGATCAGGGAGATTTTATGCCAGTATCACAAATTATGGAAATTCACTGAACTGCCATTGATATAGGTTTCAAGAGATGAAAGGTAGATGAATTAGAATGGATTCCATCATCTAACCATGCCCAGGAGACAAAGTAAACAACAGGATTAAACTAATTACCAACCAATCAACAATGTGTGAAAATCAGGAAGGGTACGGTCATCCTACCATGCCCAGGAGACGATGGTGAACAACAGGACCTCCTGACGTCATAAACATTAAAAGAGAAAGGGAAATATTCAAAGCCATTGCAAATCCATTGTAATTTCAGTCACAACAGACCATTAAATACTGAGAAAATATTCCTTGAATTATCAATCACATAAAGTTCAGAAATTTTAAATTCATAGAATAAACTCTCCCATCTCGCTACAGGCTTCACCTCTTAGTCCTAGCTAAGAGGTTTAGCCGCTCATGATTAGGCTGATCATAAAAAAAAAGTAAAGGAAATATAAAGGAGAAGAAGGAAAAAAAAACAGGCTTAGCTCGCGTGCCAGCCCAAATCCCAAGCCAGCCGTAGTCCTTTTCTGTTCTTCTTTTTCTTCCTTTCCTTCCTTCCTTCAAAACCAAACTCTGTTGATCTCACCGTCCTTCACACGATGCCTCAGCTCCCTGACCAAGAGAAACAGCAGCCGCACTCTTGTGCACAGCAACACCAAAACCAATCCACGTTCCCAAGCTTCTCTCCCTTTGAATGCTGCCTCTCTCTCTCACTCTCCCCTGCCCAAGACGTGCAGCCAACCTCTCCAGCTTCCTTTCCTTCTCCGTTTCTCTTCCTTCAACCGAGCACTGTCTTCAGTCACGTCTCCTTGCCCCACTAAAAACCAGCCCTCCTTCTTTCCAGCAGCCGAAAACCCACCTGCTGCTTCCCACGGCTCAGCAGCAGCCAAGGCTCCCTGGCTTCTTGTTTCTTCCCTCTTTTCTCACGTCTTGGCCCCCTCCTTCTTTCTTTCTTTCCTTTTCTTATAGGTAGGCAGGCCCTGGAGAGGTGTGCTGCCATCCGTCCGGGAGTCGGAGTTGGTTTCTCCTCCGTTTACGCAGCTGAGTTCGTATGCGTAGAAAAAACGCAAAACGACTTGTGTTTGGATGGATTTTGGGATAGCTGGTCGTCCTCATCGTCTGTTTGGCCTTCATGGATGGGGATAGTCCTGCCTTTTAAAGCTTATGGACGGTTCAGATCGCGGGTCCGATCACCGCCATGATCGCACAACACGCCGCGAAAGTCGGACGACATCCGGCGCTAAAACAGAGCCTGCGAAAGGCTTTCGCTGTGACTTGGTGGGGCTCACATAGCTTCTGTTTTGGGAAATCCACTTCGTCCACTGTGTTCTGCTCGAAAAACTAGCCGGAAATCACTGTTTTTGGATCCAAATTGGTGTGGTCCATGGATGCTTTCATTCAGCCGTCCGTCCTGCATTTAAACCGAAACCTACGCATATATATGTGCATGGGTTCGAAGAAACTCCTTTTGTACGGTCGGTTCGATCTTCTGGAGTGACTGGACGGTCCGGATTGACCGTGTGATCGAAGGTAGTGGCCCACTATCTGTTCGCGCTCACAGTGGCAGGATTCCTGTGTTCCCATGCAAGTTTAGTGCAAAAAGTATAGTATGTACACTGTATGATGATTATGAGAAATCCACACCATCCATCTTGTTCCCCATTTCATTTGAGCCGTGGGGGCCGAAGTTAAAACGTATCTGGACAGCGGGTGGGCCCCAAATCAGGGTTTTATGGACTGATCTATTAGTTCTGCCACTTTCACAAGGATCCAATGGCTGAAATTTGACGTGTACGGTTAGTTTTTGGTCATCGAGCCATATATAAAGTTTCGAGCCAAACAGATGATGGAAACCCAGTGATCTTGCATTCTGGTTGACTTTCAGGCCGCTTGAGCTTCAGTTTCTCAATTTTCGCGGATCCCTGGTGTGTAATTCCATTGATCTTGGTCCCTTGGAGTCCGTCCCTTGCCTTGGTGCATTCTGAACGTTAAATCCGTGCTTTTAGCATCCCGATCCAGTCTCAGCTCGCAATTCCACCTTGCAACACAAACATGATTAAAATGGGCTATTCAACGGTACCATGTTCATAAATCCAAGCAATAACTGGGTCTGATATGCAATATTTGACCCTCAACAAATCACGATTGAATCGTTGGACCCTCGGGCCGAGACCTACGAGCGAAGACAACTAGTAGAAGACCTTACCCCAATACCTTTGGTTGAAACAGATGAATCTAAGAAAGTTCGAATTGGCTTGTCCCTGCAAGCACCCTTGAAAGATAAGCTGATGTCCCTACTCCGACGATATGCCGATGTATTCACATGGAGCCATGAAGATATGACTAGTATCGATCCCTTGGTGATGACTCATCGTCTCAACATCGATCCGACCTACCGACTGATCCGACAGAAGCAACAACTGCTCAGCCCCGAAAGGTATGCCATCATTGAAGAAGAGGTTAGCAAGCTCCTCAAGGTTAAATTTATCGAGGAGATATACTATCAGGAATGGGTAGCAAATGTCGTACTCATTAAAAAAGTCAACGGGAAGTAGCAAGTCTGTATTGATTATACCGACTTAAACAAAACTTGTCTAGAGGACAGCTATCCTCTTCCGAGGATCGATTAGCTGGTGGACAGCACGACAGGACATGAACTTCTTAGTTTTATGGATGCTTATTCTGGATACAATCAAATTATAATGCATCAATCAGATAAATGTAAGAGTACCTTTGTCACTGACAAAGGACTTTACTGTTACCGTGTGATGCCATTTGGTCTAAAGAATGTAGGAGCGACTTACCAACGATTAGTAAACAAAATGTTTGCTCGGCAGATCGGCCGGACCATGGAAGTATACATTGATGACATGCTCGTCAAAAGCATACATGCGGCCGATCATATTGCCGACTTAGAAGAAATGTTTCTTATCATTCGCAAATACCAGATGAAGTTGAGCAAGTGTGCCTTTGGGGTAAGCTCGGGTAAATTTCTCGGATTCTCGGTCAGCCAGTGAGGGATCGAAGCGAATCCAGAGAAAATTAAAGCATTGCTCGATATGGAATCCCTGAAAACGATCAAAGATATATAAAGGCTGACTGGACGAGTAGCCGCACTCAACCGCTTCCTCTTCTAAGCTACCGATAAGTGCCTCCCGTTCTTCAAACAACTGAAGGGACGACAAGCGGTATATTGGATGGAATATCTCAAATCTCCACTTCTCTTATCAAAACCCAAGCCTGGAGAAGCCTTTTTGTTGTAACTGGCAGTCTCCGACGCAGCCATAAGCTCGGCTTTGATACGCGAGCTTGAAGTAAAGCAATTGCCGGTGTATTACGTAAGCAAAGCATTACTACCAGCGAAAGCCAGATATCTGCCTCTGGAGAACGTGGCTCTAGTCCTAGTGGTCTCCTCACGACGACTTCGTCCATATTTTCAAGCTCATACTATTGTCATCGTAAACGACCTCCCACTCCGTCAGATCCTTCAGAAACAAGAAGCTTTTGGCCGACTAACGAAGTGGGCGATCGAGCTCAGTGAATTCGACATCCAATATATGCCGATGGTAGTAGTTAAAGGACAGACTGTGGCCGACTTCATAGCTGAAGTTACCCCACAAGCCGATTCATCTACCGAGCTTGTAGATGAGCCAGCCAACTAGTCGACAACTGCTTCTCCCAAGTCATTGCCCAACCCAACCCTCTGGAAGCTTTATGTCGATGGCTCATCCAACTCTAAGACGGGCGGGGCAGGAGTCATCCTGAAAACTCCCGATCAAACCACATGCAATATGCCTTAGGACTTGAATGTCAAGCCTTGAACAATACAACAGAATACGAAGTCTTGTTACTCAGCCTCCGATTAGCAGCCAGTCTGGGTGTTACTTATCTCAACGTATTTAGCGACTCGCAGTTGATCATCAATCAGGTCACTAGTGTGTATCAAACACGTAAAGAGTAACTGAAAGCATACATGAAGAAAGCTAAAAGTTGATCGACAGTTTTCAACTATGTAGTGTCACTCAGATCCCTCGAACAGAAAATGCTAAAGCCGACTTATTGACGAAACTTGCCTCTACTGATGAAGACGATATACCCGGTTTCGTTCCAATCGAATACGTCGCAAAGCCGAGTATCGACGACCCGCTTAGCTCAACCGTATACTCAATTGATTCAGAACCTACTTGGCTCGACTCGATCGTTCAAAATCTCGACAGTGGAAAGTTGCTTAAGGATCGTGCCGAGGCCCGACGGTTGAAGATCCAAGCCTCTCATTACACCATACTCAACGGGGTACTGTATAAGAAAGAATTTTTTACTCCTTTGCTACATTGCCTAAATTATGATGAGGTGAATTATGTACTGGGGGAGATCCATGAAGAAATTTGAAGAAATCACTCGGGAAGACGATCGCTCGCACATAAGGTCTTACGACAAGGGTATTACTGGCCAACTATTCAGCACGATGTATGCAAGCTCGTCTGAAGTTGTGACAAATGCCAACGATTCACAGCTGTTCCGAGACAGCCACCCAAGGAGCTGACCCCTATGGCCGGTCCTTGGCCCTTCGCGCAATGGGAAATCTACATCATCGGACCGCTCCCTTTGGGGAAAGGCCAGACCAAGTTCGCCGTTGTTGCGGTAGATTACTTCACAAAGTGGGCCAAAGCCGAGCTATTAGCTAGGATAACCAAACAAAAGATCACGAATTTTGTCTGGAAAAATATCGTTTACCGATTTGGGATACCTCAGACCATTGTTACCGATAACGGGAAACAGTTCGACAACAGACAGTATCAAGAGATGTGCAATAATCTCGTAATTAGAAATGTCTACTCGTCCCCCATCATCCTTAGATGAATGGACAGGTCGAGACAGTCAACAAGATCATTAAACAATATCTCCAAACCAAACTCAATCGAGTTAAGGGAGCATGGGCCGAAGAACCTCCTAAAATACTATAGGCATATAGAACTACCGCTCGAACGGCCATGGGAGAAACCCCATTCTCCCTTGTATATGAATCGGAAGCCGTCATCCCGATCGAGATCGGACTACCTTCAGCTCAGGTCAGCTCGTTCAATGAACGAGACAATGAAGAATTGCTAGCCCTCGGACTCGAACTCTTAGATGAACAAAGGGAAAGGGCTCGACTACGAACGATGGCTCGGCAACGACAAGTAGCTCGGTTCTACAATGCCTAAGTCAAGGTTAGACGCTTTCGGGTAGGAGACATGGTCCTTCGAAAAATATTCATGAACACTAAGAAAGTTGGTGCGGGCACACTGGGACCCAATTGGGAAGGACCCTATGTTGTCTCGAGCACCATCCGACCTGGAATGTATCGGCTGGAAGATCTAACTGGACAACTACTTCCCTATCCTTGGAATGCCGAGCATCTAAAAATCTATTATCCCTAAGTAGGCCATCAAGCAATCGGAAAAACTCGATCAAGCGAAGAATGCAAAATATGTAAATTGAGTCAAATGAATGAGAAAATTGAATATATTCATTCACCAGTATGAGTTTTACATCGGATTACATTAGTTTCCACTATGGAATTATATTGACAAAATGACAAGGACGAAAGCAAAAAGATTCGGTCCAGACACGCGATGCCCCCTCTCGGTAGCGGATGCTCTCAAACCCGGCTTGAAGCTTGGTGTCCTTGAAGTGCTAAAAACTTGGTGTGCTTGTAGTGCCTGACATGCTTATCTCCAGGGTTCATCAAGAGCTAACACAGGAGGTGGCACCGACTCAGCTGCTTCTGCCACTTGGAGCAATCTCTGACGTCGCCTCAAGAGCAACCTCAAGATCAGCCGCCACATCAGCAGACCCAGCTGCCTCGGCTTACGAACCTTTAGACCCAGAGCCACTTTTGTCAAATCCCGAAAGATCAAGGTTGAGAAAGGACTACTTCATCAGGTCTATGCATTTGATGTAACCGTCCTGATACAAGCGACCCCCCCTCCTCCAAATACTCTCAGGACTCGAGAAAGGCCTTTACGGCTTGGACCTTGGCTTCCTCGATGATAGCTTTAGTCTCGGTCTTGAGTCAAGATAACTTCTCTTCGGAAGAAGTAAGAGCCTGACGACTTCGCCGACTCTCCTTCTGGGCCTCTTGCAATTGCGAGGCCAAACGAGCACTCTCGGCCTTGGCTTTCTTAGCAGCCTTCTTGGCAAGCCCCAAGTCGCCAGTCATTAGGTTGAGCCGAGTCATGGTAGTAGCGAGTTGTGCTTTCGCCTCCCCTGTCCGTTTCTGAGCATCGGTCAGATCCAAGCCAACCCTGAGCGCATAAGGGGCGAACTGCAAAAGAAAGACGGAAGGTCAAATTAAGTTTGAGGAAATTAATAGAACAAGTGCAAAGTTCAATTCTTACCTCGAGGAGCATCTTCGCCATATGAGAGAGAGTCCGCCTCGAGGGAGCTTTGAAGAGGGTAGCGAAGTCCTTTTTGCCCCCATAGAAAATCGCTCAGGAGACCATGTCCTTCACGGTCCGTTGGAAGACCGACATCTCCTGTTGAGTTGTCTTTCCTCCTGAGGACTCCCCCTCCTCTGCTCCGGAATCTGCTCGGCGATAGGTCCTGGCTCAAGAACTCTCTGGGACTCGGGAGCCACCGCGTCCGCCACTTTCACCCCATCCTTTGAGTTGGGGACTATCACGGTCGGGATGGTCGGGGCAGCTTGCCCCTTAGCCTTCGAGACCGTCTTCGGCTTCTTTGGAGGCTAAGGCTCTTACCTCAGAGGGACCTTCATCTTGGAAGGCGGACGGAGGAAAGGCCGGGCCTCAGCCATCTCTGCATCAAAAGTAAGGCGAATTAAATAAAATTCAAAGGGAATGTGACAGGACAGCCAGAAAATACTTGTTAAGGTTGATCCAAACCCGAGTAAAAAAAATGCTCTAGTTGGAGAAGTCTCTTCCAAGACTGCTGCTTCGGACTCAGCGCCTTCAGATCCTTGATCCGAGCTAAAGTGCCGACTCCGAGTTTCAGTCTTGGCTCGGGGATATCTACAAAATACATTCAGCCACATTCAGTCAGATTTAAAGATGTAATAGTTTGAGAAGATGGAGAAAAGGGCAAGTGCCAAGTCACCTGCTTGGGAAAACACCTGAGGAACACGAGACTCGATGGGACCTAGCTTGGTAGTCTCCTAGCGGCCACATGCCCAGAACCATCTCTTCAATGCTTATTGGAGGTAGGAGAGTCGGTTATCAAAGGTCCGCCCTTATTATGCCAGGCACACAAAAAGTACCAGCCGGGCTACTGCGAGTTCGGCCGTACTTGAAATAAATAGAGAAATTCGTCGATAGTCAGTGGGGGCTGCTCCATCTCAGCCCACAACACCGAGCATTCAAACAAGTTCCTCCACCTATTCGGAACTATCTGTCCAGGCGCTATCCGGAGTCGGGAAAGCAGATCTCGAGCTATCCCCTTAAGGGGCATATGCAAGCTGCATTGTAAAGCGACATGAAAAATAACGACCATCCCAGCAAGAGGTCAGTTGGGTAACTCACTCGGAAGAGGGAGGCGGATAATGACCGAGTCCGGGACATGGTACCCGGCCCTGATCCTGTCCAGATCCGCCTCGATTAAAACCAAGGGAACGGGACCCTTCTGCTCATCTCCAGCCTCCCCTCCCTCGGCTGTCGACTCAGAGGCATTTGCCGACCTCCAGGCAGGGACTGATTCACTGGCTCCTTCGGCTGCCTCATACTCTTCCTCCGTTTCCTCCCCAAGAGGATTAGGTCTGCTAGGGGCAGTCGCTAACGATGCCCCTCTACGAGAGGAACCTGCCGAAACAGGGCGCTCCGCCAAAATTTCAGTCACCCTTTTGGAATGCTGGAAAGCTACATCGCTGCTTGCAGTCATCTCTGCCAGCAACGAAGGTGATTCCGAAATGTCCCAGAGACGTCTCGTTTCACCCTCGTCACCGGAAGCTCCCTCCCGGGGGCTTTGGGAACCTTACATTGCTATTGAAATTGAAAGCAAATTGGAGGAAGAGTTAAAAACTCACCGGAGACAGCGAGAATGACCGAGAAAGAGGCGGACGTGGAAGCAGAAATTGGAAACGGAAGGCGAAAATGGCGAAAATAGCGAAAATGAAAATCGGGGGGGGGGGGCGTACGTGCAAAAATGGAGGGAATGTGTCTCGCTCCTTCTTTTATAGCCCTGCCACGTGGTAAGGGCATTTAAGGGGGAGTCGAGTCGACGGCTACTTCGACTCCCCCGCCCGACACGTGGCGCACTTCGGATGATGCGAGCGCCACCTTCACCACGTGTCCGGCTCTCGTAAGCTGGAAAAATGTTCTGACGGCTTCCCGCTCGTGCGGTCTCGATCAACGAACCGTCGTGCGTTATGGACAACGCAGGACTCTTGCAAGCATTAAATGTTCCATCATAAAGTCAGTCCTAGCTCAAGCTGACTCAACAACTCTCTACTCCTTAGTGTCAAACGTAGTTGATGCAAGGAGTAGGGGGGCTTACTGTTGTGGAAAAATGGGATGAGTCAAGAGACTCGGTTATGGAATGGACCAACTCTATTGACAATGCATGGGAATCCGAGACAACGGGCCCAACTGAAGAAAGCATGCCAAATGCCTAAAAGAGAGACTTTACAAAGTCCAGAGCCTTAAGGCAAAGTATACTAGATGCATAAAGTTGACTCAACAAACGAGGCAACAACATCCAAAGAGGCCAATTAAGGCCCAAAGCTCAAATGTCACCCGATCGACCATAAAACCGACCTATCTTTAGGTCAGTTACAGAGTTGACTATCGGATTAAGAGAGTACACTAAGTACGAATCAGTATCATCTCATCCAACTGAAGGCAAGTAGCTCTACCATTTATGACCGGCCGCGACTCACTCATCAGTAGAGTCGGCCCGACTCGATCTGAGTAAGGTAAAAACGGTGTAAAGTAAAATACCTTCTCAAGATAACTTTCCGAAAATCTAGTAAAAAGATCCCCGATCCCAAAGATCTCATGATCGACTGGAGTCCTAAAACGGATTAATGCCGAATCTCTAAGATATCAGGAAGAGAGTCCTGGCACGATGGGATCCTCCCTTCCTATAAACACAGGAGATCTCCAGGGTGAAAGGTACGCAAAAACTCCCACAAAAACCTCCTTATACGATCTTATTCCTGACTTCAGCATCGGAGGATTCTCGGCTCTAGATAGGGTCTCCTTTATCTCCTTGTGCAGGTGAGAGGACGGAAGAGGGTGTACCGGATTTTTGCATCAACACATTACTCGCTGTAAAACACAGTTTTTTAAAATTAAAAAATTTCAATTAAAAACTATCAAATACAACAACTGACTCCAATTCACATAAATTCTATAATAATTCTAATTTAGATTCCAAATCATACCAAATACAAACTACCAAAGAAACCCTTATTCTCACCATACATGTGAACCAATCCATTCTCCGTGGTCTATAAAATACTCAAACATCATCTCGTAGGTTTCCGACGGTGTGTCTCCATTTCTACTGTTTCATGTAGTATGGCCCACTTGTAAGTTGGATCGTATACTGAATTTTGTATCCAAGACAACATCCACAAGCAAACCTAATGGACGGATTGGATGTCACGCTTCAGGTCATGGTACCTCCAGCCCGCCACTCAATACAATCTGCTGAAACAAGAAAGAAATCTCTACACTATCTAGTTCTTAGCTCTCTACTACTATACTTCTCATCAGAAGATCTCCCACCGTCCATCCTCATCATCTCAAGCAACATATCATTCCACGTGTCAATCGGACCCGGCAAGCACCAGTGCACACAGTCATTGCCTACACGCACATGTTGCGAGTGTCCGTACCGATTGGGATGTCCATCTGGCCTCATGGACATAGCTTCAGTACTATCAAGCAATCTGAACCGCACATCTCTCTTCCTCCCTTCTTCTTTTGCTATCCTAAATTCCTCCACTTGGGTCTTGTACAGCTCCCTGTAAAACCATTCCTGCCTACTTTCATTGCTCCTGAATGGCCTTGTTCTCATACAATACCCTCCTCGATTCCATGGCCCATTTTCAAAGTGGGCCGGTGAGAACGTCCTTAAAAACGTAGTCCCATTGAAGCGATCGTGGCCGTTGATTGCTCGGAATGCGGTCTGGAACGCTTTGCGGGATCCATAATACGTGGTCAGGTCGGTTATATTCTTGTGTTGGCAGATGCTGCATCCGACGACGTGCCCACCCTCGTAGAACATGACTGGACGGAAGAACCAGTGTCCGGCTGAGATGATCACGTAGTTGAATCGGTCGATCTGGGCCGTCCATTTCTCATCAAATTCGTCGAGGTAGAGATTGAGGAGGCCCACGGGGTGATTGTTGTTTGGATCAGGTTCTTTGGTTTTTACTAGAAATGGTGACCAGAAAGATGCAAGGGTAAAGTTGTAATTTGCGTATAGCCAGGTTTTGAATCTGTCATCTGTTGTGTTGGAAATGTCTATTGGATGGTCCACCTGAAGATGTAATGAGAGAGAGATGTGGTTAGATTACAAAAAGCACACATCTATGCACACGTATACATGTGTCTTTTGCACGTGTGACGGCTGTACACGACTCGAATCGAGTTGAGCTTGGCACAGCCTGGCTCAACTCGCCCGTAGCTAACCCCAGCTCAAACTCAGCTCAGCTCGGTCCTCGAGCTTGTCTGGCCAACTTGCTGATCAGTTCAATCAGCAGTTTGGGTTAGTTCAAGCCAAGTTTGAATCTGTACAACATTTTTTCAAACACGCAGAATTCATTGTAATTTTTTCACAAAATGCGAAACAATAATAACACTTTACAGGTATTTTTCCAAATACCCAGCAAGCAACATCAAAATCCAAATATGAGAGCAGCCACACTTTAATTATTTAGTCATTTCATCACCGAATACTTGCAAGCAACATTAATATCAAAATAACCAAGTCACCGAGCTGTTTTGATTTGAGTTGATTCGAGTTGAGTTTCAATTTGAGCTGAGCTGAGACAAGCCCAGACTTGGTTTGAAATTTTTTCTAGCTCCAAAAACCAGCTTAACTTAGTTCGAATGAAATTTTTTCAAGCTCCAAATACCAGCTTAACTCAGTTCAAATCTAATTTCAAGCTGAGTCGTGTCGAGCTAACTGACAGAGCTAACTCAACTTGTGTACAGTTCTACGTACACGTCCATTTATCGTGAAACGAGTACATGCATGGGACATGATTACGTGTGTATGAATGTAGGATAATTGTCACGCGTTTGAGCTATGCGGGGGCCATTAGCAATGCTTATATAGAATTTAAACCGTCCATCGGGTGGGACTCCTCATCTTCACCATACGTACCAAGAATCATCCTAATCCAAAACCCATGTGGGACACACCAGTGGGAGAATGCATAATCAGGCCTAAAACCTACATATTCACTTGTTGGGCCCATCTAAGTTTTGTAATGGTGTCAGTGTCGGTGTGACACACCTGAGTTATCGATGAAACTAGATTTTGGGATTTGTAGAGAGAGGTGCATCAAATGGACGGGTTGGATAGCACTCATACATCAGGAGGGCCCCACATAGCTCGAACACATGATAATTACCATACATTCGAACGTATCTGATCATCCAGTGGAGTCGACTCCACGTGAATTTGTGTGTGGGCCCTACCGTACTGTAACGTGTGTATGGCATCCAAACCGTGCATCAGGTGCGCCCCCCCACGAAGATTGAATGCCCTAAAATCGAGGGCCATCGAATCAGTGGCCCGCCGTATATACGAGATCGACAATGCATGTGCATGTACGCATATATACATGCATTCACCTATCTTGGCCGATGATTGCGTGGATTCGGTGGCATCCATATTTCCTATCTAGGCCGATGATTAGATCCAGTTTAATCTCATTTCATTACTCTGAAAAAACCACGGAAATCCAATGGTCCTAAACATCCGTGGCTGGACCTATCTTCTATGAACGATTTTTTCCATTTCCTGCCACTGATAAGATGGTTTTGATCTGCTGATCAATATGATTTTTCAAGAAAGCCTTTGAACAGAGGGTCGGGAAAATGGAAGGTCCAGATTGATGATGGGGAAGATCTACGTGTCCAAATGCGACTAGGTGCATGGACAGTTCTCAATACAGAGTCCACGGAAGCGGATTGCGTCCTGCCCGTCCAGGCAGGGGATCTGTGGGCCCCACAATGATTTATGGGTTTATCCACGCCGTCCATCCATTTTTTTCATATGATTTTAGGTATGAACCTAGAAATGAGGCAGATCCAAGACTCAAGTGGACCACATCACAGGAAGCATTGGTGATAATGACGCCTACCGTTGAAACATTCTTAGGGCCTACTGCGATGTTTATTTGCCATCCAGCCTCTTCAGAAGGTCACATGGACCTGCATGATGGAAAAACACAAATATCATCTTGATCAAAACTTCTGCAGCTCACAAGTTGCTTTTAACGGTGGGCGTTCAATCCCCACAATGTGGTCCATTGAGCCTTGGATCGACCTCATTTTTGGGCTGCCACCCTAAAATGATCTAAAAAAAATGATGGATGACGTGGATAAAACCAATATATTACGGTGGGCCCCACTGATCCCCTGCCCGGACCGAGTCCGTCCAGACGGGGACAGCACGCAGTCCGCTTCCTCCATTTCTTAGGTGGTGCATGTTTCCACGCACAAGAAAGCGTGTTTGCATGGATTTCTTCGTGCTTGTTTGGTCATACACGTAAATGGGAATGTTTTAAAAGACGCAGAATCAAATGGAGGTACGCACGTGTGTATGATGCACGTGACAGTTTACATGTGTGAATGTATGTGTCGTGTATAGTTGGAGTGAGATGCACCCACGTGGCATTTTACACGTCTTACAAAAAATGTTCAAAGAAATTGCATCAAAGGTTTTAAGACTCGGACGAGTCTCCTGAGTTGACTCGGACAATGTGAGTCAGAATCCAAAATAGCAGGTGAATCGGCCGAGTCATAGTCTACACGAGTGAATCCAAGTCGCTGAGTCTTAATCATGGTTGAATAAATCGATCTGGACGGTCCAAATGTGTCAATCTGCAACGTCCGCTCCCAAGAGAACCGAGAGTTAGATGGGCGCGGTTTGGTTGGATCCCTAACTGTGGGGCCCACTGTGAAGAATATTTCTTAAATCCACACATTTTGAAAGCTCATTTTAGGGCATGATACAATAATGAAGCAGATCAAATTTTAGGAGGACCGCACCACAGAAACAGTCAGGATTGAATCCTCATCATTAAAAACTTCTTGGGACCACCTGAATGTTTATTTTCCATCCAAGCTGTTGATAAGGTTACAAAGATCTGGATGAAGAGACCATACAAATATCAGCTTGATCCAAAACTTTCGTGACCCACGAGAAGTTTTTAATTGTCAATTACCAGTGTTTCCTATATTATGGTCCACCTAAGATTTTCATCTGCTTATTTTTTCAATAATACCCTAAAATGAGTTTTCAAAACGGATGGACGGCGTGGATATAAGGCACATATATCAAGGTGGGCCCCACAGGGATCAGATCCACCGTATTCAAACCGGCTTTACCGTATTATCTCGTATACAGCCATCCATCGTACACATCTCCACCTGTGCCAACTGCCAACATGCCAAACTAACGCGATATTTAAGCCGTCCATTAAGGGAGACTTAAACTTAAACGGCCGATTAGCGTATATTGAATCTGGGCCATTGGCCAATATTATTCTTTCTATTCTTGTATGGATTTTTAGGGGAGTGATTTGATGCTCCGGCTGCTTTTGATGCTTGATACGCAGGCAGTTGGAAACGATATATTAACCGTAGATTCCACAATTTGGCCAGTTTAAATTGATTTAATATATGGTGTGGCCCACCTGGATTTTGGATCTGCTTGATTCTTGGACGCCAAGAGAAGATGAGGAGCTCACAAGATGGATATAATAGATTGGATATCATGCACACATCAGGTGGGGTCCACACATCCCATTTTAGGTCAACCTTTAACCTACCTAGCTTTGTAGTGGATTAGAAGTATCCACCTCTACAAGTAATTGTAGAATAAGCTTATTTACAAATGATGTCACGCACCTACTTGTAAAAATTATTCACATGCATGACCTACTTATACTTGCGTGGGACCCACCAGATGATGCTAAAAAAACCAGGCCTCTACAATGATTAGGTGGGCCACACCAAGAAAACAAATGACAACCACCCAAAAAAATCTAAATTAAATGGATCCAAATATCTAATAATTTGTGTCCAAAATGCCAAATACTATGTGCCAAGACCTGAGCTGGCAATTCCTATAATAAATATTTCAGAATCAAAGCTCTCTTGAGAGGAGAAATTATTATGTAATCTAGTCCTCCATCATCATCTGGTGGGCCACATGATGATGATGGTGGCCCACCAGATGATGGTGATGAGGTAGATTAGGTAGTTTTGTCCTGTCTAGAGAGCTATTAGAATCTGACGTAAGCTAGAAAGACTGTCGGTGGAGTGCTTGTGTCTCATGAGGCCTACATGTAGAGATGGTAAGATGATCAGCACCGTCCATCTTCTGTGTATGGGCCAATAATCATTGCCATTGATGGCCGGTTTCTATAAGATTACGAGTAAAAGAGGGAGATAGACTCCTAATGGACAGCTAATTATGAAACTTTCTACCATGTAAAGGCTAACTTAGAGCTGTTGGGAGAAACTCTACGGTGATGATGATGTGATAGGACGGCCAGGATTATCCATTCAATGTGAGTTTTTGGCTGTGGCCCATCTGCAATAGCAGAGAAAATGGATGGTTTTTATCATATCTAGTTTAAAAATTCGAAAAAAAAACTCGACTGAACTCGGTCGAGTTGACTCACTCAACCAGATTTCACCAGGAGTTCAACAAACTCTATCTGGTCATGCTTCATCATGCATTATGATAATCCATACCTTAAATAGCTTATGATCTCTAATATATAATTAGTGTTAGCTAAAATGAGATTAAATCATTTTAAAGTGGCAACCAAACAGCACAATTAGAATTCTTTTAAAAGAAACAATGAGTATGAATTCTTACATTAATTAGGTTACCAAATTACAAAAGGACCCAAGTGGGTCCCACCTATGATAAAAGAGTCCATTGGATATATAGAGTCTATGGCTAATTGATTGCGGACCCCTCTTATCCAATGGTTGAATTTTGTCAGATTTAGCCCACTTAGGTATAATTGTCAGTTCCTACTGTATCATATTTCTTGTAAAAATAAGAAGATAATCATATTTACAGTTACTTTAGGGCGTGTTTGGTTGCACCAAATATCATGATTTCATGATATTTGGTGCAACCAAACGCGCCCTTAATGATTGTGTTAAGCTGTGAATAGAAATAATAGAAAATAAAGAAGTTAAAAGAGAAGTATACCCTTGATAAGAGGCAAATCAAGGACTGCATTTGGTTTCTTCCCACGGAGTCACCAACAAAAGCCATGGACTTCCCTCTAACAAGATCCAAGAAGTGGGCTGGGTTGAAGATCGGTAGATCGCAGCCGTTGGGCTTCCACCTCCATTTCAAGAAGGCGGTGTCGGGCCGCCCAAATTTCATACAATTTTGTTGGTCAGGGATGAACCCACAAGTTGTGTTAGTGTAATATGGGGCGTCGGGATTCGGTACCCATTCGCCCTTAAAAATATCACATTTTTTATCTGATCTTGTGATCGCCACCGTTGAATTGTTCACATCATTTGATGATGATGATGATGATGATGGTAATGGTGGTGGTGGTGGTGGTGACACCGAGGGAGATGATACCGATGATGATAATGGAGATGACATTGGTGATGGAAATGGTAATGGTGGTGATGATGATGGCAGAGATGACGCGGGCGGCGGTAACAGTGATAGGGACGGCAACGATGGAGATGAGACGGACAATGGCAGCGATGATGATGGAGATGGACTAAATGGAGTTAGCAAAGTGTAATAGAAATAGAGAGGGATGACAGTGAGAAGTAGTAGTAGAACTATTCTTGGGGTGTTTTGGAGAGTGGTTTTCTGTCCGAAGGGAAGCTCCATGGCATGAAGCTGAGAGAGAGAGAGAGAGAGAGAGAGAGAGGAGAAAACAGCACGGATGATTTCGTGACTTTCTGCATGCAGTTTCACTCAAAATCTCATTTCTCCTTAGAAAGGTGTGTGTGTGTGTGAGAGAGAGAGAGAGAGAGAGAGAGAGAGAGAGAGCTGAAGCTTCTGTCTATATGGACGTTGATCAGTGTTGAATATGAATAGCAAGGTTTGCTGATTCCACACGCGCGTGGGAGCTGTACATTTACACACGTGACTGAATGGGCCATAATAATCTACTTCATTTTTTAGACCACTCACTAAAATAATCTGAAAAAATGGATGGACGGCGTGGATATACAATTTATACATCGAGGTGGCCCCTCAGTCAGGGTCGCACCCACCTGTTAGGATGGGTTGCAGCTAATCCACCTTCGGAAATGACTGACCAACCCCGTCGACTCTTCCATGATAGTTGGAGTACACGATACCGTAGAAGTTTTATATTTGATGCATCGATCCCAACCGTTCAATCAATGTGCTACCTTTTGGATGGACGCCCTGATGTTTGTGAGAAATCCACCCCTCCATCCGTTTTTTGAGCTAATTTTACGACCTGAGATAAAAAGTGAACAGGATCCAAGACTCAAGTGGGCCGCACTAAAGGAATAGGTGGACAGGGAAATTCCTACAGTCGAAAGTCGAAACCTCCCTGGGTTCGACTGTGATGTTTAAATGCCATCTATCATGTCCTAACACGACCTCAAAAAACGGATGTGCAGGGTGGATTTCTCACAAACATCATGGTGGCCCTACCTAGGTTTCCAGCGCAAGAACTTCCTACGAAAGCCAGCGTCCCTTACGGCCGGCGCTGTAGGTAGAATGTCACTATAGAAGTTTTATATTTGATGCATCAATCCCAATCGTTCAATCAATGAGCTACCTTTTGGATGGGGCTGTAGGTAAAATGTCACCGTAGAAGTTTTATATTAGATGCATCAATCCCAACCGCTCAATCAATGAGCTACCTTTTGTTGAAATTTGTGATTTTTGGAAAAAACAAAAATATTCAAAAATTTAGAGATTCTCGTTTTGTTGTCAAAATGCTTTTTTGAAAATTTTTAAATGAAAATTGAGGTGTGTGCTTTTGTCCCACCTGAAAATAGAAAAATGGTGGTTTATACGTGAAGATGTGTGCAGTATTATGCTCGAGTTTTGGAGATTTGAGGCCTATGGGCGTGTGGACAATGTGTTTGTAATGGCACTAGGATGGCCATAATAATTCAGCGACCAAAAAGGGCTCAAATTAATGATCAATGATCAACAATAGTTTTTAAACATTTTGAATTATTGATATTGGCCACTTAGCAATGGAACAGTATCTAATGCCTCTTCAATAAATCTCTCCTCATCCATTAGATCCTCTGTCCACCACAAAATACTGTAAACACGCTTTAAGGATAACGGTATTTCCAACACATTTTTCAAACACCCGTTGAATAGGGCTGTAGGTAGAATGTCACACCAACCATCTGTTCCTAATTGCCTGATCATAGTCTGGTTCCTAACCCTTGATCGGTTAAAAAAGAACCGATTATTGGCTAAGGGATGTCAAGATTGGAAGGCTAGGATCTTCCAATCTTGGTATTTTTGACGATCCAAATTTGGATCATTAGGTCCATGGTGGCACTTGCCAGATCAGAAAATCCTTCCGGTGGGAGATGGTAGTGGGGCCATGCCTTGGATAGGAGATGGGGAGTTGGATGGTGTTGAATTTAGACAATTGAGCATTTTCTCCTAACCGTCCATTTGTCTGGTACAAGTGTGGTCCTCCTGATCTACCGTCCAATATATATATATATATATATATATATATATATATATATTTGGGTCAAGGCACTTTCACAATTTCCCCACCTGATGAAAAGGCCTGGATTTTTGACACGTTATCTATGTTGGCACGTGTGTTCCAAAAGGTTTCGGTTGCTACGTCAGATGCATCTCAATCATACCATCGTACCTCCACGAGCTTGCGGCTTACCTCGATTTAGATGGGTTTAACTCAACTTGAACGATGACCTGGGGCCAAGCAAGTTTCGTGTTATCAGTTTGTTTTGAAAATGAACTGATGTCGAGTAGCGTGGAGTTTGACTTGGCTTAAATAAACCTTAATTTGGCTTTTATATATATATGGTAAAAGAATTTTCGTTCAGAAAAACTTGGATTTTTTTGGTGTTTTGGGAATAGTATTATATAGGAAAGGAAATAATAAAATATTTTGTTTATATATAGGGTGTGGAGTACCTTATTATTTGCTTGGTTAATCCATGGAATATCAGGATTTGCGTGCAGTACTGGAACACCCGCATGCATGGGCTTGGGCATGGGCATACAACGATAGAGAATATGGGTCAAGTGGGCGAGTGGTTTGAATGAAACCAATGTACCTTATATAAGATGCTAAAACTAGTCGTTTGAGAGAGGTTTAATTGCACATACAGCTGCTAGCCTAACGATCATAAAACGGCTAGCATACAACAACCGGTTGTCCCACATGTATAACGGTTAGAAACTGCCAATATTGAGTAGTTTCTCACCAACAGCCATAAACCAAAATGGTCAGCACCCTTGGCCTATATAAATAGTGTCTGGGTGGTTCATTGACCATCACCAACAACACGAACCACTCTCACATACAACCCGAGAAGAAAAGCAAGATCAAGCCAGCCAGGTTCAATACAAACCATAGCCACTAGTCCTCAAGAAATATACCAAAGCTATGGTCTGAACTAGCAACAAAATCCTCTAATTTTCTCTATGATTTGGGATTTTATTTATTTTATCTACTATAAATAAATTTGTGTACACAGAGTTCCATTTGTGGTTCGTCGTGTTTGCTGAATGTAGAACCACAAATAGGCTCGTCGTATCTTAAAAGTTATTTGCTTACAACCTATCAGCATTTTCAACACTTTAAGAAGGGGCAAATAATGCTTTAAAGACAGGATGATTACACGTGCTTCAGCCTGTCATTTATTTTTTCGGTTTCTTCAATATTTTTTAAGAATTATAAATTTGTAATTTGTGCTAAAAATCTTAAAGCATTATCCCAATGGAAATCAAATGCGTATCTTCCATCAAGTTGATGAATCAGGATCTGATTCATTTTGATCGGTTCAATGGAACCAATTTTACAAGGTGGCAAGACAAGATAAAAATTTTCCTGACAACCCTGAAGATCAGCAACATCTTAGATCCAAATCCGCAGCCATTGTTAGAAGCAATCGACGAGGACTCACCTGAACAGATTGATGCATGCAATAAACGAGCTGAAGATGAACTCCTGTGCCGTGGACACATACTGAACGTGCTCTCTGACCGACTATACAATCTGTACACACAAATGTCGTATGAAAAAAGAATTTGAACCACCCCTGAGTTTAAATACAAGGTTGAAGAAGAAAGTACCAACAAATTCTTGATAGCCGCAATTCCATCCCACCTACTCCTGACCTCTCCCATCCTCCTCAAACACTCGATGGAATTTGAAGTAAGACCAAATACAATTCAATCACACCTAATCCCATCTAATACCATGCACCAAATGCCCCCTAAGATTATTTGACCCTCCAACGTTGGCATTGGTGGATATTTATTGGACAACTAAAAATGAAAAACAAAAATAATTAATTCTGTTAGTCATATTTCAAAAAACAGGCATCTAAAGGAATAGAGGCTTAGATTGTTGAGCCATCTATTTATGGAAAGTGACTGAATTCCATAATTTTTATAATTTTTAACTTTTAAGGGCCTGTTTGAATTCATAAAAGGAAAAATAATGTTTTTGGGAGTCTATCATTTTTAGAAAAATAGTAAGAGATGAAAAGTTGTTTTATGGTGCCCTAGATTTTAGGAGCCAAGTAAATACTCGACTCCCGATATTCCGAGTGCCTCTTATGCTTTGTGGAAGTGGGATTCGACAGTTCGTTTCACCTGACATCTGAGCAATTCATAGAATTAAAATAGACTATGCGATGTACCCTGAAATAAATGTAAATTTTAAAATAAGTAAATCAGCTTATAAGTAAAATATGTCTATCTAGAGTATGAGACTACAAATGAGAAAAATTTATAGTTCCAAAAATACAAAATGTGTCTGCTCTAAAATCTCATCGACGTCCTGCAGGTGTCTTACATCAGCCAGCCCAACAACTGAAAGTATGAAAGCTCCTCTGAGCCCACGTGCACCTCCTCCAACGCATCAAACTCTATGGTACTTGCATCTATGATAGGGTCTAATTAGTATTTTAAAACATCATCCTATAGTGGGAATGAGTGATCACTCAGTAGTTCTATTAGCTCTAAGTTATGCATGTTATTAATTGCATTAGCATAAATAATGATAAAGCAACTTAAGCATCTAGTTCTTAAATGCTCTTATTAATGCACATGCATGCTGTCATGAGATGATATATGCTCTTACAATCCAACACTCCCTCATAAGCAACTCCAACATCACATTCACAAATACCAACACTCCCTTAACACGCGACCACAACTCCCAAGTCGCCTCAACCTATACTAATGCGATGCGATGAGTGTTCATGTTAGCTGAGTAAATTAATTAAGTTCGTTCATCTAGCAAAATTAAAAAATCCGGAACACCTCTATTTAGTCAATAGCCTCATCCAGATTGCTAGGCTTAGGGCGACCATAGTGGCTTTGTGCCTGCAATCCATGATCCGTGTTAGGGTTTACTACTCAGATGATAACTCCCCAATTAATGGGAGGCTAATACTGGCCTGACGAACTAGCCCAACTGATCACTCAGGACTCGGATGACACAGCTCGTACGCACAGGGTTAGGTCGCCCATAGACAGGTGTAGGACGCCCATAAATGATATAAGGATCGTCATCCAATCGCAATTGTGAAGCGGTTGTGGTATCATTATATTTTGATGTATTAGACACATAGCTTTATTGGTTGCTCATTGGTCACTATGAGAAAACTCGTCACCTCAACGTAGGCTGACAACATAGACACAATATCCCATACCACTATGCCCAACTCTTGAGATTCGATGATCATATTACTAATGGTTATTAGTAGGCCTCTTATGGGTATAGGGTGCTTCAAATTCAGGCAGGCGTGATCATATATACATGATGGACACACATGATTGGTTGACTAATTAGGCTAGTTCGGTTGACTCAGGTGAACATCGGTGTAATCGGCATTAGGGCAAGCATCCCGTGTAGTCCGACTATTATCGGTTATCCGCGTTCGGCACGAATCAATCGAACTAGTCTGGGATGACCAACCCAAATAGGGCTGCCCTCGTAAATTTATAGTTTGTTGGCAAACTTGATTAACTAAATAGCCTCAATCAATCAATATACTTAATAAATTAATTATCGCAACTACAGTAAATAGTACAAAACAACGAATCAAAAAAATTCTACTTGATTTGGGCATTTTATCAAACATGCGGGCGGACTACCCAAATCATTACAATTTACATATACTAAGGCAAAATTAGGTACATTTGTAGGAGAATAATACAAAGCATGAACATAAAATTTCAGTAATTTCACTCTATTCTAGTATGTAATCATATGTTCAGGTTACATTACATAAAAATTGAAATTTACGAAGTGCAATCAATCAAATGAGTACACACTGTTTAGCATGCGATCATCCATTCACTACATAAACCATTAATTGTGACATGGGCTCAATAATTGGCAACCTGAGGATAATGGTCCTCACTTAGAAGTGGTTAGTCGAACTTTGGGTCTGTAAATCGACGTATCGGTGCCTTGCGCCAATGAGATTAGTTTGCAAGGGCACATGCAAATAGCCTTTAAGGCCCAAATCACGAGATGGGTTCGGTAGTTACCTCTCTCTTGTTGCCTGGTTGTTTTTTATAGCGCGGCGCAGTCATGGGCTATGTTGCAGCTAGTGGCGGCGGGAAATCCTCCTAAGTTATCACTCCCTCATACCTCTTCCTCCTCCTTACCTCACTTCCTCTCCCTTTTGCAATTAAAATTTCGTATAGGAGTGAAGGAGGTGAGAAATAGGCCCTTTTATAGTGTCAGGGGCTTGCCCAAATAGCCCCAGGACCCCCTTTTCTCTTAGACTTACCTTGGAGGGGCTGTTTTCGGCCTTTAGGGCCTCTTTGGGGGCCCGTTGGCATATCCGTACCAAGAGGTAGGTGTCTCACCATGGGATCTATTGTTTGTCACAATCGGGCGATAATCAGACGCATTGATTAACCATGGGGGCCCACTTACGATTAACGGTCATTGGTGCTCGATCGAGGCCGCGACTATATAGATATGAGCTGAGGAATATCCTTCACTCATATCTCGAGTTTGATTGCGATCTAACAGTCAAAAAGTCACAACTTCGCGAAAGAGAATGGTCTATTTCTCTAAAGTTTCAAATTTCAGCATACAACATTCGCGTATTCCAAGCACTTGGCCTCTAGCCCAAGTTGAGCAGTTCTAGGCACTTTCTTGGTACGCCACCTACAACAGACGTCAAGCCCAATAAGACGAACGTCTTTCTATAGCCTTAGGTTTAGTAACTCACTAATGAGCGGTCTAAAGCTTGTTCAGATAATCGGGGCATTTCTGTAATGAATTGGATAAGGAGATTTCTTGTACATAATGATTAGATCTGGATTAACTATGCTCATAATGTAGCCTATTAGAAATTAGTGAAAATGACGATTTGGTCATGATCACTCCAAAACATTGTTTCTTAGGCTAAATGAGTAACTAGGTTGATTTGGTTTGTTAATTAAGATCCGACCTGTAGTTGTCTCGGCTTTAGGTAGGTCTTTATTTAGTTACGGTATGTCTCAATTAGTTAATGATAGGTTGGCTAGATTTGGACTATATGTGTACAAATCACGAGGCTAAACTCGATGTTTAAATCATTGGGCGGATTCATTGGCTTCTTATGGTTGAATAATCGAATTTATATGGTTCTTACTCAGTATCACCCGCGTATATGCTCACCTCGAGCATTAAAGGTCAGTAAATGACAATGCTAGTTATATCAAAAAAAATTTCAAAGATTTTTTTTTTTATTATTTTGGAAATCCAAAATAGCGAAACTCTAGGACGTTACATGTTTTCTATTGTTTTTTAACTATAGTATCTCAAAAAATCGTCCTTTGTTTTAAAATATGTTGTGTAAAAAAAGGAGGCTTTTATGAAAATTTTATTTAAAGATGAAAGATGATACATGTGTGCCAAAAAAATTAAGGGTTTTTAGCTATATATCCCCATGAGAGCCCCTAAATAACCATTATTTGAAGTCTTTATTTTTCAATGTTATGAATGCCTTCTAAAATTTTGTTGGGCTGAAAATGTCTTTCTTTGTACTTTTTGTGTCTATAAAGGCTCCTATTTTGTATTTATCTCTACTTTCCAACTAACTTTTCTTTTACCACTGCAATCTAGTGATTTTTCATAATTTATGACTATTCATCATTAATCATGTTTTTCGACTACTTTCTTCAAAAGAAACCCCTACTTCTAAATAATGAGTTTTAAGCTTGTTTTGGAAGAAAATGAGAAAAACTAAGATAAAAAAATATTGTAAAAATTTTAACTTTCGAAATATAAGCTTTTCTTCTCTCTTCAAAGTTCTATTTGCAAATTAAGCTTTGCATCTAATTTTAAAAGGTCAAATGTTGTCCGAATGAGATAGTTTAAATCTCATTTAAAAGCTTGTCAAATTATCTTTCTAATGAGTGTAAAATCATCTTAATCTAACTTGTAACAACAGAGTTATAATCGTTTAGTGAGATCGCATTATGTTAGAAACGAACATAAACGTTAATGTAGACTTTAAGACCAATTTTAAAAGAAAAATACAACAATGCATCGAAAAACGAATGCAAGTATAATAAAAAGCAAACTTTAATGTTTGTATTTATGTCCTTGCGCATTCCCATGAAACTGGTCATAATCCTCTTGTTACAAGTTGGATTAGGGTGAACATAGGGCAATACAATAGATAGTTTATCTTAAAAAAGGTTTAAAGTGGGCTCAACATAATGAATGGGCCATGTCAAAGGTTGGTCACATATGATCAATGGTAGATATTAAAGATAGACTCCACATAAATAAGTAAAAGTTGAAAGAAATTTTAATAAAGAGATTAATAAATTTTGGAAGAGGAGAGAAAGAAGAGAGACCTTCGTGGATTAGATTTAGATATTAAATATATAACATTAAAACAAAACAAACTTTAAAACATATTTATCTTCCCAGTAAGTAGAAACCAGAATGAGTTACTTACCATGGGCAGCTTAAGCATCAAAATGGACGTGGTTTGGCTAGTGACCCTGGTGGTCTTCCGTGGGCTTCATCATTATTTATGTGTTTCATCCACACCGTCCATTCCAAATCACATTTCTTGATATGAGCCCTAAAATGATATAGATCCGAATCTCAAGTGAAAAAAATCACAAGAAATATTGTTTATTGAACGCTCGCCATTAAAAATCAATTTCTTGGGGGCCACCAAAATTTTATATAAAGCTGATATTTGTTTTTTCCCTTCATCCGGGTTCGCATGACCTAATCAACATCGGATGCGTAATAAGCATTACAGTGGAACCTAGGAGGTTTTAAATGGTGGACATTCAATCACTACAATTTTTCTGTAGTGTGGTCCATCAGAGATTAAGATCTGCCTCATCTTTTGGATGAAGCCCTAAAATAATCTGTGAAAATGGATGGATGGCATGGATAAAATACATAGATCATGGTGGGGCCCACAGGGCACCGACCGGCTAGTGGCGGCGTAGCTGGCCAAACCGGGTCCAAGCAAAATAACTAACCATCCAAATGAGTCCAAAAAGATAGTTCCATATGTGAATGGAGATTATTTATCATGTAGTGTCCACCATGAACATGCGGTGGAACAAAATAATATTGGTTCGCTTTAGAAAAACAATCCCAACCGTCCAAATTCAAGATTCCACATGTTTCTCGTTGAATGTACCTCAATTTTGGTTTATGGCATCGTCACAGTGCCAACTCGGTAATGAATGGACTAGATCGATCAGAGGTGTGGAACTGTGTGCATGTGTCATGATAGCTGTCATGTGGACCCCGCATTCTATCAAAACCCAATTTTTATTAGAACAGTGATAATCCTCCTGTAAATGAACTAATATTATTAGTACGTGGGATGGATTTGTTGAGGATTCTAGGCAATCCATGCTCCCACGTGACAACCAAAATATACACATGCATGCGTCTCTCTTCTTCTGAATGTATACTTTCAAGCTTTGCTTAAGCACACGTGCATGTAGAGCATTACGAAGCATGTGTCATCGGTGCAATATACAAGCCGTCTATTAAGTGGGTTCGATGGTTTGAACGTTTCCTTGCTTGAAAATAAACTGGTTGGCTAAAAATATAAAGAAAATTTGACTAAGCCTTTTTTAGCCGTATATTTGATGTATAAAATGTGGCCCACTTGATAAGTGAACCCATCTAATATTTGGGCCAGGATATCTACTTATCTGGGAAATTCTGATTTATGGGGTGGATCTTGTAGTTGTTTGACATTTGGCACATGATGCGTTGCGTGTAATGGCTGACTCAGTGCATATCCTACTCGCATACTGTGTGTAAAGATTTTCTTTATTGAATAGAAATTTTAAACCAAATCTACGAGTACATGAACGCTTTCATCTGTCCAACGAAATTGGATTGCGTACTGAGATACCCAGTACGCTCTTATCGTACTGAGTAAACTCTGTTGGCCCTCTGAGAATGCATGTGGTTTATCCACACCGTCCATTCATTTTTCCAGATCATTTTAGGGGTTCAACCCAAAATTGATGCATATACAAAGCTCAAGTGGATCATACCACAGGAAAAAGTGGAAGTATTGATTTCCACCGTTGAAAACTTTCTAAGGCCCCCAGTGATGTTTATATGTCATCCAAACTGTTAGTAAGATCAGACAGACATAGATGAAGGGAAAAAACAAATATCAGAAACTTCGGTTGCGTCCAAGAATTTTTCAATGGTAGATGTTCAATTCACACTGTTTCCAGAAGTGTGGTCCAATTGAGATTTTATATACTCCATTTTTGGTATAAAGCCCTAAAATTATGTGGGAAAACATATGGACGGAATGGATACAATGTATAAATTACAGTGAAGCCCACAGAGTTTACTCAGTACCTTAGCGCGTACAGAGTTACTCAGTACGCAATCCGCTTCCCTGTCAAACAAATCTGAAAAAGCAATCAATCTGTTCCTACCATAAAAAACGCTCAAAATATGAAATGAGCGATCAACTTTCATCGGACGGTTAGAAAGTGAGGATTTGAATAGCTAATTTCCATCCAAGAGATGGTCCATCGAGGAAGCGGATTGGCTGGTGTACTACACGCCACCTCTATATAGCTGGTGAATTGACGTCAGCAAGTTATGTGGATGCCATCTCGTGGTATTTGTTATATCCAAACCGTCCATCCATTTGGCTATTAAAGCTTGAACAGAAAAATAAGACAGATAAAAAGATCAAGCGGACCACACTGAAAAAAACAGTGGGGAGTTGAACATCTACCATTGAAATCCTTTTGGGCTCACAGAAGTTTTGAATCAATATGAAATTTGTCTTTCCTCTTCGTCCAAGTATTTTTTATCTTATTAATAGATTGGATGGAAAATAAACGTTACCGTGGGCGTAAGAATTTTTAAATGGTGAAAATCATTTCCATCACTGCTATTTTTGGTGTAATCCATTTGAGATTTGGACATAATTCATTTTTTTGTCTAATGCTCTAAAATGATCTTAGAAAATGGATGGACGGTATCCATCACTGCTATTTTTGGTGTAATCCATTTGAGATTTGGACATAATTCATTTTTTTGTCTAATGCTCTAAAATGATCTTAGAAAATGGATGGACGGTATGGATATAATAAATAAATCGTTGTAGGCCATGTAACTTTGATCTCATTTGAACCGTCCGTACAACTCGGAGCTCGACGAGCGTCGGCGCTTGTCTTCGCACAGCACGTATCTACACCAGCTATAGCTCGTGTGTGGTACACCAGCCAATCCGTTTCCTGTCCATCGATGGACAGTACGAATGGGATGTATCAAAAAATATTAATATGAATTAGCAAGCATGCGCAACAAAAATCTGTCGATATATCACCCATCTTTGCGCTAGACCATGTTGGAGCGGATTGGGTGGTGACCCACCGTAGGCTCGCCATGATTTTTATGTTTCATCTATGCCGTCTATCGGTTTTTCCAGCTCATTTTAACGCATGAACCCAAAAATCAAGAAGGTCAAAAGCTTGAGTGGACCACACTGTAGCAGACGATAGATATTAAACGCCAACCATTAAAAACGTCGTGGCGACCACAAAAGTTTTCGATCAAGCTGATATATGTGTTTTGCCTTCGTCAAGGTCTGTGTGACGTTCTCAACAGTTTGGATGGCAAATGAACATTACGGTGGGCCCTAGGAAGGTTCCAACAGCAGGTATCATTATCCCATTGGTTTCCTATGCTGCAGTCTACCTGAGCTTCGGATCTCTTCATTTTTGGGTCACGACCTAAATTCAGTTCGCATAACGGATGGACGGTGTGGATATAAAACACATACATCATGGTGGGCCCGACAGCGCCCAACACCACCTAGCTTGGTCACATCACATGGAAAAGTGGAGATGGGGAAACCTCCCTGGGCTCACTGTAATGTTTAAATGCCATCTGACCGTTCATAAGTTGGCCCAAGAAGGTTTTAATGGTAGGAGTCACCAACCCAACTTTTTGGAGTGACAACCTAACATAAGCTAGGGCAAACAATGGATGGTTTGGATGTCATACAACACAACACAGTGGACCCCACATAGCGTTTTGTTGCATGCCAATCTCTCTCTCTCTCTCTCTCTCTCTCTCTCTCTCTCTCTCTCTCTCTCTCATCTCTAAACACATAAGACAAGATAAGATAAGAAAGAAATGGAACTCACCTCTTTGTTCTTGGAATGATGGATGATCTTGCCCTCCTGCTACCAAACCAACTTTCAGCAAAAGGAGAGAAATTTGAGATAACGGTCTTTCGTAAAAATAGATTTTAAAGTGGTTTTATTTACACACAAAAATCTCTCTCTCTCTCTCTCTCTCTCTCTCTCTCTCTCTCTCTCTCTCTTCCCAATGAAGCTTCATACCATGGAGTTTCCCTTTGAAAAGAAAACCACTCTACAAAACACCCCAAAGATAGTTTTCCTACTTCTTCTCACTATCATCCCTCTCTATTATATTCATCTAACTCAATTTCTATGGAATGGTTTTCTTCTATCATCACCATCACCATCATCACCATTAGATGATATCGATAATTATAATTCAACATCGATTATAAAATTAGCATCATCATCATCATCATCTTCACCTTCATCGCCAAAATCTTTATCGCCTTCACCACTGCCACCATCCTTATTCAATGGCAACAACAACTCAACGGCAGCGATTGCAAGATCAGATAACAAATGCAACATTTTTAAAGGCGAGTGGGTCCGGAATCCCAACGCCCCATATTACACAAACACAACTTGCTTCGCCATTTCAGATCGGCAGAATTGTTTGAAGTATGGTCGACCCGACACTGATTTCTTGAAATGGAGGTGGAAGCCCAACGGCTGCGATCTTCCCATCTTCAACCCGGCCCACTTCTTGGAACTCGTTAGAGGAAAGTCCATGGCTTTTGTTGGTGACTCTGTAGCAAGAAACCAAATGCAATCCTTGATCTGCCTCTTATCTACGGTCAGTTCTCAATTTTCAACTTTTTTTTCTATGATGGTAGCCCATTGTGATCAAGGTGGGCCAGTGAGTAGGGGTCTTCGGATTGGCTGGTGTGTTGACTTCACCAAGTGCTGTGGGTCCCATCATGAGGTATGTGTTATATCCAAACTGTCCATCCATTTGGAGAACTCGTCTTAAGTCTTGAGCCGAAAAATAAGATTGATCCAAAGATCAAGTGGACCACACTGTAAAAAGCAGTGGAGGATTGAAAATCTATCATTGAAACCCTTTTATGGGTCACAGAAGTTTTAGACCAATATGATATTTGTATTTCCACTTCATCCAGAGCTTTTTGACTTTATGAACAGATTGGATGGAAAATAAACGTTATGGTAGGCCCTACGTATGTTTTAACGTTGAAAATCATTGTCCCCGTTACCATTTGTGGTGTGGTCCATTTGAGAGTTGGGGATGATTTATTTTTTGGCTCATGCTCTAAGATGATCTTTTCAAATGTATGAACGGTGTGAATATAATAAATACATCATTTTGGGGTCATGTAACTTTAATCTCCTTTGAACCGTTGGTACAACTCGAAGTTCGAGGAGCGTCATTGCTCGTCTTCGCACGACACGTACCCACATCAACCAGGTTGGTGATGTGTGGTACACCAGCCAATCCGCTTCCGGAATGCGTTGGGCATTATGGCCTCGTATTGCATTGATCAAATAATCATGGACATTCAAACAAGGCCGCATACACATGATCAACGGTACAGATCATCTTCGTGGATGACATGTTTGCATCTGTGCCGTTAGTAGGATTGTGGAAACACGCCTTCCATTTACTCATGCAGTGAGCACGATGTTTGCTGGAATACATCCCGATCTATTCTATTACGAAACATTAGGACTACATCCTTTTGATCTGGTGTGATTTTTCAATGATCCGAACCGTTTATATGATTAGACTCACCTACTATGGTTCAATGCAAAAGAAATCTCTTATACTGGGATATTTATTCCGTCTGATCATTTGATTCTTCTACTTTGAAAATGGATGGTCTCTATAAAATTTAAATAATATTTAGGTTGAAATATTGTAATCACAGAGTTCTATTTTTGGATATCCTCAATCCATTATCAGCTTCGTGGCCCATCCATTGATGTTGGTACTATGCAATGCTTGGTTAGGTAATTATACTTTTAATGGGTTAAGTTTGTAAAGGTGGGGCTGGTGGGACAGTGATCCAAACCGTTAAAATTATGGACGGTCCAACTTTGAATTTCTATCCATTAAGTCTCCTAGGTGCGGTGCACTTATAAATGGGCCAAACCGAATAGGGCTCCCAGATGGAGTACTGTATGCTCTGAATTTGCCCTAGTCCTAAAAATAATATGGATTCAGTTTAGAAAAAACTAACCGTCCAAATTCAAGATCCATAAGGAATGGACCAGATCTATCGACATGTCACGTGTCTCATGGTAGCTGTCATGTGGGCCCCACATTCTACAAATATCCGATTCTTATTTGAATGATGTTAAACTTACTATAAAATGGCCAAATGCCAGGATTTGGTGTGGATTTAGAGAGGAGTCTTTGCTATCTATGCGCTTGCATGACAACCAAAATATTCACGTGCATGAACGCGAATTTGGTGTGACCACGGATCCAGCAGAGTGGTGTGGTTATAACTGTGGGGCCATCTCAATGTATGTATTATATATCCACCCCGTCCATCAGTTTTGCCAGCTCACAGTAGAGCATGATCCCAAAACTGAAGCTGCTATTTGTATTTTCCTACCATTAAAAACTAAAAATCTCAGGTAGACCACACAGTAGGGATTAAATTCCAACCTTTAAAAACTAAAAGTTTGAATCAAGCTGCTATTTATGTTTTCCCTTTATCCAGGATCCCTGTGACCTTACCAACAGATTGGATGGAAAATTAAACATAATGGTGGACCCAGTCCACCTAGGAAGTTTTTAATGGTGGGCATGCAATGAACACTATTTTATGTGGTATGGTACACATAAGATTTGTATTTAATTTCGTTATATAGTTGAATGTGATTAGTGGTATGAATGTTAAAATTTTTCTTTAACCTGAGTCTCAGCTCTAAACATGAGGTTCAAGCTACTATTAACTCTGCTTTCATATTTCAGGACGTGACAGAATGGTATCAGATTAATATGAGCTATCTATCATGACCCCACGTTCGAATTGACCCCACATTCGAAACCATCGTTTAATATAAATTCTAGGTTCGAGTTCAAAGCCATAACTCAGGTCAAAGAAACTTTAATATTTATTTCACAGACAATCACATTCAACCACATAAATTTAAATATCAACTATTAAAACTTTAATAAATTTTTTTTTTTCAATCAAATATTACATCATCAAATCCAATTAACAAAATCCAACCAAATGTTAAATAATTCAAAACATTAAAGGTCTTCAAATTGAAATTCAACATTTAAGAATAATATATGATCAATGATATTGAACTCATCTGGTCATCTCCTAAGTATCTCCACCTGTCTTTTAGTATAAGTTTTTCCATCAATAAAAAAACTTAAGCATATAGCTCATGTAAATGTTTTTATATGAAAGACAATGTATATCAATTTGGCAATATAATAAAATCATGAGAGAATCAACTTGGCAAATAATGAAAATGATTTAAAAATTCTCAAGTTCCTTTTACTAAAGGAAACTAGGTCAAAATGACCAAAAGTACTTAGTGCACTCAGCAACACTCCTCACTCAATACAAGTCATCACTCAACAAAAGCTAATGCCTGATATATATAATCACTCAACCTAGCCAATAAGAGGCAAGTCACTTATTTTAACCATAACAAGGCAAATTCATTCATTATAGTTAATACTCATCATTATTAATTTATCACAATGACTCTTTGGAAATTACTCCTCACCATCACTCTATTGAAATCAATCCTCACTTTGATAACTTTCGGTATCAAAACAACTTTCCAAACATAATACTTTTCCAAAAAAAAAAAAAAAAACTTACCAAAAATATATTAAAGCACAATGAATATCAAAAATATTACATTTCACAATAATTTCCAAATGCAACTTTTCTATCACAAAACTTTCCAAATAAAATAGCATTTTCAATTGAGGAATTTTACAAATATAAAACACATTCAAAAATAGCATACGTTAAGAACTCTATTTAAAACATTGATATATATATATATATATATATATATATATATATATATATATATATATATATATATATATATATATATATATATATATATATATATATATATATATATTCTCGAAAGCAAAGTGCATCTTGGATTTAAAACCACATATAAAACATTACCACAAGCATAGAGAGTGTGGTATATGTTACCTAAACATTACCACATGCATAGAGTGTGTAGTATATGTCTGTTGGCATCCCTCATATAGTAACTATAAGAGGGATCCCCCTTTTTGTTCTTCGATATAGTTAATTTTGGTTTTCTTAATAGCCTTTTCCTTACCATTTAATTTAAATCAAGAACTTTTCATAAATAACTTTTTTACTTAGAACTTTCTTAAAATCTCTATATATTGGAATATTTAATCCCTCTGATTATTTGATTCTTCTACTTCAAATATGGACGGTCTCTATAAAATTTGAATAATTTTTAGGTTAAAATACTGCAATCTGAGAGTTCTATTTTTGGGTATCCCCAATCCATTATCAGCTGCATTGCCCATCCATTGATGTTGGTACTATACAATACTTGGGTGAGTGATTATACTTTTAGTGGGTTAAGTTTGTAAAGGTGGGCTAGTGGGTCAATGATCCAAACCATTAAAATTATGGACAGTCCAACTTTGAATTTTTAGCCATTAAATCTCCTAGGTGGGGTGCACTTATGAATGGGCCGAACCGAATAGGCCTCCTAGATGGAATACTGTATACTCTGAATATGTTGTGGTCCAAAAAATAATATGAATTCACTTTAGGAAAAACTAACCATCCAAATTCAAGATCCATAAGGAATAGACCAGATCTATCAGACATGTCACGTGTCTCATGGTAGTTGTCATGTGGGCCCCACATTCTACCAATATCTGATTCTTATTTGAACGGTGTTAAACCTACTATAAAATGGCCGAATGCCAGGATTTGGTATGGATTTAGAGAGGATTCTTTGCTATCTATGCGCTTGCATGACAACCAAAATATTTACGTGCATGAACGCGGATTTGGTGCGACCATGGATCCAGCCGAGTGGTGTGGTTATAACTGTGGGGCCACCTCAATGTATGTATTATATATCCACCTCGTCCATTAGTTTTGTCAGCTCACAGTAGAGCATGATCCCAAAACTGAAGCTGCTATTTGTGTTTTCCCACCATTAAAAATTTAAAATCTCAGGTGAACCACACTGTAGGGATTGAATTCCCACCATTAAAAACTAAAAGTTTGGATCAAGTTGCTATTTATGTTTTCCCTTTATCCAGAGTCCCTATGACCTTACCAACAGATTGGATGGAAAATTAAACATAACGGTGGACCCGGTCCACTTAGGAAGTTTTTAATGGTGGGCATGCTATGAACACTATTTCCTGTGGTATGGTACACGTAAGATTTGTATTTAATTTCGTTATATAGTTGAATGTGATTGGTGGTATGAATGTTAAAATTTTTCCTTAACCTGAGAGTTCTAAACATGAGGCTCAAGCTAGTATTAACTCTGGTTTCATATTTCAGGCCGTAACAGAATGGTATTAGATTAATATGAGCAATCTATCACGACCCCACATTCCAAAACGACCTCACATTCAAGACCATCGTTCAATATAAAGTCTAGGTTCGAATTCAAAGCCATAACTTAGGTCAAAGAAACTTTAATATTTATTTCACAGACAACCACATTCAACCACATAAATTTAAATATCAACTAATAAAACTTTAATAATTTTTTTTCAATCAACTATTACATCATCAAATCTAATTAATAAAACCCAAGTAAATGTTAAATAATTCAAAACATTAAATATCTTCAAATTGAAATTCAATAGTTAAGAATAATATATGATCTATGATATTAAACTCATCTGGCCAGCTCCTAAGTATCTCCACCTGTCTTTTAGTATACGGTTTTTCCATCAATAAAAAAACTTAAGCATATAGCTCGTGTAAATGTTTTTATATGAAAGGCAATGTATATCAATTTGGTAATATAATAAAATCATAACAAAATCAACTTGGCAAATAATGAAAATGATTTACAAATTCTCAAGTTCCTTTTACCAAAGGAAACTAGGTCAAAATGGCTAAAAGTACTCAGTGTACTAAGCAACAATCCTCACTCAACAAATAAATCACTCAACAAAAGTTAAGCCTGACATATATAATCACTCAACCTAGCTAATAAGAGGTAAGTCACTCATTTTATCCATCACAAGGCAAATTCATTCATTATAGTTAACACTCATCATTATTAATTTATCACCATGACTCTGTTGAAATTAATCCCCACCATCACTCTATTGAAATCAATCCTCACTTTGATAATTTTCAGTATCAAAACAACTTTCCAAACATAACACCTTTCGAAGAAAAAAAAACTTGCCAAAAATATATTAAAGCATGACGATTATCAAAGAATATCACATTTCGCAATAATTTCCAAATGCAACTTTTCTATCACAAAACTTTTCAAATAAAATAACATTTTCAATTTAGAAATTTTACAAATATAAAGCACCTTCAAAAATAGCACAACTCACAATAACAAATTTTCAAACATAAAACATATATATATATATATATATATATATATATATATATATATATATATATATATATATATATATATATATATATTTATTATCGAAAGCAAAGTGCATCTTGGATTTAAAACCACTTACAAAACATTACCATATGCATAGAGTGTGTAGTATATGTCTATTGGCATCCCTCATATAGTAACTATAAGGGGGATCCCCCTTTTTGTTCTTCGATATAGTTAATTAATTTTGGTTTTCTTAACAGCTTTTTCCTTACCATTTAATTTAAATAAAGAACTTTTCATAAATAACTTTTTTACTTGGAACTTTTCTAAAATCTCTATATATTGGAATATTTAATCCATCTGATTATATTGAAATATTTAATCTCTCTGATTATTTGATTCTTCTACTTTGAATATGGACGGTCTCCATAAAATTTGAATAATCTTTAGGTTGAAAAACTGTAATCTAAGAGTACTGTTTTTGGGTATCCTCAATCCATAATCAGCTGCGTTGCCCATCCATTAATGTTGGTACTATGCAATGCTTAGGTGGGTGATTATACTTTTAGTGGGTTAAGTTTGTAAAGGTGGGGCCGATGGGTCAGTGATCCAAACCATTAAAATTACGGACGGTCCAACTTTGAATTTTTAGCCATTAAGTCTCATAGGTAGGGTGCACTTATGAATGGGTTGAACCGAATAAGCCTTTCAGATGGAGTACTATATACTTTGAATTTGCTGTGGTCCAAAAAATAATATGGATTCGCTTTAGGAAAAAGCTAACCATCTAAATTCAAGATCCATAAGGAATGGACCAGATCTATCGGACATGTCACGTGTCTCATGTTAGCTCTCATGTGGGCCCCACATTCTACCAATATTCGATTCTTATTTGAATGGTGTTAAACCTACTATAAAATGGCCGAATGCCAGGATTTGGTATGGATTTAGAGAGGATTCTTTGCTATCTATGCTCTTGCATGACAACCAAAATATTCACGTGCATGAATGCGGATTTGGTGCGACTACGGATCCAGCCGAGTGGTGTGGTTATAACTATGGGGCCACCTCAATGTATGCATTATATATCCGCCCCGTCCATCAGTTTTGCCGGCTCACAGTACTAGAGCATGATCCCAAAACTGAAGCTGCTATTTGTGTTTTTCCACCATTAAAAACTAAAAATCTTAGGTGGACCACACAGTAGGGATTGAATTCCCACAATTAAAAACTAAAAGTTTGGATCAATCTGCTATTTATGTTTTCCCTTTATCTAGGGTCCCTGTGACCTTACCAATAAATTGGATGGAAAATTAAACATAACGATGGACCCGGTATGCAATGAACACTATTTTCTGTGGTATGGTACACATAAGATTTGTATTTAATTTCGTTATATAGTTCAATGTGATTAGTGGTATGAATGTTAAAATTTTTCCTTAACCTGAGTCTCAACTCTAAACATGAGCCTCAAGCTAGTATTAACTCTGGTTTCATATTTCAAGTCATGACAGAATGGTATCAAATTAATATGAGTAATCTATTATAACCCCACGTTCGAAACGACCCCACATTCGAAACCATCGTTTAATATAAACTCTAGGGTAGAGTTCAAAGCCAAAACTCAGGTCAAAGAAGCTTTAACATTTATTTCATAGACAATTACATTCAACCACATAAATTTAAATATCAACTATTAAAACTTTAATAATTTTTTTTCAATCAACTATTACATCATCAAATCCAATTAACAAAACCCAACCAAATGTTAAATAATTCAAAACATTAAATGTCTTCAAATTGAAATTCAATAGTTAAGAATAATATATGATTTATGATATTGAACTCATCTGGCCAACTCCTAAGTATCTTCACCTGTCTTTTAGTATACGATTTTTCCATCAATAAAAAAACTTAAGCATATAGCTCGTGTAAATATTTTTATATGAAAGGCAATGTATATCAATTTGGCAATATAATAAAATCAAGACAAAGTCAACTTAACAAATAATGAAAATGATTTACAAATTCTCAAGTTCCTTTTACTAAAAGAAACTAGGTCAAAATGGCCAAAAGTACTTACTTCATTCAGCAACACTCCTCACTAAATACAAGTCATCAGTCAATAAATAAATCACCCAACAAAGACTAATGCCTGACATATATAATCACTCAACCTACCCAATAAGAGGCAAATCACTCATTTTAGTCATCACAAGGCAAATTCACTCATTATAGTTAGCACTCATCATTATTAATTTATCACCATCACTCTATTGAAATTAATCTTCACCATCACTCTATTAAAATCAATCGTCACTTTGATAATTTTCGATATCAAAATAACTTTCCAAACATAACACTTTTCCAAAAAAAAAATTACCAAAAATATATTAAAGCTTGACAATTATCAAAGAATATCTCATTTCACAATAATTTCAAAATGCAACTTTTCTATCACAAAACTTTCCAAATAAAATAGCATTTTCAATTGAAGAATTTTACAAATATAAAGCAACTTCAAAAATAGCACAACTCATAATAACAATTTTTTAAACATAAAACATTGATTGATATATATATATTTGTGTGTGTGTGTGTGTGTGTGTGTGTGTTACCAAAACATTACCACATGCATAAAGTGTGTAGTATATGTCTATTGGCATCCCTCATATAGTAACTATAAGAGGGATCCCCCTTTTTGTTCTTCGATATAGTTAATTTTGATTTTCTTAACAGTCTTTTCCTTACCAATTAATTTAAATCAAGAACTTTCCATAAATAACTTTTTTACTTGGAACTTTCCTAAAATCTCTATATATTGAATTATTTAATCCCTCTAATTATATTGGAATATTTCATCCCTCTAATTATTTGATTCTTCTACTTTGAATATGGATGGTCTCTATAAAATTTGAATAATCTTTAGGTTCAAATACTGTAATCTCAGAGTTCTGTTTTTGGGTATCTCCAATCCATTATTAGCTGCGTTGCCCATCCATTGATGTTGGTACTATGCAATGCTTGGGTGGGTGATTATACTTTTAGTGGGTTAAGTTTGTAAAGGTGGGGTCGGTGGATCAGTGATCCAAACCATTAAAATTATGGACGGTCCAACTTTGAATTTCTATCCATTAAGTCTCCGAGGTGGGGTGCACTTATGAATGGGCCGAACCGAATAGTTTTCCCAGATAGAGTACTGTATATTCTGAATATGCTGTGGTCCAAAAAATAATATGGATTCGCTTTTAAAAAAAAACTAATCGTCCAAATTCAAGATCCATAAGGAATGAACCGGATCTATCGGGCATGTCACATGTCTCATGGTAGCTATCATGTGGGTCTCACATTCTACCAATATCCGATTCTTATTTAAACGGTGTTAAACCTACTATAAAATAGCCGAATGCCAAGATTTGGTATGGATTTAGAGAGGATTCTTTGCTATTTATGCGCTTGCATGATAACCGAAATATTCACGTGCATGAACGCAGATTTGGTGCGACCACACATCCAGCCGAGTGGTGTGGTTATAACTGTGGGGCCACCTCAATGTATGTATTATATATCCACCCTGTCCATCAATTTTGCCAGCTCACAGTAGATCATGATCTTAAAACTAAAGCTGGTATTTGTGTTTTCCCACCATTAAAAGCTAAAAATATCAGGTGGACCACACAGTAGGGATTGAATTCCCACCTTTAAAAACTAAATGTTTGAATCAAGCTGCTATTTATGTTTTCCCTTTATCCAAGGTCCCTGTGACCTTACCAACAGATTGGATGGAAAATTACACATAACGGTGGACCCAGTCCACCTAGGAAGTTTTTAATGGTGGGCATGCAATGAACACTATTTCTGTGTGGTATGGTGCACGTAAGATTTGTATTTAATTTCGTTATATAGTTGAATATGATTAGTAGTATGAATGTTAAAAAAAATTTTTAACCCGAGTCTCTGCTCTAAACATGAGGCTCAAGCTAGTATTAACTCTGGTTTCCTATTTCAGATCGTGACAGAATAGTATCAGATTAATATGAGCAATCTATCATGACCCCAAATTCGAAACCATCATTTAATATAAACTCTACATTCGAGTTCAAAGCTATAACTCAAGTCAAGAAATTTTAACATTTATTTCACAAACAATCACATTCAATCATATAAATTTAAATATCAACTATTAAAACTTTAATAATTTTTTTTTCAATCAACTATTATATCATCAAATCCAACCAAATGTTAAATAATTGAAAACATTAAATGTCTTCAAATTGAAATTCAACATTAAAGAATAATATATGATTTATGATATTGAACTCATCTGGCCAGCTCCTAAGTATCTCCACTTATCTGTTAATATACGATATTTTCATCAATAAAAAAACTTAAGCATATAGCTCGTGTAAATGTTTTTATATGAAAGGCAATGTATATCAATTTGAAAATATAATAAAATTATGACAAAATCAACTTGGTAAATAATGAAAATGATTTACAAATTCTCAAGTTCCTTTTATCAAAGGAAACTAGGTCAAAATGGTTCAAAGTAATTAGTGCACTCAGCAACACTCCTCACTCAATACAAGTCATCACTCAACAAAAGCTGATGCCTGACATATATAATCACTCAACTGAGCCAATAAGAGGCAAGTCACTCATTTTAGCCATCACAAGGCAAATTCACTCATTATAGTTAACACTCATCATTATTAATTTATCACCATGACTCTGTTGAAATTAACCATCACCATCACTCAATTGAAATCAATCCTCACTTTGATAATTTTCGGTATCAAAACAACTTTCCAAACATAACACTTTTTCAAAAAAAAAAAGACTTGCCAAAAATATATTAAAGCATGACGAGTATAAAAAAAAAATCACATTTCACAATAATTTTCAAATGCAATTTTTTTATTACAAAACTTTCCAAATAAAATAGCATTTTCAATTGAAGAATTTTACAAATATAAAGAACCTTCAAAAATCGCACAACTCACATGCTGCTGGGTAGTCTACATAAAACATATATATATATATATATATATATATATATATATATATATATATATATATATATTCAAAAGAATCAAAAGATAATTACATTAAAACCACTTCCAAAACATTACCACAAGCATAGAGAGTGTGGTATATGTTACGAAAACATTACCACATGCATAGAGTGTGTAGTATATGTCTATTAGCATCCCTCATATAGTAACTATGAGAGGGATCCCCCTTTTTGTTCTTCCATATAGTTAATTTTAGTTTTCTTAACAACATTTTCCTTACCATTTAATTTAAATCAAGAACGTTCCATAAATAACTTTTTTACTTGGAACTTTCCTAAAATCTTAACACTTAGATATATATCTTGGGTTATATTCCCTATGAACTCAGCTTAGGCTTGTCCTAATACACCGACAGTCCATGGGTGTGACCTTAAGAGTTCATTTCTATACGTTTGGTTTGTTTTCCACATATAGACCATTCATGTTTTAGGTCAATTTAAGTGATAGGTTGTTTAGGGTTCAAGTCTACTTTCAGAGTCTATCTACACCACATCTTAGGTTTCAAGTTAACACTTTTGGGCCAATGGTAAACTTTATTTCTCCAAGTCTAGAATGATAGTGGGCTTTGTAAAATTTTCCTTGGTCGCTTAAGCCCAAATAACTAAAACCTTAAGCCTACAAGTGATGTTTTATGATAAATACCATTTATTCACAAAATCTCATTAGGAAACATGGTTATGCTTATGGAACATTAATGGATCTCAACTGGTTCATACTATCTTCATATTCATTTTTGTTGAAGCTCGAACTACTCTAAAAATACAGTGGTCCTGAGCTCATATGACTCATAGTTATGGAAGTGTTCACCTTCCTTCACTTTCAAATGTCTCCGCTATCATATGGGTCCACCTTTGTCCTATAGTTGTAACTGTTTCCATGATCCATCCCTGGCCTGTAAGCTTACAACATATGATAAGTAATTTAATAATGTATCTTGGAATGTCGTTGGAGCAAAGGTTCTCAAGAAAAATCCGTGATGGCCCGCATCACATCAGAAAATCAAGATTTCACTGTCTCTTATGGGGACCGAAATCAGTCTCAATTCAATGACAACCGTCCTGATGATGGGCCCTATTTTGGTCCATACGCATGCTGTTCAAAGTGGACAGCGTGGGATCCACACTCTGGTTAGATTTGAGAAGGTTTTTGGAATCCACACGCTGTACAGATCGAAGTGTTGTTGGACAATTTTCAGCCCGCATGCTGTCCATACATTTTATATAGATTTTGTAAATTAAAAATTATAAAAATAATGGACAGGATTATAAGCAATTACATGTTTTGAGCATAAAAAATAGCTAAAATGGACAGATTGTGATGTCCAATTTGAGTCTTGTTTGGACAGATTTTTGTACTATTTAACCTTTTGAATTTGGACCAATCTGGCCATCCAACCGCTGATCCAAATGGTCCAGATTTGATGTCCAACCAAATGTCCAGATTGGACAGATTTGAATTCGAAATGGGTGGCCCAGATGCAACCAAACGTGGCATTTTCAGAGCATCAAAACAAAGGAAACATAAGAAATGAAATCAAAGGCATACAAAGAAGAGAAAAAAAAAAAAAAACAATGGAACTCTCTCTCTCTCTCTCTCTCTCTCTCTCTCTCTCTCTCTCACGTCTAGTCTCTTCCATGCAAGAGGCGTGAGATCTATATGAATTCCAGGGAGCTAATCACGTGAGCGTGATGGAGTAGACAGTGCAATTTGCTATGGCATATAACAATGAGTATGCAAGGTAGTCTTGCAATGGACAATTATGGGATACCAACGGTCATTATTCGTCGATATTCTTCTAAGGGGAAAGAGAAATTGTTTTTAGAGTTATGATCGTCCAACTACATTAGTTTCTAATCATATTAATTTTCAGGTCCTATGTCATGATAAATGTTAGTGATAATTGTCATCTCTAACAAGTAGTTCAAGTATATATAGCAGGTTTATTAAAATAGCAAGTAAAAAAATCTCAATTTTTTTTGAAGGATATTATACTCTACCCTCACAAAAATTTTGTCCTCTGAATTTTCACTTAACCTTCTTTCATCACTTTCTCACGTTCTGAAGATGCATCTTCTCCATGATGCCGCCAAACTATCACTAGGGATATCGGAATAGCTCTTTTGTCTGCTCTGTGCTATATGCATCCTCTTTCTTTTAAGGCAACTTATTTTACTACAATTCAAACTAAATCGGAACGTATAACAAACTCCCTTTTCTGACTTCTATACAACAACTTGGTGATCGGCATGGCCTCCTGTATAATGCCTAATAAGAAGCCATCCCAATACTCTCCTTGTAACTCTTATTATACTTAGATTCAATAAGAGGCAAATACTAGTCCCAGTTTCCCTTGAAATTTAATACACAAGCCTGCAAAAGCATATCTTCTAAATAACTAGGTTAACTCTTTCCGTCTGCCATCCATCTTAGGGTGAAAAGTGGTACTGTAGTATAAAATGACTCCCATGGTCTTTTGAAAACTCTATCAAAATTTCAATATAAATCTGGAGTCTCGATCAAACACGATGGGTACAGGCCATCAATCTCTAATCCATTTATCCCGTGGTTACCATCACTCAATCAAGGTAATTTTATAGAGAGACTAGCGATCAAATGTGAACTCTATGTAATTGGGAATAATAATATCTTTTTCTTGATATTATAAGTTTGGATAATTCATTTTTCAGCCATTGATTGGCTAGTTAGACCACTAATAGGGCCTCCTCTAGTGTAATAAATATGGACCTATTTCATATCCAGTGATCAAATAGCTAGGAGCATCATAGAATCGTGATTTTTCCATAGATGGGCCTTGAAAGGTGAGACCCAATTCACTGACATTTCAAATCAATCACTAGATCATTTCTAATATAATCAACATGAACTATCCATTTTCATAACCACTAATTTACTGGTTGAGATCCTGCAACCAAAATAAAATTTGAAAGGAATGGATAATTAGATATAGGTCCTACGTACGTAACGGATGGTCCTGATAGTCAGTGAACATAGAATCTCTATCATAATTAATATGGACATCCATTTTCCTTTCCATCAGAGGGATGGTTAAAACTTATCCATTCGAAGTGTTTTTCAAATGAGCCCACTTTCTCCGGAAAAAAAAAAAGTGTTTTCCAAAGAGATAGGCCATCAAAGGCAGAGAGATCAAATCCATGTTGGAGATTTTATATTTCTCTTTTATCTATACCATCATTTTTTTATAACATCGATTGTTTGGTTTGGATCGTCCATTCAGGAATGATTCTCTATGATTTAGGAAATAAATGTACAACCCCTCTCAAAATATAAATTTGATGAGGGCTAGACTCAAAATAATGGTTCCCATCATTTTGAAATTGTGCGGCACATTGTAGATGGTGAGTATCACTAAATCACACTGATCGCGCAATCCTCACCATCCAAATAAAGGCTATGAATTCGAAGGTTAAAAGCAAATACTGCGTATTTCTAATGCCAGGGGAAATATAGTGAGGAGATAGGGTCAGACCGTTTCAGCCGCATCCAAAACTCAAGTGGCCCACCAAGTGCTTTTATATGTTTTATGCATGTCATCACATAGTTTTAGATGGTATGGCTTACTGAGTTTCATATACAAAACCTAAAGGGGACCTATCAAATGCACAATGTTGATATTTGACACACATCAGGCCACACAGCTTGACCTCATGAGAAGTTCACGTGAGGTTTACCTCATATAGTACCATTTCCCATACACACACGCATGCACATGTGTGTACCTTCAGTATAAAAACTAAAAATAAAAAATAAAAATCAATTACTTATCTAGCTCTCTCGTTATATTTTCAGGTGGAATATCCTAAGGACCATTCCTACACACCTGATGATAAATTCAAGAACTTGCTATACAACAGCTACAACTTCACCCTTGCATCCTTCTGGTCACCCTATCTAGTTAGAACTGAAGAAGCTGATCCCACCGTCAATCAGCCTGCCGGTCTCACCAACCTTTACCTTGATAAATTCGATAAGAAATGGACGGCCGAGATCGAGCAATTCGATTACGTGATCATATCAGCTGGACATTGGTTCTTCCATCCTCTCATTTTGTACGAAGGTGGCCACATTGTTGGATGCCACTCCTGCTCACAGAAAAACATCAATGACAGGACGACATCCTACGGCTACCGGAAGGCGCTCCGGACCGCATTCCGAGCGATCATTGGCCATGATCGCTCCGATCGCATGGTTTTTCTGAGGACATTTTCGCCAGCCCACTACGAGAACGGTGTGTGGAATAAAGGAGGGAAATGTGGGTGGACCAAACCACTTAAGAGCCATGAAACAAGGTTAGAAGGGTCCAATAAGGGCCTGTACATGGCCCAGTTGAAAGAATTTAAAATAGCAAAGAAGAAATGGAGGAAGAGAGGATTGAAATTTAGATTGATTGATACTACAAAGGCCATGTTGATGAGACCAGATGGACATCCTGATCAGTATGGACACCCGATTGATGATCATGCATACCATGATTGTGTCCACTGGTGCTTGCCGGGCCCGATCGATGCGTGGAATGATTTCTTGCTTCAGATGATGAAGATGGACGGTGGATGATCTTCTGATTGGAATCACAATCAAAGTTAGAGGAACTGTGAATCAGATAGCACGTTGAGAATTCTTTTTTCAGTAGATTTGTTCGGTCCATTTTCAAATTGTTGTGTCATCCAGTGCACGCATGGCATGTATTTGGGTGATCAGATTCTTCCTTCCTATTTGCATTGAAAATTGTTCTGATCATATCATCCTAACAATCTGATCTCAACTGATAAATTTGGATCGTTGATCATTTTCATTTCAACTTCTATTCAGTGGATGGTTAGGATTATCTGATAGTGTGGTTTTCAGGATATAGTCCGTTTATAATGTGTCCAACGATTTGGAGGGTCTGGATTGGCATGTATGCATGCCATATTTACGCTGGATCAGTGCACTGGTATGAAAATAGTGGTGAACTATTAGAATACGGAACATTGTTGTTTGGGTAGCCTTGGGAAGGTGGTAGGGATCGTTTGGCACACCCCAAATCCTAGATTTTGGACAATTGGGAATTGAAATCTAAGATTTGTCAACATGGGTTATTTGGTTTGCTTAAAAATTCAATATTTCAATTTCAAAATAGTTCAAAATTCAGGATTTTCTAACTGGATCCTTAGCTTGCAAAATACTGAATTTTCTAACTTCTCTCTAGCTTTCATAATTATGCTCTTTTACTCTCTTTAATGTATTCAATGCTCATTTATTTTGTCAAGTATTTTTCACTTGCATTTGAATTTAAAATAATTGGATGCTACAAAATCAAGCTTAAGCAATTATCATGAGCTAAAAAATCATGAAATGGAACTCGGATCAAGCCGTTCGGTGACTCGGTTACTTTGAAATTGAGTTGCCTTCAAGTGTTTGATGAAATGACTCAAAGAAGTGTGGTTGGTGGCAAGGAAGGTATGTACATGAAACCAACACCCTCTTTTTTCTTGATTTTATGTTGCTTAGAAGGTGTTTGATAAAATAGATTTTGGACAATTGGGAATTGAAATCTAAGATTTGTCAACATGGGTTATTTGGTTTGCTTAAAAATTCAATATTTCAATTTCAAAATAGTTCAAAATTCAGGATTTTCTAACTGGATCCTTAGCTTGCAAAATACTGAATTTTCTAACTTCTCTCTAGCTTTCATAATTATGCTCTTTTACTCTCTTTAATGTATTCAATGCTCATTTATTTTGTCAAGTATTTTTCACTTGCATTTGAATTTAAAATAATTGGATGCTACAAAATCAAGCTTAAGCAATTATCATGAGCTAAAAAATCATGAAATGTATAGCATTCCCATAGCCATATAATCGCTTATAAAATTTGTGGACCACCTCATACTGAAAATTGCTTTATTTTTTTTGGCCAACCTATCTGATAATGTGCTCAATGCAATGATTTTTTAAAGGGCTGTTTGATTTTTCATTTTTCTCTATATTGGTCGTAAATAAACATTTATTGTTTACTCAAAAAAATTCTCTCCAGCCAACCACATCACAGCTAGTAGCTTTTGATGTTAAACTCAATGAATGAGAACTAAAATCTAAGGGTCCACTGTGATGTGTGTCACATCACTTGAAACATGGGGAATTAAATGCCTACATTTGATAGCTTCTCGAGGGCTACAAAATTTTAAAATGAAGTTGATATTTGTGTTTTCCCTTTATCCATTTCTATTTGACCTTATGAATAGGTTGGATTACCTCTACACATAACTTTTAATGGTGGACGTCATTATCCACCTTTTTTCATATTGTGTGGTCCACATGAAGTTATAATATACCTTATTATTTGGGTCAAGTCCCAAAATGAGTTGGAAAGATGGATGGACGGCGTGGATCATACACATACATCACAATGGGACTCACAAATTGTTATCATTCAAAAAACAATTTCGAAAATCAATGCCTAAATAAAATGAAATATAATTAGTTTTCAAGAAATTTGTGCAGCAATTGAAGAATTATATATTTATATATATATATATATATATATATGGGAAAAGGTACTATGTGCTCGAGCTCATGATAAGCTCCCATGAGGTCAAGTTGTGAAAATTCTGATTGTCAAACAAAATTTTTAAATGCTACGGTTTTTTAACTTAGAGTGTCAAACACAAATAAAAAATTAAGATCCGAAGGTTTCAAACCCATGCTCTCAAACGACTCCTAAAGTTAATAAACTTTGTTTGTTTTTCTCTGGAGACAGTTTTATTATTTTCAATTTTACAATGTAGAGGTATGTAACAAAGCCAACAAACTTGTCTTCTTGACATTGATGGACGACTTCATGTGTATGAGATCCATCTCATCCATCCGTCTTTTACATTGATAGACGACTTCATGTTTTTTTGAAATTGTGAACCTCAATTTCATTCTATTCATTTGTGATGATTCATTAGAAATTGAATTTTTGGACCACAATAAAAGATATAACTAACAATTTATATATGTTCAGCATATCTATGCTATGCCAACCATCTATCTTTTCAGATCATTTTAGGATATGAGACAAAAAATGAACCAGATCCAATGCTCATGTAGACCACACTACAGTAAAACGTGGCGATATTGACCATTAAAAACTTTCTGTGGGTAACAAAAGTTTTTGGATCAAACTAATATTTATTTTTTCCTTTCATCATGGTCTATGTAACATTATGACCAGATTGGGTGGCAAATAAAACTTACAGTGAGTCTAGTAATTTTTTAACATGGGCGTTCAAATACCATTGTTTCTCGCAGTGTTGCCACCTGAGATTTAGATCTAACTAGTTATCTGAGATTCAGGTTATTTTTTAGGATCATGCCTAATATGAGCTGGAAAAATGGATAGATGGCATGGATATACTTACACATGCATCAAGGTGAACTCCACGGTCAGGGCCATACAGTGTTGGGTGAGGCTGGGACCGCACCTAATCCACTCTCATCTCAAACAATGCCGCCCCATCAATCAAATCTCACCCGGTCATTTCACCACTGAGATGGGGTGGTTTGTCCTAGATGGAGCAGATTAGGTGCGCCCCGTCTAGCCTCACCCAAGATGGTGTCATGGCACCTTGGTGTATGCATTCTGTATCCACACCTTCCATCCGTTTTTTCAGATAATTTTAGTACATGAGCCAAAAATAAAAAATAAAAAAATCAACAGATCGAAGTCTTAGGTGGACCATACCAAAAGAAATGGTGGTGATTGAACATTAAAAACTTTATGGGCAATAAACATTTTGGATCGAGCTGATATTTGTTTTATCCTTAATCCAGGTTTGTTTGACCTTATCAACAGGTTAGATGGTAAATAAAAATTACAGAAACATTACAGTAGTCCTAGGAAGTTTTTAACGGTGGGACCTTCAATCACCACTTTTTCCTGTAGCATGGTCCACCTGAGATTTGGATCTGCTTAATTTTTTGGCTCTTAACCTAAAATGATCTTTCAAAACGGATGGACGGCATGGATATAGAATACATAAATCAAGGTAGGCCCCACGGTAAGGGTGGCACCTAAAGTCGTTTCTTATGCCTAAGCCAATTATGCCAGCTTTTCAAGAATTTAAAAAATAATAATAATAATAATAATAATCCAAGTCAACACGTGTTAACACGTGTTAATATAAAAAGTTTGTGCAAGATCCAAGCAATTGAGTAGATGAAGGGAAACGTTTCTCTTGTATAGGATCTAGCCATCCTAGGGTGGAGCCCACTTCCAGCATTCATTGGCTAAATATTAAGCCAGCCCACTTATCAGATGGTCACCGATGATACACGTGTACCACAATGGCAAGGTATGCCCGTAATTGGAGTGATCCATGATCCAATGCATAGATTTGTAGGTAAGCTTAACCTACAAATCAATGTGTGGGGCCCACCATGATATCCATCATTTGAGCCCATTGATGTGAGCCCAAAAAACAAGCTGATCCAAAACTCAGTTGGGCCACACCATAGGAAACAGTTGAGATGAAGACACCCCATTAAAAACCTTTCAAATTGTATGTGGGCCAAGATTTTATTCTTATTATTTCTTTTTTACATCATCTAATCCATTCAAAAGATGCATCTCAATAAGATGAATGGACACTCCAAAAAGCATGGCATTCTTCAACTGGAGAGGACCACAACAAAATTTTTAAAGGTTTTACGCATTATTTTACAGTGCAGTCACATTGAGCAAATGATAATAACCATCTGATTTTAGTCATTGGATTGGAACCGCTAACTATTTTATTTTAACTATTCATCTTGTAGGTAGTAATTGGATGGCTAGTATTCCTTAAGAAAAAATTATAGTAAAAAAACCCATATTTACGGTATAATTATAGATATCCACATATTAATCATCTAATTACATTTATATATTAAGAATTTTGCAATATTTTTTTATACACTTGGTTGAAGAGTCAACAAAGATCAACCTAGTAAAAATTAAAATATAGTAAAAATGTAAAAATATTAGTAAAATGTTTATTCTTTGGCAATCCATTCATCATGGTGAACCAACATTTAAGTTAGAGATTTTAGAGGCAATTTTACATTTGTTCCAATGGAGGTGGTCCATCTTAGTTTTTTTAACAGGCTAAGCTTTTGCTTGTATGGTGAAGATAAGAGTTGTAACCTAATCGACCATGTAGATTTTACATATATAATAAGTGGGCCCCAAAGAACTTGACTGTTATAAACGCAGCGTAAAATCAATGTTGTAGATAATTTCAATCTCCGTTTATAAAAATGATAAGTTGGATTATTTAAAATGATATTTTGGCCATTAAATAAATTTTCTCTTACTAAGTGCATAAAAGAAAGTATTATAAAATTATTAAAATATAACTGTAACTAGACTAATAATACGTAAATAACTATAATTACAGGTGTTTGCCTGTAATTTTTCCATTCATCAATTAATGTAATCATCAAGCTATATATGCTTTATTTATCAATGTGCCTACAATTTTAATGGTATCAACCATACATGTGTGCCGCATGGGAAAAGTGGGTCCCTCAGGTGGACCACAATCCCAGGTCCCTTGACAGAGTGTGTAGAATCCCTGCAATTACCCATTTGGAGTCATGACTATTTATCGTCCAAATCATCAGCTGAGTCCCAAACTGACGATTCCTGTTGGCATCCAAACAGGCTACAAAACCGCCGGGTTGGATCAAAACTAGGGTTTTGTTGTTAACTGAATTTTGACCGTGTATAAGTGGACCCTAGCTAACACTCTCAATCTACCCATGAAAAGTTATTCATTTGAAAGAAACAGCCCAAACCTTTCATGGCATCACCTTTTTCTTTTTCTTTTTTAAAATACTTAGGTGGCATATTACGCTAAGTGCAGAAGCAACCAAGAATGGAGGCTCACTTCTCCTCTTGATCAAGAACCCGATTTTGTTGGGTTTGTTGTTAAAAAGAATGTCTTAAATTTGAAAAGTTTTGAAAAAAGTTTGACTAGTCGAAGCAAGTTCAACTTGAAGTCCAGCAACAATGTTTCTAAAATTTTTGAGGTCTTGAGCGGTTGAGAGCAGACTTCGGCGGTGAAGCCCAGGCTCGACTCGAAGGTTACGCAGACGGTGTGCAGATTTTGCACGGACTACGTAAATTTGAGACGATTTTCAAAGAGGTGCATAAGTTGAGTTTCCTAAACTATAAATAGGAGTCCCAAGGGCCATTCTCATGTATTTCTAAGGCTTTATAAAGGTATTCTAAGGGTTTCTTGAAGGGGTTCTAGGGTTGCAGAGATTCGAGGTGAGATTTGAGGTTGTTCGAATTGTTTAAGTCCCTTCTCTTTGTAATTTACGTTTTCATAGTGGAATTCTTTCGCTTTGTGCCATAGTTTTTTCCTGCAAGGGTTTTCCATATTAAATCTTTGTGTTCTCTTGTGTTTGCTTCGTGCCATTGGATTGACATCCTAGATCCAAACAAGTGGTATCAGAGTAATCATTAGGGCAGAGATCTGAATTTGAGGGATAAGCAATAATGGTAAGCACTACGTATGATATTGAGAAGTACTCGAGGAAAATTAACTTTGAGTTATGAAGATCAAAATGATCAATTCTTTAATCAAGTAAGGCGAAGATGGTGCTTTTGAAAGCGAAAGTCTATTATGACCGATGATGATTGGAATACTCTTCATAAGATCTTATCTTCGATCCGCTTATGTCTCACGGATAAGGTTCTTTACAATGTCATGAGGGAGAAAATTGCGGCTAAGTTATGGGCGAAGTTAATTAGAAGATGTCTATGCAAAAAAAAACCGAGAATCGCCTACACTTGAAGCGTCAATGGTATAACTTTAAGATGGCGGAGGGTGGAGATCTGAGGCTCACATCAGGAACTTTAATAAATTGGTTTGCAAATTCTGTGGATAAGGAGGAAGTGATGAAAAATGAGGAACAAGCATGTATGTTGTCAAATTTTCTTTCGGTATCGTAAGAGTTATTCAAGGAAACAATGTGCACCACAAAAAAAACCCCGAGTGTCGACACCGTTGTCTCAGCCCTTCAAGAGAATGCTATGAGAAAGCTTAACGACAACATGGGAACATCTTCGATGCACTGTTTACAAGGGGCAAGAATTCGAACAAGGTACAAGATCTTCAAGTTTTAGATCCAAATCCAAGGGCAAGGGCAAAGGTAAGTTAAAGTCTTGAACTGTGGGATAGAAGGACACATGAAGAATGATTGTAAAAATTTTTAATCTAAGAGAGAAGAAATGAGGATTCATACGGGAGGCCAATGCTACCATATCGGATGGATCGAGTGGATGTGATGGTGATGTTTTGTCGGTGTCTACGATCAGATGGTCATACGATGATCGTAAGGGCGAGTGGATTCTAAACATAGGAGCATCTTTTCACATGATTTCTCATCGGAGTTGGTTCACTAGCTACAGGAGTGCAATGGTGGACAAGTGTTTATGGACAATGGCATTGCCTGTAATGTTGTGGTTATTGGTACAGTGCGCATCAAGATATTTGATGGGATGGAGCGTACCTTGATTGATGTCGTACGTTCCTGATTTGAAGAATAATCTGATTTCTCTTGGTATACTCGAGGCTATGGGGTGCAAGTTCACTGGTATTAATGGTGCTCTTAAAGTATTTAAGGGGGCACGAGTAGTCATGAAAGCACAATGACTCGGTAATCTTTATAGGTTTATCGGGAGCACTTCAACAGTGGAGCTGCAGTGATGTAGCAGATTCCACCTCTGCATGTGTGCCACATGAGCGAGGCCACATGAGTGTGCGGGGCATGAAGGTTGAGACGCGTGGATAGAGATACAAAGCAGGTGGAGCGGCCACTGTGAGAAGAATCACAAAGCATAATCGCAGGATATCGACAAGGTACATGCACGACTCCAATATTGTATATGCTCTCGTTCTGCGAGGGGATCTGCATTTACTATTCGATGGCTCTAGTGAGTCTAGTCTTTGAGAAGTGGAAAGTACTATGGACGATGTGATGGACTCGTTGTACCAAACCGACACATGAGAGCTGGTGGAGCTTCGAGTGGGCCGAAAAGTAGTTGGATGTAGGTGGATGTTTAAGGAGATACAACATAAATACAGAGCAAGGCTAGTAGCGAATGGTTATACTCGGAGAGAATGGATCGACTTCTCGGAGATATTTGTACCAGCGGTATAGCAAGTATCTATTAGATTCATATTGGTGCTGGTTACCCAATGTGATCTCGAGTTGGAACAGATGGATGAGGAGACTGCACTTCTGCATGAAAAATTGAAAGAGCGGTTCTTCATGAAGCAACCAGAGTGGTTTGAAGTTTAAAGAGGCTGAGAAAATTTTTTGCAGGAGGTCGTGGTACGACTTGTCGCCTAGACAGTGGTATAAAATTTGATTCCTTCATAGTTAGTCAGGAATTGTAGACATATACATCGCCAATCATGACTTGTTTGAAATCAATGTACTAAAGACTTGATTAAGTGGGACATTCAGGATGAATGATCGGGGGCTACAAAGATAGTTTTTGGCATTGATATTCATAAAGACCGGAAAAGGAGTAAGCTTTGGTTATCTGGTAGAATACCTTGGATAGATATTGATCAAGTATGTGATGGACCTGGTAAAGCTAAGAGCATTCCCTACACATCTCTCCTCAAGTTTTCTTCAGGACATGTCTCAAAACAGATGAGGAAAAGCGGGATATGTCTCATGGGCCATATTCGAATGCGGTTGACAATGCATGCCATGGTATGAATTAGGCCGGTTATTTCACAGGCAATCGGTGTTGTGAGCAAATACCCTGCAAGCAACATTAGATGGCGGTGAGATGATTACTTCGATACATTCGATGTAAGAAGACTATGTCTTTATTTTTGGGAAGACAATGACAAATTTGGTTGGGTATGTGAATTCAGATTACGCAGGCTGTGGATTTCAGAAAATCAACTTTAGGTTACTCGTTTGTAGTAGCAGTTAGAGCAATTAGTTGGATGTCCATGTTATCCGATAGATGCTTGAGGAAGGATGCGTAACACTGGAGAAGATTCTACCAGCGTGAATCCGGAAGACATGATCACCAAGGTCATTCTTGCAAAGAAGTTCAAGTTCGGCAACTCATGAGAAGCTTTGATGTGATGCAGAGATAAGTGAAGAGATCAAAAAGCTACACGTTTGAAAATTAAAGACACCTACCTTTTTGTTGCTAAAAAGGATGTCTTAGGCATTAGTTCTGAAAAAGTTTGACTAGTCGAAGCAAGTTCGACTCAAAGTCCAAAGAGCCCTGTTTTTCATGTCCGAGCCCTTCGACCTCAAAGCCCTGACTCGACTAGTCGAAGGTTACACAGAGGGTACACGGATTCTTCATGACCGCATAAATTTAAGGCGATTTCGAAAGGTGCGTAAGTAGAGTTTCCTAAACTATAAATAGGAGTCCCTAAGGCTATTCTAAAGAATTCTAAGACATTCTAAAGGTATTCTAAGGGTTTAGAAGGGGTTCTAAGGTTTCAAAAGGTCTAGAAGGGTGAGATTCGAGGTTGTTTGAATCGGGTAAGTCCTTTCTCTTTGTAATTTATACTTTCATAGTGGAATTCTATCACTTTGTACCATGATTTTTTTCCGAAAGGATTTTCCACGTTAAATCTTTGTATTCTCTTGTATTTGCTTGGTGTCATTGGATTGCTATGCTAGATCCATATCGTGTGATTCCCCACAAATCCTAACAAATATGATAGGATTAAGGAATATTTACTCCGGAAAGGACAAAAGCTTCTAGTCCAAGTTCATCTCCCCACTCATATTCCTTAATTTATTTGTCCTTAAAAATAAAATAAAAATAAAAAAACAACAATGGTAACATCTTGCCGCCCTCTTCTCTTTGCTTGCCACACATCCACTCTACGAACTAAGTTGCATTAGACTTACTGGACATATGAAGCACTACCATGAAATTAATGCAAGGGCATTTTCACACCGGGCTCGAGAGGGTTTTGTTGTTAACTGAATTTTTACAGTGTATAAGTGAACCCTAGCTAACAGTCTCAATCTACCCATGAAAAGTTATTCATTTGAAAGAAATATAATAAAAAAGGCTAGCAAACAGACTAATAATTTAAAAGATAAAGAGCACTAATATATATATATATATATATATATATATATATATATATATATATATATATATATAGGAAATGGTTCTATGCGATCGGGCTCATGGGAACTTCACATGAGGTTGAGTTGTGTGGTCCCCACCGTGATGTGTGTCGAACATCTACCCCATCATTCAGATGCACCATTCCATGGTGGGCCACACCACGTAAAAAAGTTGAGAAGGGTTACCCTCCCATTAAAACATTTATAATGATTTTTTGGGCCCATTGAGATGTGGTTCACAAATCTAGCCCATCCATTATGTGTGTCCCACTTGGATGAGGGGTCATAACAAGTTTCAGACATCCAAATTTCAAGTGATTTTATATGTTTTAGTCATGTCTTCACATGATTTTAGATGGTATGACCCTCCTGAGTTCTGTATACGGCTGATTTTTGGGATATCGCATAATTTAAAGGGGACCCATCAAATGCACAGGGTAGATGTTCGACGCACATCACAGTGGGGCCCACACAACTCAATCTCATGGGAAGTTCCCATGAGCTCGATGGAATAAAACATTTTCCCATATATATAATGCTGTACTAATATAAACTAAAATTAGGAGAATCCATAGTGATATTTTGTCCATCCCTAAGTTAAATATTAAATAATATGAGATTTAAATGAAAGAGTTCCTTTCTGGCGCACATCTCCGTTGCATTGGGAGAGCAAAAATTTTGAATGCATCAATATGGAAATATTTGGTGCATGAAGTCATAATCTGACATCTATATTTGAATCCTACATAGATATAAACAGGTTTTTTCTAGAATTAAAGAAAGTCATTAATATTTTTATTTCCATTTAAATTGAAAGTAAGTAATTTGATTGGTACAATCTTACATGCATGTAGTATAAATTTTGAGAAAAACTAGGGTTCTAGAATTGATATGGGATGATATAACATTTCTTTATTCATTTCCATCTAATGAAAAAACCATTGAATGGATTGATTTTTTGATGAATTGTGAGATAAAGAAGATATTTATTATCAATTATTTGATAATTATTAATCAATTTCTAATTGACTTTTGGATATAAATAATAAAAATGTATAATCTTCCTCTAATGTGACATTGAGGGGTAAAGGATTAAACCTTTTAAGAAATAAAGGTTTTTATAAGTTTTGGATCAAACTAACTTTTTAATTTTCCATTCATACAGGTCTTGTGGCCTTACGAACAGGTTGGATGGTAAATAAACAACATGATGGGCCCTAGGAAGGTTTCAACAGTGGCTATCATTGTCCCCACTGCTGTCAGTGGGGTGGTCCACTTGAGATTTGAATCTGATTCATTTTTAGGTCCATGTCCTAAAATGATCTCACAAAATGATTGGACGGTAGATATAACACATGCATCATGGTGGGCCCACAGGATTTGGTGATGTCAACACACCACCTTGCAATCCTCTTCTGTCGTCACAACCATCCAATCATGATAACAGGGTTGATCACGTGCATGTTAAAGTCGTTTCCCATGCCTACGCATGCTCTTTCGGGGATTAAGCTAATTACATAATCAAGTCAACACATATATTCAACACGTGTTAATATAAAAAGTTTGTGCAAGATCGTAGCAGTTTAGCAGATGAAGGGAATCATCTCTCTTGAATACGATCTAGCCATCCTGCGGTGGACCCCACTCCCAACATTCATTGGATATTAGAGTGAGGCAGGATCCAATGCAAAGAGTATTTGTAGGGTAAGCTAGGAAGCGGATTGGCTGGTGTACCACACATCAGCTATATAGCTGGCGTAGATACGTGTTGTGCGAAGACGAGCACCGACGCTCTCGAGCTCCAAGTTGTACCAACGGTTCAAATGAGATCAAAGTTATATGGCCCCAAAATGATGCTTTTATTATATCCACACCGTTCCTCTATTTTTAGAGATCATTTTAGAGCATTACACAAAAACTAAATCATATCCAAAGGTCAAATGGACCACACCAAAAATAGCAGCGAGGATAATGATTTTCACTGTTAAAAAATTTGCACGGCCCACCATAACGTTTATTTTCCATCCAATCTGTTAATAAGGACACAAATATATGGATGAAACCAAATTTCACATTGATCCGAAACTTCTGTGACCCCAAAATGGTTTCAATGGTAGACGTTCAATCCCCCATTGCTTTTTGCAGTGTGGTCCAACCGATCTTTAGATCTGTCTTATTTTTCGACCCAATGGTTTGGATGTAACACATACCTCATGATGGGGCCCACAGAACTTGCTGACGTCAATACACACCAGCCAATCAGCTCCCCATAAGCTTAACATAAGTCAATGTGGGAGCCCACCGTGACATTTTCATGATCATATCCATCATTTGAGCCCATTGATGTGAACCCAAAAATCAGGCTAATCCAAAAATAAGGCTGATCTAAAACTTAAGTGGGCCATACCATAGGGAATTATGGTTTGGATGATGACACTACTTCAAAAACCTTTCAAAAATTGTGTGGGGCCAGGAGTGTTTTTTTATATGTCATCTAGTCCATTGAAAATATGCATCTCACCAAGATGAATGGACACCCCAAGAAGCAAGACATTCGTAAACTGGAGACGGCCACAACAGAGATTTTAGAGTTTTTAGGCATGATTTTCTACGGTGTAGTCCACCTGAGTCTTGTATCGGCCTGATTTTCAGGATACGGGGAGAATAGAGGGCCATACATGATGAATGGTTGGATGTCATATAAATATCATGGTGGGCCCCACACATTGATTTTTTTTACATTAAGCTAATCCTACAAACGTTTGTAGTGGATCATACCTCATAGTAAGTAAGGTTGAAGTGGACCACACAGTAGGGATCAAACACTTACCGTTGAAAACTTTTTGGGGTCACAGAAGTTTTGGGTCAAGCTAATTTTTTTTTTTCTTTGATTTCATTCAGGTCCATATATTGCGACCTTATGAACAGGTTAGATGGATATTAACCATTACGGTTGACCCTAGGAAGGTTTCAACTGTGTGTTACTATCACTGATGCTTCCTTCTGTGTGGTCCACTTGAACCCTGGATCTACCTCATTTTTAGGTTCATATACTGAAATGATCTAGAAAAATTGATGGACGGTGTGGATAAAACTCATACATCACGTTGGGCCCCACAGAGCCCTGCATAGATGGATTATCATCCAGGAGGGGGAAGGACGCAATCCGCTTCCTAATTTTCCCATTCCTCAAGCCATGCAATGTTCAAGCAATGCTTCATTTATCAATGTGCCTAGAATTTTAACGGTATCGATAACCGTACACGTGTGCCACGTGGGAAAAGTGGGTCCCCCTGTTTATTGTCTCAGATCACGACCGTTGACAGCCGTAAACCTGCCACGTCATTCGCTCTGGTGCTATCCTATCTAGACCCAAACCCCATAGAGTTACGAATATTGCACCATTGCATTCCAACCCTCAAAGAGGGCCAACCCTAACCACGGTTCTTTCACCCGGGGACTCGTCTCCCTCGTTTGGGTTCACGTCGAGTCAAGACTCACTTGAGTCAGAGGTAAATCGACTCGACTCGCTTGAATTGGGTTGTATCGGTTCATGTTACCAACCTTCACAGGTATGGACCGAGTCCAACTCAGGGACGACTCGGATGAGTCATCATTCAGCAATCCATGACCAAAAGGATTGCTGAATGAGGACTGCCGACTTGGGGTCTTGAGTATTTATCGTCCAAATCGTATGGTGAGTCCCAAAGTGATAATTGCCGGTGGCATCCAAACAGGCCACAAAACCATCATTTGGGATCAAAACTAGGGTTTTGTCCTTGAAACTCTCAAACTCATGAGAGCTTTTTCGGAGATCACTTTTCCGTGATATGAGCCCAAAATCCGAATCATCCAGTTGATGTAGCACCCCATGAAACTACCGAGGCCCAACTTTTACAATTCATATTTTAAGCTCATATCATGGGAGATGAGTTCTAAAAAAGTTCTCATGAGTTCTAGCGAGAATTGGTGTGCAAGTGAGTGTATATATACACACACACACTAAATTAGTTAAATACCATGATACATATGTGAAAGTCCCTTTCTTGCAAAAATTTCTAATGCATCAATATGAAAATATTTGGTACATGAAGTCATGATCTAATATTTATATCTAAATCCTATATAGATATAAACTATTAGATAAATTAGAATCAAAGAAAGATGTTGAAAAATATATTACTCTTCACTAATGTTCTCATTTCCAATCAAATTAAAAATATGTAATTTAATTAGTATGATCCATGTTTTAATCTTTATATTCATCATAAAGTTTCACAAATCCTAAGGAGAACTAGAATTCTAGATTCGATATGAGATGATATAGCATTTCTTTGTCCATTCCCATCGAATAGAAAAAAACCATTAGATGGATTGATTTTTTGATGAATCATAAAATTAAAAATAAATTAAAAAAATTAAAAAAAAATTATTCGATCATTATTAATTAATATGTAATTGGCTTTTGGATATAAATAACAAGAATGTGTATTCTTCTTCCAATGCGACATTAAGGGGTAAAGGACTAAACCCGTTTAAGAAAAATATATATATATATACATATATATATATATATATATATATATATATATATATATATATATATATATTCAGAATATAAATCAAACCAAAAGATTTCCTAATTATCATCTTTATTCATAATTCAAGTATACGGTAAAGGACTAAACCCTTTTAAGAAAAAAAAAATTATTCAGAATATAAATAAACCAAAAGATTTCCTAATTATCATCTTTATTCATAATTCAAATATTGTATACGTCGCTAGTCTAATCCTTTGCAAGAACAACCCCTAATAAATAGATCTATTTAGATCCATTCTCCTTAATTATTGTTTAAACAAAAAGATCACAATCCACTTTTCTCATCTTAGAAGAGATATCATAGTCCAACTATAGGGGGAGGTGACTCCAAAACGATCTTTTAAATTCATAAAGAAGGGGGGTCAGAGATGGGTGGAAAAAGCCCTATTCTTGTTATAAGTATAAGATCGTGATTTGATCACACATTTTGGTTTTAAAAAAAAATTCATAGAGCTTTTTATTTTAGGTCAAGCATGTTCAATTAATGTCAAGTGGCCAGGTTCAAGCACACATGGATATTAGGGTTGACCACGAATGCCCTTTTTAAGGTTCCTTAAATTAGAATTCCATGACTTTTGAACTATCACCAATCCACGTGAATGAAATTATTTTAATCTACTTAATCTAACGGTCCACGCTATGTACTGGCAATGCACTTAAAATCAGCTAATCATGTGAATCACTTTTCATAAGAAATGAATGGATTTTCTATAGATACTTGCCAACTGTACACATTCAATGTGCACACGTGCTGCTACTGATGATGAGGATTGCGTACGTAGTGAATTATATTCATATCTCTATACCATGGTGAGTAGACTCTCTCCGCCCACTATGATGCATGTTTTAAATATCTATGCCGTCTATATATTTTTAGAGCTCATTTTAAAGCATGAACTTAAAATTGAAACATATCCAAAGCTCAAGTGGACCACACCACAGAAAACAGTGGGGATAATGACCTCCTGAAACCCTTCTAATTAACTACCACAATAATATTTATTTGTCATTTGACCTGTTATTAAGGTAACATAGATATAGATAAAAGGAAAACACAAATATCAGTTTGATCCAAAATTTCCGTGGCTCTCAAGAAATTTTCAACGTCGGCATTTAATTGCACTCTCCCTTGGTGTGGTCCACTTGAGATTTGTACTTAAATTTTACTCCCGTTCTCTAAAATGAGCAGGAAAAACGGATGGAAGACGTGTATAAAATACATATATTTACTGTTAGTGGAAAGCATACGGGTGTACATCGAGTTGAACAGAGTTGAGCTGGCCTCAGCTCAAACTTAGTTCGGCTCAGTCCTCAAGCTTGACTGGCCAGCTCGGCTCGGTTCAGTCAGCAGCACGGGGCAGTTCGAGCCGAGTTCGAGCCAAGATCCAGCCAAGTTCGCCTGTGCAGCATTTTCACAAACACCTGGATTGCACCCTCAAAATCTCATTGTGTGTAAAATAGCAGCAATGGTTTTTGCAGGTATTTTATCAAACACCTTCTAAGCAATATAGACATCAAGAAAAAAAGGGTATATGTTTCATATACTGTAGATACCTTCTAAGTATTCCCATATTCCGTTTTTAGACTATATTGTTTCCCACTTGTACGAAAAGTCCAAGTAAGAACAGACCAGATCACCTAGCTGTGGTGCTGTATCATCTCTCATAGGTGGGCCAGATTTGTTTGTGAGTCCGGATCTTCGGTTGTGCAGTGATTTCAATGGTGTGGTCCATCTGTTGAGTTGGGCCAGCCTGTTTTTTGTGCGTTGGTGATTTTTTGGTGGGGCCTACAAAAGTAGCACATCAGCATGAAAGATATTACAGCAGCACAAGTGGTGCTGGCCGTTGCCTATAGTTAATCAGTTCTCATATTAAAAATGGAGTTGCCATCCGCTACTAATAAGTTGATAGTTTTACTGCTCAAAGTACTGAAAATTACATTATTAAAGATCCGACTGTCCAAAGTACATAGCTGGAGGGCCTTTGAACTTTAAGAGTAAGACATTTTCCAACGAGGTGATTGGCCGATTCGCAGCTGGGTCTGGCCAGGACAAGGATTGTCTGGTGACACTGATATACATACCTTCCTTCCAACCAGTCACACTCCGTTGAGACATTTCATCAAACACTTGGTGAGCAACATCAATATCAAAGTGACCCAATCACCGAACTAGTTCGATCCGAGTTCAATTCGAGCTAGGTTTGATCCGAGTCGAGTCGAGCTGGGGCCAGCTCGAACTCATTTTCAAGATCAAAAAATCAGCTCGACTCGGCTTGAACTCAGCTTCGAACCGAGTCGAATCGAGCTTTTTCGAGTTAAGTCGAGCCAGCTAACCGAGCTAGCTCGGTTCGTGTACTCCCCTAAGAAAGCATCCTGCCCTCGCCTGTGTCCAAGAGGGGCTCTGTGGGCCCGTTGTGATGTATGGGTTTTATCCATGCCATCCCATGCATCCATTTTTTCAATATCATTTTAGGGCATGAACTCAAAAATGACATATATCTAGGGCTCAAGTGGACCACAATATAGGAAGCAATAATAACGCCCACCATTAAAACATTCCTAGGCCCACCACAATGTTTATTTGTCATCCAACTTGTTCACAAGGTCACTTATACAAGGAGAATGGAAACACAAATATTAGCTTGATATATATTTTTTTTTAAATATTGCGACTCCTAAGAGGTTTTTAATGGTGGGTGTTTAATCCTGAGGACGGCATGGATAAAAAATCCTATTCAATGACTTCAATGGGCTCCAACCAAGGAAGTTGTACAGCTAAATGTCTACCAGATCGAATTGGTTGAGACCCCAGTGTACAAGTCGCAAGGCAGGCGAAGGAGTACTAGCTCGAGTTCACTTGCCAACCATGAGCAAAACTACAAAGTGAGTGAGCACCAAACTTGTTTCATCTGCCAACAAGGGGGCATTTTACATCCCGGGATGCGATCACATGTAAATTGCGGATGTGGTTTACACATGACCGCATCTAGGTTAGCCCAACCTCTACCTTTGGCAGACCCCTAGGCCTCGATCAATCACAAACGCCACGGATTCCTACAACGCACTATTTGCCTCATCTAATCACGATGGATTGAACTCCTGCTACCTAGCCGGGCATTAAAAAGCCTGCGAAGTATGGCCTGATTTACGCAACATTGAAAATTCTCTCAAATCCCTCTAAAAATTGTACAACACCATAAAGTAGAGACTATATGTTGCACGGGCGGAAAAGGATGCCTAATCCCTTCCTTTTTCATAACAGAGTCGCTTGAGTTGGGGAATCTTCTGATTTGCCGACCGTTAAGCAATTCTACAGTTTCTAGCCAGCTGTAAATTCTGAGCTTTTTTTAGCTAGTGGTGACTCTAAGTCAAACACACATTTATCCTTGAGTCAACCCCACATTTCAATTGAATCAAAGCCAAGAGCCGTCAGATGGCAAGAAAGCCATGAAAAGTGTGTGGGCATCATTTTGTTGTGCGTCTTCGCGCACGGTAGGACGTTCATAGAATGACGACTCTATTGGGAACTGCTAGCCACTGGACAAGGCCTAACTCGAAACATGGGACTTTATAGTTTTTTCGGAGGTTCTTTGACTTCCACCATTCCAATTCATACTAGTCATATGCTAACCTACTAATTCACTAACCGGCTAACTATCCAATTTATACTGGTTCGTTTACTTTCCTTCCAGCATTCTGCATTCTAGTGCAAATCAGTCCCTTTACTTTCCTATGAGCATCGTGCATTTCAGTTACCACTAGTCTGTTTACTTTCCTGTAATCCAGTTCGTACTATTCCTTTTACATTTCAATTTATATATTCTAGTGTGCACCAGTCCTCCTGTATTTTCTGACATTTACATTTCGCAAGTTTGCTCTTTATAAAAAATAGAAAAAATAAAAGAACATATAAAATCGAAAAAACCAAGGACAAAAAAATTGAAAAAAAAAAAAAGAAAAGAGAAGAGAGAGACTGCACAATGAACCAAATCAGGAAACGTTGGGCCGGTCTTCAAGCATTGTGCCAAAAATCAATGCGGGTTCGCCGTCCTGCCAAATCAACAAGCACATACCAAATCATTATCTGAACCCGTGCACAGACAACCATGTCTGTCCAAGGGGCATGCCAGAACCCATCCCTGACTCACCCATGTAGTGAGACCCTCAGCCTATTGTCGATCTTTCAGTGGCCGACCTCACCCCCAGCATGCATAGGCTGGAGGATCCAGTGACCCGCCTGCTTTTGGAAAGAGCCACCCAATCCATAAATAGCGTGCAATATCCTAGCATTCACATGGGTCTTTCCAACCCAACCCTTAACTAATCTCAACCCATTACCCCTAATGGGAATCGGGTTCATTTTCAATATCCTCCAGTCACAACATCTCAACTTTTGGCACACCATCCCCCTAACGAGAGTCAACAATAGGGCTTGACAGGGAGTTACCTACTTGTCCATTTTTCTCCCCCTATTGGGATCTAACCAATGCCTCAACAAGCACACTCTAGCCAATCTCAGTCCAGCCAATTCCAGCAGCCTCCCCCTAATGGGAACGCTTTTCAATTCCAATCGAAACAACAGCAGCGTTTATCTTTCGGTCAACCATAGCATTTGAATTCCAATCAAGTTTAACATCTACTTTTTATCTATGTACATCTTAATAATCAACAATGCCCCACGATAAAGACTTCTCTCCAACTCCCATATTCAGCTTTCCCCGTTCAACAGAATCCTCTCGTCAAGGATCGAAGAAATGCCAAAGAAATCGTTCATTACAAGGAATCAAGCCAGCCAAGTTCCGCGAGGGGCATTGTCACTTCCTCAATAACCAAATGAAATCGATCGACTCCGATAGCATTTTAAGGACCAACTCGGGGCCATGAGTAATAAGCTCCAGAAGCAACATGGGGTGGAACTCCCTTCCACCAAGTTCAAGGATCTTTGTTCCTTTTCATATACTCTAGGGTAACCATAAATATTTGAAGTACCCAAATTTTAAAAATATGATGGCAAGGGATGTCCCACCGCCCACTTGAAAGCTTGTGGTGAGCTTGATGCCGTGGCAAGGGATAATGGAGCCTTCCTTGATATGACTATTTCAAAACTCCTTGAGATATGATGCCCCCGAATGGTACACATCACTCAATTATCATGAGATTAGGACTTGGGAAGACCTATCCCAAGCATTAATAGACCGTTTTGTGTACAATCTGAATGCGACACCTCAAAGGGCTGATTTGGCTGCCCTTAGGCAAAAAACGACTAGACATTATCTACGTATGTTGGGCGATGGTGAGCCATGGCCATAAGTATGAAAATGCCCATTGACGACGATGAGAAAATCTCCATGATCATCCACTCGGCCAATCCAAACATATCAAGATATCTGATTTCATACCTATATACCAACTTCGCCCAGCTAATCTATGCAGAGGAATAGGTGGAAGCCAGAATAAGAGTTGGCACAATTGCACCATGGCCCCCCTAACCTGCACTTGCACAAAAAGCGAAGATTAAAGAAAAGACAAAAAAGAACAAAGCCAGAAACAAAGATATAGTCGCTCTTTGTCCAATAGAAACCAACAATCCCATCGCTTCAGCAGAAGGGGCACTGATCGCCCCCCAACAAGGACAATAACAGCAACCTATATGTAACATGCAATATCCAAATCAAAATAGGCAAACATATGCAGCACAGGCACCTGGGCAGTTCACTCCATTGGCCCAATCGTACACTGATATTCTGGCCACCTTAATTCAAAGGAAACCCTTGTCTCCTCTCCAGCTTAGGCCTCTGCCAAATCTACTGCTTCCAAACTACAATGAAAATAAATATTGTGCATTCCACGAAGGAAGATGTCATACCATAGAATAATGTTTCTCTTTAAAGCATGCGGTCCAAAATTTTATCGATCAGAAGAAAATCACAATCGCAACCCTTAACTTTGCCACCGCAAGCAACAACAACACACTCTAAAATCCCTTACTATAACACCGCAACATCAGGCAGATCCTAGCACATCGAGAACCCTCACCATCAATGCCCTCCAAGGATATTATCCACCCCATGTCTTTTAGGCAAACTCGGCCCTGAGTTCCGGCCAAGAATTTTCCCCTCTCATCTTGCAAGGGGCACCACTCCTTACTCCGTTAATCCTTCAAGAAAAAGCCCCTGAACCAACCCGTCACCCAATTTACAATCCCCCAACAACCAATCCAGTCACCAGTCACAGCCAGTCTTGGACTCGCCATCTAGTTGTTCTCATGGGAAAAATCCTAGAGCTACTGCCCGTTACCAACCATCCACCAGTCACCCTACAAGGAATGATATCCCTTCCCATTCTACATGCCACATGAATTAACCAAATCATCCCAAACATTTCTTATCCCAAAAAATCCGCCTACGCATCCTCTCGTTCTCTTAGGGTCAAGCCTAGCAACCTTGCCAAATCACCCGACCTCCATCTCCTACCAACCATAACTCTACCATCACAACCTCCTCTAGTTCTTCAGGGAAGGGCGGTGCTAGTCCTTGATAGCAAAGCAGTCTCATGACACTATCCAAAGTGCTCAGAAGTGGAAATCATAAACCCAAATTGGTGATGTTTCCAGAGAGATATGCCTAGAGGAGATCCCAAGGGATCTTTGGCAGGATTGACATCCAATGTTGAAATCGCATATGATGTAGAGGCCTAGCTTAAAAATATTCCTGTCCAAATCTCGGTTTAGGAACTTTTTTGCACGTCACAAATCCACTAAGAAATATTTGTCATGACCCTGAATGACGCACATACCTCTCGAAAAGCACCACCTGAAATGGTCGCACATATGATAGGACAACTCCTCGCTTCACAATCCATCACCTTTTCTAACGATGAGTTGCCACCAAAGGGTTGCAACTATGTGCAGCAATTAAATATAGTCATTTGTCATAAGGATTGTAGTATCCCACTCATACTTATCAACAACAGTTCAATCTTGAATGCATGCCTGCTTTGGACTGTCACATATCTAAGACTGGAACCATCCATGTTCGGGCTGAGTAACATGAATGTCAGAGCATTTGATAATTCTCAAAGACGGGCCTAAGGAGCCATCGAAATTGAACAACAAATTAGTCCAGACACATCTGCAATCAAATTTTAAGTCTTGGACATCCCTTCAGCATTCAATCTCCTTCCCGGACGGCCCTAGCTATACAAGGTTAGGGTCATACCATCAACCTTTCACCTAAGGGTCAATTATGTCTTCGAGGATAAAGTGATCTTTATTTTAGCTGACCCTGAATGACTTTTTCCCTCAGAAGCAGTCCTCCCGAGAGAGCCCACCCATGAGATAGAGCGGATTTCTTTAAAATAAATGGCCCACCTGCGAGATCGAGTGAATTTCTTCAAAATAAATGGCCCAGAAAAATATTTTATAATAAAAACCCATGAGACCATGTTCTTTAGATGGGGACCATTTGCAAAAATTTTAAAAATAAAGAAATCAAAATTTTTAAAAAACATTGACACGCAAGGCATCAAAGGCACTAGGAATTCTTCCATACTTCCCGGTGGGTGCCAACGCAATACTAATAATTGATTTTGATTCTCTTCGACTTGTCGGTTTTCTCCGAGATTATATGTAGAACATAGGGTGGCCAACCTGAACTACAATTGTCAACCCGATCGTCTCGGAATATAGAATGATTACTTTTAGATTAGCGCAACAGCAACTCCAGTTGCAAAAAAGTCTACTACAACCAAAGTGACAAAATCGAGAACTCGAATGCCAAAAGAATAACCCGGATGGCTCTAGTCCAGGACACTTGTAAGCCTAAAGCATTGTAATGTGAAAGATTCGTAAAGCAATAGAATTTGCGGGCAACTGTCTATTACAAACAACCAGTCTTATAAAGCGATCCTAGGGGATTGTGCAGCATCGAAAACTACATTTTCATATTGAAGTGTGTTATCCTCGTAAGGCAATAAAAAGCGCATGGGCTCTAACCACCCACAATCCAAATTCACTGACTTCCTTGATTGACACATGTCGATCACAGCGTGAAAGGGTTACAATTTGATGCCTCGTAAAGCCCTAGAACATGTGAGGACAAATTATAATGTTTCTCCAACCCTCGTGAGACATCCATGTTAAACTTTAACCAAGCGAGCCTCTCGACAATAACACTCTGACAAGGAATTGACCAGATCGCGTCTATGTCTAATCCAGGAGGTGGGGTGTCCGCTCCCTTTGGCATTTGATTGTACTCTGACCTCTACTAGAGGGGGGGGCATCTGTAGACACCCCACCTTGGATCCGGTGGTGTGTAAACCGCATCCATGGATGCGGTCCTGCATACACCACTTGGTAGCACATGAACATGCAGTGCCCCTTCATGAATCCTACTTAGCGACTTCAATGGTCTCCAACCAAGGCAGCAGAGTATACACCCTCAGACCCGAGTTTCAATTCGTAACTCGTACACAAAGTGTACTAATTTAATTCCTTAATCGGTTTAATCAGAGATGATAATTATATTTAATATAAGGTCCATCATAATCTCAATCACACATACATAATACTTAGCACCAATCAACTAAACATATATAAATCTTGACGACCCTTAAAATAAAATGAACCTTAAAATCATTCACTTATTATACCATTATACTATAATGATATTTATTCCATGCTAACATTATTTCAAAGAAATAAATCTAAATAATTGCTTAAAGTCTCAAAATAAATACTAGTATGCATTATCAAACTATGCTAACAAAATAAAACATATAATAAAAAATTGTCTAATGCCGCCACTTCATCTTCAGATAAGTATGCCCATGTTTCAGGTGGGTCGTGTTCAGGTACAGTAGATTCTTCCGGTTCTTGCGTCACATCATCTGTTAATAACTCCTTTGTACGGTTTTTTCATCAATAAAAATGTAAGCTAGCCAGGCTTAGTGATATAACCCAGTATGGTTCATAATCATAGCAATTAAAATAATACATAAATACATGTACAATGATATGAATGTAAAATGATGTATGAATGCATCAGATGGGATGATCGTCCATCTGCTTGGGTTGGAGGTCGTCAACCCGCATCCACCCGTTGGGTAGGCTTCCACCTTTCGGTAGGCTTGGGCATAGCCCGCATCTGGTAACGCTCTACCAGGATCGACATTTCTTCTAGGGAGGGCCCCTAGGATCGACCATGCATTATGCAATGTAATGAATGAGGGATGATATGTAAATGCATATTTTTCATATTTGGCATAGTTGTCTCGATTAAAATATTCACATATAAATTTATCGTACAATTATCATATCAAAATATTCAAACCAGTAAATCAATCAAACAATCACAATGATTTATTTTAATTTTAATGAATTATGAGACAAGTTGGGTTACTCACCTGAGTTTGGTAGTATTGACTCTGCCATGTAATTAGGTTGATTTGAATTTCGGGGTCTTATCAATTATATCAACGATATTATTATTCATTTATTTGTATTACATGGTGGGGTCCACCTTTGATTAACATTCTAAGTGGCCAAATCTAAAATAATCAAATAATTAAAATTATATGTTTATGTAAATTTAATTATCAAGATTTAGATTTTCTTTTTAAGATCCTGAAATTGAATGTCAAATAATTAATCGGGGTGGCCCACCGGATGATTGGATCATCCAGATTCTTGAGGTATTATCATGTTTTGCCTCTACACATTAGATGGATGGTGTGGATCTAACCACACATACACCGATGGCCCATCTCGACCTTCTACGCCAAGTGATACCAACACTTGCGCAAAAATCTAAGATTCCTTTATTAAACACTTTTAAATCTGACTACTATTTGATTGTTAGATTGATCTAAAAATTATGGCCCTTGTATATTTTGGCCTTAAGGATCATATGATCCGTACAGATCTATCTTAGCACAATCAGATTCCATCCATTTAATTTATTCTTAAAATATTACTAATTAGACTGAAATCATAAAATCATCACTTCATTAAAATTGACTCTACACACCTATACAATGATGGTGTGAATGATCCACGCCATCCATTGTATAGATCAAGAAGAAATTAACAACATAATAAAAAGTTAAAAAGATCTAACGATTAGAACTTACCTAATCGAGCCTTCTTAGAATTTCCTCTTCCTTTTACTTTAGGCTTCCTATCTCTTTTTTTTTTTTTTTTTTAATGTAGAAACCTTCCTTATCCCTTTTAAAGAAAATTCTCATAAGATAGGATGAGCACATCCTTCCTTATCTTGAATTTGAATTTTTTTTTTATGATATTTAATAAAAAAATTATTTTTACCACTTCAAGAATCGATCCCTAAACCTCTCTCTCAACTAAGAATTTCGCTACCAACTCAACTATTGACTTGTTTTTATTTTTTATTTAAAAATAAAATTTTTAAATATTTAATTTAGTTTTTTTTAATAATGTACCAAAATTTAGTGACTTCAATGGCCTCCAACCAACGCAGCATATGACTAAATGTATGACCTAAAAATGTCTACCAGATTGTGTTGGCTGAGACTCGAATGTAAAGGTCATGAGACATGCGAAGGAGTACCAGCCCGGGTTCACCTGCCAACCATGAGCAAACCCAAAAAGCAAGTGAGCACCAGACTTGTTTCATCCGCCAACCATGGGGCATTTCACATCGCGGATGCAATTTTACATATGCAGTTATATGTAAACCACATTTGCGAATGCGGTTTACACATGACCGCATCTAGGTTGGGCCAATCTTAGCCATCTGCCTTCTGTCGACACCTAGGCCTCAACCAAACGAGTGCGGATCCTCTGCCTCCCAGAGGCAGGAGCGCCCGTTGCTTTTTTAAGCAAATCCCCAATGCCCAGTAAAGGAGAGGACCAATCGGAATGAACCAGAGAGGAGAATACACAGAGGACTAATCAGAGCGAACCAAAGAGGAGAATACACGGAGAGACTAGTTGGAGCGAGCGAGAGAAGAGGAGGGAAGAGAGAGGTCCAAAGAGGGAGCAAGACAGAGAGACAACAAAAAAATTCAGAGAGAGAGATTTTGTGAGGGGAGTGAAAATAGAAGTGGCTAGGGGATTTGGTCGAAGTAAGAAGGTTCTGTCCGACACTACTCGGATGGCAACCAACGTTCATCAGCTTTAAAGCAGAACGTGTCTAACCCCATGGCCTCATTAAAATACTCATCTCACGACACTCCCCCTAACAATCAATGTTAAAGCTTAAAAAGATACTAAAGTCAACAAATATGGTCAAAATTTGAGACGTCCATCTATCTTCTTTTTTTTCTCTCCAAAAAGATATTTGGTTTTCTTTTTTCCCTCTCATATCTCATAATCAAGTTGTATTCTACTCCACACATTTTTTACATACTTACCACATTCACACCTACTTACACTGCTTTCTTTTCTTTTCTATTTTGCCTATCCGTGCCCTAAAAAGCCTGCGAAATATAGCCTTTTACGTAGCATTGAAAGTTCTTCCGAATCTCTTTAAAAATTGTACAGCCTCCTAAAATAGAGGCCGTGCATTGCACGGATGGAAAAGGATGCTTAACTCATTCCTTTCTTTGGCCCGTAAGTGATTATATAATTCCTAACCGGTCTCCAAGTCAAACCAGCAATTATCCTTGAGCTAACACCGCGTTTCAATTAAATCAATGCCAGAGCAAGAGACAGCAAGAAAGCTAAGAAAAGCATGGGCATCATCCGCGGTGCGTCTTCGCGTGCGCGAGCGGGTTAACGGGGCAGCACGCGATAATCCGCTTCCATGTTTACCAGCCTATCGGCGGGCACGGCTTCACCAGTGGAACCCTGACTCTGGGCCCACCATGATGTATGTGACTTACATCCACGCCGTCCATCCGTTTTGACAGTTCATTGTAGGCATTACTCCAAAACGAAGCAGATTCAAATCTCAGGTGGACCACACCACAGGAAACTGTTGTGATTGACCATTAAAAACCTTATGAGCCACAAAAGTTTTGGACCAAGATGATATTTATGTAGTCTCGCCTTCATCCAGGTCTTTGTGACCTTAAAAACCTGTTCGATGGCAAATAAATATTCCGGTGGCCCCCAGGAACTTTTTAATGGTGGGTATTCAATCACCATTGTTTCCTATGGTGTGGTGCACCTAAGATTTGGATCTGCTTCATTCTTTGGGTAATGCCCTAAAATAAGATGTAAAAACGGATGAACGGCGTGGATGTAAGTCACATACATCAGGGTGGACCCTACAGTCAGACATCCACCGAAGCCGCCCCCCAATCTGGAATGCATCTGACGTGGCGACCGAAATTGGGAACTAGGGGGCACACGTGACAACATGGAAAACGTGTCAAAGGTCCAAGCCTATTCATCAGATGATGAATATTGTGATCGTGCCGTGGCCCAAAAGATAATATTGGACCGTAGATCAGGCGGACCACACTTGTACGACAGAAATGGACGGCTAGAAGAAAATGCACCGTCCAAATTCAACATCATCCACCTCCCCATCTCCTATCCCAGGCATGGCCCCACTACTATCTCCACCGTAAAGATTTTTCCAATCTGGCAGGCGCCACTGGTGGGCCCATGGACCTAATGAGCCAATTTCAGACCGTCAAAAATATCAAGATTGGAAGATCCTAGCCATCCAATCTTGACATCTCTTAGCCGATAATCTGTTTTCTTTTTTGCAACTGATCAAGGGTTAGGAACCAGACTATTAATCGAGCAGTTAGGAAGGGACGGCTGGTGTGACATTCTACCTACAACCCATCTAAAAGGTGGCTCATCGATTGAACGGCTTGGATTGATGCATCAAATACAAGACTTATGTGGGATCGTGTACTCGAACTGTTATGAAGAAATCCAAGGTGCTGGTCCGTCAGTTCAGTAGAAACTGTGTAAGATTTGAAGTCAACCATCGAAAAAGGCGGCCGATCTGTTGATTGGTACCCACTCACACTAACATCTGATCATTCCTTGAGAAATAATTAGATACACCGGCTGTATCTAATACACCCATTTCTTTCTGCCAATTTGTCATATTTGTAAAAAATCAGGTCCGTGTAAAAGCTGGACCACACTATGAAGATTATCTATTATGAAAATCAGAACAATCCAATTATTGGGTGATCCACACCAGTATAAAGACCTTTTCATCGGTTTCCATTTATTTTCAAGGTAGGGTCCACCCAATTGATGGATCAGCCTATTTTTCAAAATGGGTAATTATCATGGCATATTCCATCATTTTAATGGATAGGATGTTTTATATATGACATGTTGTCCAGAAAGAAGTGGTCGTATGTGAATGTTCAGATACAGTCGTTGTTTCTGACCATTTCCCGCCTCCTTTTACGTAATCCGACGGTAATCAAACCAGATATAGGAATGCAAGGGGCGGGCCCTGTATTTTTCTTTTCTCTAAAACCAAGGGTAGTTTCGTAACTCGTCCAAGTGGATAGTATTCAATCGCCACCTTTGAATCATTAGGTTATATTGAAAATAATTCGTTAATTTCACACGCGCGTGTAGATCCGTACACATCCACACGCACGCATACGTGGAAATATGAAATAATTGTCTTAGATCTAAGCTTTCCACAGAGTTAGGGACAAAGATAGGATATTTTACATAAAGTATCAGAAAAATGTACTACTAACGTGGGCCATGACACTCAAAGTAAATTGATGGTTAAAATCCTTTTGATATGTTGTGGCCCACTTGAGATTTGAAATCGACTAGTTTTATTTTTAAACCTTTTAATGCATCTGTTGGAAAGTTCAGATTTCACACGTGTCAATTATGACCCACTCACTTGCGTAAGTATGTGTACATATTTCACGCGCGCGTGGAATCAGAAAATCTCTGTATTATACATCTTCAAGACTTCAACTTGTACTTATAAACAGAAACTTCAGCCCGCTCTCATGCATGTTCTCTCTCTCTCTCTCTCTCTCTCTCTCTCTCTCTCCTTTCAAAGGAAACAAAAGGGAGAAATGAGATTTTGAGGGAGAATTCAGAAACTCACGTAATAATCTCTCTCTCTCTCTCTCTCTCTCTCTCTCTCTCCAATGAAGCTCCATGCAAAGGAGTTTTCCTTTGAAAAGAAAACCACTCTACATAACACCCCAAATATTGTTTTATTACTTCTTCTCACTATAACTCCATTTTTATGGATTTGTTTAGCTCCATCATCAACATCATCACCACCATCATCATTACTACATGATATCAATAACTCAACAGCAATCATAAGATTAAAATCATCATCGTCATCTTCACCTTCCTCGCCATCATCATTGCCATCTCCACTATTACCACCATCATCATTCGACCTCATCGACAACTCAACGGTTGAGATCACAAGATTAGATAAGAAGTGTGATCTTTCTAAGGGTGAGTGGGTCTGGAATCCCGATGCCCCATATTACACAAACACCACTTGCTTAGCCATTTCAGATCGGCAGAATTGTTTGAAGTATGGTAGACCCAACACCGATTTCTTGAAATGGAGGTGGAAGCCCAACGGCTGCGATCTACCGATCTTCGACCCGGCCCGCTTCCTGGAACTTGTTAGAGGGAAGTCCATGGCTTTCGTTGGTGATTCTGTAGCAAGAAACCATATGCAATCTTTGATCTGCCTCTTATCTAAGGTAATTAAGTTCTCTGTTAGCAGCTTTGTTTTCTATCATGGTGGGCCCATCTGTGATCTAGGTGGGCCATTGAATAGGTTTCTATTATCTCATGTGTTGTGCATTAGGGCATAATCATAGCCATTCCAAAAAGGGCCAGAAAATAGGGTTACCATCTATTTGCATGCACTCGTATGGATATGATTATCCAATCATGTCTTCTTTTTTAGGTAATGAGCAATCTATATATATATATATATATATATATAGAGAGAGAGAGAGAGAGAGAGAGAGAGAGAGAGAGAGAGAGAGAGAGAGAGATAGACACACACACTATCCGATCGACCTCAAGAGTCCGTCCCATGAGGTCGAGCTGTGTGGACCACAGCGTGATGCATTTAGAGCATCTACCCCATCAGTCAGGTGTACCATTCCATCGTGGGCCTAGGTCTCAAAAATCAAGTCAATCCGTGACTTTTGTGGGCCACACCACATACAGAAGTGGAGAGGGGCCATGCACCATTAAAAAATTCATAATCATTTTTTGGGTCCACCAGATGTGTTTTGCAAATCCAGCCCATCCATTATGTGTTTCCCAATTGGATGAGGATTCAGACCAAGTTTCAGCAGCATTCAAAACTCAGTGGGCCCCACCAAGTGCTTTTATATGTTTTAACGGTGTGTTCACATGATTTTAGATGGTATGGCCCACCTGAGTTCCATATACGGATGATTTTTGCCATATCCTGTAATTTAGAGGGCACCCATCAAATGCACGGTGTTGATGGTCGACAAGCATCACGGTGGGGCCCACACAGCTCGACCTCACGGGAGATTATCGTGAGGTCGAGCGCATAGTACCTTTCCCATACGTGTGTGTGTGTGGGGACCAACTTGGGCTAGATGTATGAATTTGCCTGGAACTTAAAAAGAACTCGAGCTAGACATACACGTAGAGATGATGGATGATTGAAACCGTCATATTCTCTGCTATCGAAGATGGGCCATAACTCAATAAATCCGTGATGAACGGATGGTTTTAGGTATAATATCATGTCGTGTTATACTATCACCATCATTATCTTAGTCTCTCTCCCAGCAATTAAACTGTCCACACATCAATCTTCCTATTTTACCTACAATAGTAACATATTCTTTCCAAGGAGATTATTGGACGGTGGTCCATGCTTAGGGCATTAAAAATGAAGGGTCGTGATCACATAACCACCTTTACGTGTGGATTTAACCATGAGACAAACACATTGATGTAATGGTCCTAGAGGGTGGCAAACCTGGCCCTGTAGGACCAAGGGTTAGGCTCCTGACGACTCCAGCTTGAAATCTAGGCCTGGTGTCCACACTGTCCCTGGCAAGGGCCAATGATAAATGGCCTGTCCTTATAACAGGGTGGTGGGCTGCTTTTATATTAAAGAATGAATGATTTGAAGACACGTGAGTATCTCAAATTAAAATATGTGTAATTTAAAAGCACTTTTGAAATAATTATAACAGGAAAATAATAGTTCATTTTTTGATGTGATAAGTATAATACATTTTCCACATGTTGATTATACAATCTGAACCGTCCATTATATGGGACCTACTTTTAATTATCCATTCCTTTTAAATGTCATTTTGGTTGCATTATTCTAACAAGTGGCTATGAAAATGGAAAATTCACGTTGATTATATTAGAAATGAACAAGTCATTGATTTGAACTGTCAATGAATAATTGGGTCTCCCACCTTTCAAGCCTATCTCTCCATAAATCATGATTATATGATGATCCTAGTCATTTGATCAATGGATATGAAATGGAAGGTTCCATATTATATTAGTGGTCTAACTAGCCAATCCATTGCTGGTCTGTATCAAATGTTTTCTATGATGGGGCCAAGATGATCAATCAATCAGCTAGATCTGAACGTCCAGGGTCCTTCATCGTGGGGCCCACCTCTTGAACGGTTATAAAAAAAGAATAAATGTCACGTGTTAGCAGTATATGGCATGCATGTATGAATGAGTACGTGGTACGTACATACATTCATGTATCTTATATATTTCACACAAACACACACGATTGTATGGATAAACGCACACGTGTCTGCACGTGTGGATATATACATGCACATGTATGTACTTGTGTTTTCTTTCTTGACTCAATTACTTAGTCTTCTTTCATTATGTTTTCAGGTAGAATATCCAATGGACCATTCATACACACCTGATGATAAATTCAAAAACTTGCTATACAACGGCTACAATTTCACCCTTGCATCCTTCTGGTCACCCTATCTAGTAAAAACTGCAGAAGCCAATTCCACCGACGATTGGTCCAACCGTATACTCAAACTCCATCTTGATGAATTCGATGAGAAATGGACAGCCCAGATCGACCGATTTGACTACGTGATCATATCAGCTGGAAATTGGTTTTTCCGGCCGCTCATCTTCTACGAAGGCGGCCGCATCGTCGGATGCCACGCCTGTGCACAGAAAAATATCACTGATCTGACCATGTATTATGGCTACCGGAAGGTGCTCCAGACCTCATTCCGAGCGATCAACGGCCATGATCACTCCGATCGCATGATCAACGGCCATGATCACTCTGATCGGACAGTTTTTCTAAGGACATTCTCGCCGGGCCACTACGAGAACGGTGAGTGGAATAATGGGGGGAAATGTGGGTGGACCAGGCCACTTAAGAGCCATGAAACAAAGTTAGAATGGTCTAATAAAGATCTGTACATGGCCCAGTTGATGGAATTTAAAATAGCAAAGAAGAAATGGAGGAATGGATTGAAATTTAGATTGCTTGATACTACAAAGGCCATGTTGATGAGGCCAGATGGACATCCTGATAAGTATGGACGCCTCCCTGATGATCATGGATACCATGATTGTGTCCACTGGTGCTTGCCGGGCCCGATCGACGCGTGGAATGATTTCTTGCTTCATATAATGAAGATGGACGGTGGACGATCTTCTGATTGAAATCACAATCAAAGTTAAGAGATATCTGTGAATCAGATGGCACATTGAGATTTTTTTTGCAGTAGATTTGGATTATCTATTTTCAAATGTTGGTGTCCCATCTAATGCACACGTGGCATGCATGTGTGGTGATCTGAATTTTCCATTCTATGGGTATATTGTTTGATGGAGGATACATTGAAAATTGTTCTGATTGGATCATTGTAACCATCTGATCTCAGCTGATAAATTTGGATCGTTGGCTATTTTTGTTTTAACCTCTACTTAGTGGATGGTTAGGATTATCTGATAGTGTGATTTTCAGGATATAGTCCATTCATAATGTGTCCCACGATTTGGATGGCATGGATTGACATGTATGCATGCCATATTTATGTTGGGTCAGTTGGGAATTGAAATATAGGATTTGCAAATATTGGGTCATTTGGTTGACTGAAAAATCTAATATTTCAATTCCAAAGTGGATCAAAAATCAGGATTTTCATTGTCTTTCAATTCTAATGGGGAATCCTAACTTCAAACTCCAAAATTTTGAAACCTTTCTAATTGTTATAACTACCATCTTCTCCTTTCTTTATTTATAATGTGTTCGTGTTCATTTACATTTTGCATTTGTACCAAGATAATTGCATTCTATAAAATCATGGTCATTGAATTATCACGAGCTAAAAAATCATGAAATTTTTAGACTACCCATGTAATTACTTATATATGAAATTAGTGGACCACCTTATACTTGGAACTATCTTTTTTTTCTTTTTTTTTTGCCAATGCTATCTTACATTAATTACTCCGTACATGGAGTGAATTAGGTGTTACCCTTACCGTGGGACCCACCTTGATGATGTGTTGTATATCCACACCGTCCATTTGTTTTTCCAGCCCATTTTAGGATGTGATCCTAAACATTACGAAGATCCAAATCTCAGGTGGAACACACCACAGGAAACAGTGGTGATTGAAAGCCCATTAAAAACTTCCCAAGGCCCACTATAAGAAAATCCATAATGTTTATTTACCATCCAACCTGTTTATAAGGCCAAACCCTTGATGAAGGGAAAATACAAAGATTTAGCTCGATCCAAAACTTTTGTGGCATACAAAAAACTTTTCATAGTCTTTCAACACCTTTTCATAGTCCACTAGAGATTTGGATTGCTTAATTTTTGGGATAACGTCCTAAGATGAGCTGAAAAAATGGATGGCCGGCGTGGATATACAATAATTTCATCAAGGTGGGCCCCACGCTGTAAGGGTAACACCCTCTAAAGTATTACCTGGAAAACACCTAACCCGCTCCCCTCAATCAAACGGGAATGGATTGGCTACTCCCCCTGACACCAGCCCCGTGGCCGATGGTCGGTGGTCTGTGGGCCCCACCATGATGTATGTATTTCATCCATTCCGTTCATCCGTTTTTAAAGATGATTATAGGACTTTATCCCAAAAACTAGAGGGATGGAAATCTCAGGTGGATCACACCACAGGAAAACAATAGTGATTGGATATCCATCATTTAAATCCTACTAAGGCCCATTGTAATTTTTATTTGACATCCAATATGTTTATTAGGTCATAAAGACCCAGATGAAGGGAAGAAACAAAGATCAGCTTGATCCAATACTTTTATGGGCCCCAAAATGTTTTTAATGGTTGACGTTCATTCAACACTGTTTCCTATAATGTGGTCACTTGAGATTGGGATATACCTCATTTTTTGTGTAATACCATAAAATGATCTATAAAAATAGATGGACGGCCTTGATGAAACACATACATCATGGTGGGGCCCATAGAGCACCGACCACCGGCCATTGGCTGGTAGCAAGGGGAGTAGCCAAACCGTTTCCCAATAAAACTATACTTTATGAAATATTATGGGTATTTATCATGTTAAAATATTAAAGGCAATTTTCTTTGTAACATTCACCATCATTCTATGAATATGCATGTAAATAAATTCTAAGGCCTTAGTGTGTGTTACCCTTACTCATGCCTTGGTAGTATACGAACATAAGTTTCAACACCAGGTCATGGTTTCAAATCCCCTGTGAGGTTAAAATCTCACCCCCACCTAGAGGTGGGCACGGGACAACCCGATCCAGCTAACTCAACTCGTCCGACTCGATCCGATTCGACTCAACCCGAACTAAATGGGCGAGTTGGTCCAAACCGAGTAAACTTTGCCCGATCCAAACTCAAACCGAGTCGAATTCAAGTTACCCAGTAACTCGACTCGAAACTCAATCCGGTTAGACTCAACTCTATCTGAAACCCGACTCGACCTGACTCTCTAACCCTACCTCAACCCGATCCCAACCTCTCTCTCTCTCCCTCCCTCCCTCCCTCCTCCTCCTCTTCCAAGCCCGGCAACCACCCGCCACCATCACCGTCCTCCTCCTCCTCTTCTCTCTCCTCTCCACTCCCTCCCTCCCTCTTCCTCTTCCAAGCCCGGCAACCACCCACCACCATCACACTCCTCCTCTCTCTCCTTCCACTCCCTCCCTCCCTCATCTAACTCGATGCCAACTCGACCCGACTTGATACTTCTAACCAGATCAGACTAGGTCGGGATCAGTCTAGGTCAGACCGAACTCAGATCGAGTCAGGCATGTTGGACTCATTATCGAGTCAGATCAAGTTCAGGTCAGGCCTATTTCAAAACCGGATTGAGTCGAGTCAGCCCTAACTCAATCTGACTCAACTCGATGCCCAGCTCTACCCCCACCGAATTTATGTTTTTTTTTTTTGGATTTTACAATGTTGAGAGGTATGTAACAAAGCCAGTAGACTTGGTGCTGGATGAACCAAATCTGCTAAAACTTTTTGGTGTGGTTCACCTGCATTTCATAATATTGTGATTTTTCTCGAGTATCTTCATCTTGGTGAGGAGATGTGTGAATGAATTGGATGTCATATATAAACCATGGTGAGCCCCATACTCAACGAATGGTGAGCATCCCATCCCCACTCCTCCTTACACTATGGCCTTCTAAATTCTAGACCAACCCAATTTTTAGCTTTCGAGATGATCATGAAGCACCGCACTTGATGGCTGGTGAGGATCTTATGCACATTCTCCATTCGGATGGTTAGTTTTTTGGGTCTTGTGTAACTAGAAACAATGAATTACTGAATCCATTCATCAGTTAACAAGGCCTGTTTGGGTACCACTTAAAAATGAGTTTAAGAGATTGAATTTTTGGGCTGCAATTAAAAGTATAACCAACAATTTATATAAACTATTATGATAACAAAGATGACATGAATTGGGTCCTTATTCATAGCTTAGTTGTAGACTAGCAAGAGTTTCAAGACTTAAGGTCATAGGTTTGAGTACCCATTGTAGTGTGTGGGTGTGCCCGTGTGTGTGTGTAAAAATAAATAAATAAAATTAAAAATTAAATAAACTAAAATGAGATGAACTCATTTTTAATTTGGCAACCAAACATGCCATAAGCGAATCGCAAAGTCTCACTAGCCACTGTACTTTTGAAATGTGGCATACGGAAAGGTGGTTTACTGATAAATGGTCATGATCAAAGCACACATGCCACATCGATGATGGACACAGACTAGAACTCCATCCGATCATTGCTAGTTTTGCCGCGCATCATCGGTCACTTTCGTTATATGTTGAAAATCACCATCCATTTCAGGCCTCATACAAACGATTAGGTAAATCCACCAATATGAATTTTATCAATGGCATCGATGATCTGCCGATGACTGTATAAACATGCCATACATGCAGTAGAGATGACTTAGGTCGGTTGGCATTTCATGAAACTCACAGATGCCCTTGGATTTCTAGAACAGACGGTCACCATAAATGGTCATTCGTAAATGGTCATTCATGCACAACCTCACAACAACAATCGAATGTTCGCCGAATCATATGCTCGAAAAAAAATGGCAAAACGATTTCAAATTATATACACAGCTAATACATACCAACACCGTACAATCAGAACCAGTGATGAATCATCGGAGCGAGAGCGCTTAGAATGAAAGCTTGATGAAGACCAACACATGAAGGATCAATATATAGAGCACAAAGGAAGACCTCATGAGCATGAGCTTCTGCTGGTTTTGCATCCTGCCTCCGACATGCGGTCTGCCATGGGGTTCGACAATGTAGTCCGCAGAAGCAGATCCAACCATCGAACTATTTCTTCCAAGCCGATTCCTTGCTGCACTGGCTTCCATACTGCCGTTCTCGAGCTGCCTCCGCAACCCGTTCAATCTCTCCAGCTCTTGCTCCTTAATATGGATTTCAGTTACCAATCCTTCTGCTTGTGCCTACATAGAAGAAAACATCCCTCTCAGTGTGAAAGCACTGAAAATGAAAAAGCTTTCACACTTGGAGAAATGCTAGGTGTTTGTACATAGATCAAGGTTTGACAATCGCCGCGCGGTGTACCTGTATTGGACATACAGACCCTTATCGGCCCCATTTTTTTTTAAGAAAATGGAAATAATCTGGAAAAATGTTAAATCCAAACGAATAGGAAATCCTAGAATGAACATTCCACGTGCAAATTTAGCTAATACTTGGCCATTAAAAAATAAAAATAAAAAAAGCAAAGAAATTCATTTTTATCTTCGTTCTTTTTTTATTTTTTGAATTTTATGATTTTATACCATCTTCAAGAAATTCATATTTACATTTTATGATTTCAAAGAAGAAATGATACGCGTGCGTGCATGTGAGAAATGCTCACACACAACTAGTTGTATGTCCAACTAGTTGGTACGTGGGGCACACCATGGTATTTGTACGACATCTTGCCCGTCTAACAAGGTTGTCCTACCCTGAAAATGGGATGCTCCAAAAATCAGGTTGATTCAACCAGGAAAACGGGATGCCCCACGTGAATGTGGAGTTTTTTGGGTGGTTGTCCATGGTTTTCTATGGTGTGACCCTCCTGATAGTTGGATCGGCCTGATTTTTGGGGCATCCCATTTTAAGGATGGGACAACCTTGCTAGCTCATCATGCAAACACCATGGTGGGCCCCACATGACAACTAGTTGGACATCCAACTGGTGTGTGAGCATCTCCCTCCCTCCATGCGCACATGCGTGTGAGTGGGTTTTACTAATGTCCACACTTTCATAGGATGTTAGCAACATCCCCATACCTTATGAATGGCACATGGAGCAACACATCGTTGATCTGAACCATTCATTCTTCATTCAAACTACTGGGAGCAAGCCATGGTGCAAGAATCCTGCCGAAGGATGATCCTAACCCTTTGAATGGGGCCAATTTGTTAGAACCATCCATTGTTTACAAGCCATAAATCACCTTTGAATGGGGCCAATTTCTTACAATCGTCCATTGTTTTGAGCCATAAATCACATGGTTAGAATCGTCAAATCAAATTATTACTTTAGAATCAGAAGAACTACAAAGTGGGATCTACTAGATGTTTCAAGATGATTATTGGACCTATTTTGTCCCTAGTCAACCTTCACTGTCTATTTTCATGCTATTGATTGGAAGCTTCAGATCACTTGATTGCATGACTTTTGCACCATGGCTTGCTCCTAGTTGTATGAATGAATGAATGAATGAACGGATCGCATCAACAATAGGTCACCCTGTGTGCCATTTAATCAATTGCAAGTTTTTACCTCAATTTTGAAAGATTTTCAGAAATCCAAAGAAATGGAGGAAAAATCACTCTTCGTGGCTGAATCTTGCATTTGTAGGTGTGTTTTGTTGATTTCATGGTCAAAATCGGACTCAGAGGGTTGGAAAACCCTACATCTAGGTTTTTTGAGAGAGTTGCAAAAAAGAGAGTGAAATTTTCTATTGAACCTTTGTAGCGGACCTAGTCAGAAAGGCCACGACGCTTCCATATCGAGCAAGTTGGGCGAATTCGGACCAGTCAGGACAAGGCTGACCGATTCTAGCATGGTTCTGGCATACAGGCCTGGCAGTTCACATCTCCCTTGGACGATACCGGTACGTATCCGGCTGGTTCCGGATGATACTTAAGCCTCGGCAAAGATAGATATCTTGAAGACACAATTCATGGTATACATGCCAACCTGGCACATGTGTGTGACATGTGGACAATTCATCAGGTAGTTCCATCCTGAACATGCACTTAAAAAAAATCAGGCTGGAATGTGACTGTTTATGTACATTGAGAATAGACAGTCAGTTATTCTTTCTCTAACCATCCATTTTGGAAAAGAAGTGTAGCCCACATGATAAGCGAACCAGCCTGATTTCTGGGCCAGGGAATGTTCAAGGTTCTCCACCACATGTCAAGAATGTCTGTACAATCTACTCTCTCCCATGAATCACATCAGCATTCTTATTTTTTCTTTTTCCAATGGTTTCAAGATCATGCATGATGAAACTGACCTGCTTTGCTGCAAGTTGCTCAATCAAGCTGTGAAGCTGTTTATCCAAAACCTTCTCTCTTTGTGCTGCATGACAAGATTGGCATATAAGCTTAACATACACAACCCAACACTTACAAAGCTGTTTCTCCTTCAGATTGGCAAAGAAATGCAATGAACTTAAAACATACAGAAATCAGTGCAAGCAGCAAGCATCACAGGCGATTGGGTTTGTTATGAGTATGAATGAGAATAACCACATCTATGGATGTGCATATTTACATCTCTACACAAAGAACGCATGGATGAGACACCAGAATTTAGTAACACGAAAACAATATCTTACACATTTTTCCCCTGTAGATTTTACCAGCAGGCCCTTATAATCAACGCCGTGATCAAATTAACATCAGGAGAAAACAACATCAGCTGTTTTCTTGGGATTTACAAAATCCTCAAGACTTCTAATTATCCCAAGAAAGACCTTGACCGGTTAGAAGTCCCAAAAAGACTTTCTGAGGGGGTGAAATGACCAAATGCCTATCATCTATTTCTCTAAAGTGAAGTCAAGCACGTTGGCCCACCTGGCATGTGTATAAAGAACAATGCACACCACTTGAAAACCTCAAAATAAACATGTGAACTGTAATTGGATCTGTTGGACTTTTTAGACATCTGATCATCAAGGTGGGGTGCACCTGTTGGACTCATATGGACCCCACAATGCTCAACTACATTTTTAAGGTGGAAAAGAATCAAGGGAACTTTGGCCGTTTCATCCCCAAAAGTTTGTTTCAGGACTTCAAATAAGTCAAAGACGTTATTGGGAAAATCAGACTTCTTGAGGATTTTCGTCATAAAAATCCCATATTTTAACTATTTATATAATTTAAGAAAAAAAAAACCACCAATTTTGTCATGAGACTAACAGATTAACATCTAACCTACCAATTTACCAAATTAGCTCTTCAAAAATAATATCATGAGCTAGAATCGATTGTAGAGGATCATATAGCACGAAACTTCAAGCTAAGGGTGTGTTTGGTTGCGCCAAAATATCATGATATTTTATGATTAATCAGTCGAATTTGGCACAAAAGATCATGAAATATCATGATATTTAATGCACCCAAATGGACCCAAAAGTACAATTTTATGTATTAATAACTACAGATTAACATGAATCTGATTGATATTATCAGAAAAGTCACAATACCAATGAACTTGGAACCAATCAATGCGTGGACTTACCTGGTGAAGGCTGCCTCATCGAACTTTGTTGAATCTGTCCCCATTTTTCCTCCAACTCTTGGACCATCTCTTCCATAGAACTCTGGAAGTAGCAAAGAATATTATCAACCTTCTTGTCAGTCAATGATGTGATGAACACGACAAAGGATGCAAACTGACCAGTTCTTTTTTCTTGTTGTCTAATTCTTCTTGCAAGATGGTTTTTGAAGCTTCACTGTCTGTGTGAGGTTCTCCTCTGGTTTTGGGATCATCAACAGATTCACCAGACTGACTGTTCTTCTTTGTAGCTAGTGTTCTTTCCAGATCAGCTCTCAAAGACTTCTCTGTCAAGTCCATTTCCTGCAAGGAAGCATTATTCAGTAACATGACAGATACTTCCGCAGACCATTAACAGCACCTCAACTGGCAACCCCTTCCCCTTGAATGGGAATAGGCTTAGGAGCATGTGGCTCAGTGGCTGCAGAAAAACTAAAAGAAGCTGTTGCACCCTCTCTCTAAATCGTCGGCCACTCAAGTACATGGTACATGAACAGGAATGCAGTATGTTACTTCCTCCAATACATTGTACTCTAGCAGTAGGATCATGTGCGTTGCTCCAGGGCATATTACCAAGTTTACTTCATCATCATCTAAGCATTATACCAGCTACTTAGTGTTGGCTAGACAATACTGTTCCACCTTCCCACTCTATCAAGCACCATATCGTCTTCGTGTGAGTTGCATGTTCCTATGTTTGTTGCAATTTCTCCACTAAATGAGTTTTTTTAGAAGGTTTGCACTGAATGGTGAATGTTACTCTTGTAAATCTTGCATGTGTATTATATTCTACTAGCGGGTTTGGGACATGCAACTCACACAGAGAGATGAAGGAAGAGAGAAATAAGGGGAGAGAATATCTGAGCTCAAGTGGGGGAGAGAAGAAGTTGGCCACACAAGCTTTTTTGCAGGTAAAATATAAGCCATTTGCTGGCTTTTGCAGGTAAAATCTGAGCCATCACCATTTGCTGGCTTTTGCAGCTAGTGGGGATTGCTTTGGAGGTAGATTTAAGAGTGGATAGATGCTTCTCAGTGCACAAAGAGGAAGTTATTTGGGCTCTGTTGTGTAAAAGAAATCTCGAGGATGAAACCCTGATCCATAGCTCAAGTGGTAGGCTGAGTGAAAGATACCTCGTTTCAACACTGAGGTCTTGGTATCAATCCCTAGTGGGGGTGGCTAACAGTGAAGTGTGAACTGACAGTGGGGTGTACTAACAAGCTAACCAAAAAAAAAAACTCGAGGATGATGAAATCGTAGAATTACTGAATTTGATGGGTTTGCTATCTAAGGTGCATCCGGTAATGTCTGTGTCGGATTCGCTGATTTGGAGAGAAGATAAATCAGGTACCTTGTTGGTGAAATCCTTCTACAACCAGTTAAGTGGGATAGGGATCAATGAAGAGGGAAGTCTGACATCGGTTTCTCCAAAGGTAGTAGCGTTCGCTTAGCTTGTGGGGAGAAAGGTGCTAACAGTCGATAATCTTCGCAAGAGAAAGATGATTCTTCCAAACGCCTACCTTATGTGCGTTCAGGATGAGGCATCGGTGGATCATCTTTTTATCCATTGGTTGTTTGCTAAAAGGTTATTGGATTGTCTTCAAATTATTTAGTGTAGCATGGGTGATGCCGGTTTCCATTGATTCCTTCTTTTTTATGTAGCATGGAGCCAATGAAGGAAAGTCTGGGGAAAAAGTATGGCAAATGTGTCTACTAGCAGGTATCCATTTCCTTTGGTTAGAAAGGAGTGATATATGTTTTCGGAACAGGAAGGGGAAAGAAATGGAGATCTTCAGTAGGGCTAAATATCATGTGATGGAGTGGGAGATAGCTTCAAAGGCGATTGATCATTTTCCGGATAGTCGGATTGAGTTGTAACCTTTTTCGGGCTTTGTAATTTTTGGCATCTTAATAAAATCATTAATGTTCAAAAAAAAAATTTATTTCAGCCATCCGACTGACACCAACCACATTTTCAAATTCCTAAAATATCCTTAACTTTATTTAAAATGTCTTACCACATCCCTAAAATATTCAAGGTCTCCATCTAAGAAAACTACTGCCAGGGGCAAAAATCTCCAAGACCTACTCGCTTTATATATAGTAAAGACATGCCTAATATTACATAAATCAAAGTACATACCTCTAAATTATAAATTTAAATTTAAATTACTTAATCAATGATAAGAGTTTAAAAGATAATTTTGGGCTGGTAACATAGATGACCGATAATCCGTTGCGGGAAAAAGTAGTGGATTGGCAATTAGGTAACATTGCTCCCAACTTAATCTGGCCAAAAACAAGCTTAAGCTCACTGTTATTGACAAACTAGTTGTGCCATTATTGAAGGTATTTTGAGATATAAAATGGACATTCTCATGCATGCTTATTAGTTTTCCTTTGTTATTGGGCATCTATACAAGGATAACCAAAAGCCCCTGAGTAGCATCATTCATTGGATAAATACAGATGCATGCCTGATATGTGGATGATACAGCATGGGCACAGTTTAAATGAGAACCCATTGTTCATACACTATTTATTTTGTACTATATTGAATGGTCACAGATACAGGTGTCGGAATCTGAAACAGCAGAAAGTGTCAGATGCACCAAGCCCTCAGAAATATGATTTATCGATTAAATAATCTACTTTGATTAATTTAAAAATATATATTTTATAAATAAATAAACTTTAAAAAGGTCTATTTCAGATGGAATATGGAATAATTCCTCGTTAACAAAGTCGCCTTCTTTAATGAGAAATTATACTATACTTGGGTTACATTACCCATAAGACGCATGTATGTGATCCCTCATAGTCAACCAGAGTAACGTATATATTATTGCCTCTTTTTCTAAATTTCTGCGGCCAGGAGAGAAAAGGCAGCACTTGCAACAGAAGCTAGACAACACTTGCACAAGGCGAAAACCTTAATTGTTCCTTTTGAAATGAAGAGAAATATTATAATATCATCATTTAAGACTTATCCCAACTAATTGGGATTGGCTACATGAATCATGTTCCGCCATTCCACTTAACTTCTATTAGACCATAGGTCATTAAGTCTTTGTTTACTGCATCTATCCAAAACCAGTGTTCGAAATATCGGTATCACTACAAGTTTCCCTGGCCAGTGATACAGAAACAATATCGATATAACCGATAATATCGTTGATAACCAGAAATGCAAGGAAACATGGGAAAAACGGTGGAATTTTCAGCTAAACTTCAAGAGATGATAAAATGAACATATTTGCATATTTAGAAATTAAAAAATTGCAAAAAGAATGCATACATAACAAGTTTCCATTTAATGGGGCCTTAAAAGCATGTATTGTTGTAAGAAATTAGTCCAACCATCCCATCCGGTCTATTTAACCATCGAACCCTCCATCCAACCATCCATGTATATTCCAAAATATTAACAACACATGATATTTCATAAAGAAATCAGCAACAATTGGCAAGGAAACGAAAGATTGTGGTCTCAATATCACGCATGTTGCGATATCAATAATATCGAGATATTATCAATTACGAATTGAACACTATATACAACCATGTGTCCAAGAAATAAAATTGAAATAAAAATTTACTATTAAAATATCGTTAATACAATTATGATACAAGCATTACCTAGAATTTACATAGTTGAAAATATTGACAATATTGATGCATTGGCAATACAAGCGACACCTAGAATTTACATAGTTGAAAATATTGGCAATTACATTAGCGATATTGATATGTTGGCAATACTTAACGATACATTTCTAATACCTAGAATTTCTAATACTACCAACGTTATCGATATCACTACCAGTGTTATCAATATCGCTGAGCTAGAGATAAAGATAATATTGGAGATATTTCGATAATATCGGAGATATTTCGAACATTGGCCAGAACCAAGGTATTCAAAAATAGTTATCTTACGGCCATACGTAACGGTAACACTAGGAACCACTATGCATTACAGGGTTGTAACAGCCGTTACAGTGCCAACACAGTTTTTTTTTAATGGTTGTAACCGCTATTATGGCCTGTATCTTAACAATAATTACAGTGGCCATTAAGGCCACTATTACCATTATTGAATACCTTGCCTAGAACTCTTTTATTTGGCGCACGGGATTAGGATGTATTGTAATAGATTGAAATGCATTTTTGCAATTAATGCTACTGGTAGTGGATTGTCTCCCATTCTATGAGATTCATCCTATTCCATCCCATGTTTGTGTCATCTACCGACATGGTATAATGCCTTCTTTTGATTCCATACCACATTTGGGAAAATGTGGAATTATAATCAATGGGCCACATTTCACAACTAATGTCGGTCACTTGTACGCATATACAGCTGGAATGTCATGTGTAAAGGGCACATATGGATAGACAGTGTGGATCATGGTGTGTCGTAAAGGCCATTACATAAGGGTAACAATGGAAACCATCACATGTTACAGGTCATAAAGGTTGTAACAGCTGTTACAGAAAAAATGACTCGTAAAGGTCATTACAGCCCCCGTAATGGCCCGTTACGCACCTCGTAAAGGCAATGACGGCCCCGCAACAGTCCATTACAAGTCCGATATAGGTTCTTTGGATTTTTTTAGAGAAAGAGAGAGAGAGAGAGAGAGAGAGAGAGAGAGAGAGAGAGAGAGACCATAACGACCGTTACAGGGGTCATAACAGCCATTACAACCCGCATCGTAAAGGTGACGATGGTTACCGTTATGACCACCGTTACCATTACGGAATATCTTGGTGTGGATAAAACACGCACATCAACATGGGGCCCACAATTGTAGTGGATTTTGAAATCCACTGGAAATCCTATACAATACACAATTGGCATTGGAATATGTGATATCAGGATTCACATAAACCTTCTTGTTGATATCAAACACCGGAGGGAATTTGCACATGACCAAATGCAATTCGATCGCCTATCTAAAGGAGATACAACCCAGTCTGCATCAGAGAATCCTTCCACTCTAAGGTGTCCATTTCTTTTGTAGAGAGTTCCACGGCCTGGGGCACCCTTTAAATATTTAAGTATGCGGAATACAACTTCCATACGGGATACACAAGGGGCTTACATAAATTTCTGAATTTTCAGCCTTTAAATCTGATTCCATACTTCAAAACTAACCGTAGATTGCATACTGGATGAAAGATGGCCCACTTTATCCCACCACGTGGGTATAATGCAAAAACAGGCCTTACACACCCTTGTTAAACATGATTTCACCACCCATTGCATGGGGGTACAACAACCAGAAGAGATTAGGTTAGGTCAGACCCAAACACATTAGGGTTTCCCACCAGGGAGAATGGGAAAAAAAAAAAAGTAAGATGAAGAAGTGAGAGATCAAGACGAAAAATGGATCAACATAGCTTTGATACCATGTTGATTTTGGAGAAAAAGAAAGAAAGAAAAAGGATAAGAAAAACGTGAGAGAGAGAGAGAGAGAGAGAGAATGGGATGCTCTAGCAGCCCCACATGTCCCACCACTTGTTTTATTATATCGGGGCTTTCATTTAGAAAAGGTGAAATTACAATAATACCCTCAATAATTAAAAACCACCACCAAAGAGCCAAGGCTCATGTACACATGCCGCCAATACATAAAGACCGAACCCAATCAAGATGACCACATGTGATCACGTCACATGTGTCCGCATGTGTGAGCACGTCACATGTGTGATCATTCTAACAAAAAGCATTATGGCCCGTATCATTGTGGCCATAAAGCTGGCTATTACGGCCTTTATTGAATACCTTGCTCCTAACAATTTTGCAATATTTATTTCATCATTAAAAACTTTCTAGAAACTAACCAGACGCCTAGCATTCCCATGTCTGTACTCGTATTACTATAAGGGTGTCTAAAGTTGGGCATCCCTCTTTGAAACATGTTGCTATAATTGTCTTTTGCATCATAGCCAGAATTGTGGCATGGAAAAATAGTTATCTCTAAGATGGTCGTGGAACTACATACTTCTATGTTCTCCAGTTTGCTAGTCTACCCATCTGCTTAAAATGTATTATAGAGTACTATGACATTGAAAAAGATGCAAAGACATACATTGGATGACGAGAGGAGGTTCAAATCAACAGGTCATACAAGGTTTCCAATTCTAAAAGATGGAAACATAGGTTCGAGAAAGATGAACCTTAAATTACAGGCATCTCGCCAAAAGAGAACTATTCCATGAGAAGAACATGCTAATGCTAGACTCAGTTGTGGAGAGAGAGAGAGAGAGAGAGAGAGAGAGAGAGAGAGAGATGTGATTCAAGCATTTAATTTCATCAGCAAGTACCAATGTTTATTAAAATCGTACGATTCATATCGTATCGTATGGGTGTACGAATCAAATCATACACCCAAATTATAAATCCTAAATAATCGTATGAATCGTATAATAATCGTATCAAATCATACGAACCGTAAGATAATTGTAGACTACGTAAATGGCCGCAAAAAATACTTTAAAAATTCAATTTATTATTATGTTCTATTCAAATTTTCCTTTTCTTTGTACCCTTTTGCTCATAAAATATGAAAAAGGCTCTCTCCTATTAAAAATGTCCTACTTTTTTCTTTTGGGGATTTTGATATTAAAAAACTCAAAATCAAGAAATCAAGATATCTTTTTATTCACAATGGAATTCAATGTCATGTTTTCTAACATGATTCTACACTTAAGAAAGGTACAAAACAAAATTTTAAGGACTTATATTTTTTAAAAGGTAAATTTTTCAAAGGCAATAAAAGAAAACAAAGGAAAAGGACAGATCCTTTACTATCATGATGTGTATACCATATACATTTTCTCAATTGATAATATCATGATATGTATTACTTTTGATGCAGGACAATTAACCACTAGCTCTAAAAGCTTAAACTGTTAGAGTATGGCGAATTAATCCCTTTATCTCATAGCCTAGGTCACACATCTCATGGGTTAGGACCTCGGGCGAACCCCCCTCGTGGGCTCGTGAGTCCCAAATCACATGGGCTGCCCACCCTAAGTGTGTCCCCGCATCCCACGGGATACCCCACTCGAGCCCGGTGTGAAATGCCCCTACATTAATCACCCACGGTGAGGAGTCTCGAACATGAGACCTCCCCCGTGAGCCCCAAATCACATGGGTCACCCACCCCGAGTGTGTCCCCACATCCCATGGGCTACCCCACTCGAGCCCGATGTGGAAATGCCCCTGCAGTAATCACCCCTGGTGAGGAGTCTCGAACACGAGACCTCCCGCTTTGATACCAATTTGATGCAAGACAATTAACCACTTGCTCTAAAAGCTCGAACTGTTACAACGTGGCGAATTAATCCCTTTATCTCATAGCCCAGGCCCCAAATCTCATGGGTTAGGACCTCGACTGAACCCCCCTCGTGGGCCTCAAATCACATGGGTACCGCCACACACGGGCCGCCCACCCCGAGTGTGCCCCCGCATCCCACAGGCTACCTCACTCGAGCCCGGTGTGAAATGCACATTAATCACCCCCGGTGAGGAATCTCGAATACGAGACCTCCCCTGTAGGCCTCGCCCACCCCGAGTGTGCCCCTGCACCCCACAGGCGACCCCACCCAAGCTCGGTGTAAAAATGCCCCTACATTAATCACCCCCGGTGAGGAGTCTCGAACACGAGACCTCCCACTCTGATACCAATTTGATGCAGGACAATTAACTACTTGCTCTAAAAGCTCGAATTGTTAAAGTATGGCGAATTAATCTTTTTATGTCATAGCTCAGGCCCCACATTTCATGGATTAGGACCTCAGCCAAACCCCCCTCGTGAGCTCGTGGGCCCCAAATCACATGGGCCGCCCACCCCGAGTGTGTCGTCGCATCCCATGGGCTACCCCACTCGAGCCCGGTGTGAAACGCCTCTGCATTAACTTTTTTGGTACATGTTGATAGTAAATGGATGATTGATGAGTTTTTAATCTATTATGATTTACATATATCTTTTCATATGTCTTTTATATATATTTTTGTGAATTTGAAAAAATCTTACGATTCACGATACGATTTGCGATTCAATACGATTCAACCCTTATTACGATTTGCGATACGATAACGATTTTGACAACATTGGCAAGTATGCTTCTAAACTATCATCAATAAATTTTTTGGAAAAAAAATAGTAAATTTTAACTGGGATAATTGATGAAAGTCATATGCCGATATGTGATTGTAGAATAGAAATCCATAAGTAGATGGAAACAAATATAAATAAATATATGTAAGACAATTGTGTAAAGGAAACTGTTAGCAATAACATACTCTCAACAATTATTTAGTTCCAAAAAAATGATAAACAAGAACCTTTAACTATGGAATATAGAACAATTTTAGAGCAATTTGATCTCCATATACCTTTAGCTTATGCTGCAGTAGATCTGCTTCCTGCAACTTCTCCTCAATTTTCTTTTGGCAATTCGATATAGCCTTTTCATATGCGACATTTTCTTCTTGAAGTGTGACCTCTCTTAATTGTGCCTAGCAAAAAAGGGGGAAAAACCCAACAATTAAGTATATAGGGAGAAGAACACAGCATACTGGTACACAGCCACAATTTTTAGCCAACCTCAGGACCAAAACATATTTTGACCATGAAATACATATAAAGTTTCACTCATTACAATATGGCGTATTTTGTAGAAACCTATTCTCAATGGTAATTAAAATCATAAAGATGGAATCATTGCAAATTTAAGAATTTAGCAAATTTTAATGGTCCAAATCCAGCAAACATCTATTGATGAGATGTTAGGGTGACCATCATCATCATCACCTCAGCCTTTATCCCAACTAATTGGAACTGGCTGCATGAATCATCTTCCGCCATTCCACTCTATTAAAGACCATATACTCGGTTAAACCACAGGTCATTAAATTTTTTCTTACTACCTCCATCCACACCATTTTGGGCCTTCCCCTTGCCCTTTCTAAAGCCTTCAAGTTGAACCAACTCACTCCTAACTAATGCAATTCTTCGTCTCCGTACTTTCCGTCTTCTTATTACCTATTGGTGCTTCTCCTAAATTCCATCAGCAGCATTCATTTCTAATTCTATCCCCCATCGTCTTGCCACTCATCCACCTCAACATCCTCATTTCAGCCACACTTATCCATCCTACCAACATTTTGTCCCATAAAGCATTTTTGGTTTTATAGCTATCTTTTCAATTACAACATTCTGTCTCATAAAGCATTTTCGGTCTAATTGGTGTGAGGCAACCACATAGAACTCTAGAGGTGCATGTCCACTTTATCCACCTAGCTCTAATTCTATGAGCAACATACTTCTCTATTCCTTTGCTCTCATGAATTATTGACCAAGATACTGAAAATGGTGATTTTGGGGTACCTCTAGGTCAACAATCTTAATTAATTCCCCACAGGTGCAAGTTCAATTCCCCTCTCAGTGCTTTTACCCGAAGCACATGGTATGCGGGTGATTGCATGCATCCGCATGGAATAGTCTCGCCTTAATAAGGGGCTGGGACACCCTATTGTCATTAAAAAAAAAAAAAAAACAATCTTAATTATTTCCAAGTTTCCCCTCCAACTGTCACTAGCATTGCCTTCCATATACTCTATTTTGGTCCAACTGATTTTAGAATCTTTAGATTCTAAAGCTTTTGTCTATAGTTCTAGCTTTGCGTTTACCGCCTCCCTTGTCTCGTCAATCAAAACTATGTCATCTGCAAACAACACGCACCATGGGCCCTCTTCTTGTAAATGACTCATTAAATTGTTGTCTATAACAAATGAAAAAAGATACAAGCTCAACATTGGCCCCTAATGTAAGCCTACAGTAATTGGAAACCCATTTGCCCTCTCCACTAGTGGTCCTCACATTTGTTACCGCGCCCTCATATATATCCTTATTTCTTAATCATATCAATATCTCCTCTTGAAACTCTTTCAATCACATTCGTTACCACTTCCCTCATCTCGTCAATCAAGTGATAACTTTTAGTGAGGTTCGCTACAAAACATCTCGATGCATTACTCACTTTGTGTTAGGACTTTAGAGTTTGAATCTGTGGCCATGTATCAATGATCTAATCCGTTTATATGATCTGCATTACCATGTTCTTATCGATGATCCAACCATAACAAATTGCTTCTTATTTCTCCAAGTGACCAAGTTCCCATGAACAAAAGCGCAATAACCCTGTGCAGATTGTTGACCACTTACCAACCAACCCAATCAGCAACAACATATGCAGAAATGAAAAGATGACCGTGAGGAGCATAGAGAACTTCACGGCCTAAATAAGCCTTCAAAAATCGAAGAGTAACTGACCCAACACAACCGGCAACATAAGCAAAAATGAAAAATAAAATAAAGACCATGAGAAACATAGAGAACATCACAGCCTAAATAAGGCCTTTGAATATCGAAGGGTCTGATGGACAACTTCCACATGAGAGGCACTACATCCTAGAGAGGCTCCCCCTCGCATGGGGTTAACTTATGAATAACTTCTATAGGAAAATCAACTAGTTTAGCACCTAAGAAACTGCTCTCACAAACTTATGGCATATTTGTGTTGAGAACAAGGTATAGAAAAATGGTTATGTGATGGCTGGTAACAGTGGCAAACATTACACGTTATGGGGCCGTAATGGGCATTACAGAAAAATGGCTCGTAACAGCCCGTCATAGGGGTAAAAGAGTTTTTTTTTTTCAAAAAGCCATCGCCATTACCATTATAGAATACCTTGGTTGAGTGACATAAGTCCCTCTTCTCCCTTGCCACTTCAATACCAGTGCACCCAGTCCCTGGTAGAAATCATTTACCCAAATATTTCTAAAATTCAGAGTATTGACACTTCACTCCATGTAACAATGATATCATCAACACACATTAGAAGAACAACGATGCTTTTGCTTGTTCATTCAACAATATCAGAACCAATTTTCAGTTTGAAAGCATACCGACGTTCTAGTCAGGGTCAGGGACATTTTCTAGTCATACTCAAACGACGTTTGGACACAGCACAGCAGACAAACGGTCCAGATTATGTAACCATGGGCCTTATTCATCAGAAGTGAAAAACTCATTATCTTCCAATGACTAGACAACTATGTTAGTTTTGCACCATTTACAAAATGGCGGTGACTCTTCAACTGGACACATGACATAGTTGTATGCCAATCCAGACCATCCAAATCACTGCCCCAACTGTGGATGGTGCATAGATGAAAATTTGCACTGAGAAGACAATATTAACCATCTGAATTTTATTTTTATTTTTCTCTCGTTCAAATGTGGACCACTCACCATTTTATTTCTAACCATCCATTTCATAGCCATTAATTGGACGGTTCGGATCGCTTAATCAGCATGATTTTGAAGATAATAACCCCATCTACAATGAGACCCGCAATCTAGATGGTCTTTGGATAGCTTTAGATCAGTGCCACGATCGAGGAGGATCAGTCACCACCATTTTTAAATGGTGACAAACTAACCAAGGAAGCTAGCATATGTCGACGGTGGGGCCCATGGGATTACCGATCTGAATTCAGATCATCACATCCGTTGGATCCATCAGAAATTGAGGAGAAGAAGAAAAGAGAGTGGGATCTGACCTGTTGGCGGGTGGTGGAGTGAGAATTCAATTGGAGGGCAAGAGCAGCGTTGGAAGCGAGGGAGTGAGCGTGGAGGTGGGGCAGACGTTGGGAGATGTGAGGGGGAGGGATTCTCAGCCGTAGATCTTGGATGGAACGGCGGAGGGAAGCAGCCCTCTGTTCGAGTTCTCGGGCGTACTGCTGCTGCTCGGGCGTGAAAACGACGACGGGGAACGGTCGATCCTTTCCGTCTCCGTGCTCGTCGTGACCACCGCCACCCACTACATCTGCAGCCCAGGCAAGCAAACCAGCCATCTCTCTCTCTCTCCCTCTCTCTCTCTCTCTCGGGAGCAGAACAGGTATTCCTTTTATGCTCTGGTAGAGAGGGAAGGATGATACGCAGGCGCTTACAAATTACTTTAGAATAGGATACAATTGGGACCGGATTAGGTGTGGCCCCGGCCGGTTTGGGTGGATTAAAGGTGGGCATCAAGCCGAGTCGAGTCGAGGTGGGCCAAGCTTGGCTTGGCTTGTCCATGATGTACTCGAGTTCAAGCTCGAGCTCAGCATTGAAGCTTGGCTTGTTTGCCAAAGTTGTCGAGTCGAGTTCGAGTCGAGCTAGTGGTTCGAGTCAAGTCAAGTTTACCTCGAGTCGAGCTCGAGCTTGTTGGGTGAGAGAGTAATGGATTCTGTTCTTAATCCTCTTCCATTGATGAAAAATTCAAAAATCTTAAGAGAATTAAAACAAAACCCGATGAAAAAACCAAACAAAGTTTCAAATCGGATGAGGAAACCTGTAAGAACCGATCTGTTCTTGATCTTCTTCCACCAGTAGAAATCCAAGTACTAGAAAAGAAACAGAGCAAAACACATATCAGAAATCTAAGTAAAGAGCTCTAGCTAATCAGATCATTGGATTTCCTTGAAGCTCTAACAAATCTGAGAAGAACCCATCTCGAATTTCTTAGGTTTCTCGCCTAAGAAGTAGATCTCAAGAGATTGAAATCATATAATTGTGGAGCTGAAATGAAAACTGGTGATGGTGGTTGGGACGGGCGTGCAACTAGTAGTGGGCAGAGAAAGAGAAGAAAGGGAAAGGGAAGGGGGTGCGTGCGATCGGGTAGAGACTTTAGGGTTTGTTTTTTATTTTTTAATTTTTAAGTTTAAACTTAAAACTTATATTAACATAATATATATATAAAATATTTAATATATTTATTAATCGAGTCGAGTCGAGCTCGAGTTCGAGCTTCGAGTCGAGTCGAGTTCAAGTCGAGTCGAGTTGAAATGTCCCCTGGTCGAACTTGGCTTGAACTCAACTCGAGCTTCAAATAATTAGCTTGGCTCGACTTGAATCAGTCATTCAAGCCGAGTCAATCCGAGCTGACTCGAGCGGAGTCGAGCGAGCTTTTCGAGCTAGCTTGACTCGTGAACAGCCCTAAGTGGATCCCTAACTGTGGGGCCCACACCGAGGAAACGTATTGGCTACTCCCCTGCCACCAGCCCGATGGTTGATGGTCGGTGCTCTGTGGCCCCACCATTATGTATGTGTTTCATCCATTTTTACTGATCATTTTAGGGCTTGATTCTAAAAAATGAGAGGGATATAAATCTCAGGTGGACCACACCATAGGAAAACAATAGCGATTGGATATCCACCATTAAAATCCTCCTAAGGCCCACTGTACTGTTTATTTAACATCCAATCTGTTGATTTGGTCATACAGACCCAGATGAAGGGAAAAAACAAAGATCAGCTTAATCCAAAACTTTTATGACCCCCAAAAAGTTTTTAATGGTCTACGTCATTCAACACTTTTTCCTATAATGTGGTCCACTTGAGATTGATAAATATCTCATTTTTGGTCTCATATCACAAAATTATCTAGAAAAACAGATGGACGGCATGGATGAAACATATACATCATGGTGGGGCCCACAGAGCACCGACCACCAGCCATTGGGTGGTGGGAGGGGGAGTAGCCAATCCGTTTTGACAGCTCGCTTTTACCGCATTATCCTAGAAATGAAACAGATCCAAATCTTAGGTGGACCACGACGCAGGAAGGAGTCGTGATTGAATCCCCACCATTAAAAATTCATATGGGCCAAAGGAATGTTTATTTGCCATCCAACCTGCTCATAAGGTCACAAACACAAGGATGAAGAGACCCCACACATATCAGCTTGATCCGAAACTTTTGTGGCCCACGAGGAATTTTTAATGGTCAATTACCACTGTTTCATGCATTATGGTCCACCTGAGATTTTAATCTGATTCATACTCTAAAATGATTTTTTAAAACCGATGGACGGTGTGGATATAAGGCACATATATCATGGTGACCCCACAGCCACAGATCTCAACCACCTCGGTGACCCCTCCTCTACCAACGTAGGTACCGGTCAGTGCTGAGAAGGCTATGTGGGCTCCCACCATGATGTATGTGTCTTGTTCAAGCCGACCATCCTACGGCATGATACCAAAACAGAAGTAGATCCAAATCTCAAGTGGACCACACTACAGGAAACGGTTGTGATTAAACACCCAATATTAAAAACTTTCTAAGGCCCACTGTAATTTTTATTTATTATCCAGCCTGTTGATCAGGGCACAAAAACCCGGATGAAGGGAAACACAAATATCAGCTTGTTCCAAAACTTTTGTGGCCCCCGCAAGTTTTAATGGTAATTATTAAATCATTATTGTTTCATACAGTATGGTCCACCTGAGATTTGGATATACTTGGGCTCATACTATAAAATGATATGGAAAAATGGATGGACGGCATGGATGTATAATAATTACATCAAGGTAGGCCCCATGTTAAGAGGCGCACCATCTTGGGTGAGGATTCGGATTTGGTAGTGACCCCTCCAATGCCAAGCTTAACATCTATGTCGGCCCATCCTATGTATGTGTTTCATGCCTCCATCCATTTTTTCCGATCATTTAAAAAAAAATGAAGTGGTTGTGTTGGTTTTTGTGAATAAGGAAATGCCCTTGGAAAAGCTCATTATTACCTTTTCGCTGTATTTGAATTTTCAAATGCATTTACTTCTCCAAAATTAGTCCAAAAAATCTGACTTACATTTGTGGACCCCATTGTGATGTGCATGACATATTCATACGTCCATCTATTTTATCAAAAGATTTTAGAGCCTAAGTCCAAAATTGAGACAAATGCAATGCTCAAGTGGCCCATAACATAGGAAACAATAGCCTTAAACGTCCACCATTGAAAGTTATTTTGTTTATTGGGCCCACATTAATGTTTATTTGCCATCTAATCTGTTCATGAAGTCATAAAAACATTAATAAGGGGTAAACACGAATATCAGCTTCATCCAAAACATCAGAGGGCTACATAAATTTTTATACGGCAAGCATCCAATTTTCACTGTTTCCTGTGGTGTGGTCCACTAGAGCTTTAGATCTACCTCATTTTTGGCCTAAATGAGGCTAACATATAGGATGAATGGTTTTGATACATCACGTGCATCACACTGGGCCCTGTGTTCATTTGGCAACCTTCCTCAGTTTTAATGCTGAAAAGTTAAGCCCTCAAGGTCGGTACAAAAAACGATACAATAATTAATCGTATATAATTATTACTTATTTACTAGGTAATTACCTTTTCCCTCAAAAATCAAACAGCCCTTTAGGTTAACAACACTATAAGAAATGGTGGCGATCGACCGATATCATAAAAAATAAAAAATAAAAAAATAAATTTCCTAAAGCAAACCATAAGGTTTTGGTAATGTTTATTTTAAGTGAATCCATTAATAAGGTCACACAAACCTTGATGAAGGGGAGAAACAAATATTGGCTTGATCCAAGACTTTTATAGCTCATGAGAAGATTTTAATAGTTACTCACCATTGTTTCCTATGGTATATGTTTACACTTATTCTTTACACACCATCATGGCCAACAAGATACCAACATGTGTCGGAACTATGCACCTAATAGCAACATAATAGTAATCACACTCGGGATATCTTATGTCATTATCTTTCTACGACCCATCAATTGCCAAAAGTAATGGCGATGAATTGTATGCACATTTTGAGAGGAAACAAAGCATGACACGTAGCCCTAATTTATGTGGCATTTGATCGAAGCAGCGTGTTCAACACGTTTATAAAAAGACTCACCAAAACAATGATCATATCGCATATTCATATATGCTTAATAAGATTGTCACTCACAGCCATTCAAAAATGGAAGATCTTTCCAAAAACATTCAAAGCTCTCTCGATGATTACAAAAATTCGAAAATTGAACCATATCTGAGCTGATGAAAACCAATAGATCGAGACTTTATCCGAACCTAGTGGAATTGGTTCATCATATCTATATATTTCCCTGGTCACAATAGAAGTCATGAAAACATATGTGACCAATCGGGATGAGATTGAACTCCAAAGATCCAGCCACGCTGACAAAAGAACTAAAAATAGTTAATGATATTAAGATATCTCTTAGGTAGGCTGGGATGATAAGAGAACAATTAAGCGTCATGGTTACGAAGAATCCTGGTCTAGCAAGTAAACTTAATGAGGTTTTTCCCCTTCCAATGGTTGTAAAAGGAAAACGCGATGAATAGTTTCAGGCCTACGCAAAACATAATCTATCTCAATATAGTTTAGTCCCTTTGCTTTTTCTAGCCATGCTGCATAACGTTTAAGGTTTAAATTAGGTTGCTACTATCAAGCATCACTGTTGTAGTACCATAGGAGGATGCATATCCATAGCCTTTTGTTATAGGGTCAATCTCAACCAAATCCCTACTTAGAAGACCAAATATTCCCGTGACATCTTGCTGACCACTCACCTATATCGTCTATGCGTGTGGGTTGTTCAGCTATTTATCTCTAGTATTTATTTATTTATCTCAAGGTGAATGGTTACTTTGTCAATTGTACCATGCATCATATATAAATTAATAAAATTAATAATTTTTTACCTCTCTTTTGTTTTGACCAATTCATCTTCCTTCCAAAGAGAAATACATTGATTGTAATTACTGATAAAAAAACAAGTCTTTAACACACAAGGCAAAAAATAAAAAATAAGAAAGGACTATTACAACATCTAGTTGAATGGGTGGTTGAGTCCTATAATCCTATTATTTAGTTTTAAATGATTCATCTCCGCATGGGCACCGCTGTTTAATCAAATATTGAGTATAATAGCAAGCCTGTAATTTTCTAATCATATACGTTAACCGAATACAAACCCTAGCTAACACGCGTGGGCTTCCTATAATCCTATTATTTAGTTTTAAATGATTCATCTCCGCATGGGCACCGCTGTTTAATCAAATATTGAGTATAATAGCAAGCCTGTAATTTTCTAATCATATACGTTAACCGAATACAAACCCTAGCTAACACGCGTGGGCTTTGATTGAATGACACAAACATTGTGGTCCACTGGAGACTTAGATCTATTTCACTTATGGGTTCATGCCCTAAATTGATATAGAAAAAGTGATGAATGGACAACGCCGATATAAAATACATGCATCAAGGTGGGCCCCACTGTAAGGGCCACAGTGTCTTGGATGAGGCCGGGCCGCTCCCAATCCAATTAGTTCAGATCAAACTGTCCAAGTTATGTTTAACAATTTCTATGGATGGAGATGTTGACACTTAGACAGTAAGATCCACTGATCCAGACCGTCCATTAGTCCAAGATATATTTCATGGTCTACCGTGAAAACATCACATAATTTTGAAAAATATTAACCGTTTGATAAACGGCATTCAACGTGGACGGTCAAGATTGTTTATACAAAAATAGGTCCAGGGTCTATTTGCAGGGGCCAATCGGGGATTGCTTATGATTCCAGAAAATCACTTTTGATAGGCAATCACAACCATCCCATCTCTAAATGGAGCGGATTAGGTGAGACCCTAGATCCACCAAGGTGGGTGGGACCCCTGACTGTGGGGCCCACTGTGATGTATGTGACTAAATCCACACCGTCCATACATAATGAAAGGTCATTTTAGGGCATGATCTAAAAGAAGGCAGCATTTCCAAATCACAGATGGACCATAGTACAAGAAACAGTGGCGATTGACCATTAAAAACTTCTTGTGGGCCACAGAAACTTTGGATGAAGATGATATTTGTGGAGTCTCTTCATCCAGGTGTTTGTGACCTTATCAACAAGTTGGATTACAAATTAACATTCTGGTGTAATGCATTAAGTTTTTAATGGTGGGGATTCAAACACTACTGTTTCCCGTGGTTTGGCCCACCTAAGATTTGGGTCAGCTTCATTTTTGGGCTCATGAAGTAAAGTGATCTTTCAAAATAATTGGACGGTGTAGATTTAAGGCACATACATCACTGTGAGCCACACAGTCAGGGGTCCCAACTACTTCGGTGGATACGGCTGTACAAGCCCAAAGCAAGGATGATGGAACCATCTGATCAGTCCCATTTTTCATTGGTCTCAGAAGAAATGTTTTAGGAACTAAAGAGACGGTTCAGATATGTCGATTGGACCGTCCAAGCAAACCAATACAACTAGGGGCTTGTTTGGCCGGACGGATCCCACAGTATTAGATATCCCCGGATATGCATGACGAGCCAAACAGACCCGATAAACTCGTCTCAGGATATAAGCAATCTCATGCATCTTAAAACAATCCAGCGACATCACCATCATTACCTTAAAGTTGATCCCATCCCTTGGTTGGATGGATTGGAAGCAAAAATCCTGGGATACGGGGCATGCCAAACAGACCCAGTGAAGTTGTCCCGGGATATAGCAATCTTATGGATCTTAAACCAATACACTGACACCTTCATCGTTACCTTAAAATTCATCACATCCCTCCTAATCCCATGGGATTCGACCGACCAAACAGGCCCTAGGAATAACTTACGGAACCAAAAAGTACACTGGTTTTATATCTGGCCGTCGGAATGGACGGTTCAAATAAAAACTACCCATTGGTCCTGTTTCAGCTAACAAGTGTCCACTAATTAAGAGGTTAGCATCGTTCAGCCAATCTGATTTGAGATAGTAAGTTGACTTTTCGCAATTTAGAGTGTTTAATTTCACTTAATGTATCCACGTGTACAATTTCTGAGCGCCTGCATATCAAGCGTCATACAATGCCAGAGTATAAAATGAGCGCTTGGCTGCTCGGATTGGGTTCTACCGAAGGGGACCTGGCCAGTGGGGATTCAATTCCTACCGTTGAAAACGTCCTAGGGACCACCGTGATGTTTATTTTCCATCCAACCTGTTCATCAGGTCTCATAGACCTATACGAAGGGAAAACATAAATATCAGCTTGATCCAAAACTTCTGTGCTAGCTTTCAATCGCCACTGCTTCCTGTGGTGTGATCCATGTGAGATTTCAATCTGCCTCCTTTTCCGGATCCTTCCCTAAAATGATCTGCCAAAATGGATGGACGGATCGGATATAACATATACATCACGGTGGGCCTCAAAGATCCCCTGACATGACCTTCCATCTCTAGCAAGGTCCTGATTGGGGTAGGGTAGTACCCAATCCGCACCCATCCCATCAAATTATTACCCATTATTTATGCAGGTGTTGCTTATTCCACACACGTGAGAGGACTTGCCCATCCACACACAATCACACGTGCAATATGAGACTCGTATGCAAGAACCGAGCCATCCATCTCGCTGGAAGTAATCCGTAGATCTTGCACAAAAATCAACCAGTTTACATTCAGGTTAGAACAACGTTTGATGGTATTTGGGCTTTTCCTTTATCATGACGTGAGTCACCTTATGAATGGGTTGGATAGCATATAAACATCGCATTGGACTTTCCGATGATATCAATGCCCTCAAATCAGCCGGCATAATGGATGGATGGCATGGATATGATCCATACATCATGGTGGGCCCCACTGTTTTTTCTTTTTCTTTTTTTCCCTTAATTTCTCCCCATGTTTTCTGCCAAATATTTCAACCTGTAAACGACCAACTTTGGGATAAGAGGAAATCCAATCCGTGGCCCACAAATATGGTTGTCGCCCGGCCGGGATATTAATCGTACCATCCCAATCAAGTATTAAAATGTTATCACACCACAACCACATAAACATAAAATAGCTTTTAACACCATGTCTTTAAATTGAAAATCCGATTATAGGAAAATGGGATTATTAATGCTATCAGCTTCATCAGGCCAACTCGTGCGGATCTCCACATGCTCTTTAAAACTGCGGTTTTCCCATCAATAAAATCCATAAGCACGTATCTCATGTAAATGATTCTATACACAAAGGATTATATAAATCAATTTAACAATTTTAAGGAATGCATTATAAAGCATTTCGAGAATTTTTTTAATGGATTCATAGTTCTCAAAACGGATTAATCAGGAAATACCAGAAATAATAACTAAGAATACTTGGTTCGCTCAACAACACTCATCACTCAAAATGAAGTATAACTTAATATTAAATCTCTTGGCAATTAATCGTTCAGCAATGCCAATAACTGGCATAAATAATCTCTAAGAATAGCCCAACATAAGGCCTATGATTCACCCAACATATCCCAACATAAGGCTTATGAATCACTCAGCAAAGCCAACACGAGTCATATAATTCACTCAGCATTGCCAAAACGAACTATATAATTCACTCAGATCACCCAGATCCATGGCTCAAGTGGTAGACTGAGTAAAAGATACCTTGTTTCTATCAGGTTTATCTTAACCATCAAATCTCATCCATTGAAGCTAACTATATATATATATATATATATATATATATATATATATATATATATATATATATATATATATATATATATATATAATTCACTCAGAATCAGATCCTCAATAACACTCATCAGCATTTACAAATACTCACTATGATAGTTTCATAATCATTTCGAAAGGATAGCATATTCCACGACAATTTCAAGACTACTTTGCAAATGAAGGATGTGTAACAAGACTTTCCAAAGAAGGCATTGTTAAGTTATATAAAAAAAAAAACTTTCAAAATATAGTATATAACAAAAAACTTTGCAAAAATTAAGTACTTTTAAAAAACAGCACAAGTCACAATAACCATTTCCAAATATAAAACACTGATAGACAAATTAGAAAAAGAAAAAATACATCTTGGATTTAGAACCACTTACCAAAACATTGCCATATTTATACAAAGTACATGCATTAGCTTCTAGCTAGTAAAATGTATAAATAAGAACTCTCGTTTTCTTCTCAGAAATAGCTTTCTTGGTTTTCTTCAGTCTTTTCCTTACCCTTCATTCTAAATTAGAAACTTTATATAAATAACTTTCCTACATGAGAACTTTCTTCAGATGAATCATGGTCAACAGAAAAGGTCATATCTTTGATTAAATGTCATATTATTTATGACCAAAATGGACAAATTTCATTAGTCCAAAACAGCACACTAGGAAATTTAGCCATGATGTTTCTAATTCCAACAGCTAATTTATTTCAGCCCAAAAATGATGCTTAAACTAACTATGGCCAAGAGGAAATGATACTAAAACTCTCACTTGTAAGTCCTAGGATTGGAAAAACGTATTACTCAACAAAACATCAAGGCATGGTTTACAAGAAATTCCAAAAATCATGAAACCATTCGGAGATAAGAACTCTCACTTTACAATTTTTAAAAATCCACTAAGACTAGAAATTACAGATTTGTTAACCAAGAGGAATTTGCGAAATGGTTTATCCACAATTGGGCCCAATATATAATGGATGTCCTTGTTTTGAAGAAAATATAGTTCCAATCAAGTGCACTTCTTAAGGATTTTATTTAATCTTATTTCTTGAGGTACATTGTTTTGAAATATCAGCTAACCATTCTACCCTCATTTTCCGTCTCCTCCAAAACTATTTGAAGATTTACAAAGATCTCGGTGCTCATGTTCAGTCGCTCCATTTAACCATACATTAGAAAGAAATTTCTTTGCTCTAGAAATTTCAGGATCATTTTTAGGATTCGTTGTGGTGGAAGGATCCTGCAAAATGGGAACCAAGCCAAAGCCAAATTTTAGTGGGGCCTATGTCCTGAAAATCAAATTAGGTGACGGCAGGTTTTTTTTCTCTGCTTTATTGCAATTTGGAGCATGTTTAGTTGTTCTAAAACCTCCATAATTGCAATTACGCAGAGGAAAGTGCAGCTTTAGCATGAAGAGTTTGGTGGAGTGCGTTGGGCCTGCCAAATACCAATTAGGCTTAATCCCGATTATGCGGATCCCGTAACCAAATAGACCCTTATTACTACCAATAGTTAGTTTTGGAAAAAATGTAACCGAGACCTGAATGCCATCACTTCGCAAAATGGTCAAAAACTCACCAATTAGCTCTTGATTTACACAAAGGAGTTCTATAACCTTGTTGTTCTATAGATACCATCAAACCGTGTTTTCTGTTACAGAAGATCGCACGAACCATAACTGTAGAGCATACTAATCAAGGCGATTGTAACTATCTGCTAATAAAAGGAGACAGAAGCGATTGTAACTATCTGCTAATAAAAGGAGACAGACTATGATTAAACCAAAATACAATAGATTTTATCTGAAGGTAGTCTTGTCCATAGCATACATCCCACACTGGAGAGATTAGTCGTACATGGCTTTGATACCAATTAAACCCTATACCCTAAACTCTAAAACATTCCACTGTAATATAGCAAAAATACTATAGCATAAGTACTGTAGCAAAATTAATAAACTGCTTGGGATATCTGAAAAGATAAAACTAGAGTTTTTTCATAAAACATCAAAATAAGAAACTACAAAGCATAATTATAAAACAGATGGCAAAACATAAACAAGCTATAATACTTGACGGAGACATTATTATGATGGGAGTTGATGAGAGCGTAAATAGATGGTACGGAAATAAAATCTCCAATAAAATGAAAACTGAAAACACGACATGCAAATAATCTCTTAATACGAATTCTGAACTTAAAATAATTTTTATTTCTTACAGACATGGCATAAAGAAATAAACTCAAACAGACTCTTTCAATTTTTCTCTACTCTCTGTAACTCTTCTAGTCTCCTTATTGCAAGAGTGACGACGAGTATTTATAGGCGACTCGCGGCTCGCTTGTGGACTTCAAAACATACTTCCAATCTTCAAAACCTTATCGACTGGTGTGGATGTGACGGCTGTCAGGCCACGTATGGGGGCACCTGGGGATCACGTGGGACACTTGGTCATCGCGTGGGACACCTGGCCATCGCGTGGGACACCCAACCATCTGAAACTTGCACAAGATGAACTTAATGGCCTTCTCGGCGAAGGTCTCATTGAACCCACTGCTTCTCTATGGGCTTGTGAAGCTTTCAATGTTATGTTAACAAGCACTCTAAATAAGTGCAAGGAAAGCTTCATCTTGTCAACAACTATAAACTATTGAATAAATACCTCCAGGATGACAAGTTCCTGCTACCCTACCATGCCTCATTGTTTCAACACTTGGCAAATGCACACATTTTTTCCAAGTTTAATCTCAAAGCAGGGTTTTAGCAAGTGGGTATCAGCCTAGATGATCATTATAAGACGGCCTTTACTGTCTCAAATGTACATTACCAGTGGATAGTCATGTCGTTTGGATTGAAAACCGCCCCGTCACTTTTTCAAAAAGTGATGGTCCGAATCTTTCAACCCATCCTTCACCACTGTTTGGTCTAATATTGATAATCTCCTGTTGTATTTACCAGATAAAAAACTCACAGTAAACTCCTCCAGTAGTTCCATACAATCTACGTGAAAAATGGCATCATGCTCTCAGAAAGAAAGATGCGCTTGGCTCAAACAAATACCGATTTCAGAGGAATAATCAGAATGACTTGCTGAGTCTTCTTCGGAATCATACCCAATAGCCATGACAGCCGATGGGTCATATTCGTCACAGAGGGAGAAGACGGATTCAAGATCATCGTCTTTCTGTAGAAGAAGAGAGAATGCTTATTCAATCATCTTTGCATACTTTGGTCGGTGTCACTTGGGGCATTGCTTTGAGAAGTGCACTTTCTTATTGTAAATGTAGCAACGATCGGTCGTTTTGCAACGAAATGGTTTCTTCTTGAGAAACTTCCACTTGTGCTTCTTTTTGTATCTACGTCATAGATGATACAACTCATTTTTTGGATATGCCCAGGTGCCCCCATACGTGGCCTGACAACCGTCACATCCACACTAGCCGATAAGGTTTTAAAATTTTGAAGTACGTTTTAAAGTCCGCAAGCAAGCAACGAGTCGCCTATAAATACCCGTCGTCACTCTTGTAGTAAGTAGGCTAGAAGAGTTAGAGAGAGTAGAGAAAAACTGAAGAGTATGTTTGAGTTTGTTTCCTTATGCAATGTCTATAAGAAATAAAAATTGTTTTAAGTTCATAGTTCATATTAAGAAATTATTAGCATGTCGTGTTTCCAACTTTCATTTTATTGGAGATATTATTTTTTACGCTCATTGTCCCCGAACTATCCATTTATGCCCTCATCAACTCTCATCATACAAATGTCTCCGCCAAGTATTATTACTTGTTTAGGTTTTACCATCTGTCTTATAATTATACTTTATAGTATCTTATTTCGATGTTTTATGAAAAAACCTTAGTTTCACCGCTTTAGATGTCCCAAGCAATTTATTAATTTTGCTACAATACCTATGCTACAGTACAGTTGAATGTTTTAGAGTTTAGGGTTTAAGGTCTTGGGTTTAATTTAGGGTTTACAGTTTAATTAGTATCAGAGCCATGGACAGCTAATCTCTCCAGTGTGGAATGTATGCTATGGACAGGACTACCTTCAGGTAAAATCTATTGTATTTTGGTTTAATCATAGTCTATCTCCTTTTATTAGTAGATAGTTATAGTCGTCTTGAATAGTATGCTTTACAGTTGCGCTTCGTGCGATCTTCTGTAACAGAAAACGAGGTTTGACAATATCTATTGAATGGCAAGGTTATAGAACTCCTTTGTGTAAATCAAGAGCTAATTGGTGAGTTTTCGACCATTTTGCCGAGTAATGGTGTTCATTCTCCCCCTTGTAGCGAATACGGTCTCGATAAAACAAAGCGAGTTAAATCAAACTATGTGGCACCAAAATAAGTAGAGTTTGCTAAAGTTACCTGTTCCAAAACATACATCCTACATGTTTCACCAAAAATATGAGTTCTTCAAAAACACTCCCTCTTGCGTCTTATTCTGGTAATAAGCATGATTATCTGTATGAAATAGAGTACGTAGACAACAAGGTCCCAGCAACCCAATCCCCAGTCTCAAATTCCTAACAGTTTTTCCAAAAAAATAAACCTCCATCACAGCCAAATTCAAACACCAAACAGCAAAACTCTATCCGAGAACATGCCCTGTCTTTCCAAATTCAATCAGGCACCGATACATGCCAACCAGCTTGAAGAGTTCATCACTCTTCACTTGCATCAAGAAAATTTATCTGCGTGGAAAAGAAAAGGATACACTCATTTGCATTTTGGTGTTGTTCGACTTGCAGTCACTTTCCATGGTCGGAAAGGACTCCCAACAGCTTGGGAACTTTCTTTGTGTTGGACATAAGGTTCAATTCGTCCTCCAGCAGCCGCAGATATCTACTTTCCCTTTCACCAGCCAAGCATTTGCTCCGCCACCAAGGCAGGCTACCCCTCAGTATCTACCATGGAGTCCTCCAAGTGTTCAATGGGCCTCCTCCTCCTTGCCTACCCAGCTCCCAAAGCTTGCTCCTCCTCCCGCACAAACAATCCATACACTATGATTACTTCTACTGAAATGTATTATAGATGTTCTTAAGAGCACCACCAGGAGAGATGAACTGATATACTTGTCTGAGTAATTCACAACACGATTTTGAACAAACGTACCTAGTGAAGCCTTAATCATGCAAGGGGATGACCAACAGGAGAAACACCGCATATCAATTGCAGAAATCATTCATGCATCTATGGTTCTTCCATCGCTGCAAACTGCCTCAAGAATCAGTTAAGCAATCTGAAGGTACTACAATTTCCATAGCATAAAACCACATATAAATATCATGAAAATCAACTACGGCAAGAATCCCTGCTCAAATATTTCAGAACATACAAGAGGTAAAATGGCAATCAACAGGAGCTGAGGGGTGGGAAATAAGATAAAAACTTTGATACTCTCGCAGTGTGATAGATGATAGGCAGGCACTTAGAAATTGCACATGTGGCAGGCAATTAGTCAAATTAAACCATCCAAATTATCATAACCAGTTTAGAGTTATCATGGAATATATGACTATAGGATTGGTGGACATTTATTGGACAGTTAAAATGAAACAAGCATGCATTAACAAGGGGCTATACAACATTCATATTTCCACAAACAAGTGTCCACAAATCAAGGTTTACAATTTTTTAACCAATATGATCTTGGTATGTAACCTGACGACAGTGGGATGGACAATCTAGTAGGTTTTATTTGAGTTAGTACACGCAATGGGTACAATTTCTGCGTGCCTGTGTATAAAGCATCATGCGCACACTGAGTAACATAAAACTCCTTGTAAAATCAGCCATAATAATAGTTTTTTTTTAAAGTAAAATCATTATCCTATTACAACTGAGCCCTTCAATATATCACAACTGATAACTCCCAAAGGTTTTGTACAGTCTATGTAACTTGCATACAAACAAGTGTTAGATAGAACAATGCTCTGGAGCTGGTATGCTAACAAATTAAAATGGCTATACAAGAACCGTGCTAATCTCACATGCACTAGTAAGAAAAAGCTGCCCATGAGCATTTTGCTTGTTCACATAGGCAGTTGACCCCAGTAGAAAAGGGTGCTGTATGTATACATATTCACAAAAGGGTGCGATATGTATACATATACACACCTTACATGTGCATGTGAGATTAGCTGTTTCAGATATGCACAACTGACATGTGGAAGCACTCCATGTTATATAGTATCAGGTAAAGGCCTGAAAAGAGCATTTGAAACAAGATAGCTGGTGCTCCATTTGATGTTGCAAATGCTCTACTCAAGCCTTTACCTAAAGTTGCAGTAGAAAGTATTCAACTCGCATAAGAGCTTTAAAAATCTGCATTCAGTAAAGAAGCAAATGAGTTAGACTGAAAGTGGGCCAATTTGGAAATTCATCCTGATGATGTTATAACCAACCTGTTGTTGCATTTGAAGACAACAATGACTGTCGGTATGGGCCATATGGCCCACAAAGCCGATACTATAAAACCATTGTACAAAAGCCACTGTAGAAAAGGGGAAACCAATGAAAATTCCTTTCAAAATCTCTCTGATCTATTTCACCTTCATTAGCAACTCGGGCACATTCGACTTGAGCTGAAATGAACAATGCCTCAAATTGCTGCAAATTCTTGTGAAACTTTAAAAACCCCACCTCCCCGTCACTTCCAAATCCAATTTCCGAAGCAAAGAAAATGGGAAGATGGCTTGCATGAACAGGTGAGATTAAGATTATAGAGGAATTATGATTACCCTGCAAATTCCATTTATTTAATTTAAAATTTCAAAAATAAAATAAAAATAAAAATAAAAAAGCACAACAAGAATCAGCATCCCTGATGCTGCTGCACGTCAGTAAGATTGACAAAATAGTCTGCTAACACTTACAAAAAACTACTAAGGAGGCTGACACCACCCATACAAAGGATGCTAAATATGACAAACAGAATCTCAGGGTTTTTGTTTCATGGCAACAAATTCTTTAGGCCCTTTTAAATTGCCAAAAGCCAAACAACACCTAAAAGAAAAACAGTGCCAAAGTCTAGTAGTCATGAATTCTCCATTTGGTAGCAATGAGAAGCAAAAAGTAACTAAAATCATTGCTGCCAAAACAAGACTAAATGGACTGGTTTTTCACAATGAACGCTTTGAGAGACTCAATTAGTTGAAAACGGAAAAAGAAGAGGCACATGATACTCTAGTGGACTATGATGAATCATATTCAAACATCCATTTTACTCCTACAAGCAAATCAAAACTAACTCCTCAAGAAGCATACACACTGCGATGAGAGGGTCACGAGTCCAGCCAGTTGGACCCCAAGTTGCCATACACCCAGTGCATAACTTCCAACCTTTCATGTGTGGGGCATCCAACCTGTCCAATAAGTTGGACCCATCATAAGGATCACCTTCTACAAAAATTAAAAAATCAGCAACACCCACTCATCGAGTGGACCAAACTTACACTTTGTTATTTATCAATGACTATGCATTGTTTTCTATGGTGTAACACGCCTAATGAGTCGACCACACTTGCATTTTGTTATTTATCAATGACCATAATTTGCTTCCTATGGTGTGGCCCAACTGATGAGTGGATAGTGCTATTTTTGCACAAGGTGATCCTCATGGTGTGGCCACCTTGTTGGAAGCACTGGATGTTGCACGCACATGATAGGCCAGAAGTAATTCAACGGGTGGAACAGTTGGACTAGTTATTTATTTCTATGGTGTCGCACACCTGATGTGTTGCCCACACTTGCATTTTTGTTATTTATCAATGACCATACATTGTTTCCTATGCTGTGGCACAACTGATGAGTGGATAGTGCTCTTTTCGCACAAGGTGATCCTCATAGTGGGGCCACCATGCTGGAACTGCTGGATGTTGCAAGCACATGATAGGTCAGAAGTACTTCACCGGGTGGAACGGTTTGACTTGAGATCTCCGCAACAGACCATCATCATCTAAGCCGTATCCAAATTAATTGAGAGACCTGCAATAGAACTAATAATGGACAGCTAAATAAAACTAACATTTGCTAAGACGCAACAAAGGTGTACAAGGCATCCCGATATTCACTCCTCTACATATACCTCGCATGATTTTTGGGACATGGCATCATGACAGTGGAACCAACTGGTGGATAGCATGATTATGGGCAGTGCCTAGTACACAGGTATGTGCCTAGCAAAGGTTTATAAAACAAGTGAAAATCAATGGAATGCTTGAAAACAACTGCAGCCTGAGGGATGGAGGGAGATCGAGTATTGAGATATCATGAACATCAAGAAGCTAGAAAGATCTACAACAATAATATAACAGCAATTCCTAACAAGATAGTCCATGACAGCGCTTGTATCTTGCCTCAAGCGTAAATATTGCATCTAAACCGTCTGTCTACTGGGTCCCATCTATAATTGCATGGATAACCCACAGTCATAAAACTCACCAATAGGGTGATCCGGGCCATTAATTTTCCACGTCAACAGTTTAACTAGTTCAGTTTTCACTATCCATCTAAACTCCACAGTTCAAATAACTTGGGATCATCTGATGAAAGCACTTTTCAACCATGGTTCAACAAAGGATATGAACCACTACATGGATGGCCAAGACCCACCCAACCCATCATGCAAACTTAATGGAGGAGGGTCCCATCGATGGATGCAAACTCAAGGGCGATTAATGCATCCATACGGTCTGTCTAGTGGGTACAATCCACTGATGACCCATGGTCATTGGTAAGAATATCAGTATCATATTAGCCAATATGACCATATCATATTTGTATCGGCACGAGATGATACATGATGCGGTTAATATCAGTCCGATACAAAAAAACTTGACCCGTATTGGCTTGTATCGGCCGAAGCGGGATGTATCAGCAACAATACGGCTGATACAGCCGATACGACCAACTTTGAATTTTCTTTTTTCAAAATTTCACTCAAGTCTCTTCTTCTTTTTTCATTTAAACCATGAAAGAAGCTTAAAAACTCATTTTAGGCAAGATTTAGAGCTGGGATTTAAAAATGATTTCAATGGGATTCTACAAATCAAAGTGAAGTAGACCATTATGGGAATAACAAAAAGAAGGGTAGAACTTCCCTTTCTTTTTAATATTTTCATCTTCTACTTGTTGTATTTCATTGCAATGGGCACTAGTTCACCAAATCATGATTGATTTGTGTTCAATTAGGGCCCATTTAGTTGACCATCAATAAGTCAAAACGACAGAAAACATTCTCATTAAAAGAATGGACCAATACACCATTATATGTGTATCCAAAAAAAAAAAAAAAAAGGAGAAGAAGAAGAAGAAGAGAAGAATATTGATTCTTGAAGAAGAAGAAGAAGAAGAAGAAGATTGATTCTTGAATATCTTATCACTCTTTTTTTTTTCCTAAAAATTTACTTAAAGATTCTTGAGTATCTTATCATTCTCTTTTTTTCTTCCTAAAAATTTACTTAATTTTTGACTTTAAAAAATTCTAAATGATACGGGCTAATAAGTCCTTGTTATAGATATGCATGGTGTGCCGTAAAGGTAACAATGGCAACCGTTACATGTTACAGGGTCGTAACAGCCATAACAGCCGTTATGGGAAAAAATGACCTGTAATTGCCGTTAACAACACATTACATCCCCTATAAAGGTCATAATAGCCCCGTAATGGTCTATTATGGAACATATATAGGTTTTTTATACTTTTTAATCAACATTACAGGGTAGATATAGGTTTTTCGGAGTTTTTTCAATAAATAAAAAAATAATAATAAAAAAGAGAGACCGTAAAGGCCGTAACAGCCGTTATGCTCCGAATCGTAAACGTAACGGTGGTGGCTGTTACGGCCACTGTTACCATTACGGAACACCTTGCAGATACATGACGTCACATCGTGTCATTTTTCCACCGGGCTAATACAACGACCGATACCGACATTCAGAACCATGCCCATGGTTGAAAAGTCACTGACAGGGCAATCCCAGCCATCAATTTTCCACGTCAAAAGTTAAGAGCTAACAATTTCTTTTTTTTCACTGTCCATTTAAACTCCACAATTCGGACAGTCAGGATCATCTGATCAGCAAAATTTTCAAACATGGGTGTACATCAACAGATGGGACCCACTCTGCAGTGACCACCATCCACTTCTCCAAGCATCACATGCACTTGATGCAGTAGGAACTCTAAATGATAATTATACAACATAACATACAAAAATTCCAAACAATTTAAGCCATAAATGCTCAACAGAAACGCCAGAGAGAAAGAAAGGGCCAGAGGTAGTGCGTGAACGCCGCCGGATGCAGAGGTTTATCGACCGATTCCTGTTTTGTCTTTCTTTCACACTCCAAATCCAGGAAGAGATCGGTAAACCGCTGCGTCCAAAGAACGCCGCAGCTTCATCTTTCCTTCCAGCAGACAGCGAGCAAAGACCATCAACTAACATAAATAAAAACAACATGAATCAAACCTCTCGACAAGAATTCCTGCTGAATTCGACACCAAAGTGAACGAATCTAATCTTTCAAAGTAATACAGACCTGAAATTTTCTAAATTGAACGGATCTGATTTTTAAAAGCACTATAGACCAAAATTTCACAAAAAAAAAGGGGGGGAATTATCGGTGAAGCTCATCAGCAAACGTTGCACTAATCCAAACCGTCGGTTCTATTATAACCACGGTGGATATAGCACGCCATGGACACCAAACAGAATAGAAGGTATCCCAACGCTTAGATTGTTGTCTTCCAAATGGATGGTTAGGAAGCTATACAGCAACGGTCCACATTCAAAGAGGAAAATGATAAAAATGCAGAGGTTACGATCATCAAGCCGGAATGATTCTCAGGGCAACAACCATTTATATAGTGGAAATTAAGATCAACGGTTTGGATCGCCGAGAAATGGGCCTCATGTGTACAGAATGCTGCTGTTAAGCAAACCATATAAGTTTGCTGATGCGCAGTACCGAAAATCCAACATATTCAGAAAAAGAAAGGAAGGAATGGAGACGAAAATCACAAACTCTATAAAATCATTTTTCTGGAATTATTTTAAATAGAAAAAATAGGAGATTTTATCTTCCATTTGAGAAATCATTTCGAGATGTCTATAATGGAAAATTCACCAAAAAATCAAATAAATAAATAAATAAAATATCATTTGCCCTGGTAAAAAGCTTAGATCTGTTTTGATCATCCACGTTCAACTGTCAAATGAGCTCATATTGCAAAAATAAATCCAAAAATAGCTGAATATCATTTAAAAAAAAAAAAAACTATTCGTGCAAATTTAACTATCAGATGATACGGAAATTCCAAAAAATTGAAAAAAAAAAGAAAAGAAAAGAAAAGAAAAGAAAAAAGCTGAAATAAAGAAAAACAAATTAAAAAGGAAAATCGAGAAAGTAGAAAAAATGATCCTCTGAATCCTAGAATTAGATGAGCCAAAATTCCGAAATAAATGAAAAATCAGCTGAAAATCACGAGAGAAAAAATCTCAAAAGGGAGAATGGGAAGATTTGAAAATCTCTTTCTACCAGATCTGTTGTTTGCGTTGGGATCTGTACCATATGAGATGAGACGTCAGGATTCTCTCTCTCTCTCTCTCTCTCTCTCTCTCTCTCTCGCTGGAAGCTGATGACAGAGAAAACGGAGAGATTTCTAGGGCAGAAGAGCCTGAGAAGAGAGAGGGGGAGCTACTGTTTTTAAAACCAACAGATTGTACTTTGACAATAATGCCCCTGGAATCATAACGGATTTTACGCCGGTTATCCTCGGCCGATCTTATTTGAGTAGAGAGTTCGAGTTGCCTCTGTCGCGACTCAGGTGCCAGCGTCTATCGACGCCACTGGGGCCCACTTGCTGAATGATCAATGATCGGAACCATCCATATATTTCAATATATTATATAAGTTTAATATCAGAAATTTAATCTGAAAATATCATTTTGAAAAACATCATCTGTAGTTAAATTTTTAAGAACGAATAGAAAGTTTTCAATGGCTCTAATTCAATTGAAAATAATCAACGGCTGAGATCATTAATAAAATTTTATAATGATTGAATCAGTTTATATGGTGGTAACTAGAATATGGACCGTTCAAATCATCGGATCATCTTAGAATGTTGCCCCAGTGGATTGCGACACAAGCTTGATTCTAAGTCGCGACGTTGGCAAACAGAATTCTTTGATATACAAATAATACGGCGATTCGCGCGATCGGCGAGCGTGGACGATGCGCCCTTGTATTGGAACGAGAAACGGTGATGTCGTCTCCTCTTCCGAGGGAACCGATTGGCTACTCCACCTCACACCATCCCCGTGGCCGATGGTCGGTGCTACGTGGACCCCACCATGATGTATGTATTTCATCCATTACATTCATCCATTTTTAAAGAACATTTTAGGGCTTTATTGCAGAAATTAGGGGGATGTAAATCTCAAATGGACCACACTACAAGAAAACAATAGTGATTGAATATCCATCATTTAAATCCTCTTAAGGACCATTGTACTGTTTATTTGACATCCAATCCCTTAATCAGGCCATAAATACGTAGGTGAATGGAAAAAACAAATATCAACTTGATCTAATATTTTTATAGCCTCCAAAAAGTCTTGAAATTGCAATATATTTCATTTTTTTTATATTTCTATGAAATAATTTTAAAAAATAGATAAATAGCATAAATGAAACACATACATTATCATGGGGCCCACGTAGCACCAAGACCAGCCATTGGCCGGTTACAAAGGAGTAGCCAGTGGCGGGAAACGGATCGGCTACTTCCCCCGCCACCACCCAATGGCCAGTGGTTGGTGTTTTGTGAAACTCAACATAATGTATTTATATAATTTTTTCCGTACATCTATTTTGATAGTTTATTTTATACCATGGAACAAAAAAGAGGTAAATAAAAGTTTCAAGTGGACTACATTACAGGAAATAGTGTTGAATGAAGTTTGACCATTAAAAAATTTTTGGGCAATATAAGAGCTCTGGATCAAGCTGATCTTTGATTTTTCCTTTCATCTAAGGTTTGTATGACCTAATCAACGGGTTGAACGTTAAATAAACAATTCAATAGTTCTTAGGAGGATTTTAATGGTGGATATTCAATTACTGTTACTTTTCTGTGGTGTAGTCCACCTGAGATTTATATTCCTCTCATTTTCGTGATAAATCCCTAAAATTGTTATGTAAAAATGTACTAATGGAATAGATAAAACACATACATCATGGTGGTGCCCACGGAGCACCCACCACCAGCGACGGGGCCGGTGGCAGGGGATCGAGTAGCCAATCCGTTCTCGTAAAGGACCGGGATCCTCGACAACACTTGCTGGAGGGAGAGTGTGAAACAACCGAAGCCTGTGGGCCCAATTGATGTGTGTATGAAATCCACTCCATCCATCAGCTGAAAAATCTCATTCTATTAACTTATCTAAAAATACAGGCCGCCTATCGACCTACGCAAGTCACGATAGCGTCCTCTTTCTTTAAACAACGCTCACATGTTTAAATAACACACGATTTTTAATTTTGACAAAAGGGGCCTATAATTCAATGATCTAGACTGTTGGTATGTTGTGTCCCACTGAAAATAATATATTCTCTCAAACCTTGATAACCATGACAAGAATAATTTTTTAAAATTTTCAGCCCACAGATAGATGGTGAATAAGACAAAGACATCGGTTTAAATATAATTAGAACGGATTCTCTTGGGGATTTCCCTATCCACGTAGGCAATCTAAAAACCAATGGTCTGGATTAGATATCCGTGACCTCAGATATCACAATAATAAATCACGTGTACAGTAAACGCATATGAGAGCCGCATATTATATAATGAGAAATTATCACATACAGAGCCTGTAAGTAAATGATTACATAAAGACCTTTCTTTCCCTAAGTGTTATGTACTAAGTCATAAGTACGGTTAAAATGATGGGGCCCACCGATAAGATCGAATATTCATGCTGTTCCACTAATTGAATTTTATAAAAAAAAATTAATCAATCTTCATCCATTGGTATGGCCCTATATTCAAGTGGGGCCCACCCAAATACTGGATCAGCTTGATTTTAACCATATAATCAAACCTTTGTAGGCCCCACCATGATGTATGTGTTTCATCCATGCCGTCCATTTATTTTTTTAGATCATTTCACGATATGAGACCAAAAATGAGGTATATCCCAATCTCACGTGGACCACATTATAGGAAACAATGTTGAATGAGCGTAAATCATTAAAAACTTTTTGAGGGTTGGATCAAGCTGATCTTTGTCTTTTCCCTTCATATGGCCTTATATGACCTAATAAACAGATTGGATGTCAAATAAATAGCACGGTGGGCCATAGGAGTATGTTAATAGTGGATATCCAATCACTATTGTTTTCTTGTGGTGTGGTCTACCTAAGATTTATATCCCTCTTATTCTTGGCATCATGCCCTAAAATGATCTATAAAATTGGATGTATCGAAATGGATGAAATACATACATTATGGTGAGGCTCACATAACATTGACCACTAGCAATCAGTCAATCCATTTCTTTCTCTCCTCCCTTCTTATTATTTCCCTAATTTATGGGATGTAAATTTATTTATTTTTCTTGAATACTCTTACCTAAGGGTGTAGGTTGAGTCAAACCAAGTCGAGCTAGCTTCAGCTCGACTCGACTCAGCCATTAGTTGACCTCAGCTTGAACTCGGTTTGACTCAGTCTTTGAGCTTGGCCAACCAGCTCGGTTCGGTTCGATCAACAGCTCAGGCCTGTTCGAGCTAAGTTCAAGCTAAGATCTAATTGAGATCGCCGTTGTAGCATTTTCACAAACGCCAAGACTACACTTTCAAAATCTAATTGTATTTGAGACTGCAACAATGGTTTGACAAGTATTTTATCAAATACCTCCTAAGCACTAATTTTTTTTTTTTAAGGATATTGGTTTTATATACATACTTTCCTTACCACCAGCTACATTTCTTTAAGTCATTTCATCGAACACTTGATAAGCAATATCAATGCCAAAGTGACTGAGTCATTGAACTATTTAGACTCAAATTCAATTCAAGCTGGGGTTTAATTTGAGTCCAGTGGAGGTGGGGCTACCTCAAACTCATATTCGAGCTCAAAAAACCAGCTCGACTCGGCGTCAGCTCCAAACCAAGAGCTTTATCGAGTCGAGTGGAGCACGGTGACCGTGCTTGTGTACACCTTACCAGGCCCGTTGCCTTTGTAAGTGGTAGCACACCTGATCTGTGGTATACTATGTCTCTGTATTAAATCCAGTCCGTCCATCAGTAGAAACCTTTCCTATTATGGTATCAGGCAGAAAATATGAGAGGTAAAATTCTTGGAGGGCTACAACACATGGAACAACAATAAGAAGAGGATGAGGGGAATATATTTGTGTGTAGGACCAAATAAGTTGGGAATTTTTTTATGTACGGTGAATATACTAAGAATAATTTTATGGACGAATTAGATTTCACACGAACATACCTGTGGGCCCCACTGGGCTCCGATGTGTTACAAACTGCGCTCCACCCTTACAGGACACAAGTCCCACATTGCGCGCGTGTACGCCGCACAACGCCGGATCCGTTCTTCGTTTTTGTATGGGAGCGGATTAGGTGAGAACCCGGATTCATCAAGATGTGTGGGACCCCTGATCTTGAGGGCGTGTTTGGGCAGTGGGATTAGGTGGGATGGGATTCATCTTGTCCTGTGCCAATTCCACTCCATGTTTCGGAAGAGTGGAAAAGCTTAGAATTACAATAGATGGAATTGCATTGGGTCCAGTGCCAATTATACTCAATTTTAACAAATTGTGTAAGTCTCACCATGATGTGTGGGTTATATTCACACCGTTTATTATTTTAAAGCATGGGCCAAAAAATCAGGTAAATCTAAAGCTCAAGTAGACCAAACATAGATAGCAACAGGGATTGAATATTTACCATTGAAAACATTTTTGGGCCACATAAGTTTTGGATCTACCTCATTTTTAGGCTCATGCCATGAACTTGCAAAACAAATAAACAGCTTAAATATAACACGTCTGTTATTCTCAGTAATTTTAAATGATGGTGGGTTCATCCATTCAATGTACCACCGTATTACCAACGAAACAGGGAATTAATCTTATCCCCTGACAACAGGGGACAATTCCTGCCATGGGTAATAATTATGTTCAAGTCACGGTGATGTATGTGCCTTAAATTCACACCGTCCAACCATTTTCAAAGCACATTTTGGGGCATAATCCCAAAACTGAATCATGCCAAAATCTTAGCTGGACCTCGCTCCTTGGTGGGCCCCACAGTCAGGTCCCACGCACCTTCGCGGATCCGGATCTCACCTAATCCGCTCCCGTTTTATATGTTAGCCCGTTTTAATTTTCCGTTTCTGATACGTGTGCCAATAACAGCGCGACGCGCCCTAAGGTGATTAAGTAGCGATTCGCGCGAATAATACCGGTCGACTTACAGTTTTAAAGTACGTTTGAGAAATCCAGGAAACAATCAGGTTTACATCAGACGCTTGGTGATACGTGAGTGTGGGGCCCATCTTAATGTATATGTTTTATATCCACCCCGTCCATCTGTTTTGCAAGATCATTACAGCCACAATCCAAATAACGAAGCAAATCCAAATCTCAGTTCGACCACACCACTTGGAAGGGTAATGATTGAACTCTCACCATTAAAATCTTCTTTGGGGCCTTAGGAAGCTTCTAGTGGTGGGCGTTAATCCACAGCGTTCATTTGTACATGCGGCGTTCCAGAAGGGAAGTGACAACCCCATCTTTCCCGCTAATATGTCACTTGTAGAGGACATCTGAACCATTAAATAGTGGACCCCACAATAAATATTTACTGTTGTGGGATTGATCAACGGCCATCCTTTAATTTTGAGTGTGGAGCGTCCTGATTTTGGTGATCGGCGATCTTGATGGTGGGGCCCGCTAAGTTAGCTTACAACCAACGGCAGGTGATCGGTTTTCTCGTCCCAAAAATACGAAAGACTCCAGCGTTAGTTTACCACCATTCAAAAAAGAAATTTGGCTTCTCAACCGTACACATGGCATATTTGCACGCAATCTAGACGGTCCAAATCATAACCCTACCCTGTATGGAGCATTACCTTAAAAATTGCTCTCAGAAGGTCTTCGAATGTGGCCCACTAGCTTTCATTTAACTTTTAACCGTCCATTTGACATCCACTAATTAGATGGTCCAGATTGATAGATCGATGTGATCTAAAGCTATGTTCCATCTACACTGGGACCCACAATTTTGACTGATCAACGTTACATCATACATGTGTGGAGGAGGATTAGTCACCGTTCCTTTCGAAATGGTGCAAAACTAACACAAGTGTCTAGCCCACATACGGTCGACACGCTGCCACGTGCGTCATTCATGACAAAAATGCACGGCCGAAATGCTGCCACGTGCGCCATTCTGACAAAAATGCCACGTACAGCTGTAGCTCCTGTTCAAGAGAGCGGATTAGGTGAGACCCCGGCCTCACCCATGACAGTACGGCCCTTACCTTGGGGCCCACCTTGATGAATTTATTATCTATCCACGCCGTCCATATGCTTTTCAAGGCTATTTCAAATATTATTCTAAAAATGAAGTAGATCCAATTATTGTGTGGACCATATCGTAAGAAAAAGTTGTAATTGAACATTAATGAGCCACGAAAGCTTTGGATCAAGCTTATATTTGTTTTTTCCCTTCATCCAGCCTTATGTGACCTTATCAACAGGTTTCATGGTAAATAAACACTACATAAACATTAATGTGAGCCCTAAGAAGTTTTCAACGGTAGAACGGTCAATCACCACTATATCTTATGGTATGGTTCACCTGATAATTATATCTGCTTAATTTTTGAAATAATTATTTACAATAATCTGAAAAAACGAATGAACGGTGTGGATACATAATACATATATCAAGGTGGGCCCCACGGTAAGGGCCGCACAGTCCTGGGTCAGGCCGGGTCTCACCTAATCCGCCGCCCTCAAGACAGTGGTTACTTACCGTGGGGCCGAACTTGGTGTATGTATTGTATATCCAAGCCGTCCATCCGTTTTTGTCAGATTATTTTAGGGCATGATCTTAAAAACCAAAATCCTAATTCATGTCTCATGTCGGCCATTTATTCAACAGTGGTGGTTGAACGGTTCAGCATTTAAAACTTTCTATGGCCCACTGTAATGTTTTCTTGTCATCCAACCTGTTGATAAGGTCACGCAAACATGGATAAAGGGAGAAAAATAAATATCAGCTTAATCCAAAATTTTTGTGGCCCACAAAAAAGTTTTAATTATCAATCACTACTGTTTCTAATGGTATGGTCCGCCTGAGATTTATATCTGCTCCATTTTTTTTTCTCATTCCTGACATGATCTTTAAAATCGGATGGACGGTGAGGATATACAATGCATATATCAAGATGGGCCCCACGGTAAGGGCCGCACCGTCTTTGGTGGGGCTGGGGCCGGACCTAATCTGCTCTCTTCGCTGAGAGGAGTCGCGTGATTTCTTCAATACATACATGCATGCACGTGCCAATTTAGCACGTGTGAATCGTTATCAGGTCATGAGATCAGCGTTTTTCTATTCGTTTGCTGCAGTAAAAAGTTGCGTCGCGCATGAGAAATGCGTTACTTGAAAGGAGAATATCTACGACTTCTGGACCGTTAATCTGGTGGACCATCTTGTGAATGTATGATCTTCTGATCGAAGCTTGCTCATCCGATTAGCTATGTTATCCCAGTTGAATTCTGACCGTTGATCATTTTTCTGATCAACTCTTATGCTAGTCGTCCGTTGTGAAGCCCACTGCTCGGATGGGCCATGGCTCAATGATCCCAGCCGTGTAAGATGATACTTAATGAGGATGGCCACGTGCGGAGAAAATGAATGTAAGAAAAATCTACAGAGCGTGAGATCCTAGCCATAGAATGTTTTTTCGTTTGTTAATTGAATGGCCTCCAAAAAAATTTTAATGGCCAACGTTCATTCAACATCGTGTCTTATGATGTGGTCCACTCGGGACTCCGATATACCTCATATTTAGCCCCGTACCATAAAATGATCTAGCAAAATATATGGAAAGCGTGTAGAGGTATACACGAGTTGAGCTTGGCATAGCTTGACTTGACTGCCACTAGCTTACCTAGCTTGAACCTGGCTCGTCTTGGTCTTTGAGTGTGACTGGCCAGCTCGGCTCAGGTTAAGTCGGCGACTTGAGCAGAGTTTGAGCCGAGTTCACTTATGTGGCATTTTCACAAAAACGTGAACTGTACCTTCAAATTTTTATTGTTAGTGAAACAGGAGCTGCAATTTTATAGGTATTTTATCAAACACTTTGTAAGCAACATCAAAAACAAGAAAAATAAAAATTTATTTCACATCGAAATTTATTTCACATGCATACCTTCCTTGCCATCAGCCGACACTTCATTGAGCCATTTCATCAAATACTTGTTGAGCAACATCAGTATCAAAGTAACTGAGTCACCGAATTAGCTCGATTTGAGTTGGAGTTCAATTTAAGTCGAGTCAAGCTCGGCCCAGCTCAAACCCAGTTCAAAATTTCTTCCGGCTCAAAAAATCAGCTCAACTCAGGTTGAACTCAATTTTGAACCAAGTTATATCAAGCTTTTTTGAATCGAGTTGAGCACGCTAAGCTAACTCCGTGTACAGCCCTAACAACATGGATGAAACATATACATCGTGGTTGGGCCCACATAGCACCGACCACCACCCATTGACTGATGGCAGGGGGAGTAGCCAATCCGTTTCCCAAATTTGGACGGTTAAGATAGTCCCATCATGTGATTTTCAAAGTGGGCCCATGATTTGGATGGCTTAGATTGGCTTGCACATGCCCTCTTACCCAGTAAATGTGTTGCCACTGTTTACGGAAGTGTGCCAAACGCACACAATTGTTTCTCGTACCTAACCACACTACTCGCGCACTCAGCTTTATGGCACGAATGTACCTACAAACAAACTGCTAAAAGTGGTGGGGCCCACTCTACATCACAGCTTGGATGGGCGGTGGGCCTATGCAGATATATTTGTATCCGTCGCACTTGTATAGCTTGATTTTCACCCTCCGAGTAGTGGGACCCGCAATAGATAGTTTCGATCAGTAAACATTTGACTATTGAATCTTGACCATTGACTCCTTTTCTTTTCAACGGTAGGCAAAATTTGCAATAATCAGTGAGTCAGACATCACGGCAGTCAAAACTTTGATTTATGACGAACACGGATTGCGTGGTATGCGACACACCACTCAGGTATGTAGCGAAGATCTGTGGGGCCCACCATAATGTATGGATTATATCCATACTATTTATTCATTTTACAAGATCATTATATGGCATGAATGAAAAAAATGAGGTAGATCCGGACTTCAAACAGACCACACCACAAAAAGCAGCGGGGACAGACCATTGAAACCTTCCCAGGGCTCACCATGATGTTTATTTGCCATCCAACCTTCCCATATTGTCAAGTCGATGGATGAAAACTGGTCTCCACCAACCCTAATGAGGATTGGGGGATTGGAGATCAGATTATCGGGTCTAAACTTTGGTCTCAACCAACCCTAATGAGGATAGACGGTCCAATTAAGCCTGTGTTCAAGTCAAAATAAAGACAAATATTTTGATTAAATTAATATTGAAGATGAGCAAATTAATTGGGTTGCAGTTTATGATGGATAATTAGCTTCAACATTAAGGAAATACAAGTGGCTATTGTTGGGGTTGTGGATGAAAAAACTAATGTTATAGGACAAAAAATTGATAATATAATGCATTTTATGAATTAATTCTTATGATTTATAAATATGTGGGTTCGACCAAAATAATTGAATTTATTGTTTTTTTTTTTTGTTAAGATGGCTGGATTTGCTGTTTTTTGAACAAAATGGTTGTTTGACCAGGTCAGCCGACTTTAATGTTTTCGGGTCAAGATTGTCGAGTTCAATCAAAATGTCCGAAATTGATGTTTTTACATGGCTGGACAATCATATTTATTACACAAAACAACGAATGAAATCGCATTCATCTTTTGCCAAATGCGAAGCGACATGGGGGCAATATTGTCACTTATTTCTAGTAGTTCTTGGAAAACCTAATTAGAAAGGACACGTGTTATAGTACTGAAAAGATATAATATACTAAAATCTTTAAGGATGCTTGGAATGCTTTTTATAGAATCACAACTGACGAGATGACAAAACATGAAGCAATTGAAAGGAATTTAAAAGCAAACTAAGCAACCGAGAACCATCCGAAAGGTCGATCGAGCAGCCGAATGGAATGCAATCGATTCGATAAAGAAGTCTAAAGCAATTACTATGATATGTAGCAAGTTTAAAAGGAAGTATCAAGAAGGCCATGTAATGTCGAAACAGTTACGGTAACCGTCAAAACGTAAGAAGCATCCAAATGATCTGTTTAAGGATATAAATAGCAAGGGAATGCAGCAGGAAAAGCTTAACTTATACCAGTCAAACCAAACCAAATTTATTTTTCAATTATCATTTTTCATTCACATTTTAGGTGTCATGAAAAATTTCCAAAGATGGTGACCACATATAGTAGATAGAATTAAATGGTTGTAATGCATGAATTGAGCAAATAAGTAAACATTTGTCATAATACAGTATACAAATGTTTGCAAGGTGGTGGAGCATCATATGGTATACATCCTTCTAAATAGGGGTGTCAATGGGTCGAGCTTGGGCTTGAAAAATCAGAATTTTGAATAGGGTCAGACCAATAACCCGGACCAAAACAATTCAAAATTCAGGCTAAGACCTACTTTAGGCCTGACCTAGCCTGTTAACATCCCTACTTGTAAAACCCTAGCCCTCTGTCATATAAAATCATATCCTAGGAAAAAAAAAAAAAGTTTGGACATTGACACCTTCCCTGTCATGAATGTCACCTAAAAAGCTAAAGAGAGCGAGAGATAAAAGGAAAGAGAAGGATAAGCGGGCCATGGATACATACTCCACCGTGTCCATGCACTCATACACCGCTCATGTGTGATTTACCAGCTAACGACTTGGGTTAGATCCAACCCCTACTAAGATTTTGATGGAAGCTCTCTATTCTCCATATCCGAGATAGATCTATAAGAGCTTTCTTATGTTGGAAGAATGACGATGACAACAATCAATGGTGATACACATCATGTATAATTAGAGAGGTTGTTTTTCTTTTTTATTAAACATTGGCTGATCTAGGCAGAGATCTTGTAAAATTAATGAACTTGCTTTCAAATTTTCTAAATTTCACTATATTTCAAAATCCAAAACCAACAATCACAAATGATGAATATATAGACTCCATGGCATCCATAATATGAGGATGATAATAGATTCGGAAAATGCCACTCCAAAACTCACGTGGGACATGCCCTTGAATGTACACATGTTCTTCAATCGACCGATGTGAATTGTGCGTCTTCAATATCGGTGGAATTATATACTTTAAAATGTGCCTAAATTTATAGGGACTTCGACATGCATCTACTAATGTCAACATACATCGTCGGACTTTGAAACATCCAACATACTTTGAAGGACTTCAATGGACTTCAATATGCTTCCTCGATCAACTTTGATGAATGTCAACATACTTTGGCAAGCTTGGCAAACATCAATGAACTTTAAGCATTGAAGTCTCTTATATCCGTCAAACAATGTCAAGGTACATGAAGTTTATCGATATTTAAATATATCTATGTTTGCAAGATCTATCTACTCTAGAGGTCAATTAGCTTCAACGTACCATGAAAAACTTCAACACACTTTGATGGACTTTGATGTACTTCGACAAACTCTAACATACCTAGATTCACTTAGCACTTCAACATACTCCAAAGCATCTAAGTCAGTTGAACTATTTCAAAGTTCGCTGAAGTGCATCGAAGTTTATTGACATTGAAGTTAGATCAAAGCTCATCGAAGTACACCAAAGTGCATCGGAGTGTGTCGAAGTTAGTGAAAAGTTTGTTGAATTCCATCAAAATTTGTCGAAGTGCGGTTAAAGTCCATGTGATTAGAGATTGTTGAGAGAGATAGAGAGAGGCAAATTGCGATGGAGCTAGGTTTCGGCAAACCAGAATCATCTACTACACTTGTTTTACATAATATGTAACACACCCAAGCTTTTGGGACCCACCATGTTGTATATGTGATATTCGATCCATCCATCAAGTTCACTACTCATAGTGATCCTTGTGGCCAAATATCAACTACAACCATAACTCAAGTGGGCCACAACATTAATGAGAGCAATGGGGATGGGATACGAAACACAAGGATTGTCTTTTTGGCCACCATGGTGTATATCCTTTGTCAAACCTACTCATCATAGGTAAAGTTAAAGCCAAGATTTAAAATAATAATAACAAAAAATAAATAAATAATCACCCTCATCCAAAACTTTGGAGGGTGACATGACATGTTAGTTAGAGGTTTTAAGAGCAAATTTACATTGTTCTCAATATGTGATCCATCAGGCTAATCTTTCGCATATCTATTAAAAATAAGGATCACCACCTAATAAACATAATGGATTTCACATATACAACATCTTGGGCCCAAAAGACACGGGTGTTTTCGGTGCATTATAAAATAGGTGTAGTAAAGGATTTTAGTTCATTTTTAGATGTTCCCTATTAGGGATCTCAATGGGTTGGGTTGGCTCGTCACGCTTTTGGTCCTTACTTCAAACCAAGCTAGCACTATGCTCTTTTTCTCAATTGAGCTAGTTTTAGATGGTACACAACAGCTGGTCAGGCTGGCTTGGGTTCAGCCTCACTTGACTGGTTAAGGTTTACAAGGGTTATTTCGTGTAACAATAATATATAAAAAATTCTAATTTATTTGTGTTAGGGTTTTTTCTGAGGCTGAACACAAACATTTCAGGAAATGGATTGCATGGTGTGTTATATCCACACCATTCATCCATTTTGCAAGAACGTTTTTGGGCATGGGCCAAAAAAATGGAAAATAAACATATAGGATGGAAAATAAACATCATAGTAGGCCCTTGGAAGGTTTCAACATTAGGCACTATTGCCCCCAATACTTTCTATGTCCAATTGAGTTCTTGAAACAGGCATAAGATCTCCCTAATCTCTACAAGTGGATCCTCTGAATCCTTAGTTCCTTTCTCTGAATTGTTTAAGTTTTAGATAATTATTTCATCATTATTCTTATTTTACCCCCGATTTAGATTTCATCTTATTCTAGTTCTAGTTCTCGTTAGTTTGATACGTACAAGTTTCGATCCTTTGGGATTCAACCTCTGCTCATAATTTATTACTACATTCTACCTTATACTTGGGAGTGAACAAATTTTGCAAGAACGTTTTTGGGCATGGGCCAAAAAAATGGAAAATAAACATATAGGATGGAAAATAAACATCATAGTAGGCCCTTGGAAGGTTTCAACATTAGGCACTATTGCCCCCAATACTTTCTATGGTGTGGCCGACTTGACCTTTGTATCTACCTCATTTTTGAGTCCATGCCATAAAGTTCATCTCCGTAAATGAACGGACGATGTGGATATAAGGCATACATCATGGTGGGACCCACAAAACTTGGTGGCATTAACACATTACTTAGGTTGGTGGTATATGACACACCCGGCTTCCAACTAGGTGAGACCTCGGCCTCACTACCCACCTTGATCTGTGTATTTTATATCCACCCTGTTCATTCATCATTTTATTAGACCATTTCATGACACCCAAAAAAAAAAAAGCAAATCCAATAATCAGGTATATTATAGCATAGGAAACAATAGCGATTAGCTACTAATGAGCTGCGATAGTGTTTTTTTTGTTTTTTCATTTATTAAAATTCATGCGACTTTATCAATGGATTGGATGGAAAATAAACATTAGGTAAGAACTAAAGTAAGCCCTAAGAAGTTTTCAATGATAAGATGTTCAATCACCACCTTTTCTCCAAGCATAGTCCCCCTAATAATTGAATATTTTTCATCATAGGCATCATGTCTTAAAATGATGCCAAAAATGAGTGAACAAGCTAAATGCAGGATACACACATCACGGTGGGCCTCGTGATAAGGGTCATTCCATGTGAGGTAATGTCAGGGTCTCACCTAATCATCTCGGCCACATATGGCCTATATCAAATTTATTGCTATGATGCTACGATACGATTGCTATGAACAGAAATTTCCTATTACATTTTGAATATGTGGCGTCATATCACACTCAATGATAACGTGGAAAAGCAAGAATTTAATGCCAATGAGAGGCATATAGGATTATCCTCCCTATGGCAAGCAGAGTATCTAATGCAACTGCGCTTTGACAAATGATTATCCGGCCCTATCCCCTACTTACGACACCTGTCCTTCCGTAGAGGCGTGCATTAGTGGTACTCGTAACGACACCACAAGCCTGCGGTGGTAGATGGTCTGTGTGGGGCCCACTTGATGCATTGAAGCCATCCAAAAACGAACATTTCATCTGACACATTATCTTTTATACGGGAAAGGATTGGCTACTACCCCTGCGACGCACCGTGGCTGGCGGTCAGTGCTATGTGGGCCCGCCATGATGTATGTGTTGCATCCATTCCACTCATCCATTTTTAAATATCATAAAATTGAGAGGGATATAAATCTCAGATGGACCATACCACAGGAAACAATAGAGATTGGATATCCACTATTAAAATCATTAAAGGCCCACTATACTTTTTATTTGAGAACCAATCTATTAATTTGGTCATACAGGCTTAGATGAAGGGAAAAAGCAAATACCAGCTTGATCCATAACTTTCGTGGCGAAAAATGTTTTTAATCTGCTAATTAATTCATACAGATATCAGCTTTATACAAATATCAGCTTTTAATATGTTAATTAGGTCATACTGGCACAAAGGGCGTGTTTGATTTTTCGGTGAACTGGTAAATACCTTCTAAAAAAGTAATAATTATTTCCTCATACATCTACGACATACCTGATTTGGCTGCTTACATTTTGAGATGAAAATTAAAAATATTATAAAATATCCGTGGGTACATTTTGACATGAAAATTAAAAATATTATAAAATATCCGTGGGTCCCATTGTGATGCACTTCTCTTATCCACACCGTTCATCCATTATTGTAATTGAATTCATAATATGAGTAAAAAATTGAGGCATATCCAATACTCAAGTGGACCACTTCATAACACCTAGATCTATAGCTCAACTAGCAGACTGAGTGGAGATACCTCGTTTCAACACTTGAGTTCTTGGTACCTATCCCTAGTGGGGGTGGCTAAGATGGAGTGTGTGCACTGACATGGGTGTATACTAACAAGCTAACCACAAAAAAAAAAAAATTAAGAATAAAGAAAAAAGAAGTGGACCACTTCGTACCACATGATAATGCATATGATATATCCATTCCGTCCATCTATTTTACTACAATAAGTGTTGGATCTACTTTATTTTTTTGTCTCATGCTCCAAAATATTGTAATAAAATAGATGGACAGAATGAATATATCATATGCATTACTTTGCAGTTCAAAAATTAAAATTATCTTTTTTGAACCAATTTTAAAGACACAAATTCTTATAAATTTTCAAACACGGTGAAATTGTAATAATTACTATTTATCATATATTTCCTATTGCTCTGAGAAAACAAACAGGCCAAAAAGGTTTTTACTGGTCAACACTGTTTCCTGTACTATGGTCCCATTGAGATTGATATATACCTCAGTTTTGGTCTTATACCATAAAATGAGATGGAAAAATAGATGACAGCATGGATGAAACGCATAAGTCAAGTTGGGGCCCATATAGCACTGACCACCAGCCATTGGCTGGTGGCAGGGGGGTAGCCAATCCGCGTCCACGTACCACGTGCCAGAAACTAGCTTTAGTGCCCACTTAGGTGGATCCAACGCAGGGAACAACGTTAGAAAGGACATCCACTACCGACGAAGAACGGATGTCAATTTCTATGATATAAGATAAATAAAATGAATGCCCTCTAGGTCTTACGGTTATTCTTATGGGACATCCAATCCGTCCATCATTTTTATTACTCATTTTTGGCCGTTAATTACAAAAAATAATAGATGAAAAGCTTGAGTGGGCCACATCACAGGAAACAGCAGGTTTGGGAACGCCAACCGTTGAATATTTTCCGGGCCCAACCGTTATGTTTTTATGCAATCCAACACGTTCGCTAGGTGATTCCCACCACGATCAAAAGGAAAGAGAAAGATCAGTTGCATCCGAAACTTCAGAGAGTCCCAAATTCATTTCAATAGCAAGCGTCCCATACTAACTTTTCCCAGTGGTGTGGCCCACTTTAATTTTCAATTGACTTGAATTTTAGATCTAAGTAGTAGGTTGATCTGGTGCAAAGGACGAATGGACTGGATTCATTCGGCAGTGATATTTTACATGTAAAAAGTCTCGCGTTATATAACAAAGGAAACTCTCCAAAGCAAAGGCCTACATCCCCTCTAGCAAAGCCCCCCTGAACGTGGGGCCCATCTAGATCTATGTGTTGTATATCTACGCCGTTCATCTGTTTTTATAGCTCATTATAGGGCATGATTCAAAAAATTAGGCACATAAAAATCTTAAGGGGACCACATCACAGGAAAACAATGGTGATTGAACACCCATCATTAAAAACTTCACACGGTAATGTTTCTTTATTAGCTCACACACACATACCTGGATAAAGAGAAAAAAAAATAAAATTAGCAGCTTAATCAAAGACTTTTGTGCGCCAACAAGTTTTTAACGATATTAACTCAATCCCTACTGTTTGGTCCACGTGAGAGTCTGAGACTTAGATTAGCCTCATTTTAAGGACTATGGCAAAAAATGAGCCGGAAAAATGGATGAACGGCGTGGATATACATCACAAACAACGAGGTGGGCTCCACTTTCAAGGCCTCACCTAAATAAATAGTTGTTACCCCTATGGGGTGTACATCGAGTCGAGCTAGCCTCAGCTCAACTCGGCTCGGTCACTAGCCGACCTTAGCTCAAACTCGGCTTGATTCAATCAGTCGCTCGGGCTACTTTGAGCCGAGTTTAAGCTAAAATTGAGCTGAGTTCACCATTAAGGCATTTTCCCAAACACTTAGACTACACCTTGCAAATCTCATTGTATTTGAGATAGCAGCAATAGTTTTACAAGTATTTTATCAAACACCTTCTAAGCAACATAAAATCAAGAAAAAAATGGTGTTGGTTTCATTTACATACCTGCCTTGCCACCAGACACACTACTTTGAGTCATTTCATCAAATACACTTGGTGAATAATATCAATATCACCGAGTCACCGAATTGGTTTGATCCGAGTACGAATCGAGCTGGGTTCAATACGAGTCGAGTCGAGCTAGGCCACCTCAAACTCATCTTCAAGCTCTGAAAATCAGCTTGACCCGCCTTGAACTCAGCTTTGAACCGAGTTGTGTTGAGCTTTTTCGAGTCAAGTCGAGCGAGGTTAACCGATCTAGCTCGGTTCGTGTACACCCCTACCCCTACCTCACCAATTCCAAATCCCTAAAAAGGGTGCACACGTGTAAAGATAAATTCAATTTAAACCGTCCAAATTAGGAGTCGCTTGGTACCATTGGTTATCCTCTAACCATCCAAGTGGCTGACTTTTATTGGACGGTTGCCAAAGAAAACTTCGCCCACTTCCAACAAACAAGCGTCGAAGAATATGAGGTTATGATTGTTCCACCATTCCCAATTTCGTTGCTGTGACCCGGCCACGGTCGGATCCACGATTTTACCAGTATTTTTTTTTTTTATAATCCGGACCGTCCATCTGTGTCCCACTGTCTTTAATCTAAATTTTTTCTTGATAATTCATTCAAAAGTATTTATTTTTAACCTAAGATCTGACGTATATGGTCAGGACGATATCTAAAAATGTCCATATTCAACAGATCAATTTATGATTATTGTTTAAGAAATCATTTAATGCCATATAAAAACTATAATAATTAATTATCAACGGTTTAGATTATCATAAATTGGCCCCACTTAACCGAAAACTAGTCTACATTATTTTAATGTGTACATCCATGTATCATATAATTCATAAGTTAGAAAAGACAAGATCGCAGTACCAGAGCGGAGGAGAGAAACGACGTCACGTCAAATCAATGGTGCAGGAAAGAGCATAATTTGGTACTTAAGGGTGCGTTTGGCCGACCGATCCCATGCGATTAGGATGGTAGCGTGAGTATTTATCCTTTAATCCTATGGGTTTGGGATAGCCCATGGGATACACCGCAGAGTGTTTGAACTGTCACTAAAGAATGGGTTTGCATCTCTACTACTTCTCGTGATGTGCCCCACTCATTGATGGATAGCTGCCTCAAAATAGGTTTATGGCTAAATGTAGGCCGATGAACATGATGGACAGAGTGGATCTCTCATTGATATCTCGGTGGGCCTACATAGAGATGAAAATATGCATCTCGAGATTGACAGGATCCGGGCGGCGCTTACAAGGGCGCAGTGGATGAAATACATCCCCGCCATCCCAAACAGCAGACGGGATGGGATGGCGCAGGATAACCCTCTTAATCCCACCTAATTTCATCCCTCTTGACTGTCCAAACACGCCCTAAGGGCCCGTTTGGCCAAGCGGATTGGAAGGGATTGAATGGTATTGGAAGGGTTTGTAAGCTAAATTCTGAGAATGGCTGGGCGTGCTAAACAGACTGGATGATTTAATCCTGGTATATAACAATCCCATGAATCGTAAAATAATTCATTTACAACACCATCGTTACCTTTAACTCCTATCCAATCCACCCTATTCTGTTCAAAATTACCTGAAACGTGTTTGGTTTGAGGGATTGGAAGGGATGGGAAGGTTTAATCCTGGGATTGGTTTGGCATGCCAAACAGACTCGATATAGCAATCCCATGGATCTTAAGACAATCCACTGGCAACACCATCAGTACCTTGAAATTCATGTCATTCACCCTAATACCATTCAATCCCTTCCAATCCACCTGGCCAAACGGGCCCTAAGAATGCAAGAATTTGCACGTGTACATAGAGATTATTTACACATGGGGTATATTTTCTTCAATCCATACCGTCCATGCAACTTTTCTTATCATCATAATGCAAAAAATAAATAAATAAATAAAATTTAAAAAAAAAACAACTAAAATTAATAGTACTATCCTTTAAATATGAACTAAAATATGATGTTTTGACATCACCAGGTTCCGTGGGCATCCAACTGCCTGCTTATGTTGCAAGATCTTTATAAGATTTGTGCCCAAAAACAAAACAGATTTAAAGGATTACTTAAAGTAATTGAAAATATAAAAGTTTTGGATCAATCTAATATTCATGTTTTCTTTATCTATACTTATGTCACCTCTTAAATAAATTAGGTGGAGAAAGCATTGGGAATCATTGTTCCCCTATAATTTGTTATGTGGTCCATGTAAAATTAGGATATAACTCAATTTTGGGCACGTATCCTAAAACTATCTCCACCGATGGACACGATGTAAATAAAATAAATATATTATTACGAGACCATAGGATTTTAATTTTCTTTCCATAGTTAAAACCATTACACTGAGAACTGCTTGAGAAGCGAATAGCTAGCATTGGGTGGGAAGCGGATTGGCTGGTGGGTTGACGTCACTAAGTTTTGTGGGTCCCATATGAGACATGAGTTATATCCAAACCATCTGCTTATTTGGCGAGCTTGTAATAAGTTTTTAGCTTAAAAATAAGATAGATCCAAAGATCAATTGGACCACACTATAAAAAGCAATGGAGTTTGAACATCTACTACTAAAATCCTTTTAGGGTCATAGAAATTTTGGATCATGTTTTTACTTTTCATCAAGTCTGTGAGACTCTACGAATAGATTGGATGGAAAATAAACATTACTACTGGCTTATGAATATTTTAACGGTGAGAATCATTGTCCGATTGCTATTTAGGGTGTGGTCCATTTAAGCTTTGGATATGACTCATTTTTGGAATAAACATCGAAAATGATCTCTCCAGTTGGATGAACGGTGTGGATATGATAAATACATTATTTTGGGCCACGTAACTTTGTTATCCTTTGCACTGTTTGTACGACTTGAGTGTCAGCGCTCTTCTTCGCTACTTGGTGGTACACCAACGATGGAAGCAGATTTGCGAGTGTACCCTAGTTATATAGCTGCTGTGTTTACGTAAACAAGTTCTGTGGGTTTGATGTATGTATTATATCCAAACCGTTCATCCATTGGGTGAGCTAGTCTTAACAACTAAGATGAAAATTAAGACGGATCTAACTATCAATGGGCTACACTGCAAAAAGTAGTGGAGGATTGAACATCTACCGTTGAAACTCCTTTTGGGGTTATAGAAGGTTTGGGTAAATATGAAATTTGTTTTTTATCTTCGTTGAAGTCTTTATGACGTTATGAATAGATTGGATAGAAAGTAAACGTCATGATGAGCCTTATGAATTTTTTAAGTGTGAAAAACATTATCTCCACTACTATTTGTGATGTGGTTAGATTATCTATGGATGTGATTCATTTTTTGAATAATGCTCTAAAATCATATCTAAAAATAGATGAGCTGTATAGATATAATAAATACATCACGGTGGGGCCATATAACTTTGATTTCCTTTAAACCGTTCGTACAACTTGGAGCTCCAGGGGCGCCAGTGCTCGTCCTCGCACGACACGTACACCAGCCAACGTGTCATTGCATCTTTCTCAGAGGGACTATACGGCACCTCCACTGCATATTCATACGTGCACAAGCAGAGGGTAGAAAGTCATTCCAGACCGTTCAAATAGTAGAATCCAGTACAGTTGGGCCATATATAAACTGTTTGTGGACAAGGATGCTCTTCTTCTTTGGATGAGAGCCAAATAATAGTACGGTAAGAAACGGACGGTTAAAACACATTTCGGTGAGTTATTTGATACTCTGGCTGCTTATGACGCTTGATACTCAAGCACTTGGAAATCGTACACATGGAAAAATATTAATTCAAATGAACGGATTGAATTTGTGGAGCCCGCTGTCCCTCAGTTATGATTTAAAATCCAATTTTGGTTGATGGGCCGCACTCAATGGTGAAAGTCGGGTGGCCGGGTCGGGTCGGCACACAACGTTATCCTAACGTAACGCAACCCAACCTCGGTTGAAAATTCTCAACTCAAGTAAGCTCGGTGGGGTGGATGTATGCTAATATTTTCATTATTACTTTAGCCTATTATATTTCAAAATCTAATTTATTTTTTTTACAAATGATTTTATTAATTATATATGTATTTATTTATAATAAAAAAAATTAATTTATTTTTAAACAAACAAGCTAAGATAAGTACAATTACTCATTTAAAAGTTATATTATGTAGCAAGCAATTTATTTAGTAGAGAGAAATCTAGCATATCTTGTTAGCTTAAGTCATGGAAAATGACATGGATTAATAAGACTCGATGGCATTAGATTTCCATGTACCTTCAGCACAGATAATTCACGCTCATTTATAGTTTATAAGTAACATATATATTGATCAAGTTGGGGTTCATGTTAAGTTGAGCAAGCCAAGATCTCAACTCGAGCCCAACCCAAGTTTTATGGGGTTGGTGTTTGTATGGCCCAAGCTCAAGATCGAACCCAATACATCCTACTTGCGCCCAACCGAATGTCGGTCATGAGACGGTTGGGTTGAACCCACTAAGTTATGTGAGTCCTATCATGAAGTATATGTTATATCCAAACAGTCCGTACACATGTATAACTCGTGGTAAGGCAAGCCTAAAAATAAGACAAATCTAAAAATAAGGTGGAAAAAGGTAGTGGGGATTGAATAGATATCATTGAAACCCTTTTAAAGTCACGTAAATTTTGTATCAAATTCATATTTGTTTTTCCTTTTCATCCATGTACGTGTGACTTTATAAATAGATTGGATGTAAAATAAACATTATGGTGGGCCCTACGAATGCCTTTATGGTAAGAATCTTTGTCCCACTCTTATTCATAGCGTGGTTTACTTAAGCCTTAAAAATGACTTATTTTTTAGACTAAGATCTAAAATGATATTTCTGAATGGATAAATGGTGTAGATATGATTAATATATCATTTGGGAGCATGTAACTTTGATCTCCTCTAAACTATTGGTACAACTCGAATATCAAGGAATGTCCGCAGCCGATCCACTTCCCCCACCAGGTGTTACTTGGGGAAGCGGATTGGCAAGTGTACCTCACACCAGCTATATGGTTGTTGTCGATACCTGTCGTGAGAAGACGAGCATTGACGCACCTCTGAGATGTAAGAACGGTTCAAAGGAGATCAAAGTTACATGGCCCCATAGTGATGTATTTATTATATCTACACTATTTACCTATTTTTAAATATCATTTTAAAGCATTATCCACAAATTAATCATAACCAAAGATCATACGACCACACCATATATAGCAGCGGAGATAATGACATTCACTGTTAAATAATTCGTAGGGGCCACCATAACGTTTATTTTCCACCCAATCTATTCATTGGGTCACAAAGACCTGGATGAAGAGGGAAAAAAAATAATCATATTTATCCAAAACTTTTGTGACCCCAAAAAAGGTTTCAATGGTAGACGTTCAATCCCCCACTGCTTTTTGCAGTGTAGTCCACTTGATGGTTAGATTTGTCTTATTTTTTTATCTCAAGCCTTAAGACGAGCTCGCTAAGGATCTGTTTGGTTTTCCATAATCCAAGTAAATCGTTGTAAAGAAGTAATTATTACATTTTTTTCACTTGTTTGGAAATGAGTGAGTAATTTCACCGAAAAAACCAATCCAAAAATGTTGACTTAAATCCATGGGCCCCACCATAATGTATATAATATATTCGTGTCGTCTATCTATTTTATTAGAATATTTTGAGGCTTGATCAAAAAAAGTTAGAAATATCTAATGTTTAATTGGCTCACATGAAAGAAAACAATGGACTTAATTTGTCAACCGTTGAAAGTTGATTCTTTTACTGGGCCCATATTGAGGTTTATTCACCATCTAACCCGTTCATAGGGTCACATGGACATGGATAAGTGAAAAATATAAATATAAGGCTGATCTACAAATTTTAAAGGCCTCAACAAGTTTTTAATAATAGGCAGTCAATTCTCATAATTTCATATGGTGTGGTCGACTTGACCTTTAAATTTGCTTAATTTTTAAGCTCATACCTTAAATTCATTTGGAATAATGAATGGATAGTATGGATAAGCCACACACATTATGATGGTGGGCCTCATATTTATTTTGCAAATTTCTCAATTTAAGTGCTTAAAATGTAACTACTCACGTAAGCATTGAGAAAAATTAGTATAGTTACCTTGGTAAATAGTGATTAATCATTTACGGCGTAATTAGACTTCAGCCAGAAAACAAAATAAACCTCGAATGGATGGACAACTTGCATATAACCCGTATCTCGTGGAGCGGATTGCGTACTGAGTAACTCAGTACGGTAAGTGTACTGAGTAAACTCCATGGGCTCCTGTGTCATTTGTACATTGTATCCACTACGTCCATCTCTTTTAACACATAATTTTAGAGCTTTTTTCAAAAAATAGAGTATATCCCATCCTCAAATGGACCACACCACTAGAAACTGTGTGAATTGAACATCTACCGGTGAAAAATTCTTGGGTACAACAGATGTTTTAGATCAAGCTGATATTTGTGTTTTCCTTTCATCCATGTCCTTCTGATCTTATGAACAGGTTGGATGACAAATAAACATCACTGGGGGCCTTGGAAAATTTTCAACGGTTGAAATCAATACTTTCACTTTTTCCAGTGTTATGGCCTACTTGAGTTTTGTATATGCAACAATTTTGGGTTGAACCCATAAAATGATCTGAAAAAACGAATGGACGGCGTGGATAAACCACGTGCATTCGCGGTGGGCTCAACTAAGTTTACTCAGTACGATAAGAGCGTACTGAGTTACTCAGTACGCAATCCGATTTCAATCTTCGTGATCGTACCCAAGGATTTGCTGACGTCAGTACAGCTGGAATGAGGTACGTCAGCCAATCCACTTCCGTTAGCTGGTAACACCTAATCTACTCCCAGTAGGGACGTACGAAGACAAGCATTAACAGGATTACACGTGTCTTCCGTGGGTCACTTTCCGTCAGTGCGTGAAAAGAAAAGGATAAGTTTAGCTGTCAGAATAGGACTCGGATGGGCGCTTGGATACTGACAGGTTGAACAGTGAGACTCCGCTGCTGAAATGTGGTCACAAGTTCCATGGGAGCGTACTGTGATTCATGTTTTGTATCCAGGCCTTCCATCTACATAAAAAGTTTATTTTTGGGCAATATCTAAAGAGGGGGTTAAATACAAAGCTCCAGAGGATCCCAGTAGTGAAAATAGTGGGATAGTGACGCCCACCATTAAAAACTTTTAAATACCACAGTAGTTTTAGATCAAGCGTATATTTGTGTTTTCACTTCTTTCATCCCTTTTTTTTACTTTTGAGCAGGTTAGATTTCAAATAACATTATGGTGAGCTTTGGGATGGTTTTAATTATGCGAATCACTCTCCCCATTGTTTTTCATAGTGGGGCCACTATAAATTTTTATCTACCTTGTTCTTTGGCTCATGCCCTAAAATGATATCTTAAAATGGATGGATTATTTAAATATAAGACATATATCATAGTAGGGTCTATAGAACTTGGTGACATCAATTTAATAGAGGACTCGCTACTTAACCTATCAGTATCTAATCAACGTCCGACTCGAATTAGCTTATGACTAGTTCAATAGCAATCTCATTACTATAGTGACATCATCAGGTTATTGATGCCC